>NC_140990.1:309747644-310947644 GCF_052327205.1 Somniosus microcephalus | reverse complement strand
ATTTTAATGTCCATTTGAACACGTGGATGGAACCTTGATTTAAAATCAAGCAGTTTATTATTACTCATGATTTAAATCTTTTACATTGGCAGCATTTTTCATTTGGAGTGGGTGTCACTTACTCAACATTTACTTCCAAAGGCAGGCCATAAAGAGGCTCGTGTGGGAACCAGACATTAACTCAACCTTGTGTAGCAGGTGGGTGAATGAACTAAGGGATCAGTGAAGGCACATTATTGGGGCAGAGCAAGTAGCCTCATTATTTTTAGTTAATAAAACATATCTTCATTTACGTAGGTGCTGTCTACAATGTGGGTTGGGCAGCACTATATTGAGGTCTGCTGTGGGTAGATATACTGAGCATTTGATGGTACAAATGATGCAAAAGGATACGTGATCTTTCATGTTGCTATGGAAACTTCTAAATTTACAGACTCAATGTTCTGCAAACACGACAGGTAGAACAATATGCAGACTTAAGTTTTATTGAATTAAATGTATAGGAACAAAATCACTGACAGTGATGTTTAAAATGACAACTTCCTCACAGAGATTCCCTCCACCAATTACATTGATTGCACTTTCGAAAAATACTTTATAATATGCAAATACTGAAGAAGTTTTTTATTATTCGTTCCTGGGATGTGGGCGTCGCTGGCAAGGCCAGCATTTATTGCCCATCCCTAATTACCTTTGAGAAGGTGGTGGTGGTGAGCTGCCTTCTTGAACTGCTGCAGTCTGCATGGTGAAGGTACTCCCACATTGCTGTTAGAGAGGGCGTTCCAGTGACTATGAAGGAATGGCGATATATTTCCAAGTCAGGATTGTGTGAGGGGAACTTGGAGGTGGTGGTGTGCCCATGCGCCTGCTGCCCTTATCCTTCTAGGTGGTAGAGGTCGTGGGTTTGGGAGGTGCTGTCGAAGAAGCCTTGGCGAGTTGCTGCAGTGCATCTTGTAGATGGTACACACTGTAGCCACGGTGCGCCGGTGGTGGAGGGAGTGAATGTTTAAGGTGGTGGATGTGGTGCCAATCATGCGGTCTGCTTTGTCTTGGATGGTGTCGAGCTTCTTGAGTGTTGTTGGAGCTGCACTCATCCAGGCAAGTGGAGAGTATTCCATCACACTCCTGACTTGGGCCTTGTAGATGGTGGAAAGGCTTTGGGGAGTCAGGAGGGGAGACACTCATCGCTCTGACCTGCTCTTGTTGCCACAGTATTTATGTGGCTGGTCCAGTTAAGTTTCTGGTCAATGGTGACCCCCAGGATGTTGATGGTGAGGGATTTGGCGATGGTAATGCAGTTGAATGTCAAGGGGCGGTGGTTAGACTCTCGCTTGTTGGAGATGGTCATTGCCTGGCATTTGTGTGGTGTGTATGTTACCTGCCACTTATCAGCCCAAGCCTGAATGTCATCCAGGTCTTGTTGCATGCGGGCATAGACTGCTTCATTATCTGAGAAATTGCGAATGGAAATTAACACTGTGCAGTCATCAGCGAACAACACCACTTCTGACCTTATGATGGAGGGAAGGTCATTGATGAAGCCGCTGAAGATGGATGGGCTGAGGACACTGTCCTGAGGAACTCCTGCAGCGATGTCCTGGGACTGAGATGGTTGGCCACCAACAACCACAACCATCTTCCTTTGTGCTAGGTATGACTCTAGCCAGTGGAGAGTTTTTCCTCTGATTCCCATTGACTTCAATTTTACAACGACTCCTTAATGCCACACTCAGTCAAATGCTGCCTTGATGTCAAGGGCAGTCACTCTCACGTCACCTCTGGAATTCATCTCTTTTGACCATGTTTGGACCAAGGCTGTAATGAGTTTTGGAGCCGAGTTGTCCTGGTGGAGCACAAACTGGGCATCAGTGAGCAGGTTATTGGTGAGTAAATGCCACCTGATAGCACTGTCAACGACACCTTCCATCACTTTGCTGATGATTGAGAGTGGACTGATGGGGCGGCAATTGGCCGGATTGGATTTGTCCTGCTTTTTGTGGACAGGACATAGCTTGGCAGTTTTCCACATTGTTGGATAGATGCCAGTGTTGTAGCTGTACTGGAACAGCTTGGCTAGAGGCACGGCTAGTTCTGGAGCACAAGTCTTCAGCACGACAGCTGGGATGTTGTCGAGGCCAATAGCCTTTGCTGTATCCAGTGCGCTCAGCCGTTTCTTGAAATCACATGGAGTGAATCGAATTGCCTAAAGACTGGCTTCTGTGATGGTGGGGACCTCAGAAAGAGGCTGATATGGATCATCCACTCGGCACTTCTGGCTGAAGATAGTTACAAATGCTTCAGCCTTGTCTTTTGCTTTAATTTGTCAGTAAGGCGATTTAATCATCCTGCAAAATAGCTTCAGCCATCATACTTGATATATTTTCTAAAATAATTTGTGTTCTAAATGGCAATTGGTATTAAAAGCCAACTGAAATAGTTCCTTCAAAAGCAAAATACTGTAGATGCTGGAAATCAGAAATAAAAACAGAAAATGCTGGAAATACTCAGCGGGTCAGGCAGCAACTGTGGAGCGAGAAACAGAGTTAACGTTTCAGGTCGATGACCTTTCATCAGAACTGGCAAAAGTTAGAGATATAACAGGCTTTAAGCAAGTGCAGAGACAGGAAAGGAGGGGGGGGGGGGAGGGGGAGGAAAGAACAAAAGGGAAGGTCTGTGATAGGGTGGGAGGCAGGAGAGATTAAATGACAAAAGGTATGATAGTACAAAGCAAAAGGACCACCAACTAGACAGGTTCCCTCTGACTCACACTGTCCTTGTTTTAAAGGTGATCAAGTATTCCGGATATGCCCCATCATCACAAAAAACAACAAAAATAGTAGGTTTAGATAAGTTGTCCACTGCACAGTCGCAAAGGTCAGCTGAATCTTTCTGTGGATCTACTGGTGTTGGTTCCAGCATATTTTGTGTTCCTAGGCATTTCTTCCCAGTAATCACTCGTGCCTGATAGATGTATTTGTGTCCCACAGAGTCAGGGATGGAGTATTTCCTATCACATGAATACGAGGCATTCAAGGCAAAGTAAGTTCCTTTTCCGAAGGCAGTGGCTAAAAAGTATGAAAAGTACACTATTAGATAATAGCTGAAGTCATTGCTCGAACTGATAATCCGCTGTAATGCACCACTACTAAAAACAACTGAAAATTCACAGGGACTACGATAAATAGGAAAACCAAACTTCCAAATTATCCAATTTAAGCCATTTTTATGCTAGTCCTGTTTTATTTTGGATTCCAGGACATCAGCTCTCTTGAGCCAGCTCCCAGTGTTAAGCGAGACTCCCTTATCCCCTCAGCTGCTCTCGCACCCAGTTTTTCAGGAGTATGTGAGTCCGCCTCTGGGATAATGAAACTGGATTTAGCGGTGTAAACAAGGGGAGAGGGATGATGGATGCCAATCACCTAGAAACTGAATTAAAATGGGGTCAGCATAAAAGAGGCTGCAGTCACAAAGGGAAAGCACACAATGAATACACTGTAGTCTCAGAAATGTAAACATATAAATAAATAATTCATTTGGACATGAAGTACAATTTCCCATTCTGGTAAGATATTACACTAAAAAGGCAGCGTTTGAACCGTGCTCTAAAAAGGCAGCGTTTGACCCGTGCTCTAAAAAGGCAGTGTGTTTGACCCGTGCTCTAAAAAGGCAGTGTTTGACCCGTGCTCTAAAAAGGCAGTGTTTGACCCGTGCTCTAAAAAGGCAGTGTTTGACCCGTGCTCTAAAAAGGCAGTGTTTGACCCGTGCTCTAAAAAGGCAGCGTTTGACCCGTGCTCTAAAAAGGCAGTGTTTGACCCGTGCTCTAAAAAGGCAGTGTTTGACCCGTGCTCTAAAAAGGCAGTGTTTGACCCGTGCTCTAAAAAGGCAGTGTTTGACCCGTGCTCTAAAAAGGCAGTGTTTGACCCGTGCTCTAAAAAGGCAGTGTTTGACCCGTGCTCTAAAAAGGCAATGTTTGACCCGTGCTCTAAAAAGGCAGCGTTTGACCCGTGCTCTAAAAAGGCAGCGTTTGACCCGTGGTCTAAAAAGGCAGCGTTTGACCCGTGGTCTAAAAAGGCAGCGTTTGACCCGTGCTCTAAAAAGGCAGCGTTTGACCCGTGCTCTAAAAAGGCAGCGTTTGACCCGTGCTCTAAAAAGGCAGCGTTTGACCCGTGGTCTAAAAAGGCAGCGTTTGACCCGTGCTCTAAAAAGGCAGCGTTTGACCCGTGCTCTAAAAAGGCAGCGTTTGACCCGTGCTCTAAAAAGGCAGCGTTTGACCCGTGCTCTAAAAAGGCAGCGTTTGACCCGTGCTCTAAAAAGGCAGCGTTTGACCCGTGGTCTAAAAAGGCAGCGTTTGACCCGTGCTCTAAAAAGGCAGCGTTTGACCCGTGCTCTAAAAAGGCAGCGTTTGACCCGTGCTCTAAAAAGGCAGTGTTTGACCCGTGCTCTATCACTTTACACCAGGATGACAATACAACGGCTCTAAATTTCCACCTCTGGAACATCGCCCGACACGACCCCTTGCCTCAGCTCATCTGCTGCTGAAACCCACATTTATGCCTTTGTTACCTCTAGACTTGACTATTAATGCACTCCTGGCTGGCCTCCCACATTCTACACTCTGTAATCTTGAGGTCATCCAAAACTCTGCTGCCCGAGTCCTGTTCGCCCATCACCCCTGTGCTCGCTGACCTACATTGACTCCCGGTTAAGCAATGTCTTGATTTTAAAATTCTGATTCTTATTTTCAAATCCCTCCGTGGCCTCAGCCCTCCCTATCTCTGTAATCTCCTCCAGCCTCATAACCCCCCGAGATATCTGTGCTCCTCTAATTCTACCCTTTTGAGCATCCCTGATTATAATCGCTCAACCATTGGTGGCTGTGCCTTCAGCTGCCTAGACCCTAAGCTCTGGAATTCCCTGCCTAAACCTCTCCACCTCACTACCTCTCCACCTCGCTACCTCTCCACCTCGCTACCTCTCTTTCCTCCTTCAAGGTGCTCCATAAAACCTACTTTTTTGACCAAGCTTTTGGTCATCTGCCCTGATGTCTCCTTATGTGACTTGGCGTCAAATTTTGTTTTTCTCATGTTCCTGTAAAATGCTTTGGGATGTTTTACTACGTTAAAGTCACTAAATAAATACAAGTTGCTGTTGTTGTTCTTGCTGAGACATTCTGCTGCTGTAACTTTGCCAGAAGTGTGATGGAAACCCTGCTTACGTGCGTAAATGGGCTTTCCCATTGCCCTACCCTTAAGTAGGTTACTTAATGAAAGAGGAAGAGGAACAGTGAGGAAGATAGTAATAGACTTCAAGAAAGCATAGACAGTCTGGTGGAATGAGTAGACACATAGCAGATGAAAAATCAATGCAGAAAAGTGTGAGGTGATACATTTTGGTAGGAAGAATGAGGAGAGACAATACAAGTTAAATGGTACAATTTTAAAGGGGGTGCAAGAAGAGAGAGACCTGGGAGTGTTTGTGAACAAGGGGTAGATTTTCCCGAACCTGTCGGGAAGAAGGCGGGACTTCCCCTTTCGGGTTTTTGACCCGCCTACTTCGACGTCCGGCCAATCCGCGCGATTTTCCCTTGATTCACCTTGTGCGGGCTCAGCAGGCCAATTAAAGGCCACCCGGCAACAGGTGACATCACAGACTGCAATTCCATCTGTCAAGAGTTTTTGACAGATGAAATATCAGTGTTTCACAGCTGTTTGAAGCTGTGAAACACTGACACTCTGAGTTCTAACATGAGTCCTTCTGCACAGACTCAGTTAGAACTCTCACCGGCACTGAAAGCTGAAGGCTGTCACTTTTCACAGATCGCAGCCGTTCAGCTTTCAGTTCTGGCTGAGTGATGGACTCCCGACGGCTACAGGAAGAAAGGCTGTTAAGGTAAGTACAGGTAAGTAAAAGTTCTTTACACACTTTAGACACACCAAACACACTTACCTTTACACCCATCACTCACCTGAGCGCCGACATCGCGACCCCTCCAACTCCTTCAACCCGACGGCCCCCCTGCTCTAACCTGGCGTGGTTTGGGGCCATCGGGAATCCCACATGAAACCCCTCAAAATAGGGATTAGGCTAAAAACTGCCTGTTAACTACCTGTTAACAGGCAGTTAATTGGCACTAATCCCTTCCCGCCTGGTTTCGGTGGGTCCCAGTGCGGGGCGGGTACCCGCCGCCCCTGAAACTTATGTGGGGCGGGGTTTTGGGCGGGATGGTGTCGGGACCCCCAAATTCAGGATTTCCCCCCCACACGCCTGAAACTCCACCTGACGGCTCCACGAAAATCTAGCCCCAAATCTTTGAAAGTGGAAGCACAGGTTAAGCAGTTAATAAAGCATATGGGATCCTGGGCTTTAGAAATAGAGACAGAGTACAAAAGCCAGGAAGTTATGTTAAGCATATACAAACCACTAGTTTGGCTCCAGCTCGAGTATTGTGTCCAATTCTGGGCACCACAATTTAGGAAGGACATGAAGGCTTTGGAGAGGGTACAGAAGAGACTTACTAGAATGGTTCCAGAGATAAGGGAATACTAGCCAAGCCTTCTTCGGCAGCACCTCCCAAACCCGCGGCCTCTACCACCTAGAAGGACAAGGGCAGCAGGTGCATGGGAACACCATCCAAGTTTACCTCCAAGTCACACACCATCCTGACTTGGAACTATATCGCCGTTCCTGCTTCGTCACTGGGTCAAAATCCTGGAACTCCCTCCCTAACAGCACTTTGGGAGTACCCTCACCACAAGGACTGCAGTGGTTCAAGAAGGCGGCTCACCACCACCTTCTCAAGGGCATTTACAGAAGGGCAATAAATGCTGGCCTTGCCAATGACGCCCACATCCCAGGAATGAATTAAAGAAAAAGCTGGGGTTGTTCTACTTGGAGCAGAGAAGGCTAAGAGAAGATTTGATAGAGGTGTTTAAAATCATGAAGGATTTAGATAGAGTAGATAAAGAGAAACTGTTTCCAATGGCTGAAGGGTCGATAACCAGAGGGCACAGATTTAAGGTGATTGGCAAAAGAACCAGAGGTGACAGGAGGAAAAACCTTTTTACGCTACGAGTGATTATGATTTGGAATATACTGCCTGATAGGGTGGTGGATACAGATTCAATAGTAGCCTTCAAAAGGCAACTGGATAAATACTTGAAGGAGAAAACATTGCAGGGATATGGGGAAAGAGTGGGGGAGTGGGACTAACTGGATTGCTCTTCGAAAGAGCTGGCGCAGACTCGATGGGCCGAATGGCCGCCTTCTGTGCTGTACTATTCTATGATTTAAAGACTGCAATCCACCTTTCTTTTCTAAACATGAGGCAGCAGACCTGAGCGGAGTGAGAGCTGAGCGGGGATAAAGAGCACGGCGAGAGCGGAGAGGTGGCCTGGGACCGGAGCTGAGTAGCGGACCTGTGAGAGGCACAGAGTGGCGAGAGGAACTCAACACAGGAGTGACGTCAGAATTCAGAAGTGACGTCGGCACAAGGGAGCTGATTGGTGAGTCGCTGGTGGGCATTTTCTGTTTAGTTTTTTTGTTAAGTTTTAAGTGTATTTCTGCTAAGTAGTTCATAGCCTATTAATAGATCGAGAGAGCTGATTGGTGAGTAGCCTGTGAGTGTTTTTTGTTTAGTTTTTAACTGTCAAGGTAGTTCATAGTATATTATACAGAGGCATGGCAGGGCAGCTCAACCCCATGGAATGCACATCCTGTGCCATGTGGGAAATCCTGGATGATTCTCGTGGCCTGGCGACCACGTGTGCAGGAAGTGCTGCCAGCTACAGCAGCTCGAGCTCCGGGTTTCAGAGCTTGAGAGGCGGCTGGACTCACTGCAGTGCATCCACGAGGCTGAGAGTCAGGTGGATAGCACATTTCTGGAGGTGGTCACCCCAGAGCTTAAGGGTGTGCAGGCAGAGAGGGAATGGGTGACCGCCAGACAGAAGAGGGGGACCAGGCAGATAGAGCAAGAATCCCCTGAGTGCATCTCGCTCGCTAACCAGTATTCAGTTCTGGATACTGGTGAGGGCGATGGTTCCTCTGGGGAGTGCAGCCAGAGTCAAGTCCATGGCACCACGGGTGGCTCAGCTGCACAGGTGAGGAGGAAGAAGAGTGGAAGAGCAATAGTGGTAAGGGATGCGATAGTTAGGGGAATAGACAGGTGTTTCTGCGGCCACAGACGTGACTCCAGGATGGTATGTTGCCTCCCTGGTGCCAGGGTTAAGGATGCCACTGAACGGCTGCAGGACATTGAGGGGGAAGGGTGAACAGCCAGAGGTCGTGGTCCACATCGGTACCAACGACATAGGTAGAAAGAGGGATGAGGTCCTGCAGGCAGATTTTAGAGAGCTAGGAAAGAGATTAAAAAGCAGAACCTCGAACCTACTGGAATTTTTTGAGGATGTAACTGGTAAAATAGATAAGGGAGACCCAGTGGATGTGGTGTATTTGGACTTTCAGAAGGCTTTCGATAAGGTCCCGCATAAGAGATTAGCGTGCAAAATTAAGGCACATGGGATTGGGGGCAAGGTATTGACTTGGATAGAGAACTGGTTGGTGGACAGAAAGCAAAGAGTTGTAATAAACGGGTTATTTTCCGAGTGGCAGGCAGTGACTAGTGGGGTACCGCAAGGATCAGTCCTAGGACCCCAGCTGTTCACAATATATATTAATGATCTGGACGAGGGAATTGGATGTAATTTCTCCAAATTTGCAGATGACACAAAGCTGGGTGGGAGGGTATGCTGTGAGGAGGATGTCGTGAAACTCCAGTACGATTTGGACAGGTTGGGTGATTGGGCAGAAACATGGCAAATGCACTATAATGTGGATAAATGTGAGGTTATCCACTTTGGTGGCAAAAACAGGAAGGCAGATTATTATTTGAATGGCAATAGACTGGGAGAAGGGGAAGTGTAAAGAGACCTGGGTGTTCTTGTGCACCAGTCGCTGAAGGTAAGCATGCAGGTGCAGCAGGCGGTTAAGACGGCAAATGGTATGTTGGCCTTCGTAGCAAGAGGGTTCGAGTACTGGAACAAGGATGTCTTGCTACAGTTGTACAGGGCCTTGGTGAGACTGCACCTTGAATATTGTGTGCAGTTTTGGTCGCCTTACCTGAGGAAGGACGTTCTTGCCATGGAAGGAGTGCAGCGAAGATTCACCAGGCTGATACCTGGGTTGGCAGGAATGATGTATGAGGAGAGATTGTGTCGATTGGGCTTATACTCACTGGAGTTTAGAAGATTGAGAAGGGATCTTATTGAAACCTATAAAATTCTGTCAGGCCTGGACAGACTAGATGCAGGAAGGATGTTTCTGATGGCTGGGGAGTCCAGAACCAGGGGTCATAGTCTAAGGATAAGGGGTAAGCTATTTAGGACTGAAATGAGGAGGAATTTCTTCACCCAGAGAGTGGTGAACCTGTGGAATTCTCTGCCACAGAGGGCGGTGGAGGCCAGTTCATTAAATATATTCAAGAAAGAGTTGGATATATTTCTTAAGGCTAAAGGGATCAAGGGACATGGGGAGAAGGCAGGGACAGGGTACTGAATTTGAATGATCAGCCATGATCTCATTGAAAGGCGGAGCAGGCTCGAAGGGCCGAATGGCCTACTTCTGCTCCTATCTTCCATGTCTATGTTTCTATGTAGTAATCTCCAGATTACTCCCGGTGCCACATGCTAGTGAGTACAGAAACAGGACGATAGAGCAGATAAATGTGTGGCTGGAGAGATGGTGCAGAAGGGAGTGCTTTAGATTCCTGAGGCATTGGGACCATTTCTGGGGGAGGTGGGACCTGTACAAGCCAGACAGGTTGCACCTCAATAGAACCGGAACCAATATCCTTGCGGTGTGGTTTGCTAGTGCTGTTGGGGAGGGTTTAAACTAGCTTGGCAGTGGGATAGGAACCTGAGAGTGGATTCAGAAGGGAGAGAAGCAAAGCTGGAAATGGAAGGCAGAAAATTAGTAAGCGAGTTTGGTAGGCAGAGGAAACAAAGGCTAGAAAATAGACAACAAGGGAGTTTAGCAGTGTTAAATGGTATATACTTCAACACAAGGAGTCTAGGGAATAAAGCAGATGAGCTGAGGGCACAGATAGACACGTGGGAGTATGATATTATAGCTATTACTGAGATATGGCTGAAAGAAGGGCAAAAATGGCAGCTCAACATTTTTCAGACGAGATAGAGGGGGAGAAAAAAGGAGGTGGGGTCGCAATTATGATTAAAGAATCAATTACAGCTGTGAGGAGGGAGGATATCTTAGAAGGATCATCAAATGAGGCCATATGGGTTGAAATGAAAAGCAAAAAAGGGGCAATCACACTGCTGGGAGTGTACTATAGACCTCTGAACAGTCAGAGGGAGATAGAAGAGCAAATATGTAGGCAAATGTCTGAGACGTGCAAAAATAAGGCAGTAATAGTAGGAAATTTCAACTTCCCTAATATTAACTGGGATAAAATTAGTGTGAAAGGCATAGAGGGAGCAGAACTCTTAAAATGCATACAGGAGAACTTTTTCAGCCAGTACGCAGCAAGCCCAACAAGAGATGGGGCGGTTCTGGACCTAGTTTTAGGGAATGAAGCTGGGCAGGTGGAAGGGGTATCAGTGGGAGAGCATATTGGTGGTAGTGATCATAATTCAGTTAGATTTAGGGTAGTCATGGAAAAGAATAGACCAGGAATAAAAGTTCTTAATTGGAGAAAAGCTAATTTTACTAAGCTGAGAAGTGATTTAGCCAAAGTGGACTGGAGACAGAAACTTGAAGGTAAATCAGTGTCAGGGCAGTGGGAGGCATTCGAGGAGGGGATAGTGAGGGTTCAGAGCAAGTATGTTCCCTTAAAGACAAAGGCCTAGAAATTCATTATAGCCACTTTTGGGGTGGTAAAGTCGGGCGGCCGCTAAAGTTTGTGCCCGGCGCAAATTCGAGGCCACTTCACTGATATTCATTAGCTTCGCCCTAAGAGTTTGCTTGAGCGCTAAAACTGGCGATGCACGGCTCTCTTTAGGCGCTAAGCCGGCGGCCCGGGGGTTGGGCGCAGGGCAGGTGCAGCGAGCTGCTGCATGACGGCAGACACGCTGGCTCCGGTGAGCTCATAATGGGGGAGGGTGGATTTGTTTTTTTTGACAGGCCGACACTGCTGTATTTGTGTTGTTGGGGAGGGCTTCTCTCCATCGGTTTGTCCTCCTCCTCCTCCTCCTCCTCCTCCTCCATCTCCATCTCCATCATCATCATCATCTTTGTCTCTCACAAAGTGTTGCAAAACGGCTGCCTTTTCTACTGCAGGAGTGCCCTTTAATTTGCGCTCCCCGCAGTCCGCCTCGGCTGTGTACCGTTCCACTTCACAGTCGTTCGGGCCGCCAGGCGCACAATGGGGCGGCGCAAGTGAAGTTCCGGTTCCGGGCGCACAAAGGGCGTTGCACGATGAAATGACGTCATGATCTGCGCGCGCAGCTGAGCGCGCGCAAAGACTTTGCGCCGGCGCTAAATGTCTACTGAAGTTGGGGCGAGGCGCAGATCGCGCTGCGCCCGGGCGCTAAGCGCCTAGCGCTCAAGATCTGCTCCTCCTAAGGCGTTAACGGTTGGCGCAGCCAACTGAATTTCTAGGCCCAAGGGTGGGACTAACAAATCTAGAGCCCCCTGGATGTCAAGGGGCATACAGCGTAGGATAAAAAACAAAAGGGAAGCTTATGACAGATACCGTGGACTCAATACTGCAGAAAACCAAGAGGAGTATAGAAAGTGCAGGGATGAAATTAAAAAGGAAATTAGGAAAGCAAAGAGAGGGCATGAAAAAATATTGGCAGGTAAAATCAAGGAAAACCCAAAGGTGTTTTATAAATACATTAAGAGCAAGAGGATAACTAAAGTCAGAGTAGGGGCTATTAGGGACCATAAAGGTAACCTGTGTGTGGAAGCAGATGACATGGGTATGGTTCTTAATGAATACTTTGCGTCTGTTTTCACAAAAGAGTGGAACGTGCAGACATTGCTATCGGGGGGGAGGAGTGTGAAATATTAGATGAAATAAACATAGTGAAAGAGGAAGTATTAAGGGATTTAGCATCTTTGAAAGTGGATAAATCCCCAGGCCTGGATGAAATGTATCCCAGACTGTTAAGAGAGGTAAGAGAGGAAACAGCAGAGGCTCTGACCATCATTTTCCGATCCTCTCTGGCTACAGGTGTGGTGCTAGAGGACTGGAGGACTGCTAACATGGTACCATTGTTTAAAAAGGGAGAAAGGGATAGACCGAGTAATTATAGGCCAGTGTGCCTAACCTCGGTGGTGGGAAAATTATTGGAAAAAATTCTGAGGGACAGGATAAATCTTCATTTAGAAAGACACAGATTAATCAGGGACAATCAGCATGGATTTGTTATGGGCAGGTCGTGTCTGACTAACTTGATTGAATTTTTTAAGGAGGTAACAAGGAGAGTCGATGAGGGTAGTGCATCTGATGTAGTCTATATGAATTTTAGCAAGGCTTTTGATAAGGTCCCGCATGGCAGACTGGTCACAAAAGTAAAAGCCCATGGGATCCAAGGCAAAGTGGCAAGTTGGATCCAAAATTGGTTCAGAGGCAGGAAACAAAGGGTAATGGTCGAAGGGTGTTTTTGTGACTGGAAGGCTGTTTCCAGTGGAGTTCCGCAGGGCTCAGTACTGGGTCCTTTGCTTTTTTGTGGTATATATATCAATGATTTGGACTTGAATGTAGGAAGTATGATTAAGAAGTTTGCAGATGATACAAAAATTGGCAGTGTGGTTGATAATGAAGAAAGCTGCAGGCTGCAGGAAGATATCAATGGACTGGTCAGGTGGGCAGAACAGTGGCAAAGGAATTCAACCTGGAGAAGTGTGAAGTAATGCATTTGGGGAGGGCTAACAAGGCAAGGGAATACAATATAAATGGTAGGATACTGAGAAGTGCAGAAGATCAGAGGGACCTTGGAGTGCATGTGAAGGTAGCAGGACAGGTAGATAAGGTGGTTAAGAAGGCACACGGGATACTCTCCTTTGTTAGCCAAGGCATAGAATATAAGAGCAGGGAGGTTATGCTTGAACTGTATAAAACACTAGTTAGGCTGCAGCTAGAATATTGCGAGCAGTTCTGGTCACCACTTTACAGGAAGAATGTGATTGCACTAGAGGGGGTGCATAGGAGATTTACGAGGATGTTGCCTGGGCTGGGGAACGTTAGCTATGAGGAAAGATTGGATGGGCTGGGGTTGTTTTCTTTGGAACAGAGAAGGCTGAGGGGAGACCTAATTGAGGTATATAAAATTATGAGGGGCCTAGATAGAGTTTCCCTTACCATAAGTGTTAATAACCAGGGGGCATAGATTTAAAGTAATTGGTCAGAAGTTTAGAGGAGATTTGAGGAGAAATTTCTTCACCCAGAGGGTGGTGGGGATCTGGAACTCACTGCCTGAAAGGGTGGTAGAGGCAGAGACCTTCATCACATTTAAAAAGTACTTGGATATGCACTTGAAGTGCAATAGCCTACAGGGCTACGGACCAAATGCTGGAACATGGGATTAGGGTGGAAAGCTCTTTGTCGGCCGGCACGGACAAGATGGGCCGAATGCCCTCTTTGTGTGCCATAAATTTCTAGGATTCTATGATCTTCTTTAGTGTTAACATGGGCTTAACAACTCTTCCACATTCAGTCAACTAGACAGCAGAAAATAACATGTGATCGCTATGGTGGCAGAGCTTAGGGTTAGGCCAGGATTCCAGGGGTTGTGTAAGTCCTATCTTAAAACTACAGGCCCTATAATTTTAATCAGAATTTTTTCACTCCTACTAGAAATGTTGGGTAACATTCACTTTCCAGTGAGATGAAACAAAACACTTGCAAATTCCAGTTAGGCGAGTTAAGAGAGCGGAGGAGAAAGAGAAAGAGAAAGAAATGAGACAGTAAAAGAAGAGAAGGACAGAGAAAAGAGAAGGACAGAGAAAAGAGGATTTAAAGGGAAGAAACAGAAAATACATTGGTGGCGTTTGGCTTCTCTGCAGGCCAAGTGACAGCTGCAGCCAGTCACTTTTAGCCCTGTTTATTTTTGGCATGTCTGGAGGTGAGTGCAGGTCGATACAGCCATAAAAAGGCCAATTGCACTTTGGGCTTCATAAGTGGGAGGATAAAGTACCAGTATCTAAATGGAGAGAAACTGCAAAGTGCTACAGTACAAAGGGATCTGGGGGTCCTGGTGCATGAAACACAAAAAGTTAGTATGCAGGTGCAGCAGGTGATCAGGAAGGCCAAAGGAATCTTGGCTTTTATTGCGAGGGGGATGGAGTATGAAAACAGGGAAGTCTTGCTGCAGTTATACAGGGTATTGGTGAGGCCACACCTGGAATACTGCGTGTAGTTTTGGTTTCCATATTTAAGAAAAGATATACTTGCTCTCGAGGCGGTTCAGAGAAGGTTCACTCGGTTGATTCCGGAGATGAGGGGGTTGACGTATGAGGAAAGGTTGAGTAGGTTGGGACTCTACTCATTGGAGTTCAGAAGAATGAGAGGCGATCTTATCGAAACATATAAGATTGTGAGGGGGCTTGATCGGGTGGATGCGGTGAGGATGTTTCCACTGATGGGTGAGACTAGAACTAGGGGGCATAATCTAAGAATAAGGGGCTGCTCTTTCAAAACTGAGATGAGGAGAAACTTCTTCACTCAGAGGGTAGTAAATCTATGGAACTTGCTACCCCAGAGAGCTGCAGAAGCTGCAACATTAAATAAATTTAAAATGGAGATAGACAGTTTCCTAGCAGATAAGGGAATTAGGGGTTACGGGGAGAGGGCAGGGAAGTGGACGTGAGTCTAGATTCGGATCAGCCATGATCCTATTGAATGGCAGAGCAGGCCCGAGGGGCCGTATGGCCTACTCCTGCTCCTACTTCTTATGTTCTTATGTTCTTATGTAGAATAAAGAAGTAATTATAAATTTGTACAAGGCATTGTTCCAGCCACTGCTCGAGTACTGTGTGCAGTTTTGGGCACTCAGTTCTAGAAAGGGCAATAAAGCCATTGAGAATGTACAGCATAGGTTCACCAGGATTGCACCAGGGACATGAGAATGAAGTTATGAGGATAGACGAGATACTGGGACTGTTTGTACCAGAACAGAGGAAATTAGGAGGAGATCTAGTGAAAGATTTTTAAATTATAAAGGGTTGTGATACACTGAATAGGGAAAGATTATTTCCTCTGGTTTGGGGAGTCTGTGACGAGGGGGCACCAATTTAAAATTGTCACCAAGATAGTGCAGAGAGAGGCTAGGAGACATTTTTTTAATGCAGCGTTGTGGGAACATGGAATTCTTTGCCACAGAATAGTTCAGGCATCTTTAAAGGGAGGAGTAGATAAACATTTGAAGCTGAAAAAGGTACAAGGTCATGGGGAAAGAGGAGGGCAGTGGGATTAGTTCTGGATTGCTCTTGCAAAGAGATAGCACAGGTATGAGTGACTGAATGGCCTCTTCTTGTGCAGTAAGCCAAAGCAAACAGGGTATTGGGATGTATTAATAGAACCATTCAGTACAAGTCAAAGGACACCATTCTGTCCTTATGCAGGTCCTTGGTTAGACTGCATCTGGAGTACTGCACCCAGTTTTGGTCCCCTCACATGGTGGGTGATATAGTGGTGCTCGAAAAGGTTCAGAGATCTATGACAATGGTTTGTAGCTTAATGAACCTTAGTTACTCAGACAGCCTTAAACAGCTGGGTCTACTTACTTTAGAGCAGCATAGACTTAGTGATCACCTGATAGAGGTATATAAAGTAATGGATTGTGTGCCTATTGATAGATTATTTTAGTTTGACAGATTGGGAAGGACCAGAGGACTTGCATTTAAACTACACAAGAGTAGGAATAGGCTAGATGTCAGGTGTTTCTTCTTTTTCCAGAAAGTAATTATATTCAATAATCAAAAATGCTAATGGGTTGCTGGCCTTTATATCTAGAGGACTAGAATACAAGGGGGTAGAAGTCATGCTGCAGCTATACAAAACCCTGGTTAGACCACACCTGGAGTACTGTGAGCAGTTCTGGGCATCACACCTTAGGAAGGCTATATTGGCCTTGGAGGGAGTGCAGCGTAGGTTTACCAGAATGAAACCCAGACTTCAAGGGTTACGTTACGAGGAGAGATTACACAAATTAGGGTTGTATTCCCAGGAATTTAGAAGGTTAAGGGGTGATCTGATCGAAGTTTTCCAGATATTAAGGGGAACAGATAGGATAGATAGAGAGAAACTATTTCCACTGGTTGGGGAATCTAGGACTAGGGGACATAGTCTAAACATTAGAGCCAGACCTTTCAGGAGTGAAACTAGGAAACACTTCTACATACAAAGGGTGGTAGAAGTTTGGAACTCTCTTCCGCAAATGGCAATTGATGATAGATCAATTGTTAATTTTAAATCTGAGATTGATAGATTTCTGTTAACCACAGGTATTAAAGGATATGGGGCAAAGGCGGGTATATGGAGTTAGGTCGCAGATCAGCCATGATCTCATTGAATGGCGGAGCAGGCTTGAGGGGCTGAATGGCCTACTCATGTTCCTATGTTCCTAGTAGTGAGACTCTGGAATGTGTTGCCAGCTTGTGCAGTGTGTGATGACTATCTTTTTCCCCATATTGGGTGGGGGGGGGTGGGGGCGGGGCGGGGGCGCGGTGCTGGAGGTGGAGGTGGTGCAAGTGTCTAGACATGAGGCTCCTGGTATCATGAGTGTGAGGCAGGCTTGGTGGACCAGCTGGCCTTTTCAAGCTCGGTATTTTTGTATATTCATAAATTTCTATAGTTCAAATGTATAATTCAACCAAGTGGCAGCTTGGCACAGTTGGTGATATTCTTACTTCTCAGTCAGATAGTTGTGGGATCAAGCTCCATTCCAGAACTTGTGTGCATAATCTATGCTGACATTTCAGTGCAGTGCTAGAGCAATCCAAAACTAATCCCAGTGTCCCACTCTTTCCTCATAGTCCTGTATCGTCCTCTGTTTCAAAGAGTTATCCCATTTTACCATAAAAGATGCAATGGTCTTTGTCTCAATCACTCGCTGTTGCAAAGCATACCATGCTGCAACAACTCACGATGTAAAGAAGTTCTTCCCAGCTGACTCCCAACCAGAGTTATTCACCCTATCAAAACCGTTCAGAATGAAAAAAAACCTCTCTTGAATTTCCTCAGCTTTCTCTATATAGTTCCAGTATCTCA
Source organism: Somniosus microcephalus (assembly GCF_052327205.1). Lineage (NCBI taxonomy): Eukaryota > Metazoa > Chordata > Chondrichthyes > Squaliformes > Somniosidae > Somniosus > Somniosus microcephalus. The sequence continues at coordinate 310,930,417 of NC_140990.1, read as the reverse complement.
AGTCTCCCCTCATATCTACAGTTTCCAATCGCTGGCATCATCCTGCTGAAGCTACGCTCTGGGATATCTCCAATGCTGACATATCTGCCTGTACATCATATTCTTGTGCCATATGGCATTAGCCACTCATGGCTAACCATAGGTGGTCGTTGATGCCATTTTTTCCCAATCCATTGGCATCAGAATTTGTCATCGTAAGAATTTGTAACACGAGCTCAGAGCGGGCAGCTGATAAGTTACTTCATTTGAAAATGTAAGTGCCCCTCAAACACTGTTCACTGGTTTTCTTTGTCAGACTATTTTCGGCCTGAATATTCAAACAGTATTTTGATCCTTTTATTCTTGTATTTTCTCTGGTTCTTACCATTTCTCCCGCAAAAGCTTCTGTTGAATCCAGTTTTGTTCGCTTTTTGGGAAATTTCCTTTGTAGTCCCATGATACAGGATCTGCTCAATATTTAGGCCAGGATTCTTTCTTCGTACTGTTTCTTTCCTGACAGAATAACTTTGCCAAAGCTTACGATTCTGGATCCTTTCGACCTAGATGAGACATTTATACAGCATTAGTTTTTGAAGCAAAATTAAATAGATTAAGAGTTGCAACTAACATTATTCAGCTATTTTAGTAAAATACATTCTGTATGAAGTATGACTGAGTCTCACTGGACATTAAAAAAAACCAAACATTTGGGGCCTGAAATTCTGAATAGAGCTTGAATCGATTGATCAGAACGGGGTCGGACAGTGGGGTAGAACTGAATTTAACTGGGATTGAATTCTGTTACTACAGTGAAGCAACTTTCCAGTAGAAGGGAAGAGGTGTTCTCAGAGGTCAGGTTTGGGGCATAGAAACATAGAATATAGGAGCAGGAGTAGGCCATTCGGCCCCTCGAGCCTGCTCCGCCATTTAATGCAATCATGGCTGATCATCCAAATTCAGTACCCTGTCCCTTCTCCCCATATCCCTTGATCCCTTTAGCCTTAAGAAATATATCTAACTCCTTCTTGAACATATTTAATGAATTGGCCTCAACTGTCTTCTGTGGTAGAGAATTCCACAGGTTCACCACTCTCTGGGTGAAGAAATTCCTCCTCATCTCAGTCCTAAATGGCTTACCCCTTATCCTTAGACTGTGACCCCCGTTCTGGACTCCCCCGCCATTGGGAACAGCCTTCCTGCATCTAATCTGTCCAGTCCTGTTAGAATTTTTATAAGTTTCAATGAGATCCCCTCTCATTCTTCTAAACTCTAGCGAATATAATCCTAATCAACCCAATCTCTCTTCATACGTCATTCCTGCCATCCCAGGTATCAGTCTGGTGAATCTTTGCTGCACTCCCTCCATGGCAAGAACATCCTTCCTCAGATAAGGCGACCAAAACTGCACACAGTACTCAAGGTGTGGCCTCACCAAGGCCCTGTACAACTGCAGCAAGACATCCTTGTTCCTGTACTCGAACCCTCTTGCTACGAAGGCCAACATACTATTTGCCTTCTTAAATGCCTGCTGAACCTGCATGCTTACTGTTGTGTCCGTCAGTAGTAAGACACAAGACTGCAGGAGAACGGTACAACAGGTGTTTACTCAACGCGGCTCACTCTGGAACTGAACTGTACAGATTACTACTCAGTGCTATATACAGGTGTGGTCACTGCCGGTACTACAGTATACATGAGCTGTAAAAAGTAGTTCCCCCCTTAAAGGTATATACATTACAATTCCTCCCCTTTTAGATTAACAGTACCATAACACTCATTTAACAATTAAATATCAAACTAATTACAATTAACACTTTTAACATACAACGTTAGCTGAAAATAGTCCATTTATATATTCAGTCTTTGGGGAGGCTTCCTGATCCTTTCTGGATAGCGCCTTTCCCGAGTGTCTCGCTCTTGGTGCGGAGGCGATTCTGGCACCTTGTCGTCGGTTGGGTCATCAGCTTCCGATGCTACTGTTTCTGGGGTAGATGCGACCTGTACGTCGGGTTCCTCACCAGGTACGTATGGGCGAGGCATGGGGTTGACTTGTTCCTGTGACTCTAGGATCTGGTCAGCATGGCGTCTCACGATGTTCTCCCCAACGTCCACTGTGTACATTAGTGGGCCCTGCCGTGTGCATATCGTTCCTGGCTGCCATTTTTCTGTTCGGTAGTCGCGGGCCAAGACTGGTTGCCCTACATTGAAGCTCCTTGTTGGCTTCTCATGGATGTGCTGGAATTGCTTACTCTCAACATCTCTTCGTACGTTTGGTCTGAGCAAATCCAGGCGAGATCTTAACCTTCGGTTAAAGAACATCATGGCCGGGGCCTGGTTGGTGACTGCATGTGTCGCATTCCGGTAGGCGAACAGGAAATTGTCCACCTTATGCTGCAGCGGAATGTTGTCATTGTACATAGCCTTTATTGCCTTCTTAAAGGTTTGTACGAACCTCTCAGCCAATCCATTTGTGGCTGGATGATACGGGGCGGATGTGTAATGCCTTACCCCATTCTTCTTCATAAACCTCCGGAACTCTTCGGACACAAACTGTGGTCCGTTATCGGAGCAAATCTGTTCTGGCAAGCCGTTCCTGGCAAAAATGGTCCGTAGGACTGCAATAGTTTTCTCCGTGGTGGTGGAGGACATTTTGATGACCTCAGGCCATTTCGAGTGCACATCCACAGCTATTAAAAACATTGAGTCCATGAATGGACCAGCAAAATCAATATGCACCCGTTGCCATGGAGATGAGGGCCACTCCCATGGGTGTAGAGGGGCATGTGGTGGTGCATTTTGGACTTTCTGGCATCCTGAGCAGCTCTTGGTCAGGTCCTCGATTTGTTTATCGATTCCCGGCCACCACACATAAGTCTTGGCAAGTCTTTTCATTTTTACCCCTCCCAGATGACCCTCATGAAGCTCATTGAGCACTCTATCCCTTAACTTGGGTGGAATTACCACTCGGGATCCACACATCAAGATCCCCCAGCACACTGACAGCTGTTCTCTTCTTGTCGAGAATGCTGGCAACAGTGAGTCGCCATGTGCTGGCCATCCCTTCACCGTCAAATCATATACCCGAGACAGTGTCGGGTCATTTCGGGTCTCCTTTTCTATACGAGCGTTAGTTACCGGTAGGTATTCAACTATAGTCGAATGAAATATTTTGACAGGATCCACTGCTGGTGCTTCCTCCGCAGTAGGCAGTGGCAGGCGTGATAGCCCATCAGCATTTCCATGCTGTTTCGTGCCCTTATATTCAATCTCATAGTGGTGCGCCCCTAGAAAGAGTGACCATCTTTGTAGTCGTTGCGCAGTCATCACCGGAACGCCCTTCTTCGGATTAAAAATGGAGACAAGAGGCTGGTGGTCAGTCAGCAAGGTGAATTTCTGCCCATGCAGATAGTGATTGAACTTTTTCACTCCCCACACTAGGCTGAGGGCCTCCCTGTCAATCTGGGTGTAGTTACGCTCGGCTGAGGTTAGTGATCGTGACGCAAAGGCTATTGGCCTCTCTGAGCCGTCCGAGAATTTGTGCGACAGCACCGCTCCAATGCCGTACGGTGACACATCACACGCCAGCCAAATTGGTAGTGCTGGGTTGAAATGGGCCAATACCTCTTTCGATGTGATTAGTGTTTTGCTCTTCTGGAAAGCTCATTTACATTCGTCACTCCACTTACATGGCACTCCAGTTTGCAGTAGGGTGTTCAGTGGGTGTAGTATTGTAGACAAATTTGGCAAGAACTTATGGTAGTAGTTTACCAGCCCGAGGAACGACCTCAGTTGTGACATGTTTTCCGGTGCTGGAGCCTTGACTACTGCCTTAATCTTTTCTGGGGACTTATGTAACCCCTCTTTATCGATAACGTGGCCACAATACGAGATCTGTTTTTTAAAAAACTCGCATTTGGGGCGGTTAGCTCAGAGCCCACATTCCTTCAATCTAGTGAGCACCTGCTCCAGGTTGGCGAGGTGATCACTGTCATTTTCGCCCGTGACCAGGATGTCGTCCAAATAACACTGGGTCCCTGGGATCCCTTGCAGGACTTGTCCCACTGCCCTTTGCCAAATAGCCGGAGCTGATGCTACCCTGAATACCAGCCAGTTGTATTGGTAGAGACCTTTATGGGTGTTGATTGAGGTATTTTTTTGATGCTTCTTCTACCTCCATTTGCAGATACGCCTGGGCCAGATCAATCTTAGTGAAGCGTTTCCCTCCAGATAGCGAGGCGAAAATATCTTCAATCCGCGGAAGTGGATATTGCGCGGTGTGAAGGAGTGGGTTCACTGTTACCTTGAAGTCCCCACAGATGCGAACCTTCCTTGGTTCCCCAGGCGTGCTGCTCAACGACTTTTTCATCACAGGGACAATGGGTGTAGCCCACTCGCTCCAGTCTACCTTGGACAGTACTCCTGAACGTTCCAAACTCTCCAGCTCTGCTTCGACGGCTGGGCAGATCGCATAAGGTACCGGTCTGGCGTTAAAAAATTTTGGGCTTGCGTTTTCTTTGATTTTAATTGTTGCTGTCATGCCTTTTAGTGTTCCGAGTCCTTGCTGGAACACTTCTTGCGCGTCGGTTAGGATCTTTGACAGTCACCCAGGTGTGACGTCGTCATCCTTTTTGGCAGCCACAGTCAGTGCTTGTATGGAATGCCAATCCAGCTATATTTTCCGGATCCATTCACGTCCCAGTAATGGTGGTCCTCCATCTTGCAATACATACAGGTCTAGTTTTGGTGTTTCCTTACCATTATATATAACGGTCACCCTTATTTTTCCTTTGGGGTAGACTTTTTGCCCCGTGTACGTCTTCAAAATAATTTTTGTGTCTCTCAAGGGTATGTGTGAGAATAGCTGCTCGTAGTCCCGTCGGTTTATGACTGTTAGGGCTGATCCTGTGTCCAATTCCATTTTTACCTGGACTCCTGCTATCTTGAGAGTGACCCAAATGGTTCGGTGATCCTCCGTTTTGATCACATTATGTAGTTTCAGACAACTCAGCTCCCTGCTTTCTGAGTCGGTATCACTCTTTTGTTCATCTGAACTATTCTCCGTCACCTTATGTACCTTCTTGTACTTTTCTTTTGGAGATTTCTTATTGCTGGTTTTCTTTCCCGACCTGCAGACTCGTGCTATGTGTCCTACTTTTCCACACTGTCTGCACACTTTGTCTTTGAACCAGCAATCATTGTGGTCGTGTGTTGTTCTGCCGTAGCGATAGCACTTCTCTGTTCCATATGACATTTCGTTTGTGCCATATTCTTGTGGTCTCTGTTGTATCTCTGCAGCGCCCCGTGCTGCTGCTTCATATGATACCGCAATGCTGAAAGCCTTGTCCAGCGTAAGGTCCTTTTCAGATAAAAGCCGTTTCTGGGTTCCTTCACTTTGAAGCCCCCACACAAACTTGTCCCTTAAGGTATCTGCCAGTCCCGTTCCAAACTGGCAGTGTTTCGATAGTTTGCGCAGTTCTGTTAAATATTCAGCATTGCTTTCATCCTTATGCTGGTTCCGTTTGTGAAACTTGAATCTTTCTGCTATCAGCAGCGGTGTGGGGTTTAAATGTTCCTGTAGTATGGTCACTATGTCTCCAAAACTCTTTTCCACTGGCTTCGCTGGGGTTACTAGATTTTGTAATAAGCCATACATCTTTGCACCCATTAAATTTAACAATACCGGCGCTTTCTTGTCGTCTGACACCTGATTTGCCTTGCAGTATACCTCTATTCATTCGACATATGTAGTCCAATCTTCGACTTCACTGTCAAATGCGGTGATACTGCCACTCTTCGGCATTTTGGGTGTGGTTTAAAATGGCTTAAAATGGCGTCTCCCGCGCTTTCCTTCCTCCCCTGCTGCTGCCAACGCCACTCTCGGCGGTCCTCGTAGCAATGGCGGCGCCCTGTAGGTTTCGCGCGCTTCTCCTGCGCTGCTGCCAACACCGCTCTCGGCGGTCCTCGTGGCAATGGCGGCGCCTCGCGGGTTTCTACGCGTCTCTCTCCCTCTCCTCAACGCTGCTCAGCCCCTGAACACCGGCTGCGCCCTGTGCGCTCTGCCCTCTCTCTCTCTCCCGTCGACGCTGCTCGGCCCTTTGCTGTGCCGCTCGGTCGGGCTCTAGCCCGCCGCTGTCCGGGAAGGGTCTGCGCACTACCTGTTGCCAGCCCGTTTCACTGGACCACCACCACTGGAAAGCCAAGCCTGGCTCTCAACAGCCTCCCCCGCAATTCTCGAGTCTCTGCTGGATGACTGGGCGGTTGCCCGTGGTCGACGCCCGTGTCTCTGGCCTTGACCTCCAATCTACTGGTCTCCAGGAACGAATCTCTGGGAGGTGATGCAGAGTTGCAGGTAGGATCGAATTTGCCTCGTCGCCAATGTTGTGTCCGTCAGTAGTAAGACACAAGACTGCAGGAGAACGGTACAACAGGTGTTTACTCAACGTGCCTCACTCTGGAACTGAACTGTACAGATTACTACTCAGTGCTATATACAGGTGTGGTCACTGCCGGTACTACAGTATACATGAGCTGTAAAAAGTAATTCCCCCCTTAAAGGTATATACATTACACTTACCTTCAGCGACTGCTGCACAAGGACACCCAGGTCTCATTGCACTTCCCCTTTTCCCAATCTACTGCTGTTCAGATAATAATCTGCCTTCCTGTTTTTGCCACCAAAGTGGATAACCTCGCATTTATCCACATTATACTGCATCTGCCCAATCGCCCAACCTGTCCAAATCGTATTGGAGTTTCTCTGCATCCTCCTCACAGCACACACGCCCACCCAGCTTTGTGTCGTCTGCAAACTTGGAATATTACATCTAATTCCCTCGTCTAGATCATTAATATATATTGTGAATAACTGGGGTCCTAGCACCGATCCCTGCGGTACCCCACTAGTCACTGCCTTCCACTCGGAAAAAGACCCATTTATTCCAACACTTTGCTTCCTGTCTGCCAACCAGTTCACTATCCAAGTCAGTACCTTACCCCCAATCCCATGTGCTTTAACTTTGCACGCTAATCTCTTTGATTTTGATAGTTCTGCTGCCAGTGTTCTACAGAATTGAGGTGCTGCAAACACTGACAATCACTGCACAGAGGTGCACGGCTGCACCCAGGCTCTCCCATGACTCCCTCCCTATGCTTATGGAGGGAGTCACAGCACACAGAGAGATTCTCTTCCCTTCCAATGGGCGGAAGAGACATCCCCAGGAGACCAACGCAGTCTGGTTGCACATTGCACAGGAGGGCACAAGCTGGGATGTCGTCAGGAGGACCAGGCTGCAGTGGTGCAAGCCTTTCAATGATCTCAGTAGATCACGAAACGTTACTGCCAAGCCACACTCAACCTCATCCTGCTGTGTCACTCATCACATCCCCATTGCTCTGCCTTCCCTACCCTACTCCTGCACATCCTTACTCACACCAACTTACCTTCCACCCATCCTTCTCTATCTACATTATCACTTCCCCATCTCACTAGGCACCCTTCACACTCAACCTTATCCTAGTCTAATCATACCAACTAATAACACACAAGAGTAGTCACTTGGGTGTTTTAGCCAATGTTTATGTGAAGTTTCTTTTAATGTGCTGTCAAACATTGAAACATTTATTTTCAACACTTTGCATTCTGGGACAAACTTGTGTGCACCTTTGGAAGTGGCTTCGTGAGTTGCAGTGAATGGTGAGACATAACGATATGCCCCGCAATGGTGATGAGTGTGAAAGGAATGACTTGGGCATTGTAGGGATGCTTTTTGATGTTGGTGTGGGGTAGTGCCAACCTGGCACATCATGTGACAGCCAGGGTGTGCAGCGTCAAGTGAAGTAAATCTGGCTATGGTGAGGCCATCCCTGGCGTCCCGGGCAGCAATATGCTCGGGAGCTGATGCCCTGTATCCTGTGCAGCATCAGTTGATTGCAGAGAAGGTTGGTGTAGTTGTTGGTGCTGCTGGTGTGCCTGGTGCTGCTGGTGTTGGGGCTGATTGTGGTGTGATTCTGAGGACCAAGGTGAGATAATTTCAAGGGCACTGATGCTGATGGAATAGATGGCAGGTGAAGTTGAGATGACAGAAGCGATCTGTCAATGCTGGGAGAGGTTGTTCCAATGAGGTGACACTGGATAGAGCTTTTGCGCCAAACACTTGGAAGCTGCATAAAGCTCAATCTGTCTTCCAAATGCAGTAAGCAACAGCTTCTAACCTTGGAAAGTGAACAGCTATGAAATGGGAGCTTTTATACACCATTTGCAGCTGTCAAGTTAAGATATCATCCCATGCTGACACAGCTCCTGACCTCCTTACCTGACGTGATGCCTGAGCACCGGGGAAGCTGTGGGCGAACACTTAAAATTTAAAGTTGAGCTTAAAATAGTTTCAAAGCTTGTTAACAAGCTCTTAATAATCTAAATTGGCTCCCCCGCCGCTTGGTGTCGGGTCTGTTCAGCGATGATGGACCTGATATCTGGGAGACGAGCGTGGCGGCGGGTTGACAGTGTTCCCTACACGCTGTCAATGAAAAAAAATTCCCACCTGACCCGCCAGCAAACGCGCCCGCTAACTCCCCGAAAAATTCCCCTGGAGCACAGGAATTGGGAAAGTAAAACTTGAGATGCTATAGTGCCACCACTGGTGGGAGGATTTAAATACAGGAAGTTTTTAAAAAATATATTATAGTAGACTGATAAATGGATGGATGTCACACCAGAATCCAAGACAAATTGCATCTATTCCATAAATTTTAACTATCAATTCTTATATCAAGTCTCTAGCATCTGATACCTAATCTTTAATAGGGGTCTCACTAGTTTGCTTTACACAATAAAGTTGAGTAAAAAGCAACAAATGAAATCAAATTTTATTGATCATGCGTACCTTGATTATGTCAACAATTGTATCCTGACAAGATTTCCTGAATGTCTCTGCTACTTCATTGTATTCTATTGTAAATCCCTGAAGAGCAACCATCACAACTTCCTGATCTTTCATGTTAGTCCAAGTTGCTGGGAGTTCATACGTAGCTGGAACATAAAATAGATGCAGATGTAGTAACAAAGCACATTCTGACTAAAGTTAACTTAGAAGTTTCGCTTTTCATTTGTAAATGATCTGTCTTTGCCAATCAGTTCAATTTAGATATCTGCTTCACTCTCGTCAGCAAACATTAAAATAAGACCATTCAGAAAAGGCAATTCAGCCCTCACTTTGCTCACTGAGATGCAAACATTTGGGGCATTAAGTAAACTTTCAAGCAGAAAAAGTTTGAAATTTGCTTCGGGCTACTGAAGTTCCTGGAGCAAAAACTCCCAGATATTAATCTGACATTCCAATTTGCATTATTCAATCCTTGCATTCCACTGATGATTTTCTATGGTCATGTCAGGACAGCAGCACTGTGCTCTCAAATATTTCACCAGCTGTACACAACCTCATACCTTCAGTCCTGATCTTAACCACATCTCCATGCTGAACGTACAGTAAATTTGACTGAAGTCTTAGCTCATCAATCTGAAGAATTTACTATCATAACATCCAACTTTCTCTTACATGACAGCAAAGTTTTTTCCTCCTTTACCCTACCCAGAAACCCACTCTAAAGCCGGAACTTCCCCTTTGAAATGAGTGCGGGTTTGCAAGCGGGTGGCAGTTAAAAGCACTGCAATTGACAGCGCGTCAGGAAGCTGCTTTCATCCCGCCAACTTCTGCCACAGACCCACTCAGGAGAGGCGGGTGACCTAATTCAAGCATTTAAGAGCTTGTTAACAGATGATTAACAGGCTTTTTAACGTGATGTTACAGCTTTTTGCAGGGTGTGCAAGGGATTCACAGGCTTCCTGAAACTTGCCTGTCAAAGCAAGGTGAGAGCTGAGCGGCCATTGTGAGTTGAACAATTGACAGTTGAAATAATCACACAAATACTCACAGCTCACACCTGCTTCCTTGCCGAAGGGAAAGGCTTTTGCTGACATCACTGGTGCAGAGAATTTGCTTTCAGGAGTTTGCAGGTGATTTCTGCAACCTCGGAAGCCACTCTCACTACATTGCTAGTCACTCTCACTACATTGGAGGATTGTGCCTCTGATCTCCACTTTACCTGGCGTCTATCAGATCCGCATGGGTGCTGCTTATGCTGTTTCGCCTTGGACCTCAGGTTCGGACCAAGATCAGCCCCAGCAGCAGTTGCCTTTTCTTCACCGACCTGCTGCTCCACAGGAGAGAGGGGATGAGCACAGGGGAGCACCTTGCTGAACGCAATACCCCCAACAGCGGCTATATAGGGAGAGGATGAGCTTCCTGGGCATGACTGAACAGCAGTGCCTCAGGCTCTCACATCAGGTCATGGCAGACATTTGTAGCTTGCTGGAAGATGACCTGCTACCAAGTGGACCTGTCTTACCCATGGATGTCAAAGTCACCACGCCCTCAACTTCTTCGCCTCAGGCTCCTTCCAGGGATCTGCACCAACCATTTGCAGGATCTCACAGTTGGCCACCCACAGATGCTTCTCCCAGGTAACCAACGCCATGTTTCACAAGTCAGGCACTTATGTGCACTTTGCTAATGATGAAGTCAGTGTGACTGAGCGGGCGCTCGGCTTTGCAGCTCTGGCTGGCTTCCCACAGGTGCAGGGCGTCATCGACTGCACACATGTGGCCATCAAGGCACCCCCACATCACCCAGGAGTGTTCATGAACTGGAAGGGCTTCCAGTCCCTCAATGTGCAGCTCTTCTGCAACCACAAAAAGATCATCGTGCATGTGTGTGCCTGATTCCCAGGGAGCTGTCATGACTCTTTCGTCCTGCCCCAGTCCACTCTCCCTCAGTTCTTTGCACCTCCGACCAGACTTACCAGCTAGCTGCTTGAAGACAAGGGGTATCTACTGAAGACGTGGCTGATGACACCCTTGAGGCGGCCAAGCAATGAGGCCGAGGAGCGCTATAATCAAAGCCACATCATGACCAGATGTGTAATAGAGCAAGCAATCGGGATGCTGAAGATGCGCTTCAGATGCCTGGGCAGATCTGGAGAAGCCCTCCATGCACCAGCCAGGGTCTCCAGATTGATCATCGTATGCTGCGCACTGCACAACCCAGCGCAGCAGTGAGGATTGGAGCTACAGGAGGAGCAAGGTGCAGAGTCTTATCCCAGGAGGAGGAGGAGGAACCTGAGGTGCGGAAGGCACTAGCAGCAATGTACATTGCTGTGCGGGAAGCCCGGGTTGGACTCAAAATGGCACGATTTAGTTAATTTGCACCAGTGAACCCATATGGCACCCAGATACTCAAACAAATTCCCCCCAACCCCGCCAACACCACAAATCAGTCCTACAATGCCCAAGCCATTCCTGTCACGCACACGCCCATTGCTCGAGGCTAAGTAATGTCTTACCATTCACTCCAAGTGACAAGGCCACTTCCCAGGTAGAAGGCAAAAATGGACAAGATGGGAAACTGGTGCAAATACATGAATTTATGTGGCTCATAAATACAACTGAAACTTAACCCTCTAACATTTTGAAACACACCCTTGTGCGTCCACAATAGTGGCATTTCTCTTTTTCAAACTTCTACAATGTGCATCACCTGTGGCTTCATCAGAGGTAGAGGCAGGCTGTCACTTCCCTGCTCTGACTGCTTAGACACTTTTGGCGGACGTCCTCTTGGTTTTGGAGCCGTGAGGGCCCCGCCAAAGACTGCTCCTCCTGCACATGGGCAGGGGCAGACTCGGCCATCGAGATCCGAGGCAGCATGTGGGGCTTTGACTGAGGGGAAGGCAATGGGGGAGAAGTGGGAGCACTTTGAGCAGAGCCCCCACACTCATGTCCCCTCTCACTATCATCCCTCTCATGGGCCACCCGCACTTTCCTGCTAGCAAGGAGCTGGAGAGCACCTTGCTGCACAGCAGTGGGGCGATGAATGCCCAAGTTTAGGTTTATATCCCTCCTAGTTATGACTGCAATAAGAGTCTGCCATCTGTTGTTCATGGTAAGCATGTTCTCGTTTGACTGGCGCAATAGCTGCTCCGTGCAGGTGGCCATCCTTTCCATGGAAGGGCACATCGTAGTCATCGCCTGTGACATGGTGCTGCTCATGCTGGAGATGGACTTCTCCATTCTCTCTACAATCGCGCACATCGTGACTGGAAAAGCTGCCAGAGCCTCACGCATTTGTTGCTGCTCCTCCAAGATCATCCTCTTTGTCGAGGTTTAGCACCTGAATCCAGCTGAGCAGAGCTTGGAGTCTCCTGCGCCCTCCGATGAGGACGCTCCACTGCTGTCCCTGTCTCCACCATCTGCTGTTGCTCACTTGTGATCTGTGAGACACCAGGTGACAACACGACTCTCTCTCTCTCTCACTGGACCCACCGATGCGTGTGTATCTGCACTGGTGCTGGGTGCGCATGGATTGTGTGACGGTTCACCCTCAGGGACCGCAGCTTCCCTCTGAGGAGTCGTCTTTCTCCTCTGGCTGGACAGTGAGGGGGGGGGGGCACTTGATGAGCCTGTGGGAGAGTAAAGACATGAATTAGAGCTGTTATGATAAGAATGTTTTAAGTTACCATTATTCACACGATTATATTTCACTGGCTGCTGACATCAAGTTACCATGAGTGACTGTTGTTTGCCATGTGGCTGTATGATATTTAATTCTGTCACCAGGTTGTTGGGAAGTCTCCCTCTCTCCATCTCCCACCGCCAGCAGCTCCGTAACTCCACTTATTTCCAGGGCCTCTTCCTCTGCTGCAGTCAATGCTCTGGTAACTGGAGGGCCAACTCTGGTTCTCTGTCTCTCGGGTGTTCTGTGCTCGCTTCTCCTGCAAGGAGGGAAACAAGAGACCTGTGATGAAATATTCCATTCATCACTGCCTGTGACTGTGGTTGGTTTCAGGTTTCAGTTCCCTTACCTCAGTTCCGTCTCCTCACCATTGTATTGTATATTGTAATGTATTGTGTGTAGGGCTCCGCCCATACCTGGCCCCTATGTAAGCAAGCTCAGTCTGGCCTCATATCCAGTACTGCAGACCTCCAGATGGAAGATACCTCTCTCCACTGCGTGTTACCTTCTAAGTTAATAAAAGCCTTGTTTTGTTTCGCTAACATCGAGTCTCGGAATTATTGAGGCACATCAAGACCTTTGGCTGAGAGTCATGGAATGAGTGTAAGGGATAGATGGGCTACATCTGTAGAGGGTGACTATGAGGGAGAGGCGTGACATTGCCAAATGGCCTCCTTCTGTGACGTTACTTTCTATGATTGTAGATGGGGATGTGAGTAGGTGCATAGACAGTGAGGGATGGACGCACCTGCAAGGTAGGTTGGTGAGAGGAATGATGTGCAGGAGTAGGCTTGGGAAGGCAGTGTGATGGGATTGGGGTGACAGGCACATCAGAATGTAGTTGAATGTGGCATTGCACTCACCTTTCCTGACCTCATAAGGTCCTTAAATCTCATCCTGCTTTGAATCCAGGACTTGGGAATAACACTCCTGCTGCTCACTTTATCGGCGATCTCCAGCCATGCCCTCTTTGTCTCTGCGGCTGGCATTTTCCTCCCGTCACCAGGGAAGAGGACCTCCCTGTGAGCTCAAACTCCCTGCAGCAGGATTTCCAGGGAGGCATCATCAAATTTTGGCGCAGCCTTTTGCCGCTGAGCCTGCATTTTTCTTTACAAATGTTTCAACCCTTTACAATCAAACCACTTCCTTCCTCTGACACCAACCTCCCCAGCACCTCCACCAACCTTCAACAGTCATCCGTGCAATGCTGCTTTAAATAGGCGCGATGCGCTCAAGTCATCCCTGATGTCATCAGACCCGCTCCACTTAATTGGCAGGGAAAGCCGCATGACTAATTCAATTGGAGTAATTCAGTTAAAACCACACTGAAGAGCGCACTAAAAGAACATCCGGATAGCAACCCGCTGCACAGCACCCCCGCACCCAAACCCACGGACAGATAAAGATTACGGCCTAAGTGGTAATCACACTGAGCCAGAAAGCCATAGAGACAAAATCAACTGAGGTGTTTAAATGGGAGACAGAAACTTATTTGGAAGTAAGGGTGTTAAGGGATATGGAAAAAGGAACCGAGTTGCAAGTTAAAAAAGATAGAGCTGCCACGGACAACAAAATGTTGGAGCAGGCTCGATGGGCTGAATGGCCTACATTCCTATTACTCTTTGTGCAAAGCAGAACTTCCTGACATTGGTTCCACATTTGCGTCTCACCATTTGGCGCCTGTGCCCGTTTTTCCTACTTTCATAGCATACCTTGAACTACCTTGTTCTGGATTTCTGTTTTTATTAAGATTTGGGGGGAAAAATTGGGTGGTGCCCATTTTGGGGCACTAATGTCGCCGGGCGCTAATTTTAGTGCTCTGAAAAAGTTAGTGCCACCCCGCCGTAAATTCAGTAGTAGCACTCCAAGCAGGAGATGGGGTGCTACTGGAAAGCGTTCCACCTCCTGCTTGGGGCGCTACTACTGAATTTTGCAGCACTACATGCCGCCGCACATGCATCATTGCAGGCCTCCTCGCCTGATTAAAGAGGAGGGGCCATGCACTGCGCGCACCGGGGCCCTGCCAGACCACCGGGGAGCGGGGTGCCATGAAAACAGCCTGGCACTGAAGAGGAGTGCCGGGCTGAGCGATCGCGGCCGGGACCCCGCATACAAAAGTGAAAGGAGGAAGGTGCTGACAGTCGGACAAAATAAAAATGGCCGCCCGACCCCTGTCCTTTAACTTGCGCCGCCGCCGCTGCCACGCTGGCCCCTGATCCTGTCGCACATATCATGCGGGGCGATAGGTCAGGGACTGCAAGGGAAGTTTGCGGCCGGGCGCAAGCGGGGCGCTGCACACGGCAATGACGTCATCACCGGCGGTGCAGCAGCGCAGGGTGCTACCGACTACTGCCACTGCTAACCTCCTGTTGAATTTCACGGGAGGCGTTAGCGGCGCCACTCCTGGGCGTTAGGGGATTAGGGCGCTAACGAGAGGCACAAACCAACCCAATTTTTCCCCCTTAGTATCTCATATATCTTTACAGGGACCTCTTGGTTGACTCCATTCAAGAATGATAAGCCTTTCCTAATAGTTAAATCCTCTGGGGGAGAAATTCAGTTGGCTGCGCCACCCGTTAGCGCCTTAAGAGGGCGCTAAGTGGGTCGCAAGCCATTAGCCACACCTCCTGCTAAATTCAGCGGGATGCTAGTGGTGGTGCTAGCCGTTAGCGCTGCGCTGCTATGCATAACATCATCGGTGTGCCCGCTGATGCCCCTGCCGCGATATTTGGAAGCGCCCCCTGATTTACCGCCGGACGCTATGTGCGGCCGGTTCAGGGGGGCCTACCTGCGGCGGTGGAGGCACAAATTAAAGGAGAGGTGTGGTGTGGCCATTTTTGTTGCTGGCCGCCTGCCAGCACCTCTCTGCGCTACCGTCCCCGGCCTCCTGAACCCCCCCCCCCCGCCGCAGAGTGCCTGCTGCGTTCCAAGAGCCCGGCACTTCTCCTCAGTGCCGGGCTCTTTTGCCGGCACTCGCGATCCTCGGGGGCCCAGCTGGGCCCCAGATCGCGCTGAACAAGGCCCCGCCCCTTTAAGTAGGGGAGGAAGGCCTACAGTACTGCAGCGCGATGTGCCGCAGCGTGTGGCGCTACGGCACGTTGCGCCACGATCTTCAGTCGCAGCGCCCTAAGAGGGATGCGGGGCACCTCCAGTAGCGCCGCGCTTCCCTTTGGGGCGCTACCACTGAATTTCCGGCGGGCGGCCGTGAATGCTTCCGGGGCGCTACTTTTAGCGCCCTGGCGAGGCTGGCGCTCCAAACGGGGCGATACTGAATTTCTAGGCCTCTGACTCTGTGGATGAGCCTCATGAGTCTTCTCTATACTTCCTTCAAAGGTTACCGATTTCCCTTGTGTTTCACTGTCCAGAACTGGACAAAGCATTCAAGATGTTGCCTGACCAGAGCTTTGTATAGTTTAACCATGAAATGTTTCAACTTGCAATCTCCTGATTTTGTGATCAATGCAGCATTCTATTTCTTTTACGATAGCAAAATACTGTGGATGCTGGAAATCCGAAATAACAACAGAAAACGCTGGAAAAACTCAGCAGGCCAGGCAACATCCGTGGAGAGAGAAACAGAGTTACCGTTTCAGGTCGAAACCCTTCTTCAGAACTGAGAAAAAAGCAGGAAATGAAACAGATTAAAAGGCCAGTTTGGGGGCTGGGAAATGGGGGAGGGGATGAAAGAACAAAAGGGAAGGTCTGAGAGGTGAAGAGACATTAAGAGATATTCAAGGCGAGATGAGATGGTGATAGGACTAGTAGAGACAAAAGATGGCTCTAGATGAAGTGTGAAATGCGCTGGCAGAATGAGAGACAGCTGCCATGTGGGAGAGAAAAAAAAAGGAAAGGGCACAAACCAAAAGTGTGGATAAAAAATATATAAAAATATAATAGGGGTCGAGGTTATGATCTGAAATTGTTGAACTCGATATTGAGTCCGGAAGGCTGTAAAGTGCCTAATCGGAAGATGAGGTTTATTTCTTTTGTTGCTTGCTGCTCCTCACTGACTGGATGTTTTAAATGCCAAGTCTAGCGTTCTTTCAACTTCACCATTAACTTAACACCCCTTGTAATGGTATATTTGGAGTTAAAAACCAGGTTCACTCACAGAGAATGTTCTAGCTTGCTTTGCTTTAGAAAGCCCAAGTTATGTCTGCTCAAGCCATTATATTCAAATACACAGTTTTATTTGTATTTATATTTGATTGGCAGGTTTTTTTTGAGTTTACGAGAAGCATATTTAAATTTATTTTCTGGAGGCCATTTTTAACGTATTTCTCAGTCCATCTTGTTAAAATTGGGTAACATTGTTGTCACCCACTTTTTTCTCCTAATGTGCAGAATTCTTGCGCGAATTTCATCTGTCACTATTAACGCCCATTTCTAGATTTTATCAACCTCCTCTTGTAGGTTCTTGAGAGCTTCATCAGACTTGACCCCGTCGCCATTCTCCTGTCTTCCTACTTCAGCAGATGGCACTAATGAGGCGCTAGAGCATTATCGCCAGGGTGAGGCGAATCCAGTGCCGCATGCCAAATCCCGCCCCTCCCCCTCAGCGCCGCCGCTAAGTTAACGGAGGGAGCCTCAACAGCAGGTGGATCGTGACGTCAGTGAGTGTGCCACGCTCCTCGATTGCCCAATCTGTGAAATTGATTGTTTCCACCTAACTTAGCACCTGGAGGGAACAGCGACAGGGAGAGCTGGCGTGAAGCACCAGGAAGCCGGCTCCAGGGACATTATTCAAAGAGATCATTAGTAATGAATTGTAGCTGTAGGTTAGTGGAGTTTCAGTGCTTTCTTGTCAGTTTCACATAATGCAACAGTCTCATGCCGTGATTTCAAGGTTATTTAGTATCAGGAGTGTTGTGGCAACGAAAAAGTAGCTACATTTATTCTTAAAAAAGTCAAACTGCTACGCTTGGTTACATTAATGGGGGCTGTACTGGCATGCCACCTCGCCCTCCAAGATCTACGGTGGAGGGAGCAGAGGCAGCAAGAAAATCTGGAACATGTGGCCAGAGGGTGGAGGAGGGCCATCAGGGCTCGCAACAGGAGGCCTTACCCTCCGAGGTTATTCCGAGAACACTTCTCCTACCTCCAAGTAAGCAAGGAGCAGTGTATTAGAAGGCTCTGCTATACCAAGGAGGCAGTCACAGAACTCATCCACCTTGCAGACTTTGCCCTCATCCACTCAGGCAGCAAGAACCTCATACGTGTTGGACAAGGGCAAAGGCTGAGGTTCCTCCAGCACTGCACCTGAGTCCGCTTACCTACCTGAGTTGCAGTCACACCCTCCTGTCCCTCACCACTAACCAGACCTGTACCACTACATAACGTAGTGGAATTTGACCAATTTCTATTGAGTAGCTGAGTTCAGGTCAGTGACTAACTCAGAAGCAGCACTGAGCCCTAGATACTTATTCCCCCTCACCCACTCGGCAACACTCATCTAACACGTACCCACTATTTCTCTTCCTGCAGCTAATTTATTATCCATAACCAGGTTTTGTCGTTACCCAGGTTTTGGGAACCATTTGAATTCAACTGCTGAGGGGTAGGTTCTCCAGGGCTCAGGAAACCCGGCAGCTAAAGGGAGTCGAGAGCTGCCAGATCCAGCAGGTAAGTACTTTTTAAAGCACCTCTTGTGGGCCAGGAGAAGCAGGAGTGCTTCCGCCGGCTCCTCAAGAAAATCTTCTACCACGATCTTCCGAACCCTCCTTCCCCGAGATCTTCAGTCCTTCCTGTGGTCTCTCCATCCCTTTCTTCTCGCTGCTGTGCTCCAAATCCCCCACCTATGGTTCTCTTATTTTGTTCCTTCTCTCCCTAAGTCATTGACATGCCAGAGTACAGTTCCACAGGGCCAGGCAGCTCTCCAACACCTTCTCCCAGTGATTATTCTTTATGTGTAAGCCAACTTACAGTGAGTGTCAGTAGGTTATTCAACTGATCCTCACCCAGAGTTCACATGCCATTACTTTCTATCCAGGATCACCTGATAGCGATCAGGTTGGATACACAGGGCGAGCCCCCTGCTCTTTTAACAAACTGACCCTGTCCCCAGAATTTGGATGGGTCTTTGCTGCGGCAGACTGGTGTTCCCACCGCACTTCCAGCAGTGCCACAGCGGAACCAGGGTCTCGAGATTCTATCTTTAGACATGCTCAAAACACGCGGTTATTCAAAATACAATCTAAGTGAAAATTAACAAAGAATCTAAAAGTAATTTAGGAACCTTCAGCATGATGTGTAAATCAAGTTCCCTGAATAATTCTTTCATAAAGATAACCTTTTGTTTGACATACCTCCCTCAAGAAGCCTTCTCTTAATATCCACGACATTTCCTTTTGAATCTTTTTCTTGCATTTCACCAAAGTTAATATGGTGCGTTTTCCCATTTTTCAAGCAAACTAAGGTTTTCTTTTTATCCTTGTAAGCTTTCTCAACGTCGTAGTTTAAAGATGGCTCATAAGGTTGAAATATTTCATTATTCACAAACTCCCACTGGACAAATGTCTTCATCCGAGCCTCTTCCTGCTTTCTATCCTCTCTCTCTTTAGCAGACTGAAGCATAGGATTCAGTTTTAAAATGGTTTCCAGAACATCCTCAGTGTTTCCATCTATTATTATTTTCTTTTGATGGATTTCAACTTTCAATTGCTGTTTTTCACAGAGATCTGCAATTTGTTGCCTTTGGTCATTTGACAAACAAGCTGCATATTCATTGTCGATTATTTTGCTTGTACGGTTTTCTGTAATTAGAGCTTCAACATCCTTCTGAGTCGCAGCAATGGTACTGTTTGTCATGCCATGTACATCAACTATGCCAAACACACACTTTGCTGGCCTCAGAATGATTGGATAAACAGGTTTCACTGGGAGAGTTGCTTGTGCTGGAAAAAAAATTAAATTTATATGACATATAGATATTATTATCTTATGTTTGTGCACACTTCCTGTCAACTTTTTCCATTATGGGGAAAGGAATTTACAATGGAAATATAACAATAAGGATAGAATGTATGTCATTAAAATGAGGACACCCTGCACTCTAACGCCGTTTCTCCTGAACAATACACTTGAGCTCGCCTCCTGAGGAGGGTGAATTTCCAGGGTGGTTCTCCTGCTCATCTACCATAATCTTGGCGGAAGAGCTGCAGAAACCCTGGGAAAATGGCACACATGCCATTTACACCATCGTTCTGGGATTTCTGCGGCTCTTCTGCCGAAGTTATGGGCAGGAGAACCACCGTGGAAATTCATCCCCTGCATGTAACACACAGGAGCTCGACTAGTATTTATTAAATAGAAACTGCTTAAGACTTCTTTGTGTTTTGCTACCTCAACTATTTAAATGTCAGGAGTCACTTTATTATTGTAATATTAATGTTAAATCATAAAAATAAACAAATTCGATTCAACTTTGGTTGAAAATAAAGAATTTTAAAGACTTTCGTTCTGCTCACTCACTGTCTCCCCATTCTCTCTTTTTTCCTGGTTTACTTTGCTTTAAGTTTAATGTACTTTTTTTCTTTTGTAATCAACCACCACCTGGACCGAAGGGTGTGTTGATGCAGGATGGAGGACACAAGCACAGTCACAAGATTGGTAAATGAAATACAGCAGTTAGCTGTGTTTTATTTTTAGAAAACGGGGAAAAAGGTTCACGTCTGTCAAAATCCAAAAACATACGACGTTCAAAAACAAAATGGAGAACAAAACCATCACCCACGCCGAGTGGTTAGGAAGGCAGTCCTTAAATCAGTTTTCTCCAAAAAACAATAAGTCAGGGTTACTTTACCACTGGATCTTTCTCAGCCGGTCCAGGGATCACATCCGGCTCTCAGAACTAAACAATATATTCCACCCAGGTTCAACAGCAGACCTCTCTGTGGCAGCTGCAAGCTGGGCCCCAACGGCAGCCTTGGCCTTGGCCTTGGCCTTGGCCCTGGCCCTGGCCCTGGCCCTCTCCTCAGGTCCTGGTCCTGGCCCTCTCCTCAGGTCCAGGTCCAGGCCCAGGCCCAGGCCCAGGCCCAGGCCCAGGCCCAGGCCCTGGCCCTGGCCCTGGCCCTGGCCCTGGCCCTCTCCCCTGGCCCTGGCCCTGGCCCTGGCCCTGGCCCTGGCCCTGGCCCTGGCCCTGGCCCTGGCCCTGGCCCTGGCCCTGGCCCTGGCCCTGGCCCTGGCCCTCTCCTCAGGCACTGGCCCTGAAGGGATGCACTAGTTTGCCTTTTGAACTTTTGAGCTAATGGGTAGATTTGCCTCAGGTGTATTGGAGGTGGTTGTGGCCTTCACCTGAATTGGAGTGAGAGGGGGACTTTGTCTCCATCTGGTGGCCACATATCGTCCATCCACCACAAACCGCCCCCATAGCTCACACTTTCTAATCCACTTTTTTGACCCTTTTCTAACATTAATATTTGTCTGTGGTCTTTGGAGCCTGAGAGTACCTAAGTAAATAAGCTGAACTGTGGTTCTCTAAAGTTTAATCAAGTACACCTCAAACAGTCATCCCAACCTTCCTCCAATTCAGGTGGAATCACAGATATGATCGGCTCTGCAATACAGCAAAAGCAAAAATGCTAAAATACCCGTAGAAGGAGTCACTACTGACAATAATAAACTTTAAACAGCGCCACTTCAGAATACACCAGACAGCAATTTGACTGACAGTATCAAAATATTGGTAGATTTTTGACAATGTGGCCCAGAGAAACTACGAATCTGTAACATCATGGTATATATTTCAAAAGGGGAAAGTACAATAAAAAATAAGCTGGATCACTATTCTTTGGCTTTGACATGGGTTAGAACTCAGTCCAGAATGATGAGATAATGGCCCAGAAATTCGGGTCTCCACGGGTGAGTACGCACGGGGTACTCACCCGTAAGCCCAATGGAAGTGCCGGTTTCCTGCATGCACTGCGCATGCGTGGGAAACCGGCACTTCCGTTCCCCTGAAAGAAGGGGTTAAGAGGTGGAACGCGTGCGCGGGAGAGGCAGCGCATGCGCATCGAACTTACGTTTTTTTTCCAGGTTTCTCCGGGAAGGTAAGTCTCCAGAACTTAGACATGTAAAAAGCAGTCGCAAGGCCTGCTTTTAACAAGGTAAGTGGTGAATTAATTAAAATTAAAACATTTTTTCCACAGGTTTATTATTTTTAAATACTTTAAAGAAAGGTAAGTTTATTTTTAGACCTGTTAGAAAATGTAATTAATTTTTTCAAAAATTTAAATTATTGTTTAAAATAGTTATTTCATGTAATTTATAGCTTATTTTAAAAATGTGATTTAAAAAAAAAAAATTATTTGAGGTTTTAGTGATGTTTTGGGGCTTATAGTATTTATAGGTTTGACAGTCCTTCCTGTCAAACTTATGAATGAAGCATTCCCTGCTACCATTGGCTCTCCATGGCCCACGTGATCCCAGGGGACGCATCGAACTAACTGTGCCCCTGGGATACGCAAGCACTGTGCGCCGGCAGTTGGAGGAGGCACAGGATCGCAATTCCACGGGGGCTCACAGTAAACGGCTGGCGCGCAAGGTAAGTGCAGGTCGGAGGCTTGTACCCGCGGGAAGCCTCCGACCCAATTTCTGGGCCAACATTCTTTTCTCTCTGGTGCCTGTAAGAGTCTTGCTTGGAATGCGTTTGGGCAGTTTCAATCCAACTCTTAGTGGATGCAACTCACAGCACAAAACTGACCACAATCTGGCACTAAATTGACTGTCTCATTCCGTGAGATGACAAAACTGGTTAATACAGCAAATGAGAATGTTACACTGGCCCCATGGGGTTGCTCTTCTGAGATTATGGCACATTGTGGGACAAGAGTGACTTGTGACAGCTTGACGCTAACAGTACAAAATTGGGGTAATTCCTGAAATGGGTTTTAAAAGTATGGTAAGTATTTCTCCCTTTTTAAGCTTAAATCTCTTTGGTTTATATTTTCTAAGGTGCAATATTCATCATCTAGAATCGGGACAGAGGGTATTTAAAAATAATATCAAATTTAATTAATTACATAGAATGGGAAATCAGGTGATGTGTTGCTGCTGCAATATGTGGGAGCTGGTGGACACCATTGATGCTCACGGTGATCACATTTGCAGTAAGTGTTGGCTGCTCGAGGAATTCCGGCTCCGTGTTGAAGAGCTGGAGTCCGAGCTTCAAACACTGAGACACATCAGGGAGGGGGAGAGTTACCTGGACTCTGTGTATCATGAGGTAGTCAAACCAATTAGATTAATTAATTCAGATGTAGTCCGTGGCCAGGGTCAGGATGGTGTGACTAGAAGTGAGGCAGGTACGGGGATCCAGGAGGTAGTGTTGGAGGAGCCGCAGCCCTTGCACTTGTCCAACAGGTTTGAGGCTCTTACTCCCTGTGAGGATGGGAACAGGGACTGCGGGGAGGATGAGTAACCTGGCCACAGCACCGTAGAGCGGGGGGCCATTCAAGTGGGGGGAGTTCAAAGAAATGTTGTAGTGGTAGGGAATAGTATCGTTAGGGGGATAGATAGAGTTCTTTGCAGCCGAGAGCGAGAGTCCCGAAGGCTGTGTTGCCTGCCCGGTGCCAGGGTTAAGGACATCTCTGGACTGGAGAGAAACTTGGAGGGGGAGGATCCAGTTGTCGTGGTCCATGTTGGTACCAATGACATAGATAGGACAAGGAAGGAGGTTCTGCTGAGGGAGTTTGAGCAGCTAGGAGCCAAATTAAAAAGCAGAACCACAAGGGTAATAATCTCTGGATTATTACCTGAGCCATGAGCAAATTTGGCTAGGACAAATAAAATTAGAGAGTTAAATGCGTGGCTCAAAGACTGGTGTGGGAGAAATGGGTTTTGCTTCCTGGGACACTGGCACCAGTACTGGGGCAGGAGGGAGCTGTTCCGTTGGGACGGGTTTCACTTGGCCAGTGCTGGGACTAGAGTCCTGGCGGATCATATAACTAGGGCTGTAGAGAGGGCTTTAAACTAACTAGTGGGGGGGAGGTTCCTAGAGAGCAAATAATAAAAATGACAACAGAGAAGGTCATAGACTTAGGTGGCAGTGGGGAAATTAAAAACCAGAGCATGTCAGGAAGGAGCAGAAGGTATGGAGTAAAAGGTAAAGTAATAAAAAGGGCAAAAGCAGGAACTAAGTGTCACAAAACATCTTTGAAAGTTCTCTATCTGAATGCACGTAGCATTCGTAACAAAATAGACGAGTTAATGGCACAAATAACTACATATGGGTATGATCTTGTGGCCATTACAGAAACATGGCTGCAGGGTGACAATGCCTGGAAATTAAACATACCAGGTTATTTAACGATCAGGAAGGACAGGCAGGAAGGAAGGGGAGGTGGGGTGGCTATGTTAATAAAGGAAGGAATCACTGTAATACAGAGAAATGATATTGGGTCAAAAGATCAGGATAATGAAACAGTTTGGGTGGAGATAAGGAATAATAAGGGGAAAAAAACACTAGTGGGCGTAATCTATAGGCCTCCGAACAGTTGCAACTCTGTTGGACGGAGTATCAATCAGGAAATAGTTGAGGCTTGTAATAAGGGAACATCTATAATTATGGGGGATTTTAACTATCATATTAATTAGACAAATCAAATTGGGCAGGGCTGCCTTGAGGATCAGTTCATTGAGTGGGTTTCTTGAGTTTCATTAGTTCATAGGGATGGGTTTCTTGAGCAGTATGTAACTGAACCGACCAGGGGGCAAGCAACCTTAGATCTGGTCCTGTGTAACGAGACAGGATTAATTAAAAATGTCCTAGTGAAGGATCCCCTTGAAATGAGTGACCATAACATGGTTGAATTCCATATTCAATTAGAGGGTGAGAAGATTGGATCTCAAACAAGCGTGCTAAGCTTGAATAAAGGAGACTATGAAGGTATGAGAGCGGAATTGAGTAGAGTGGATTGGGAAAATAGATTAAAGGTTAAGACGATACATGATCAGTGGTGTACATTTAAGGAGTTATTTTACAACTTCCAAAAAAAATATATTCCACTGAGAAGAAAAGGGTGTAAAAGAAAAGACAGCCATCCGTGGCTAAGTAAAGAAATTAAGGATAGTATTCGACTAAAAACAAGGGCATATAAGGTAGCCAAATCTAGTGGGAGGATAGAGGATTGGGAAAACTTTAAAAGACAGCAAAAAATAACAAAAAGATTGATTAAGAAAGGGAAGATTATGAAAGTAAATTAGCAAAAAATATAGAAACAGATAGTAAGAGTTTTTATAGTTATATAAAAAGAAAAAGGGTGGCTAAAGTAAATGTTGGTCCCTTAGAGGATGAGACCGGGAAATTAATGGTGGGAAATATGGAGATGGCAAAAACACTGAATGAATATTTTATATCAGTCTTTACAGTAGAAGACACTAAGAATATCCCAACACTAGACAAACAGGGGGCTATAGGGGGGGGAGGAGCTAAACACGATCAAAATCACTAAGTAAGTGGTACTCGGTAAAATAATGGGACTCAAGGCGGATAAATCACCTGGACCTGATGGCTTACATCCTAGGGTCTTGAGGGAAGTGGCGGTAGGGATTGTGGATGCATTGGTAATAATTTTCCAAAACTCCCTGGACTCAGCAAAGGTCCAAGCAGACTGGAAAACTGCTAATGTAACACCCTTATTTAAAAAGGGCAGTAGACAGAAGGCTGGAAACTATAGACCGGTTAGCCTAACATCTGTGGTAGGTAAAATTTTGGAGTCCATTATTAAGGAGACAGTAACAGGACATTTGGATAGTCATAATTTAATAGGACAAAGTCAGCATGGTTTTATGAAGGGGAAGTCATGTTTGATAAATTTGCTGGAGTTCTTTGAGGAAGTAACATATAGGGTGGATAAAGGGGAACCAGTGGACGTAGTATATTTAGACTTCCAAAAGGCATTTGACAAGGTGCCACACAAAAGATTATTGCTTAAGATAAAAAATCACGGGATTGGGGGTAATATTCTGGCATGGATAGAGGATTGGCTATCTAACAGAAGGCAGAGAGTTGGGATAAATGGTTCATTCTCAGACTGGCAATCAGTAACAAGTGGTGTTCCGCAGGGGTCAGTGCTGGGTCCCCAACTCTTTACAATCTATATTAACGATTTGGAGGAGGGGACCGAGTGTAACATATCAAAGTTTGCAGGTGATACTAAGATGGGAGGGAAAGTAGTGAGTGAGGAGGACATAAAAAACCTGCAAGGGGACATAGACAGGCTAAGTAAGTGGGCAGAGATTTGGCAGATGGAATACAATACTGGAAAGTGTGAGGTTATGCACTTTGGCAGGAAAAGTCGTAGAGCAAGTTATTACCTTAATGGCAAGAAACTGGAAAGTACTGAAGTACAAAGGGATCTGGGGGTCCTGGTGCACGAAACTCAAAAGGTTAGTATGCAGGTGCAGCAAGTGATTAAGAAGGCCAATGGAATGTTGGCTTTCATTGCTAGGGGGATAGAATATAAAAATAGGGAGGTATTGCTTCAGTTGTACAAGGTATTGGTGAGACCGCACCTGGACTACTGCATACAGTTTTGGTGTCCATACTTAAGAAAGGACATACTTGCTCTCGAGGCAGTACAAAGAAGGTTCACTTGGTTAATCCCGGGGATGAGGGGATGGACATATGAGGAGAGGTTGAGTAGATTGGGACTCTACTCATTGGAGTTCAGAAGAATGAGAGGCGATCTTATTGAAACATATAAGATTGTGAAGGGGTTGGATAGGGTGGATGCGGGGAGGATGTTCCCGATGATGGGTGAAACTAGAACTAGGGGGCATAGTCTTAGAATAAGGGGCTGCTCTTTCAAAACTGAGATGAGGAGGAACTACTTCACTCAGAGGGTGGTAGGTCCATGGAATATGCTGCCCCAAAAAGCTGTAGAAGCTACATCATTACATAAATTTAAAACAGAAATAGACAGTTTCCTAGAAGTAAAGGGATTTAAGGGTTACGGGGAGCGGGCAGGAATTTGGACATGAGTCTAGGTTCGGATCGGTCATGGCCCTGTGGTAGCGGAGCGGGCCCAGGGGCCGTGTAGCCTGATCCTGCTCCTATTTCGTGTGTCTAATTCTGTTAGATTCAGGAGATGGTTCTGTGATAGTAGATTGGCGGTTAGGATCAGATCAGCCATGATCTTATTGAATGGCGGAGCAGGCTCGAGGGGCCGATTGGCCTACTCCTGCTCCTATTTCTTATGTTCTTATGTTCTTATTATGAAAAACACCTGCAGGTTTAGCGAGCTGATTTCAACTAAAATAGTTCCTCACCACCAGTCTGTGAAATGTTGAAACGCTGCTCCATACACTGGCGAAACGGAGCCATCATCAGTGGATTGAACAAAATAATCCTAATCACAGACAGTGAAGGTTGAGTGAAGTCTACCACATAATCACATATTGCATCCAGCAGTGAATTTGCAACATCACTGGGATTCAGTTTTCCGTGCCCTAAACAAAAGGCAGCAGATTTGTGTGGTTAAGTTCAGTGCAATGAGAAAGTTCAACAAAAGCAAAGGCTGTAAGGTAATCAAACTATTAACATCTTTGACTACAATGTTTTGCTATCAATTATTTCGATTGCATTTTTATTTTCAGTTTTTTACTGTAATTTTCTCCCCTCCCATCCTCATCTTAAGGTATTGCCTCTTTGATGGGGTACAGTTCCACAGGCAGCGGCTAACCTGCAGTACTTCGCTCAAGTGACCATTCTTCATATGTAAGCCTAACCAGAGGGTGACAGCAAGCTATTTGCTCATGGTGGGGTGGCACCACAATAGAACCTTACCCTGTAACAATCCAGACATCACACTTTGTTACAGGTGCAAATTTTAAAATGCTGGGTGCTTCTGAGCTGCAGCCTGAAACTGATAAATAAATCCTAACCCTAACCTTAAATTTCCCTCACAAAAAAACTAAACTCTGACTATATTTACTTATAGAAATTGGACCTTGTGACCTTAGAACAACTGGCCAGCTTAAAAGGCGATCTTGCCGGTAACAATGGTGTCCAGGGCTGCTCGGTGCTGGGGAAAGATGGAAGGCAACTTTAGATTTAGTTTCTCGTTGCTACTGTCTACTACTTTACGACTGGCCCTTCTAACAACAACAACTTGTATTAATATAGTGACTTTAATGTAGTAAACGCCCCAAGGCGCTTCACAGGAGTGTTATAAGACAAAATAATTGACACCGAGCCACATAAGGAGAAATTAGGGCAGATGACCAACAGCTTGGTCAACGAGGTAGGTTTTAAGAAGCGTCTTAAAGGAGGAAAGAGAGGTAGAGAGGTGGAGAGATTTAGGCAGGGAATTCCAGAGCTTAGGGCCCAGGCAGCTGAAGGCACAGTCACCAATGGTTGAGCGATTATAATTAGGGATGCTCAAGATGGCAGAATTAGAGGAGCGCAGATATGTCGGGGGTTGTGGGGCTGGAGGAGATCACAGAGATAGGGAGGGGCGAGGCCATGGAGGGATTTGAAAACAAGGATGAGAATTTTAAAATCGAGGCGTTGCTTAACCGGGAGCCAATGTAAGTCAGCGAGCACAGGGGTGATGGTTGAATGGGACAGTGCGAGTTAGGACACGGGCAGCTGAGTTTTGGATGACCTCAAGTTTAAGTAGGGTAGAACATGGGAGGCCAGCCAGGAGTGCATTGGAATAGTCAAGTCTAGAGGTAACTAAGGCATGGATGAAGGTTTCAGCAGCAGATGAGCTGAGGCAGGGGGCGGAGACAGGCGATGTTATGGAGGTGGAAATAGGCGGTCTTAGTTATGGCACGGATATGTGGTCGGACGCTGATTTAAGATCAAATATGACACCAAGGTTGCGAAGAGTCTGGTTCAGCTTCAGACAGATGCTAGGGAAAGGGATGGAGTTGGTGGCTAGGGAACGGAGTTTGTGGCAGGGACCAACAACATAGGCTTCGGTCTTCCCAATATTCACCCAACTTCCTTTTCTGGCTCCTATGTTAGCTGACATTGTTAACAGTTCTCTGTCCTCAGGAACTGACCCCCTCGCCTTCAAATCTGCAGTCATCTCTCCTCTCCTCAAAAAAAACCCTTGACCCCTTCGTACGTCCGTGCAAACTACCATCCCATCTCCAACCTCCCTTTCCTCTCCAAAGTCCTTGAACATGTCGCCTCCCAAATCCGTGCCCATCTTTTCCAGAACTCCATGTTTGAATCCCTTCAATCAGGTTTCCGCTCGTGCCACAGTACCAAAATGGCTCTCATGAAAGTTACAAATTACATCCTTTGTGACTGTGACAAAGGTAAACTATCCCTCCTCATCATTCTCGACCTGTCTGCAGCCTTTGACACGGTTGACCACTCCATCCTCCTCCAGCACTGGGTGGGACTGCACTCACCTGGTTCCATTCTTATCTATCTAATCGTAGCTAGAGAATCACCTGCAATGGTTTCTCTTCCCGCTCCCGCATCGTTCCCCAAGAATCTATCCTTGGCTCCCTCCTATTTCTCATCGACATGCTTCCTCTTGGCGACATCATCCAAAAACACAGTGTCAGTTTCCACATGTACGCTGACGACACCCAGCTCTACCTCATTACCACTTCTCTCGACCCCTCCACGGTCTCTAAAATGTCAGACTGCTTGTCCGACATCCAGTGGACGAGCAAGAAGACATTTCCCTGGGAACTGTCAAAGTAATTACTTGGTTGTATGCTTAGTGCGGCGAAGGGATATCTTCCAAATGATTTCCTGGATTCTGCCGTTAAGAGTAAACTCGCAATCAGCAGGAGGCCTGAGTGTAAATATCAGCAAAAATTGTGTTTCAAACTCGAGTTTTGTACTTGGGAGTGCAATAGTCTCACGCTGGAGTTACTGGACCACCTTATACTATATATTTTCTATAACACAAATGTTAGTATAATGGAACTCAATATACCACATACAATTTATACTAAAACCTACCTGTTCCCATTGCTGGAAAGCACACACAACTTATTTTTAGGTTTTCACATTCCTTCAGAATTTTGCCAAAAGATGCTTTTATATTTTTCACTTTAGTCCACGCAACCAAATGTAGAATGTATTTTACTTGAAGATTTCCTGCCATTGTGGTTACAACACTATCAATGCTTTGGGTTCCTATGGTGGAAAAAAGAGAAGTCTGACTTAACGCAAAACTACTTCCATTCTCATCAATTCAATAACTTGTTGATAGCACATAGTTAACCTCACTCTGTAAGTTGAAAAGCTGATGGATGTGTCTCTTAAAAGGATGCGTCATCCACAACCTCACAAGGTCACAAGCTAGTTATGGGTGAGGAAGACCATTCGGTCCATCTAAATTCATCCATCCAGAATAACCCAAAGTCTCCCCATTCCAGCATCCAATTGTTTCTGAAACAATTCGAGGGTTTTTGCCTTCACTACTCTATCTGGCAGTCTATTCCATGCGTTGATCACTCTTTGTGTGAAGGAGAATTTTCCAATATTAGTCTTTGATGGGCCTTCAATAACCACAAAACTAGAAGTTATAGACTTAAACAAGTTGGCTTTTAATCACTAAGATCAGAGCTAACATCTCAACACACCGACTGGTTCACAGGAATGAGTCATACAGATCCTGGGATCTTTATGTAAGAGAAGTCAGGGGCGGAGCCAAGAGCCAAGACCTGGAACCTCCCAGGTTAGTCGGGAAAGGGGAAGTGAAACTATACACAGTGGGGGAGGGTAATATACATGAGTGCAAAACGAATACAGGATCAAGACAAACAGATTTCATTACATTCACCCCTTCTATAGATTTAGTCCATCGGGGTGATGTTTCTTAAAAGTTGGTATAAGTGAGTCTGTCAGGAGGTTTTGCAGTTCTCAGTGATTGGCACAAAGCCGGTTGGGGTGCCTCTAGGGGAGTGGATTCTGGTTCCTCCGCTGTCCGGGCCTCCGCAGAGTCTTCCAGGTTATCTGCAGTGTCCTCCAGGTTAAAGTTGGTATTGATACCTCTGGGTGTCCTGTCTCTTTGTAGTGTAGGTCTTCATCGGGTAGTCTCCCATCGTTCTCTCCGCTCCCCGAGGGAGCGAGGTCTTTTATGGAAACAGTGTCCTCTCGCCCGTCAGAGTATTCGATATAGGCGTACTGAGGGTTTGCATGGAGGAGCTGTACCTTTTCCACAAGGGGGTCCATTTTATGGCCTCTCACGTGCTTCCGCAATAGTACTGTCCCCGGAGACGTCAGCCACGCGGGTAGAGATATGCCCGAGGTGGATTTCTGGGGGAAAACAAACATCTTTTCGTGAGGGGTAGCGTTAGTGGCAGTACATAACAGAGACCTTATGGAGTGGAGCACGTCTGGGAGGACTTCCTGCCAGTGGGAGGTCGGAAGGCCTTTTGACTTTAAGGCTAACGTGACAGCCTTCCAAACAGTAGCATTCTCCCTTTCCACTTGCCGGGGGTTGTAGCTAGTGGTTCTGCTAGTGGCTATCCCCTTCGAGAGCAAGAACTGGCGCAGCTCGTCACTCATGAATGACGTCCCCCTATCGCTGTGTATGTAGTTCGGCATGCCAAACATGCAAAATAGATTACAGAGACACTTGATGACCGTGGCACTGGTCATGTCTGGGCAGGGAATGGCGAAGGGGAAGCGGGAATATTCATCAATGATATTGAGGAAGTATACATTACGGTCGGCAGAGGGAAGAGGTCCCTTGAAGTCCAGACTTAGGCGCTCGAATGGCCGTGTGGCTTTGATAAGGTGTGCACGGTCAGGCCTGTAGAAACGAGGCTTGCATTCCGCACAGATGCGGCAGGCTCTGGTCATTGCCCTGACCTCGATGGAGTGGGGCAGATTGCGGGACTTTATAAAATGGTATAGTCGGGTGACCCCTGGGTGACAGAGGTCATTGTGGAGACCCTGTAATTTGTCCGTATGAATGCTGGCACACATTCCCCGCGATAGGGCGTCTGGGGGTTCATTAAGGGCTCCCGGCCTGTACATAATATCATAGTCGAACGTGGATAGTTCGATCCTCCACCTGAGTATTTTGTCATTCTTGATTTTCCCCCTTTGTTTGTTATTAAACATGAAAGCCACCGACTGCTGGTCGGTGAGCAGGATGAAACGTTTGCCGGCTAGGTAGTGTCTCCAGTGCCACACTGCCTCCACTATAGCCTGTGCCTCCTTCTTGACAGAAGAGTGCCTGATTTCAGGTCCCTGAAGGGTTCGGGAGAAGAAGGCCACAGGTCTCCCAGCCTGATTGAGGGTCGCAGCTAAGGCAAAGTCTGACACATCGCTTTCGACTTGAAAGGGAATGCATTCGTCCACTGCACACACTGCAGCCCTTTCAATGTCCTGTTTAATACTGGTGAAAGCCTCCCGAGCTTCAGCTGATAGTGGGAAGGACGTCGATTTAATGAGGGGTCGGGCCTTATCAGAGTAATTGGGCACCCATTGGGCATAATACGAAAAAAATCCCAGGCACCTTTTTAAGGCTTTGGGATTGTGTGGCAGGGGCAGTTCCTTTAGGGGGCGTAATCGGTCAGGGTCCGGTCCAATTACCCTATCTTCCACCACACAGCCGAGGATACAGAGACGGGTTGTGTTGAAGACACATTTGTCTTCGTTGTAGGTTAGATTCAGCTTTAGGGCAGTTTTTAAAAATCTCGCAAGATTTAGATCGTGGTCTTGCCCGCAGATAGTGACATTGTCCAGATAGGGGTAGGTAGCTTGTAGTTTATTCTCGTCAATCATGCGGTCCATCTCACGCTGGAAGACCGAGACCCCATTTGTTACCCCGAAGGGCACTCTGAGAAAATGGTAGAGGCGCCTGTTCGCCTCGAAGGCGGTGTATGGGCGGTCCTCCGTTCTAATGGGGAGCTGGTGATACGCGGATTTGAGGTCGATAGTCGAGAAGACTCGTTATTGCGCAATCTGGTTGACCATTTCTGATATGCGGGGTAAAGGGTAGACGTCCAGCTGGGTATAAATATTAACAGTCTGGCTGTAGTCAATTACCATCCGTTTCTTTTCGCTATTTTTAACTATGACTGCTTGGGCATGCCACGGGCTGGTACTGCATTCAATAATGCCTTCCCGCAGGAGTCTGTCCACTTCCGCCTTGATAAAGTGTCTGTCTTCCAGACTGTACCGTCTACTTTTGGTCGCTATGGGCCTACAGTTCAGAGCGAGATTAGCGAATAAAGAGAGCGGGCTGATTTTTAAGGTTGATAGGCCACAGACTGTGAGTGGCAGCTGGGACCCGCCATATGCTAGCGTGACACTTTCGTGGTGGCACTGGAAGTCCAGGCCCAAGATTACATTAACACAGAGTTCTGGCATCACGAGGAGTTTAAAATCCTTGTAGTCCGCGCCTTTTACAGTCAGTGTTACCACACAGTAGCCCAAAATGTCCGAAGTGTGGGGCTTAGCAGCCATAGCAATTCTGCTCCGTGTAGGGGTTACCGTTAATGAGTGCCGCCGTACCAGGCTAGGCTGGATAAAACTCTCGGTACTCCCGTAGTCAATTAAACATTTCGTTAAATTCCCGTTTACCTGTATGTCCATCATGGATTTTGTCAACGGGTGTGGCCTGGATTGATCCACCGTGATCGAAGCCACTGTTGGGCCCTGGGCGGCCGTTGAGTCGGGAAAAGATGGCGGATCCCAAGATGGCGGCCCGCACAGCACGCACGAGGCGGTGACGGAGTTGGAAATCGGAATCCCCCTGCAGACTTTGCTAAAATGCCCCTTTTTCTTACATTTGAAGCATGTAGCGTCCTTCGCTGGGCATCGTTGTCTGGGGTGCTTGGCCTGACCGCAGAAGTAGCATTTCGGGCCTCGAGACATTGCCGCTGTAGTAGGACTCCTGGGTGAACTTCTGTGTGGGGACTCTGGCGGCGTAGAGCTGGTCTGAGACCTGGATGGGGAAGATGGCTGATTCCAAGATGGCGGCCCCCTCGGCGTACACGAGGCGGTGAGGGCCGCATGGCCGGAAGAATAAGAGTCAGAGTTTCTCTGGGCCATGTCCAGCGATCGCGCAGTGGCCACTGCCTTTTTTAAGTCCAGGACCTCCTTCTCCAGCAGTCTCTGCCGGATATAATTCGATTTGAGGCCCGTGATGAAGGAATCGCGGACCAATTCGTCAGAGTACGCGTTGGCCGTCATGGCCTTGCAGTTACAGTCCCAGACCAGGTCCTTTAGGCCCTGTAAGAAATCATCCATTGATTCCTCTGGTCGCTGCCTGCGTGTAGCCAGCAGATGTCTGGTGTACACTTCGTTTACCAGCCTCTGTTATTGGGCCTTCAGGATAGTGATGGCCTCCGTGTAAGAGGTGGCGTCCCGGATGAACGAATAAATCTGATGACTTACGCGAGTAGTCAGTAGACTCAGTTTATCTACCTCGCTAGCGGATGAGGCCCCCGCGAAGAGTTCGAAGCATTTGAGCCAGTGTCCAAATTGATTTGATGCTTCAGCAGAATGTGGATCCAAGTCCAGATGCTCTGGTTTTAGGAGTCGATCCATCCTAGTATTCTTTAGTGATTAAAATTGATGGGCCTTCAATAACCACAAAACTAGAAGTTATAGGCTTAAACAAGTTGGCTTTTAATCACTAAGATCAGAGCTAACATCTCAACACGCCAACTGGTTCACAGGAATGAGTCATACAGATCCTGGGATCTTTATGTAAGAGAAGTCAGGGGCGGAGCCAAGAGCCAAGACCTGGAACCTCCCAGGTTAGTCGGGAAAGAGGAAGTGAAACTATACACAGTGGGGGAGGGTAATATACATGAGTGCAAAACGAATACAGGATCAAGACAAACAAATTTCATTACAGTCTTAAGTTTACCTTTTAATAGTTTGAATCTGCCTCTCCTTGTCCTATTCTTGCAATTTAGTTTTAAATAGTATTCCAGAATTACCATTTCCATTCCCTTAATTTTCTTATGAACACCTATACGGTCACCTCTCAGACTCCTCCTTTCCAGGCATCACAACTCAAACCTTTGACACTTGAAATTAGCCTTGCGGCTCCTCTCTGCACTGCCTCCAACTCTTGACTGTCTGTCTTGTGCTTTAGCAACAGAAGTGGACACAAGGAGCCGTGTGACCAGAGCAGTGCACAGCTTGATCATGACTTCCTCTGACTTGTACTCTGTTGGCTTTGTTGATTGCTGCTCTGCATTGGTTGGACATGTTCAGCATAGACATCCTGAGACTCCTAGATCTCTTTCACCTTCTTCCTTCGTTATTTCACCACCATTCATGGAGCACATGTGTTGTCCATTTTTCCTTCCTATGTGTGATAATTTGCACTTATCTACCTTAAATTTCATCTGCCACTGTTCGGTCCACAAATAAATTTCAAATTGAAAATGTTCCATTAAGCAAACAGAAAATGATACCTAAACCTATGCTTCAGTTACTGCTCCTGCGTCAGAATAATTTTAGTAACAGTTGTTAAGTTTATAGATTTTCCTTTCAATTACATGTTTTAAGTACCAGCCTATATTATATCCAGACCTTTAATTTAACTAGGTCTTCTAGGGGGAGAAATTCGGTATAGCCCCTTTTGGGGCACTTTGGGCTAGATTTTCAGTATAGACAGTTTTGGGGCGCTAACCTTAGCGCCCGCCCGAAGTTAGCGCCCGCCCCAAAGTAGCGCCCCGTTGCCGGAAATTCAGTGGCTTCGCCCTAAGAGGTTCGTGGAGCGCTAAAAGAGGCGTTCCACTACTATCTTTAGGCGCTAAGCCGGCGGTGCAGAGCGCAACACCCAAGCTCGGGCGCAGCGCACGGCAGGCACTCTGGTGCCAGTGAGCTCTTAAAGGGGAAGGGTGCATGTGTTTTTTTCAAAGGCAGAGTCTGGAGGAGGATGATGATGATGATGATGATGATGATGAGGAGGATGATGATGATGATGATGATGATGATGAGGAGGAGGAGGAGGAGGAGGAGGAGGAGGAGGAGGAGGAGGAGGAGGAGGAGGAGGAGGAGGAGGAGGCCGGAAACATAAATACACCGTTCACAACAACACACTGGATCCTTCCACACAACACATGCAGACTGCCGTTTATAGTGCAGGAGGAGTGCCCTTTAATTTGCGCTCCCCAGGGTGTGTTGCGTTCCATTTTACAAACGCTCTGGACGCCAGCCGCACAATGGGGCGGTCCGACTGAAGTTTGGATTCGGGGCGGCCAAAGGGCGTTGCACGAGGATGTGACGTCATTTTCTGCGCGCGCATCCGGGCGGCCGCTAAATTTTGCGCCGGCGCTAACGGGCAACTTAATTTGGGGCGGGGCGCAAACTGCGCTGCGCCCGGGCGCTACACGCATAGCGCCCGAAAATCACTCCTCTTAAGGCGCTAACTGCTGGCGCAAGCAACTGAAAATCTAGCCCTTTAACTTTAAAAGTTGAAAAATTAGGGTCAGGCGCTAATCATTCTTGCCGCCAGCTAAATTCATTTTTAGCGCTCCAAGAGGGAAGTGGAGCGCTAAATCAAGCGCTAACCACTTCTCTTAGGATGCTAAATTGTGTGAGAGCGGGGCGGTAGCGGCAGAGCGCTGAAGAATATGCAGTGCAGTGCTACCGGCATCAGAGGCTCCTTCCCTCACTTAAAGGGAAGCACCAATGATGGTTTGCAACATTCTTCTTCTTAGTTTTGTGGGGCCAGGGGACTTGCGTGACTTCCATTACAGCCCCAATCACTCTCAGAGAATGGAGGGCTTAGGCATTGCACAGCAATGGGGCTTCAAAGACTTTCAGCAGGCACCAGATTGGTGCGAAGAATAAAGTTTGGCCTACCTGACCACCACTGCCATTAATTATTGCCCCCAAGCGGCCAGCCGACGTGACGACGCCTCCTGTTGCTGCCGTTGTTGACGCCCAGCAATGCAGCAGGGGGCGGGAGCAGATTTCACATCCGGGGTGGTAACAGGGCGCTGCGCACTTGATGACATCACGATCTACGGGGTGCTAGAGACTGAGGTGGTAAGTGTTAGTGCCAGCGTAAAACCGGCAGGGAAGTTCGCGGGCGTCGCTGAATTCGCCGCGCCCAGTCGGTAACCGCTTAGTGCCCCGTTACCGCCCCCCATAGGTGCTAATGGGAGGCGCAAAGCAGCCGAATTTCTAGCCCTCTGTGTTTAAAAGAAATTTTATAATATTGATTATAGCTCATCTAAAAATAATTTTTAAATGTCCTCCTGTACCTTTTGAACTTTGAGGCTGTTCCTAGCTTATCTTTGAGCCCATTATCTGCTGATAGGTGGCTGCCAATCACTATACTTACTATAAAATGTTTCATTCTGAGCTTGCCTTTACCCACATGAAGAGGTAGAAGCCATACAATTACTCACCCAGTCGATTACATTCATCCACTAATGATTGGCCGCCTGCTTTCAGAATAGCACCAGAAACCCCTGCAAGGTAGAAGAGTTAGTTATTGGCGCTGAAAAGCAAGTTACATTTTTGAAAGAACTCAACTTTTGTACTTTTGATCTGTATCTTTCAGCAGATGTAACTCAAGACTGCCATACTGTTTTACCATGTGTTTCATGCTGTGGTGATAGGACCTTTTTCTCTGATGGTATATCAATCTCCAATGAGGACGTGCATCCTCTTTTTTTTTTTCTCCATTCTCTCTCCTGGAAGGAACCCCTTTCTCTTGGCCAGATATCTCCTGCAGTCAAGAAACCAGGGCAGATGGTTTGCTTCCAGGCCATCGCTTTTAGCTGGCTTTAGCCTTGGGTTATGGAGGGGGAAAAATTGGTCAGCGTTCCCACTCCCAATCACTATCCTGCGACACCCGCTGAAAGTGTGTGAGGACAAGATTGGGCTTAGCTGTGAAGCCCTCATGGTAGAATAGCTTGGCAACACTCACTGTCAAGTCTCACATACAAATAATGACCACTTGGGAAGATACTGAAGGTGCCCCTAAAACTGGATCCCAGCAAGGAGTTTTAACACATTCGCTCGGGGAGGGGAGATTATTAATTTAAAAAATATAGTTCACCAGTGAAGTGACAACTCTTTTTCAAAACACATTTTCAACTTTTGTCATGGTGACTAACCATAAAAGGGAATATTGCATTGACATCTCAACTGTAATGGGCCTCTATAAAAACAAATTCTTTCAGACACTTCAGGTAATGATTTGTCAGGTTGGCTCAGTTAGTGTTAATCTCGCCTGACTCAGAGGGCTCCATATTAACTCCCCACAATGGGCGGGAGAGGATCTTGGGGGAGGAGAGAAAGAATTAAAAATCGTGAAACGTGACCCCATCCCGCTGCATACAATCTTGCCGCCATTTTTACGGTGGTGGGTTGCATGACATATCTGTGTCCTGTAGGATTCGCAAAAATCCAGGAAAATACAGTCTACATTGTAAAACCCCTGAAATGGCCACATTTTATGAACACAAGATGGAGTTGGCAGATCACATGACTCATTTCAGAAGGACATACCACTGCAGTATCTTGAAGAAACCTGAGTCGCCACCGATTAGAAGATTCCAGAATTGACTGCAATTGATATGGTAAAATGGTTACAGTAGTAACGAAGTCAAAACAAAAGTACTTACACCTCAAGGTGTGTTAATTGCTAGCAAAACGCAAACCCATCTCTGAAATCGCAGAGCACAGACAAAACCTATTATCTGTACCAAACTCAGAGGGACACAGGACAGATCCCATTAGTTTCATTTACAAAACATTAAATTAAAGTACCCGCTTTTGTCAAAGCAGCCTGCCCATTACTTTAACAAAATAAAACCCCTGATTTGGCGCCAAGATAAGGGCAAGAAAACAGTATAACTGTTGGGTGAAAAGCGACAAAAAGACAGTTTCACACAGACACGAGGTCAAAGGCAGAGCGACGTGGAGAGGTTCGATTACGGTTCGAGGAGCACGGAGGGCCTACAAGTTCGAGCAGGAGAGCAGGTTCAGGAGCCGGTCCCATAAGGAAGATTGGAGATCCCGGACGATACAGGAGCACCAAGGTCAAGGACAGTTTTTTTAAAACCCTGGTGAGCATAGAGGCCCAACTCCACCTAGCTGATCTAGTTGAGGTATACTTAAGAGACGGGAGGGTTTTTAATATTAAGGGCTTTGTAATTCGGGAGTGTTATTCATCCTTCGTTGTGCCGTACGCTTTCTCCACCCCCGTTTTATTATATCGCTGATCTAGAATTGATGTATTATGATAGTCAAAGTAACTCTTGTGTGTTAAATTTTAGTTCCCATTGAGAGGCGTGCTCATGATTTTTGTCTGCATTGTTTCTTCATTCTCTATGTTTTATTCTCCTTAAAAATAAAGATACCTTTGATTTAAAACTTACCTTGTCTCACCTGATCCATTTGTCTTCCGAGTCACAAGTTGGGCCAACACATCAAGGTGGTCTGGCAATAAGCCCAGTGTCTAGAACCGGTGAGGGGGGAGCGCTTCGGAACCGCTCACGAGCAGTGTGAAATCAAAAACCGATCTCGCACACCACAAGCTCGTTAAAACGACCCCTTACAGTCCTGTCTTGGGGAGGCGGGTCACCTCCCAATTGCCAGCCTCCAACCCCCGATTTCTCCTGATTACCAGGGACTGTACCCAACAGTCCCCGACTGCGGCCTTCTACTGCTGGCTTTCCTGCCTGGCAGCCTCTCAATCTGGCCGGCTTCTGGGCGGGAAGTGGAATAATAAAATGATGATGAGGCCTTGCTGTTAAATTAGGCAGGACCTCTGCATCTCTGGGATTTCCGGGTTTCCCCCACACAACCCCACTCCCTCCCCATCTCCCCATAAATATCAGGGAGAAAAGGTCATGGTTTTAAGGCTCACTCCTGGGTTCAAATGCATAATCTGGGTCGACAATTTGGTGTAATACTGAGCGAGTGCTGTATTGTCAGAGGTCCTGTTTGGATGAGATGTCAACTGATCTCCCATCTACTCAACCAGGTTCACATAAAATATCCTATGGTACAAATCAAAGAAGAACAGGGTGCTCTCCTGGTGTCCTGGCTGTGATATCTTGGGACACAGCATATATATACAACTGCACAACATGGTCCGGTAAGAACTGTACTGCACATGTGCTTTATTATTATATACATCAGTAGTCACGAGGTGGCACAATTACACTTCTCCCTCCTAACTGAAGAAGTTAAGCAAATAATCATTTTATCACTGATGTTGATCTACATTTGAACTCTCTACAATTTCAGACTGTTTGTCTGCCTGACTCGGGCTCAGACTTAAATTCTGACTTTCTCTTGGACTTGTTTCTGGTACGTCTGATGTAGGATTTGCTACTGGTACTCGACTTGTAACAAAACTATCTGACTCATTAGAATAAATTGAATCATCCCAGCTTTCAACTCCTTCCACATCTGTAGGTAAGATATGATCAATGTGAACAAACTTAACCTTTCCATGATCAAACATCTTGACCAAATATGTGCGAGGGCCACATATCTTCGCTACTCTCCCTGGTAACCACTTTAACCATTTATGGTGATGGTTCTTCACTCTAACCTTCTGGTTCAACTTCACACTTCTCTCTCTAACTCTGCCTTTAACATGACTCTCTTTCTGCCTTGATTGTTTCTCTTCTACGGACTGTGCCAAGTTTGGATTTAACAATGAGAATCTGGTTCGTGGCTGTCGTTTGAGAAACAACTCTGCTGGTTTTCTACCAGTAGTGGTATGAGGAGTATTCCGATGGGAAATCAGAAAATTTGCCAGTTTGTGGTCCAACGACAACTGACATTTCTTTGGCTTTGAATCCAACATTTGCTTGATGAGGGCACGTTTGACTATTTGTACTGTGCGCTCTGCTGCACCATTTGAAGCAGGGTGGTACGGTGGAACTTTGGTATGTTTCACACCATTTCTGCTTATGAACTGTGTGAACTCTTCTGAACAAAATTGCGGCCCATTATCAGACAAAATTTCTTCTGGGAGGCCGTATGAAGAAAA
Organism: Somniosus microcephalus; assembly: GCF_052327205.1. Classification (NCBI taxonomy): domain Eukaryota; kingdom Metazoa; phylum Chordata; class Chondrichthyes; order Squaliformes; family Somniosidae; genus Somniosus; species Somniosus microcephalus. The sequence continues at coordinate 310,889,958 of NC_140990.1, read as the reverse complement.
CAATCTTCGCAAATTGTTTGGTGTTTTGCTTGTTGTTATTATCCACATCGGAAACACCTCTACCCACTTCGAGTGACTATCACTATGAACAATTGCTGTCCTAGCTCAGCAACTCTACATGTAACCTTGCCACACTCTGGGAGGCCATTTCCATGGCTGTAATGGTACTGATGGTGGTTTCTTGCTCACCGATTGACATGTTGTACACTGACTGACTATGTACTCTATCTCTTTATCTAAACCTGGCCACCATAAGTAACTGCGTGCAAAACCCTTAGTCAAACTCATACCCAGGTGCTGGTCATGAAGAGCTCCTAACAATTTAGACCTGAACCTATTTGGGATAATCACTCTTGCTCCCCACATGATACAATCTTTATCCACTGACAATTCATTCCTACGAATGAAGTATGGATGGATATCTTCCTCTGATACCTGGTTTGGCTATCCATTTGCCAATGTAATCATACACCTTTGACATAATTGGGTCACATTTGGTTGCCCTACCTCTTCAGCTGTGGCTGGTAGCTCAACAATATATAACATAAGAACATAAGACGTCGGAGCAGGAGTAGGTCATTTGGCCCCTCGAGCCTGCTCCGCCATTCAATAAGATCATGACTGATCTGATCTTGGCCTCAACTCCACTTCCCTGCCCGCTCCCCATAACCCTTGACTCCCTTATTGTTCAAAAATCTGTCTATCTCCACCTTAAATATATTCAATGACCCAGCCTCCACAGCTCTCTGGGAAAGAGAATTCCAAAGATTCACGACCCTCTGAGAGAAGAAATTCCTCCTTATTTCCGTTTTAAATGGGTGCCCCCTTATTCTGAAATTATGCCCCCTAGTTCTAGATTCCCCCATGAGGTGAAACATCCTCTCTGTATCTACCCTGTCAAGTCCCTTCAGAATCTTATATGTTTCAATAAGATCCCCTCTCATTCTTCTCAACTCCAATGAGTATAAGCCCAACCTGCTCAACCTTTCTTCATAAGACAACCCTTTCATCTTCTGAATCAACCTCGTGAACCTTCTCTGAACTGCCTCCAATGCAAGTATATCCTTCCTTAAATAAGGGGACCAAAACTGTATGCAGTACTCCAGGTGTGGTCTCACCAATGCCCTGTACAGTTGTAACAGGACTTCCATATTTTTATACTCCATTCCCTTTGCAATAAAGGCCAACACTCCATTTGCCTTCCTAATTACTTGCTGTACCTGCATGCTAACTTTTTGTGATTTATGTACAAGGACCCCCAGACTCCTCTGTACCTCAGCATTTTGTGATCTCTCCCCATTTAAATAATAATTTGCATTTTTATTTTTCCTACCAAAGTGGATAACCTTGCACTTTCCCACATTATACTCCATCTGCCAGATTCCTGCCCACTCACTTAGCCTATCTATATCCCTTTGGAGATTCTTTGCATCCTCCACACAATTTGCTTTCCCACCTATCTTTTTATCATCAGCAAATTTGGCTACATTACACTCAGTCCCTTCATCCAAGTCATTAATGTAGATTGTAAATAGTTGAGGCCCCAGCACTGATCCCTGTGGCACCCCACTAGTTACAGTTTGCCAACCTGAAAATGACCCATTTATCCCGACTCTCTGTTTTCTGTTAGTTAGCCAATCCTCTATCCATGCTAATATATTACCCCCAACCCCGTGAGCTCTTATCTTGTGCAGTAACCTTTTATTCGGCACCTTATCGAATGCCTTCTGGAAATCCAAATGCACGACATCTACTGGTTCCCCTTTATCCACCCTGCTCATTCCATCCTCAAAGAACTCCAGCAAATTTGTCAAACATGATTTCCCTTTCATAAAACCATGCTGACTCTGCTTGACTATATTATGATTTTCTAAATGTCCTGCTACCACTTCCTTAATGATGGACTCCAGCATTTTCCCAATGACAGATGTTAGGCTAACTGGTTGATAGTTGCCTGGTTTCTGTCTCCTTCCTTTCTTAAATAGGGGCGTTACATTTTCCGCTAGACCTCTCCAAAATCCAGGGAATTTTAGTAGATTACAATCAATGCATCCACTATCTCTGCAGCCACCTCTTTTAAGACTCTAGGATGCAAGCCATCGGGTCCAGGGGACTTGTCTCCCTTTAGTCCCATTAGTTTGCCTCGTACTTTCTCTCTAGTGGTAGTGATTGTTTTAAGTTCTCCCCCCACTCCAATAGCCCCTTGATTATCCATTATTGGGATGCTTTTAGTGTCTTCTACCATGAAGACCGATACAGAATATTTGTTCAAAGTCTCCATCATTTCCCTGTTTCCCATTATTAATTCCCCAGACTCTTCCTCTAGGGACCCATGTTTACTTTAGTTACTCTCATCCTGCGCTATTCCGGCGCTGCGGCGCCCGATGCGGTGCGGCAGGCTCGGGAAGTGCAGGCCTCCTCCTTCAGTTAAGGAGGAGCTGCCTGCACCCGCCCGCTGGCCGGTAAAATCTTCACAAAAATGAGCCCAGCACCTCGGGGAAGTGCCGGGCTCGCAGCCGAGAAGCATCTGTTCCGCGGGGGGGGGGGGGGTGGGGGAGTCCGGGAAGGGAGGTGCGGGCAGGCGGCCGGCGGGAAAGCGGCCGGCCGCCGCTCCACCTTTATGCGCCGGCGCAAAGTCGTGCAAGACTCTGTTGCCAGAGTCTTAGTTGCGGCTGCCACGGGAAAAATTTGGTATCGACTATTTTGGGACGCTAACATCGCCTGGGTGCTAACTTTAGTGCCAGGCGACTGCGAAATTGAGTTTTAGTGCCCCAAGAGGGAAGTGGAGCACTAAATCAAGCCCTCCACTTCCTTCTTGGAGCGCAATCGGCAGCAGGCGGGGCGGAGACTTCAGTGCTGCACACTGGGCCGTACAGCGCTAGCGTGTTCAAAGGTTCCTTCCCTCCCTTAAAGGGAAGGGTCATTGCTGCAGGCTCTGCAATTTAAAAAGTACCTACCTGGACCACCAAGGTATCCGCGATCCCGTGCCATCAGCTCGGCTCTCAAGCAGAGTGCCAGGCTAATCGATCACAGGCAGGAACCCGCGAAAAAAACTAGAACAGGAAAGATAAGGTTTTTTTTACTTACCTCGGCCACCTCGCCTTTAATCATCGCCCCCAAAGCGGCTCGCCGCCCGATGCACGCCTCCTGCGGCTGTTGGTGTTTTTCGGCTGGCGCTGCTGCAGGGGGCAGAAGTCAATTTCAGGTCTGGGGCGCTAACAGGGCGATGCACACGGCAATGATGTCACGATCTCCGGGTGAAGGAGATCGGGGCGCATCACTGTAGCACTGCCACAAAGAGATTAGCGTGTAAAGTTAAGGCACATGGGATTGGGGGCAAGGTATTGACTTGGATAGAGAACTGGTTGGCAGACAGAAAGCAAAGTGTTGGAATAAACGGCTCTTTTTCTGAGTGGCAGGCAGTGACTAGTGGGGTACCGCAGGGATCGGTCCTTGGGCCCCAGCTATTCACAATATATATTAATGATCTAGACAAGGGAACTAGATGTAATATCTCCAAATTTGCAGACGACACAAAGCTGGGTGGGCGTGTGTGCTGTGAGGAGGATGCCGAGAAACTTCAGTATGATTTGGACAGGTTGGGTGATTGGGCAAAAGCATGGCAGATGCAATATAACGTGAATAAATGTGAGGTTATCCACTTTGGTGGCAAAAACAGGAAGGCAGATTATTATCTGAATGGCAATAGATTGGGAGAAGGGGAAGTGTAACGAGACCTGGGTGTCCTTGTGCACCAGTCGCTGAAGGTAAGCATGCAGCTGCAGCAGGCGGTTAAGAAGGCAAATGGTATGTTGGCCTTCGTAGCGAGAGGGTTTGAGTACAGGAACAAGGATGTCTTGCTGCAGTTGTACAGGGCCTTGGTGAGACCACATCTTGAGTATTGTGTGCAGTTTTGGTCGCCTTATCTGAGGAAGGATGTTCTTGCTATGGAAGGAGTTCAGCGAAGATTCACCAGGCTGATACCTGGGATGGCAGGAATGATGTATGAGGAGAGATTGGGTTGATTGGGCTTGTACTCGCTGGAGTTTAGAAGAATGAGGGGGGATCTCATTGAAACTTATAAAATTCTGACAGGACTGGACAGACTAGACGCAGGAAGGATGTTCCCGATGGTCAGGGAGTCCAGAACCAGGGGTCACAGTCTAAGGATAAGGGGTAGGCCATTTAGAACAGAAATGAGGAGGAATTTCTTTACCCAGAGAGTGGTGAACCTGTGGCATTCTCTACCACAGAAGGCAGTAGAGGCCAATTCATTAAATATATTCAAGAAGGAGTTGGATATATTTCTTAAGGCTAAAGGTATCAAGGGGTATGGGGAGAAAGCAGGGACCGGGTACTTAATTTGGATGATCAGTCATGATCGCATTGAATGGCGGAGCAGGCTCGAGGGGCCGAATGGCCTACTCCTGCTCCTATCTTCTATGCTTCTATGTTTCTATCTTCAATTTCTCTCGTCGATAATCATGCAACTTGGCGCAATATAGCGATTCCGGTACTACGCTCACAGATGCACCAGTGTCGATTTCCATGGGTATCCTGGTACCTTTTTTTCAAATCATTTATGGGATGTGGGCGTTGCTGGCAAGGCCAGCATTTATTGCCCACCCCTAATTGCCTTTGAGAACATGGTGGTGAGCTGCCTTCTTGAACTGCTGCATTCCGTGTGGTGAAGGTACTCCCACAGTGCTGTTAGGGAGGGAGTTCCAGGATTTTGACCCAGCGACGATGAAGGAACGGCGATATACTTCTAAGTCAGGATGGTGTGTGACTTGGAGGGGAACTTGGAGGAGGTGATGTTCCCATGCGCCTGCTGCCCTTGTCCTTCTAGGTGGAAGAGGTCGCTGGTTTGGGAGGTGCTGCCGAAGAAGCCTTGGTGAGTTGCTGCAGTGCATCTTATGTGCTGGTGGTGGAGGGAGTGAATGTTTAAGGTGGTGGATGGTGTGCCAGTCAAGCGGGCTGCTTTGTCCTGGATGGTGTTGAGCTTCTTGAGTGTTGTTGGAGCTGCACTCATCCAGGCAAGTGGCGATTATTCCATCACACTCCTGACTTGTGCCTTGTAGATGGTGGAAAGGCTTTGGGAAGTCAGGAGGGAGACACTCGCCGCAGAATACCCAGCCTCTGACCTGCTCTTGTTGCCACAGTATTTATGTGACTGGTCCAGTTAAGTTTCTGGTTAATGGTGACCCCCAGGATGTTGATAGTGGGGGATTTGGCGATGGTAAAAATTAGTCAGTTTCCTTTCTAAAACTGCCCGGTTCTGGTTTACATCATCGGGGACTTTGATGATACTATTTGCGGTGAAAAACATTTCTAGCCGCTCCACATATGCTCCAAACGCAGCTCGGTCACGATCAAACTCACCTAAGTGCCCTATTTTTCCCCTTGGTGTGGCCACCTGGGCTCTGGCAACATCAACAGTTCAACGACGGGTGCCTGATATTACCTCGGATCTTTAAGTTTTTCTGCAACACGAAGAACATCTAACAGTCCCTCCATTGGTTGGCAGGATTATCCTTCAACAAAAACTTCAGCTCGGGAATCCACAATCCTATCCTCATCGCCAATTCTGTGATATCTTGGGACACAGCATATATATACAACTGCATAACATGGCTTCCGGTAAGAACTGTACCGCATATGGCTTTATTGTTATATACTTCAGTAGTCACCAGGTGGTGCTATTACGCTGGCCAACATTCTTCCCTCAATAAACACCATCAAGAACAGATTAATGTGAGTTTTTCTCATTTGCTGTACGTGGGACTTGGCTGTGTGCGGGACTTTGCTGTGTGCAAATTGACTACCATGTTTGCATACAAAACAGTGGTGACTATACCTCAAAAGTAATTTATTGGCTGTTAATTACTTTACAATGTCCGTGAAGGGCATTATATAAATGCAAGACCTTTCCTGAACCAACATACGTGCAATAATTAAGTGAAGCTGAACCAATGATAGACAATGTTGTTGCCGGTTACAATTTGCTGTTTGAGTGACCTTGCTGTACACAGACTAACTGCTGCTTTTGCCTACATGTAAACAGTGACTGCCGGCAACTGCATTTAACGGCCACTGGAAATGGCCGCAATGCTAATCGAGTCAAATTGGTCTGAGGGGCATGGAGATAGTTGGTGCAGAGCTCACCTTCCATGCAACGCCGTTCTGGTGGAATTGCTGGAGGGATCCGGAAGTAAGTTCCTGTCCAGGTCCGGCATTGCAGCTTCCACAGCCTCTGTGAGCGAAGCTGTGGAGATCGCAGGGAATTGTGGGTAATGAAGAGGTCTGAGAATTAAAGGGGCCATGCACACTGAAGCAATACAAAATAAAATGCAGTGAATTTCAGCTTTTCAGCACCTTCTGCCTTTTAAAAAGTATTCAACATTTAAAAGAAGTTCCAAATGTGAATATTTTGCTGTTAAAACTGAATTACCTTCCTAACCGCAACAAATGGGAAAACTGCCTCTGCACTAACAGAAATGGCTCTGCAAGCCAGGGAAGGGGCACTGAGGGCCTCACACGCAGCACTCCAGCTTTGTGCAGGGTGTCAACATTGCAAGAGTGGCCCTCTACCCACAGGCGCCAGGAGGCCCTCCAGAAAGAACGATGTGGGAGAACATCACTAAGGCCATCACTGCCAGCAGTGTTGCCCCCACCACCTGGTTCCAGTGCCCAAAGAAGCTTCATGACCTCAGACCACTGGTCAAGGTCCGTGAATGCATCTTCAAAAGTCGTCTCCTACCAACTGCACCACTAGCCTCACATACTGCTCAATGTACGACCCCCAATCACTCACCTACCAACAATCTGCACCAATGACAAGGAACATATCCCATTCCTAGCCTCACCTCACCCCCTTGGAAGAGATGGTGCAAGCCATTCTTGACAGGGGCATGGTTGTGCCCTTGGCCAGCGGCGGGGCTGAAAGGATAAATGGTGCTGGTATCCTCATATATTAACCTCCTTCTGGCCTGCACCTCTTGCTTTCCTGCCCTCCCGTTGGCACAAGTCCACCCTTGTGCCTTCCTCATTTCACACACCCAAGAAATGCAGCCTGCCCAGTCAGTGGGACCGCAGGCGGATAATTCCATCCCAGATATCCTGGCCACAAAGGGGCTGTCTGGGATGCATCCTTCCATCTAACTCCTCCTCTTCTGCGTCTTCCTCTTCCCTCTGCAAGCGGATGCTGTAAATGTGAAATGACAGCATAAAATGCTGGAAATACTCAGTTGGTCAGGCAGCATGTCGACCTGAGATGTGAACTCTGTTTTTCTCTCCACGGTTGCGTGACCTGCTGAGTATTCGCAGCATGTTCTGTCTTCTCAAAGGCCTTCATTTACCATCCAAGCCCTTGCAAGCATCCAGCAGCACTCCTTACACACATAAAAGACTTTTCCCATCTATTGCAGCAAGCCACCACTTCAATAAAATAAAAAAAAACAGTCCAAACCCATAAATTCAAACTTACCTGAATAACGTGTGTGTCCCTTTAACATCTGCAGACATTGCCACTGTCAGCCTGCTTGCAAGCCAGGTTAACCTGATGTGCTTAGGACCCAGCACTGAATACAGCGCTGGGGTCGAAGTTCACGTTGGTGACGTTAAGTCGGCGTTACACGCGGATTGACATCACCACGCCACCATTTTTTTTCCAGGGCGCTGCCAGTTACCAGCAGCGCAAAGGAGGAGAGCAATATGGCGGCCACCGCGGAACCCGCCACCAGCTGGCAAAAGAACGGTGGCCACCATTTTATCGCCATTTCATGGTGCTACAGAGTGTCGGTAAGGAGATGAATTTCTAGCCCCATGACCTTCAATTCCCCTGCAAGTCATGCACCATTGTGACTCAGACATATACCAATATTCCTTCTTCATCTCTGGGTCAAAGCGCTGGAATTCCCTACCTTAAACCATCGTGGGAACACAATCACCACAAAGACTGCAGTGGTTCAAGAAGGCCATTACCACATTGTCAGGACAATTAATCATAAATCCAACCTTGCCATTGTTGTGGGCCTCCCAAGAACAAATAAGGAACAAATAAGTGAGGCTGAACCAATGGCAGACAAAGCAGTTGCAGTTTACACTTTAGAAAGTGATGGTACTTAGATCAGAAGCAAACCTACAGGGATTGATTTTACACCGTCTCTCATTTGTCACACTGCTTGTCCGACATCCTGGATGAGCAGATGTTACCTCCAACTAAATATTGAGAAGACCGAAGCCATTGGCTGGAGTTTTCTCCTAGAAATAAAGGTGGGTTTGGAGCGTGGGGGCAGTTAAATTGCTAAAAATGGGATTCCTGACCTGATCCCGCCTCCATCCCGCCCACTTCCAGTTTTAACGGAGGCGGGAGGGGGGCACAAGGGGGGCCGCCCCCAGGAGGCGTAACGTTAATTTAAATATTGTAATGAGGCTGGAAGCCTCTTTTATCACCTCCATTTTGAATTTAACTGCATGTGGACAGGTTTCACACAATTCGTGAAACCCGGCAGTTAAACCAAGGCAGGGACTGCTGGATCCAGGAGGTAGGTGGCTTTAAACCTACCTCCTGGATACAGGGTCCCTGCCTAACACACACCCCGCGATCGGAGACCCCACCACGAGGCCTCCCCCCTCCCCCAATGGGGCCTCCAATCACCCCGCCCCCAGGCATCCCCCCCCGTCCCCCTCACCCCAGGCCTCTCCCCCAGTGATGATGCTGAGGCCAGCCATGATCCTCCGCTGGGCAGCCCTGATCCTCTCTTCCGCCCCCACCCCGCACCCCCAACGATCCCCGGGTGACCACCTCCCCATCGACCCCTGATCCTCCGGCACCGCCCCCCCTCAATCCCTGCCCGACTCCAAACCCCGATCCCCGGCCGAACCCCAATCCCCGCCGATCCTTGACCCCCTGCTGATCCTCCAACTGCCCCCCTGCCGATCCCCGAGCCCCCAACCCTGATCCTGCTCTCCCGCGATCCCCGATCCTTCCCTGACGATCCATCCCCCAGCCAGACCCCTTCACTCTCTGCATCTGCAGGCCTATCCACCCACAGCCAGCTAGCCTCTCAATCTGGCTAGCTGCGGGCGGGAGTCTGAGGCCTCACATGCAAATCAGGCCCTGCCGTTAAAGTTGGCAGGGCCTGCGGGAAACCCGACCTCCCGGGTTTTCCGCCTGCCTTGGGGGCCCCCTGTCCACAACCCGCCTACCTGGAGAAAATTCGGGCCACTGTCTTTGCTCCCCGCCACAAACTCCGTTCCCTAGCCACTGACTCCATCCCTCTCCCTGGCTATTGTCTGAGGTTGAACCAGACCTTTGGCAATCTTGGTGTTATATTTAACCCCGAGATGAGCTCCCGACCATATATCCGCTCCATCACCAAGACTGCTACTTCCACCTCCATAACATCACCTGACTCCGCCCTGCCTTAGCTCATCCATGCCGTTGTTACCTCTATTCTTCACTATTTCAACACTCTCCTGGCCAATCTCCCATCTTCCACCCTTCATAAACTTGAGCTCATCCGAAACTCTGCTACCCATATCCTAACTCGCATCAAGTCCCGTTCACCTGTGCCTGCTGACCTACATTGGCTCCCAGTCCGGCAATGCCTCAATTTTAAAATTCTCATCCTTGTTTTCAAATCCCTCCATGGCCTTGCCCCCTCCCTATCTCTGTAGACTCCGCCAGCCCTACAACATTCCCAGATCTCTGCGCTCCTCCAACTCTGGCCTTTTGCGCATCCACGATTTTACTTGCGACACCACTGGTGGCCGAGCCTTCAGCTGCCTCGGCCCTAAGCTCTGGAATTCCCTCCCTAAACCTCTCGAGCTCTCTACCTCGCTCTCCTTTAAGACGCTCCTTAAAACCTACCTCTTTGACCAAACTTTAGGTCATCTGCCCTAATTTCCTCTGATGTGGCTCGGTGTCAAGTTTTTGACTTATAACACTCCTGTGAAGCGCCTTGGGTTATGTTAAAGGCACTATATAAATACAAGTTGTTGTTGTTGTTTAAGATGCTCCTTAAAACCTACCTCTTTGGCCAAGCTTTTATTATCTGTCATAACATCTCGTAATGTGGCTCGGTGTCAAACAAGTGGTAAGGGATAATATAGTCAGGATAGATAATGTTCTCTGCAGCCCCGACCGGGAGTCCCAAAGACTGTGTTGCCTGCCCGGCGCCAGGGTTACAGACATCTCCTCATGGCTGGAGAAGAACTTGGAGATGGAGGGGAGGATCCACTTGTTGTGATCCACATAAGAACCAACAACGTAGGCAGAACTAGGAATGAGGTTCTGCTGAGGGAGTTTGAGGAACTAGGGTACAAATTAAAAAGCAGAACCTCAAAGATAATAATCTCTCAATTACTACCTGAGCCACACGCAAATTGGCATACTAACAAACAGATTAGAAGTTTTAATGCGTGGCTAAAAGAGTGGTGTGGGAGGCAGGGGTTTCAATTTATGGGGCACTTGCACCAGTACTGGGGAAAGAGGGAGTGTTCCGTTGGGACGGACTCCACTTAAACCAGGCTGGGTCCAGTGTCCTGGTGAATTGAATAACGAGGGCTGCAGCATGTCGTGCTGCGGTATTGCAGGCTTTCCTCCCTTTCTTAAAGGGGATGAGCCTTGCGCAGCACGACCTGGGGCCCAGATGGGCCACCGGGGATCGGAGTGCCAGCAAAAGAGCCCGGCACTCAAGAGAAGTGTCGGGCTCATGGAGCGCAGCCGGCACTCCGGTGTGGGGGGTGGGGGGCGGGGGGGCGGGTCAGGAGGCCGGGGACGGCAGCGGAAGCAGGTGCTGGCAGGCGGCCAGCAACAAAAATGGCCACCCGGCACTTCACCTTTAAATAGCACCACCCCGGCCGCAGCTAGGCCCCCCTGACCCCATCGAACATAGCGTCAGGGGTAAGTCAGGGGGCGCTACCGAAGATCATGGCTGGGGCACAAGCGGGGCTCTGCAAATGATGATGACATCATCACTGGTGGCACAGCACTGCAGGGCGCTAACGGGAGGCGCGAAGCAACTGAATTTTTCCCCCAGACAGTTTAATAATGATAATAGGGCATTAGTGATGAAGCCCACATCAGGGAAAAATAGTAAAAAGTTAAAATTAAAGGTGCTATATCTGAATGCTCGAAACATCCGTAACAAGATAGATGAATTAATGGCACAAATAGAGATAAATGGATTTGATCTAGTAAACATTACTTAGACATGGTTGCAGGGTGACCAAGGTTGGGAACTAAATATTTCAGGGCACTTGACTTTTAGAAAAGATAGGCAAAATGGAAAAGGAGGTGCTGTAGCCCTGATAATAAGGAATGTAATAAAGGCAGTAGTGAGAAAGGATCTTAGCCCAGAAATTCAGGATGTAGAATCAGTATGGGTGAAACTAAGGGCAGAAAACACTGGTAGGAGTAGTTTATAGGCTCCCTAACAATAATCATAGTGTTGGACAGTATATAAATCAGGAAATTAGAGGAGCATATAACAAGGGTAATACAATAATCATGGAGGGCTTTAATCTTCATATAGACTGGGCAAAACCAAATTGGCAAAAGTAACTTGGAGGACAGGTTCATGGAATGCATTTGAGACAGTTTTCTAGAACACTATATCGAGGAACCAACAAGAGAACAGGCTATTTTAGATCTAGTATTGTGTAATGAGACAGGGTTAATTAGTAATCTCATAGTAAAGGTTGCTCTGGGGAAGAGTGATCATAATATGATAGAATTTCATATTAAGTTTGAGATTCATCTGGTTAAGTCCGAAACGAGGGTCTTAAATGTCATGGTATACCTCATACCAATTACGGAGGTATGAGGGGTGAGGTGGCTAAGATAGGTTGTGAAATTAGATTAAAAGGTATGATGGTAGATAAACAATGGCAAACATTTAAAGAACTAATTAATGAGTGTACATTCCCTTGAGGAATAGAAACTCCACTTCACAACAATGGCTAACTAGAAAGGTTAAGGATAGTATTAGATTAAAAGAAGAGGCTTACAATGTTGCCAAAAAGAGTAGTAAGCCTGAGCATTAGGAAGGTTTTTAAAATCATCAAAGGATGACCAAGAAATTGATCAAGAGGAAGAAAAAAGGATGTGAGAGGTAACTAGCAAGAAATATAAAACAGATTGTAAGAGCTTTTACAGTACGTAAAAAGGAAGAGATTAGCAAAAGTAAATATGGGTCCCTTAGAGGCAGAGACAGGAGAAATTATAATGGGAAATAAGGAAATGGCAGAGACGTTAAACAAATATTTTGTATCTGCCGTCACAGTAGAAGATGCAAAGAACATACTAGAAATTGTGGAGAACCAAGGGCCTAATGAGAGTGAGGAACTTAAAGTAATTCATATTAGTAATGAAAAAGTACTGGAGAAATTAATGGGACTAAAAGCCATCAAATCTCCAAGATCTGATGGCCTATATCCTAGGATCAAAAAGAGGTGGCTGCAGAGACAGTGGATGCATTGGTTTTAATCTTCCAGAATTCCCTAGATTCTAGAATAGTCTCTGTGGATTGGAAGGTAGCAAATGTAACCTGGCTGTTCAAGAAAGGAGGGAGAGAGAAATCAGGGAACAATTTGGCTAACCAAATTAGTAACAATACTGTGGAGGAGGAATTCCTGGAGTGTATACGGGATGGTTTCCTGGACCAATATGTCGAGGAACCAACTAGAGATCAGGCCATCATAGACTGGGTATTATGTAATGAGAAAGGATTAATTAGCAATCTTGTTGTACGAGGCCCCTTGGGTCGGAGCGATCATAATATGATAGAATTCTTCATTAAGATGGAGAGTGAAGTAGTTGATTCAGAGACTAGGGTCCTGAATTTAAATAAAGGAAACTACGATGGTATGAGGCGCAAGTTGAGTAGGATTGATTGGGGAATGTCACTCAAAGGGTTGACGGTGGATAGGCAATGGCAAACATTCAAAGATCGCATGGATGAACTACAGAATTTGTTCATCCCAGTTTGGCATAAAAATAAAACAAAAAAGGTGACTCAACCGTGGCTAACAAGGGAAATTAGGGATAGCATAAGATCCAAGGAGAGGACATATATATTGGCCATAAAAAGCAGTAAACCTGAGGATTGGGAGCAGTTTAGGATTCAACAAAGGGATTAATTAAGAGGGGGAAAATAGAGTATGAGAGTAAGCTTTCAGGGAACATAAAAACTGACTGTAAAAGCTTTTATAGATATGTGAAGAGAAAAAGATTGGTGAAGTCAAGTGTAGGTCCCTTGCAGTCAGAATCAGGGGAATTTAGAATGGGGAACAAAGAAATGGCAGACCAATTAAATACATGCTTTTGTTCTGTCTTCACAAAGAAGGACACAAATAACCTCCCAGAGAGGTCGGGGAACATAGGGTCTAATGAAAGGGAGGAACTGATAGAACATAAGAACATAAGAAATAGGAGCAGGAGTAGGCCATACGGCCCCTCGGGCCTGCTCCGCCATTCAATAGGATCATGGCTGATCTGAATCTAGACTCACGTCCACTTCCCTGCCCTCTCCCCGTAACCCCTAATTCCCTTATCTGCTAGGACAATGTCTATCTCCATTTTAAATTTATTTAATGTTGCAGCTTCAATAGCTCTCTGGGGTAGCAAATTCCATAGATTTACTACCCTCTGAGTGAAGAAGTTTCTCCTCATCTCAGTTTTGAAAGGGCAGCCCCTTATTCTAAGATTATGCCCCCTAGTTCTAGTCTCACCCATCAGTGGAAACATCCTCACCGCATCCACCCGATCAAGTATTTGTAGGGAAATGGTGTTAGAGAAATTGACGGGATTGAAGGCCGATAAATCCCCAGGGCCTGATAATCTACATCCTAGGGTACTTAAGGAAGTGGCCCTTGAAATAGTAGATGCATTACTGGTCATCTTCCAAAATTCGATAGACTCTGGAACAGTACCCATGAATTGGCGGGTAGCTAATGTTACCCCACTGTTCAAAAAAGGTGGTAGAGAGAAAATGGGGAATTACAGACCGGTAAGCCTGACATCGGTAGTGGGGAAAATGCTAGAGTCCATTATAAAAGATGTAATAGCAGAGCACTTGGATAACAGTGACCAGATCGGACAAAGTCAACATGGATTTACAAAAGGTAAATCGTGCTTGACTAATCTACTGGAATTTTTTGAGGATGTAACTGGTAAAATAGATAAGGGAGAACCAGTGGATGTGGTGTATTTGGACTTTCAAAAGGCTTTCGATAAGGTCCCGCATAAGAGATTAGCGTGTAAAGTTATGGCACATGGGATTGGGGGCAAGGTATTGACTTGGATAGAGAACTGGTTGGCAGACAGAAAGCAAAGAGTTGGAATAAACGGCTCTTTTTCCGAGTGGCAGGCAGTGATTAGTGGGGTACCGCAGCGATCGGTCCTCGGACCCCAGCTATTCGCAATATATATTAATGATCTGGACGAGGGAATTAGATGTAATATCTCCAAGTTTGCAGATGACACAAAGCTGGGTGGGCGTGTGTGCTGTGAGGAGGATGCCGAGAAACTCCAGGATGATTTGGACAGGTTGGGTGATTGGGCAGAAGCATGGCAGATGCAATATAACGTGGATAAATGCGAGGTTATCCACTTTGGTGGCAAAAACAGGAAGGCAGATTATTATCTGAATGGCAATAGATTGGGAGAAGGGGAAGTGCAACGAGACCTGGGCGTCCTTGTGCACCAGTTGCTGAAGGTAAGCATGCAGGTGCAGCAGGCAGTTAAGAAGGCAAATGGTATGTTGGCCTTCGTAGTGAGAGGGTTTGAGTACAGGAACAAGGATGTCTTGCTGCAGTTGTACAGGGCCTTGGTGAGACCACATCTTGAGTATTGTGTGCAGTTTTGGTCGCCTTACCTGGGGAAGGATGTTCTTGCCATGGAGGGAGTGCAGCGAAGATTCACCAGGCTGATACCTGGGATGGCAGGAATGACGTATGAGGAGAGATTGGGTCGATTGGGCTTGTACTCACTGGAGTTTAGAAGAATGAGAGGGAATCTCATTGAAACTTATAAAATTCTAACCGGACTAGACAAACTAGATGCAGGAAGGATGTTCCCGATGGTCGGGCAGTGCAGAACCAGGGGTCACAATCTAAGGATAAGGGGTAAGCCATTTAGGACAGAGATGAGGAGGAATTTCTTCACCCAGAGAGTGGTGAACCTGTGGCATTCTCTACCACAGAAGGCAGTAAAGGCCAAACCATTAAATATCTTCAAGAAGGAGTTGGATATATTTCTTAAGGCTAAAGGGATCAAGGGATATGGGGAGAATGCAGGGACAGGGTACTGAACTTGGATGATCAGCCATGATCTCATTAAATGGCGGAGCAGGCTCGAGGGGCCGAATGGCCTACTCCTGCTCCTATCTTCCATGTTTCTATGTTTCTGTGTCTATAGGGCAATTAGCCTGACATCAGTAGTAGGGAAAATGCTAGAATCTATTATTAAGGACATAGTAATGGGGTAACAGTGATTGGGAAAGAAGGTGGTAGATGGAGTATAATGTGGGGAAGTGTAAAATTATCCACTTTGGTATGGAGAAAGGAAAAGCAGAATATTTTCTAAAAGGTGAGAGACTGGTAAATGTTGGAATTCAGAGGGATTTGGGGGTCCTTGTAGACGAATCACAGAAAGTTACAACAAGCAATGAGGAAGGCAAATGGTGTGTTAGCCTTTATTGCAAGGGTGTGGTGTATAAGAGTAAAGAAGTCTTACTGCAATTGTATAGGCTTTTGGTGAGACCACACCTGGAGTACTGTGTACAGATTTGGCCTCCTTACCTAAGGAAGGCTATACTTGCCTTAGAGGTGGGTGCAGTAAAGGTTCACTAGATTGATTTTTGGGATGAGTGTGCTGTCGGATGAGTGGGCTGTCCTGTGAGGAGAGATTGAGTAGAATGGATCTATAAATTTGAGGTTATTCATTTTGGTAGGAAGAATAGAAAAACAGAATATTTTTTAAATGATTAGAAATTATTAAATGTTGGTGTTCAGAGAGATTTAGATGCCCTCCTACAGGAAACACAGAAAGTAAAGTAAGCATGCAGGTACAGCAAGCAATTAGGAAGGCAAATGGCATTTTGGCCTTTATTGCTAGAGGGTTGGAGTACAAGAGTAAGGAAGTCTTATTATAATTGTACAGGGCTTTGTTGAGACCACACCTGGAGTACTGTGCACAGTTTTGGCCTCCTTATCTGAGAAATAACATATATGTCTTAGAGGGGGTGCAACAAAGGATTACTAGATTGAGCCCTGGGATGAGAGAGTTGTCCTAATGAGGAGAGGTTGAGTAGATTAAGCCTATAATCTTTGGAGCTTAGAAGAATGAGAGGTGATCTCATTGAAACATAGGAAATCTTAGAGGGCTTGACAGGGTAGGTGCTGAGAGGTTGTTTCCCCTGGCTGGGGAGTCTAGAACTAGGGGGCATAGTCTCAGGATAAGGGTCAGCCATTTAGGACTGAGATGAGGAGAAATATCTTCACTCAGAGTTGATGTGGAAGTTCTGCAATGATCTTACTGAATGGCGGAGCAGGCTCGAAGGACCGAATAGCCTACGCCTGTTCCTATTTCTTATGTTCTTATGATCTTATAATGCTCCTGTGAAGCACCTTGGAACGTTTTACTACAATGAAGTTGCAATAAAAATGTAAGTTGTTGTTGAAAAACAGGTGAAAAACGTCGTCACTCACCATTGATTTGGTCAAAGTTGATAGTTGTGCTGTTTACAATCGCGTCAGTCTGTTCTGCTGTGATGTCACCTTGAACAGCCAGCACTTTTACTTTGCCGATGTTTATTTCTATACTGTTCATTATCTGAAAGAAAGGAACAGTGAGTTTTAAAGATATTACGATTATTTTCTTTCTTTCCACGTGTGCTTCTTTCTGACCAAAAGAATAAGCATTCAATCTGTTCTTGGGCTTCCACTTATAGAAGCATAGAACTTGATTTTAACTCTCGGATGGCAAAGTGAATGATCAGCCCAACCGGAAGCGGTAGCAGGGAGGCTCGGTCGATTTTAATGGCCAGGCCTCATTAACTTGCTGACTTCCTGACCAATATGGTCGTTAAATTCAAGCGCCGTGATGCTGCCGCTAGGGACCCAGGGGAATGTTCCCTGGCACAAGGTATCTGCTCCGTGAGGGGAAACCTTGTCGGGGGAGCGGGAAGACCGGGATAGGGAGGACCAAGGTTTCCCTGTGGGGCTTGGATGAACACTTCTGATCCTCCTGCTCTGCGAAGAAACTGAAGCAAAAATGTAAAAACCTTCCCTTGCTGGGGTCTCTTCTGGCCCTGGCTCCTGTTCCCAGAAACTTTGGCCTGGCGAAGAAGCCATCACTGCTCCTCCGCTCAAGCCTCAGGTTAAAATAGCAGATCGGGCCCGAATGACCCCACTGGGTTAGGGCGAGTATTCTTGCCAGATAGGGGCAGGAAAGGAATGTGTAAGTTCCCCACACTTCATTTTAAATGCCCCTCTGCCTGGCAACCTTGGTGTCATATTTGACCCTGAATGAACTTCCGACCACATATCGGCAGCATAACAAAGAACGCCTACTTCCACCTCTGTAACTTCGCCCGTCTCTGCCCTTGCTTCAGCCCATCCGCTGCTGAAACCCTCATCCATGCCTTTGTTACCTCTAGACTTGACTATTCCAATGCACTCCTGACTGGCCTCCCACATTCCACCCTACGTAAGCTTGAGGTCATCCAAACCTTGGCTGCCCGTGTCCTAACTCGCACCAAGTCCTGTTCACCCATCACCCCCATGCTCGCTGACCTACATTGGCTCCCGATTAAGCAGTGCCTCGATTTCAAAATTCTCATCCTTGTTTTCAAATCCCTCCATGGCCTCGCCCCTTCCTATCTCTGTAATCTCCTTCAGCCCCACAACCCCCCAAGATATCTGTGCTCCTCTAATTCTGCCCTCTTGAGCATCCCTGATTATAATCACTCAATCTTTGGTGGCCGTGCCTTCTGTTGCCTAGGCCCTAAGCTCTGGAATTCCCTGCTTAAACCTGTCCGCCTCGCTACCTCTCTCTCCTCCTTTAAGACGCTCCTTAAAACCTACCTCTTTGACCAAGCTTTTGGTCACCTGATCTAATTTATCCTTATGTGGAACGGTGTCAAAAAATTTTTGTCTTAAAATATTCCTGTGCAGCGCCTTGGGATGTTTTACTACTGTACGTTAAAGGCGCTATACAAATACAAGTTGTTGTTGTTGTTTTGTTATTAGGTTGCAAAATGCTGTGGCTAATTTTAATCCTTTTCCTACCTGTTGTGATTTTTGTTGCAAGGCATCAAAAAAAACATCGTACACTTTAGGATCAAAGACAACAATGTAAATGTGTCTAATGGCTGATGGTTTGTTTCGTGACAAATGATTTCCGAATCCAGTCAACATGCTTTCAATAGTGGTCTGCGGCTTGACTCCTCCTATACCTGCAGAAAGGACAATGTCTCAGCAAAATGAAATTAAAATGGACTGAAACCAAAAGAGAATCAAACTCACTGTTAGACATTAATACAATAGCAAAATACTGCGGCTGCTGGAAATCTGAAACAACAACAGAAAATGCTGGAAACACTCAGCAGGTCAGGCAGCATCTGTGGGGAGAAAAACAGAGTTAACGTTTCAGATCGAGGACCCTTCATCTGTGTTCTGATGAAAGTAAGGCTTGCTTTTACCAGGATAAGAGTTGAAAAAAGTTTTTTTTAAATTTCCACTGATTTATCATTTAAAAATACTTTAAAGAAAGGTAAGTTTATTTTTAGCCCCGTTAAAAACTTTAATTATTTTTTTCAAAAATTAACTATTTTAACAAAAATTTAAATTTATGTAATTTCAAGTCATTTAAAAAATGTGATTTAAAAAAAAAAAGTTATTTAAAGTTTTACTATGTTTTTTCATTGATCTCCATTCATATATTTACAGGTTTTCCTGTCAAATGTATGAATGGAGATTCCCTTCTCTGATTGGCTCTCCATGGCCCATGTGATCCCAGGGATGCTGCGAACTACCTGCGCCTCTGGGATACGTGGGCCCTGCGCACCGGCAGTTTGGAGAGGCCCAGCATCAGAATTGTGCGCCTCCCGGGAGCCCTCCGGTCTTGGCGCAGATTTTTCCAGATCGCGGGAGGCCTGCGAACGGAATTTCTGGGCCATTGTGTTTTATCTTTGGTATCACAATCAATGAGACACTAATTTGGAACCTCGATTGTGGCTCCTCCAACACCCCCCCCGATCCTCCAACACCCCCCGATCCTCCAACACCCCCCCCGATCCTCCAACACCCCCCCGATCCTCCAACACCCCCGTGATCCTCCAACACCCGCCGATCCTCCAACACCCCCAATCCTCCAACACCCCCGATCCTCCAACACCCCCCCCGATCCTCCAACACCCCCCCGATCCTCCAACACCCCCGTGATCCTCCAACACCCCCCGATCCTCCAACACCCCCCGATCCTCCAACCCCCCCCGATCCTCCAACACCCCCCGATCCTCCAACACCCCCCGATCCTCCAACCCCCCCGATCCTCCAACAACCCCCGATCCTCCAACAACCCCCCGATCCTCCAACAACCCCCCGATCCTCCAACTCCCCCCGATCCTCCAACACCCCCCTGATCCTCCAACTCCCCCCCGATTCTCCAACCCCTCCGATCCTCCAACACCCCCTGATCTTCCAACACCCCCCGATCCTCCAACACCCCCCGATCTTCCAACACCCTCCGATCCTCCAACCCCCCCGAACCTCCAACACCCCCGATCCTCCAACTCCCCCTGATCCTCCAACACCCCCCAATCCTCCAACACCCTCCGATCCTCCAAATCCCCTCCGATCCTCCAACACCCCCGATCCTCCAACTCCCCCCGATCCTCCAAATCCCCCCGATCCTCCAACACCCCCCGATCCTCCAACACCCCCCGATCCAACACCCCCCGATCCTCCAACACCCCCCGATCCTCTAACTCCCCCCCCGATCCTCCAACCCCCCCGATCCTCCAACACCCCCCGATCCTCCAACACCCCCGATCCTCCAACACCCGCCGATCCTCCAACACCCCCCGATCCTCCAACACTCCCGATCCTCCAACACCCCCTCGATCCTCCAACACCCCTCGATCCTCCAACAACCCCCCGATCCTCCAACACCCCCCAATCCTCCAACACCCTCCGATCCTCCAAATCCCCTCCGATCCTCCAACACCCCCGATCCTCCAACTCCCCCCGATCCTCCAAATCCCCCCGATCCTCCAACACCCCCCGATCCTCCAACACCCCCCGATCCTCCAACACCCCCCGATCCTCTAACTCCCCCCCCGATCCTCCAACCCCCCCGATCCTCCAACACCCCCCGATCCTCCAACACCCCCGATCCTCCAACACCCGCCGATCCTCCAACACCCCCCGATCCTCCAACACTCCCGATCCTCCAACACCCCCTCGATCCTCCAACACCCCTCGATCCTCCAACAACCCCCCGATCCTCCAACACCCCCCAATCCTCCAACACCCTCCGATCCTCCAAATCCCCTCCGATCCTCCAACACCCCCGATCCTCCAACTCCCCCCGATCCTCCAAATCCCCCCGATCCTCCAACACCCCCCGATCCTCCAACACCCCCCGATCCAACACCCCCCGATCCTCCAACACCCCCCAATCCTCTAACTCCCCCCCCGATCCTCCAACACCCCCCGATCCTCCAACACCCCCGATCCTCCAACACCCGCCGATCCTCCAACACCCCCCGATCCTCCAACACTCCCGATCCTCCAACCCCCCCCCGATCCTCCAACACCCCCCGATCCTCCAACACCCCCCGATCCAACACCCCCCGATCCTCCAACACCCCCCGATCCTCTAACTCCCCCCCGATCCTCCAACCCCCCCCGATCCTCCAACACCCCCCGATCCTCCAACACCCCCGATCCTCCAACACCCCCCGATCCTCCAACACCCCCCGATCCTCCAACACTCCCGATCCTCCAACACCCCCCTGATCCTCCAACACCCCCCCTGATCCTCCAACACCCCCCAATCCTCCAACACCCCCCGATCCTCCAACACTCCCGATCCTCCAACACCCCCCCGATCCTCCAACACCCCCCCTGATCCTCCAACACCCCCCAATCCTCCACCACCCCCCGATCCTCCAACACTCCCGATCCTCCAACACCCCCCTGATCCTCCAACACCCCCCCTGATCCTCCAACACCCCCCAATCCTCCACCACCCCCACAATCCACCAGCACCCACCCCGCCCAATCCTCTAATCCCTCCCCTCCGATCCTCGATCCCTGGCCGCCCCCCAGACCCCCGACCGAGCTCCCTGTGATCCCAGAACATCCCCCACCGCGATGCCCGATCGAGCCCCCCCATGATCCCTGCCCTCACTCACGATCCCCGACACCCCCCTACCCCGATCCCCAACCGGCGTCACACATCCATCCTTCCCCCGGACTGAAACCTCGCTCCCTCTCTGTATCTACAGACCTACCTGCACACAGCCAGCCAGCCTCTCATTCTGTCTGGCTACAGGAGGGAAACCGAGGCCTCACAGGCCAATCAGGCCCTGCCATTAACATAAGAACATAAGAAATAGGAGCAGGAGTAGGCCATTTGGCCCTTCGAGCCTGCTCCGTCATTCAATAAGATCATGGCTGATCTTCTACCTAATTTCCACTTTCCTGCACTATCCCCATATCCCTAGATTCCCTTAATATTCAAGTTGGCAGGGCCTTGGGAACCCCGGCCTCCAGGGTTTCTCACCCGCCTCAGAGGCTCCCCCCACCCCCAATAAGCCTAACTGCCGAAAGTTCTGGCCGTTAACTCTGTTTCTCTCTCCACAGATGAGTATTTCCAGCATTTTCAGTATTTATTACTGGGTTCTATCATAGGTACCACATTCAATGAGACAATAATTTGGAACCTCCTTTGCCTATTTATTACTGAGCACTGACCAGGACATACCAGGCACACAGCTCATGATTTGAGCAGTGTTAGCATTATGCATTTTGTCCAGTGAGACAGTCTGTAGCAAAAAAAAATGTTCTAACATAGAAGCTGAAGATAACGAGGAAGCCACATTATGTCATCAGGCACTAATATTGGTTGAGCCCTACAGACCAGGTTGGTCTCCGCTTCGATCTCCTGCCTGTGCTCAGTTAGTTGATCGCAGCCAAGGCAACAGTTGGAAATGCTAAAATTGGTCTCAGCACCCTTGGGTTAGGGTGATGAAAAATTTGCCAGAGTTCCTGCACCTGATTGTTATTGAGGACAACACCTGCCTCAAGTGTGCGTGTGTGCGATAAGGAAAGAATTACGTCTGGCTGTGATACCATTAGAGCTGTATAACCAGATGATGCTCACTGTCAAGAATCACACTTGAATAATGGACATTTGTGAGAGGTGTTGCAAAGCACATTGGCTCTCATGGAACTGTATCCCAGCAGGAGTCAACACCTTCAGGAGAGCAGAGGAGTGGAGGAGAAGGAATTGGCAGGAAAAAAAATATTCCTGCTCTGACTGTAATTACCTGTTCCTATAGCAGGGAAGGATACAGTGGTAATCTGTTTTTTTTCACATTCCTGCAATACTTTTTCTACCGAGGCTGTAATCATAGCTGGATTTGTTTGACCGACCATATGTATGATGTAATCACAGGTAAGATTTCCACTTCCAGTAACTACAACACCATCGCCAGGCTGAGAACCTGAAGAAATCAAAGACACAAAGTTAAATAAAAAGTACATTTATATTTTCTACCTATGAAAACATTACACTTAATAACAGCATGCACTTAAATGGCTTCTACAACTGCAGGCTAAGAAAATAATTATTATACATTTAGCTCTGCTTTAAATATAAAAACACAGCTGATTATGAACAAATATATGCAAGTCACCAAGCAGCTCCAACTGCTGGATACAATTAAGGCTGCATTTGGTGACACCACTATTCCTGGCCAGAATGGAAATGATTGGAAATTCTCCCGTCGATCATGCCTGGAGACTTTTTTTTTCATTCATGGGATGTGGGTGTCGCTGGCAAGGTCAGCATTTA
Source organism: Somniosus microcephalus (assembly GCF_052327205.1). Classification (NCBI taxonomy): domain Eukaryota; kingdom Metazoa; phylum Chordata; class Chondrichthyes; order Squaliformes; family Somniosidae; genus Somniosus; species Somniosus microcephalus. Next base: position 310,866,866 of record NC_140990.1, on the reverse strand, counting down.
TTGCCCATCCCTAATTGCCCTTGAGAAGGTGGTGGTGAACCACCTTCTTGAAGCGCTGCAGTCCGTGTGGTGATGGTACTCCCACAGTGTGGTTAGGGAGGGTGTAAGCACTGCTGTAAGTGAGTGGGATTGATTTTACGCACATCGGCACTGAATTCGCGGTTGGTATGATGCCGTACTCTCAGAGTACCCCATCATACCGCCTTTGAAATTGCCCGCAAGTTCGGGATTTCCTCATGCACTTGCACATGCGCTAAATCCCAAACTTGCGACCTGTCAAGTTCCGAATAGACAGATGATCTACTGTGACTTTCAAGTCCTGATTCAAAGGATGTGCTGGCGAAAAGTTGGGCTAATTGCCCACCAACTGCTCATTAATTACTCTGAAATTTTTTATGGCTGGTGCAAACAGGCGCAGGAGCCCGTTGCACAGTGTAAGGGGAGAGTGGGAATGCAAAATATTGAGCTAGGTTTATGGTACAGCCCATAAAAAGTATCCTAATCGAGTTTTATTGTTCCTATCCAGAGGCCAGAAACATTTAACTATCTGCTAAAGTGCACTAAATTATTAATAATTACTTTAATATCTATGCATTTAGGTTAAACTGTACAAATCACAATAACTTCAAGTTACTGCTAGGTAAAACTTCTTTTGGAAAGTGCAGTGGAAATAGTAAAAATAAAACAAGGTCAGCTGCTAATTACATTAGTTTCATGATATTATTGGGACCATCCATAGACAGCAGAAGGCAAAGCATTGTCTAAATAAACAAACCGCATATAATTTGCATTTACTAATCACATTCACTTCTTTTGTGACGCACAATGCACATTATTAATGGAAAATATGAATGTTTAATATCATGTAGAAAGTCATGCATACCCACAAACTAAGGAAAGGTTCTTTAATAATCAACAGAGACAGTGGGGCCAAATTGACGGACATTCTGCAAAGCTTAATGCTGTCTCTTTGGAGATTTCTATGTTTCCTGATTGGCTAAGAGTCAGGAAGTGAAAGGAGCACTGGCCAACATGATCCCAGGTACGCTTACGTACAACGGTGCGACCCTGGGATCCGTGGGCCACTACGCTGCGCACAACTCCGCAGCATTTCAAAGCAACTTCTCGAAGTGGGGCTCGCAGCAGGTAAGTGCAGATTCCGTTTGGAGGTTGGCAGCGTACTCCTTAGCTACGCTGCTGACTGCAAATTCGCGACCATTATATTTGTATATAACTATCCTCCACTCACTGCAATTTGTTGGAGAAATCTCCCTGCTTTTATCCAGAGAAGTTGCTGCAGTTTCAGTCATGAGATCTGTTTGCTGTAGTTTGTAGGGACTCCTTTTAAATAGACTCTGTAGACTGTTTGCTGTAGTGCGCTGTTTAATAAACTCTATTTGCTAAGTAAGTAGACTTAGCTTGCTTTGTTGTTTGCTGAGTAAATAGACTTTGTTTGCTGTAAAATAGACTGAGTCCTGCCATAAATCCCACCCCGCCTCCAACATATTTGCTGAAACAGTGGTGTCAATAGAAACTCTACAATTAACATGCATTAATAGGCTGTTAAGCTACAATATAATCTAATCAGGATAGCCAAGTATGGAGAGCGCTTGTCAAACAAGGTAAATGGACATCGGCATGCCTTTGTATATTTGTTATATAGAGGTTATTCTCTATTGTTCAAATAAATACTTTTGTCTCGTAGATTGGCTTCTTAAAGGCAAGATTATTTTAAAAGCTTTTGTGGGTATAAGAAAGATGCAAGACTTGCATTTATATAACTCAGGATGTCCTAAAGTGTTTCACGGCCAATGAATTACTTTTGAAGCATAAGCACTATTGTTTTGTCAACACTTATGACAACCAATTAGTTACAATTCTAGTCTATAGGCAAAGGCAACAAGTGATTGCATAGGTCAGAATGCCTATGTAATTCTAGAAAGCTGGGCAGGATCAAGAAACTACTCCCCTTTCCACAAATGCTTGTTTGAAAGATCTGCAAATAAAATGCTTTTTAAAGGAGCACATCTGACCAGTTTGTCTATTTAACTCTTTCATCATCATGTTCAAAGCTGCTCTTCTATGTGGACTAACCTCAACAACTCACTGTTAAAGCTTGTTGCTGTAAATGACTCCACCTGTGAATACAGGTGTCCAATAGTTTAGTCTGCTATGAAAGTGTGTGTTAGGACTAACATTACTTCTCTTTTGAAATGATGTGGGAACATAGTGGAAATCCTACATGTAAACCAGAGACAAGAAATTGGCTTATTGTTCTCCTAGGGCATGCTATCCCAGATTAACTTGTGCATTAGGTGTTGCTTCAGTTCATCAGAAATACAGACTTGACTATGGGAGCTGATTATTTTTGTTGGACATGCCTGAATTATAATAGAATCTAAAAGTATATCATGATATTTCTTGAACTTTGGGACCATCCAGATAGACCACAATGGGAATAACGGTCATTCCTGGTAAAGTCCTGCATTTCAATGGTTCAAACGGTTAACTGAAATTAATTACTAGATAGAAGAAAGCAAAATACTGCAAATGCTGGGAAATCTGAAATGAAAACAGAAAATGCTGGAAACACTTAGCAGGTCAGGCAACATCTGTGGAAAGAAAAGTGTAGGGTTAACATTTCAGGTTGATTGACTGAAAACATTAACACTAGTTTCTCTCTCCATAGATGCTGCCTTAATTACTAGATAGTTCACTTCATTAGTCACAGAGACCAAATGTACAACAATTTCCAAATTTGAACTTTATGCACTGATGAAGACCATGACAAATCCCATCTAGTTTGAACACTCTAACCATGTCAACATGTCATCATGACCACTACCGGAGAGAAACAAATCTTGCTCAGTCAACCTTCAATTATGTTCATAAAGGTAAAAATTGTGATCATTGGCGATTGATTATATAAATTCTATGTTTTTTTAATATAATGCATATCTATATATGTCTGTAACTTACCCAATTGCTTGCATTCATCCATGACAGTACTGCCAGCTGCTGCAAATATTGCCCCAGAGACACCTAAAAAACAAATGCACAACAAAGTTTGTGGATATCTAATTCATTTTTAATCATGACAAATAATTTTGGGCTAGCTTTCTTCCCATCCATAGTCAATGCCCAGAATGTGCAGCCCTTTCATTTTTACACTTATATAAAGTGTTATAACTACAAAGAGATAAGAAAAATATGCTGAAGTCATAATGGTTTGATCTGGGAACTCCATGGGGGAAAGATTGGGCTGCTTTGCAAAGCCCCTAGCGTCCGGGCAAGGCGCCGCTAAAGCCTCCTGCAAAATTCAGCGGGAGATTAGCAGCGGATCTAGCCGGTGCGCTCTGCGGCGCTGGGTCTCTGACGCTGACATCATCGCCGTGTGCAGCGCCCCGCTCGTGCCCCGGCTGCAAACTTCGGTCGTGCCCCCTGACCTACCACCAGACAATGTGTCCAACAGCGTCAGGGTGGTGGTTTTGTGGCCGCGGCGGTGCAAATTTAAGGGCAGGTGCCGGGTGGCCATTTTTTGGGGGGGGGCGCCTGCCAGCACCTGCCCCCTTCCGCTTTTTTATGCGGGGTGCTGGCCGCGATCGGTCAGCCCAGTACTCCACTTGAATGCCGGACTGTTTTCCCGGCACCAGTCTCCCCAGTGGTCCAGCAGGGCCTTTAATCAGGGGAGGGAGGCCTGCAATACCGCGGCACTACCAGTAGCGTCCCGCCTCCTGCTTGGGGCACTACCTCTGAATTTACGGCGCAGGGGCGCTAACTTCAAAGTTAGCGCCTCAAGGGGGCGCCACCACATTTTTCCCCCATCATGAGTTTCTAATCTCAATCTGAGCAGAGGCTAGGAATGTCCCGAAAATGAGGGAGGGGAAATCAAGAGCGTCATCTCCAGGAGAGGCAAGTACCTCCTATTATCCACAGTTGATGTATAGCCTGAGATCAGGAAGAAAATGGTGTAGAAGAAAACAATAGAGAGAGTTTACCATCAATTTTAAAAACAACAGTAGATGGAAGACATAGCCAGAAAGAACCTTTCTGACAACTCCACGCAAAACATTGGCTACAATTCTGAGCATGAATCTCAGTATATTTGTTTTAATTAAGTTAATGCACCATCATTACAACCTTACTCTCTATTTAATTTCCAAACCGTGGCAAATTCACAGGTGCAGTCGACAGTAATTGTCAAATTAAGCCAGTTAATACATTCAGACCAAGGAACATCCACCTTATCTCAAAAAAGCAGTCACAACCATAATTAACTCTTTGATACTGACAACCTCAAATTCTAGTGAAAGAATCCTATTTTTCTCGTTAAATGCTGACAAGCTGACATATGGCAGTGGGTAAGGAAAATACTATCTATTCATTTTCCAGTAACCAGCCAAAAAGCATTTTGCTGTCTGAGGTGATCTCTCAAACTTTTTTCCAAGTTCTATCACTGGAGATGTGCATCACTCCACAATCTCCACAACCCACCTTGTAACCGTGTAAACCTTGGCTCATTGTGATCAATGCCAAGCTGGGTGGGCAACAGGTAGTTGTATTTCAAATGTCAGGGCCATAAAAATACAGCTCCCATAGATTCGAATTAAAACCAACCCCCTACAGTCAACATTCAAAGCTGAAATCCCAGTTTGCCTTTTCCTTTCTTTATGTTAAAACTCCTTAAGATCCCAGAGTCTTAATGGAGGTTTTGAGTTTCATACTCATATGTTTTGATATTCCTTAAATGGCAAAACTCATCAATCTATCATATTGCAGGATTGAATGTTTAATTCAAATGTTCAAAGATTTTACAAATTGAAGTTCTAGGATCTAAGGGCTTAAATACAAACAAAAAGTTCTCTTACCGGAATTGAGATTCAGCGTTGCATTTGTGGAATTCACTATTGCTTTCACAAATTCCTGGGTTATGTCTCCACGCTTCACCTCCACAATGGCATCATGAATTTTCAGCTGTGTCGGCAACAGTCCGCTCCGTTTAACTGGAGAGTAACAAAGAGATTTGTTTTCACTTAACACCATAAACACAGTCAGTTCATGTCAGGAACTGTGCAAAGGATACTATCACCATCAATCCATCAAATGTTTGTATAACTTTCAAAATGGTGTCATGCCTTTTGTTGCCTAGGCCCTAAGCTCTGGAAATCCCTGCCTAAACCTCTCTGCCTCTCTACTGCTCTTTCCTCCATTAAGATGCTTCTTAAAACCTGCCTCTTTGATCAAGTTTTTGGTCATCTGCCCTAATTTCTCCTTATGTGGCTCGGTGTCAAATTTATTTGTCTTATAATACTCCTGTGAAGCACCTTGGGATGTTTTACTATGTTAAAGGTGCTATATAAATACAAGTTGTTGTTGTTGTAGAGAAGGGCTGCTGCATCTACATGACAATTTTTACAAAGAATCTGGCTATTCTACATCCAGATCGGCCACAAATTTGGAGTTTACAGATTATCAGCATTGTGCCGTAGTTTAGATGTGGAATTTGGGTTGAGAACTGTTGTGTACTTTAGTTACTTGCTAAAGTCAATACAAATTACAGTGGCCTTGTGAAAAATGTATTCAGAGTTACGGTCCCACTGATTAGGTCATGGCCATTGCTGAAGCAAGGCAATCAGTAAGAAATATGTAAAGATATACATAGGAGGTTTTTTGTGAGCCTTATCACATATATACATATATAAACAAACACCATTTATGAAAACATGCTCTGCACATATGAACATATGAAGTTGATATTTTACCTCTTTATAGAATTAGCTCAGGGGTTAGGAACGGGTTTGTGGAAAGTATAAAAGGGATCATTTTGCAGGGAAGGATGGAGTTGACCATTACCTGATGGTGTGTAACTATGCTGTGGATTCGCAGTCATCTGTGCTGTGCCCTAAAATGTTCAAATTTTAAGAAAAGAGGTTATTTAATATAATTTCTTGAGTTCATTAATAAAACAGAAGTTTTTCAAACAAAATGCTCTATGATATTGAATGACTTCCGTATTAATATATTGTAATAACTAAATTAATTTTCTTTGAGTTGTCAGGAATTCCAAAATAAATGCAGTTTCAGAAAGACTGAAAAATATTTCGGATGAACAAACAATTTCTCAGATGAAAAAATGGTTGCAACTCTCAGTAATGAACTGTGAAAAATGTTGTTTTTTTAATCAAACTATAGACAGAGCTAAGCGATCCCACAATCAACTAATCAGATCAAAGCTCTGTGGTCCTGCCACTTCCAGTCGTGGACAACTAACGGGAGGAGGAGGCTCCATGAATATCCACATCCTCAATGATGGTGGAGCCCAGCATGTGAGTGCAAAAGACAAAGCTGAAGCATTTGCAACCATCTTCAGCCAGAAGTGCCGAGAGAATGAACCATATCGGCCTCCTCCTGAGGTCCCCACCACCACAGAAGCCAGTCTTCAGCCAATTCGAGTCACTCCACATGATATCAAGAAATGGCTGAGCATGCTGGATACAGCAAAGCCTGTGGGCCACGACAACATCCCGGCTGTTGTACTGAAGACTTGTGCTCCAGAACTAGCCGCGCCTCTAGCCAAGCTGTTCCAGTACAGCTATAACATTGGCATCGATCCGTAAATGTGGAAAACTGCCCAGGTATGTCCTGTCCACAAAAAGTAGAACAAATCCAATCCAGCCAATTACCACCCCATGAGTCTACTCTTAATCATCAGCAAAGTGATGGAAGGTGTTATCGACAGTGATTTCTAGCAATACTTACTCACCAATAACCTGCTCACTGATGCCCAGATTGGGTTCTGCCAGGACCACTTGGCACCCAACCTCATTACAGCCTTGGTCCAAACATTGGCAAAAGAGCTGAATTCCAGGGGTGAGGTGAGAGTGAATGCCCTTGACATCAAGGCTGCATTTGACCAAGTGTAGCATCAAGGAGCCCTAGTAAAACTGAAGTCAGTGGGAATTGGGGGGGGGGGGAATCTCCACTGGCTGGAGTCATACCTAGCACAAAGGAAGCTGGTTGTGGTGGTTGGAGGTCAATCATCTCAGCCCCAGGACATTGCTGCAGGAGTTCCTCAGGGCAGTGTCCTAGGTCCAACCATCTTCAGCTGCTTCAACAATGACCTTCCCTCCATCATAAGGTCAGAAGTGGGGATGTTCGCTGATGACTGCACAGTGTTCAGTGCCATTCACATCTCTTCAGATAATGAATCAGTCCATGCCCACATGTAACAAGACCTGGGTGACGTTCAGGCATGGGCTGATAAGTGGCAGGTAACATTCTCGCCACACAAGTGCCAGGCAATGACTATCCCCAACAAGCGAGAGTCTAACCACCACACCTTGACATTGAACAGCATTACCATCATCAAATCCACCACCATTAATATCCTGGGGGTCACCATTGACCAGAAACTTAACTGGGCCAGCCACATGAATACTATGGCAACAAGAGCAGGTTAGAGGCTGGGTATTCTGTGGCGAGTGTCTCACCTCCTGACTCCCCAAAGCCTTTCCACCATCTACAAGGCACAAATCAGGAGTGTGTTGGAATTCTCTCCACTTGCCTGGATGAGTGCAGTTCCAACAACACTCAAGAAGCTTGACACGATCCAGGACAAAGCAGCCTGCTTGATTGGCACCCTATCCACCACCTTAAACAGTCACTCCCTCCACCACCGGCGTACCACGGCTGTAGTGTGTACCATCTACAAGCTGCACTGCACCAACTCACCAAGGCTTCTTCGGCAGCACCTCCCAAACCCGCGACCTCTTCCACCTAGAAGGACAAGAGCAGCAGGCGCACGGGAACACCACCACCTCCAAGTTCCCCTCCAAGTCACACACCATCCTGACTTGGAAGTATATCGCTGTTCCTTCATTGTTGCTGGGTCCAAATCCTGGAACTCCCTCCCTAACAGCACTGTGGGAGTACCTTCACCACATGGACTGCAGCGGTTCAAGAATGTGGTTCACCACCATCTTCTGAAGGGTAACTAGAGATGGGCAATAAATGCTGACCTTGCCAGCGATGACCACATCCCATAAACAAATATAAAATATAAACTCTTTGAATAATTTCCAATTAGTATTAAATCAAAAGCATTGCAAAATAATAGATTTTATGCATTCTATTGTACAAATATTGTCTTATTCTCTACTTTAATTCTCTCTCTTTAACTAGTCATGGTACCTCAAATAAAATGTGTACTCCTGGTGAGTAGCTACATAACAAATGATCAAACTTTGCATGCTACTGGTTACATTCTTAAAATGTCCATCACTCCATGATGGTCTTGATTCAGAAAACATGGTGTGTTGAAAGTGCCAGACTTGCCTCATATTTAATTCATATTTCAGATTGTGGTATTTATTTTCTGACACTAACTGAAATGAAGAACATGTCAGGGTGCACTTACATAACATCTGTAGCACTCATGGGAAGCAGCTGTGCTTCACACTGGTGTAGCAGTTATAGTGTAAATACAACTTAAATCCAGAGTCAAGGCCTCAACTGACACTGCAGCAAAGTGGGGACTCCCTGCAGGGAGAAGTGTCACTCAATCTTATTCCAGAATCACGGCAGGCCTCAACTTTGGATTTACACTGCAAGCTTAGCATTGGCATCTGCTCCACACAGACCTAAACCTGTAAAGGCTGCTTTTCCTCTCATGTGCCTGGGGAAAGAAGAGGAAAAAGGGGGTGGAGATTCATGATTCCAGATCGTCAATCTCTTCACTTGTCCAGGGAATTCCTGGCATTCTCCCTGAGGATCAAGGATTGTTTGTTCCTGCAGCAGGCACATGACAGGTATAGTAGTTTATAGACCCCTTAACAGTAATCGCAGTGTTGGACAGAGTATAAATCAGGAAATTAGAGGAGCATGTAACAAAGGTAATGCAATAATTAGAGGAACATGTAACAAGGGTAATGCAATAATCATGAGGGACTTTAATCTTCATATGGACAGGGCAAACCAAATTGGCAAAAGTAGCTTGTAGGAATGCATTTGAGAATGTTTTCTAGAGCAATATGTTTAGAAACCAACTATGAACAGGCTGTTTTAGATCTATTATTGTGTAATGAGACAGGGCTAATTAGTAATCTTGTAGTCAAGGATCCTTTAGGGAAGAGTGATCATAATATGATAGAATTTCATATTAAGTTTGAGAGTGATGTGGTTAAATCCGAAACTAGGGTCTTAAATTTAAACAAAGACAATTACGGAGGTATGAGTGGCGAGTTGGTTGAGGTAGATTGTGAATTTAGATTAAAAGATATGATGGTAGATAAGCGATGTCAAACATTTAAATAAATAATTTATAATTCTCAACAAATATACATTCCCTTGAGGAATAAAAACTTCACTGGAAAACTAGTACAACCAGACATGTTAAGGATAGTATTAGATTAAAAGAGGCTTACAACGTTGTTAAAAATCAGCAAAGGATGACCTAGAAATTGATCAAGCGGAAGAAAGTAGAATATGAGAGTAAATTAGCAAGAAATATAAAAACAGATTGTAAGAGCTTTTACAAGTATGTAAACAGGACGAGATTAGCGAAAGTAGAGGCAGAAACAGGAGATATTATAATGTGGAATAAGGAAATGGCAGAGATGTTAAGCAAATATTTTGTGTCTGTCTTCATAGTAGAAGACACAAAGAACATACTATAAATTGTAGGGAACCAAGGGCCTAATGAGAGTGAGGAATTTAAAGTAATTAATATTAGTAAAGAAAGGGTACTGGTGAAATTAATGGGACTAAACACTGACAAATCTCCTGGACCTGATGGCCTATATCTTAGAGTTTTAAAAGAGGTGACTGTAGAGACAGTGGATGCATTGGTTTTAATCTTCTAGAATTCCCTAGATTCTAGAACAGTCCCCGTGGATTGGAAGGTAGCAAATTTAACCCTGCTGTTCAATAAAGGAGGGAGAGAGAAAACAGGGAACTATAGGCCAGTTAGCCTGACATCAGTAGTAGGGGAAATGCTAGAATCTATTATTAAGGATGTGATAACGGGGCAAAAAGGTGGCAGTTAGAATATAATGTGGGAAAGTGTGAAATTATCCACTTTGGTAGGAAGACTGGAAAAGCAGAATATTTTTAAAAGGTGAGAGACGAGTAAATGTTGGTATTCAGAGGGATTTGTGGGTCCTTGTACACAAATCACAGAAAGTTAACATGTAGGCGCAGCAAGCAATTAGGAAGGCAAATTGTGTGTTAACCTTTATCGCAAGAGGGTTGGAGTATAAGAGTAAGGAAGTCTTGTTGCAATTATGTAGGGCTTTGGTGCGACCACACCTGGAGTACTGAGTACAGTTTTGGTCTCCTTCCCTAAAATGGGGTGCAACAAAAGTTTACTAGATTGGTTCCTGGGATGAGAGGGCTGACCTATGAGGAGAGATTGAGTAGAATGGGCTTATATTCTCTGGAGTTTAGAAGAATGAGAGGTGATCTCATTGAAACGTAAAAAATTCTTAGAGGGCTTGACAGGGTAAATGCTGAGAGGTTGTTTCCCCTGGCTGGTGAATCGAGAACGAGGGGTCATAGTCTCAGGATAAGGGGTCGGCCATTAGGACTGAGATGATGAGCCATTTCTTCACTCAGAGGGTAGTGAATCTTTAGAATTCTCTTCTCCAGTGGGCTGTGGATGCTCAGTCGGAGATCAATAGATTTTTGGGCACCAAGGGAATTAAGGGATTGACGGATAGGGCAGGAAAGTAGAGTTGATGTAAAAGTTCTGCCACAGCCCCGAGACCGGAGAAGCAGCGGACCTGCGCGGGAGCAGCCCGAGGCGGGAGAGCTTAAAGGCTTGAGAGGGAGCAGTCAGAGGCACCGAGGCCCACAGCCCCGAGACCGGAGAAGCAGCGGACCTGCGCGGGAGCAGCCCGAGGCGGGAGAGCTTAAAGGCTTGAGAGGGAGCAGTCAGAGGCACCGAGGCCCACAGCCCTGAGACCGGGGAAGCAGCGGACCTGCGCAGGAGCAGCCCGAGGCGGGAGAGCTTAAAGGCTTGAGAGGGAGCAGTCAGAGGCACCGAGGCCCACAGCCCCGAGACCGGAGAAGCAGCGGACCTGCGCGGGAGCAGCCCGAGGCGGGAGAGCTTAAAGGCTTGAGAGGGAGCAGTCAGAGGCATACCAATCCAGGTTCCAGGAGAGAGGTAAAAAGTAGTCCAAGTGTGACGTCAGCAGGTAGCAGGTAAGTGATTGGTTGGTGAGTATTTTCTCTCTTTTCAATACAAGCTTGAATTCTGTGGTTAAATTTCTAGGGTCTCTGTGGTGTAGTGGGGACAGTTGGTAAATAAAGCGCCCTAGAGTATACCTGTAACTGGGGTATTGAATAAATTTTTTAATTAATTAAAGGAGTAAGTCATGGCAGGAGAGTTCAGACCTGTGTTCTGCTCCTCTTGCTCCATGTGGGAAGTCAGGGACGCTGCCAGTGTCCCTGGCGACCATGTGTGCGGGAAATGCATCCAGCTGCAGCTACTTGTAGACCGCATTGCGGCGCTCGAGCTGCGGGTGGATGAATTTTGGAGCATGCGCGATGCTGAGAGGGTCGTGGATAGCACGTTTAGCGAGTTGTTCACGCCTCAGGGTAGGGCTGCACAGGGGGTGACCATCAGGCGGAGCAACAGAGACAGGCAGGAAGTGCAGGGAACCCCTGCGGACATCCCCCTTTCAAACAGGTATACCAAGTTGGATACTGTTGAGGGGGATGACTCACCAGGGGAAGGCAGCAGCAGCCAGCTTCCTGGCACCAGGGATGCTTCTGCTGCTCAGGAAGGGAGGAAAAAGAGTGGGAGAGCAATAGTGGTAGGGGATTCTATCGTAAGGGGAACAGATAGGCGTTTCTGTGGCCGCAAACGTGACTCCAGGATGGTTTGTTGCCTCCCTGGGGCCAGGGTCATGGATGTCACTGAGCGGCTACAGGGCATTCTTAAGGGGGAGGGTGAGCAGGCAGAGGTCGTGGTCCACATTGGGACCAACGACATAGGTAGGAAGGGGGATGAGGTCCTGCATCAAGAATTTAGGGAGCTAGGTAACAGATTAAAGGGCAGGACCTCAAAGGTTGTAATCTCTGGATTACTCCCAGTGCCACGTGCTAGTGAGTATAGGAATAGGAGGATAGTGCAGATGAATGCGTGGCTAAAGAGTTGGAGTAGGAGGGAGGGTTTTAGTTTCCTGGATCACTGGGCCTGCTTCTGGGAAAGGTGGGACTTGTACAAGTCGGACGGGTTGCACCTGAACCAGAGCGGGACAAATATCCTTGTGGGGAGGTTTGCTAGCACTGTTGGGGGGGGTTTAAACTAACTTGGCAGGGGGATGGGATACAGAGGGGAGCTGAAATAGGGGGTGATATGCTGCCAATTATAGAGAAAAAAACAAGTCAGCTTGGTAGACAGGGCAAATATATAAGGGCAAGGCTGGATGGCATCTATTTTAATGCAAGGAGTCTTGCAAATAAGGTGGATGAACTGAAGGTGTTGATAAACACATGGGAGTATGATGTTGTTGCTATCACGGAGACATGGTTGAGGGAGGGGCAAGACTGGCAGCTCAATATTCCGGGGTACAGAATCTTCAGGCGAGACAGAGGGGGAGGTAAAAGAGGAGGGGGTGTCGCAATATTAATTAAGGAGTCAATTACTGCAGTAAGGAGGGATGATATATTAGCAGGTTCCTCTAATGAGGCCATGTGGGTGGAGCTTAAAAACAAAAAGGGGGCAAGCACTTTGCTGGGAGTGTACTATAGGCCTCCAAACAGTCAGGGGGAGATAGAGGAACAGATATGTAGGCAAATCTCAGAGAAATGTGCAAATAATAGGGTAATAATAATGGGGGATTTCAACTTCCCCAGTATTAACTGGGATAGTCAAAGTGTGAAAGGCTCAGAGGGTGTAGAATTCTTAAAGTGCATCCAGGAGAGCTTTTTGAGCCAGCATGTAGAAAGTCCTACAAGAGAGGGGGCAGTACTGGACCTAATTCTAGAGAATGTGGCCGGCCAAGTGGAAAAAGTGCTAGTAGGTGAGCACTTTGGTGACAGTGACCATAATATGGTAAGATTTAAGGTGGTCATGGAAAAGGACAGGGATGGGCCGGAAATAAAGGTTCTAAATTGGGGGAAGGCCGATTTTAATAGGATAAGGCAGGATCTGGCCAAAATGGACTGGGATCAGCTACTTGTAGGAAAATCCGCATCGGAGCAATGGGAGGCTTTCAGAAGGGAGATTGAGATCATACAATGGCAACATGTTCCCGTAAAGGTCAAGGGTGGTTCCAAAAACCACAGGGAACCTTGGATGTCAGGGGATATACGAGAATGGATTAGGAAAAAAAGGAGGGCTTTTGGCAGATACAAAAGGCGAAAGACGGAGGAAGCCCTAGAGGAGTACAAAAAGTGCAGTGGGATACTTAAAAAAGAAATTAGGAGATCAAGGAGGGGCCATGAAATAACACTGGCGAGCAAAATAAAGGAAAATCCTAAGATGTTTTATAAGTATATTAAGGGTAAGAGGATAACTAGGGAAAAAATAGGGCCCATTAGGGACAAAAGTGGCAATCTGTGTGGGGAGCCGGAAGATGTAGGAGGGGTTCTAAATGAATTTTTTGCATCTGTTTTCACTATGGAGGAGGACGATGTAGACATAGAAATAGGGCGGGGGGACTGTGATATGCTCGAACATATTAACATCGAGAGGGAGGAGGTATTGGCGGTTTTAGCAGGCCTAAAAATGGATAAATCCCCAGGCCCGGATGAAATGTATCCCAGGCTGCTGTGCGAGGCAAAGGAAGAGATTGCGGGGGCTCTAACACATATATTCAGGACCTCTCTGGCCACAGGGGATGTGCCAGAGGACTGGAGAACCGCTAATGTAGTACCATTATTCAAGAAGGGAAGTAGGGAAAAACCGGGGAACTACAGGCCAGTGAGCCTAACATCAGTGGTAGGAAAATTATTGGAAAAAATTCTGAGGGACAAAATTAGTCTCCACTTGGAGAGACAAGGATTAATCAGGGATAGTCAACATGGCTTTGTCAAGGGAAGATCATGTCTGACTAATTTGATTGAATTTTTTGAGGGGGTGACTAGGTGTGTGGATGAGGGTAACGCAGTGGATGTGGTATACATGGATTTCAGTAAGGCCTTCGATAAAGTCCCGCACAGGAGACTGGTCAAGAAGGTAAGAGCCCATGGAATCCAGGGTGCCTTGGCACATTGGATACAAAACTGGCTTAGTGGCAGAAGGCAGAGGGTGATGGTCGAAGGTTGTTTTTGTGACTGGAAGCCTGTGGCCAGTGGGGTGCCACAGGGATCGGTGCTGGGTCCCTTGCTGTTTGTGGTCTACATTAATGACTTGGATATGAATGTAAAAGGTATGATCAGTAAGTTCGCGGATGATACAAAAATTGGTAGGGTGGTAAATAGCGAGGAGGGTAGCCTCAGTCTGCAGGATGATATAGATAGGTTGGTCAGATGGGCGGAACAGTGGCAAATGGAATTTAACCCGGAAAAGTGCGAGGTGATGCACTTTGGGGGGACTAACAAGGCAAGGGAATACACAATGAATGGTAAGACCCTAGGCAAGACGGAGGTGCAGAGGGATCTGGGTGTGCAAGTACACAGATCCCTGAAGGCGGCGGAACAGGTGGATAAGGTGGTAAAAAAGGCATATGGGATACTTGCCTTCATTAGCCGAGGCATAGAATATAAGAGCAAGGAGGTTATGATGGAGCTGTATAAAACACTGGTTAGGCCACAGCTGGAATACTGTGTGCAGTTCTGGTCGCCACACTACAGGAAGGATGTGATCGCTTTGGAGAGGGTGCAGAGGAGATTCACCAGGATGTTACCAGGGCTAGAGCGCTTCAGCTATGAAGAAAGACTGGGCAGATTGGATTTGTTTTCCTTGGAGCAGAGGAGGCTGAGGGGGGACATGATTGAGGTGTACAAAATTATGAGGGGCATAGATAGGATGGATACTGAGGAGCTTTTTCCCTTAGTAGAAGGGTCAATAACTAGGGGGCATAGATTCAAGGTAAAGGGCGGGAGGTTTAGAGGGGATTTGAGAAAGAACTTTTTCACCCAGAGGGTGGTTGGAGTCTGGAACTCACTGCCTGAAAGGGTTGTGGAGGCAGGAACCCTCACAACATTGAAGAAGCATTTGGATGAGCACTTGAAATGCCATAACATACAAGGCTATGGACCAAATGCTGGAATATGGGATTAGATTAGACAGGGCTTGATGGCCGGCACGGACACGATGGGCCGAAGGGCCTCTATCCGTGCTGTATAACTCTATGACTCTATGAATGACGGAGCAGGCTCGATGGGCCTTATGGACTACTCCTGCTAATGTGATCTGCTAGTGAGGTGGGATAGGCCATTTAGCCTCATTTTCCTCTCTCAACTCAAGAGGGATGCTCAAAAGAAGTCGGCCTTGTGCCTGTGCCCAGCACCCAGAATGACAGACAACAAGAAGAATGAGCTTGGCAAAAGGTAAATACCCTTTCTTTATGGTACTGGACACCATCCACAGGTTAGGAGGTGCTTTGATGCTGGTTTTCAACTGGTGGCCATTAGAGATTGTGCGGCAGTGGTTGGATTTCTGTCCTTTGTTTGCAGGTGCAGGGCCCTGTCAAGGGTTACGGCTGCTCTGAAAGTTAATGACATGGATCTGAAAATCTAGGTGGGTTCGGGTCACATCATGTTGAGCGCATTTTGGGTGTGTTCCTCCCTGACTAGCTCCCAAATGTAGGAGCAGAGGAAAAGTGGCCCTTCTGTGTAGATTTAGGTAGAATTTTTCACGTAAATTCAGTCATACTAGAATAAACAATTTGCTGAAATGCCTCAAAGAAGTGACCACATCTGGCGTACTGTGTACAATTCTGGGCACCACACCTTAGGAAGGATGTATCTGCCTTGGAAGGAGTGCAGCACAGATTCACCAGGATTACCAGGGTCCCAAGGGTTAACTAATGAGGAGACTTGCATAATCTACGCTTGTATTTCCTGGAATATAGAAGGATAAGGGATGAGTTAATTGAGGTTTTTAGGATTTTAAAAGGAATTGATAGGGTAGATTGGGCGGGAAAGTGGAGTTGACGTCAAAGATCAGCCACGATCTATGTTCTTACAGAGAGAAACTTTTTCCACTGGTGGGGGAGTCTAGGACAATAGGACATCAACTTAATATCAGAGCCAGGCCATTCAGGAGAGAAGTTAGGAAACACGTCTTCACGTAAAGGGTTGTAGAAATATGGAACTCCCACAAAAAGCAGTAGATGCTTGCTCAATTAAGAATTTTAAATCTGAGATCAATAGATTTTTTGCTAGCCAAGAATATTAAGGGATATGGAGCCAAGGCGGGTAGATGGAGGTAGGATACAGATCACCCATGATCGCACTGAATAGTGGAACAGGCTCGAGGGGCTGAATGGGCTAAACCTGTTCCAATGTCCCTAAAATAACTGCATTGCATAACTGAAACATTAGGTTATTAGTCCCTCCGTTTTAATGTGCTATACTAAAAACAGACAGCTGGTGAAAATGAAATCTCTCCAGGATGCAAAGATTACCATTGTGTTAACATCGAGGTTCTGCTTCTTTGTATCAAAAACCTCAGCAAAATCATCATAAACATTTGATTCAAATGCAACAATGGAAATGGCTTTCATGTTGGACGATGCAATGGTCGAGAAATAATTCTCCAATCCATCGAAGACTGCGCTGATGGAAGTTTTACAACTGATTCCACCTTTACCTGAATAAAATTCAAAAGCTCATTAGTAAACCTCAGAAGAAAACAAATCGAAAAAAACAACGAATCGCAGAATAAATTGAATGAACCGTTCAAATGGGGGAGAGGTTACCTGTCCCTACGGCTGGGAATGCAATAGTAGTGATGTTCAGCATTTCGCATTCCTCAAGGATGTTTGTTACTGATGCTGTGATCCCAGCTGCTGTTTTAGGCTCAACCATGTGGATTACATATTTACACCGAAGATGGCCACCTTTGGTAACTGCGACACCATCATCTGGCTGAGGACCTAGGAAAGAAATAGGTGGAGGAAATTCAGCATCATTAACCTCTATCTACAGCATTACCAAGAATACACTTATTACTGTATTTGTTTACAGCCCAAAGTAGCAGATAAACAACTTTCGGGGAGAAATTCGTGTGGCGCAAGCCCTTGGCAGCTCTAACGACAGCGGATGCCGTTTCAGCACCGCACATCATTTCAGTGTTGCCGGTAGCGCTGCTGGTATCCTCGATTGCCAGGGAGCTCATCATGATGGAGATTGTGACGTCAGTGAGTGTGCAACGCTCTCTGGATGCCCAATCTCCAACATTGGATTTAGCTACTTACCTTAAAGGCAGCGCAGAACAGCGACAGAGACGTTTACCAGCGGAAAGCAGGCTGCAGCAGTGATATTTAAAGGTACCATCCCCAATCAGCTGTACCTGATGTTTCAGTGCCTGTTTGCTACTTCCTGCAACTGAAACAGCTCTCTTTAGTTACTTCAAGTTTTTTTGGTGACAGGGAGTGTTCATTCAAGTCCAGAAGTCACTCATTATTTGTTAAAGGCTTCTGCTCACAACACTTCCTCATAGTCATGGGGGCTGCGGGATTGCAGGATTATGTCAGGAGGACGACAAGGCAGAGGAGGATGAGGAGGAAGAGGACAAGAAGGAGGAGGAACAGGAGGGAGGGCAGAGGCAGCGAGACAATTGGCCTTCTGGACGGGCTGTCCGTGACCGGCTCATCAGATTCTGATTCGCATGAATGAAACTCCAGATCCCCATAGCTCACCACATCCCTATCATACAATCCCTGTCTCATGGCCTATCACAGCGACCTCCTGGGTGCAAAGGTGAGAGAGACCATAAAATATTCCAAAGACCATTAATAAATTTAACGATAAACATATCACACATATGACATGAATTCTAATAACTAATGACCCTTGTACCTGCCATACTTAAATCATTGTGTACAAGGCGTGAGATGTGGGTGTGAGTGTTGCTAGGTAGAGATTGTTGGTGGGTGAGTGCTTGGGGTGTGGTGCATTGAGCAGTGTGTAAAGCTTGTGATACAGTGAGTGGTATGTAGCATTTGTTGAAGCCTTCACTCACCCTGACCAACCATGTAAGGTCATTAAAATTCTTCCTGCACTGGGTGTGGGTCCTGGAGACCACAGTGCTTCCCGGACGTGGTGTTCCACCTCCCTCCACATAGTCCGGCAGACTTGTGGCGAGGGCCTCCTGCCAGTTGAGAGCTACAGCACCACCCGCCTTCTCTCCACCACTAAAACCAATGCCTCCAAAGCTTCCTCGGAAAACCTCTGAGCTCTCTCCCTGGGGTGGAGACCTGCCATCAGGATTTGTAAATAATTGCTCCTTTTCCTTGTCCTTCTTATGGTTGTTGAAGCAGCTGCACACCCAACAATGCTGAGAATGAGGTGCTGCAGCATCAATGAAACTCTCCTTTAAGCAGTGAAAAAAGCCTGTGGCAATCATTACTTGCGTTTAGACTGCCCCAATATTGGTCCATCTTTTCAGTGTAACACCAATGAGCTTGAGCTTTTAGACTAGAATTATGATTGCAACCATTTTAAGGAGGCGTGAGGACGAATTTTGCCTGCAGCCTAGATGATTTTCAACTGGCGCTACTTAAAACATCTTGGGCTAGAAATTTGTTATAGCCAAGGAATGGGCGGTGTGAGCAAAAAAGTTGGAGAATTAGCGCCAGGCGCTAATGCTTTAGATTGCACGCAAAATTTGTCCTCACTGCTCAATAAAATGACTGGGGCTAGAAATTCCATAGCACCCCATTTGGTGCAATAACTTTTGAAATCTGAGAAAATTATTGCCAGGTGATAATCCTTTTTTGATCCCGGGAACTTTAGCTTCAGCACCCCAAGAGAGAAGTGGAACTCTAAATCAAGTGCTAACCACTTCTCTTAGGGTGCTAAAGTGTGTGAGAGGGGCGGTAGCGACAGAGCGCTGAAGAATGTGCAGCGCAGTGCTACCGGCATCAGAGGCTCCTTCCCTCGCTTAAAGGAAAGGGCCAATGATGGTTTGCAACATTCTTAATCTTAGTTTTGTGCGGCCAGGGGACCTGCATGATTTCCATTACAGCCCCAATCACTCTCAGAGAGTCGGGGGTCATAGAGTCATAGGGCTAAAAATTGGGTGGCTAGCGCCACCTTTTAGCGCCTAAAGAGGCAGTCAGAGGCTGTAGCGCCACTGGCTGCGCCTTCCGCCATATTCAGTGGGGGCGCTAATGGTGGCGTTAGGCTGTTGTGCGGCGCCTCCACCGATGACGTCATCGGTGTGCGCAGCACCCCATTAGCGCCCCGATCGCGAAATTTGTTTGCGAACGCCGCTGTAGCGCCATTCGCAAACAGCGCCAGGTTCCCGGGGCCTTGCTGCGCCGGCAGAGGCGCAAGTTAAAGTGGAGGTGCGGGGCGGCCGCTTTTTTCGGCGGCCGCCTGCCAACACCTCCGTCCCCGGCCTCCTGGTCCCCCCCCACCCCCGGGGCAATGCCGGCTGTTTCCCGAGAGCCCGGCACTTCTCCTTGGTGCCGGGCTCTTTTGCTGGCACCCGCGATCGGGGCTCGTGCTGTTGCAGGCCCCTCCCCCTTAACAGTGGGAGGGAGGACTGCAGTACCGCAGCGTCTGGCGCTGCGGCACGTTGCACTGCGAAATTCACTTTCAGCGCCCTAAGAGGGACGCGGAGCGCCTCGAGCCGTGCCCCGTGTCCCTCTTGGGGCGCTGAGGCTGAATTTGCGGTGATCGCTAATGCGGCGATCGCAGCGCAAATTCCAGCGCCCAGGCGAACTTTGCGCCGCTTGGGCGCCTCAGGCCAATTTTTAGCCCATAGAGTCATAACGGCACAGAAGGAGGCCATTTGGCCCATCGAGTCCGTGCTGGCTCTCTGTAGAGCAATCCAGTCAGTCCCATTCCCCCGCTCTATCCCCGTAGCCCTACAAGTTTATTTCCCTCAAGTGCCTATCCAGTCTCCCCTTGAAAACATTGAGTGTCTCCGCTTCCACCACTTCCGTCGGCAGCGAATTCCAGGTCATCACCACTCGCTGAGTAGAAAAGATTTTCCTCTCATTCCCCCCGTAACTTTTGCCCAAAACCTTAAATCTGTGTCACCTAGTCCTTGTACCATCAACTAGTGGGAACAGCCTTTCCCCGTCTAGCCTATCCAAACCCGTCATAATCCTGTACACCTCTATCAAATCGCCCCTAATGAAAACAAATCCAGCTTTTCCAACCTTGTAGCTAAGATCCCCCATCCCCGGAACCATTCTGGTAAATCTCCTCTGCACCCTCTCAAGGGCCTTCACATCCTTTCTAAAGTGTGGTGACCAGAACTGGATGCAATTTTCCAGTTGCGGCTTAACCAGCACTTTATAAAGGTTCAGCATAACTTCTCTACTTTTGTACTCAATACCTCTATTTAGAAGCCCAAGAAGCCATATGGTTTGCTAACCACTCTCTCAATATGTCCTGCCATCTTCAGGGACGTATGCACATTAACTCCCAGGTCCCTCTGTCCCTGCACACTCTTTAAAACTGCCATTAAGTGTATATTGCCTCTCCCTGTTCCTTCTGCCAAAATGCATCACCTCACACTTCTCTGTACTAAATTCCATCTGCCAATTGTCAGCCCATTCTGCTAGCCTTTCTATGACCTGTTGCAGTCGATTGATATCATCATCACTGTTTGCCACACCCCCAATTTTGGTGTCATCGGCAAATTTAAAAATTCTACTCTGTATTCCAATATCCAGGTCATTTATATACATCAAAAAAAGCAGTGGCCCCAGAACTGACCCTTGGGGAACACTACTGTCTACCATCCTCCAGTCTGAAAAACAGCCATTTACCAAGACTCGCTGTTTTCTGTCCTTAAGCCATTTCCTTATCCAAGCTGCCACTGACCCACCTATTCCATGAGCCTCAATTTTGTTAACCAGTCTTCTATGTGGTACTTTGTCAAACGCCTTCTGAAAATCCATGTAGACAACATCCATTGCATTCCCTTCATCAATCCTCCGTTACTTCATCAAAAATTCAATTAGTCAAACATGATCTTCCTTTTAGAAACCCGTGTTGGCTCTCCTTAATTAGCTTAAACCTCTCCAAATGCCCGTTAATTTTTTCCTTGATTATTGTTTTACCCACCACTGATGTTAAACTGACCGGCCTGTAGTTACTAGGATTGTCCTTACACCCTTTCTTTAACAATGGTGTCACACTTGCCACTTTCCAATCCTCAGGCACCTCCCCCACATCTAGGGAAGATTGGAAAATTATGGCAAGCCCTTCTGCTATCTCCTCCCCCAATTCCCTTAGCAACCTGGGATGCAAGCCATCTGGACTAGGTGACTTGTCCACTCTGAGCATACCCAGCCTTTCTAGTACATTCTGTCTATCAATTTTCACCCCTTCCATTGTTTCTACCTTTTCCACTTCTACCGGTATTTTGTCAGCATCCACCTCCTTAGTAAACACCGATACAAAATACTCTTTGAGTATTCTAGCCTTACCCTGCGCCTCTAAGCATATATCACCTTCTTTGTCTCTAATAGGCCCCACCCAGCCTTTTACTACCTGCTTACTGTTTACATGCCGGTAGAAGATTTTTGGGTTCCATTTTATGTTAATCGCCATTCTACTCGCATATTCTCTCTTTGCCAATCTTATTTTCATCTTCACTTCCCCTCTCAACTTATTGTATTTGGTCTGGTTCTCCCTTGAAGTATTCACCTGACATTCATCATACACGTTCTTTTTTTGTTTCATCATCTTCTCTATCTCCCTCATCATCCAAGGAGCCCTTGCTTTGGTTCCCTTACCCTTCCCTCTTGTTGGAATGTACCTCGCCTGTACTTGGAACATCTCCTCCTGAAAGATCTCCCATTGTTCCATTACAGTTTTTCCTGCCAGTCTTTGGTTCCAATTTACTCTGGCTAGATCCTTTCGCATCCCATTGAAGTTAGCCCTATTCCAGTTTAGAAGTTCCACTCTAGGTTGTTCCTTGCTCCTCTCCATTGCTAATCTATACCTTATGATACGATGATCACTCGTACCCAAGTGTTCTCCCATAGACACTTGGTCGACCTGGCCTACCTCATTCCGCAGCACCAGATCCAGCAATGCCTCCTTCCTAATTGGGCCAAGAAAATACTGGTCAAGGAAATTCTCCTGAACACATTTCAGAAATTCCTCCCCCTCCTTTCCCATTACCCTAGCATTAACCCAATCGATATTTGGGTAATTAAAGTCCCCCAATATCACCACTCTATAGCTCTTGCATATCTCTGTGATTTCCCTGTCGATTTTCTCCTCTACCTCCCTCTCACTATTTGGAGGCCTATAGAATACTCCCAATAGCTTGATCATACACTTTTTGCTCCTCAACTCTAACCAAATGGATTCTGTCCTTGTCCCCTCAAGAACATCCTCCCTTTCCAACACTACAATGTCTTCCTTAATCAGCACTGCCAACCCACCTCCATTTTTTCCTTCCCTATCTTTTCTGAACACCTTGTACCCTTGACTATTAAGTGCCCAGTCCTCACCATTTTTAAACCACGTTTCCATTATTGCCACAACATCATATTGCCACACAACTAATTATGCTTGTAGCTCACCAACCTTATTCACCACACTTTGTGCATTTATGTACATGCATTCTAAATGCATTTTTGAATTTTTTGTAGGGCTTAGGCATTGCACAGCAATGAGGCTTCAAAGACTTTCAGCAGGCACCAGACTGGTTCGAAGAATAAAGTTTGGCCGATCTGACCACCACTGCCTTTAATTATCGCTCCCCAAGCAGCCAGCTGAGGTGATAACGCCTCCTGTGGCTGCCGTTGTTGACGCCCGGCGATGCAGCAGGGGGCGGGAGTGAATTTCTCATCTGGGGTGCTAACGGGGCACTGTGCACTTGATGACATCACGATCTACGGGGTGCTAGAGTCCGAGGCAGTAAATGTTAGCGTCAGCGCAAAACCACCAGGGAAGTTCACGGGCGTCGCTGAATTCACAGCACCCCTTCATGCCCCGTTACCGCCCCCCGCAGGCTCTAATGGGAGACGCGAAACACCCACATTTCTAGCCCTTGGAAACATAGAAACATAGAAGATAGGAGCAGGAGTAGGCCATTCGGCCCCTCGAGCCTGCTCCGCCATTCAATGAGATCATGGCTGATCATTCAAATTCAGTACCCTGTCCCTGCCTTCTCCCCATATCCCTTGATCCCTTTAGCCTTAAGAAATATATCCAACTCTTTCTTGAATATATTTAATGAACTGGCCTCCACCGCCCTCTGTGGCAGAGATTTCCACAGGTTCACCACTCTCTGGGTGAAGAAATTCCTCCTCATTTCAGTCCTAAATGGCTTCCCCCTTATCCTTAGACTATGACCCCTGGTTCTGGACTCCCCTGCCATCAGAAACATCCTTCCTGCATCTAGTCTGTCCAGGGCTGACAGAATTTTATAGGTTTCGATGAGATCCCCTCTCAATCTTCGAAACTCCAGTGATTATAAGCCCAATCGACACAATCTCTCCCCATACGTCATTCCTGCCATCCCAGGTATCAGCCTGGAGAATCTTCGCTGCACTCCCTCCATTGCAAGAACGTCCTTCCTTAGGTAAGGCGACCAAAACTGCACACAATACTCAAGGTGCGGTCTCACCAAGGCCCTGTACAACTGTAGCAAGACATCCTTGTTCCTGTACTCGAACCCTCTTGCTACGAAGGCCAACATATCATTTGCCTTCTTAACCGCTTGCTGCACCTGCATGCTTACCTTCAGCGACTGGTGCACAAGAACACACAGGTCTCTTTGCACTTCCCCTTCTCCCAATCTATTGTCATTCAAATAATAATCTGCCTTCCTGTTTCTGCCACCAAAGTGGATAACCTCATATTTATCCACATTATAGTGCATTTGCTATGTTTCTGCCCAATCACCCAACCTGTCCAAATCGTACTGGAGTTTCACGACATCCTCCTCACAGCTTACCCTCCCACCCAGCTTTGTGTTGTCTGCAAATTTGGAGATATTACATCCAATTCCCTCGTCCAGATCATTAATATATATTGTGAACAGCTGGGGTCCTAGGACCGATCCTTGCGGTACCCCACTAGTCACTGCCTGCCACTCGGAAAATGACCCGTTTATTCCAACTCTTTGCTTTCTGTCCGCCAACCAGTTCTCTATCCAAGTCAATACCTTGCCCCCAATCCCATGTGTCTTAATTTTGCACACTAATCTCTTATGTGGGACCTTATCGAAAGCCTTCTGAAAGTCCAAATACACCACATCCACTGGTTCTCCCTTAGCTATTTTACCAGTTACATCCTCAAAAAATTCCAGTAGATTAGTCAAGCATGATTTACCTTTTGTAAATCCATGTTGACTTTGTCCGATCCTGTCACTGCTTTCCAAGTGCTCTGCTATTACATCTTTTATAATACTCTAGCATTTTCCCCACTACCAATGTCAGGCTTACCGGTCTATAATTCCCCGCTTTTTCTCTACCACTGTTCCCATTGGCGGAAGGGTCGAGAACCAGAGGACACAGATTTAAGGTGATTGGCAGAAGAACCAAAGGCGACATGAGGGAAAACCTTTTCATGCAGCGAGTGGTTAGGATCTGGAATGCACTGCCTGAAAGGGTGGTGGAGGCAGATTCAATCACGGCTTTCAAAAGTGAATTGGATAAGTACCTGAAGTAAAGAAATTTGCAGGGTTACGGGGAAAGGGCGGGGAGTGGGACTAGCTGAAGTGATCTTGCAGAGAGCCGGCACGGGCTCGACGGGCCGAATGGCTTCCTTCTGTGCTGTAACCATTCTATGATTCTATAAAATATTAAAAAGTTTGTTCTACAGAAGCACGGGGTTTATCTGCTTTTATTCATGAATTTAAAAAGTCTCTATTAAAACCTGAGCCAGTGTGTTGTGAGACAAAGAGCCTTGTGTCCAATAAGGGGAATAAAGGCCCACAGCCTCCCCTGGCCCCGGGCCCTGAACAAGGGACTGGAGAAACTCGCTGCCCTGCGGATCAGACAATCAGCCGGCGCTAGTCCTGCCCCTCGGGCTCTCCGATTGGTTGGAGGACCCGCCGCCGGCTCGCTCCTCCAGCCCCGCCCCGCTCGCTCCCTATTGGTCGGAAGCTCCCGTCAATCAGGCCGCGGGCCTGGGTCACGTGTCCCCAAGGAGATCACGTGCTCCGTCCAATTGACTGCGCTCAGTCCGGGGCCTCGCGGACTCTCAGGTTTTTCTATTTCTCTTTATTCTCTCCCAATCCACCCCTCCCCCCCACCCCGCGCAATTCTCCACCCAATCGGAGCGGAGAAAACTCACTTTGCGTCATCGATCGCGACTCTGGAACCGACACCAAGGCCTTTCCCGGAATGCCCCGCGCCGACTCCGTCCGACAGGATCCGAGTGTGCAGGCGCAGCTCCGAATCCAGCTTATTGGCGTTAGACTTAATGGGTGAACCAATATCGGGTGCAGGCTAATCGCAAGTCATGATTGCCACAGGCTTTTTTCACTACTTAAAGGGGAGGGTCATTGATGCTGCAGCACCTCATTCCCAGCATTGCCTTAGCAAGCAGAAGCAGAACAAGGAGAAGGAGCCGGAGGACTGAACTAGGTGTGCTCATGTCAGGTCCATGCCTCAGGGAGAGAGCCCGCAGATTCTCCAATGAAGCATTGGATGCATTAGTTTTCGCTGTGGAGAGACAGGGGCGGTGCTCTACCTGGCAAGTGGCAGGAGGCCCTCGCCACAAGTCTTCCTCACCATGTGGAGGGAGGTAGCGCAGCACGTCTTGGGCAGCACTGTGGTCCCCAGGGCCCACACACAGTGCAGGAAGAAACTTAATGACCTCACTCGGGTGGTCAGGGTGAGTGAAGGCTTCAACAAATGCTACATACCATCTGTACCACAATTTTCACACACTGCCCAAAGCACCACACCTCCAGCACTCACCCACCTACAATCTCTACCTAGTAACACTCACATCCACATCTCACACCTTGCACACAATGACAGCTATTCAACTATGGCAGGCACAAGGGTCAATTGCTTCAATAAGCCGAATGTCTGTTCAATGATGTTCCAGGTGGCAGCATGGCTCTCATTATATGAGTGCTGGGCACAAGTGTTGGGGTTGTGAAGGGGAGTCATCAGCCAGGTGGAGAGCATATAGCCCTTGTCTCTGAGCAGCCACTCTCGAGCTTGACGTGGTAGCTGGAAGAGTGCTGGCACGCCAGTCTGGCACAGGATGAAGGCTTCTTGGCTGCTGCCAGGATAGCGGGCATTGACATTAAGGATTCGCTGTGTGTGGTCGCACACCAACTGCACATTAACTGAGTGGCAGCCATTGCGGTTACGGAAGATCTCAGGATTGTTATGCAGTGCTCGCAAAGCCATATAAAAGCTGCAGCAGATTTTCTCCCCACTGAGAAATATACCATGCAAGGGAAGGATGGGGATACTTGCTGGGCATTGGATAGTAAGCCTTTGACACAAGGTTTGCCTGAAACAGAAATAATTTTAACTTGGACAAGAGAGCTCCCACAGGGTGGTCATTTTTCAGTATGCAGGTGCTTCATTTTTAGGACAGGCAGAAAATGATAGAGCCTTGTCCTACAGCACTCGATTAATCACCTGCACAACTGAGTGATGGCCAAGACATTATCCTAGAAATCCCAATGGAAGTTCTGCCCACAATTTTCATCCCACCATAATCCTGTCCAAAAGCCGGGAAATGGGTGATTTAAATAATTGAAGTGGGCGCCTGTGTCTGTAGCGGTGTAACAGGAGGACGTGCCCTCGTGGGGCCAGTGTAATCTACGAGCAGACCCCTGCTGCTGTGGGGTTGAGGCAGATGCCAACTGGGACAATGATGCAAAGGTGCTGAATTTTCAAATAACTGCTCCCCTGTGACGTGAAGTCTTTGTTCCAGTGGGATTGATTGTCATTGATTTTATTAACTTTGGATCCATGTTTGGCCCAGGACAGAACCTACCCCATCTCAGCAGATACAGGGCCAATCTGATTGTACCAGGCTCACGTGATCCCAGGTACGCCTCCACACAGGCTGTGTCCCTGGGATCCGTGGGCCATTACGCTGCCCTCCATTATGCTGCATCAGACCACAGGTATTCGCAGGAGGGCCGCCATCAGGTAGGTTGGTATTTTCTCGCAGCTCGCCGGCGTACTCTGGATGTACGCTGCCGACTGCAATTTTTGGCCCATTTTAATAGCATCACCACTTTTCTCAATTCCTTCAAACGTTTCTTATAAACTGATCTTTTCAACTTTGTCTTCAATCTCCTCCCATAATCTCACTTCTCCCTGCTCAGTGTCCTCTTTCTCCTGATGTTTTAAGTGCCTTGAGACATTCTCCATGTGAGGGGTGTTATATAAATGTTAGCTGTTGTTGTAGTTATATTTTCAAAGCATATATCCCAGAAAAGTATAACCCTGATTGAGAAATACCAGTACCTAGGGCCTTGCATTCATCCTGCACAGAACTACCTGCAGCTTTTAGTATCGCACCAGACACACCTACAGGTAAAAACAAAGAAACAGATGTTAAGAACAAAACTAGACCTTTGTTACTTGGTGCAATGGATTCATGAGTCACACTTTTATTCCTTTTGTTTAATTTCTGCCTT
This sequence comes from Somniosus microcephalus, assembly GCF_052327205.1. Lineage (NCBI taxonomy): Eukaryota > Metazoa > Chordata > Chondrichthyes > Squaliformes > Somniosidae > Somniosus > Somniosus microcephalus. The sequence continues at coordinate 310,839,151 of NC_140990.1, read as the reverse complement.
TGTTCTCTGGCTGATGCTGGGCGACAGGCCCGTAACACCACCCAGTGGGTTGGTCCTGGAACCTTGTGTCTCTGTGGAGCTCAGTGCCTCAAACGGTGGGGCAGGTACTTACTTAGCCTTTTGAGCACTCATTATATTCGACAGTGGCTTATACAATTGTGCAACGTTTAACATTTGTGACTTTTTCAAAACAAAATGCAAGTTTGCTGACGATACAAAGCTAGGTGGGAAAGAAAGCTGTGAGGACACAAAGGCCGAGATTTTGCGGGGGAGTTAGCGTAACGGGTGGGAAATTTTTTTTTTCAGACAGCGGGTTCGCCGCAACGCGCCTTTCCCAATGTCGGGTCTGTCAACGCTGAGCAGTCCCGACCGGCAGCCACGGGGGACTCAATTAAAATCATTACCATCTAGTTAACAGATACATAACAGGCTTTTTTAACTTATCTTTTGACATTAACTGCATGACCACAGGAACCACACTGTTCAGTGCCCTTTATGCTGTCTCACCTTGGCCCTCAGAATCCGACCAGGATCAGCCCCTACACCAGCAGCACCGGGTACACCTGCAGCACCAAGAACAACACCAACCTTCTTCGCAATCACCTGATGCCGCACAGGACAGAGGGCATCATCACTTGAGCACATTGCTTCACTTAACGCTGTACATGATACACCAGGTTGGCACCCCTCCACAACAAAACCATAAAATATCCCTACAATGTCCAAGCCTTTCCTTTCACACTCACCACCATTGCAGGGGGTACTGTTATATCTCGCCATTCAATGCAACTCACTAAGCCACTTCCAAAGGTGCACACAAATCTGTCTAAGAACAGAAAGTTTTGAAAATAAAGATTTCAATGTTTGACACCACATTAACAGAAACTTTACATACACATTGGATAAAACACCCAAGTGCATAACTTGTGTGTTGTTAGTTGGTATGATTGCACTAGGATGAGGGTGAGTGTGAGGATAGCTAGTGAGATGGGGAAGTGATAATGGCCCAGAAATTAGGATCGGGGGCTTGCCGCGCGTGCAAGCCCCCGATGTGCACTCACCCGGCGCGCCGACATCTGAAGCCTGGGCCTGCTTGGAATTCCTGTCACTGGCCCGGTTCAGATGTCGGCGCGCTGTGCTTGCCTGATCCAGCGGCGTAGTTAGTGCGATGTGCCGGCTGGGATCAGGTGAGCACTGTGCAGCCAATCAGGGGAGGGGAAACTTCATTCATGAGTTTGATAGTAAGAACTGTCAAACTCATGAAAAGTACGGGCGCCCAAAAGACTAGTTTAACTTTAAATAAAATTTAAAAAACATCCCAATAATTAAATAAACTATAAATAACTTTAAAAAACTTTTAAACAATTAATCAAATTTTTGAAAAAAATAATTTTTTAAGAAATCGGGTCTAAAAATAAACTTACCTTACTGTAATGTCCTTAAAAACAATAAAGCTGTGGAAAAAATGTTATAATTTTAAATAATAGACCACTTACCTTAAAGAATCAAGTCCTTATGCCTCCTTTTTATATGTCTAAAAAGTTCAGGCCCTTGCACACGGGCAAACCTGTCAAAAAGAAGGAAGTTCAACACGTGCGCGCAGAGTCCTGCGCACACGCGTTGGACCTCTGAACCCCTTGGAGGAAATGCCGGTTTCCCGCGCATGCGCTGTGCATGCTGAAATCCGGCACTTCCAACGGGCCCACGTGTGAGTACGCCGTCCGTGCTCATGCGTTGGGGCTGGAATTACTGGTAATATAGATGGAGAGGGATGGATGGAGGTGCAAAGTAAGTTGGTGTAAGTAAGGATGTGCAGGAGTAGGGTAGGGAAGGCAGAGTGATGGGGATGTGATGAGAGGCACAGCAGGATGAAGCAGATTGTGGCTTTGTACTCACCTTTCGTGATCTAATGAAATCATTGAAAGGTTTGCACCACTGCACCCAGGTCCTCCTGACGACATCCCTACTTGTGACCTCCTATACAATGTGCAACCAGGCTGTGTTGGTCTCCTGGGGAGGTCTCTTCCGCCCATGGGAAGGGAAGAGGACCTCCCTGTATGCTTTGGCTCCCTCCATAAGAACCTGGGTGCAGCCCTGCATCTCTGTGCAGTGATTGTCAGTGTATGCAGCATTTCAATGCTATAGGTCACTGACAGCAGAAACGTCACAAGGTGGCCATGGTCCCTTTAAGGAAACCGGCTCAAGGCGCATTATGAATGACGTCACCAGACCAGCTCCTTCTAATTGGGCCGGGAAACGCCCCCTTAAGGTTAGTTAATTTTCCAGAGCGGGATGGAGCCAGCAGTGGGGTCGGGACCTGCCACCAACATCGCCCGCCCTGAACCCGCCCAAGTAAGGAAAATCTTGGCCAAAAAGATGGGAAAGGAATATAGATAAAGTGAAAAGGCAATAATGTGACAGATTTTTTTAGAAATTCATACATGGGATGTGGGTGTCGCTGGCAAGGCCAGCATTTATTGCCCATCCCTAATTGCCCTTGAGAAGGTGGTGGTCAGCTGCCTTCTTGAACCGCTGCAGTCCGTGTGGTGATGGTACTCCCACAGTGCTGTTAGGGAGGGAGTTCCAGGATTTTGACCCAGCGATGATGAAGGAACGGCGATATACTTCCAAGTCAGGATGGTGTGTGACTTGGCAGGGAACTTGGAGGTGGTGGTGTTCCCATGCGCCTGCCGCCCTTGTCCTTCTAGGTAGAGCTCGTGGGTTTGGGAGGTTCTGTCGAAGAAGCCTTGGCAAGTTGCTGCAGTGCATCTTGTAGATGCTACACACTGCAGCCACAGTACGCCAGTGGAGGAAGGGCTGAATGTTTAAGGTGGTGGATGGGGTTCCAATCAAGTGGGCTGCTTTGTCCTGGATAGTGTCGAACTTCTTCAGTGTTGTTGGAGCTGCATTCATCCAGGCAAGTGGAGAGTGTTCCATCACACTCCTTAATTGTGCCTTGTAGATGGTGGAAAGGCTTTGGGAGTCAGCAGGTGAGACACTCGCCACAGAATACCTAGCCTCTGACCTGCTCTTGTTGCCATAGTATTTATGTGGCTGGTCCAGTTAAGTTTCTGGTCAATGATGACCCCCAGGATGTTAATGGTGGGGGATTCTGTGATGGTAATGCCGTTGAATGTCAAGGGGCGATGGTTAGACTCTTGCTTGTTGGAGATAGTCATTGCCTGGCACTTGTGTGGCGTGATGCCACTTATCAGCCCAAGCCTGAATGTCGTCCAGGTCTTGTTGCATGTGGGCATGGGCTGCTTCATTATTTGAGGAGTTGCGAATGGCACTGAACACTGTGCAGTCATCAGTGAACATCCCCACTTCTGACCTTATGATGGAGGGAAGGCCATTGATGAAGCAGCTGAAGATGGTTGGGCCTAGAACACTGCCCTGAGGAACTCTTGCAGCGTTGTCCTGGGGCTGTGATGATTGACTTTGAACCACCACAACCATCTTCCGTTGTGCTAGGTATAACTCCAGCCAGTGGAGTTTTCCCCCTGATTCCCATTGATTTCAATTTTACTAGGGCTCCTTGATGCCACACTCGGTCAAATGCTGCCTTGATGTTACTCTCAACTCACCTCTGGAACTCAGCTCCTTTGTCCATGTTTGGACCAAGGCTGTAATGAGGTCTGGAGCCGAGCGGTCCTGGCAAAACTCAAACTGGGCATCAGTGAGCAGGTTATTGGTGAGTAAGTGCTGCTTGATAGCACTGTTGATGACACCTTCCATCACTTTGCTGATGAGATGGTAAGTGACCTGACTGGATTTGTCCTACTTTTTGTGGACAGTGCATACCTGGGCAGTTTTCCATTTTGTCGGATAGATGCCAGTATTGTAGCTGTACTGGAACAGCTTGGCTAGAGGCGTGGCTAGTTCTGGAGCACAAGTCTTCAGCACGACAGCCGGGATGTTGTCGGGGCCCATAGCCTTTGCTGTATCCAGTGCGCTCAGCCATTTCTTGATATCACGTGGAGTGAATCGAATTGGCTAAAGACTGGCTTCTGTGATGGTGGGGACCTCAGGAAGAGGCCGATATGGATCATCTGCTCGGCACTTCTTGATTGTGGGTTCGCTTAGCCCTGTCTGTAGCATGCTGCTTCCGCTTTTTAGCATGCATGTAGTCTTGTGTTGCAGCTTCACCAGGTTGGCACCTAATTTTTAAGTAAACATGTTGCTGCTCCTGGCATGTTCCTCTACATTCCTTACTGAACCAGGGTTGGTCCCCTGGCTTGATGGTAATGGCAGAGTGAGGGACATGCTGGGCCATGAGGTTACAGATTGTGGTGGAAATCAATTTTGCTGCTGCTGATGGTCCACAGCATCTCATGGATGCCCAGTTTTAAGCTGCTAGATATGTTCTGAATCTATCCCATTTAGCAAGGTGGTAGTGCCACACAACACGATGGAGGGTGTCCTCAGTGTGAAGAAGGGACTTTGCCTCCACAATGACTGTGCGGTGGTCACTGCTCCCAATGCTGTCACAGACAGATGCATCTGCGGCAGGTAGATTGGTGAGGACGAGGTCAAGTAGGTTTTTCCGTCGTGTTGGTTCTCTCACCACCTGTCGCAGGCCCAGACTGGCAGCTATATCCTTCAGGACTCGGCCAGCTCGGTCGGTAGTGCTGCTACCGAGCTATTCTTGGTGATGGACATTGAAATCCCCCACCCAGAGTCCAGTCTGTGACCTTGCTATTCTCAGTGTTTCTTCCAAGTGGTGTTCAACATGGAGGAGTACTGATTCATCAGCTGAGAGAGGGCGGTAGGTAGTAATCAGCAGGAGGTTTCCTTGCCCATGCTTGACCTGAAGCCATGAGATTTCATGGGGTCCGGAGTCACTGTTGAGGACTCCCAGGGCCATTCCTTCCCGACTGTATACCACTGTATAATGTGGGGAATGTTAGGTGACTCGCTGTGGTAGGAAGAATAGTAAACAGAATATTTTTTAAATGGTGAGAAACTTAATTGTTGGTGTTCGGAGAGATTTAGGTGTCTTCATACAGGAAACACAGAGAGTTAGGGTGCAGGTACAGCAAGCAATTAGGAAGGCAAATGGCATGTTGGTCTTTACATAAGAACATAAGTCGTAGGAGCAGGAGTAGGTCATTTGGCCCCTCAAGCCTGCTCCGCCATTCAATAAGATCATGACTGATCTGATCTTGGCCTCAACTCCACTTCCCCGCCCTCTCCCCATAACCCTTGACTCCCTTATTGTTCAAAAATCTGTCTATCTCCACCTTAAATATATTCAATGACCCAGCCTCCACAGCTCTCTGGGGAAGAGCATTCCAAAGATTCATGACCCTCTGAGAGAAGAAATTCCTCGTCATTTCTGATTTAAAAGGGTGCCCCATGAAATTATGCCCCCTAGTTCTAGATTCCCCCACGAGGGGAAACATCCTCTCTGCATCTACCCTGTCAAGCTCCTTCAGAATCTTGTATGTTTCAATAAGATCCCCTCTCATTCTTCTAAACTCCAATGAGAATAGGCCCAACCTGCTCAACCTTTCTTCATAAGACAACCCTTTCATCTCAGGAATCAACCTCGTGAACCTTCTCTGAACTGCCTCCAATGCAAGTATATCCCTCCTTAAATAAGGAGACCAAAACTGCACGCAGTACTCCAGGTGTGGTCTCACCAACGCCCTGTACAGTTGTAACAGGACTTCCCTACTTTTATACTCCATTCCCTTTGCAATAAAGGCCAACACTCCATTTGCCTTCCTAATTACTTGCTGTACCTGCATGCTAACTTTTTGTGAATCATGAACAAGGACCCCCAGATCCCTCTGTACCTCAGCATTTTGTAATCTCTCCCCATTTAAATAATAATTTGCTTTTTTATTTTTCCTACCAAAGTCCATCTGCCAGATTTTTGCCCACTCACTTAGCTTATCTATATCCCTTTGGAGATTCTTTGCGTCCTCCACACAATTTGCTTTCTCATCTATCTTTGTATCATCAGCACATTTGGCTACATTACACTCAGTCCCTTCATTCAAGTCATTAATATAGATTGTAAATAGTTGAGGCCCCAGCACTGATCCCTGTGGCACCCCACTAGTTACAGTTTGCCAACCCGAAAATGACCCATTTATCCCGACTCAGTTTTCTGTTAGTTAGCCAATCCCCTATCCATGCTAATATATTACCCCCAACCCCGTGAGCTCTTATCTTGTGTAGTAACCTTTTATGTGGCACCTTATCGAATGCCTTCTGGAAATCCAAATACACGACATCTACTGGTTCACCTTTATCCACCCTGCTCATTACATCCTCAAAGAACTCTAGCAAATTTGCCAAACATGATTTCCCTTTCATAAAACCATGCTGATTCTGCTTGACTATATTATGATTTTCTAAATGTACTGCTATCATTTCTTTAATGATGGACTCCAGCATTTTCCCAATGACAGATGTTAGGCTAACTGGTTGATAATTGCCTGCTTTCTGTCTCCCTCCTTTCTTAAATAGGGGCATTAGATTTGCGTTTTTTCAGTCCGCTGGGACCTCTCCAGAATCCAGGGAATTTTGGTAGATTGCAACCAATTGCAAGGGGGTGGAGTATAAGAGTAAGGAAGTCTTGCTACAGTTGTACAGGGCTTTGTTGAGACCACACCTGGAGTATTGTGCAGAGTTTTGGTCTCCTTATCTGAGAGACAATATACATGCCTTTGAGGCAATGCAACAAAGGTTCACTAGATTGATCCCTGTGATGAGGAGGTTGTCCTGTGAGGAGAGATTGAGTATATTGGGACTATGCTCTCTGGAGTTTAGAAGAATGAGAGGTGATCTCATTGAAACATATAAGATTCAGAGGGGCTTGACAGGATAGATGCTGAGAGGTTGTTTCCCCTGGCTGTAGAGTCTAGAACTTGGGGGCATATTGGTATTCAGAGGGACCTGGGTGGCCTTGTACACAAATCACTGAAAGTTAACATGCAGGTACAGCAAGCAATTAGGAAAGGAAATGGTATGTTGGCCTTTATTGCAAGAGGATTTGAGTATAAGAGTAAAGACGTCTTACTGCAATTATATAGGGCCCTGGTGAGACCACACCTGGAGTATTGTGTACAGTTTTGGTCCCCTTACCTAATGAAGGATATACTTGCCATAGAGGGAGTGCAATAAAGGTTCACCAGACTGATTCCTGAGATGGGGGGGTTGTCCTATGAGGAGAGATTGAATAGGCTAGAGTATAGAAGAATGAGAGGTGATCTCATTGAAACATACAAAGTTCTTACAGGGCTTGACAGGGTAGATGCAGGGAGGATGTTTCCCCTGGCTGGGGAGTCTAGAACCAGGGGTCACAGTCTCAGAATAAGGGGTCGGCCATTTAGGACTGAGATGAGGAGAAATTTCTTCACTCAGAGGGTGGTGAATCTTTGGAATTCTCTACCCCAGAGGGCTGTGGAGGCTCAGTCGTTGAGTATATTCAAGACAGAGATCAATACATTTTGGGATATTAAGGGAATCAAGGGATATGAGGATAGAGCGGGAAAGTGGAGTTGAGGTAGAAGATCAGCCATGATCTTATTGAATGCCGGAGCAGGCTCGAGGGGCCGAATAGTCTACTCCTGCTCCTATTTCTTATGTTCTCAAAATGCTCACACTTCTCCCCCATTGCCAACCCTGCAGTCAGAGCCCCAGATGCCTCCTCGGACAGCAATGGCTGAGTCTGACCCTGCACAGTCGCAGGAAGAGCAAACTTTGGCGGGGCCATCACAAGCTCCAAAACCGAAAGGACGTCTGCCAAGAGTGTCTAAGCAGTCAAGCAGGTAAGTGAGCAGACTGCCTCTACCTCTGCTGAATCCACAGGGGTAGCACCTCATAGAAGCACGCGTAAGAGAAAGATGACACACAAGTAGATTCACAAGTTTAGCCACTTGGGTGTTTTATTCAATGTTTCTGTAAAGTTTCTGTTAGTGTGATGTCACACATAAAAATCTTTACTTCAACACTTTGGGACCTTGGGACAAAATTGTGTGCACCTTTGGATGTGGCTTAGTGAGTTGGAGTGAATGGTGACACATATGGTGGTCCAGCAATGGTGGTCAGTGTGAAAGGAATGGCTTGGTCATTGTAGGGATGCTTTATGGTGTTGCTGTGGGGTGGTGCAGCAAGCGGCAGCCATATGGGTGTACTGCTTAAAGTTAAGTAAATCTGGCCATGATGAGCCCTTCACTGGCCTCCCAGGCAGCAATGTGCTCGGGTGCTGGTGGGATCTGGACTGCAGGTACCTCCTGCTCCTCCTCCTCATCTTCCAGCTGATGATTCTCCCCCTCCTCCTCCTCTGAAGCGGCTGTGTGCTTAGGGCCTTGCTCCTCATGCAGTGCTAATCCTCGCTGCTGTGCTATGTTGTGCAGGACGCAGCAGACCACGACGATTCTGGAGACCCTGGCTGATGCGTACTGAGGGGCTCTTCCAGATCTGTCAAGGCATCTGAAGCGCATTGTCAGCATGCCTATTGTCTGCTCTATGACACATCTGGTGGAAATGTGGCTTTCATTATATCTCTCCTGGGCCTCAGTACTTGGCCTCCTCAAGGGTGTCATAAGCCACGTCTTCAGTGGATAGCCCTTGTCTCCAAGCAGCTAGCCAGAAGTCTGTTTGGAGGAGCAAAGAGCTGAGGGAGGGCGGACTGGCGCAGCACGAAAGAGTTGTGGCAGCTGCCAGGGAATTTGGCGCAAACATGCATGATGATCTTCCTATGGTTGCAGACGAGTTGCACATTGAGGGAGTGAAAGCCCTTGCGGTTGACAAAGACTTCTGGGTGATGTGGGAGTGCCCCGATGGCCACATGTGTGCAGTTGATGATGCCCTGCACCCGTGGGAAGCCAGCCAGAGCGGCAAAGCTGAGCGCCCGCTCAGTAACACTGGCTACATCGGTGGCAAAGTTGATATAATTGGCTGACTTGTCAAAGAGGACATCGGTGACCTGTGTGATGCATCTGTGGGTGGCGACTGCGAGATGCTGCAATTGTCTGCTGCAGATCCCTGGAAAGAGCCTGAGGCGAAGAAGTTGAGGGCGCTCGTGACTTTGACAGCCACTGGTAAGACGTGTCCACCCGCTCCTCTGGGCTGCAGGTCTTGCTCCAGCAATCTGCAAATGTCTGCGATGACCTGATGCGATCGCCTGAGCGTCCTTTGGCATTGGTGCTCAGTCATGTTGAGGAGGCTCATCCTCTGCCTGTATACCCTGTGTTGGGGGTACCGCCTACAGCACGGTGCAGCCCTGCACTGATGCCCTCTGTCCTGTGCAGTGGCAGGTGGTTGAGGAGAAGGTTGGTGGTGTTGATTTTGGTGCTGCTGGTGTGCCTGGTGCTGCTGGTGTTGGGGCTCATCGTGGTCTGATTCTGAGGACCAGGTGAGACAGTATAAATGACACACATGCTGATGGAATAGATGGCAGGTCAAGTAGAGATGATAGAAGCAATCTGTCGATGATATGATGGCTTCTAACAATGAGGTGACACTGAATGACACTTGCAGTCTGTAGGAAGCTAAATCTGTGCTGGGAATGCAGTCAGCAACAGCTTCTGCCTGAGGAAAGTGATCATCTGTGAGGTGGGAGTTTTTATTGTACTTTCCATGCTGTGCCGAATCAGCTGGATCAATGGCTACTCAACTCCCGCCTCCGGTTGACAGACGTGGTTCCCGAACTGCGTGATTCCCGTGGTCAGCCAGGGAAATTTAAAGGTAGGTTTCAAAGGACTCTTAAAGGTCTGTCAACTACCTGATAATGATTTAAATTAGCTCGCCCCCCTCTGCCGTTCAGGTCTCTGCCGCGCCAGCAATCGCATCCGATGGAAAGGCTTGTGGGGGAGGGATGATGGTGGGTTTCTGATATGGCAAATTTCCCACCCGACCCGCCTCCAATCACGCCTGCACGGACCCCAGAAAATTCCGGCCTACCTTTTATGGGCTCTTCTGGCCCCGAATCCTCATCCTGCTACCACAATGGCTACCTCATGCAGGCCTCTGGTTAAAATAACAGTCATACCCCGATGATGTAATCGGAGCCTGATCTGCATATTTAAAGAAGAACCCCACCAGTTTCTGGCAAGTGTCCTTCCTGCTGCTCAGATGAACAGGTTAAAATTGGAACCTGCGGGAAAGACCCACGGGCGATTTTAACTGCCCGCCCAGTTTCCGCCAAGGTTAAAATTGCCCCAGATTTTGGCAAGTTTACCGCTTAGTTTGCTATTAATATTTAGATTGATTATTTCTTAAACTTACCAGAAGTTAAGTCCAAAGTGTTGTTGGTAGAATTTACTATGGCATCTGTACTTTCTTGGGCGATATCACCATTTTTCAGTTCTACTGTTACCCCACCTATTTGTACTGTTGGGACTGGTGATAGTTTAGACACTGCAGAGAGATCACAGAATAGTTACTCTAAAACAAAGTAATATATGGTTCACGTATGTAACATAGTTAAACATTAAGCATTTTTGAGGTGGAATCTTAGATGGCAGTGAATTACAAATTTTTCATGATATTCACAATTTGTTTATATTTTTTAAATGTTTCAAAGGTGCAGCCCTCATGTACTTAGGATTACGTAGGATATACATTTGGCCCAACCAGTCCATGCCGGTGTTTATGCTCCACTCGAGCCTCCTCCCGTCTCTCCTCATCTAACTCTATCAGCATAACCCTCTATTACCTTCTCCCTCATATGCTTATCTAGCTTAGTCTTAAATGCATCTAAAGTATCCGCTTCAACCCACTCCCTGTGGTAGCGAGTTCCACATTCTCACCACTCTCTGGGTAAAGAAGTTTCTTCTGAATTCCCTATTTGATTTCTTGGGGACTATCTTATATTGATGGCCTTATAGTTTTGCTCTTCTCCATAAGTGAAAATACTCTCTCTCTCTACTCTATCAAAACATTTCATAATTGTAAAGACCTCTATTAGGTCACCCCTCAGTCTTCTCTTTTCAAAGAGACCCAGGCTGTTCATCCTTCCCTGATAGGTATAACCTTGCATTTCTGGTATCATCCTTGTAAAAAATTTTTTGCACCCTCTCCAGTGCCTTTTTATAATTGTACGCAGTACTCCAAGTGTGGTCTAACCAAGGTTCGATACAACTTCAGCATAACTTCTCTACTTTTCAATTCTATCCCTCTAGAAATAAACCCTAGTGCTTGGTTTGCTTTTCTTAATGCCTTATTTAACCTGCATCACTACTTTTAGTGATTTGTGTATTTGTACTCCGAGATCCCTTTGCTCTTCTACCCCATTTAGATTCTTATTTTCCAAATATGTGCCCTCCTTATATTTCTTACCAAAATGTAATAGCTCACATTTATCTGTATTGAAATTCGTTTGCCAATTAAATGCCCATTCTGCAAGTTTATTAATGTCTTCTTGTAATTTCTTGCAGTCCTCCTCAGTATTGACTATCCACCTCCCTCCCAATTTGGTGTTATTTGTAAATTTAGAAATTGTGTTTTTGATTCCAAAGTCTAAATCATTAATTATAAATTGTGAACAACATTGGTTCCAGCACTGATCCTTGTGAGACCTCACTTCCCACCTTCTGTTACTCTAAATAGCTGCACTTTATCCCTACTCTCTGCTTTCTGACTTGAAGCCAGCTAGCTATCTATTCTGCTACTTGTCCCCTGACTTCACAATCTCTGACCTTGTTCATCAGTCTATTATGTGGTACCTTATTGAAGGCCTTTTGGAAATCTAGATAAATTACATCAACTGCATTACCCTTATCTACTCTCTCTGTTACATTTTCAAAGAATTCAAAGAGGTTGGCCAAGCAAGGCTTTTCTTTTAAAATCCATGCTGACGATTCATTATTACATTTTTGGCTTCGAAATGTTTTTCTGCTTTCTAAACTAGCTGTGTATAAATTAAATATGTATGTCTACATATATAGTGGGCGCAAAATTCGATTATGCCCCGTTTGGGGGCGGTAACCAAATTAAGGCCAGACATTTAGCGCCTGGGGCGGAAGTACCGCCCCAGCCGCTAAATTCGGCTTAATACCCCGCACAGGAAGTGGAACACAATCTTGGGCGCTCCACTTCCTGGTTGGGTGGTAACCGAGGCGATGTCGAGGCGCAATCGGCAAAGCTCCACGGAGGCTCCGCGAAGTGCTGCCGCATTTCAACTCACCTCCCCTTCAGTTAAAGGGGAGGGCTGTTGTGCACTCTGCAGGGCCTCCGATGTCTCCAACTAGGCCACCAGGGTGGCATGGTGCCATGGTAGCAGCCTGGCGCCGAGACGCAGTGCCAGGCTGCGCGATGGCGGCCAGGACCATGCCACAACACACCATAGAGGGCCGACCAGGGGGTCGGTCAAAAGAAGAAAATGGCAGCGCGGGTCGCGGCTGCACCTCCCCTTTAAATACTGCCCCGCAAGCGGAGGTCGGCCCGGCTCACGACCCGTGAGGCTGGTGCTGATACCAGCCACAGTAACATTGCAGGGCACAGCCGAATTTCTGCCGCGGGGCGGTAAGGGGACATGGCGCACGGCGATGACGTCAGCGCCTGAGGCACGGCGGCCGGGGTGCTACCGGTGGGGATGCGGCGCTATCGGGTAACGCCTCAGCAATGCCCCGCCGAATTTTTTGAGATGCGCTTTGTTTGGCTCCCCCCCCCATGTCGATAAGCCCTTTGCGCCCCGTTAGCGCCCCCTTCCCCCCCCCCCGGAGGTGCTAACAGCAGGCATAAAGGAGCCGAATTTCTAGCCCTAGTATGTCTTACCTTGGGTAAAAGACAATGCTGGCCTGAGGACTTGTTTCTGTTGTTCAGCAACCTGATCAGCAAAAGAAAAATTGTTAAACAGACAGGGGTGAATATTTTACCAACAATGCTTTTTTTCCTGCAATTTGTTCTGAATATCGATCGATTATATAAAATATATTGGGCTAGATTTTCAGTATAGGCAGTTTTGGGGCGCTAACCTTAGCGCCCGCCCGAAGTTAGCGCCCGCCCCAAAGTAGCGCCCCGTTGCCGGGAATTCAGTGGCTTCGCCCTAAGAGGTTGGTGGAGCGCTAAAAGAGGCGTTCCACTACTATCTTTAGGCGCTAAGCCGGCGGTCCAGAGGGATAGCGCCCAGGCGGGGCGCAGCGCGGGTGCGGTCATTTTTGGACTGACAGCAGACCCCGTGGCGCCGACCAGCTCTTAAAGGGGGAAGGGACGAATTGGTCTGCTGCCACGCCCTGCACACTGCAGCCTTGCAAAGAGGCCTCAACACTGCTGCTCAGCCCCAGGGAGTCATGGCAACGCCAGAGAAGGCCCGTCAGCGTGCCCTGCGCTTCTCAGAGGGTGATCTGGACATAATGGTCACAGCTCTGGAGGTGAGGCGCAAGATCTTGTTCCCAGAGAGTGGGAGGAATCCAACCCACCACGACTACACCAAAGCCTGGAAGCAGATCGCCCAGAGGGTGACGTTCACCGGCGATGCCCCCAGGACCCACAAACAATGTCGTAAAAAATACAACGACCTGACCAGGATTGTCAAGGTGAGTAGCCTTTCCAGTCTCCTCCTCATTCTTGCATGTACACCTGACATGATGGGCAAAGGGAGCTGAAAGTCCGATTGGCCAGCCCTCAGCCAGCAGCATTGGGACAGTCATGAGCATCAAATGGCCATTCGGCACTCTACACTTTGGCCAAGCTATTCCACCATGGGAGGCTGTGCACACTACATCAGGGCTTCACTCTGGCCAAGCTATTCCACCATGGGAGGCAGTGCACACTACATCAGGGCTTCACTGCGCACTTACAGCCCGTCCTTTCTCTTGCAGGCTAAAGTAGCGTTTAATCGCCAGGCCCGTGCCAGGGGTGGCCGCGCCAAGCTGCAGAAGCTCGCTCGGCTGGAGGAGCGCGTGTGTGTGCTCATGGGAGCCCGTGTGATTGTCCCCACAGCGTGCGGTGTATCCGACCCTCCACTGCCCGGCAATGGTAAGGACCTCGCCTTTTGGCCCTCTCGCGTCGCACTGGCCCATCCGAGCTACCTCCTTTGCCACTGTCCCACCAATGCGCTGAATCCCACCAGTCCTAACTCCCTCGCTGACGCCGTCTCCTCACTCTGAAGCTACTCTTGTGCATTCCTGCTTTCAGCTGGTGACGACCAGGACCCTGAAGCTGCCAGTGACAGCACCTCCGACCAGGAGGAGGAGGAGGAGCAAGCCGGACCTTCGGGGGAACAGTCACATCCCGCAGGAGAGGAGGAAATGCTTGACACCTCCTCACTGGACGAGTGCCTGGAGGAACTGTCGCAGGGCAATGCAGCTTCTGGGACCAGTGGCGTCCAGCCACCCAGCAGCCGTGCGCGTGGCCCGCGGCCTTCCCCCCAAAGGGGGGAAGGATCAGAGGGGAGTGCTGCTGCTCGGCACACTCGCCGTCACCAACGCGGCAAGGGTCCCCTAGTTCGGCCCCCTCCTCCCCAGCGGGAGAGTCGCGACTCCAGTCCGGACACCTTCACTTCGGAGGAGGTGCGGAAGCTGGGTAAGATGGCCGACGACTCGGACCGGCGACACACGGAGCTCATGAGCGTGGTGGGGCGCATACCTGAGGCCATCGAGTCGCTGGCGACCAGTGTGCGCGAGTTCGGGGCAGCAACTGCCGTGAGTGGCCGCATGCTGACTGATGCCGTCAAGACCCTGGCGGATGTGATGCGCGCGCACACCAGGACCACAGGGGCACTCACTGCTGCCACACGCGCTGTCTCAGGCAGGCATCGCCAGGGCAGCCGCCGCGCTGGACCATCCCAGCAAGCCGCCCGTCGGCTGATTGCTGCGGATCCTGCAGTGCGGGCCTGGCCGAGTGCCACCGCACCAGCCAGCGCATCCCAGACGCCAGCTGGCCCACATTGCGCCATCCGTCGCCGCCATTCCCCCACTGGGGCGTCAAGGGCAAGCGGCTGCAGCTGATGGTGGCCAGGCTCAGGTGCGCCACTCAGCAGACGGCCCCTCGAGGCCCAAACGCCGTGTAGGCCGCCCCCCAGCGGCATCTGGCGGAAGGGCATCTGAGCCTCAGGCACCTTCCCCCAGCCTCGCAGCAGCCCTCTGCTCCTCCTCCTCCTCCTCCTCCTCATGCTCCTCCTGCTCCTCCTCCTGAGGTGCTGGTCCAACGTCAGGTGGCAGTGCCTGAGTCCTGCGGATAGCCAGGTTGTGTAGCATGCAGCAAACCACCACAAATTGGGAGACCCGGTCCGGCGAATACTGGAGAGCTCCTCCGGAGCGATCAAGGCAGCGGAACCGCTGCTTGAGGACCCCAATAGTTAGCTCGATGATGTTGCGGGTGGTTTGATGGCTCTCGTTGTAGGCCTCTTCAGCAGCGGTCCTGGGCGCGCGGAGCGGGGTCATGAGCCAGGTGCACAAAGGATAGCCTTTCTCCCCGATGAGCCATCCTCTTGGGGGAGGCTGTGCCTGGAACATGTCATGCACAGTACTCTGCCGCAGGATAAAGGCATCGTGGCTGCTGCCTGGGAAGCTGGCATTGACTGCCATGATGCGCTGCTTGTGGTCACATACCAGCTGCACATTCAGAGAATGGTAGCCCTTCCTGTTGCGATACTGCTCGCCATGCTCCAGAGGGGCCCGCAAAGCCACATGCGTACAGTCAATGGCGCCCTGCACCAAGGGGAATTCCCCGAGTCTGGCAAATCCCAATGCGCGCTGATGCTGGCTCTCGAGGGCCATGGGGAAGGAGATGAATTGGCTTCTCCTTCTGAACAGTGCTTCGGTCATGTGGCGGATGCAGCGATGCGCGCCATACTAGGAGATGTTTGCTATGTCCCCAGCAGCGTATTGGAAGGAGCCGGTGGCATAGAAGTTCAATGCCACCGTCACCTTCACTTCCACCGACAGAGACGTCCTGCACCTGAGCTTTGGCCGCAGATCTCGGCGAAGCAGGTGGCAGATCTCTGCAATCACCTCCTTTCGGAATCAGAGCCTTCTAACACATCGCGCGGCACTCATGTTTAGGTAGGAGCGCTGCTGGCGGTATAGCCTGACTGGGTAAGGCCTACGTGGCCGACGCCTGTAGCCCCCTCTGCCTCTAGCCAGGGCTGCCCCTCTCACAATGCGTCTGCGAGCCCTACGGACATGGCGCTGCAGCTGCGCGTTGGCACCCCATGCAGCCTCCATCAAATCCTGGCAAACAGTCTAATTTCCAAATGGCCACTTGCAGCGCTATGGCCTGAGTCCAAAAATACCTGGCTCTTGCTGCTTGAAACCAGTTAGCTATCCTCCTTGTTGTGTCTCCAGAAATGCGTTGCACAAGACTGTTTTCTGAAAAAAGGCTGGCATTTATACTGGAGAGGACGTTCCCTTTAATTAGCGCCCCCCGGGGCCCGCGCTGGTTGTGTTGCGTTCCTTTTTCCAAACGCTCCGGCCGCCCGCTGCACAATGGGGCGGTCCGACTGAAGTTTGCAATCGGGGCGGCCAAAGGGCGTTGCACGAGGATGTGACGTCATTTTCTGCGCGCGCATCCGGGCGGGCGCTAAAATTTGCGCCGGCGCTAACGGGCAACTTAATTTGGGGTGGGGCGCAAACTGCGCTGCGCCCGGGCGCTACACGCATAGCGCCCGAAAATCACTTCTCTTAAGGCGCTAACTGCTGGCGCAAGCAACTGAAAATCTAGCCCTAACTTTCTTGAAGAGATGCATACCACCTGCCCTGGTGCTTGGGTCCCCATTTGCTTTATAACTTTACCAATCTTGTTCTGAATATCACAGCCTCCAATAGCTAGAACCTGACGTAATAAAGACTCATTACGCACTTGGTTGTACATAAAGCAAGGCTTTAATCGACTTGTAACAAAACATGGAGGTCTAGTTAGTAGTCACTAGCTTCCTGTTTCCAGACTGTCTCTGGCCAAGGTGGGCCCACGCCCGAGTATTTATACTCCTCGGGCGGTGCCCTCAGCTGGCCGTTCAGTAGTACTTCTTGAGTTACTTCTTGTAGAAGTTGCGATTTATGACAGAACCTTTGCAAACGTAGGCCTTGATATTAACCACCCTCCACACCCCACCTCCCACAGACGGGTCGGGGTCGCGGGGAGGGGGTTTAAAGAGTAAAATACGGGGAACATGACGCCAACCCTCCACATTTTTTATGGTGGAGAAGTGGGACAGCTAATTGACATATCTAAATTGGGCCCCCACAGTGCAATTGGGTGCCCAATTTAACATTCACTGCTGCTGCATGGGCTTCCCAGTGGATCGGGAAACCCAAAAGTGAAAAGGGAGACGGGAACTGCCAGCTCCACGAAGTAAGTGCCTATTTTCAGCACTCTTTGAGGGCCAGGAGGAGCAGGTATGCTCCCTCTGGCCCCTCAAGGAAGCCTTCAGCCTCCTCCCGCCCGATAGCCAGCCTAATGTTCCCTCCACCCAACTCGGACCTCCCAATTGCTGGGGACCATCCCCAAGGGTCCTTGGCTGTGGCCTCCTGCCACTGATGTTCCCTCCCACCCACCTGCCAGGCAGTCCATTCGGCTGGCTGCCGGCCAGGAAACAGAGCTAACAAATATTAATGAGGTCCTGCCGTTAAGGCCTTTCCGGGTTCTTTAGCCGTTCAGGCCTCACCCGCACCCTCCTCACCTCCCTGTAAATATTGAGGCCTTGGTGTCTAGGCCTAGGCAATTATTTACTGGGTACAAAAGTTCATCTGACATTTAGTATAATTTGCTAGATGGATAAGTTGAAGTTGATAGTTGTGTACACTTACAGGTTTTGGGAGGCTTGACGAACCCTGGTGTACTTCCTCGGTTTTAATTAACAACATACACCCATGTCCTTTAGCCTTGACTTGTAGAGTGTCCTTGTGCTTAGAGAGGACTGTGGCCTCTCCTGGTTTGTGGTAAATGTAGGTTTCTGACTGAATCAATGATAACTTAACCATAATAGCAGAAACTGCCTCATTTATATGCTCTGCTGCACCAAATACTTTTAAACCTGGAGAAGCCGTTCTGGTATACGTTATGGTGACACCTTTGTTTTGGATTTCAGGCAATTCTGTGAGAATCAAGGAACTTTCCATATAGTCTACTTGCATCACTGTGGCAGGAATGAGCTGTGTGATCACCTGCTTATTGTCCAGATAACTATTTAGTATTTTTGCAACTTCTGCAACAATGCCTGAAAATCCTACAATTATTATGGCAGCTGGATTCTTCTCCTCTATGATTCTGCAGCCCTCACTGCTTGACTGGATATCAGATTTCAAATCATTAAGCAACCTTTTCCATTCGTCAACTTCAGAGGCTTCGATTTGCTGTGGAGTGAAGTCAATTCTTACTTCCTGGAACAACTGCTTTATTTTATCTTCTACTTTCTTTACATCTGCCTTGACAGCCAAGAGTTCAACAGACTGTCTACGCACCAGTGTGGCCTTGATGTCATTTTGAATGAAGTGAGTTTGCACAAATTTCTTGAGGACCAGCGATTTTATAAAATCTTCCATGTGTGAAGACTGATTGAGAGGCTTCCTTTCTAACTGGGACTGAAACTGGATGATGAATTTTTGAGCTCGGCTAACTTTCTCTTTCAATCCTTTCAGCTTTAAGACTGGGGGAGCGACGTTGGTGGATATTTCCACAGAGGAAACGGTGTCTTTGACATGACTTTGCAGAAACTCCAACTCCTCGAGACTTTCCAATGGAATCTGCTCTTCGACAGTATTCCGCTCATCCTCTAATTCTTTGTTTGCCTTTTCCAATATTCCTTGTAGTTTTCTGGAAGTGTCTGAAACTTTACTTTGTTCCCCAACAACAACAATCTTGTCTTCTGTAGAACAGTAAAGGACATCAAAGCCAGGTGCCTTTAGTCCTCTGCTTTCGTTCTTCACTTTTTCCCACAAGTCTTTATCTGTTGGAAAGTCTCTGAAGTCAAACTTCCCGATGAATTTCCAAATTGCCTCTTCTGCATGCTTCTTCCAGTCCTTAGCAATTTTGTAGCACAACAATATATTTGCATCAAAAGAAGGCTTCAGAATCATTTGCTTTGAATTTGGAGAGTCTGTAAAGGTAATGTCACAATAAACATCCTTTGAAATTTCTTCTAACTCTTGGTTATAGAGACGAGTCTTCTGGATGTAGTTTAGAAGTGAGGGATTGATGCAAATGTCACATTGTTCAGGCTGTTTGATTTTCGGACCATTAACCCCATACAAAGATAGTTGCAGTCCATGGTAATAGTGACTAACAGTCAACTGAAGACCTTTTAGGGAATGTTTCCTTTCAGTGACTCTTTTTACCACTGCAAAAATACAATTGGAAGAAACCAAACAATTTTAGTGAGTAGAAATAGATGTATCTATTATCTATCTATTCCTGTGTCATATTCCAGAATGTCGCACTTGTTACAGATGCAAAACATTTTTATTTGAAGAGAAAGCCAGTCATTTCATGCCAGGCCCTTCTTACCTGGAGGTTTGGTCTCCGTATCACAGGAATTATACCAAATTATTGAAGGGAGTCCTGAGCAATGCCTCAATACAGATTTCTGAACTTTAGAGCACTGAGTTCCAAGGAACAATTGTTTACTCTGCGACTTTGCTCTCTGGCAACCAGCAGGAGGGGGAAGGGCATGATTGGGGTCTTTTCAGATGTTGCAGGTATGGTTAATTTGGATCCGGGAATGCCATAGAGTCATAACAGCACAGAAAGAGGCCTTTCGGCCCATCGAGTCCATGCCGGCTCTCTGTAGAGCAATCCAGTCAGACCCATTCCCCTGCTCTATCCCCATAGTCTTGCAAGTTTATTTCCATTAAGTGTCTATCCAGTCTCCCTTTGAAAACATTGTTTGTGTTCCCTTTCCACCACTTCCGTTGGCAGCGAATTCCAGGTCCTCACCACTCGCTGTGTAAAAAGGTTTTTCCTCACGTCCCCCCTGTATCTCTTGCCCAAAGCCTTAAATCGGTGTCCCCTAGTCCTTGTACCATCAACTAGTGGGAACAGCCTTTCCCCGTCTAGCCTATCCAAAGCCATCATAATCTTGGACTCCTCTATCAAATCACCCCACAACCTCCTTTGCTCTAATGAAAACAAATCCAGCTTCTCCAACCTGTCATTTTAGCTAAGATCCCCCATCCCCGGAACCATTCTGGTAAATCTCCTCTGCACCATCTCAAGTGCCTTCACATCCTTCCTAAAGTGTGGTGACCAGAACTGGACGCAATACTCCAGTTGTGGCCTAAGCAGCGCTTTATAAAGGTTCAGCATAACTTCACTACTTTTGTACTCAATACCTCTATTTATGAAGCCCAAGATCCCATATGCTTTGCTAACCACTCTCTCAATATGCCACCTTCAGGGACCTATGCAAATTATAACCCCCAGGTCCCTCTGTCCCTGCACACTCTTTAAAACTGTTCCATTAAGTGTATATTGCCTCTCCCTGGTCCTTCTGCCAAAATGCATTACCTCACACTTCTCTGTATTAAATTTCATCTGCCACTTGTCTGCCCATTCTGCTGGCCTTTCTATATCCTGCTGCCGTTGATTAGTATCACCATCACTGTTTGCCACACAACCAAGTTTGGTGTCATCGGCAAATTTAGAAATTCTACTCTGTATTCCAATATCCAGGTCATTTATACATATTTATTTATATATATCCTTAAGCCAATTCCTTATCCAAGCTGCCACTGACCCACCTATTCCATGAGCCTCAATTTTGTTAACCAGCCTTCTATGAGGTACTTTGTCAAACGCCTTTCGAAAATCCATGTAGGCAACATCCATTGCATTCCCTTCAACAATCCTCCCTGTTAGTTCATCAAAAAATTCAATTAGATTAGTCAAACACGACCTGCCTTTTACAAATCTGTGTTGGCTCTCCTTAATTAGCTTAAACCTCTCCAAGTGCCTGTTAATTTTTTCCTTGATTATTGTTTCTAAAACTTTATCCACCACTGATGTTAAACTGACCGGCCTGTAGTTACTAGAATTGTCCTTACACCCTTTCTTGAACAATGGTGTCACATTTGCCACTTTCCAATCCTCAGGCACCTCCCCTGTATATAGGGAAGTTTGGAAAATTATGGCAAGGCCTTCCATTATCTCCTCCCCCAATTCTCTTAGCAACCTGGGATGCAAGCCATCTGGACCAGGCGACTTATCCACTCTAAGCATACCCAGCCTTTCTAATACATCCTGTCTACAATTTTCACCCCTTCCATTGCATCTACCTTTTCCACTTCTACTGATATTTTGTCAGCATCCACCTCCTTAGTAAACACTGATACAAAGTATTCATTGAGTACTCTAGCCTTGCCCTGCACCTCTAAGCATATATCACCTTCTTTGTCCCTAATAGGCCCCACCCCACCTCTTACTACCCACTTACTGTTTACATGTCAGCAGAAGATTTTTGGGTTCCCTTTTATGTTAATCGCCATTCTACTCGCATATTCTCTCTTTGCCAATCTTATTTTCATCTTCACTTCCCCTCTCAACTTATTGCATTTGGTCTGGTTCTCCCTTGAAGAATTCACCTGACATTCATCATACACCCTCTTTTTTTGTTTCATCATCTTCTCTATCTCCCTTGTCATCTAAGGAGCCCTTGCTTTGGTTCCCTTCCCTCTTGTTGGAATGTACCTAGCCTGTACTTGGAACATCTCCTCCTGAAAGATCTCCCATTGTTCCGTTACAGTTTTTCCTGTCAGTCTTTGGTTCCATTTTACTCTGGCTAGTTCCTTTTGCATCCCATTGAAGTTAGCCCTATTCCAGTTTAGAAGTTCCACTCTAGATTGTTCCTTGCTCCTCTCCATTGCTAATCTATACCTTATGATACGATGATCACTCGTACCCAAGTGTTCTCCCACAGACACTTGGTCGACCTGGCCCACCTCATTCCCCAGCACCAGATCCAGCAATGCCTCCTTCCTAGTTGGGCCAAGGAAATACTGGTCAAGGAAAGTCTCCTGAACACATTTCAGAAATTCCTCCCCCTCCTTTCCCTTTACCCTAGCATTATCCCAACCGATATTTGGGTAATTATAGTCCCCCTAACACCAATTCTATAGCTCTTGCATATCTCTGCGATGTCCCTGCAGATTTGCTCCTCTACCTCCCTCTCACTATTTGGAGGCTTGTAGAATAACCCCAATAGCGTGATCATACACTTTTTGTTCCTCAACTCTAACCAAATGGATTATGTCCTTGTCCCCTCAAGAACAACCTCCCTTTCCAACACGACAATGTCTTCCTTAATCAGCACTGCCACCCCACCTCCCTTTTTTCCTTCCCTATCTTTTCTGAACACCTTGCACCCTTGAATAATAAGTGCCCAGTCCTCTTCGTTTTTAAGCCACGTTTCTGTTATTGCCACAGCATCATATTGCCACATGGCTAATTGTGCTTGTAGCTCACCAACCTTATTCACCACACTTTGTTCTGACAGGTTTCAAAGGACAGAGTTTAAAGTGGCAAAAGAAAATATGAAATTTAGGCAACATTATTGGAATTGATGATAGAATTATGGAACAGAGTAACAGAAGGATGGTGAACTGGAAAGCCATGCAAGGCCTTAAAAAGAATTGGATGAAGTCCTATTAGGAGACTAGTAAGTATGCTGATGGGACGTTTTGGAGGGTAGGCTAGATTGACCAATGGTCATCTCCTGCCCAAAACATTACTGTTATTACCTCATATGTCAAACATAGTGCTGTGGAGGCTTTGTTTCCAAAGCAATCGTCCCCCTCCAATGACCCCGCCCATCACTAAGATATATGAATCCCTCCAGGGATGCTGTAGCCCGGCCATTGCATCCCGTGGAGCCCGGCCCTCAAAACAGGAGTCAATGTTCACAGCCTTTGCAGCGTTGGTGGAGCTCAAACGGCTGCTACGCTGACTTTGAGTCAAACCTGTGCTCCGCCTTGGAGAGGCTGATGCCCACTTTGGAGAGACTGATGGAACAAATGGATAAAGGCTTTCAAGGCATCTTCTTCCGTCTGCTCTCCCACAGATCAGTGTCCTCTCCTAGCTCTGCTGAAGAGGACAGAGAGGCGGAGACTTCTGGGGCCCAGCAATAAGATGACAACTGCTTTCTTCACAGAAGCAGCTATATCACGTATATGAATGTCTGACTAGCCATCATGCTAAATGGTCCTTCAGAAGAGCCCCAGTCTCACAATATTAGGCTTTCCATGGTATTGCATCAGAATAGGCAAGTCCAGATGACCAAAAACCATTAGTCACAGCTGCCACGAAGACACCAATCATTTCTGAAGGCCCGCAGAAGAAGGTACCTCAAAGGAAGAGAATCCTTATCATGCTACATCACTCCCAAGCTCCAGCAATGAGACTGGTATCCAGCTATGATACAGAGTGAGTTAAAGTGGTGAGCAGCAGCAGGTACTGGTGGTAGGGACAACCTAGGAGATAGCTTGCTGGATGGCAATGTCCTCTCCTAGCTCTGCTGAAGAGGACAGAGAGGTGGACATCTGGGGCCCAGCAATAAGATGAAAACTGCTTTCTTCACAGAAGCAGCTATATTAGGTATCTGAAAGCCTGCCAAGGAGTTTCACCACCATGACTGAAAGAGGAGTCTGCTTCCAGCCTGTGTGATGTCAGCTTGTGGTGGCCACCTCCAGGGATGCTGTGGCCTGGCCACTGCATCCTGTGGAGCCCGGCCCTCACAACAGGAGTCAATGTTCACAGCCTATGCAGCGTTGGTGGAGCTCGAACAGCTGCTATGCTGACTTTGAGCTCAAACCTGTACTCCGCCTTGGAGAGTCTGATGCCCACCTTGGAGAGACTGATGGAACAAATGGATAAAGGCTTTCAAGGCATCTTCTGCAGTCTGCTCTCCCACAGATCAGTGGAGGTGAGGAGTCTCAGGCCCATGGAACTGGCTGTGATGCAGCGGAAGTGGCACACATTGCCCTATCTCGGCATGTCTGCACATCTGCTCCCTCGCCATCTCCTCTACCAATATCAACCATGGTGCCAGAAAGCCAGCTGGGCCAAACTGCCCCAGCAGTAGCCAAAGTGCTGCAATCTGCCGACGGGTTTTCAGAGGTTCGAGCTCTCAGAAGTCGCCAGCCACAAGGATCTCAAGGGTTCACCCACATGAGGAACAGCAGCCTTCCACCAACTCTCTGAAGCCACTGGGAGAGCACCGCAGAGGAATAGCAGGGTTAGTGAACCTTTGCTTCAAAATGCTCTATGATGTCCCTGTTGCTCCCATGGCTCTGCTTGTACTTCTGTTACACAGACGTGGTGGGGTTGCGGAAGGGTGTCATCAGCCATGTGTAGGGGGTAACCCTTTTCCCCCAGCAGCCATCCCCTGCCGTACCTGGATGGGGGGGAAAGTGGCGGGAATATGAGTGTCACAGAATGAAGGCGTTGTGTCAGCTGCCAGTGAAACTGACACACATGGGAACAGTAGCATAGTGGTAATGGGAATGGTAGCATAGTGGTAAAGTTACTAGGCCAGTATAATCCAAAGGCCTGGATTAATGATCCAGAAACATGAGTTTAAATCCCACCACAGCAGCTGGGGAATTTAAATTCAGTTAATTAAATAAATCTGGAAATCTGCTGTCCTTACCTGGTTTGGCCTATATGTGACTCCAGATGCACAGCTATGTGGTTGATTCTTAACTGCCCTCTGAAATGGCCTAGCAAGCCACTCAGTTGTAACAAACCGCTACAAAACACAATAATAAGAATAAAACCCAGCATCGACCTTGGCACCGGCTACGGCATACCCAGTCCAGTCGACCCTGCAAAATCATCTACACCAACATCTGGGGACTTGTGCCAAAATTGGGAGAGCAGTCCCACAGACTAGTCAAGCAACAGCCTGACATAGTCATACTCACAGAATCATACCTTTCAGCCAATGTCCCAAACACCTCCATCACCATCCCTGGGTATGTCCTGTCCCACAGTGGTATACAGTCGGGAAGGAGTGGCCCTAGGAGTCCTCAACATTGACTCCAGACCCCATGAAGTCTCATGGCTTCAGGTCAAGCATGGCAAGAAAAACTCCTGCTGATTACCACTTACCGCCCCCCCAGCTGATGAATCAGTACTCCTCCATGCTGAACACCACTTGGAAGAAGCACTGAGAGTAGCAAGAGCACAGAATTTACTCTGGGTGGGGGACTTCAATGTCCATCACCAAGAGTGGCTCAGTAGCACCACTACTGGCCGAGTCCTGAAGGACATAACTGCCAGTCTGGGCCTGGGGCAGGTGGTGAGAGAACCAGCATGAGGGAAAAACTTACTTGACCTCGTCCTCACCAATCTATCTGTTGCAAATGCATCTGTCCATGACCGTATTGGTAGCAGTGACCGCACAGTCATTGTGGAGACGAAGTCCCCTCTTCACACTGAGGGCACCCTCCATTGTGTTGTGTGGCACTACCAGCATGCTAAATGGGATAAATTCAGAATAGATCTAGCAGCTCAAAACTGGGCATCCATGAGCCACTGTGAGCCATCAGAAGCACCAGAATTGTATTCCACCACAATCTGTAACCTCATGGCCTGGCATATCCCTAACTCTACCATTACCATCAAGCCAGGGGATTAACCTTGGTTCAATAAGGAGGGCAGAAGAGCATGCCAGGAGCAACACCAGGCGTACCTAAAAACGAGGTGCCAACCTGGGGAAGTTGCAACACAGGACTACATGCATGCTAAAAAGTGGAAGCAGCATGCTATAGACAGGGCTAAGCGATCCCACAATCAACAGATAAGATCAAAGCTCTGCAGTCCTGCCACATCCAGTCATGAATGGTGTTGGACCATTAAACAACTAATGGGAGGAGGAGGCTCCATGAATATCCCCATCCTCAATGATGGTGGAGCTCAGCACGTGAGTGCAAAAGACAAAGCTGAAGCGTTTGCAACCATCTTCAGCCAGAAGTGCTGAGTGGATGATCCATATCGGCCTCCTCCTGAGGTCCCCACCATAACAGAAGCCAGTCTTCAGCCAATTCGAGTCACTCTGCATGATATCAAGAAAAGGCTGAGCGCACTGGATACAGCAAAGGCTATGGGCGCCGACAACATCTCGGCTGTCGTGCTGAAGACTTGTGCTCCAGAACTAGCCGCGCCTCTAGCCAAGCTGTTCCAGTACAGCTACAACACTGGCATTTATCTGACAATGTGGAAAACTGGCCAGGTATGTCCTGTCCACAAAAAGCAGGACAAATCCAATCTGGCCAATTATTGCCC
Organism: Somniosus microcephalus; assembly: GCF_052327205.1. NCBI lineage: Eukaryota > Metazoa > Chordata > Chondrichthyes > Squaliformes > Somniosidae > Somniosus > Somniosus microcephalus. The sequence goes on along the minus strand of NC_140990.1, from coordinate 310,812,976 downwards.
CATCAGTCTATTCTCAATCATCAGCAAAGTGATGAAGGTGTCATCGACTCACTTACTCACCTATAACCTGCTCACTGATGCCCAGTTTGGGCTTCGCCAAGATGACTCGGCTCCCGACCTCATTACAGCCTTGGTCCAAACATGGCCAAAAGAGCTGAATTCCAGAGGTGAGGGGAGAGTGACTGCCCTTGACATCAAGGCAGCATTTGAACTACTGAGGCATCAAGGAGCCCTAGTAAAACTGAAGTCAATGGGAATCGGGGGGGGCAAACTCTCCACTGGCTGGAGTCATACCTAGCACAAAGGAAGATGGTTGTGGTGGTTGAAGGTCAATCATCACAGCCCCAGGACATCGCTGCAGGAGCTCCTCAGGGCAGTGTCTTAGGCCCAACCATCGTCAGTTGCTCCATCAATGACCTTCCCTCCAACATAAGGTCAGAATTGGGGATGTTCGCTGATGACTGCACAGTGTTCTGCGCCATTCACAATGCCTCAGATAATGAAGCAGTCCATGCCTGCGTGCAACAAGACCTGGACGACGTTCAGGCTTAGGCTGATAAGTGGCAGGTAACATTCACGCCACACAAGTGCTAGGCAATGACTACCTTCAACAAGTGAGAATCTAACCACCTCCTCTTGACATTCAACGGCATTACCATCGCCGATTCTCTCACCATCAACATCCTGGGGGTCACCATTGACCAGAAACTTAACTGGACCAGCCAAATAAATAATGTTGCAACAAGAGCAGGTCAGAGGCTAGGTATTCTACGGCGAGTGTCTCACCTCCTGACTCCCCAAAGCCTTTCCACCATCTACAAAGCACAAGTCAGGAGTGTGATGGAATACTCTTCACTTGCTTGGATGAGTGCAGCTCCAACAACACTCAAGAAGCTTGACACCATCCAGGACAAATCAGCCCGCTTAATTGGCACCCCATCCACCACCTGAATCATCCACTCCCTCCACCACCGGCGTACCGTGGCTGCAGTGTGTACCATCTACAAGATGCACTGCAGCAACTCGCCAAGGCTTCTTTGGCAGCACCTCCCAAACCCGCGACCTCTTCCACCTAGAAGGACAAGGGCAGCAGGCGCAAGGGAACAACACCACCTCCAAGTTCCCCTCTAAGTCACACACCATCCTGACTTAGAAGTATATCGCCAATCCTTCATCGTCGCTGGGTCAAAATCCTGGAACTCCCTCCCTAACAGCACTGTGGGAGTACCTTCACCACACGGACTGCAGCGGTTCAAGAAGGCGGCTCACCACCAGCTTCTCAAGGGCAATTCGGGATGGGCAATAAATGCTGGCCTTGTCAGTGATGCCCACATGCCATAAAAACGAATTTTAAAAAAATATTTGCATTATCCTTCTGCAATAATCAGAAACCAGTTGAGGGAGATGAAGCCCTTCTTGTTGATGTAAACTGCTGGCTCATCTTCTGGTGCCCTAATAGCTACATGTGTGCAGTCTATTATGCCCTGGACATGAGGGAAACCGACCACTGCTGCACGTCCCAGAGCTGCTTCATTCTGGCTGTTGGCATCCATTGGGAAGGCAATGTACTGCTCTGCTTTGGCAAGGAGGCCATTGGTGACCAGCCAGATGCAGCTGCACACTGCAGACTGGGAAATGCAGCTGATATCCATTGTAGCAGCCTGGAATTTAAGGGCAGTGGTGACTTTGAGAGCCAGTGGCAAAGCACAGTCCTGCAACAACAGCCTGGTGAAGCACAGTCTCCTCATACTCTGCTCCTCAGAAATAAGAAACCAACTGACTAGAGATCCTTGTCGTATAGATCCCGTGGACTAGGTAAGGCCTTTTACGAGCAGATCCGCCTCACCTGCTGTCTTCTAACAGGCCCACCTCCTGCATTGTCCTGCTGTCTTCTAACAGGCCCACCTCCTGCATTGTCCTGCTGTCTTCTAACAGGCCCACCTCCTGCATTGTCCTGCTGTCTTCTAACAGGCCCACCTCATGCATTGTCCTGCTGCCTTCTAACAGGCCCACCTCCTGCATTGCCCTGGTTGTGGAGGCTGCTGTTGCTGCTGCTCCTCTTCCTCCAACTGCTCATCCACCCAAAGGAAAGAAGCACAAACATCACCCATAATCAGGGTAAGTAAGGGGGACAAACATCAGATCAAAGCAAACTGCAAGCACAAAACTGCCTTGGAAATGCACTACTCACAATAGCACACAGATCGTAAAGGCCTGAGTGCCTGCAGGCGAGTGCCCCATTAAATTTGTGAAGCCAATCCCACTAGGCTTCAATAGCGGGTTTGCTTCTAGGCTGGATGTCCAAGTCAACTCCGGAGCTAAAATGGCGGTCAGCCTAAGTTGATTTTCCCGATTTTAACCGCTCAGCCATCTCATTCTCATCGGACGCATTGGGTTAAAATCGGGGCGGTAGATAGATATTATGAAGCTTAAACTTAGAAACGATGGGGGCGATTTTCTGACGCCGGAGGAGGTGGGTTTGGAGTCGGGAAAGGCGGGAAAATTAGAATCAATGAGGTCGGGTTCGAAACCCGACTCCAACCTGCCTCCGTGGGATTTTGCCGGTGCCGGTTTTGGAGGTCGGGAAACGCCCCTGCCTCCAGCTGGCCATTGCGTTAATTAACATCTGCAAATGCTTGTTAAGGGCCTCTCTAAGCCTATTTTGAGAGGCCCTCGTGAATTTTCCATCATTTCGGCGTGCTTCACGCAATTTCTGAACCACGCCAGGTAAACCTGGCGGGTTAACTCGTGGGTGGCCTCCTCACTGCTGCAGGTCTAACAAGACCTCGTTTACTGCAGCAAGGATTACTTGCAGGTGCCAGATCTTGGCTTTAAAAGGTCTCTGAGCACTTTTAGAAGGCCTTCCAAAGTCGGAGGTGCTACAGCTTGACTCCATCAACTGTGGGACCTCCTGTGAAGACCCGCGCCCCGCTTACAATGAGCGCTTCCCCAGAGGAGGCATCTGCACGCAGAATGGGAAACATTCATTTCCTTTCACCTTGGACCTCAGATGAGGATGAGGACCATCCAGGGCAGCAGCAGAACCAGGCAGCTCAGCAGCAACATCAGCTGCAGCCCCAACCTCCTGCTCAGCCACCTGATGCTGCACAGGGCAGAAGGCACCAGCGCATCGCGGCACCTCGCTGCAGGAGATACCCCCCACAGAGGGTTTACAGACAAAGGATGAGCTACCTCAACATTAGTGAGCAGCAGTGCCAAAGGAGGTTGAGACTTTCGCGTGAGGTTGTCCGAGAGATCTGTGGCCTGCTGCAGCAAGACCTGGTGCCCAGAGGCTGTCAAAGTCACCACCGCACTCAACTTCTTTGCCTCAGGCTCCTTCCAGGGATCATCGGCAGACATCAGCGGCATCTCCCAGTCAGCCGCCCACAGGTGCATCACCCAGGTTACCAATGCCCTTTTTGCTAAGTCCCACAATTACATCCAGTTCACAAGGGATCAAGCAAGTATAACCGCACATTTGGTTGGATTCGCAAATATGGTAGGCATGCCAATGGTGCAGGGCATCATAAACTGCACACATGTGGCCCTTAGGGCGCCCCATCACAACCCAGCTATCTTTGTCAACCGAAAGGGCTTCCACTCCCTCAACGTACAGCTGGTGTGTAACCACAAGAAGGAGCTCTTGCATGTTTGCACCATGTACCCTGGCAGTTGCCATGATTCTTTCATCCTGCGGCACTCTAATGTTCCTCCGCTTTTCAATCCACCAAACCAACTTAATGGATGGCTCCTTGGTGACAAATGCTATCCCCTGAAGAAGTGGCTAATGACGCCGATCAGGAGGCCAGCTAACGAGGCTTAAGAGCGCTACAACGCCAGCCACACTTCGACCAGGTCCATCGTAGAGCAGACCATTGGGTTGCTGAAGATGCACTTCCATTGCCTTGACCGATCAGGTGGAGCACTCCAGTATACACCATACAGGGTCTCCAGAATGGTCGTGGTCTGCTGTACATTGCACAACATCGCACAGCGTCGTGGCTTGCAGCTTCCTGATGAGCAAGCGGCTCAGTTCCAGCCCTCCTCAGATGAGGATGAGGAGGAGGAGGAAGCTGAGGAGGAGGAGGAGGATCTGGAGGAGGAGGAGCAGGAGGAGGAGCAGCAGCAGGAGGAGGAGTAGGAGGAGGTCAGAGCGCTGGTGTTTCGACCAGCGGCAATGGCAGCATGTGAGCACATAGCTGCCAGGGATGGAAGGGATGAACTTACCATGGCCAAATTTGTATAGGTTGGCCGAGTTGGCACATGTCCTTGGCTCCATGCTAGGACTTCATTGACAATGGACATGACTCTCTGGCCTCCTTTCAGTCAGGCCACCAACCTGACAATGCAAGTGTGGCATTGTCCGCAATGTGGAGCTGCCTAAGGCTAAATAACAGTTGGCATAACGCCAACATTTTGGCATCAAATCATGTTAATGCTTTCCAACAGGGATGGCATTTCATCAATACACAGAAACAGTCTCCCAATCTACACACAGATCTGGAGCTTATATCCCTTGCCAGCTGTACCCACACAGCCTTGACTTCTTTGGCAGGCCTCTTCCTCTGAGATGAATGGAAGAACGCCTCCCTGCTAGATCTCACCCCCTCAAACAACATTTGCAGCGCCTCATCTGAGAGCCTCGGGTAGGCCCTTGCCTTGGAGTTGGATATAGGTATCTCAAAAGATGTTGGGCGTGGTGCAGGAGACGCAGAAATGCTGTGGAGTGAGCCAAGGGAGCAAGAAGCCACAAAATCAGACTGGAAAAGTCCTGTCAACGGAGGCGAGTTTCAGTCCCAAAACACTAATTGAGCAAGGGCATCCCACACCTCTGAAATCAAGTGGCCAATCATGGGAAAATCGCAATTTTTTGAAAACTATCAGTGGAGGCGAGTTTCAGACACACCCAAGCTGAAACCTGCCTCCATCTCACCTCCATGTGAGAAAAATCACCCTGATGTGCTGGAAAGATAGCCAGCAGGAGATAAATAAATGATAACATTTGAATTCTTAAAATACATCAATTTTTTTCATTAAAAAATGAAATACTCTACCCTCCTGATCTTGAAAACGAAGAACAGCTGTCCTTTCAAATCTTTGGATATTAATTTCTGCAACTTCCCCACCACCGCTGCGTTTGGTGTTTGAAAAGTACAAGTCCAAGACTTCATCGGTCAGCCTAGGATCAATTCCTTCTATCTGCACAGTATCTGTCTTCTCCAGACGGTGGGCAGTGATAACATTGCTTTCAAATGGCTTCTGACAACAATTCTGTAGAAAGGAGTTGGCATCTAAAAAAGCAACGTAAGGAAAAATTCTGTATTACTGCACACAGGCACATTAATCACAAACTTCAATACAGGCCTCAGTGAAACCACTTCATTCAGTTCCACACATCAATCAACCTGGCTTCACCCCCAAACATGCAAATAAATGAACTGCTGTTTGCTAAAAAAAATTAGAAAAGAATAAAGTGTGAGAACACCAACCTATATCAGTTTCAAATGTGACCGCTACTGTTTCACCATCTTGCAGAGGTTCGATATGATGCCCTGTGCTGTTGCTGAGGCTGTCAACATACAGAGAAATATGCTCTAACGTCGAGTTGCCATCAAATCCCCTCAGAACAAATTTTCGGGAGTCGTACTTTTCCTCTTCTTTACCTTTATCATATAATTGCACTTTCAGAGTTTTGCCCCCCACTTTGTGCTGTTTTTGTGAAATAATTTTTTCCAGGCCTGTAAACATAAACCAGAATTGCAAAATAATCAGTCAGTCAAATGGATCTATGTATGAACCTTACATCACTTAGAGTACCCATCACAGCCATAGCGCTCTTTAGACATTGTGCAAGTCCAACCGCTTTCACAAAATAACTCGCTCGATAACCTGGTGCAATAGGCAACAAAGAATAGGTTAGCAATTGTGTTAAAACAGCACACAAAGGATTTTTGCATAAGCTTCATCAATCCAGTGCATTACCAATGGAAATTAAGTCACTAAGTTCGAAATAACAACAGAAAATGCTGGAAAAACTCAGCAGACCAGGCAACATCCGTGGAGGGAAATTAGAGTCGACGTTTCGGGTCAAAACCTTTTTCAAAACTGGAAAGGAAATGAAATAGATCGAAAGGCAGGGCTGGGAGAGAACAAAAGTGAAGAGACATTAAGAGGTATTCAAAACGAGACGTGATGGTGATAGGACTAGTGGAGACAAAAGACGGCTCAGATTAGGTGTGAAATGTTCTGGCAGAATGAGAGACAGCTGTCATGTGGGAGAGAGAAAAAAAAGGAAATGGGGGGAGGGAAAAACCAAAACAAAGGTGTGGATAAAAAATATAAGTAAAAATGTAATAGGGGCCGAGGTTATGATCTGAAATTGTTGAACTCGATATTGAGTCCGGAAGGCTGCAAAGTGCCTAATCGGAAGATGAGGTGCTGTTCCTTGAGTTTATGTTGAGCTTCCGTGGAACAATGCAAGAGGCCAAGGACGGTGAGGTCCGAGTGGGAATGGAGCGGTGAATTAAAATGACAGGCGACCAGAAGCTCGGGGTCACCCTTACGGACTGAACGGAGGTGTTCCACAAAGCGGTCACCCAATCTGCGTTTGGTCTCCCCAATGTAGAGGAGACAGCATCGTGAGCAGCGAATACAGTATACTAGATTGCAAGAAGTACAAGTAAATCGCTGTTTCACCTGGAAGGGGTGTTTGGGGCCCTGGACAGTGGGAAGGGGGGAGGTATAGGGGCAGGTGTTACATCTCCTACGCTTGCACGGGAAGGTGCCAGGCGAAGGGGAAGGGATGCTGGAGGTGATAGAGGAGTGGACTAGGGTGTCTCGGAGGGAGCGGTCCCTATGGAATGCTGAAAGGGGAGGGGAGGGGAAGATGCGTTTGGTGGTGGGATCACTTTGGAGGTAGCGGAAATGGCGGAGGATGATCCGTTGAATGTGGAGGCTGGTGGGGTGAAAGGTGAGGACAAGGGGAACCCTATCGTGGTTCCGGGAGGGAGGGGCAGGGGTGAGGGCAGAAGTGCAGGAGATAGAACGGACATGGTCGAGGGCTGTGTCAACCACGGTAGAGGGGAAGCCTCGGTTGAGGAAAAAGGAAGACATGTCGGAAGCACTGGTGTGGAAGGTGGCATCGTCGGAGCAGATGCGGTGGAGATGGAGAAACTGGGAGAATGGAATAGAGTCCTTACAGGAGGCGGGGTGGGAGGAAGTGTAGTCCAGGTAGCTGTGGGAGTCAGTGGGCTTGTAGTGAATATTGGTCAATAACCTATCCCTAGAGATGGAGACGGAGAAGTCGAGGAAGGGAAGGGAAGAGTCAGAGTTGGACCATGTGAAGGTGAGGGAAGGGTGGAAATTGGAGGCAAAGTGAATGAAATTGTCTAGTTCAGGGCGGGAGCAGCTAAGTTCGAAGGTTTACTGTGTTCACTATTTGAATTGAAATCGTAAATGCCTTCCTTATCTATAGGATTATGATATTCACAGCAAACAGTGAACTAAGGAAGGTTCCTTCATAAACTCTCAATCTCACTCATCCAGCTCTTGAGCATGGCTATAGAGAGTGAAAGAATTGGTCAGGTGTGTTGCTCTGAGATTGGAGCCTTGCGTACAAAGGAAGTTCTGATGAAAGATCAACGACCTGAAACGTGAAATCTGATTCTCTCTCCACAGATGCTGCCTGGCCTGCTGAGTATTTCCAGTGTTTTCTGTTTTAGTACAAAGGAAGGATTGTTTTCCTCCTGGCCTGTTGTTAAAACTGACCTGAGAATGTTTGGTGTGATGCCGAGTGTCAAAAGAGGGAAAATGATACATCACCTCAGCTTGATGAGCACAAAAACAGCAAGTTTTATTGTCCCTTCTTTCCAGTTGTGTAAATAATGTCATTGTGGCTATCCTAATGGCTTGTGGAAGAGAATACCATATTTAGGGATTTTTGATCGATTTTTCTCGCACAAAAAGGATTTTGAGACTGAGTTAGGAATAAGAGTTGTGCTTTAAAACAAAGTGAATTGGCAGAGATTTGAAAAGAAATGGGTAAAGGCTGTAGATATTGAATAATGTGTATTAAAGATAGATGAGCCAGACTGGAAGATCTCACAACTCACCGTATATCTCAAACTGATACATTCAGGATCAGTTATCCCATCCCAGGCCCGTCAGCCAGGGTGGCCAGAGACATTAAGCAATTCATCGTCTCATCTCAGGTGGCCAAACAAATATCCATTCAAATGAGGCCCAAACCCAGAAATAGTTCAGGACTCCCAACACCAGCTGACTTTGTATCAGGTGGAAGTCAAAAATCATCATTCCCCACCCCAGTGATATGCAAATCAGATCACAAGGAGCTCCGTTGGTTACACACCCAGGTTACACTACCGTATAATTAGATACTGGGCAATACAGACACATTCCTCAACGTAAGATGTTCTGCCCATTTATAGGAGTGACCAGCACTGCTGTACCCAAGAGGATATGTAAGGCAGACCCAAAACTTGAAACCGAGGAGAAAACACAGTGCACAGTTCAGTGGGTTGTTACAAAACCCGGGAAGTGAGATTATTCTCCGCTTCTGAAGAAGTGTGGCCTCTGATTGGTTGAAAGCCTGTTGATGCAGGAAGGCTATATGGATGGTACTTTCGTAATCATCTCTCTTTCGCTCTCTCTGACTTCCTCTTTTAAGTCAGGAGCTTACCATTAGAAAAACATTGGATTCCAGCACTGAGAATGTGGATCAGTCTCCTGCTAGAGTATGTGTTGTATAATGCAGAGAGTGCCTCCTTCTATCAATATTTTTTATTGAAAAATCTTAAGGCTTGCCTCATTTGTGTATTAAAAGCTGAAGTGTAGGAATTCCTGTGAGTAACACTAGCACACGAATGCTCGACAAAGTAACGTCATATGTGTTGTGTCGGTACCTTTCTACCTAGACACAATTTAGGACTCAGAGCTCAGAGATTCAAACATGAAGTGCTTTATTGGAAGGAAAAGAAGTTCTGGAAAGTTCCGAACAAAGAGAGCTAAACTTAACCGAGAGAACACCCAACCATTTATCTCCTGTGACAGCGCCACCACAGGTGGGAGGAGAACACACAATACATAACATTTCCTCCCCTCTTAAATGGAAGGTCCACATTATTCCTCAACAGGTAAGTTACTTTCAATGCACTCAACGAACCTAGGGTAGAGGTAGACTGCCTCAAACCCTGACTTTACCCTGGGGTTTATTCTGCCCCAGTCTTGTGGGTAAGTCACTAAGCCTACAGATCCAAGCGTCTTGGAGGCCGCCGCTCTCTGACAGGATACCGGTGGTCATCGCTGGCTTCCACAGCAGTAGGCATTGACACAGGCCTGGATGGAGAAGGTGCCTGTGTCAGTTGAAAGTCAGGAGTTTGCACAGGTGGAACAGTCTCTTTGACTTCCTGTGTTGCACAGGTGGAACAGTCTCTTTGACTTCCTGTGTTGGAGAAGAGCACTGTGGCAAAGGATGCTGGTTTGCGGTATCATCTGGAAACAGTTCAGGCCAACCAGCCGTTGGAGCCTCTGTGGCTGTCTCTGCTCCTAGCAACAGTTGATCTGTGTGTCTTCTCCAGACGATGTCCTCAGCAGTCTCAACCGTGTAAGACACAGGGCCCGTCTGCGCGATCACCGTAGCAGGAACCCATTTCGGTCCAGTGTTGTAGTTTCGAGCTAGGACGTGCTCTCCCGGATGAAACCGTCTCTCCTTGGCTCTTTTCTCTCTCTTTTCAACTTGAGCTTGTTGTTGACGATGGACAACCTGCTCTGCCCTTGGAGGTTTGAGTAAGTCAAAACTTGTCCGCAACTGCGTCTTCATCATGAGCGAAGCGGGGGAAGTTTTGGTTGTGGCATGTGGCTCGTTCCTGTAGGACAACAGGAAGCTGTTCAGACATTGGTGGATTGAGCCCTGACCTTGCGATGTCTTCAAGGTGTGCTTCAAAGTTTGCACGAACCTTTCTGCCTGGCCGTTAGTAGAGGGATGATAGGGCGCAGACCTGATGTGTTGGACACCATTCACATGCAGGAAGGTTGCAAACTCCTGTGATACAAATTGTGGACCGTTGTCACTTACGAGTTGTTCCGGTGAGCCATAATGGCTGAAAATCTCACCAAGTTTCTCAATTGTTTTCTCTGCCGTGGTAGACCCCATCACAGCGACCTCCGGCCACTTGCTACGAGCATCCACAACCACCATAAACATCTTCTCTTCGAAAGGACCAGCGAAGTCCACATGTAGTCGCTGCCACACTTCTGCAGGCCAATCCCAGGGGTGTAGGGTTGCCAGCTGTGGAACATTCCGGACCCTTTGACATGGGGAACATGTTTTGGCTTTCTCCTCAATATTCCCATCGAGACCTGGCCACCAGAAGTAGCTTCTTGCCATTTCCTTCATCCGAACCATCCCACTGTGGCCTGTATGAAGTTGTTGCAGTATAGGTTCCCTCAGAGGTGGCGGAATGATGACATGGCGTCCCCAAAGAAGACAACCTGCCTGGACGGATAGCTCATTTCTTTTTGAAATGTAAGGTTTCAAACTAGGAGAATCTCCTATAGCTCTCCCTCGAATGACATCGTCCATTACCTCAGACAGGACTGGATCGTTGCGGGTGTACCTTTGCACCTGAACTGCAGTGACAGGTGCTCCCTCCACTTGTCTAAAGTAGAAGATGTCTATCTGACGAGGCTCTGGGGGAGTAACAGGCAAGGGTAGCCTCGAGAGACCGTCTGCGTTGCCGTGCAAGTCTGATTTGCGATATTTGATGTCGTATGTGTGTCCTGACAACAGTAAAGCCCACCTTTGCATCCTGCTTGCAGCGAGAGACGGAATTCCGGTGTGGGGCCAGAAGATTGAAGTCAATGGACGGTGGTCCGTCAGGAGTGTGAACCTTCTCTCAAACAGGTACTGATGAAATTTTCGAATTCCAAAAACGATTCCCAAGGCCTCGCGCTCGATCTGCGCATAGTTACTCTCGGCCTTCTTCAAGGCGCATGATGCGAAGGCGATAGGTTTCTCTTCACCCGAAGGCATGATGTGGGATATGACTGCTCCCACACCATATGGTGATGCATCACATGCTAGCTGCACGGGTAGCTTTGGGTCGAAGTGTGTCAGGACCTCCGATTTCAGCAATGCTTTCTTTGCTTGGGCGAAAGCTTCGTTGCACAGTTCAGTCCATTTCCATGTTTTGCCTTGACATAGCAACTGATGTAACGGCTTCAGCAATGTTGCTAATGTAGTGTATGTACCTTTAAGAGAGAACTACTTTTACAGCTCCTGTATACTGTAGTACCGGCAGTGACCACACCTGTATATAAGCCTTGAGCATGCCTCTGTACTGTTAGTCTTTAGACTACCCTCCTCCAGTAAACACCTGTTGATTGTTAATTTACAGCCTCCGTCTAGTTATTGGAAAACATCATACTTTAAGAATCACGGATTCAACAGTGGCGACGAGGTCGATTCGAATCTACCTGCAACTCTGCATTTCCTTTCAAGGACTCGCTCCGGGTGGACGGTGGAAGAAAGTCAAGGCCAGAAGCACAGGCGTCGACCACGAGCAACTGCCCAGTCATCCGGCAGAGAGTGAACATCGCAGGGGAGGCTGTTGAGAGCTGGGTTTGATTCTCCAGCCACGACGATCCAGCAACAGACTGGCAACAGGTACAGCGTAGACCCTTCCCGGACAGCGGCGGCTGGAGCCGACCGACGGCACAGAAAAGGCCGAGCAGCGTCGACGGAGTCAGAGAGAGGGTGAATCGCACAGGGCGCAGCCGGGGGTTGAAAACCGAGCGGCGTCGACGGAAAACAAAAAGAGAGAGAGGGTAAAGCAGCAGCCGGTTTCAGGACCGAGCGGCGGCAACGAGAGAGGCGCACAGGAGAACGCGCAGAGCACAGCCAGGGCTCAAGGGCTGAACAGCGTCTGCGGAGAAGAAGGGAGAGCGCGGGATACGCCATTTTAGAAGCCGCAGCGGAGAAGAAGGGCGAGCGCGGGAAGAAAGGAAAGCGCGGGAGACGCCATTTTGTGCCAGCGGAGAAGAAGGGAGAGCGCGGGAGACGCCATTTTAGACAGTTTAATCACACCCAGGCATGCAAAAGAGTGGCAGTATCACTGCGTTCGACAATGAAGTCGGAGATTGGGCGACATATGTGGAACGCATTGAGGTGTACTGCAAGGCGAATGAAGTGCCAGATGCGAGGAAAGCACTGGTTTTGTTGAATTCCATGGGTGCAAAAACTTATGGCTTACTGCGAAACCTAATAACCCCAGAGAAGCCAGTGGATAAGAATTTCGAAAGCATAGTGGAAATCCTACAGGACCACTTAAACCCCACACCGCTGCTGATAGCAGAAAGATTTAAGTTCCACAAAAGGAACCAGCATAAAGATGAAAGTAATGCTGAGTACTTAACGGAACTGCGCAAGCTATCGAAACACTGCCAGTTTGGATTGGGACTAGCAGATACGTTAAGGGACAAGTTTGTGTGTAGGCTTCAAAGTGAAGGAACCCAGAAACGGCTTCTATCAGAAAAGGATCTTACGCTGGACAAGGCTTTCAGCATGGCAGTATCACACGAAGCAGCCACACGGGGCGCTGCAGAGATACAACGGAGACTGCAAGAATATGGCACCAATGAAATGTCATATGGAGCAGGGAAGTGTTATCGCTGTGGCAGAACAACACATGACCAGAAGGATTGTTGGTTCAAGGACCAAGTGTGCAGACAGTGTGGAAAAGCAGGACACATAGCAAGAGTCTGCAGATCAGGAAAGAAAACCAGCAGCAAGAAATCTCCACAGGAGAAGTACAAAAAGGTACATGAGGTGATGGACAGTAGTTCAGACGAACAGAAAAGTGATACAGACTCCGGAAGCAAGGAGCTGGGTTGTCTGAAACTACATAAGGTAATCAAAATGGAGGATCACCAGACTACCTGGATCATGCTCAAGATAGACGGAGTCCAAGTGAAAATGGAATTGGATCAGGATCAGCCCTAACAGTCATAAACCAAAGGGACTACAAGCAGCTATTTTCACATATACCCTTGAAAGCTACAGAGATTGTCTTGAAGACGTACACGGGGCAAAAAGTCTACCCCAAAGGAAAAATAAGGGTGAACGTGATATACAAAGACCAGTAAATACCCAAAATGGACCAAAATGTATTGCCAGATGGAGGACCACCACTACTGGGACGTGAACAGATCCGGAAGATACAATTAGATTGGCATTCCATACAGGCACTGAAGGTTGAGGCCAAAAAGGATGACGACGTCACACCTGGACGACTGTCAAAAATGCTAACTGACGCACAAGAAGTGTTCCAGGAGGGACTCGGAACACTAAAAGGCATAACAGCGACGATTAAAATAGAGGAAAATGCAAGCCCAAAGTTTTTTAAGGCCAGACCGGTGCCTTATGCGATCCGACCAGCCGTCGAAGCAGAGCTGGAAGGGTTGGAACGTTCAGGAGTACTGTCCAAAGTAGACTGGAGCAAGTGGGCTACACCCATCATTCCTGTAATGAAGAGGTCGTTGAATAATACGCCTGGGGAACCAAAGAAGGTCCGCATCTGTGGGGATTTTAAGGTGACAGTGAACCCAGTCCTTCACACGGTACAATATCCACTTCCACGGATTGAGGATATTTTCGCCTCGCTATCTGGAGGTAAACGCTTCACCAAAATTGATCTGGCCCAGGCGTACCTGCAAATGGAGGTAGAAGAAGCCTCGAAACAATACCTCACAATCAACACTCATAAAGGTCTCTACCAATACAACCGGCTGGTGTTCGGGGTAGCATCGGCACTGGCTATTTGGCAAAGGGCAATGGATCAAGTCCTGCAAGGGATTCCAGGGACCCAGTGTTATTTGGACGACATGCTGATCATGGGCGAAAATGACAGTGATCACCTCGCCAACCTGGAGAAGGTGCTCACTAGATTAAAGGAATATGGGCTACGAGCTAATCGCCACAAGTACGAGTTTTCCCAGAAGCAGATCTCGTATTGTGGCCACGTTATTGATGAAGAGGGGTTACATAAGTCCCTTGAAAAGATTGAGGCAGTAGCCAAGGCTCCAGCACCGGAAAATGTGTCACAACTGAGGTCGTTCCTCGGGCTGGTGAACTACTACCATAAGTTCTTACCAAATTTGTCTACAGTATTACACCCACTGAATACCCTACTGCAAACGGGGGTACCATGGAAGTGGAATGACGAATGTAAACGAGCTTTCCAGAAGTGTAAAGAATTGATCACATCAAAAGAGGTGTTGGCCCATTTCAACCCAGCACTACCAATTCGGTTGGCATGTGATGCATCACCCTATGGTATTGGAGCGGTGCTGTCGCACAAATTCCCAGACGGGTTGGAGAGGCCAGTAGCCTTTGCGTCTCGGTCACTAACCTCAGCCGAGCACAACTACGCCCAGATCGACAGGGAGGCCCTCAGCCTAGTATGGGGAGTAAAAAAATTCAACCACTATCTGCATGGGCAGAAGTTCACCTTGCTGACTGACCACCAACCACTTGTCTCCATCTTTAATCCAAAGAAGGGCGTTCCGGTGATGACTGCACAACGGCTACAAAGATGGTCCCTTTTTCTAGGGGCGAACCAATATGAAATAGAGAAGGGCACGAAACAGCATGGAAATGCTGATGGGCTATCACGCCTGCCACTGCCTACTGTGGAGGAAGCACCAGCAGTGGACCCTATTGAAATATTTTATTCGTCGATAATTGAACGATTGCCAGTAACTAACGCGGAGAAAGAGAAGGAGACCCGCAATGATCCGACACTGTCTCAGGTATATGATTTGACGGTGAAGGGATGGCCAACACATGGCGACTCACTGTTGCCAGCATTCTCATCCAGAAGAGAACAGCTGTCAGTATGCCAGGGGACAGTGATGTGTGGATCCCGAGTGGTAATTCCACCCAAGTTAAGGGAGAGAGTGCTCAATGAGCTTCACGAAGGCCATCTGGGAGGGATGAAAATGAAAAGCCTTGCTAGGGCTTATGTGTGGTGGCCGGGGATCGATCAACAAATCGAGGACCTAACAAAGAGCTGCTCAGGATGCCAGAAGGTCCAAAATGCACCACCACATGCCCCTCTACACCCATGGGAGCGGCCCTCCTCTCCATGGCAACGGGTGCATATTGATTTTGCTGGTCCATTCATGGACTCAATGTTCTTAATAGCAGTGGATGCGCACTCGAAATGGCCTGAGGTGATCAAAATGTCCTCAACCACTACAGAGAAAACGATTGCAATCCTACGGACCATATTTGCCAGGAACGGCTTGCCAGAGCAGATTTGCTCTGATAACGGACCACAGTTTGTGTCCGAAGAGTTTCAGAAATTTATGAGAAGGAATGGGGTAAGGCATTACACATCCGCCCCGTATCATCCAGCCACACATGGATTGGCTGAGAGGTTCGTACAAACCTTTAAAAAGGCAATAAGGGCCATGTGCGATGATGAAATTCCACTACAGCATAAGGTGGACAATTTCCTGTTAGCCTACAGAAATGTGACACATGCAGTTACCAACCAGACCCCGGCCATGATGTTCTTTAACCGAAGGTTGAGATCTCGTCTGGATTTGCTCAGACCAAATGTGCGAAGAAATGTTGAGAATAAGCAATTCCAGCACATCAATGAGAAGCCGACAAGGAGCTTCAATGTCGGACAACCAGTTTTGGCCTGCACCTATCGAACAGAGAAATGGCAACCTGGAACGATATGCACATGGCAGGGGCCATTAATGTACACAGTGGATGTCGGGGAGAACATTGTGAGACGCCACGGCGACCAGATCCTAGCGTCACAGGAACGAGTCAACCCCATGTCTCGCGTACCTGGGGATGAACCCGACATACCGATAGCATCTACCTCAGAAACAGTAGCAGCGGAAACTGATGAACTAACCGACGAAAGGGGGCCAGAATCGCCTCCGCACCAAGAACAAGAACCTCAGGAAAGGCGCTATCCAGAAAGGATCAGGAAGCCGCCCCAAAGACTGAATCTATAAATGGACTATTTCAGTTTAAAGTGCATGTTAAAGTGTTAACTGTTATTTGAATGTTATGGGTACTGTTAATCTAAAAGGGGAGGAATTGTAGTGTATGTACCTTTAAGAGAGAACTACTTTTACAGCTCCTGTATACTGTAGTACCGGCAGTGACCACACCTGTATATAAGCCTTGAGCATGCCTCTGTACTGTTAGTCTTTAGACTACCCTCCTCCAGTAAACACCTGTTGATTGTTAATTTACAGCCTCCATCTAGTTATTGGAAAACATCATACTTTAAGAATCACGGATTCAACAGCTAAGTCTGGAATAAACTTCCCATAGTAGTTAAGTAGCCCCAGAAATGAACGTAACTGGCTCACATTCTGGGGTGCTGGGGCCTCCACGATCGCCTTGACCTTTGATGGCGCCTTATGCAGGCCAGTAGCGTCAATCACATGCCCCAGGCACTCAACTGAAGACTGAAAGAATTCACATTTGTCTTTACGAACTCTGAGACCGTATCCTTTCAGTCGTTGTAGTGTCGCATCCAAGTTCAGAAGATGATCCTCCTCATTTGTCCCAGTGACAAGGATGTCGTCCAGGTAGCACTGGACTCCTGGCAGTCCACTCAAAATCTGATCCATTGCCCTTTGGAATAGAGCAGGGGCCGACGTAATTCCAAACGGAAGGCGGCAGTACCTGTATAGCCCCTTGTGTGTCACAATTGTCAGCAGCTCCTTTGATTTGTCATCGACATGCATTTGTAGATAAGCCTGGCATAAGTCTATTTTGCTGAACTTTTGCCCTCCAGCCAGGCCCGTAAAAAGATCATCAATGAGGGGAAGAGGGTACTGTTCCACAGACAGCACCGGGTTAATAGTCACTTTAAAATCCCCGCAGATTCGAACAGATCCATCCTTTTTCAGGACAGGAACAATGGGTGTGGCCCATTTGCTCACGCTCACAGGCTACAGGACTCCATTCTCGACTAAGGCCTCCAAGTTAGCCTCAACTTTTGGCCTAATTGCATAGGGTACAGGTCGGGCTTTGTGAAACTTCGGCTTGCTGTCAGGTTTAATGTCCAGTTTCACGCTGATCTTTTTCATGCTCCCAAGTTCCCCATTGAAGAGTTCTGCATGTTTGTTTAACACTGCAGTCAGACATGACTCCCCTTTTGACATCATGCGGACTGCAGGCCAGTCCAGCGTGATTTTCTCTAGCCACGCATGTCCCAGTAGCGATGGGTAATTTCCCTTTACCACATATAGTGGCAGTTTTGCAGTCTGTCCGTTCAATTTAACTGTCACCTCAATGGCGCCTCTCATGGCCACAGGTTCGCTGGTATACGTCTTTAGTACAATGTTTGTTGGCTGAAGGGTAAGATGCTTTAGCATTTTGTTGTAGACAGTGTCTGAAACAAGGGACACAGCCGCGCCTGTGTCCACCTCCATCCGCACTGATTGTCCCTCCACCAGTGGTGACACCCAATAGCCATTTGAATCACCTGCAACCGTCAGTATGTGCACCTCTTCCTCCTCAGAGGTGTCGCTCCCCTCTGTTTTGCTTGTTCCATCATACTGCACTGAATGAACACTCTTTTTCCTCTCTTGTCCAAATACAGACATTTTGCTTCCGTGCTTCCCAGCTCTGTCTGTTCTTTTTTTACCTCTACAGGCACGTTCAATGTGACCCTTTTTGCCACAATTTCGGCATTCCAGCTCCGTACACCAGCAGTCATTAGCGTGATGGCCCGTTTTCCCACAACGGTAACATGTGCCGTTCCGCGCACCTTTAGGCTCAGACGACACCTTGTGAACTCTCCCTGTTGAACTCAACTGGTGAGCCTCCTTTTCCGCCATCTCCATGGAGACACTAACTTCAATGGCCTTTTCAAGAGTAAGGTTGTCCTCAGTAAGAAGGCGCTTCTGTGTGGCTGCATTTTGCAGACCACACACGAGTCTGTCTCTAATGGTGTCCTTCAGCACCTCCTTGAACTCGCAGTGTTCTGATAACCTTTTTAAAGCAACAATAAACATCGTCACTGATTCTCCCTCCTCTTGATTCCGTTTGTGAAATCTAAATCTCTCAGCAATAACCAGAGGTTTTGGTGAAAAATGTGCTCCAAGAATTTCCACTAGTTGCTTATATGTTTTAGTTCCTGGCTTATCTGGCTGCACGAGGCTGCGAAGTAAATTGAATGTCTTCGGCCCGATTACACTCAAAAAGGTAGGCACGACCTTTTCATTTGCCACCGCATTCGCCAATACAAAATAGTCAAAACGTTCCGTATATGCGCTCCATTGCTCCACATTTTCATCAAAATCACCGATGTTTCCTAATATAGTAGCCATCTCACGTTTCAAATTAAAATTTCTGTTTACTCACTGTTGTAACATTAATGTGATGCTGCAATCTCTGTTCCGAGTGTTTTGTAGTCGAAAACAAGAAAGTTCCCACAACACAGATTCATCCGATCCTCGTCGCCACTTGTTGTGTCGGTACCTTTCTACCTAGACACAATTTAGGACTCAGAACTCAGAGATACAAACATGAAGTGCTTTATTGGAAGGAAAGGAAGTTCTGGAAAGTTCCGAACAAAGAGAGCTAAACTTAACCGAGAGAACACCCAACCATTTATCTCCTGTGACAGCGCCACCACAGGTGGGAGGAGAACACACAATACATAACAATATGAAGTGGTAAGCATTCATGGAATGCAGTCATTTCTAGGTTGCTATCGTTTTCATCCCTGCCACATATTCTATCTCTCTCTTTCTCTCAGATGGTACAGTTAATGATATCGATATTTACCATCACTGCTAGGGCAGGTCACAAACCAAGAGCGTTCGCCATTTACAGAGATTTCCACATCTGGTGCAATTCTTTCGAAATACATTGCAACAACATCTGTATCAACTGGGCCGTCACTGCGAACCAGCAGCTGGTTGGAGCTGCTTTCCTCTCTCTCGGAGGATTCCAAAACTGAAAGAAAAATGTATACATGAAGGACTCTTTTTTCCTCAAATAATGACTGTGACACATAACGAGGGTCATGGCAGGATGTACTTTGATCTGCAGAAACAAAGTCTGTACCTGACTCTGCCACTGGAACTGGGAATCCTTGATTTTGAAATCCTTTTGCCGGGCTCTGCATAAGGAAAGCAGAAATAGAGTACTGTACACAATAGGTGACTACATTGTTCTAGACAAATTAATGGTGCATTGGTTGTAAATTAAATGAAAACAAAAAATACAAATAAAACAAAAAATAGTCAATTCACTTTCTATTTTCCCCTACTTTTCTCTCCTGCTCCCCTGAATGAGTTGGCTCATGCTGCGGTGCGGTTCCATCGCAGACTAATGTTCCGTGTAATTTTTTTTTTGGTGCATGGGCCCTTTAACGGGCTGCGCAGCCCATTCAATTTTTCGTGCATGTGCGGTTATTTCCGTTGAAAAGCCGGTGAGTGGCCTATGCGGGACCTCCAGACCGCTGCATGGCCGCGCAGCTTAGCAGGAACATAAGAAATAGGAGCAGGTGTAGGCCATTTAGCCCCTCGAGCCTGCTCCGCCAGTCAATAAGATCATGGCTGATCTTCAACCTCAACTCCACTTTCCTGCCCTATACACATGTCACTTAATTGCTCCACAGTCCAAAAGTCTATCTATCTCAGCCTTGAATATACTCAACGACTGAGCATCCACAGCAATTTGGGGCAGAGAATTCCAAAGATTCACAACGCTCTGAGTGAAGAAATTCCTCCTCATCTCAGTCTTAAAAGGCCGACTCCTTATCCTGAGAATATGCCCCCTAGTTCTAGACTCTCCAGCCAGGGGAAACAACCTCTCAGCATCTACCCTGTCAATCCCCCTCAGAATCTTATACGTTTCAATGAGAGCCCCTTTCATTCTTCTAAACTCCAGAGAGTATAGGCCCAATCTACTCAATCTCTCCTCATAGAACAAGCCTCTCATCCCAGGGGTCAATCAAGTGAACCTTTGTTGCACCGCCTCTAAGTCAAGTATATCCTTCCCTAAATAAGCAGACCAAAACTGTGCACAGTACTCCAGGTGTGGTCTCACCAGGGCCCTGTGCAATTGTAGCAAGACTTCCTTACTCTTGTACTCCAACCCCCTTGCAATAAAGGCCAATATGCCATTTGCCTTTGTAATTGTTTGCTGTACCTGCACGCTAACTCTCTGTGTTTCTTCTACTAGGACACCCAAATATCTCTCAACATCAACATTTAATAGTTTCTCACCAGTTAAAAAATATTCTGTTTTTCTATTCTTCCTACCAAAGTGAATAACCTCACGTTTCCCCACATTATACTCCATCTGCCACCTTATTGCCCACTCACTTAACTTGTCTATATCCCTTTGCAGGCTCTTTGCATCCTCCTCACAGCTTACTTTTCCACCTAGCATTGTATCGTCAGCAAACTTGGATACATTGCACTCGGTCCCTTCATCTAAGTCATTAATGTAGATTGTTAATAGCTGAGGCCCAAGCACTGATCCTTGTGACACCCCACTAGTTACAGCCTACCAATCTGAAAATGACCCGGTATTCCCTACTCTCTGTTTTCTGTCTGTTAACCAATCCTTTATCCATGCTAATACCTTACCCTCAACCCCGTGTGCCCTTATCTTGCTTAACAACCTTCTATGTGGCACCCTATCGAATGCCTTTTGGAAATCCAAATATACTACTTCCACTGGTTCCCTTTATCTATCCTGCTAGTTACGTCTACAAAAAACTCTAATAAATTTGTCAAACACAATTTACCTTTCATAAAACCATGTTGACTCTGCCTAATCATATTATGATTTTCTAAGTGCCCTGATACCACTTCCTTAATAATGGATTCCAGCATTTTCCCAATGACTGATATCAGGCTAACTGGCCTGTAGTTCCTGGTTTTCTCTCTCTGTCCTTTCTTGAATAGCGGGGTTACATTTGCTACGTTCCAATCCGCTGGGACCTTTCCTGAATCTAGGGAATTTTGGAAGATCACAGACACTGTTATAATTTTGGTATCCGATTCAAATGGACATTTTTCATGTATGAACATAGATTGCGGTGTCATCAGCTATTTGACTTTGAGAGCCATCATACCTAAACCCACTCCTATCCTCACCCAACAGCCACATTTACTTTCCAGTAGGTCTCTCAGTAGCGATCAGGGATCAAAATCGTGATTTTTCGCTCCTACGTATAGAGGTGGGGAATCCAATTGTAGCAACCTAACTGCTGCCCCAGCTGAGATTTACAGAGTCAGCACAGACCAGGAAATGGATCTGGAACTTTATGGTCAGGATAGCTTCGGATTATACCAGTCAGAGCCTTTACCCATTAGGAAGTTACCATTCATTTTAAGAAAAGTCAGATTGAATACCAAATATGCTAATCATCTTAAAACAATATGATCTGATAATAAAGGATGGGAAAAAGACAGTAGAGAGAAAGGATCTTAGCTCCGAAAATCAAGAAGTAGAATCAGTTTGGGTGGAGCTAAGAAACAGCAAGGGGCAGAAAACATTGGTGGGAGTTGTTTACAGGCCCCCAAACAGTAGTTGCAATGTAGGGCAGAGTATAAGTCAAGAAATTAGAGGCGCATGTAACAAGGGGAGTACAGTAATCATGGGGGACTTTAATTTACATATAGACTGGGAAAACCAAATTTGCAGTAATAGTGTGGAGGACGAGTTCATGGAATGTATACAAGATAGTTTTCTAGATCAGTATCTTGAGGAACCAACTGGGGAACAGGCTATTTTAGATCTAGTATTGTATAATGAGAAAGGGTTAATTAATAAACTTGTAGTAAAGGAGCCTTCAGGGAAGAGTGACCACACTATGATAACATTTTATATTGAGTTTGAAAGTGATTTAGTTAAATCTAAAACTAGGGTCTTAAATCTAAATAAACAAACTACGTAGGTATGAGGGGCGAGTTGGCTAAGGTATATTGGGAAACTACATTAAAAGGTATGACGGTAGACAAGCAATGGCTAGCATTTAAAGAATTAATAATAATTTACAACATACATTCCGTTAAGGCACAGAAACCCCACAGGAAAAGTGGTCCAACCATGGCTAACAAGAGAAGTTAAAGATAGTATTAGATCAAAGGAATAGGCTTATAATGTTGCCAAAAAGCCTGAGGATTGGGAGGATTTTAGAATTCAGCAAAGGAGGACCAAGAAATTGATAAAGAAAGAGGAAAAAGAATATGAGAGTAAATTAGCAAGAGACATAAAAACAGATTGTAAATGTTTTTATAGTATGTAAATAGGAAGAGATTAGTGAAAGTAAATGTGGGCCCTTTAGAGGCAGAGACAGGAGAAATTATAATGGGCAATAAGGAAATGGCAGAGACATTAAACAAATACTTTGGGCAGGATTTTCATTGGGCCGTGGAGGCGGGATTGGAGGCGTGTGGGGGGTTAAAATCCTGAAATCGGGGGGCACGAACCCATCCCGCACCCAACCCGCCTCCATGTCAGTTTCAAAGAAGGCGGGTACCCGACCCATACTGGGACCCGCCTCCCCGAGGCAGGAAGGGGATTAGTGCCAATTAACTGCCTGTTAACAGGTAGTTAACAGGCAGTTTGTAGCCTAATCCCTATTTTTAATGTTGAAGTGTGGGATTCCCGACGGCTCCAAACCATGCCAAGTTAGAGGAGGCGGACCGTTGGGATGAAGGGCTTGGAGGGGTCGAGATGTCCGGTGTTCAGGCGAGTGATGGGTGCATGAGTGCAAAGGTAAGTGTGTTTGGTGTGTGTAAAGTGTTTAAAGAAGTTATACGTACCGTTACTTACCTTTACAGCCTTCCTTCCTTCAGGTCTTGGGTGTCCCTCATCTCACCGGCACAGAAAGCAGAATGGCCACGAGCTGTCAAAAGTTGCAGCATTCAGCTTTCTGTTCTGGAGAGATCTCTAAATCAGCCTGAGAGGAAGGAATTAACTTAGTGTACAGATTGTCAGTGTTTGACAGCTTCAAAGAGCTGTCAAACGCTGATATTTCATCTGTCAAAAGCTCTTGACAGATGAAATGTCAATCTGTGATGTCACCTGTTGCCGGGTGGCCCTTAATTGGCATGCTGAGCCCGCTGGGTGGCCTCAACAAGGTCAATCAAGTGAAAATCGCGTGGGTTGGCCACAACTCGATGGAGGCGGGACTACAACCCCAAAAGTTGTAGTCCCGCCTCCTACACGCCTCCAGTATCAAAATCCAGCCCGTTGAATATATTCAAGAGAAGGGTCAATACATTTTTGGGAACTAAGGGAATTAAAGGATATGGGGATAGTGCGGGAAGGTGGAGTTGAGGGAGAAGATCAGCCATCATCTTGTTGAATGGCGGAGCAGGCTCGAAGGACCAGGACATCACGGCAGGAGTTCCTCAGGGCAGTATCCTAGGCCCAACCATCTTCAGCTGCTTCATCAATGACCTTCCCTCCATCATAAGGTCAGAAATGGGGATGTTCGCTGATGACTGCACAGTGTTCAGTGCCATTCGTAACTCCTCAGATAATGAAGCAGTCCATGCCCACATGCTGCAAGACCTGGACGACATTCAGGCTTGGGCTGATAAGTGGCAAGTAACATTCGCGCCACACAAGTGCAGGGCAATGACTATCTCCAATAAGCGAACGTCTAACCATCGCCCCTTGACATTCAATGGCATTACCATCGCCGAATCCCCCACCATCAATATCCTGGGGGTCACCATTGACCAGAAACTTAACTGGACCAGCCACATAAATACTGTGGCAACAAGAGCATGTCAGAGGCTGAGTGGCGAGTGTCTCACCTCCTGACTCCCTAAAGCCTTTCCACCATCTACAAGGCACAAGTCAGGAGCGTGATGGAATACTCTCCACTTGCCTGGATGAGTGCAGCTCCAACAACACTCAAGAAGCTCGACATCATCCAAGACAAAGCAGCCCGCTTGGTTGGCACCCCATCCACCACCTTAAACATTCTCTCCCTCCATCACCGGCATACCGTGGCTGCAGTGTGTACCATCTACAAGATGCACTGTACCAACTCGCCAAGGCTTCTTCGGCAGCACCTCCCAAACCCGCAATCTCTACCACCTAGAAGGACAAGGGCAGCAGGCGCATGGGAACATCACCACCTCCAAGTACCCCTCCAAGTCATACACCATCCTGACTTGGAAGTATATCGCCGTTCCTTCTTCGTCGCTGGGTCAAAATCCTGGAACTCCCTAACCTAACAGCACTGTGGGAGTACCTTCACCACACGGACTGCAGGCGGCTCTCCACCACCTTCTCAAGGGCAACTAGGGATGGGCAATAAATGCTGGCTTTGCCAACGATGCCCACATCTCATGAATGAATAGGAAAAAAATGGCCTCCTCCAGCTTCTATTTCTTATGTTATAATATGTTTGGCTTCAGTTGTGACCGGAATTATGTTTATGCTTATAATTTATGTTTAAAATCTTTGGCCGGAAATTTCCGGGTGGTAGCGCGCACAATTGGTGGCAGGTTGGGTGGGGAAGTCAGGAACCCGCTGTCACCTTTCCCCAGGTGCGTCTGTCATTGCAGAGCCGACCCAACCGGCAGCAGCGGGGGCCCAATTGAGATGATTATCAGGTAGTTTACAGTCACTTGAAAGCCTTTTCTCACTTACTTTTTAAATTTCCCTGCATGGCCATGGGATTCACGTTGTTTTGGAACCACGTCTGTCAACCTGAGGCGTGAGTTCCGTGGCCATTGCTCCAGCTGATTACTTGACAGCATCAAATGTTCAGTGAAAGCTCCCACCTGACAGATGATCACTTTCCTCAGGCAGAAGCTGCTGCCCAGTCCATTTCCAGCACAGATTCTGCAGGCTGCAAGTGTTTCCAGTAAAGTCTCCATCCAGTGTCACCTCATTGGAGGAACTCTCTTAGCATTGACAGATTGCTTCTGTCAACTGTACTTCACTTGCCATCTATTCCATCAACATGGGTGCCCTTTATATTGTCTCACCTTGGTCTTCAGAATCAGACCACAATGAGCCCCAACACCAGCAGCATCAAAGACACCAGCAGCACCAACAACAACACCAACCTTCTCCGCAATCATCTGATGCTGCACAGGAGAGGGCATCAGCACCCGAGCACATTGCTGCCCGGGAGACCAGCGATGGCCTCATCATTGCCAGATTTAGTTAACATTATGCTTTACACCCATATGGCTGACACATGATGCGCCAGGTAAACACCACCCCACACCAACAACATAAAGTATCCCTACAATGCCCAAGCCATTCCTTTCACACTCATCACTATTGCGGGGGTACCGTTATGTCTCACCATTCACTGCAACTCACTAAGCCATTTTCAAAGGTGCACACTAATCTGTCTAAGTGTTGACAATAAAGATTTTTATGTTTGACATCACATTAACAGAAACTTTACATAAGCATTACATAAAACACCCAAGTGCCTACCCTTGTGTGTTGTTAGTTGGAATTATTGCACTAGGATGAGGGTGAGTGTGAGGGGTGGCTTGTGAGATGGACATGTGATAATATAGATAGAGAGAGAGGGATGGTGGATGTGCAAGGTATGTTGGTGTGAGTAAAGATGTGCAAGAGTAGGAAGGCAGAGTGATGGGGATGTGATGAGAGGCACAGCAGATTGCCATTGAGTGTGGCTTTGTACTAACGTTTCCTGATCTAATGAGATCATTGAAACATTTGTGGCATGGCACCCAGGTCCTCCTGACCACATCCCTGCTTGTGACCTACTTTGCAATCTGCAACCAGGCTGTCTTGGTCTCCTGGGGAGTTCTCTTCCACCCATCGAAACAGAAGAGGACCTGCGTGCTCTGACTCCCTCCATAAGCATATGGAGGGAGTCATCGGAGAACCTGGGTGCAGCCCTCTGCCTCTGTGCAGTCACTGTCAGGGTTTGCAGCACTCCAATGCTGTAGTGCACTGATCGCACTATGTTCGATTGAACTTCAAATGTAATGTGGTCATGGTCCCTTTAAGGATCCCAACTGAAAACTCATCATGAATGACGTCACCAGACCCGCTCTATCTCATTGGGCTGGGTAACGCGCTGGGCGGGCTTAGTAGGCCCCATTAATGTAAGTTAATTTTCAACAGTGGGATGGAGCCAGCAGTGGGGTCACTACCCGCCACAGACACCGCCCGCATCGGACCCGCCGAGGTAGGCAAAATTCCAGGCTATGTCATCGCTTTTTGGACAGCAGGACGGTTAAAACTTCTGAGAACGGTTTTACATACAATCCTACATTTACATCTTTAAATATGTATCAACAAAAATGAGGAACATTTGTCTTTGTACTATTTAAAAGAAACCTGTTGTGTATGTATCTTTAAGAGAAGAACTGATTTTATACTGCAGTACCGGCAGTGACCACACCTGTATAAAAAGCCCAAGCAGGCTTCTGTACTTCAGTCTGACGTTTACCCTCTGTTCAGTAAATACCTGTTTTATTGTTCTCCTGCAGTCCATGTATTATTGATACTCGGACACTACACTGGTGACGGGCAGGTTCGAACTCACCTGCAGTACTGCATCACCTCACGGGGATCTTTCCCTGAGAAGAAGCTTCTTGGAGGTCGAAGTCAGGTCAACGGGCGTCGACCGCGGGCAGCCGCCCAAGGATCCATCGGTGTTCGGAGAATTGCGGGAGAGGCTGTGGAGAGCTGGGCTTGGCTCCCCAGTCAAGGTGTTCCAGCAAATCCTGCTGGTAGCAGGTAGTGCGCTGACCCTTCCGGACTGCGGCGGGCTTGAGCTCGATCGAGCGGCTCTGCAAAGGGGCCGCACAGCGTCGTCGGGAGGAAAGAGAGAGAGAGAGGGTGGAGCGCATAGGGCGCGGTCGGTGCTCAAGAACCGGGCAGCATAGAGAAAATAAAACGAGGGGAAGGAAAAGTGAGACGCGCCGAAGCCGCGGGTCGCCGACATTAACCTGTAGAACGCTAGGAGCAGCGTGGCAGCAAGGGGAAGAAGGAAAAGCGCGGGAGGCGCCATTTTATTCCATTGGGGAAGAAGGAAAAGCGCGGGAGGCGCCATTTTATTCCATTAGGGAAGAAGAAAAAGCACGGGAGGTGCCATTTTAAATCACCCAAGATGCCGAAGAGTGGCAGTATCACTGCTTTCAACAACGAGGTAGAAGGCTGGACCACGTATGTGGAAAGAATTGAAGTGTACTGCAATGCAAATGAGGTGGCCAATGGAAAGAAGGCGTCGGTATTATTAAATTTGATGGGCGCGAGAACGTACGGCCTATTGCGGAATTTAATTACCCCAGCTAAACCAATGGAGAAAAGTTTTGTAGAGAATGTTAATATCTTACAGGAACACCTAAACCCTACACCGCTGCTGATAGCAGAAAGATTCAAGTTCCATAAAAGAAACCAACACAAATATGAGAACAATGCTGACTATCTTACGGAACTATGCAAGTTATCGAAGCACTGCCAGTTCGGAGCAGGACTGGCAGACACCTTGCGGGATAGGTTTGTCTGCGGGCTCCAGAGTGAAGGAACCCAGAAACGACTACTTTCGGAAAAGGACCTGACGCTAGAACAGGCTTTCAGCGTGGCAGTATCCTACGAAGCAGTAGCACAGGGAGCTGCGGAAATACAACAGAAACCACAAGAATACAGCGCTAACGAAATGGCGTATGGAGCAGAAAAGTGCTATCGCTGTGGCAGAACAACCCATGATCAGAAGGACTGCTGGTTTAAGGACAAAGTATGCAGGCAATGCGGGAAAATGGGACATATAGCAAGAGTCTGCAGGTCGGGAAAGAAAACCAACACTACAAGAACTACTAAGGAAAAGTACAAGAAAGTAAAAAAAATGACAGACAGTAGTTCGGAAGATCAGGAGAGTGATAATGACTCCGGGAGCAGGGAACTAAGTTGTCTAAAGTTACACAACATGATCGCAAAGGAGGATCACCGAACCATTTTGGTCACCCTCATGATAGCAGGGTCCCAAGTAAAGATGGAATTGGATACAGGATCAGCCCTAACTGTCATGAATCGACGAGACTATGAGCGGCTATTCTCACACATACCCTTAAAGGACACGTCCATTGTATTGAAGACATACACGGGGCAAAAAGTCTACCCCAGAGGAAAAATAAGGGTGCCAGTTAAATACAACGGCAAGGAAACACAGAAACTGTATCTATATATACTACAAGATGGAGGACCACCATTATTGGGACGTGAATGGATCCGAAAAATACAATTGGATTGGCATTCCATTCAGGCGCTAACTGTGACTGACAAAAAGGATGATGACGTCACACCTGGACGACTGTCAAAAATTCTAACTGACGCGAAAGAGGTGTTCCAACAAGGACTTAGGACTCTAAAAGGAGTAAAGGCAACGATGAAAATCGAAGATAACGCAAACCCAAAAAATTCTTTAAGGCCAGACCGGTACCGTATGTGATCCGCCCAGCTGTTGAAGCAGAACTGGAGAGTCTGGAGCATTCGGGTGTGCTGTCCAAGGTGGACTGGAGCGAGAGGGCCACACCCATCGTTCCTGCAATGAAGAAATAATTGAGCAGCACGCCTGGGGAGCCGAAGAAGGTTCGCATATGTGGGGACTTCAAGGTAACTGTGAACCCAGTCCTGCACACAGTACAATATCCACTTGCACGGATAGAAGATATTTTCGCCTCACTATCTGGAGGGAAACGCTTTACGAAGATTGATCTGGCCCAAGCGTATCTACAAATGGAGGTGGAAGAAACATCTAGGAAATACCTCACGATAAACACTCACAAAGGCCTTTACCAGTACAATCGGCTGGTATTCGGGGTAGCATCAGCGCCGGCTATTTGGCAGAGGGCGATGGAACAAGTCCTGCAAGGGATCCCGGGGACCCAGTGTTATTTGGACGACATCCTGGTACGGGCAAAAATGACAGTGAACACCTTGCCAACCTGGAGCAGGTGCTCACTAGATTGCAGGAATATGGGCTACGAGCCAACCGCCCCAAATGCGAGTTCTTCAGGAGACAAATCTTGTATTGTGGCCACATAATTGATGAGGAAGGGTTGCATAAGTCGCCAGACAAGATTGAGGCTGTAGTCAAGGCTCCAGCACCGGAAAATGTGTCGCAACTGAGGTCGTTTCTCGGGTTGGTGAACTACTACCATAAGTTCTTGCCGAATTTATCTACAATTCTGCACCCACTGAACGCCCTGCTGCAAACTGGAGTAACATGGAAATGGAGTGATGAGTGTAAGCGTGCCTTTCAGAAATGTAAATGCCTAATCACTTCAAAAGAAGTATTGGCCCACTACAACCCAACACTACCGATTCGGTTGGCATGTGATGCGTCTCCCTACGGCATAGGAGCGGTGCTGTCACACAAATTCCTTGACGGTTCAGAGGGGCCAATAGCCTTTGCGTCGCACTCGTTAACCTCAGCCGAGCGTAACTACGCCCAGATTGACAGGGAGGCCCTCAGCCTGGTGTGGGGGGTGAAGAAGTTCAATCACTATCTGCACGGGCAGAAATTCACCCTACTGACTGATCATCAGCCCTGGTCTCCATTTTTAACCCAAAGAAGGGTGTTCCGGTGATGACGGTGCAACGGCTGCAAAGATGGTCACTTTTTCTAGGGGCACATCAGTACAACATAGAGTACAAGGGTACGAAACAGCATGGAAACACTGATGGGCTGTCGCGCCTACCGTTGCCTACGGTAGAGGAAGCACCTGCAGTGGACCCTGTTGAGATATTCCATGCGACCATAGTCGAATGTCTGCCTGTTACGAACTCAAGTATAGAGAAGGAAACCCGAAATGACCCGACACTCTCTCGGGTCTATGATTTGATGGTGAAGGGATGGCCAGCACATGGCGACTCACTGTTGCCAGCATTCTCGCCAAGGAGGGAACAGCTGTCAGTGTGCCGGGGGACCTTGATGTGTGGATCCCGAGTGGTAATTCCACCCAAGTTGAGAGACAGAGTGCTCAATGAGCTTCATGATGGTCATCTGGGAGGGGTAAAAATGAAAAGCCTAGCCAGGGCTTATGTGTGGTGGCCGGGAATCGATAAACAAATCGAGGACCTGACCAAGAGCTGCTCAGGATGCCAGAAAGTCCAAAATGCACCACCACAGGCCCCTCTACACCCATGGGAGTGGCCCTCATCTCCATGGCAACGGGTACACATTGATTTTGCTGGTCCATTTATGGACTCAATGTTTCTAATCGCCGTGGATGCCCATTCGAAATGGCCAGAGGTCATCAAAATGTCCTCCACCACCACGGAGAAAACTATTGCAGTCCTACAGACCATCTTCGCCAGGAATGGCTTGCCAGAACAGATTTGCTCCGACAATGGGCCACAGTTTGTGTCCGAGGATTTCCGGAGGTTTCTGAGGAATAATGGGGTGAAACATTACACATCTGCCCCATATCATCCAGCCACAAATGGATTGGCTGAGAGGTTTGTTCAGACCTTTAAAAAGGCAATAAAGGTGATGTATAACGATGACATACCACTACAACACAAGGTAGATAATTTTTTGTTTACTTACCGGAATGCGACACATGCAGTCACCAACCAAGCTCCAGCAATAATGTTCTTCAACCGAAGGCTAAGATGTCGCCTGGATTTGCTCAAACCAAACATAAGATGAGAAGTTGAGGATAAGCAATTCCAGCACATCAATGAGAAGCCAACCAGGAGCTTCAAGATAGGGCAACCAGTCTTGGCCCGCGACTACCGAACAGAAAATGGCAGCCAGGAACGATATGCACACAGCAGGGACCACTAATGTACACAGTGGACGTTGGAGAGAGCATTGTGAGATGCCATGCTGCCCAGATTCTAGAGTCACAGGAACAAACCAAACCTATACCACGAGCATGTGCACCTGGTAATGAACCCGAAGTACAGATTGCGTCTACCTCAGAAGCAGTGGTATTGGAAGCTGACGAACCAACCAGTGACAATGAGCCAGAATCGACTCCACCGCAAGAACAGGATACTCGAGAAAGGCGCTATCCAGTCAGGATCAGGAAGCCTTCTCAAAGACTGAACTTATAAATAATTATTTCAGTTGATGTATATAGTACAGAGAAAATTGTAATTGTAATTAGTTATTATTTAGTTGTTAAATGAATGTTATGTACTGTTTATCTAAAAGGGGAGGAATTGTTGTGTATGTACCTTTAAGAGAAGAACTGATTTTATACTGCAGTACCGGCAGTGACCACACCTGTATAAAAAGCCCTAGCAGGCTTCTGTACTTCAGTCTGACGTTTACCCTCTGTTCAGTAAATACCTGTTTTATTGTTCTCCTGCAGTCCGTGTATTATTGATACTCGGACACTACAAAACCTTCTTTGTAAAACCCAATTAATGGCAAACCAGCATGGCAGAAAGAATAAATAATGGAAATTTTTCTGCAGAGCACAGAGCGGGATTAAACCGTGTGGAGATGAACAGAGTGTTTTAGTTGAGGATTTGGAAAGAGTGGGAATTTCTGGTAAGTATTGGGTAAGTAGAAGCTGTAAAAAGTGAAATTTAGTTTAAGATTTTGATTTTAACCTAGAACTTTAGAAACTGTAGTTAACAGAAGCTGCCTGCCAGTAGCAGCTAACTGTCAGTCAGCTGTAAGTGTTTGTCTTGAATAGACGTTAATCACCAGGAGCAGAGGAGCTGAGTCATCACTTGTAAATTGGGTGAGGCTCCGAGTGTATTAGAGTAAACATTTCTGCAGAGCACAGAGCGGCCTGCACAGAGCGGGATTAAACAGAGTGGACTTGAACAGAGTGTTTTATTTGGGAATTTTGAAAGAGTGGGATTTTGGAGAAGAGGGGGAAGGAGTTGTTCCTTTTTGCCTCCACTACTTGTAGCGCTTTGTGTTCTATGTAGATATTTAATTTCAGTACCCTTAACTTAATCTAGATCAAGTAAGTAGTCAAGAAACGACACTGTCAACTAAATTACCTAATTACAAATTTAATTACATTTAATTAAATAAAGCAAGGTCATATAGGGACGGCAGTGCAGGTGGTGTGCCGCAACTACAGCATGTGGGACTTTGTGGCGAGCATTGTGATCCCAGACAACCACGTTTGCAGTAAGCGCCTGCATCTTGAGGAACTTCAGCTCAGAGTTTTTGAGCTGGAGTCTGAGGTGCAGACATTGTGGGGCATCAGAGATGGGGAGAGTTAGCTGGACACTTTGATCCAGGAGGCAGTCACGCCCCTTAGGTTAGGTAGTGGTACAGGTCTGGTAAGTGGTCAGGGACAGGAGGGTGTGACTGCAACTTAGGCAGGTAAGGGGACCCTAGGTGCAATGCTGGAGGAGCCTCAGCCTTTGCCCTAGTTCAACAGGTATGAGGTTCTTGCTGCCTGTGTGGATGAGGGAAAAGCCTGCAGGATGAGCAAGCTGACCATGGCACCATGGTGCAGGAGGCCATTCAAGTGGGGGCAGTGAAAGGGAATATAGTTGTGGTAGGGGACAGTATAGTCAGGGGGATAGATACTGTTCTCTGCAGCTGCGACCGAGAGTTCCGAAGGTTGTGTTGCCTGCCCGGTGCCAGGGTTAAAGACATCTCCTCATGGCTGGAGAAGAACTTGGAGTGGAAGGGGGGAGATCCAGCTGTCGTGGTCCACGTAGGAACCAACGACATAGGTAGAACTAGAATTAGGAATGAGGTTCTGTTGAGGGAGTTTGAGGAGCTAGGATCCAAATTAAAAAACAGAACTTCAAAGGTGATTATCTCTGGATTGTTAGCTGAGCCACGCGCAAATTGGCATGGGGACAAATAGATTACAGGTTTATATACGTGGCTCAGAGTGGTGTGGAAGGAAGGGGTTTCAGTTCATGGGGCACTGACGCCAGTACTGGGGAAAGAGGGAGCTGTTCCATTGGGACGGGCTCCACTTAAACCAGGCTGGGACCAGTGTCCTGGTGAACCGAATAACTGGGGCAGTAGACAGAGCTTTAAACTAATGAAGGGGGGAGGGTAGGAGGATTCAGGAAAGAGTAAATTAAAAGCAGCGAGAGAAATATCAAGGCTCTAGAGCAGTGTAGAGTTTTGGGTAAAAATAAGCAGAGTGGGTCAGGAAGGGACAGAGAGAGTAACAAAGGTAATGGGCCAGTAATTCCTGTCCCAACGCATGAGTACGGATGGGGTACTCATGTGTGGGCCTGGAGGAATTGCCGGTTTTCAGCATGCACAGCGCATGCGGGGAATACCGGCATTTCCTCTCCTCTGACCCAAGGGGTTAAGAGGCAGAACGTGTACGACTTATCAGGCAGCGCGTGCGCGCTGAACTTCCCTTTTTTTATTAGAGTTGCCCGTGGGGAAAAGACTCCGGTTTTTACGCGTGGAAAAAGCAGCCGTAAGTATTTACTTTTAACAGGTAAGTGGTCTATTAAGTTAAATTAGAAATTTTTTCCACAGGTTCATTTTTTTTGAAGACTTTACAGTAAGGTAAGTGTATTTTTAGCCCCGATTTTTTATATAATAATTTTTTTCAAAATTTAAAATTATTGTTTAAAATAGTTTTTTACAGTTATTTATAGTTTATTTAAGTAGTGCGATGTTTTTTTAAAATTTTCTTTCAAGTTTAAGTAGTGTTTTGGGGCCAGGAGTTTTCATGAGTTTGACAGTTCTTACTATCAAACTCATGAATGAACTTTTGCAACCTCCCATTGGCTGCCCAGTGCTCACGTGATCCCAGCAGGCTCATCGCACTAAGTACGCCGCACGACCTGAAGCGGGCCAATGACAGGAAATGCAATGCGGGCCAGGATTGAAATGTCAGCGCACCGGGTAAGTGCCCCCGAACCTAATTCCTGGCCCATTAAGGCATCAGTGACGAAGGTGACGCCGGGGAAAAATAGAAATAAGTCAAAGCCAAAGGCATTATATCTGAATGTGCAAAGCATTCGCAACAAAATAGACGAATTCACAGCACAGATAGAAATTAACAGCTTTGATCTAATAGCCATAACAGAGATGTGGTTGCAATGTGGCCAAGGTTGGGGACTAAATATTCCAGGATACTTAACTTTTAGAAGAGATAGGCAAAATGGAAAAGGAGGTGGGGTAGCCCTGATAATAAAGAATGGGATAAAGATGGTAGAGAGAAAGGATCTTAGCTCCGAAAGTCAAGAAGTAAAATCAGTTTGGGTGGAGCTAAGAAACAGCAAGGGGCAGAAAACATTGGTGGAAGTTGTTTATAGGCCCCCAAACAGTAGTTGTAATGTAGGGCAGAGTATAAATCAGGAAATTAGAGGTACATGTAACATGGGTAATACAGTGATCATGGGGGACTTTAATCTACATATAGACTGGGCAAACCAAATTTGCAGTAATAGTGTGGAGGTCGAATTCATGGAATGTATGCAAGATAGTTTTCTAGATCAGTAGGGAACAGGCTATTTTAGATCTAGTACTGCGCAATGAGAAAGGGTTAATTAATAACCTTGTATTAAAGGAGCCTTTAGGGGAGAGTGACCATAATATGATAGAATTTTGTATTGAGTTTGAAAGTGATTTAGTTAAATCCAAAACTAGGGTCTTAAATCTAAACAAAGCAAACTACATAGGTATGAGGGGCGAGTTGGCTACAGTAGATTGGGAAACTACATTAAAAGGTATGACGGTAGAGAAGCAATGGCTAGCATTTAAAGAATTGATACATAATTTAAAACAAATATACATTGCTTTAAGGCACAAAAACCCAACAGGAAAAGTGATCCAATCGGGGCTAACAAGAGAAGTTAAAGATAGTTTTAGATCAAAGGAAGAGGCTTATAATGTTGCCAAAAAATGTAGTAAGCCTGAGGATTGGGAGGATTTTAGAATTCAGCAAAGGAGGACCAAGAAATTAATAAAGAAAGGGAAAATAGAATATGAGAGTAAACTAGCGAGAGACATAAAAACAAACTGTAAAAGCTTCTATAGGTATGTAAAAAGGAAAAGATTAGCAAAAGTAAATGTGGGTCCCTTAAAGGCTGAGACAGGAGAAATTATAATGGGGAATAAGGAAATGGAAGAGAAATTAAACAAATACTTTGGGCTGGATTTTCTAAGCCCCGAGGAGGTGGGACAGCCAGTAAGATCAGAGAAAGTGGAGCGGCTGGCAAAGCCACACCCATTCCTTCTCTGTGCCCTTTTGCCAGGAGGCGGGAAAAAATGCAGCTTCAGGTCTCGTTTCCTGGAGGCGGGAAAGGCATTTAATCCTTTCTACAGCCTTTAGCCGCGGTGGATCGGGAGAGCCGACATCCTGCTTGTCAATTTCACAGAATGGCTTTTGGAACCTCCGTTCCTACAGCCATGTGAAATTTACAAATTTGAAAGGTTTGATGAGTCCTGAACACAAGGGCTCATCAAACTAAAGAGAATGTCAGTGTTTGACAGCTTCACAGAGCTGGGAAATGCTGACATTTCTTCTTTGAAGAAGTCTTGGCAGATAGCACGTCTGACGTTGACGTGATCTGTCAGTGACTTCCTCCCTAATTGGCCTGCTGAGCCAGTTGGTCAGGCAATGATGGAGGTGGAACATTGACACGACAAGCAGCTGTCCCGCTTTTAACTCGCCTCCATTCATAAAATCCAGCCTAACGAGGACGCAAAAATCTCCCGGGAAAAAGTGGAGAACCAAGAGTCTAACAAGAATGAGGAACTGAAAGAAATTAGTATTAGTAAAAAAATAGTACTTGAGAAATTAATGAGACTGAAAGCCAATAAATCGCCTGGACCTGATGGCCTACATCCGAGGGTTTTGAAAGAGGTGGCTATAGAGATAGTAGATGCATTGGTTGTCATTTTCCAAAATTCCATAGATTCTAGAACAGTTCCCATGGATTGGAAGGTAGCAAATGTAACCCCGCTATTTAAGAAAGGAGGGTGAGAGAAAACAGGGAATTACAGACCAGTTAGCCTGACATCAGTAGTAGGGAAAATGCTAGAATCTATTATTAAGGGCGTGGTAACAGGGCACTTAGCAAATAATAATAGGACTGGGCAGAGTCAACACGGATTTATGAAAGGGAAATCATGTTTGACGAATCTAGGGGAGTTTTTTGAGGTTGTAACTAGCAGAATAGATAAGGGGGAACCAGTGGATGTGGTGTATTTGGATTTTCAGAAGGCATTTGATAAGGTGCCACACAAGAGGTTATTAAACAAAATTAGGGCTCATGGGATTGGGGGTAATATACTAGCATGGACTAAGGATTGGTTAACGGACAGAAAACAGAGAGTAGGAATAAACTGGTCATTTTCAGGTTGGCAGGCTGTAATTAGTGGGGTGCCAAGTGAGGTACAAAGATCAGTGCTTGAGCCTCAGCTGTTCACAATCTACATCAATGATTTGGATGAGGGGACCAAATGTAATATATCCAAGTTTGCTGATGATACAAAGCTGGGTGGGAATGTAAGTTGTGAGGAGGATGCAAGGAGGCCTCAAGGGGATATAGACAAGCTAAGTGAATGGGCAAGAACATGGCAAATGGAATATAATGTGGAGAAATGTGAAGTTATCCACTTTAGTAGGAAAATATTTTTTAAATGGTGAGAGATTGGGAAATGTTGGTGTTCAGAGGGACCTGGGTGTCCTTGTACACAAATCACTGAAAGTTAACATGCAGGTACAGCAAGCAATTAGGAAAGCAAATGGTATGTTGACCTTTATTACAAGAGGATTTGAGTATAAGAGTAAAGAAGATGTCTTACTGCAATTATATAGGGCCCTGATGAGACCACACCTGTACAGGGAGTGCAACGAAGGTTCACCAGACTAGTTCCTGGGATGGGGGGATTGTCCTATGGGGAGAGATTGAGTAGACTAGGCCTATATTCTCTGGAGTTTAGAAGGATGAGAAGTGATCCCATTGAAACATACAAAATTCTTACAGGGCTTGACAGGGTAGATGCAGGGAGGATGTTTCCCCTGGCTGGGGAGTCTAGAACCAGGGGTCACAGTCTCAGAGTAAGGGGTTGGCCATTTAGGACTGAGATGAGGAGAAATTTCTTCACTCAGAAAATGGTGAATCTTTGGAATTCTCTACCCCAGAGGGCTGTGGAGGCTCAGTCGTTGAGTGTATTCAAGAAAGAGATCAATAGATTTTAGAATATTAAGGGAATCCAGGGATATGGGAATAGTGCAGGAAAGTGGAGATGAGGTAGAAGATCAGCCATGATCTTATTGAATGGCGGAGCAGGCTCGAGGGGCCGAATGGCCTACTCCTGCTCCTATTTCTTTTGTTTTTATGTACTTATTCACATGAGAAGTGACTTACCTGTTCATGTTCATTCTGTTTTTGTGAACTGGTCACTAATTGACTTTGTTCTATTGCTGGCTCTCTGTTGGTGCCTGCTGTCACTCCAATGGACTTCCCAGAACTTCCTCTACTGCTGTCCTCCTGAAAGAGCGTAACCCGAAGCTGGACTGGCTCCGGGTCTAACAGCTGCACCGTGTGGAACTCGTTCTTCACAACATTTTTCTGCACTGATGACACAGAATAAACATCAATCATTTTCATTTTCATTCAGAATTTGATAAGAATAACCTCCCTTTATCCTTTAACAGTTGGCTTACTGCTTCCAGTCACAGTCACCAAGATGCAGTTTATCAGCTTTTCATTATATTTAATCATTAAAATCTGTTTTCATCATTTTCCTACCAAGATTACACTATTTTCAGCCAGGCTACATTAGGACCTGGACGGTATCCTGTGAAGGAATAAGCCATATAACCTACACAGAAAAATACACCATTCTATGAAAGAATTTGGGCCTTATTAAAACATGAAAAACTGGGTCTGGAAATCTAGAAACCTAACGATGAAAAAGCTGTGATAGCATTCTGGCTATTGAGATACGATAGTTGTTGACACTGAATCAATAACCTTATTGAAACAGAAAGTTAAAGGTTCCTGACAGTCTGAACCTTTGGGAACAAGACAATAGTTCACCCTGTACAAGGTGTTCTAATTTACACTTTGTAAAGAAGCACAAACATCTGCCTTTGTAAAAATGACATCAAGTAACATGTAGCTGCTGTTACACCATTTTTTATGATAAATTTAGAACACCTCGACGAGAGTCATAGGGGGAGAAATTCAGTATCGCCACGTTTGGGGCGTTATACTCGAGCGGGCGCGAAATTTAGTGCCCAGCGCAAATTATCGCCACCTTCTGCTAAATTGACCTGCTTCGCCCCAGGAGGTGCTTGGAGCGCTAAACCAGGTGCTGCAAGACTGTCTTAAGGCGCTAAGCCGGAGAAGCGAGGCGCTAACACCGAGGGCGGGCGCAGCGCAGGTGCGGCCAGTTAGCGATTGCACGCAGACACGCTGGCGCCGGTCAGCTCTTAAAGGGGAGGGTCGATCTTGAATTGCAGCCACACCCTGCACACTGGAGCCCTGATTCTCGGCCTGGACAGACCTGCTGCCACATTCTAACGCCTAGGACCATGGAGAGGGCCAGGGAGCGAGCGCAGAGGTTCAGTGAGGGGGCCTTGCAGGTTCTGGTTGGCGCAGTGGAGCGCAGGTGATCTATCCTGTTTCCGGACAGTGGCAGGAGGCTGCTGCCCAATTAATATCTAAAAGCTTGGAGGGAGGTGGCTCACAGAGTGACCTCCAGTAGCATGGTGCCTAGGACCTCTATGCAATGCAGGAAGAAGTTCAACGACCTCACTCGGGTCGTCAGGGTGAGTATCCTTTTCAGTATCCTCTTCATCCCTGCATGTCCACCTCACTTTATGGCCAAAGGGTCCTGAAAGCCACAATGCCCAGCCCTCATCCAACAACTATGGGCCTTTCCTGAAACTCACACGCACATTCAGCACTTTACACACTGTAAGGGCTATTCGACCATGGGAGGCAGTGCAGCCAAAATCAGGGCTTCACACTGTAAGGGCTATTCGATCAGGGGAGGCAGTGCAGCCAAGATCAGGGCTTCACACTGTAAGGGCTGTTCCACCATGGGAGGCAGTGCAGCCAAGATCAGGGCTTCAAACTGTAAGGGCTGTTCCACCATGGGAGGCAGTGCAGCCAAGATCAGGGCTTCACACTGTAAGGGCTATTCCACCATGGGAGGCAGTGCAGCCAAGATCAGGGCTTCACACTGTACTCAGAGCCCATCCTTTCTCTTGCAGGGCAAGCTGGCCCATAACAGGAGGCAGCAACAACGGACCGGGGAGGCCGGCCTGAACTTAAAGACCTCAGCGAACTGGAGCAGCGAGTGGAATGGATAATGGCAGGCCGGCTAATTGGCCCCATCGCCACTGGAGATGCCGACCCTGTTCTGGACAGCAATGGTAAGGTCATCACTTTTTTGACCTCTCTCCTTCCACTTGTGCCTCACACCAGCATCCTTTGCCACTATCGAACCAATACAGTGCATTCCAGCACTCATGCCTCCCTCGCTGCTGCCCTGTCCTCACGCTAAAGCAACTCTTGTACCTCCCTGCTTTCAGATGCTGATTCGCCAGGTGAGGAGGCGGGCCCTCAAGCTGCCACTGTGAGTGATTCTGAAGGCAAGGAGGAAGAGGAAGCCGGACCATCAATGCCACCCTCAGCCGAGGCAGCCCATGGCCATAATGGGGACACGTCTTCCCTGGAGGGGGGCAGGGGGGAAGGGTCAGTGGAGGGTGAAGGTCCGGGGCCCAGCAGGCTGCAGCAACGCGGGGGGGGGGGGGTTGGGAAGCTCGGCGGCCTTCCCCCGGAGGGAGAGTCTGGTCTCCAGCCCTGCTACAGTGAGCGCAGAAGAGGTGCGGCTCCTCGCTGAAATGGGCACCCAGGTGGAGCAGAGACAAACTGAGCTCATGGCTGCAGTGGCAAGGATGCCAGATTCCATTGAGTCACTGGCAAGGAGTGTCCAGGACTTCGGTGCAGCACAGGCAAGGAGTCTGCAGGACTTCGGTGCAGTACAGGCAAGGAGTCTGCAGGACTTCGGTGCAGCACAGGCAGCTTCCACGCAAGTGCTTAGTGGTGCCATGCAGTCAGTGTCTGGCCTGATGCAGACGCAGATTGAGGCCACATGAGCACTGACTGCTGCCACCCTCGCTGGATCGGGCAGGATTCACCGGGGCCCTCGCCGCAGCAGGCCAACAGCCTGTGCTTCAGCAGATTGCTCCGCATGCTGCAGAGCTGCCCCGTGGGAGTGCCAGTGTGTCGTCCGACCAGGGAGTGGCTGTCCTCTGTCAGGATGGCAGCATTCCTGCTACCAGCACTGTCACTTCTCCACTGCAGCTGCCACCACCTGTAGGACAGACTGCTGCCGCCCATGCAGAGTTGGAGCAGTCAGCAGCCGGGCCCTCCAGGCCCAGAGCTGGTCCAGGCTGTACCTCAAGGGCATCTGCCGACTCAGTTTCTGACACTCAGCAGCCTTCCCCCAGCCTTGCTGCAGCCACTGGGGTCCCATTGCGGAGGAGCTGCAGGGTGGGAAGGGGCCAATCTCGCAAGCGAAGCAGATCACCCTCGAAGGGCAAAAAGTAGGAGGTGTGGCAAAATGCTGTTAATTTTTTTACTGAAGGCCGAGGATCGTGGTCCTTTTTTGTTTACTGTTTTGTTCATTGTCTACAGGTTGTGAGAGCCAGTTATGTGTCTGACTGCTTTTTTGGGGGTTTCTCTCTATTACTTTGTCATGCGGGAAGGGCACACAGTTTGTTAAATAAAGAAGTGTCTTTATTCAGATTGTGCATGTTTGCTCTTTGAACTATTTGTTGCCTTGACTGGCTCAGGGGTTGCGGAACGGTTCCATTCATGTTCTTTCAATGGCACAAGCCAGTCCCTCAGAGGGGGCCTAGAACCGACTTGCAATAAGCTGCTGACGGATGGCCCTTGCACTTTGGGCCTCCCTGCCGTCTTGGTGCTCCTCCTCCTCCTCCTCCTCCTCCTCCTCCTCTGCTGGTGCTCCAATGTCTGGTGGCAGTGGCTGAGTCCTGAGGATTGCCAGGTTATGCAGCATGCAGCACACTACAATGAAATGGGAGACTCGCTCAGGTGAGTACTGAAGGGCTCCTCCGGAATGGTCCAGACAGCAGAAGCATTGCTTTAGCACGCCGATTGTGTGCTCAATGATGTTCCTGGTCGCTTGATGGTTCTCATTGTATCGTTCTTCAGCAGGGGTGCTGGGCGCACGGAGCGGGGTCATCAGCCAGGTGCACAGAGGATTGCCCTTGTCCCCGAGAAGCCAGCCTCCTGGGTGAGCCGGGGCTTCGAAAAGGTCTGCCACAGAAGTCTGGCTCAGGATGAAGGCGTCGTGGCTGCTGCCTGGAAAGCGGGCATTGACAGCTAGTATCAGCTGTCTGTGGTCACAGACCAACTGAACGTTCAACGAATGGAACCCCTTCCGGTTGCGGTAATCCTTGGCATTTTCTTGCGGCGCCCGCAAAGCCACATGCGTGCAGTCAATGGTGCCCTGGACCATGGGGAAGCCCGCTTCTCTTGCAAATCCCATTGCGCGCTTTTGCTGCTTGTCCAGGGTCATGGGGAAGGAAATGTAATGACATCTCCTTTTAAAGAGGGCATTCATTACTTGGCGGATGCAGTAATGCACCACGAACTAGGAGGCATTGGCAATGTCCCCAGTAGCGGATTGGAAGGAGCCGGTGGCATAGAAGTTGAGAGCCACTGTCACCTTCACTGCCACCGACAGAGACGTCCTGCTCCTCAGTTGAGGCTGCAGATCTGGCTGAAGCAGGTGGCAGAGCCCTGCTGAATTGAAGCCTCCGAAAACACTGCTCCTCAGACATGTTGAGGTATGAAAACTGTTGGCGGAATACCCTGGGAGGGTAAGGCCTCCTGTGCCGATGCCTGTTGGCCCTCCTCCGTCTGGCCAGGATTGGCACTCACTCTCGGTGTCTCTGAGCCCTCTCAATGCAATGGAGAAACCCAACGTTTCCACCCATTGTAGCCCCCATAGTATGTGGCCACTCAAGGTCATGCCAGTCAAAAAGCAAACCAACTACAAAGTTCTGGGCTGAAGCCAGAAGTACCTCTGCGAGTGCTGACTCAATGCAGAAAGCTCTCTCCCTTTGTCTCTCTGCAAATCTCTCTCTCTCTCACACAGGACTGGTCCAAAAATGGCTACCACAAAGAAGCCAGGAAGAGCCCCCTTTAAATAGCGCCCCCCCCAGCCCCACAGTGACTGGGAACCGTTCCAGTCAACCAGTCGCTGGGAGCGCCAGGCGGAAAGGAGGGGGGCGCCACTGAAGTTCCGGTTCGGGGCGCCCCAAGGGCATTGAACCATGAAATGACGTCAGGATCTGCGCGCGCAGCTGAGCGGGCATTACGGTTTAGCGCCGCCGCTAAATCTCCGCTCAATTTTGCGAGAGGCGCAGGTCTCGCCGCGCCCGGGCGCTAGCTGCCTTTCGTCCCACTTATCGCCTTCTTAAGGCGCTAACGGGTGGCACTAACAACTGAATTTCTCCCCCATAATTCTGTAGTGCTACCAGCTGAGGTGACTGTAAGAATTGCAGGGGTCAGCAGAAAACCTTAAAGGAAATACCACTGGAAAAGGGTATAAATACTGAACTCTCAAATGGGATAGTAGACTCGCTTTAAAGGGGCAAAGCAATTCTCGGCTTCAGAGGCGGCTCTGTAAGTCTCCAACACTTTGTACCTCGGGAATCAAAGGTACTGTATTTGATTTTGGTGGATATCCTGGAGAAAACTAAGAACTGTAAAACTGTAGCAAAGTTAAGATTTGAGAGTAAGGGTCTCTGATAATAAGATTGTAAAGCTTTCTCTTTTTGGAACTGTTAATGTTGCAATTGACTCACCAACTG
Source organism: Somniosus microcephalus (assembly GCF_052327205.1). Classification (NCBI taxonomy): domain Eukaryota; kingdom Metazoa; phylum Chordata; class Chondrichthyes; order Squaliformes; family Somniosidae; genus Somniosus; species Somniosus microcephalus. The sequence goes on along the minus strand of NC_140990.1, from coordinate 310,770,160 downwards.
TAAATTATATGTCGGTTCTTTAATAAATCTGTATATTTTTAGAATTGTCTCACATAATACTTCTGTATCAAACTCGCAAACTCAATCTCTGTACACGCTTTGGTGAAGAGTTGCAGAATTCTGGGGGAGTTTTCCGGACCCTCATAACATCCAGAACATTACAGTGTAGCTAAACTTATTAAAAGTGCTATCTGGAGTACAGTAACATTTTCAGGTTGTTCCTTTCCTTTAGGGAGAGATGGTCCAGACCTTTAGACCCAATTAAGCATCTTTAGGATTTGGCTACCTCAAACTTTAGTTGAAAGTGAACGTCTGAGGAATACGTCTGATCTGGGGTAGCCCTAAAGGGGCTAGGACTAGTAATTATCCCTTCAATCCAGGCTTGGGGTAGCAAGTGGAGGTAATATTCATTTTTCATAAATGTCAGGTAATGGTCATCTCAAACAAGAAACTGCCCAACCCTATTTCCTTAAACCTCAACAGCAACATCATCACCAATTCCTCCACCGTCAACATCCTTGACATCACCAGTGGCCAAAAGTTTAACTGAACCATATCTACAAGACCAGGATAGAGGTAGGGAACTCTGCAATGAGTATGTCACCTCTTGACTCCTCAAAGCCTCTCCACCATCTAAAGGCTCAAGTTAGGAATATGATAGAATGCTCACCACGCCCCTGGATGGTGCAGCTGCAACAACATTCAAGAAGCTCAACACCATCCAGGACAGAGCAGTCTGACAAATTGGCATCCTGCCACTGGACACATTGGGCCAGATTTTTCTGTAAAAATAACAGAATCTGACAGCGCTCACCGTTATTTATGTGCAGATCGGACAGCAAAATTTGGCAACCGCACATGCGCAGTTAAACACAGGAATCCGGAAGTTGCTGTCCGAGATGTCCTGCTCCTCCAAAAACTTCCCAAAAACGGTACATCACCGTCTGACTCACCATCATATACATTGAACAGCTTGAAGTTGCTGTACTTACCTCATAAGTACGTGCCGAAAAAACTTAAGGCTTATCCGTTCCAGTTTAAGTACAATTTTAACCATGTGGTAAGTCTTAATTACTGCCAAACAAAGTTTCTGGTACTGAAAAATAACTTTTACAAGTGTGGAGTCTCAATCCTTCTCTTAATTATTGCAGGATATTTTTAAAATAATGTAATTCATTTTTTTACTTTTCTGTCTGTCTCTTTTGTCTCTCTCTTAATCCCATAGAAACATAGAAGGTAGGAGCAGGAGTAGTCCATTCGGCCCCTCGAGCCTCTTCCGTCATTTAATGAGATCATGGCAGATCATCCAAATTCAGTACCCTGTCTCTGCTTTCTCCCCATATCCCTTGATCCCTTTAGCCTTAAGAAATATATCTAACTCCTTCTTGAATATATTTAATAAGTTGGCCTCAGCTGCCTTCTGTGGTAGAGAATTCCACAGGTTCACCACTCTCTGGGTGAAGAAATTCCTCCTCATCTCTGTCCTAAATGGCTTACCCCTTATCCTTAGACTGTGACCCATGGTTCTGGACTCCCCCACCTTCGGGAACATCCTTCCTGCATCTAGTCTGTCTAGTCCTGTTAGAATTTTATAAGTTTCAATGAGATCCCCTCTCATTCTTCTAAACTCTAGCAAATATAAGCCTAATCGACCCAATCTCTCTTCATACGTCATTCCTGCCATCCCAGGTATCAGTCTGGTGAATCTTCGCTGCACTCCCTCCATGGCAAGAACATCCTTCCTCAGATAAGGCAACCAAAACTGCACACAAGGTGTGGTCTCACCAAGGCCCTGTACAACTGCAGCAAGACACCTTTGCTCCTGTACTTGAATCCTCTCGCTATGAAGGCCAACATACCATTTGCCTTCTTAACCACCTGCTGCACCTGCATGCTTATCTTCAGTGACTGGTGCACAAGGACACCCAGGTCTCGTTGCACTTCCCCTTTTCCCAATCTATTGCCATCTTTCTTTCCCACTCTTTATTTTGCTTTCTGTACATGATTTGACATTGAATTAAATATTCCAACTGACCCTCCCTCACTGATTCTTCACTCTGACAGTAGCTTGCCCTGTTCACACAGGTGTTGGATGACCTGTAGAGGGTGGTGCACTTGGATGGTTGCCTGACAGGAACTGCTGTGCAAAAGTCAATTGGTAACTGCACTGTTCATTCAGCATTCAGATCAAAATCTGGCCCAATATCTACTCCCTCCAGCACCAGTGTACTGTGGTTGCAACAGGATGTACTGCATCCTGTATAGCTGTACGTCAACCGGATGCACCTGATTCTGTACATCTGTACATCAACAGCATGTACTGCAGCAACTCGCCAAACTTGCTTCAGTAGCACCTCCCAGCCTTTCAACCTCTACAAGAGCAGCAAGATCATGGGATCACCATCACCTCCAAGTTTCCTTCCAAGTCACGCACCAGTCTGACTTGGGTCAAGATCCTCAAATGCCCTGCCGAAAAAATTGTGGGAGCACCAGCAACAGAAGTACTGCCACAATTTATGGAGAAGGCCCACTACTACTTTCTCAGAGCAAGTAGGGATGTGTAATGAAATGCGGCATTGTAATGGCTCCCACATCCTGAGAACAGATATATTTAAAAGATAATTGAAGAAAAGGGTAATTTCAATGCCTTTTTAATCTTTAACTTCTCAGCATGAGCCTTGTACATTGAACAATGCTGCCTAAAATATGTTGTTCTATGATGCGCTATCAATTACTCATAAAAGACTGAGTTAAGAGAGTAACTAAAGGCTTTTATTAGCAAGGAACAGAGCATGCCTCTCGTGGTTACTGGGTTCCAAGAAGGCAGGGGGCTGCAGGTCAATCACCTTTATACCTGGGCCTGTGTGGGTGGAGCCAGCCGAGACATGTTGAGGCATGCATAGGTACAACAGTGTGTAACAACAACAACAACAACAACAACAGTGGTTGAACACATTCACCCCTTGTTTAAAATTGAGTCCGGCGGGGTGAAGTGTACTAAAGGTTCGTGTAAGTAAGTCTATCAGGTGGCCTTGTATGCCGCCTTGATCGTCGTGGTGGCGGCGGTGATGGTGCAGCATCCAATGTTGTGTCTGGCGTCTCATTGGGTGGTTGGGTGGTCAATGACGGGTCCTGGGGCTGCAGCATGCCGTCTAGCGGGGTTGGGTTGTGGGTAGTGGTGGATGGCAATGGTAGTGTTTCAGGGGCACCTAAAGGTGCGAGATCTCGTGTGGGGGATGTGTCCTCCCACCCATCCGGGTACGCTACGTAAGCGTACTGGGGGTAGGCGTGGGTAGTGGTGGATGGCGAGGGGGGTGTTTCGGGAGCACCCGAAGGTGCGAGGTCTCGTATGGAGACTGTGTCCGCCCGCCCGTCCGGGTACACCACGTAAGCATACTGAGGGTTGGCATGGAGGAGGCTCGCCCTCTCGACCAGGGGGTCCATCTTATGGGACCTCACGTGCTTCCGCAGTAGGACGGGTCCTGGAGAAGTCAGCCATGTCGGTAACGAGATCCCCGATGTGGACTTCCTGGGGAAGGAGAACATTCTCTCGTGAGGGGTAGCATTGGTGGCTGTACAGAGCAGTGACCGAATGGAATGGAGCGCCGCAGGGAGGACTTCCTGCCAGCGAGAGGTCGGAAGGCCCTTAGATTTCAAGTTTAAAAGGACTGCCTTCCAGACCGTCGCATTCTCCCTTTCCACCTGGCCATTCCCCCGGGGGTTGTAGCTGGTGGTCCTGCTTGTAGCGATACCTCTCGAGAGCAGGTACTGCCGGAGTTCGTCGCTCATAAAGGATGAGCCCCTGTCGCTATGAATATAACTAGGGAAACCGAACAAGGCGAAGAGGTCATTCAGACATTTAATGACCGTGGTACTGGTCATGTCTGAGCAAGGGATGGCAAACGGGAAACGGGAGTACTCATCAATTATGTTGAGGAAGTACACATTGCGGTCGGAGGAGGGGAGGGGCCCTTTAAAATCGACGCTCAGCCATTCAAAGGGGCGCGTGGCTTTGATCAGGCTTGCTCTGTCTGGCCTATAAAAATGCGGTTTGCACTCGGCACAGATTTGGCAGTTCCTGGTCATGGTCCTGACCTCCTCGATGGAGTAGGGCAGGTTACGGGATTTGATGAAGTGAAAGAACCTGGTGACCCCCGGGTGGCAGAGGTCATTGTGGAGGGTCTTCAGTCTATCGACCTGCGCGTTGGTGCATGTACCACGTGATAGGGCATCTGGGGGCTCATTGAGTTTCCCGGGCCGGTACAAGATATCGTAATTGTAGGTGGAGAGTTCGATTCTCCACCTCAAGATCTTGTCGTTCTTGATTTTGCCCCTCTGCTTATTATTAAACATAAAAGCTACTGAACGCTGGTCAGTGAGCAGGGTAAATCGTTTTCCGGCCAGGTAATGCCTCCAATGTCGCACAGCTTCCACAATGGCCTGGGCCTCCTTTTCGACAGAGGAGTGTCGAATCTCGGGGCCCTGGAGGGTCCTTGAGAAAAAGGCCACGGGTCTCCCCGCCTGGTTAAGGGTTGCAGCTAGGGCAAAGTCGGATGCGTCGCTCTCCACTTGGAAAGGGATGGACTCATCCACTGCGTGCATTGTGGCCTTCGCAATATCTCCTTTTATGAGAGTGAAGGCTGCACAGGCCTCTGCTGTCAGGGGGAAGGAGGTGGACTTGATGAGGGGTCTGGCTTTGTCCGCATAGTTCGGCACCCACTGAGCATAGTACGAGAAAAACCCTAGGCATCTCTTCAGTGCTTTTTGGCAGTGGGGGAGGGGAAGCTCCATAAGGGGGCGCATCCTGTCGGGGTCGGGGCCGATGACTCCGTTCTCCACTACACAGCCAAGAATGGCAAGGCGCTTGGTACAAAACATACATTTGTCCTTGTTGTATGTTAGGTTCAGCCGCTGGGCCGTACGGAGGAATTTCTCTAGATTAACATCATGGTCCTGCTGGTCGCGGCCGTAGATGGTGACGTTTTCTAGATAGGGGAAAGTGGCCTGGAGCGCGTTCTGGTCGACCATCCGGTCCATCTCCCGTTGGAAGACTGAAACCCCGTTGGTGACACCGAAGGGAACTCTGAGGAAGTGGTAGAGACGACCGTCAGCTTCAAAAGCTGTGTACTGGCGGTCCTCAGCCCTGATGGGGAGCTGGTGGTATGCCGACTTCAGATCAATTGTCGAGAACACCCGGTATTGTGCTATCTGATTGACCATGTCAGATATGCGGGGGAGTGGGTATGCATCTAGCTGGGTGTAGCGATTGATCGTCTGGCTGTAGTCAATAACTAGGCGCTGTTTTTCGCCAGTCTTCACTACCACCACTTGTGCTCGCCATGGGCTGGTGCTACTTTCAATAATCCCTTCCTTCAGGAGTCTTGCTACCTCGGATTTAATGAAGCTCCTATCCCCGGCACTGTAACGCCTGCTTTTGGTAGCGATGGGCTTACAGTCGCGGGTGAGGTTAGCGAACAAGGAGGTGGGGGGGGACTTTAAGGGTGGAGAGGCTGCAAATGGTGCGCGGCGGGCGATTTAAAAGCTGCTGGCTGCAGACTGTGAGTGGGGGGAGGGGTCCGTCGTACGCTAATGTGACACTCTTAAGGTTGCACTGAAAATCCAACCCCAGTAGAACGGCAGCGCAAAGATGGGGCAGGACCAGGAGTTTAAAATTTTTGTATTCTGTGCCCCTTACTGAAAGGGTCACTACACAGTAGCCACCGACGTCCGCTGACTGGGCTTTGGAAGCCAAAGAGATCCGATGTTGCGTCGGCAGGACCGGGAGAGAGTAACTGCGCACCGTGTTGGGGTGGATAAAGCTTTCCGTGCTCCCGCTGTCAAAAAGGCAGGTAGTGGCGCGGCCGTTTACCTTAATGTCCATCATGGACCTGGACAGTTGATGAGGGAGAGATTGGTCCAGCGTCACGGAGGCCAGCGTATGGTCGAGCGAGTCGATGTGGTCGTCAGATGAGGCGGTGGTTGAGTCCGGGTCCCCCGTGGTTGAAGTTGGAGACGTCCGAGATGGCGGACAAAATGGCGGCGCCCATGGTCCCGATCCCCACGCGGCTGGGGGAGCCCAAGATGGCGGACAAGATGGCTGCCCCCACGGTTCGCACGCGGCGCTGCTGGCGTTAGCGGTTTTACCTTTGCAGGTGCTGACATAGTGTCCTTTCTTCCCGCAGCCAGAGCAGGTAGCGTTTCTCGCCGGGCAGCGTGCTCTGGGGTGTTTTGCCTGGCCACAAAAATAACATTTCTGTGCCTTGGACATCGCAGCAGCAGTTGAAGGTGGCGGTCCCATGACCCAAGGTTGTGGCGTCCACGTTGCGGAGCGGTTTGGGGAGAAGGCGTCCATATTCCTGTGGGCCGCGTCGAGCGAGAGCGCGAGGGACACTGCCTTTCTCAGGTCCATTTCTCCCTTTTCCAACAGTCTCTGCCGGGAATAGTCGGACCTTAGACCTGCAACGAAAGCATCTCGGATCAGTCCCTCCGTGTGTGCTGCGGCTGATGCTTCTTTGCAATCGCAGTCTCGGCCGAGTATCCGTAGTGCCCGTAGGAAGACCTCCACCGATTCCCCGGGCTGCTGTCTGCGGGATCTTAAGAGGGGCCGGGCATAGACCGTATTTACCGGGCGTGCGTATTGCCCTTTTAGCAGACCGATAGCCGCCGTGTAGGTTGTCGCATCCTGGATTATTGTATAAACTTGGTGGCTCACCTTTGAGGCCAGGATTTCCAACTTGTTTTCGTCCAGGGTCACAGTTGAGGCTTGCAGGTAGGCCTCGAAGCAACGCAGCCAATGCGCGAATTTGGTAGCCGAACCCGCTTCTTGGGGGTCTAGGTCCAGGCATGTTGGTCTGAGGGCTCGCAGCAGCTCCTGTTGCTCAGCGTTTGGTGCAGCAGCCTGCTGTTCAGCGTTTGGTGCAGCAGGCTGCTGTTCAGCGTTTGGTGCAGCAGCCTGCTGTTCAGCAAATGTCGACATTTTGTTTTTGCTAATAAAATTGATGCGCTATCAATTACTCATAAAAGACTGAGAGTTAAGAGAGTAACTAAAGGCTTTTATTAGCAAAGAACAGAGCATGCCTCTCGTGGTTGACTGGGTTCCAAGAAGGCAGGGGGCTGCAGGTCAATCACCTTTATACCTGGGCCTGTGTGGGTGGAGCCAGCCGAGACATGTTGAGGCATGCATAGGTACAACAGTGTGTAACAACAACAACAACAACAGTGGTTTACCACATTATACACACTGTGCTCCAGCTTCCTCCAAAATAAAGCAGCGCTACACATGCACACGTCTCTGTGTTCCATGTCATGTGTCAAGTTCATACTACAGCATGTGTCATATATGTGCTGTTCCATGTGTCAAGTACATATTTATGTAAGTAATGATGCTTCAAGTTGCAGAGGAGCCACAGTTTAACCACATTCTCTGGAACTAGTTTAGCCAAACAAGAAATCAGATTACGGGTATGGTCGCCTAATGGTTATGGTACCGAACGAGCAACCCAGAGGTCAGGGGCTCATAATCCCACCATGAATTCAACACATCTGGTCATTTGTGGGCTAGCAACGGGTTCAGTAATGTCCTTCAGGGAAGGGAGCCCGCCATTCTTACCTGTGTGCCAGTTCTGTCTACATCCCTCGAATAAATATTCAAAGAAATAAGCATCTACCTCCTGCCACACCCACTGACCTGAAGGAGTTGTACTATTAGGTAGGTGGAATTAGGGCTCCTACACATCACGATGTGCATCAATTTACAGGGTATGTATTAGCTCCAGATATGCTTTGCCGATGCCAGACCATCATCTGGGCTGGGATTTGGTGGCGGCAAAAGAGATGCTCTGGACGGAGCAGCTGCATTCTGCAAATGTCCATGTCACACTTACATGGCCACTAGATACTAGTGTAACAAGAGCATAAGAGTGAAAACTTAAACTGAATCTCTCGTACCTATTTCAACATAAAAAACTTCAACATAAACCAAAAATATTCAATTCCCCAAATAATCAGTTGGTGCAAGAATTTAAATCAGATTGAGAGAGCATATCATACGGGTCTTTAAAATGCTGAGAAGCAGTGGATAATATTGATGTAAGGAGGACATTCAGCACAAGCTGCAGGACACAAGTGAGTTAAATTTCCAATTGTACGCTCCCCCATGGAGTCTCACCCAAAATGTGCTGCACACCTGCAATTTGACAATCTGGGCTCCCTGCAGGTAAGGCTCCGCACCAGGAATGCACAATCGGAAAAATTTACCCTAAGTACAAAATTAACAAGCCTCAAGGTGGAAAGCGATTAGAAGAATCTGTTTTTCCCTTTGGAAAGTTACTATTCAATCTGCTTCCACCATTTTTCAAGTCGTACATTCCAGATTGTAACAACTCACTGCGTTTAAAATATTCTCCTCATTTCCCCTTGAGTTTTTTGTCAATTATCTTAACTCTGTGTCCTCTGGTTATTGACCCGCCCGCCAGTAGAAACAGTTTCTGCTTATTTACTCTATCAAAACAGTAATGGATTGTGGAACAGATTATCAGCAACAACTTGCATCTATATTTACAACTGTGCCATTTAAAAGAGCTGAATATGTATTTGGTCATGAAGGGATTGTAAAATATAAATAGAGATGATCAGATACCTTTGGAACACAGTGCTTAAAATGTTGTTTGTTTAAGTAATAAAGGTATGATTCAACTCTGGGTATTTACTGGGGGGAATTTTGCAAAATTATAAACATTTCCCCCCCTGGTTCTAACCTTTGTACCAGTAAAACTGTTAAATGTAAAAATAAGTTTGAAGACATCAGTGGCATTGTACATTTTCAGCTACGTTCTGCTCCTGAAACAGCATTTTGCCCTCACTGCAGCACGACAGCATTGTCACACTGCTCACTGCTTCACAGCATTAGATATGATCAGTAACTCAATGATGATAACCAAATTCAACACTGGGCACTTCTTTGGATGTAAACATAATAAAGGGCCGGATATTCTGATCCCTACGGGTGTGTACGGGCTGTGTACCCACCCGTAGGGACATCGGAAATGCCGGTTTTAGGCATGCACTGCGCATGCGCTGGAAACCGGCATTTTCGATCTGTCAAGAAAGCTCTTGACAGATCCTCCAGCTGCCCTGGAGCAGGGCCTCTGCGGGCGGATAGTTCCGCTTTTTGGAGACCCTCCACCCGCAGAAAACACTTACAATTCTTGCGCCTAGTAATTAAATTTTTAAAAGTAATTTTAAATGATAAATCAGTGGAAAACATTTTTTTTTTTTACTTTTATCAGGATAAGAGTTAAAAAAAGTGAAAAAAAAATTACCACTGATTTATCATTTAAAATTACTTTAAAAAAAGGTACGTTTATTTTTAGCCCCGTAAAAAACTTAATTTTTTTCAAAAATTTAAAGTTTTGTTTAAAATAGTTAATTTATTGGACTTTCAAGTCATTTTAAAAATGTGATTTAAAAAAAAATGTATTTAAATTTTACTATGTTTTGGGGGTGGTCTCCATATGTGGTTTTCCTGTCAAATGTATGAAGGAAGATTTCCTTCTTTGATTGGCTCCCCATGGCCCACGTGATCCCAGGACGCTGCAAACTACCTGCACCTCTGGGATACATGGGCCCCACACACTTGGAGATTGGAGAGGCCCAGCAGCGGAATTGTGCGCCTCCCGGGAGCCCTCCAGTCTTGGCGCAGATTTTTCCAGATCGCAGTCCTCCGCTTGCGGAAGGCCTGCGCTCGGAATATCTGGGTAAAAGTGTCTTGAAAATAGAAAGATTTGCATTTCTATAGTGCTTTTCACAAGTGCCGGGCGACCCAAAGTGCTTTACAGCCAATGAAGTTCTGTTTTGAAGTGTAGTCACTTTTGTAATGTAGGAAACACGGCAACCAATTTGCACACAACAAACAGCAATGTGATAATGACCAGATAATCTGTTTTTTGGGATGTTGATTGAGGGATAAATATTGGCCCAGGACACCACAGATAATTCCCTGCTCTTCTTCGAAATAGTGTTTACATCTGAGAGAATAATCAGGGACTCAGTTTAACGTCTCATCTGCAAGACGGCACCTCTGACAGTGCAGCACTCCCTCAGCACTGCACTGGAGTGTCAGCCTAGATTTTTATGCTCAAATCTCTTGAGTGGGACTTGAACCCAGAACCTCCTGACTAAGAGGTGAGGGTGCTACCACACTGAGCCAATGACTTGGATGTTGAAACCAAGAGGTAGATTTTAAGTTTCACCGCCGATACCTGAATTGGAGTCAATGGAAAGGAAAATCGGGCACGGTGTATAACGGGCGGCCAGTCCACTACCGGCTGTTTTCCGCCCAGCAGTGAAAATTAAAACCTACTCCAAAATGTCAGTTTTGCTGACAAACCTAAATTAGGATATGCTGCAGAGAAGTAGTGAAAGATCTGCAAAATGATTTAGATCAATTGTGCAACTGGGCAGAAAAACTACAAATAAAATTTAGCACTGTGTAATGAAAAGTAGTGCATACTGGATAAAAAAGGTGTCTTGCATATATAATGAATGCAACTGAATTAGCACAAACAGACTGAGAAAGCAGCCTGGGATTGATAGTGGACTCATCACTTTTGAGGTCTGCACAATGCGGCAAATAAATAAAAAAGCTATCAGAATGCTGGGATATAAAAGGGATAACTTTCCAACTTTGTGCTCCCAAGAGGGAGCCTCCTCTGCTGAAAGTACACACTGCACAGGATTTTCTGATCATTATTTTAAATGGTCAGAAATCGTGAAGAGCAGCACCTGGATTTCCAATATGCACTTCCAGCAGGCATGACTCCCAACACAAAGTCAACCCCTATAGCCAGAAAGTGGAGTACAAATCTACAGCGGTTATGCTAAAGCGTGACAATGAACTGCTCAGACCATATTTGGAGTTTTCTGTGGTCAGATCTGAGCACCCTACTAAAAAATGAGACATAGGCATTGAGATAGGTTCAGAGATAGCAGCAAGACTGAGCTCTGTACCCTTTCCAGTGCCTGGGCCTCTTTCTGTAGCATGTAAAGGGGGATGAGCTAGAAACATCGAAACATAGAAAAATAGGAGCAGGAGTCGGCCATTCGAGCCTGCTCCGCCATTCAATATGATCATGGCTGATCCTCTATCTCAATACCATATTCCCGCTCTCTCCCCATACCCCTTGATGCCTTTTGTGTCTAGAAATCTATCTATCTCCTTCTTAAATATATTCAGTGACTTGGCCGCCACAACAGCCTTCTGTGGTAGAGAATTCCACAGGTTCACCACCCTCTGAGTGAAGAAATTTCTCATCGCAGTCCTAAATGTCCTACCCTGTATCCTGAGACTGTGACCCCTCCTTCTAGACCCCCCCAGCCAGGGGAAACATCCTCCCTGCATCCAGTCGGTCTAACCCTGTCAGAATTTTATACGTTTCAATGAGATCCCCTCTCATTCTTCTAAACTCTAGCTAGAGGGAACAAATTAAACAAGAGCAAGGGGGAGAAATTCGGTTTCGGCCCATTTGGGGCGCTAATTTTTGAAATTGTGAAAAGTTAGCGCCAGGTGCTAATGAGTCTGAGCTTCCCCTAAATTGGGTGTTAGCGCTCCTGGAAGGAGCTGGAACGCTACATCAAGCACTAATGGCCTAAGTAGGGCACTACAGGGGCGCTACCAGCAGGGCGATAAAGAATTTCAGGTGCTAGGCAATCGGGAATGATCCTTCACACTGGCCCCTTCCAGCTCTTAAAGGGGAGGTTGCATCATTGTGCAGATCCTCATTATCAGCATTGATGGCTGTGAAGGCTGTAGTGTATGTACCCGTCTACCTTTAAGAGAACTATTGTATGTAACCGTCCACCTTTAAGAGAACTACTTTAGGTGTTGCACTACTTTGTTGGCTTCTGTATACTGTAATACCGACGGTGACCACACCGGTATATAAGTGCTGTGTCAGGATTTATTGGGCAGATTCGCCCTGACCTTCGAATAGTAAAGTCCTGTTTTAAGTTACTCTTGGAGTCTGTGTATTAATTAACTAGCCAACCCACAGACTTTACAGTGGCGACGAGTCCGATCGTACCCTGCGGCAACAATACTTCCGAAGCAGTTAACGAGCGTCGAGAAGAGGCAACCGCCCTCGTCGTTCTGCTGGGAGAAAACTCGAGGCTGCAGAACTAGAAAGGAGGAAGAATTTAGAGACAAAGACTTCCATCAGCAACAGGCACTGACTGTCCCTTCTGCCACGGTGAGGAGTGAGCCGATCAGCACGAGAAGCAAGGCGGCCACGGTGACTGTGAGTAAGGGAAAGTAAAAAGAATAACCGGAGGATAAGGGCGGTGCACTCGACCACGGTCGAGGGGGAAAGGAGCCGGACAGAAGTCGGGTCCAGAGGCGCTGAGACTGGGGCAGCGTGGAGCAAGGAAGCCGCGGTACAGACAGGCTGGGGGACGCAACGGCGTCGTGAGACAGCTAGACCGCGACCGGCGAAAAAGGCCGGGCAGCGACCGAAGCCACGAAGCGCTGCGACCGGGAATGTAGGCGCGGGAAGAGATAAACTCAGCCGCAGCCGGGGAGGGAAGCACCGGACTGCGAGAGGGCTGGGAGGCGCGATTGAGAGCCGAACAAGGGAGACCGAGCGAGAGCCAGTCCAGCGGCTGAAACTGTTCTCCGTCAACGGGGTGTACCCAGCGCCGGTAGAGCCGAGCGAGCGGGAGAGAGACAGAGCCCGAGCAAGGGGAACTGAGCGAGAGCCAGCCCAGCGGCTGAAACTGTTCGCCGTCAACGGGGTGTACCCAGCGCCGGTTGCCCTGCCGAGAAAAGGGAAAGCACTGAAGCCGACGCGCAGACTGTGAACCTGAAAGTCAGCGGCCGTCGCCCGTGGGGAAGTGTACCCCTCCCGCCAGGGAAGAAACGCGGGAAGCCGCCATTAGGCGGGGAAGAAGACAGAAGCGGGAAACCACCATTGAAGTGGGCGGGGAGAGAAGATAAGTGCGGGAAACCGCCATTTTCGCGGGAACCGCCATCTTGGAAAAAAAAAGAAAATTTAAAGAAATAATTCGTGGTGTTATCAGGAAGAGAGGAAGATGCCTAAGCGTGGTAACATCAACGATTTTAATTCCGAGGTAGAAGACTGGGCCACGTATGTGGAACGCATTGAGATCTATTGTGAGGCCAATAAAATAGAAGAAGATGACAAAGCTATAACCTTGCTAAACTCGATGGGCGCAAAGACATACGAGCTCTTGAAGCATCTACTAGCACCAGCTAAACCGGCGGATCAGACTTTCGATGATATTGTGACTGTTCTGAAGGATCACTTGAACCCCACACCATTGATGTTGGCGGAACGATTCAAATTCTATGCGAGAACGCAAAGGAAAGACGAAAGCAACGCAGAATACTTGGTCGAACTGCGTAGACTAGCGAAACACTGCCAGTTTGGAGGGAATCTGACAGAGGCGTTGCGAGACAAATTCATGTGCGGAATGTCGAAGGAAGAAACACAAAAACGACTGCTCGAAGAGAACAATCTTACACTTGAGAAGGCTGTCCTTATTGCTGCATCGAACGAAGCCGCAGCGAAAGGAACGGCGGAAATGCAGCTAAAGGCAGCGGCACTCAGGGTGCAGCAAATTACTTCGGGTACAACGAAATGCTATCGTTGTGGGAAGACAACACACGACCAGAACCAATGCTGGTTTAAAAACCAGGAATGTAGGAAATGTGGCAAGCTCGGTCACATAGCTAAGGTATGCCGGTCAGGAAAGAAGACCAACAATAATGAGTCACCACAAAAGAGGTACAGAAAGGTACATGAGGTGACTAGGAAGAGTCCGGAAGAACAGAATTCGGACTCACACTCCAACTGCAAGGAACTGGATAGTCTGAGAATTCACAATGTGAGTAATGAAGCTGACCGACAAGCTATCTGGATCACACTACAGATTGCAAAAGTCCAAGTGAAAATGGAAGTGGACACCGGATCGGCGTTGACGGTCATGAATAAGCATGATTATAAAAAGTTATTCAAGCATATTCCCCTACGGGATACGGAACTAGTATTGAAGACATACACGGGGCACAAAGTATACCCCATCGGAAAGATAGAAGTCAAGGTGAGATACAAGGACAAAGAGCACCAAAGGATGGACCTGTATGTGTTGCCTGAGGGAGGTCCACCACTTCTGGGACGGGAGTGGATCAGGAAAATAAAGATAGACTGGCATTCACTAAACACCATGACGGTAGATTCCGGAAAGGAAGATGTCAAACCTGAACGGTTGTCCAGAATATTAGACGAAGCTAAAGAGGTATTCCAGCAAGGACTGGGAACACTGCGAGGAATTAAAGCAAAGGTTAAGATTGCAGAACATGCAAGCCCAAAATTTTTCAAAGCCAGATCGGTACCTTACGCGATACGACCTGCTGTGGAGGCAGAACTGGAAGAACTTGAACGATCAGGGGTACTGTCAAAAGTGGACTGGAGTGAGTGGGCCACGCCCATTGTTCCCGTCATGAAGTCTTCACCAAGTAACAAGCCAGGGGGACCGGGGAAGGTCCGCATCTGCGGAGACTTCAAGATCACAGTGAATCCGGTGCTTCACACGGTACAATACCCGCTTCCGCGGATTGAAGATATCTTTGCTTCGTTGGCTGGAGGGAAACACTTCACCAAGATAGACCTGGCACAGGCATACTTACAAATGGAAGTCGAGGAAGAGTTGCGTCAGTACCTCACCATCAACACACACAGAGGCTTGTATCGTTATAATAGACTGGTTTTTGGGGTAGCTTCGGCTCCAGCAATTTGGCAGAGGGCCATGGAGCAGGTATTACAAGGAATTCCAAGCATGCAGTGTTACTTAGACGATATCCTGATTACGGGAGAAGATGAGGAAGAACACCTCACAAATTTGAAACTGGTGCTCACTAGGTTGAAGGAATATGGCCTTCGAGTTAATCGCAAGAAATGTGAGTTCTTCCAAAAACGGATCTCGTACTGCGGTCATGTCATTGACCGAGAGGGGCTGCACAAGTCACCTGACAAGATAGAAGCTGTCGTGAAGGCCCCCGCTCCGGAAAACGTATCACAGTTAAGATCATTCTTGGGGTTGATTAATTATTATCACAAGTTTCTGCTGAATCTATCCACGGTGCTGCATCCGCTGAATGCTCTGTTGCGGAAAGAAGTACCATGGAAGTGGAGTGAGGAATGTAAAAAGGCCTTTCGCAGAAGCAAGGCGTTGATTACCTCTGAAGAAGTGTTGGCTCATTTCAACCCAACGTTACCTCTTCGTCTAGCTTGTGATGCTTCCCCCTATGGAATTGGAGCAGTACTTTCACACAAGTTACCAAATGGCTCGGAAAGGCCAGTGGCATTCGCGTCCCGATCATTGACCTCCGCGGAGCGAAATTATGCTCAAATAGATAGGGAGGCCCTCAGCCTTGTGTGGGGCGTAAAGAAATTCAATCATTACCTGCAGGGCAAGAAGTTCACATTACTGACAGACCACCAGCCGTTGGTATCCATATTCAACCCTAACAAGGCCGTTTCCACCATGACAGCGCAAAGGTTACAGAGGTGGTCCGTGTTACTTGGGGCACACCAATATGACATCGAATACAAAAGGTCCAAACAGCATGGAAATGCTGATGGGTTATCGCGCTTGCCATTGCCGATAGTAGAAGAAGTGACTACAGTGGACCCGGGAGAGCTGTTCCACTCATCCATAGTGGAATGTCTACCAGTAACAAATTCGATGATCGAAAACGAAACAAGAAATGACCCGGCTCTCTCACGAGTCTATGATTTAACGGTGGAGGGATGGCCAGCACAGGGCGAACCAACGCTGCCAGCATTTTCGCAGAGAAAAGAACAGCTGTCAGTGTGTCGAGGAACCCTGATGTGTGGATCTAGAGTGGTGATTCCACCCAAACTTCAACAGAAGGTGTTAAAGGAGCTGCACGAGGGACATCTGGGTGGAGTGAAAATGAAGAACCTAGCAAGAGCGTTCGTGTGGTGGCCAGGCATTGATGGGGACATCGAAGAAATCACTAAGAGCTGTCTAGGATGCCAGAAGGTCCAAAACGCGCCACCACAGGCTCCTCTGCATCCATGGGAGTGGCCCTCATCTCCTTGGCAAAGGGTACACATCGACTTTGCTGGTCCATTTATGGACTCAATGTTTCTAATAGCGGTGGATGCACACTCCAAGTGGCCGGAGGTAATAAAGATGTCCACCACCACCACGGAAAAAACCATCACAGTGTTAAGGACCATGTTTGCTAGGAATGGGCTGCCGGAACAGATCTGTTCTGATAATGGACCGCAATTTGTGTCCGAAGAATTCAAGAAATTCTTAAAGAGCAATGGGGTTAAGCACTACACGTCAGCCCCATACCATCCCGCCTCCAATGGATTGGCTGAAAGGTTTGTCCAGACCTTCAAGAAGGCCACAAAGGCCATGGGTAATGAAGCCATTAACTTACAACATAAGGTGGATAGCTTCTTGTTGGCATACAGGAATGCAACACATGCGGTCACAAATCAAACTCCCGCCATGATGTTTTTTAATAGACGACTAAGATGCCGGCTGGATTTGCTTAAGCCAAACGTCAGAAGGGACGTAGAGAACCGGCAATTCCAGGGCATGAATGAAAGGCCAACTAGATCTTTTCAGATAGGTCAACAAGTTTTGGCCCGGGACTACCGTACCGAGAAATGGCAGCCTGGAACTATTGGAAAAAGGCTAGGGCCGTTGATGTATACGGTGGACATTGGGGACAGTATAATAAGGCGCCATGTTGACCAGATCATAGGGTCAGCCACAAATGGCCAACCTACTCCACCACCTTACACGGTTAATGTTGAGACAGAGATACCCAGAACACCTACCTCCGATCTGGTAATACTGGAATCAGATGAACCTGACACTGTCCTTCAAGCCGAATCGGCCTTGCCAGAAGCACCTGCTACCCCGCCGGGAGTTACGACACCACCGAGGCGTTATCCGGACAGAGTCCGGAAACCTCCAGAGAGACTGAATCTGTGAACTGTCTGGCATAAAGTTGTATATATGTTATAATGTATGTTTAATGGGGAATCAGTAGGTTGTAAGCTAAAAAGGGAGGATTGTAGTGTATGTACCTGTCTACCTTTAAGAGAACTATTGTATGTAACCGTCCACCTTTAAGAGAACTACTTTAGGTGTTGCACTACTTTGTTGGCTTCTGTATACTGTAATACCGACGGTGACCACACCGGTATATAAGTGCTGTGTCAGGATTTATTGGGCAGATTCGCCCTGACCTTCGAATAGTAAAGTCCTGTTTTAAGTTACTCTTGGAGTCTGTGTATTAATTAACTAACCAACCCACAGACTTTACAAAGGCGACCTGCAAACAACTCAATCCTCTGATTGTGATGGCTGATCCCACTTCCAGGGAGAGAGCTCGTCGTTTCACAAACAAGGCATTGGAGGCATTGGTCGCGGGAGTGGAGCAGAGAAGGGCAGTGCTGTTCCCGGACACTGGAAGGAGGCCATTGCCCCAGGTCTTCAGGGCAATGTGGAGGGAAGTGGCCCAGGAGGTCTCGGCCAGTAGTGTGGTCGTACGCAGCCAGGCACAGTGCCGGAAGAAATTCAACGACCTCACTCGGGTGGTCAAGGTGAGTATATGCTTCAACAGGTCCTACATACCAGCATCTGAACCTCAGTCTGTGCACACTGTACAAACTACCACATCCCCACCACTCACCCACCAAGCAACTGTACCTACTTAAACTCACATCCGCATCTCACGCCTTGCCTATAATCACAGTTAGTCAACTACGGCAGGCATATCTCCCAAACATGTAGCTGGACTCTGACTCACGCACATTCATTTATCTTGCAGGCCAAGATGGCTCACAATAGGAGGGAACAGCAGAGAACAGGTGGGGGTGATACGCGTGTCCAGCAGCTCTCAGACCTGGAGGAGCGAGTGCTGTGACTCATTCGGCAGCAGGTGGTGCACGGCGGGGCAACAACGGTATGTTGATCCCCTCTCCTCTCATCCCATTTCCACCTCACACCACAAGCCTTTCCCAATTTCCAGCTCTTGATACTGTCTGCATTCCTTGCTCCCTTCCTGACCCCCCTGCCCTCACCTTAACATGAGTCTTCTGCCTTTATGCTTTCAGTGAATCAGTAACCAGATGATCAGCCTGTCCCTGAACCTCCCACTGAGAGTGAGGAAGAAGAAGAGGAGCAAAGCACCACGTCACTGCATCTCTCACCCGCAGGTGCCATCTCAGATACTGGCACTATGCGATCATTAGAGGCAAGTTTAGTAGAGGGGTTTGCACTGGGTGATGCACCGGGGAGGAGTGGGCTGCAGCAAGGCCATACGGAAAGGGTAGCTTGGGAGCCAGCTCCCCAGAGGGCAAGTACACACGCGAGTTCCGCTGCATAGGACTCAGATGAGGGCTTCAATGGGGAGGCATTTACAAGAAGGGTGATGACCATGCACTCTGAGGTGATAGGGACAATGGCAAGGGTGCAATGATAAGGAGCGTGGAGGAGTCCACCTCCAACATTGCACAGAGCTCTGCACACATCATGGAGCCCATCAATTCCACTCTGCAGAGGATTGTGGACTCCCAGAGAGACCGTGCAGATCCAGACCTCATGACGTGTGTCATGGGCGATGTGGCAGCTTCCATTGCAGCACAGGCGGCAGCGACACAACGTCTTAGTGCTGTAATGCAGTCAATGCTTGGTGGCATCCAAACTCACGCAAAATTCGTGCTCACTGCTCAAAAAAGTGATTGGAGCCCTAAATCAAGCCTTCAAGCCCAAGCTCATTGGCATTGCACTCAAAGGGTGGACCAATATCAGTTACAGTCTAATCGCAAGTCATGCTTGCCACAGGCTTTTTTCAGTACTTAAAGGGGAGGTTCATTAATGCTGCAGAACCACATTTTCAACATTGCTGGCTGTGCAGCTGCCTCAGCAAGCAACAACAGGACAATGAGAAGCAGAAGGAGCTGGATGACTGAAGCAGCTGTACTCATGGCAGGTCCACGCCCCAAGGAGAGAACCCGCAGATTCTGCAATCAAGCATTGAAACATAGAAGATAGGAGCAGGACTAGGCCATTCGGCCCCTCGAGCCTGTTCCGCCATTTAATGAGATCATGGCTGATCATCCAAATTCAGTACGATAGCAAAATACTGCAGATGCTGGAAATCCGAAATAACAACAGAAAATGCTGGAAAAACTCAGCAGGCCAGGCAACATCCGTGGAGAGAAATTAGAGTCGACGTTTCGGGTCAAAACCTTTTATCAAAACTAAAGAGGCACAGGGAATGAAATAGATTAAGAGGCTGGGCTGGGAGAGAACAAAAGAGAAGAGACATTAAGAGGTATTCAAAACGAGACGAGATGGTGATAGGACTAGTGGAGACAAAAGAGTCCTGTAAGGAATCTATTCCATTCTCCCAGTTTCTCCGTCTCCGCCGCATCTGCTCCGACGATGCCACCTTCCACACCAGTGCTTCCGACGTGTCTTCCTTTTTCCTCAACCGAGGATTCCCCTCGACCGTGGTTGACACGGCCCTCGACCATGTCCGTTCTATCTCCCGCACTTCTGCCCTCACCCCTGCCCCTCCCTCCCGGAACCACGATAGGGTTCCCCTTGTCCTCACCTTTCACCCCACCAGCCTCCACATTCAACGGATCATCCTCCGCCATTTCCGCCACCTCCAAAGTGATCCCACCACCAAACGCATCTTCCCCTCCCCTCCCCTTTCAGCATTCCATAGGGACCGCTCCCTCCGAGACACCCTAGTCCACTCCTCTATCACCTCCAGCACCCCTTCCCCTTCGCCTGGCACCTTCCCGTGCAAGCGCAGGAGATGTAACACCTGCCCTTATACCTCCCCCCTTCCCACTGTCCAGGGCCCCAAACACCCCTTCCAGGTGAAACAGCGATTTAGTTGTACTTCTTGCAATCTAATATACTGTATTCACTGCTCACGATGCGGTCTCCTCTACATTGGGGAGACCAAACGCAGATTGGGTGACCGCTTTGCGGAACACCTCCGTTCAGTCCGTAAGGGGGTCCCCGAGCTTCCGGTCACCTGTCATTTTAATTCACCGCTCCATTCCCACTCGGACCTCACCATCCTTGGCCTCTTGCATTGTTCCACGGAAGCTCAACGTAAACTCGAGGAACAGCACCTCATCTTCCGATTAGGCACTTTGCAGCCTTCCGGACTCAATATCGAGTTCAACAATTTCAGATCATAACCTCGGCCCCTATTACATTTTTACTTATATGTTTTATCCACACCTTTGTTTTGGTTTCCCCACCCCCCCACTTTCCTTTTGTTTCTCTCTCCCACATGGCAGCTGTCTCCCATTCTGCCAGCGCATTTCACACCTAATCTGAGCTGTCTTTTGTCTCCACTAGTCCTATCACCATCTCGTCTCGTTTTGAATACCTCTTAATGCCTCTTCTCTTTTCTTCTCTCCCAGGCTGGCCTCTTAATCTATTTCATTCCCTGTGCCTCTTTAGTTTTGATAAAGGTTTTTGACCCAAAACGTCGACTCTAATTTCTCTCCACAGATGTTGCCTGGCCTGCTGAGTTTTTCCAGCATTTTCTGTTGTTAATCCAAATTCAGTACCCTGTCCCTGCTTTCTCCCCATATCCCTTGATCCCTTTAACCTTAAGAAATATATCTAACTCATTCTTGAATATATTTAATGAATTGGCCTCCACTGCCTTCTGTGGTAGAGAATTCCACCCACAGGTTCACCACTCTCTGGGTAAAGAAATTCCTCCTCATCTCAGTCCTAAATGGCTTAACCCTTATCCTTAGACTGTGACCCCTGGTTCTGGACTCCCCCGCCATCGGGAACATCCTTCCTACATCTAGTCTGTCTAGTCCTGTTAGAATTTTATAAGTTTCAATGAGATTCCCTCCCATTCTTCTAAACTCCAGCAAGCATAAGCCCAATCGACCCAATCTCTCTTCATATGTCATTCCTGCCATCCCAGGTATCAGTCTGGTGAATCTTCGCTGCACTCCCTCCATGGCAAGAACATCCTTCCTCAGAGAAGGCAACCAAAACTGCACACAATACTCAAGGTGTGGTCTCACCAAGGCCCTGTACAACTGCAGCAAGACATCCTTGCTCCTGTACTCGAATCCTCTCGCTATGAAGGCCAACATACCATTTGCCTTCTTAACCGCCTGCTGCACCTGCATGCTTACCTTCAGCGACTGGTGCACAAGGACACCCAGGTCTCGTTGCACTTCCTCTTTTCCCAATCTATTGCCGTTCAGATAATAATCTGCCTTCCTGTTTTTGCCACCAAAGTGGATAACCTCGCATTTATCCATATTGTGCTGCTTCTGCATCTGCCCAATCATCCAACCTGTCCAGATCATACTGGAGTTTCTCTGCATCCTCCTCACAGCACACACGCCCACCCAGCTTTGTGTTGTCTGCAAACATGGAGATATTACATCTAGTTCCCTCGTCTAGATCATTAATATATATTGTGCATAACTCGGGTCCTAGCACTGATCCCTGCGGTACCCCACTAGTCACCGCCTGCCACTTGGAAAAAGACTCGTTTATTCCAACTCTTTGCTTCCTGTCTGCCAACCAGCTCTCTATCCAAGTCAGTACCTTACCCCCAATCCCATGTGCTTTAACTTTGCACGCTAATCTCTTATGCGGGACCTTATCGAAAGCCTTCTGAAAGTCCAAATACACCACATCCACTGGTTCTCCCTTATCTATTCTACCAGTTACATCCTCAGAAAATTCCAGTGGATTAGTCAAGCATGATTTACCTTTTGTAAATCCATGTTGACTTTGTCCAATCCTGTCACTGTTTTCCAAGTGCTCTGCTATTACATCTTTTATAATGGACTCTGGCATTTTCCCCACTACTGATGTCGGGCTATAATTCCCCGTTTTCTCTCTACCACCTTTTTTAAATAGTGAGGTTACATTAGCTATCCTCCAATCCATGGGAACTGTTGGAGGCGTTAGTGTTCGCTGTGGAGAGTCGGAGGGTGGTGCTCTCCCCGACAAGCGGCAGGAGGCCCTCGCTGAAATTCTTCCACACCATGTGGAGGGAGGTAGCGCAGCATGTCTCGGGCAGCACTCTAGTCCCCAGGACCCACACACAATGCAGGAAGAAATTTAACAACCTCACTCGGGTGGTCAGGGTGGGTGAATGCTTCAACAAATGCTACATACCACCATCTGAACCTGTCAGGGTTGGGGAGCCACGGGGCCGTGTAAGTACGGGGCCCTGCTCGCCAGGCATGGTAGGTTCTGGACCCAAGTGCAGAAACCAGGCTAGAGGCAGGTATACAATCTTAAGGAACAGTACTTTATTCATTACTTAACTAGATTCACACATAACTAGATTCATACAAGAAAACACAACAGCATACGTAAGAACTCGAGACAGCAAAACACCAGATAATACATAGAACTCGACACACGAACAATATACATAGAACTCGAGACAAGTTACAAAACAGCTAGTCAAGAATAGGGACTCAGGACAGCTTCCATGAGGCATCATACTTGTCCATTGTGAGCTGGGATAAGCTTACCACAAGCGCAGCCAGCTTGCCGAGACATGACTCGAGACAAGCTATCACGAGGGGCTGCCGCAGGGGTAACAGGCTTCTCAAGAGCTCAAGACAAGCGCCAGCATGGCAACACACCAGTCCAGACAAGCACCTTATCAAGACTAAGAACAACAAGAACACAAAGTTAGTTACATCTTAAATACAGAACTCGAGAATACATCTTAAATACAAAGCTCGAGAGAACTATGGCAACCAACTAGTTAAAGTCAGGAGCCACAGAACAAGGGCTAGTCCCCCCGGTTACCCAGCTAGGACTGAGCAAAGAGTGAAACAACCATAGAACTTATATACCAAGAAAACCAGGTGCAACCCATGAACAGCTAACAGGCCGTTAAGCATTAACACAGGAAGCTAGGAACAATTAACAAAGGGCTGGAAAACAAACAAGTGAAGGTGCCATCTAGAGGTTACAGAAGGAACTGACTGGCACCCTCACAGAACCAGTCTTCACACACTGCCCAAAGCACCACACCCCCAACACTCACCCACCAACAATCTCTACCTAGCAACAGTCATACCCATATCTCACACCTTGCACACAATGACAGCTATTCAACTCTGGCAGGCACATCACCCAAATACATTGCTCCACACTCACTCACACACTCTCCTTTCTCTTGCAGGCCAAGGTGGCTCACAACAGGAGGGAGCAGGAGCGCACAGGCGGGGGACAAGCCGACACCCAACCACTGTCTGCGCTGGAGAATCGAGTGCTGCTGGTTATTGGGTGCCAGGTACGGGCGCCATGGCCACCAGCGACGTTGACCCCCTTGGGGACAACAATGGTATGTTCATCCCTACTCCTTCTTCTCACATCCCACTTCCCCCTCACCCCACAAGCGTTTCGCACTTTCCAGCTAATCATGCTGTATGCACGCATTTCTCCCTTCCCGCCCCCCTCCCCTCACCTTAACCCGACTCTTGTACCTTTAGGATTTCAGATAATCAGCAAGCACCTGAGCAGCCTGTCCCTGAGGGCACGGTAGAGAGCGCGCGGGAGAAGAGGAGGAGGAAGAACACACCGTGTCATTGCATGTCTCACTCGTAGACACCAGCTCAGATACTGGCACGACGTGTTCTTTAGAGGCGAGTATAGTAACAGGATCTGCACAGGGTGAGGCACCGGGGATGAGTGGGCTGCAGCAAGGCCAGGGGGAAAGGGTAGCTCGGGGGCCAGCTCCCCAGGAGGGTGAGTTCGCGCATGAGTTCTGCTGCACAGGACTCAGACGAGGACCTCGATGGGGAGGCGTTTTGAAGAAGGGTGATGGGCATGCACATGGAGATGATAGGTGCAATGGCAAGGGTGCCCGAGAGCCTCTCAGCAATGGTAAAGAGCGTGGAGGAGTCTGCCTCTAACATTGCACAAGGCTCTGCACACACCATGGAGACAATCATTTCCAGTCTGCAAAGGATGGTAGACTCTCAGAGAGACCGTGGAGACCCAGACCTGATGCCGCATGTGATGGGCGATCTGGCAGCTTCCATTGCAGCACAGGCAGAAGCGATGCAAAGTCTTAGTGCAGTAATGCAGTCTATGCTTGGTGGCATCCAATCTCAGACTGCTCTAATGCAGTCTCACCTTGATGCCAAGCAAGCTCTGACTGCTGCCATCGTGGCTGGGTCTACCACCGTCAACTGGGGCTTTCACGGTGTCGCAGCAGGCCAGCAACCTGTGCTCCAATAGATTGCTAAGGATGCAGAGGTGCTGCCCCAGGAGAGTGGCAGTGGGTCAGTGGAGCAGGAACCTGCTGTTCTCTCTCAGGATGACAGCATTCCTGCTCCCACCACTGGCACTCCACCATTGCCCTTTGTGATGAAATATGCCGTTCATCAGGCACTGTATTCTCTGTGTTTAGTTTAGTTTCAGTTTCATTTCCCCTCCGGTACTGTATTGTGTGTAGGGCTCCGCCCATACCTGGCCACTACTTAAGCAGGCTGCACTGTCTCACAGACAGTGCAGCAGATCTTTGGATGGGAGACACTTCTCCACTGTGTATTACTTTCTTAGTTAATAAAAGCCTTGCTTTGCTCCGTTAACGTCGAGTCTCGGATTCATTGAGGCACATCACCCTTGTCGCTGCCTGTCATCTAGCCAGCTCAGACTGCTGCCGCCCATGCTGAGGTGGTGCAGTCGACAGCCGGGCCTTCCAGGCCCAGAGCTGGTCGAGGGCGTCCTGCAAGGCCATCTGAAGTCTCCTGCACGGACACTCAGCAGCCTTCCACCAGCCCTGCTGCAGCCACTGGGCCAACACTTTGTAGGAGCACTAGCGTAGGCAAAGGCACAGTAATGATAGGCACTAAGGGATTGCACAAGGGTGAACAGTTAATATTTTTGTTGTAAAAAAGCAAAAGCAAAATACTGTGGATGCAGGGTATCGGAAATAGAAACAGAAAATGCTGCAAATACTCAGCAGGTCAGGTAGTATCTGTGGAGAGAGAAACAGAGTCAACGTTTCAGGTCGAGGACCCTTTGTCAGAACTGGAAAAAGTTAGAGATGTAACAGATTTTTAAGCAAGTGTGGGGCAGGGAAAGGGGAGAGGGGCGGAAAGAACAAAAGGGAAGGTCTGTGATAGGATGGAAGGCAGGAGAGATTAAAAGACAAAAGGGATGATTGTGCAAGGCAAAAGGAGATGGTAATGGGACAAGTTAAGAAACAAAAGATGAGTCTAGATGAAGTGTAAATGGCAATGGCAGATTCATCAACAGCTGCCATGAAAAAAAAATAGGGGCCGAGGTTATGATCTGAAATTGTTGAACTCGATGTTGAGTCCAGAAGGCTGTAAAGTGCCTAATCGAAAGATGAGGTGCTGTTCCTCGAGCTTACGTTGCACTTCGTTGGAACAGTGTCAGAGGCTGAGGATGGGAAGGTCAGAGTGGGAGTGGAGCGGAGAATTAAAGTGACAAGCGACCGGAAGCTCGGGGTCACCCTTACGGACTGAACGGAGGTGTTCTGCAAAGCGGTCACCCAATCTGCATTTGGTCTCCCCAATGTAGAGGAGACCCCATCGTGAGCAGCAAATACAGTATACTAGATTGCAAGAAATACAAGTAAATCGCTGTTTCACGTGGATTTTATTATGCCCTCTTGTTCTCGATTCCCCTACCAGAGGAAATATTCACTTACTCTATGTCTATTTGGGCTAGAAATTCATTGCCTTAGCATCTCCTGTTAGCACCTCTGGAGGGCAATAACAGGGCGCTAAGGACTTACCGCTCTGGCGTGCCAATGTTACCGCTGCCCGTGAAATTCACCTGGCGGTATGCGGCGGCGGTAACCCCTCTCGCCACGAACACCTGCACCCAGAGATCGTGACATCATCCTGCTGCGCATTGGTCTGGTAGCGCCCCCGACCCAAAATTCATTTCCGCCCCCTGCAGCATCGCTGGGCGATGACAGCGACAGCTGCAGGAGGCGTTCATCGGCAGGCCGGGCGTTTCGGTGGTGAGACTTAAAGGCGAGGTGGCCGAGGTAGGTGAAAAAAAATCTGATACAGTGAACTCTTTTGTATCCGGCACCTTCGGGACTGGGATGGTGCCGGTTGATTAAAAATTCTGGATAATGGAGAGGTATACCTACCAAGATACGAGAGCCACCTTACACAGCCACAGGTGCAGGAGCCCTGGTTACATGGCCACAGGTACAGGAGCCACGGTTACATGGCCACAGGTACAGGAGCCGTGGTTACACGGCCACAGGTACAGGAGCCGTGGTTACATGGCCACAGGTGCAGGAGCCGTGGTTACACGGCCACAGGTACAGGAGCCCCAGTTACACGGCCACAGGTACAGGAGCCCCAGTTACACGGCCACAGGTACAGGAGCCGTGGTTACACGGCCACAGGTACAGGAGCCGCGGTTACACAGCCACAGGTGTAGGAGCCCTGGTTACATGGCCACAGGTACAGGAGCTGCGGTTACACAGCCACAGGTACAGGAGCCACGGTTACACGGCCACAGGTACAGGAGTCGCGGTTACACGGCCACAGGTACAGGAGCCGCGGTTACACGGCCACAGGTACAGGAGCCCCGGTTACACAGCCACAGGTACAGGAGCCGCGGTTACACGGCCACAGGTACAGGAGCCACGGTTACACGGCCACAGGTACAGGAGCCGCGGTTACACGGCCACAGGTACAGGAGCCGCGGTTACACAGCCACAGGTACAGGAGCCACGGTTACACGGCCACAGGTACAGGAGCCCCGGTTACACGGCCACAGGTACAGGAGCCCCAGTTACACAGCCACAGGTACAGGAGCCGTGGTTACACGGCCACAGGTACAGGAGCCACAGTTACACGGCCACAGGTACAGGAGCCCCAGTTACACAGCCACAGGTGCAGGAGCCCCGGTTACACAGCCACAGGTACAGGAGCCGCGGTTACACGGCCACAGGTACAGGAGCCCCGGTTACACAGCCACAGGTACAGGAGCCGCGGTTACACGGCCACAGGTACAGGAGCCCCGGTTACACAGCCACAGGTACAGGAGCCGCGGTTACACGGCCACAGGTACAGGAGCCACGGTTACACGGCCACAGGTACAGGAGCTGCGGTTACACAGCCACAGGTGCAGGAGCCGTGGTTACACGGCCACAGGTACAGGAGCCCCAGTTACACGGCCACAGGTACAGGAGCCGTGGTTACACGGCCACAGGTACAGGAGCCGCGGTTACACAGCCACAGGTGCAGGAGCCCTGGTTACATGGCCACAGGTACAGGAGCTGCGGTTACACAGCCACAGGTACAGGAGCCACGGTTACACGGCCACAGGTACAGGAGTCGCGGTTACACGGCCACAGGTACAGGAGCCGCGGTTACACGGCCACAGGTACAGGAGCCCCGGTTACACGGCCACAGGTACAGGAGCCGTGGTTACACAGCCACAGGTACAGGAGCCGCGGTTACACGGCCACAGGTACAGGAGCCGCGGTTACACGGCCACAGGTACAGGAGCCGCGGTTACACGGCCACAGGTACAGGAGCCGCGGTTACATGGCCACAGGTACAGGAGCCCCGGTTACACGACCACAGGTACAGGAGCCGCGGTTACACGGCCACTTGTGCAGGAGCCACGGTTACACGGTCAATTGTGCAGGGGCCACGGTTACACGGCCGCAAGCACTGGAGCCCCGTTACACAGCCACAGCTGCTTGAAGGGGTGGGTGGGTGGGAGGCTTGGGTTGACGTGCGCTCCTTGTGCTGCCTGCGCTTGGCTTCCACTTGCTCCCGGCGAAGAGACTCGAGGTGTTCGGCGCCTTCCCGGATGCTTCTCCTCCACTTTGTGCGGTCTTGGGCCTGGGATTCCCAGGTGTCGGTGGGGATGTTACACTTTTTCAAGGAGTCTTTGAGGGTGTCCTTGAAGTGTTTCCTCTGCCCACCTGGAGCTCTCTTGCCGTGCCGGAGCTCCGAGTAGAGCGCTTGTTTTGGGAGTCTCGTATCGGGCATGCAGACAATGTGACCCGTCCATTGGAGCTGATTGAGCATGGTCAAAGCTTCGATGCTGGGGATGTTGGCCTGAGCGAGAACACTGATGTTGGTGTGCCTATCCTGCCAATGGATTTGCAGGATCTTGTGGAGGCAGCATTGGTGGTACCTCTCCAGTGCTTTGAGGTGCCTGCTGTACATGGTGCATGTCTCTGAGGCATACAGCAGGGCGGGTATCACTGCTGCTCTGTAGACCATGAGCTTAGTACCGGGTTTGAGGTCCTGGTCTTCAAACACTCTCTTCCTCAGGTGACTGAAGGCTGCACTGGCACACTGAAGGCGGTGTTGGACTTCGTCGTCGACGTCTGCCCTTGTTGACAGTAGGCTCCCGAGGTATGGGAAGTGGTCCACATTGTCCAAGGCCGTGTCGTGGATTTTGATAATCGGGGGGCAGCACTGTGTGGCGGGGGTAGGTTGGTAGAGGACCTTTGTCTTACGGATGTTTAGTGTAAGGCCCATGCTCTCATACGCTTCGGTGAGGGTGTTGATGATGGTTTGTGTAGTGTCCGTGTGTAGATAAAGACACTGAAGACAGGAGTTGGTTCATAGGTATTTACTAAGCAAGTCTGGGGGGGGGTTCTAAAGGATATACACAATACACAGGCTTATATAGCCCAAGTGGCAATTACCGGCATTACGCACACCTGGGGCTCTTAAAGGCACATACACCACAATTCCTCCCCTCCTAGCTAACTAGTACATCATATTTTAAGTAATTATTAATTACATGTTATATGCAAAATAATATACATTGCTGTATTAATTAATTATAAGTTAGTCTCTCAGGAGGCTTCCTGACTCGGTCCGGATAATGCCTCAGGGGTGTAGTAGTTTCTGGTGGTGTAGTAGGTTCTTCTGGCAAGGCTGATTTGGCTTGAAGGCCAGTGTCGGGTTCATCGGGTTCCAGTATCACCGGATCGGAGGTAGATATGGGTATCTCTACTTCATCGTTAGATGTATAGCGTGGTGGTGTAGGTTGTCCCTTTTCGGATGACTTGATGATTTGGTCAGCATGGCGCCTTATTATGCTTTCTCCGATGTCCACGGTATACATCAGTGGTCCTAGTCGTGTGCAGATAGTTCTAGGCTGCCATTTCTCGGTACGGTAGTCCCGGGCCAAAACCGGTTGGCCTATCTGCAAGGCCCTAGTTGGCCTTTCATTCATGCCCTGAAACTGCCGGTTCTCCACATCCCTTCGGATGTTGGGCTTGACCAAATCCAGCCGGCATCTTAGGTTTCTATTGTAGAACATCATGGCGGGAGTTTGGTTTGTAACCATATGTGTTGCATTCCTATATGCAAATAAGTAGTTATCCACCTTGTGCTGAAGTTTTATGTCTTCATTACCCATGGCCTTTATGGCCTTCTTAAAGGTCTGGACAAACCTTTCAGCCAATCCATTGGTGGCGGGATGGTATGGGGCAGACGTGTAGTGCTTTACCCCATTGTTCTTTAAGAACTTTCTGAATTCTTCGGACACAAATTGCGGTCCATTATCAGAACATATCTGTTCCGGCAGCCCATTCCTGGCAAATATGGTCCTTAATACTGTGATGGTTTTTTCCATGGTGGTGGAGGACATCTTTATTACCTCCGGCCACTTGGAGTGTGCATCAACCGCGATTAAGAACATTGAGTCCATAAATGGACCAGCAAAGTCGATGTGCACCCTTTGCCAGGGAGATGAGGGCCACTCCCATGGATGTAGAGGGGCCTGTGGCGGAGCATTTTGGACCTTCTGGCATCCTAGGCAGCTCTTGGTCATGTCTTCGATGTCTCCATCGATACCTGGCCACCATACAAATGCCCTAGCTAGGTTCTTCATTTTCACTCCACCCAGATGCCCCTCGTGAAGCTCCTTTAGCACTTTATCCTGGAGTTTGGGTGGAATCACCACTCTGGATCCACACATCAAGGTTCCTCGGCACACTGACAGCTGTTCTCTTCTTTGCGAGAATGCTGGCAACAGTGGTTCGCCATGTGCTGGCCATCCCTTCATTGTTAAATCGTAGACCCGTGAGAGAGTAGGGTCATTTCTGGTCTCCCTTTCAATGGCAGAATTTGTCACCGGTAGACATTCCACTATGGTAGAGTGGAATATCTCTACTGGGTCTACTGTAGGTGCCTCTTCTATCGTTGGCAACGGCAGGCGCGATAAACCGTCAGCATTCCCATGCTGTTTTGACCCTTTGTATTCAATGTTGTATTGGTGTGCCCCTAGAAAAAGGGACCACCTCTGTAGTCTTTGTGCCGTCATAATGGGGACACCTTTCTTAGGGTTGAATATGGAGATGAGGGGTTGATGGTCAGTCAGCAAGGTAAATTTTTGTCCGTGTAGGTAATGGTTGAATTTCTTCACTCCCCATACCAGGCTGAGTGCTTCCCTGTCTATCTGGGAATAGTTACGCTCAGCTGAGTTCAATGAGCGTGACGCAAAAGCTATCGGCCGTTCCGAGCCATCAGGGAATCTATGGGACAATACCGCTCCTATGCCATAAGGGGATGCATCGCACGCCAGTCTGATTGGTAGTGATGGGTTGTAATGAGCCAAAACTTTCTCGGATGTGATTAAGTCTTTACATTTATGGAAGGCACGTTTACAGTCTTCGTTCCATTTCCAAATCACTCCTGTGTGTAGAAGATCATTAAGAGGGTGTAGAATAGTTGATAAGTTCGGTAAAAATTTATGATAGTAATTTATTAATCCCAGGAATGACCTCAATTGTGAAACATTTTCAGGTGCTGGGGCTTTTATAACTGCTTCAATTTTTTCAGGTGACTTATGCAACCCTTCCTTATTAATTATGTGGCCACAATATGATATCTGATTTTGGAAAAATTCGCACTTGGGGCGATTTGCTCGCAGGCCCTGTTCTTTCAGTCTAGTGAGCACCTGCTCCAAATTGGCAAGGTGCTTGTTGTCGTTTTCTCCTGTTATAAGGATGTCGTCTAGGTAACACTGAGTCCCCGGAATCCCTTGCAGGACTTGCTCCATAGCTCTTTGCCAGATAGCTGGAGCTGATGCTACTCCAAAAACCAGTCGATTGTACTGGTACAGGCCTTTGTGTGTGTTTATTGTGAGATACTTTTTAGAGGTCTCCTCAACCTCCATCTGTAGATATGCCTGTGCCAAGTCAATTTTTGTGAAACGTTTTCCTCCGGATAGTGAGGCGAAAATATCTTCTATCCTCGGAAGAGGATACTGTACCGTGTGAAGGACCGGGTTTACAGTCACCTTAAAGTCCCCACAGATGCGAATTTTTCTCTGTTCCTCAGAGTTATTTTTCAATGCTTTTTTCATGACTGGAACGATGGGTGTTGCCCATTCGCTCCAATCTATTTTGGATAATACGCCTGCCTTTTCCAAATTCTCCAGCTCTGCCTCGACTGCCGGACGTATTGCGTATGGCACCGGTCTTGCCTTAAAAAATTTTGGAATTGCTGCATCTTCCACTTTTATTGAGGCGGTGTTGCCTTTCAAGGTTCCTAGTTTCTCTTGAAACACTTCTTTGGCGTTGGCCAAGATGTCTTTTAATCGTTCAGGTACGATGTCATCATTGTTTTTTTCCTTACTGGTCACCGCCAGTGCCTGAATGGAGTGCCAGTCTAAACGTATCTTCCTTATCCATTCACGTCCCAACAACGGTGGACCACCATCTTGTAGAATGTATAAATACAACTTCTGTATTTCTTTGCCGTTGTATACCACAGGCACCTTTATTTTTCCTTTGGAGTATACTTTCTGCCCCGTATATGTTTTTAAGATAATGGATGTGACTTTTAGAGGTATATGCGAAAATAGCCTCTCGTAATCTCGTCGATTTATTACGGTTAGAGCTGATCCCGTATCTAGCTCCATTTTAACTGGAGACCCTGCTATTATGAGGGTAACCCAAATGGTCTGGTAATCTTCATTGGCAATTACATTATGTAATTTGAGAGAGCTTAGTCTCTTGTTCCCGGAGTCGCTATCGCTCTTCTGGTCTTTGGAGCTACTGTCCGTCATCATTTGTACCTTTCTGTGCTTTTCCTTATTGATTCTTTTCCCGTTAGTGGATTTTTAATTTTCAGATCGGCATACACGTGGAATGTGTCCCATCTTTCCGCATCGCCTGCATGCTTTTTCTTTGAACCAGCAATCCCTCTGGTCATGGTTGGATCTGCCGCAGCGATAACATCTCTCGAAACCCCGTGTCATTTCATGGGTGCCGAAGTCCTGTGGCCTTTGCTGTATCTTTGCTGCTCCTATTGCACTGAAAGCCTTGTCCAGTGTTAAATCTTTTCCAGAAGATACCTTTTTTTGTGTTTCTACACTTAGGGGATCGCAGATGAATTTGTCTTGCAGAGAATCTGCCAGTCCTGCCTCGAATTGGCAGTGTAGGGTATCAACAATCTCCTCAAAATTCTTGTCCATCGGTTCGGCTGGAGTGATTAAGTTGAGTAACAGCTTGTATGTTTCTGCGCCCATTAGATCCAGAAGCACTGAAGCTTTTTTTTCATCTTCTATTCCATTTGCGGTGCAAAACACCTCCACTCTTTCTACATATGTGGTCCAATCCTCTATCTTGTTATCAAAAACATCAATATTGCCAAAGTTAGGCTCTGTTTCGTTATCAAAAGCATCAATATTGCCAGACTTAGGCATTTCAAAAAAGATATGGCGCTTCCCGTGCTTTTTTTTTCTCTGTAGCAACGATATGGCGCTTCCTGCGCTTTCCCGCCGCTGCTACTGATAACAATGCTGTTTTACTGTGGTTTCCGTTTATTCACTGTTGGAGACTCGTTCCCGACGGAGGTCTAAACGTTGACCTGCTTGCCGCGCCGGCCGTCTCCCGAGTGCACCCTCCCAATCCGTTATTGCTTGCCTCCGATTTCGCTGCCTGTCTCAGCTGTAGAGCCCGACGCTGGAGCCCCAGCCTGACGCCCAGGAAGGATTAGCGCAGTACCTGCCACCAGCTTGGCCAGCTGGTGAAACCACAGTTTCTATTACTTCCTTGAGTCTTCTGGACACTGGAGGAATCGATGTCCTTGAGGTGCTGCCGAATTGCAGGTAAGTCCGTTTCCACTTCGTCGCCACTGTAGTGTCCGTGTGTAGATAAAGACACTGAAGACAGGAGTTGGTTCATAGGTATTTACTAAGCAAGTCTGGGGGGGGGGTTCTAAAGGATATACACAATACACAGGCTTATATAGCCCAAGTGGCAATTACCGGCATTACGCACACCTGGGGCTCTTAAAGGCACATACACCACAATTGCTCTTAAAGGCACATACACCACAGTTTGGAGTTCGACCTCCGAGTGAGCGCAGACACAAGCGTCGTCTGCATACTGTAATTCGACGACAGAGGATGGGGTGACCTTGGATCTGGACTGGAGGTGACGGAGGTTGAACAGTTTCCCGTTTGTTCTGTAAATTAGCTCCACTCCAGTGGGGAGCTTACTGAGGGTGAGATGGAGCATTGCAGCAAGGAAGATCGAGAAGAGCGTTGGTGCGATGACACAGCCTTGCTTGACCCCGGTTCGTACGTGAGTTGGGTCTGTGGTGTAACCGTTTGTCAGGATCACGGCTTGCATGTTGTCGTGAAGCAGGCGGAGGATAGTGACAAACTTTTGAGGGCAGCCGAATTTGAGGAGGACACTCCATAATCCCTCATGGTTGACAGTATCGAAGGCCTTTGTGAGATCAAAGAAGGCCATGTTACAGCGGTTGGTGCTGTTCCCTGCATTTCTCTTGTAATTGACGTGCGGTGAAGATCATGTCCATTGTGCCCCCTAGTGGGTGGAATCCGCATTGTGACTGTGGGAGGAGCTCTTCGGCCACTGGGAGAAAGCGATTGAGGAGGATTCTTGCGATGACTTTCCCTG
Source organism: Somniosus microcephalus (assembly GCF_052327205.1). NCBI lineage: Eukaryota > Metazoa > Chordata > Chondrichthyes > Squaliformes > Somniosidae > Somniosus > Somniosus microcephalus. The sequence continues at coordinate 310,736,148 of NC_140990.1, read as the reverse complement.
TGGCAGATAGCTGACAGACTCCTCTGTAATTACCGCAATCGGACTTGTCACCTTTCTCGAAGATGGTCACAATTACGGCATCTCTGAGATCCCCTGACACGTTCTCCTCCTTCCAGATAAGAGAAATGAGTTCATGAATTTGCGCCAGTAGTGCTTCTCTGCCATGCTTTAGTGCCTCGGCAGGGATTCCATCTGCTCCTGAGGCCTTGTTCTTCTTCAGTTGTCGGATGGCCTTTTCAACTCATGCCGGGCTGGGGTTCTGCTGAGATGGTGGCGGGTAGCATGCTGTGGGATGGAGTTGAGGACACTCGTGTCGAAGACAGAGTCGTGGTTAAGGAGATCTTCGAAGTGCTCCTTCCAGTGGGTACTGACTGCCTCTCTGTCCCTGATGAGTACCTCTCCGTTCTTGGCCCGCAGTGGGGTAGGGCCTTGGGTGCTTGGGCCGTAGGTGGTCTTGACTGCGCTAAAGAATCCACGCATGTCGTGGTTGTCAGCTAGCTGCTGGATCTCCTGCGCTTTCTCCACCCACCATCTGTTCTTTAGGTCACAAGTTTTTTGTTGGACCTCGGCCTTCAGGCTTCTGTAGAGCTGCTTTCTTGCTCTCGAGTTATGTTGCTGTTTCCAGATCAGGAATGCCTTGCGCTTGCGGTTACATGGCCACAGATCCAGGAGTCCCTGTTACACAGCCACATGTGCAGGTCTCCCGGTTACACGGCCACAGGTACATGGGACCCGGTTACACAACCAGAGGTGCAGGAGCCACTGTTACACAGCAAAAGGTACGAGAACCCCGGTTACACAGCCACAAATATACAGTAAAACTTACCTTTGGGTTCCTGAACCTACTCCTGAATTTTGCCGGTTATTAGAGATTTCCGGATAGGTGCTGTTTAAACGAGAGTTTACTGCTTTGCTTTTTTTTTCAGCACCGCCCATCGATCAGCCCGGCACTCTGCTGCAGCGCATCAGGTTGATCGTGCCGGATCGCGGCTGCCATGGGGACCAGGTAAGTTTTCCTCTTGCAGAGCCTGCAGCGATGGACCTTCCCTTACCACCCTGCCTGCTGCCTGTTGCATTCCAGGAATGAAGTGGAGCGCAAAACCAAATTTTTTAAAAGAGGGGAAACATTATCGCCTGGCACTAATTTTCTGAACTTTTAACAGTTAGCGCCCCAAACGGAGCTATAATGAATTTCTCCCCCGAGGTAACTTCCTGCTCCCATTCCTCCACTACATTAATAAGACAGTTGGAGAACAGAAAAACCATAAAAGATACAAATAGAACCAAAACATAGGATGGGAATTGTAGTGTATGTACCTTTAAGAGAGAACTACTTTTACAGCTCCTGTATACTGTAGTACCGGCAGTGACCATACCTGTATATAAGCCTTGAGCAGGCATCTGTACTGTTAGTCTTTAGACTACCCTCCTCCAGTAAACACCTGTTGATTGTTAATTTACAGCCTCCATCTAGTTATTGAAAAACACCATACTTTAAGATTCACGGATTCAACAGGAACAAATACCCTGAATGATTACTCACTCAAAGTAAGCAGACTTTGCCCTGTTTTCAAGTGTAAATTCCCAGTGGGAGCCTGGGATCAATGCATTTGTTCTTCTCTGTACATGAATGGTTCAAATTAAATACCCCAGCGGTGGTGATGACTGGTTTCAGTGGATGCCCGGGAACATTTACACTGAATATAACATTAAAGGGTAAATTCCCTGATCATGCTCTCCCAGCCGAGAGTTGGGCTCGAAGGGAGTTACAAGATTCCAGCGCCGATTCACTCAGTGTTTGATCGGGGTATTTGCCCTCAAAAACCAAGGCAGTGATGAGCCAATGGTGTCTAATTAAATTGCTGAAAGCAACAGTTAATAATAATGATACTCCCCAGATATCAAAAGTTGCCTTAACGTGTGCTCTCAGACCAGTAGCGCATCATTAAATTGCACTCAAAATACTTCAGCATAACCACAAGTTTATCAAATGGCCAAGAGTTTATTACTGGGAAACACTGTGTCCATATTTTATACACCAGTACAAACCCGATGCGGGTCTAAATGTCTTTATCAAGATCAATTCTTACCTTGTTCATTTTTAAAATACACCAGGAATTTCCTCTGATCCTGGTGTGCTGTAATCTCACACTCTCCTCCGCCAGATTTCCTTTTGCTTTGAAAGTAAATGGCTAGTTTACTTTTGACTGAGTCCAGGTCGACAAGCAGCCCTTCGACTAACACGGGAAATCCAGCCATCCCTTGGCTTTCCTCATCGGAGAACCAAGTTTCAGCCTCGACTCCTGTCGACTCCTCGGAATGAGCTCAGTTTTTTGGGAGGGTGAGTGTCCAACTGTGCTCTCAATGGTGTGAAACCGATCTCTTTGAAGCTTAGATTTTAGACCGAACGATTCTCGGAAATGTGAGCTGCCTATCCGAAAATCGAAAGTGAAAGAATAGGAAAAAATACTAATATTTGGAAACTCCCAGCTAGGTTACAAAGGTTTGAGATCTTGATCTATTTAAAAATAATCTATTATTTCCATCCTGGACAGGCGTTTAGGGACATATTTCGATCTGCTCATTCTCCAGTTCACCCATTGGGGAATGCTTGTTCTGTTGGTCCCTGTCTGGTTATAAAATGGCTGTTCACACCTGCCAGTCCCCCACATCTTCAGAGACTGACTTCAACAACAACAACTTGCATTTATATAGCGCATTTAATGTAGTAAAAGGGCCCAAGATGCTTCACAGGAGCGTTATAAAACAAAATTTGACACTGGGCCACATAACGCAATTTTAAAACAGGTGAGGTAGATTTTAAGGAGCGTCTTAAAGGAGGATGGAGAGGTTTAGGGAGGAAATTCCAGAGCTTAGGGCCTCGGCAGTTGAAGGCACGGCCGCCAATGGTGGAACGATTAAAATTGGGGATGCGCAAGAGGCCAGAAATGGAGGACCGCAGATATCTCGGAGTGTTGTAGGCTGGAGGAGATTACAGAGATAGGGAGGGGCGAGGCCATGGAGGGATTTGAAAACAAGGGTGAGAATTTTAAAATCAAGGTGTTGCCGGACCGGGAGCCAGTGTCAGTGAGCACAGGGGTGATGGGTGAACGCGATTTGGTGCGAGTTAGGATACAGGCAGCAGAGTTTTGGACAAGCTCAAGTTTCTATCGGGTGGAAGATGGGAGGCCGGCCAGTAGAACATTGGACCTCAGAGCCGACACATAGGTATGATGTTACTTAAGAACATAATAATTAGGAGCAGGAGTAGGCCATAGGGCCCTTTAAGCTGACTCCGCCATTCAATACGATAATGGCTGATATTTGACTTCAACTCCACATTTCCGCTTGATCTTTATATCCCTTGATTCCCCTAGGGTTCAAAAATCTATCTGTCTCAACCTTGAACATACTCAACGATTCAGCCTCTACAGCCTTTCGGGTAGAGAATACCAAAAATTCACAACCCACTGAGTGAAGAAATTCCTCCTCAACTCAGTCTTAAACGGCCGACCCCTTATCCTGAGACTATGACCCTAGTTCTAGACTCTCAAGCCAGGGGAAACAACCTCTCAGCATCAACCCTGTCAATCCCCCTCAGAACCTTAACTATTTCAATGAGATCGTCTCTCATTCTTCTAAACTCCAGAGAGATAGGCTCAATCTACTCAATCTCTCCTTAGAGGACAATCCTCTCATCCCAGGGATCAATCTCGTGAACCTTCGTTGCACCGCCTCTAAGGCATGTATGTCCTTTGTCAGATGAGACCAAAACTACAGTAATTCAGGTGTGGTCTCACCAAGGCCCTGTACAATTGTAGCAAGACTTCCTTACTCTTCTACTCCAACCCCCTTACAATAAAGGCCAAAATGCCATTTGCCTTCCTCATTGCTTGCTGTGCCTGCATGCTAGCTTTCTGTGTTTCCTGTACGAGGACACCTAAATCTCTCTGAACACCAACATTTAATAATTTCTCACCATTTAAAAAATATTCTTTTTTTCTATTCTCCCTACTAAAGTGAATAACCTCACATTTCCCATCTGGGAGACGCTACAGATGCATTCGCACCCGTACGACCAGATTTAGGAACAGCTTCTTTCCCAGGGCTGTCATCCTACTGAACTCCACAAATAAACTCTAAAGCCTGCACATCTGCCAATGCACTTTATTATGGTTATGTTTATGTTAATGTATTACAAGCCAAATGTATGTTGAATGTTTAAATGTCTTAATCTAAATGTGCACTCTCGGGAGCCGCAAGCCTACATTTCGTTGTACAGCACTTGTGCACTAACAATGACTATAAAGTTGATTATGATTATGATTATTGCCCACTCACTGAGCCTGCCTATATCCCTTTGCAGACTCTTTGGGGAGAAATTCAGTATCGCTCTGTTTGGGGCGCTAATTTTTGAAAGCTGGAAAATTAGCGCCAGGCGCTAATTATTCGCAGCTTTTGGTAAATTCAGTGTTAGCGCTGCAGGAAGGAAGCGGAGCGCTAAATCAAGCGCTACCACTTCTCTTCTGGAGCGCTAAACCAAGCGAGGGGGGGGGTGCCGGTAGAGGTGCATAGAAACATAGAAGATAGGAGCAGGAGTAGGCCATTCGGCCCCTCGAGACTGCTCCGCCATTCAATGCGATCATGGCTGATCATCCAAATTCAGTACCCGGTCCCTGCTTTCTCCCCATACCCCTTGATCCCTTTAGCCTTAAGAAATATATCCAACTCCTTCTTGAATATATTTAATGAATTGGCCTCAACTGCCTTCTGTGGTAGAGAATTCCACAGGTTCACCACTCTCTGGGTGAAGAAATGCCTCCTCATTTCTGTCCTACATGGCCTACCCCTTATCCTTAGACTGTGACCCCTGGTTCGGGACTCCCCGACCATCGGGAACATCCTTCCTGCATCTAGTCTGTCCAGTCCTGTCAGAATTTTATAAGTTTCAATGAGATCCCCTCTCATTCTTCTAAACTCCAGTGAGAACAAGCCCAATCGACCCAATCTCTCCTCATACATCATTCCTGCCATCCCAGGTATCAGTCTGGTGAATCTTCGCTGAACTCCCTCCATGGCAAGAACATCCTTCCTCAGATAAGGTGACCAAAACTGCACACAATACTCAAGATGTGGTCTCACCAAGGCCCTGTACAACTGCAGCAAGACATCCTTGTTCCTGTAGTCAAACCCTCTCGCTACGAAGGCCAACATACCATTTGCCTTCTTAACCGCCTGCTGCACCTGCATGCTTACCTTCAGCGGCTAGTGCACAAGGACACTTGCGAGGAGGAAAGCCTCCGGCTACAGGACGATATAAACGGGTTGGTCAGATGGGCGGAAAAGTGGCAAATGGAATTTAACCCTGAAAAGTGCGAGGTGATGCATTTTGGACGGACAAATAAGGCAAGGGAATACACAATGAGTGGTAGGACCCTAGGAAGTACATAGATCCCTGAAGGCAGCGGAGCAGGTAGATAAGGTGGTTAAAAAGGCATATGGGATACTTGCCCTCATTAGCCGAGGCATAGAATATAAGAGCAGGGAGGTTATGATGGAGCTGTACAAAACGCTGGTGAGGCCACAGCTGGAGTACTGTGTGCAGTTCTGGTCGCCTCACTATAGGAAGGATGTGATTGCTTTGGAGAGGGTGCAGAGAAGATTCACCAGGATGTTACCTGGGATGGAGCGCCTCAGCTATGAAGAGAGGCTGGACAGGCTGGAGTTGTTTTCCTTGGAGCAGAGAAGGCTGAGGGGGGACCTGATTGAGGTGTACAAAATAATGAGGGGCATAGATAGGGTAGGTAAAGAGGAACTTTTCCCCTTAGTGGGGGGGTCAATAACAAGGGGGCATAGATTCAGGGTAAGGGGCAGGAGATTTAGAGGGGATTTGAGGAGGAACTTTTTCACCCAGAGGGTGGTTGGAATGTGGAACTCAATGCCTGAAAGGGTGGTGGAGGCAGGAACCCTCACAACATTCAAGAAGCATTTGGATGAGCACTTGAAATGCCATTGCATACAAGGCTATGGACCAAATGCTGGAAAATGGGATTAGACTGGACAGAGATGGATGGGCGGCGCAGACACGATGGGCCGAAGGGCCTCTTTCTGTGCTGTAAAACTCTATGACTCTCTATGACACCCAGGTCTCGTTGCACTTCCCCTTCTCCCAATCTATTGCCATTCAGATAATAATCTGCCTTCCTGTTTTCAACACCAAATTGGATAATCTCACATTTATCCACGTTATATTGCATCTGCCATGCTTCTGCCCAATCATCCTGGAGTTGCTCGGCATCCTCCTCACAGCACACACGCCCACCCAGCTTTGTGTTGTCTGCAAATTTGGAGATATTGGCCCAGTAATTCCGTTCCAAACGCGTGAGTACGGTCGGGGTACTCACGCGTCTGGCCGGAGGAAATGCCGGTTTTCAGCATGCACAGCGCATGCGGGGAAAACCGGCATTTCCTGTCCTCTGAACGAAGGGGTTCAGAGGCACAGCGCGTGCGACTGCACAGGCAGCGCGTGCGCAGTGAAATTAATCGATTTCATTCATGGATTCAGTGAGGTTAAGTCCTTACAACTTACACATGAAAAAAGCATGCGTACAGTTGCTCCAGAGGCTGCAGAGAAAGATATATTTTATCGTGGAGCTTCTGAAAGGCAATATTTTTGTTTGGGAAAGGGAGGAAAGTTATTTTAAGAAATGCTGAGGTAAGTTTTAAAGTTTAATTTTTTTTTTTAAACGGGTTTTCAGTACTGTAGGTAGAAGGAGCAATTGTGGCTGTGTGAATTGAATTTGCTGTGTTTATTAAATGTGAAAATGACTGTTCTAAAATGAATAATGTAACATTTCCAACATTTTTAAGAAAGAAACTTTTCATCAGTAATATATTCTTTTAAGTAATTATGTATGTATGTCCGTATATATTCCTTTACGTATATGTATGTATGTATATATTCCTTTACTTATGTGTATGAATGTATGTATTTAATTATGATTTTCCAATAAGTTACTTTCTCTGAAAGTCATAATTAAATACATACATTCATACACATAAGTAAAGGAATATATACATACATACATATACGCAAAGGAATATATACAGACATACATACATAATTACTTAAAAGAATATATTACTAATGAAAAGTTTCTTTCTTAAAAATGTTGGAGTCATTTTCACATTTAATAAACACAGCAAATTCTCTTCTGCCCCATGGGTGGCTGGCCGGCTGTATTTCGGAATAGTCAAATCTAGAGGTAACAAAGGCATGGATGAGGGTTTCTGCAGCAGATGAGCTGAGGCAGGGGTGGAGTCGGGCAGTGTTATGGAGGTGGAAATAGGCAGTCTTAGTGATGGCGCGGTTATGTGGTCAGAAGCTCATCTCGGGTTAAATATAACACCAAGGTTGCGAACAGTGTGGTTCAGCCTCAGACAGTTCCCAGGGAGAGGGATGGAGTTGGTAGCTAGGCAACGGAGTTTGTGGTGGAGAGCAAAGACAATGGCTTCGGTCTTCCCAATATTTAGTTGGAGGAAATTTCTGCTCATCCAGTACTGGATGTTGGACAAGCAGTCTGACAATTTAGAGACAGTGGAGGGGTCGAGAGAGGTGGTGGTGAGGTAGAGCTGGGTGTCGTCAGCGTACATGCGGAAACTGATGCTGTGTTTTTGGATGATGTCGCTGAGGGGCAACATGTAGATGAGAAATAGGAGAGGGCCAAGGATGGAGCCTTGTGGGACAGCAGAGGTAATGGTGCAGGAGCGGGGAGAGAAGCCTTTGCAGGTGTTTCTCTGGCTACGATTAGGTAGATAAGAATGGAACCAGGCGAGTGCAGTCCCACCCAGCTGGACCCCAACTAGACAGGTTCCCTCTGACTCACGCTGTCCTTGTTTTAAAGGTGATCAAGTATTCCGGATATGCCCCATCATCGCAAAATATAACAAAAATGGTAGGTTTAGATACGTTGTCCACTGCACAGTCGCAAAGGTCAGCTGAATCTTTCTGTGGATCTACTGGTGTTGGTTCCAGCATATTTTGTGTTCCTAGGCATTTCTTCCCAGTAATCACTCGTGCCTGATAGATGTATTTGCAGCCCTCAGAGTCAGGGTTGGAGTATTTCGTATCACATGAATACGAGGCATTCAAGGCAAAGTAAGTTCCTTTTCCGTAGGCAGTGGCTAAAAAGTATGAAAAGGACACTATTAGATAATAGCTGAAGTCATTGCTCGAACTGATAATCCGCTGTAATGCACCACTACTAAAAGCACGTGAAAACTCACAGGGACTACGATAAATAGGAAAACCGAAATTCCAAACATCTGGAAATAAGATATTTTTATGCTGATCCCGTTTTAGTTTTGATTCCAGGACATCAGCTCTCTTGAGCCAGCTCCCAGTGTTAAGCGAGACTCCCTTATCCCCTCAGCTGCTCTCGCACCCAGTTTTTCAGGAGTATGTGAGTCTGCCCCAGGGATAATGAAACTGGATTTAGCGGTGTAAACAAGGGGAGAGGGATGATGGATGCCAATCACCCTGCGTCTGAATTAAAATGGGGTCAACATAAAAGAGGCTGAAGTCACAAAGGGAAAGCATACGATGAATACACTGCAGTCTCAGAAATGTAAACATATTATAAATAAATAATTCATTTGGACATGAAGTACAATTTCCCGTTCTGTTAAGATGTTACACTAAAAAGGCAGTGTTTGACCCGTGCTCTAAAAAGGCAGCGTTTGACCCGTGCTCTAAAAAGGCAGCTTGACCCGTGCTCTAAAAAGGCAGTGTTTGACCCGTGCTCTAAAAAGGCAGGTTTGACCCGTGCTCTAAAAAGGCAGCGTTTGACCCGTGCTCTAAAAAGGCAGCGTTTGACCCGTGCCCTAAAAAGGCAGCGTTTGACCCGTGCTCTAAAAAGGCAGCGTTTGACCCGTGCTCTAAAAAGGCAGTGTTTGACCCGTGCTCTAAAAAGGCAGTGTTTGACCCGTGCTCTAAAAAGGCAGTGTTTGACCCGTGCTCTAAAAAGGCAGCGTTTGACCCGTGCTCTAAAAAGGCAGTGTTTGACCCGTGCTCTAAAAGGGCAGCGTTTGACCCGTGCTCTAAAAAGGCAGCGTTTGACCCGTGTTTTAAAAAGGCAGCGTTTGACCCGTGCTCTAAAAAGGCAGCGTTTGACCCGTGATCTAAAAAGGCAGCTTTTGACCCGTGCTCTAAAAAGGCAGTGTTTGACCCGTGCTCTAAAAAGGCAGTGTTTGACCCGTGTTCTAAAAAGGCAGTGTTTGACCCGTGCTCTAAAAAGGCAGTGTTTGACCCGTGCTCTAAAAAGGCAGCGTTTGACCCGTGTTCTAAAAAGGCAGTGTTTGACCCGTGCTCTAAAAAGGCAGTGTTTGACCCGTGTTCTAAAAAGGCAGTGTTTGACCCGTGCTCTAAAAAGGCAGGTTTGACCCGTGCTCTAAAAAGGCAGCGTTTGACCCGTGCTCTAAAAAGGCAGTGTTTGACCCGTGCTCTAAAAAGGCAGTGTTTGACCCGTGCTCTAAAAAGGCAGTGTTTGACCCGTGCTCTAAAACGGCAGTGTTTGACCCGTGCTCTAAAAAGGCAGTGTTTGACCCGTGTTCTAAAGAGGCAGTGTTTGACCCGTGCTCTAAAAAGGCAGCTTTTGACCCGTGCTCTAAAAAGGCAGCGTTTGACACGTGCTCTAAAAGGGCAGCGTTTGACCCGTGCTCTAAAAAGGCAGCGTTTGACCCGTGTTCTAAAAAGGCAGTGTTTGACCTGTGCTCTAAAAAGGCAGTGTTTGACCCGTGCTCTAAAAAGGCAGCGTTTGACCCGTGCTCTAAAAAGGCAGCGTTTGACCCGTGCTCTAAAAAGGCAGTGTTTGACCTGTGCTGCAAAAAGGCAGTGTTTGACCCGTGATCTAAAAAGGCAGCTTTTGACCCGTGCTCTAAAAAGGCAGTGTTTGACCCGTGTTCTAAAAAGGCAGTGTTTGACCCGTGCTCTAAAAAGGCAGTGTTTGACCCGTGCTCTAAAAAGGCAGGTTTGACCCGTGCTCTAAAACGGCAGTGTTTGACCCATGCTCTAAAAAGGCAGTGATTGACCCGTGCTCTAAAAAGGCAGTGTTTGACCCGTGCTCTAAAAAGGCAGTGTTTGACCCGTGCTCTAAAAAGACAGTGTTTGACCCGTGCTCTAAAAAGGCAGTGTTTGACCCGTGCTCTAAAAAGGCAGTGTTTGACCCGTGCTCTATCACTTTACACCACAGATAATACAATGGCTCTGAACTTCCTGAGACATTCTGCTGCCGTAACTTTGCCAGAAGTGTGACAGACACCCTGCTTATGAGCATAAATGGGAGTTCCCACTGCCCTACCTTTAAGTAGGTTACTTAATGAAAGAGGACTGCAATCCACCTACAGTTGTCCTTTCTTTTCTAAACATCTTTTTTAATGTTAACACGGACTTAACAGCTCTCCCACACTCAGTCAGCTGGACTGCCCATGGAGGCAAGGCTTAGGGTTAGGCCAGGATTCCAGAGATAGTGTAAGTCCTATCTTAAAACTACAGGCCCTATATTTTTAAGCATTTTTTTCACTTCTACTAGAAATGTTGGGAAACATTCACTTTCCAGTGAAACAAAACAAAAGAAAACACTTGCAAATCCCAGTTTGACGAGTTCAGAGAGCGGAGGAGAAAGAGAAAGAAAGGAGACAGTAAAAGAAGAGAAAGACAGAGATAAGAGAAGGACAGAGAAAAGAGGATTTAAAGGGAAGAAACAGAAAATACATTGGTGGCATTTGGCTTCTCTGCAGGCCATGTGACAGCTGCAGCCAGTCACTTTTAGCCCTGTTTGTTTTTGGCATGTCTGGAGGTGAGTGCAGGTCGATACAGCCATAAAAAGGCCAATTGCACTTTGGGCTTCATAAGTGGGAGGATAAAGTACCAGAATAAAGAAGTAATTATAAATTTGTACAAGGCATTGTTCCAGCCACTGCTCGAGTACTGTGTGCAGTTTTGGGCACTCAGTTCTAGAAAGGGCAATAAAGCCATCGAGAATGTACAGCATAGGTTCACCAGGATTGCACCAGGGACATGAGAATGAAGTTATGAGGATAGACGAGATACTGGGACTGTTTGTACCAGAACAGAGGAAACTAGGAGGAGATCTAGTGAAAGATTTTTAAATTATAAAGGGTTGTGATACACTGAATAGGGAAAGATTATTTCCTCTGGTTTGGGGAGTCTGTGACGAGGGGCCACCAATTTAAAATTGTCACCAAGATAGTGCGGAGAGAGGCTAGGAGAAATTGTTTTATGCAGCGTTGTTAGAACATGGAATCCTTTGCCACGGAATAGTTCAGGCATCTTTAAAGGGAACAGTAGATAAACATTTGAAGCTGAAAAAGGTACAAGGTCATGGGGAAAGAGGAGGGCAGTGGGATTAGTTCTAGATTGCTCTTGCAAAGAGTTGGCACAGGTATGAGTGACTGAATGGCATTTTCCTGTGCAGTAAGCCAAAGCAAACAGGGTATTGGGATGTAGTATCAGAACCACTCAGTACAAGTCAAAGGACACCATTCTCTCCTTATACAGGTCCTTGGTTAGACTGCATCTGGAATACTGCACCCAGTTTTCGTACCCTCACATGGTGGGTGATATAGTGGTGTTTGAAAAGTTTCAGAGGAGATCTATGACAATGATTTGTAGCTTAATGAACCTTAGTTATTCAGACAGCCTTAAAGAGCTGGGTCTACTTACTTTAGAGCAGCATATACTTAGAGGTCATAGACATAGAGTCATAACGGCACAGAAGGAGGCCATTCCGCCTATCGAGTCCGTGTCGGTTCTCTGTAGAACAATTCAGTCGGTCCCATTCCCCCGCTCTATCCCTGTAGCCCTGCAAGTTTATTTCCCTCAAATGCCTATCCAGTCTCCCCATGAAAACATTGAGTGTCTCCGCTTCCACCACTTCCGTCGGCAGTGAATTCCAGGTCCTCACCAATCGCTGCGTAAAAAAGTTTCTCCTTACATCCCCCCTGTATCCCTTACCCAAAACCTTAAATCTGTGTCCCCTAGTCCTTGTACTAGTGGGAACAGCCTTTCCCCGTCTAGCCTATCCAAACCCGTTATAATCTTGTACACCTCTATCAAATCACCCCTCAACCTCTTTTGCTCTAATGAAAACAAATCCAGCTTCTCCAACCTGTCCTTGTAGCTAAGATCCCCCATCCCAGACCCATTCTAGTAAATTTCCTCTGCACCCTCTCAAGGGCCTTCACATCCTTCCTAAAGTGTGGTGACCAGAACTGGATGCAATACCCCAGTTGCGGCCTAACCAACGCTCCATAAAGGTTCAGCATAACTTCTCTACTTTTGTACTCAATACCTCTATTTATGAAGCCCAAGATCCCATATGCTTTGTTAACCACTTTCTCAATATGTCCTGCCACCTTCAGGGACCTATGCACATTAACTCCCAGGTCCCTCTGTCCCTGCACACTCTTTAAAACTGTGCCATTAAGTGTATATTGCCTCTCCCTGTTCCTTCAGCCAAAATGCATCACCTCACACTTCTCTGTATTAAATTACATCTGCCAATTGTCTGCCCATTCTGCTAGCCTTTCTATGTCCTGTTGCAGTCGATTGGAATCATCATCACTGTTTGCCACACCTCCAAGTTTGGTGTCATTGGCAAATTTAGAAATTCTACTCTGTATTCCAATATCCAGGTCATGTATATATTTATCAAAAAAGCAGTGGCCCCAGCACTGACCCATGGGGAACACCGCTGTCTACCATCCTCCAGTCTGAAAAACAGCCATTTACCACAACTCGCTGTTTTCTGCTAATTCCTTATCCAAGCTGCCACTGACCCATCTATTCCATGAGCCTCAATTTTGTTAACCAGCCTTCCATGTGGCACTTTGTCAAACACCTTCCGAAAAACCATGTAGACAACATCCACTGCATTCCCTTCATCAATTCTCTCTGTTATTTCATCAAAAAATTCAATTAGATTAGGTGATCTGATAGAGGTATATAAAATAATGCAAGGGCTGGATTGTGTGACTGTTGATAGATTATTTCAGTTTGACAGACTGGGGAGGACATAGGGACGTGCATTTAAACTATGCAAGAGTAGGAATAGGCTAGATGTCAGGCGGTTCTTGTTTTCCCAGAGAGTAGTGAGTCTCTGGAATGCGTTGCCGGCTGGTGCGGTGTGTGCTGACTATCTTTACCCCCTCATTGGGTGGTGGGGTGGGCGGTGCTGGAGGTGGAGGTGGTGCAAGTGTCTAGACATGATGCTCCTGGCATCAGGAGTGTGAGGCAGGCTTGATGGACCAGCTGGCCTTTTCATGCTCATCCTTTTCGTATATTCATAAACTTCTATGGTTCAAATATACAGTTCAGCCAAGTGACAGCTAGGCACAGTTGGTGATATTCTTACTTCACAATCAGATAGCACCTTTCCAGGTCTTGTGTGCATAATCTATGCTGACAGTTCAGTGACGTACTGAGGGACTGCTGCACTGGAGAAGGTTCTCTCTTTCAGATGATACATTAAATCCAGGCCTTGTTTGCCTGATCTGGTGTTCTAGGTGGATGTAAAAGATCTCATGGCACTATTTGAAGAAGCACAGTGTGTTCACCTGGTGTCATGGCCAACATGCCTCCCTAAATCAACACCACTAAAAACAGATTAACTAGTTGTTCATTTAATTTGCAGTTTGTGAGACCTTGTGAACAAATTGGTTGTCATATTTGCTGAGGTGACAACAGTGATTTCACGTGTAATAATTCATTGTAAAGCAAGTGTAATAATTGATTTGGAGTCTCGAGGGAATGATAAAGCACTATATAAATGCAAGTCTTTCTTTTAACAGTCCCAACTTAAAATCTTATGTAGAACCATAGAGATTTACAGCACAGGAAGCCATTCAGCCCATCATGTCAGTGGCACCGCTCCGCTAGAGCAATCCAAAACTAATCCCAGTGCCCCATTCTTTCCTCATAGTCCTGAATCTTCCTCTGTTTCAAAGAGTTATCCCATTTTACCGTAAAAGATGCAATGGTCTTTGTCTCAATCACTCGCTGTTGCAAAGCATACCATGTTGCAACAACTCACGATGTAGAGTCATAGAGTCATAGAGTCATAGAGTTTTACAGCACAGAAAGAGGCCCTTCGGCCCATCGTGTCTGCGCCGCCCATCCATCCCTGTCCAGTCTAATCCCATTTTCCAGCATTTGGTCCATAGCCTTGTATGCAATGGCATTTCAAGTGCTCATCCAAATGCTTCTTGAATGTTGTGAGGGTTCCTGCCTCCACCACCCTTTCAGGCATTGAGTTCCACATTCCAACCACCCTCTGGGTGAAAAAGTTCCTCCTCAAATCCCCTCTAAATCTCCTGCCCCTTACCCTGAATCTATGCCCCCTTGTTATTGACCCCCCTACTAAGGGGAAAAGTTCCTCTTTATCTACCCTATCTATGCCCCTCATTATTTTGTACACCTCAATCAGGTCCCCCCTCAGCCTTCTCTGCTCCAAGGAAAACAACTCCAGCCTGTCCAGCCTCTCTTCATAGCTGAGGCGCTCCATCCCAGGTAACATCCTGGTGAATCTTCTCTGCACCCTCTCCAAAGCAATCACATCCTTCCTATAGTGAGGCGACCAGAACTGCACACAGTACTCCAGCTGTGGCCTCACCAGCGTTTTGTACAGCTCCATCATAACCTCCCTGCTCTTATATTCTATGCCTCGGCTAATGAAGGCAAGTATCCCATATGCCTTTTTAACCACCTTATCTACCTGCTCCGCTGCCTTCAGGGATCTATGTACATGTACACCAAGGTCCCTTTGACCCTCTGTACTTCCTAGGGTCCTACCACTCATTGTGTATGCCCTTGCCTTATTTGTCCGTCCAAAATGCATCACCTCGCACTTTTCAGGGTTAAATTCCATTTGCCACTTTTCCGCCCATCTGACCAACCCGTTTATATCGTCCTGTAGCTGGAGGCTTTCCTCCTCGCAATTTACCACCCCACCAATTTTCGTGTCATCTGCGAACTTACTGATCATACCTTTTACATTCTCATCCAAATCATTTATGTAGATCACAAACAATAAGGGACCCAGCACCGATCCCTGAGGTACCCCACTGGACACAGGCTTCCAGTCACAAAAGCAACCTTCGACCATCACCCTCTGCCTCCTGCCACTCTGCCAGTTTAGGATCCAACGCGCCAAGGCACCCTGGATCCCATGGGCTCTTACCTTCTTGACCAGTCTCCTATGCGGGACTTTGTCAAAAGCTTTACTGAAGTCCATGTAAACCACATCCACAGCATTTCCCTCATCCACCCCACTAGTCACCCCCTCGAAAAATTCGATCAGATTTGTTAGACATGATTTACCCTTGACAAAGCCATGCTGACTATCCCCGATTAATCCTTGCCTCTCCAAGTGGAGATTAATTTTGTCCCTCAGAATTTTTTCCAATAATTTCCCCACCACAGATGTTAGACTCACTGGCCTGTAATTCCCTGGTTTATCCCTGCTACCCTTCTTGAATAATGGTACTACGTTAGCTGTTCTCCAGTCCTCTGGTACATCCCCTGTGGCCAGAGAGGTTCTGAAAATTAGTGTCAGAGCCCCTGCAATCTCCTCCCTTGCCTCCCACAGCAGCCTGGGATACATCTCGTCCGGGCCTGGGGATTTATCCACTTTTTGGCCCGCTAAAACCGCTAGCACCTCCTCCCTCTCGATGCTAATATGTTCGAGTATGTCACAGTCCCCTTGCCCGATTTCTATGTCTGCATCGTCTTTCTCCATAGTGAACACAGATGCAAAAAATTCATTTAAAACCCCGCCTACATCCTCTGGCTCTACACACAGATTGCCACTTTGGTCCCTAATGGGCCCTACCCTTTCCCTGGTTATCCTCTTGCCCTTAATATACTTATAAAACATCTTAGGATTTTCCTTTATTTTGCTCGCCAGTGTTATTTCATGGCCCCTCCTCGCCCTCCTAATTTCTTTTTTAAGTATGCCCCTGCTCTTTTTATACTCCTCTAGGGCTTCTTCTGTCTTTAGTCTTTTGTAACTGCCAAAAGCCCCCCTTTTATTTCTAATGCATTTTTGTATATCCCTTGTCATCCAAGGTTCCCTTTGCTTGTTGGTCCCACCCTTGACCTTTACAGGAACATGTTGGCGTTGTACTCTCTCTATTTCCCTTCTGAAAGTCTCCCACTGTTTTGATGTGGATTTTCCTATAAGCAGCTGCTCCCAGTCCACTTTGGCCAGATCCTGCCTTATCATATTAAAATCGGCCTTCCCCCAATTTAGAACCCTTATTTCCGGGCCGTCTTTGTCTTTTTCCATGACCACCTTAAATCTCACCGAATTATGGTCACTGTCGCCAAAATGCTCTCCTACTGACACTTCCACCACTTGCCCGGCTACATTCCCCAGAATTAGGTCCAGTATCGCCCCCTCACTTGTAGGATTTTCTACATGTTGACTCAAAAAGCTCTCCTGGATGCACTTTAAGAATTCTGCACCCTCTAAGCCTTTCACACTCTGACTGTCCCAATTTATATTGGGGAAGTTGAAATCCCCCACTATTATTACCCTATTATTTTCGCACTTCTCTGAGATTTGCCTACATATCTGTTCCTCTATCTCCCCCTGACTGTTTGGGGGCCTATAGTACACTCCCAGCAAAGTGCTTGCCCCCTTTTTGTTTTTAAGTTCTACCCATATGGCCTCATTAAAGGAACCCGCTAATATATCATCCCTCCTTACAGCAGTAATTGACTCCTTAATTAATATTGCAACACCCCCTCCCCTTTTACACCCCCCTCTGTCTCGCCTGAAGATTCTATACCCCGGAATATTGAGCTGCCAGTCCTGACCCTCCCTCAACCATGTCTCCGTGATAGCAACAATATCGTACTCCCATGTGTTCAACAACAACTTTAGTTCATCCACCTTATTTGCAAGACTCCTTGCATTAAAATAAATGCCTTCCAGCCCTGCCATATTCTCTTTTGCCTTCACATATTTGCTCTGCCTTCCCAGCTGACTTGTTTTTCCCTCTGTATTTGGCTGTAAAGAAGTTCTTCCCAGCTGACTCCCAACCAGAGTTATTCACCCTATCAAAACCTTTCAGAATTAAAAAAAAACCTCTCTTGATTTTCCTCAGCTTTCTCTATATTGTTCCAGTATCTCAAGTTTCCCCTCATATCTACAGTTTCCAATCCCTGGCATCGTCCCATTGAAGCTACGCTCTGGGATATCTCCAATGCTGACATGTCTGTCTGTACATCATAGTCCTGTGCCATATGGCATTAGCCACTCATGGCTAACCATTTTTTCCCAATCCATTGGCATCAGAATTTGTCATCGTAAGAATTTGTAACACGAACTCAGAGCGGGCAGCTGTTAAGTTACTTCATTTGAAAATGTAAGTGCCCCTCAAACACTGTTCACTGGTTTTCTGTGTCAAACTATTTTCGGCTTGAATATTCCAACAGTATTTTGATCCTTTTATTCTTGTATTTTCTCAGGTTCTTACCATTTCTCCCGCAAAAGCTTCTGTTGAATCCAGTTTTGTTCACTTTTTGGGAAATTTCCTTTGTAGTCCCATGATAAAGGATCTGCTCAATATTTAGCTTAGGGTTCTTTCTTTGTACTGTTTCTTTCCTGACAGAATAACTTTGCTGAAGCTTGCGATTCTGGATCCGTTCGACCTAGAACAGTAGCACAGTGGGTATGTTACTGGACTAATAATCCAGAGGCCCGGAAACATAACGAGTCCAAATCCCACCATGGTAGCTGTGGAATTTAAATTCAGTTAATTAAATAAATCTGGAATAAGAAAGCTGGTATCAGTAATGGTGATCCATGAAACTATCAGATTGTTATAAAAACCCATCTGGATCACTAATGTCCTTTAGGGAAGGAAATCTGGTGTGGTAATGTATTATCACATGGTTTAGTGTGAGCATGCTCAGTTTGCTCTGGCCTAATAAAACAAGCACATGGATTAGCAACTCATTGTGTCTCTGTCCTTCATTTGTTCTACCCACATATATTACATTTTGGCAATGAGGATGGGATCCCAAAGCCATTTTTAGGGATCACGGAAGTGTTCAACCTTCGAGTGGACAAGTTTAAGGTGAATTTGTGACACCTAAATTGAATTTTTGCGATGTTTTACTGTTAGTGCTCATGCAGAATCGTCTGTGCTTCGCCTTCGCGTGTATGTATACACAGCAACAGCGGTGCTGATTCTCACAGATACACAGGTAGCGTGCTGAGTCACTGTTCGACGGGATTGGGATCAGGACAATCATAGCTGCGCCTACGAGATTCATCAGAAGCCTCGGCATGTATGACCAAGCTCATGAACCATTCAGTTCTTACATTGAGCAGATGGAGATGTTTTTTAAGGCCAATAACATTATGGAGACCGAAGGTGCAGTTGAGAATGTTCAAGCTCAAAATAAAGTAATTCATCAATGGAAGAAAGCAATTTTTCTAACAGAGATCGGGCCTGACGTCTATGGAACATTGACCAACCTACTCTACTCACGCCAGGGAAAGCGAAGGATGCATCGTTTGAAAACATTGTTGAGAAACTCGAGGACCATTTCGATCCAAAGCCATTAGAAATAGCGGAGAGCTATAAGTTTGCTACCAGAAACCAAAAATAAAGTGAAACCATCAGTGAGTACATTGTAACTCTTAAGAACCTGTCTTTTCATTGTAACTTAGACACATTTTTGGATTGTGCATTGCGAGATAAGTTTGTGTGTGGACTGGTGGATGAGCGCACACAATCCAAGTTACTAAACACTCTGGGGTGAAAATTCAGTATCACCCCATTTGGGGCACCATTATCGGCCGTGCAGAATGCTTAGCGCCTGGCGCTAATTATCGCCTCCGACTGCAAACTTGGCTTTCATCGCCCGTGGAGTTGATTGGAGCGCTAAATCAGGCACAACACACCTGTCTTAAGGCGCAAAGGCCGAGGAGCGAGGCGTTAACTCAGACTACGGGTGCAGCGCAGGTGCTGTCAGTTAGCGATAAAACACAGACACACTGGCGCCAGACAGTTCTTAAAGGGGAGGGTCAATCTTGCTCTCCAGCCACACCCTGCTCATTGGAGCCTTGAATCTCAGCCTGGAGAGATCTGTGCCTAAATCTTCCAGCCAAGGACTATGGAGAGGGTGAGAGAACGAGCTCAGCGCTTCAGTGAGCAGGCCTTGGAGGCTCTGGTTGGCGCGGTGGAGCGCAGAAGATCTATACTCTTCCCTGAGAGTGGCAGGAGGCCTTTGCCGTGCGAGTACAGAAGAGTGTGGAGGGAGGTGGCTCAGAGCGTCTCCTCCAGGAACATGGTGCCCAGGGCCCATACTCAATGTCGCAAAAAGTTCAACGACCTCACTCGAGTCATCAGGGTGAGTGCCTTTTTTTCAATACCTCTCCATCACTCCATCTCAACCTCACTCTATGGCCAGATGGTCTTAAAACCCCAATGCCCAACACTCATCCAAAACTTATGGCCCTTTCATCAAACACACACACACATTCCACACTTTGCATGCAGTATTCAATTATAGGAGGCACATCAGGCAAGACCATGGCTGTATACAGTAAGGGCTATTCACCTATGGGAGGCACATCAGGCAAGACCATGGCTGCATACAGTAAGGGCTATTCAGCTATGGGAGGCACATCAGGCAAGACCATGGCTGCATATTTACTCAGACACCGTCCTTTTTATTGCAGGCCAAGCTATCTCATAATAGGAGACAGCAGCAACGGACGGGTGGAGGGCGGCCTCAGCTGCAACCCCTCAGCGATCTTGAGGCGCACATCCACAGCATTGTGGCAAGCCGGGTGATCGGTCCCGTCGCCCCTGGAGAGGCCGACCCCGCTCTGGACAGCAATGGTAAGGTCATCACCTTTTTGTCCTCTCTCCTTCCACTTGTCCCTCACAACTCCAGCCTTTGACACTTTCAATCCAACTTACTAAATCGCTGCACTCATTCCTCCCTTACTGCCCCCCTGGCCTCACGCTAAAGCCACTCTTGTACCTCCCTGCTTTCAGATGGTGATTCACCAGCTGAGGAGACAGGCCCTCAAGCTGCCAGTGGGAGTGAAGCTGCAGGCGAGGAGGAAGATGAAGCCGGAGCATCAGCGCCACCCTCTCCCGAGGAAGCCCATGCCCACACTGGGAACACACCTTCCCTGGAGGGGAATAGGGGGGAAGGGTCTGATGAGGGTAACGCTCCAGGACCCAGCAGGCTGCAGCAACGCGATGGGGGTAGGGAAGCTCGGGGGCCTTCTCCCCGGAGGGAGAGTAGGCCAGCGAGTCCTGCTGCACTGGACGCAGAGGAGGAGTGGCTCATCGCTGAAATGAACACCCAGGTGGTGGACATGCACACTGAGCTCATGGGTGCAGTGGGAAGGGTGCCTGAATGCATTGAATCACTGGCAAGGAATGTAGAGCACTTCACTGTAGCACAGGCGGATGCCACGCTAATGCTTAGTGCTGCAATTCAGTCACTTGCTGCCATGACACCATCTCAGACTGCTCTCATGCAGACTCAGATTGAGGCCACGCAAGCACTGACTGCTGCCATCCTCGCTGGTTCATTTCCCCGGGGCTCTCACTGCGCCGCAGCATGCCAGCAATCTGTGTTCCAGAGCTCAGTGACCACCTCCTTGCTGAAGCGCAACCTTCAAAAACACTGCTCCTCAGACATATTAACGTAGGAGAATTGTTGGCGAAATACCCTGGGAGTGTAAGGTCTCCTGTACAGAGGCCTGTTGGCCCTCCTCCATCTGGCCATGATTGCCACTCTCTCTCTGCGTCTGTGACCTCCGAATCTGCAGGTTCAGGATGACGCCTCCAATCAGTGCAGCCCCCAAAGTCTCTTGGCAATCAAAGTAATGAAGGTCAAAAACAAACATACCTGCAAAGTGATGCTCAGTAGCCAAAACTACTTCACACAGTGGTGACTCTATGCAGAAGTCTCTCCTTCTCTCTCTCAGAATCTCTCTCTCTGTCAGAACGAGTGGTGCAAAAATGTCTACCACAGAAAAAGCCAGGAAGAGGCCGCATTGAAATAGCATCCCCCCAGCCCCACAGCGACTGGGAAATGCTCCAAACTACCTGTCGTTGCTTGCGCCAGGCGGAAAGGAGGGGCGCGCCACTCAATATCCGTTCTGGGGCGCCACAAGGGCGTTGCACGCTCGAATGACATCAAGATCACTGGACCCACTCCAATTTGCCTACCGCCCAAACAGATCTAGGGATGATGCCATCACCACTGTACTGCACACTGCCTTATCACACCTGGATAAGAGGAACACCTATGTGAGAATGTTGTTCATTGATTATAGTTCAGCATTCAATACCATTATCCCCTCCAAGCTTGTCAACAAGCTCAGTGAGCTAGGACTTAACACCTCCCTATGCAACTGGATCCTGGACTTCCTGACGGGCAGACCCCAGGCGGTGAAAATAGGCAGAAACACCTCCTCCACACTGATCCTGAGCACGGGAGCTCCCCAGGGTTGTGTGCTCAGCCCCCTTCTGTACTCCCTGTTTACTCACGATTGCGTGGCCACGCACAACTTCAACTCCATCATCAAGTTTGCTGATGACACTACCGTTGTAGGCCTGATCACAGATGGCGACGAGACAGGCTACAGGGAGGAGGTAAGAGCCCTAGGAGAATGGTGCAAGTACAACAACCTCTCCCTCAACATCAGCAAAACAAAGGAGATGATCGTGGACTACAGGAAGCGGCAGGGGGAGGGACACACCCCAATCTACATCGAAGGGGCTGAGGTGGAGAGGGTCAGCAGCTTCAAATTCCTGGGTGTATTCATTACGGAGGACTTAACGTGGTCCCATCACATCGACGTTGTAACCAAGAAGGCATGCCAATGCCTGTTCTTCCTCAGGAGACTGAAGAAATTTGGAATGGCCCCCCAGATTCTCACCAACTTCTACCGGTGCACCATCGAGAGTATCCTGTCCGGTTGCATCACTACCTGGTATGGCAACTGCACTGCCACAGACCGCAAGGCTCTACGGATGGTAGTGAAAGCTGCACAACACACTATAGGAATTAAACTACCTGCTGTGCAGGATATCTACCCCGAGAGGTGCCGGGGGAAGGCCCTGAGAATCATTAAAGACGCGAGTCACCCCAGCCACAACCTCTTCGCCCTGCTCCCGTCCGGTAAGAGATACCGAAGCATACGGTCTCGTACCAACAGGTTTCGAAACAGCTTCTACACCCAGGCCATAAGACTCATGAACGATTAATTTATTGTTATTTATTACTGTTGTTTTATTTATTATTACTGTCGTTCTATTAGTATTTCTATTAGTATTTTTATCATTGTTATGCCATATTTATTCCAATGTTGGGAGGACTCATAAAAATCAACATTTCATTGTGCAGTACACATGTCTGCTGCATATATGACAAATAAAATTGAATTGAATTGAATTGAATTGAATTGATCTGCGTGCGCAGGAAATCGGGGTGGTATTGTTTAGCACCACTGCAAAATGTCTGGTCAATTTCACGAGAGGCGCAGATATCGCCATGCCTGGGCGCTAGTTGCTTTGCGCCCCATTAGCGCCCTCTTAAGGCGCTAACGGGAGGCGCAAACCAACTGAATTTTTCCCCCTCTGAATCTAATGCTTGACAAAGCATGCAAAATTGCCCTATCTACGGAGATGGCATCTAAAAATGCGAGGGAGCTCCGGCCAACTCAAGTGTCTAGTGCAGCTGAGGACTACAGTCATAAAGCCACCGCCAAGCCTAAAGCTGTGAGACCAAGTCAAAAGCACGTTGGTGAGAGCAGTTCAGTGAATTGTTATCGCTGCAAAGGAAATCACTCACCACAGTCCTGCCAATACAAAAATGTGAAGTGTTTTCAGAAGCAAGGCCATATTTCAACAACTTGCAGATCTAGATCGAAAGCAGGAAGTAAGAAACATTCTAGTGGCAATGCAAAGCAGCAACAACAAAAGGGAGGAATTCACAATATTGAAGTGAACACACCTGATGTTGAAGAACTCGGCGTCTACAGTATCTATGCCACTAGCGACTTCCATACAAAACTTTTGGTCAATGTGTATCAATATGGCGACGGACTGCTTTATCATGAGTAAGGACACATATGAGAGTAAGTTTAATCAAGTACCACTTACAAAGAGTATTGTAAAGTTAAAAACCTACTCCGGGGAAATCCTAGAGACATACGGACAAATGGAATGTACAGTTCAACACAATGGCCAGTCAGCAAAGCTGCCTATTATTGTAGTGAGCTACAACAACAGGCCAACTCTCATGGGCAAAGGTTGGTTGAGAAAGTTAAAACTAGACTGGAAAAACGTCTTCAGTGTCGATGCTTCAAAGAAGCGACTCGACACAATGCTGAACAAGTATGAAAGCATGTTCACAGAGAATTATGAGGGCATCAATGGGTATGACGCGCATATCCACATCAAGCCCAATGCGAAGCCTGTCTATTGTAAGCCAAGGCTGGTCCCCTATGTGTTGAAAAGTCAAGTGGAGGAAGAGCTAGTGAAGCTCAGAGAGAACGGTGTGCTAGTATAGATGGAGCTAAGCAATGCCACAATCAATGGATCAAATCAAAGCTCTGCAGTCCTGCCACATCCTGTCGTGAATGGTGGTGGACAATTAAACAACTAACAGGAGGAGGAGGCTCCATGAATATCATTATCCTCAAAGATGGCGGAACATAGAAACATAGAAACATAGAAGATAGGAGCAGGAGTAGGCTATTCGGCCTCTCGAGCCAGTTCCGCCATTCAATGAGATCATGACTGATCATCCAAACTCAGTACCCTGTCCCTGCCTTCTCCCCATATCCCTTGATCCCTTTAGCCTTAAGAAATATATCTAACTCCTTCTTGAATATATTTAATGAATTGGCCTCCACTGCCTTCTGTGGTAGAGAATTCCACAGGTTCACCACTCTCTGGGTGAAGAGATTCTTCCTCATCCCTGTCCTAAATGGCTTACCCCTTATCCTTAGACTGTGACCCCTGGTTCTGGACTCCCCTGCCATCGGGAACATCCTTCCTGCATCTAGTCTGTCTAGTCCTGTTAGAATTTTATAAGTTTCAATGAGATCCCCTGTCATTCTTCTGAACTCCAGCAAGTATAAGCCCAATCGACCCAATCTCTCCTCATACGTCATTCCTGCCATCCCAGGTATCAGTCTGGTGAATCTTCGCTGCACTCCCTCCATGGCAAGAACATCCTTCCTCAGATAAGGCGACCAAAACGGCACAAAATCCTCAAGGTGTGGTCTCACCAAGGCCCTGTACAACTGCAGCAAGACATCCTTGTTCCTGTACTCGAACCCTCTCGCTACGAAGGCCAACATACCATTTGCCTTCTTAACCGCCTGCTGCACCTGCATGCTTACCTTCAGTGACTGGTGTACAAGGACACCCAGGTCTCGTTGCACTTTCCCTTCTCCCAATCTATTGCCATTCAGATAATAATCTGCCTTCTTGTTTTTGCCACCAAAATGGATAACCTCGCATTTATCCACATTATACTGCATCTGCCATGCATCTGTCCAATCACCCAACCTGTCCAAATCATACTGGAGTTTCTCAGCATCCTCCTCACAGCACACACGCCCACCCAGCTTTGTGTCGTCTGCAAACTTGGAGATATTACATCTAGTTCCCTCGTCTAGATCATTGATATATATTGTGAATAGCTGGGGTCCTAGGACCGATCCCTGCGGTACCCCACTAGTCACTGCCTGCCACTCGGAAAAATACCCGTTTATTCCAGCAAGCGAGTGCAAAAGACAAGGCTGAAGCGTTTGCAACCATCTTCAGCCAGAACTGCCGAGTGGATGATCCATCTTGGCCTCCTCCCGATGTCCCCACCATCAGAGAAGCCAGTCTTCAGCCAATTCAATTCAATCCACGTGTTATCAAGAAATGATGGGGAGAAAGCAGGGACAGGGTACTGAATTTGGATAATAAGCCATGATCACATTAAATGACGGAACAGGCTCGAGGGGCCGAATGGCCTACTCCTGCTCCTATCTTCTATGTTTCTATGTTTCTAAATGGCTGAGCACACGGGATACAGCAAAGGCTATGGGCCCCGACAACATCCCGACTGTCGTGCTGAAGACTTGTGCTCCAGAACTAGCCGCAACTTTAGCCAAGCTGTTCCAGTACAGCTACAACATTGGCATCTACCCGACAATGTGGAAAACTGTCTAGGTAGGTCCTGTCCACAAAAAGAAGGACAAATCCAATCTAGCCAGTTACTACCCCATCAGTCTACTCTCAATCATCAACAAAGTGATGGAAGGTGTCGTCAACAGTGCTATCAAGCGGCACTTACTTACCAATAACTTGATCACTGATTCCCAGTTTGTGTTCCGCCAGGACCACTCGGCTTCAGACCTCATTAAAGCCTTAGTCCAAATATGGACAAAAGAGATGAATTCCAGTGGTGAGGTGAGAGTGACTACCCTTGACATCAAGGCAGCATTTGACCGAGTGTGGCATCAAGGAGTCCTAGTAAAATTGACGTCAATGGGAATCGGGAAAATCTCTCCACTGGCTGGAGTCATACCTAGCACAAAGGAAGATGATTGTGCTTGTTGGAGGCCAATCATCTCAGCCCCAGGACATTGCTGCAGGAGTTCCTCAAGGCAGTGTCCTCGGCCCATCCATCTTCAGCTGCTTCATCATTGACCTTCCCTCCATCATAAGATCAGAAGTGGGGATGTTCGCTGATGATTGCACAGTGTTCAGTTCCATTTGCAACTCCCCAGATAATGAAGCAGTCTATGCCCGCATATAATAAGACCTGGACGACATTCAGGCTTGGTCTGATAAGTGGCAAGTAACATTCGCGCCACACAAGTTCCAGGCAATGACTATTTCCAACAAGCGAGAGTCTAGCCACTGCCCATTGACATTCAATGGCATTACCATCGCCAAATCCCCCACCATCAACATCCTGGGGGGTCACCATTGACCAGAAACTTAACTGGACCAGCCACGTAAATACTGTGGCCATAAGAGCAGGTCAGGTGCTGGGTATTCTGTGGCGAGTGTCTCACCTCCTGACTCACCAAAGTCTTTTGACCATTTACAAGGCACAAGTCAGGAGTGTGATGGAATACTCCCCACTTATCTGGATGAGTACAGCTCCAACATCACTCAAGAAGCTCGACACCATCCAAGACAAAGTAGACCGCTTGAGTGGCACCCCATCCACCACCTTAATCATTCATTCCCTCCACCACCGGTGCATCGTAGCTGTAGTGTGTACCATCTACAAGATGCATTGCAGCAACTCGCCAAGGCTTCTTCGGCAGCACCTCCCATACCCGCGACCTCTACCACCTAAAAGGACAATGGCAGCAGGTTCATGGGAACACCACCTCCTGCAAGTTCCCCTCCAAGTTACACGTCATTGTGACTTGAAAATATATCGCCCTTCCTTCATTGTCGCCCTTCCTTCATTGTCGCCCTTCCTTCATTGTCGCCCTTCCTTCATTGTCGCCCTTCCTTCATTGTCATGGTCTAAGTCCTGGATCTCCCTCCCTAACAGCACTGTGGGAGTGCCTTCACCACACGGACTGCAGCGGTTCAAGAAGGCGGCTCACCAGCACCTTCTCAAGGGTAATTAGGGATGGGCAATAAATGCTGGCCTTGCCAGTGATGCCCACATCCCAGGAACAAATTTTTTAAAAAGAGAGATTTATACAGGATTCGTTTTTAAAGTAAAAATAAATAGATTAACAATTGCAACTAACATTATTCAGTTATTTTAGTAAAATACATTCTGTATGAAGTATTACCGAAACTCACTGGACATAAGAAAATCATACATTTGGGGCCTGAAATTCTGAATAGAGCTTGAATCGATCGGTCAGAATGGGGTTGGACAATGGGGTAGAAACAAATTCCACTTGGATTCAATCCCATTAAAGTGAAGCAACTTCCCAGTGACGGGGGAGAGGTGTTCTTAGAGGTCACCATTGGTGGCCGTGCCTTCTGTTGCCTAGGCCCTAAGCTCTGGAATTCCCTAAACCTCTCCACCTCGCTACCTCTCTTTCCTCCTTTAAGACGCTCCTTAAAACCTACCTATTTGACCAAGCTTTTGGTTACCTGCCCTAATTTCTCTTTATGTGGCTCGGTGTCAGATTTATTTTGTCTTTTAATGCTCCTGTGAAGCGCCTTGGGACGTTTTACTACGTTAAAGGCGTTATATAAATACAAGTTGTTGTTGTTGTCAGGTTTGGGCCAGAAGTTTGATGAAATGTCATGGGAAAACATACATGAGAAGGAGAAGGGCCTGGGTTGGTGGTACTGCAGATTGGCAGGTTTTCAGGAGGAGAATCCTGGTGCAACTTCTTTGGGGTTATATTTGCAGCTGTAGGCCATATTATCCCATTTTTCTAGTTTCAGTGGCCCAACATTACCTGAAAGTAGTGGTAAAAAGAAGGAAAATCTAGCCAAAGGGTTTGAAGAAGATCCTAGTCAATCGTGCATGGCATTGGACTTGCAGAGTCAAGACCAAATGTAGTCTTCAGGTGAAGCACAAGTAGAGGGCAGGGGATAACTGGACCAGAGCACGAGGGTGTAATTCAGTCTCTATTTTAAAGTCATGCATTCTGTTACTTTGTATACTTTGATTTTACAGATAATTTATAGTTAATTAGTAAAACTTACAGTAATTTGGGAAGCAGACACGTAGAGTTGGTTGGAGCACAGGAATTGGGAATGTAAAACTTGAGATGCTATAGTGCCACCACTGGTGGGAGGGTTTAAATACAGGACATGCATGTAGATAGATTGATAAATGGATGGATGTCACACCAGAATCCAAAACAAATTACATCTATTCCATAAATTTTAACTATTAATTTTTATATCATCTGATACCTAATCTTTAGTAGAGGTCTTAATAGTTTGCTTTAAAATGCAATAACATATGAAATCAAATTTTATTGATCATGCATACCTTGATTATGTCAACAATTGTTTTCTGACAAGATTTCCTGAACGTCTCTGTTACTTTATTGTGTTCTGTTGAACCTGTCTGAAGAGAAACCATCACAACTTCCTGATCTTTCATGTCAGTCCAAGTTGCTGGGAGTTCAAACGTAGCTGGAACATAAAATAGATGCAGATGTAGTAACAAAGCACATTCTGACTAAAGTTAACTTAGAAGTTTCGCTTTTCATTTGTAAATGATCTGTCTTACATAAGAAATAGGAAATAGGAGCAGGAGTAGGCCAATCGGCCCCTCGAGCCTGCTGCACTAATCAGTTCAATTTAGATATCTGCTTCACTCTCGTCAACAACCATTAAAGTAAGACCATTCGGAAAAGGCAATTCAGCCCTCTCTCTGCTCACTGTGATGCAAACATTTGGGGCATTAAGTGAACTTTCAAGAAGAAAAAGTTTGAAATTTGCTTTTGGCTACTGAAGATACTTGAGCAAATGCTCCCAGATATCAATCTGACATTCCAGTCTGCATTATTCAACCCTTGCATTCCACTGATGGAATATCCTTCCTCGTTGCTGGAGGGCACAGGACGCTCCTAGCTCTGCTCAGCTGCATGCAGACGCTGAGCCTCGGGGCCATCCAGAAAGAGGGCAATCCTGGAGGTGCTGCGAGAAGTGCAGGGGGCTCTGACAGGTTTTACGAGCGCGATGTATGCAAATGTTCAGAGAAGGGAGGAGTCAATCTCCAACATGAGCGCCACCGTGTCGCAGGCGATGGTGACTGTAGGCTCTTCTATGGATAGGATGGCCACCTACATGGAGGAGTTAATGTACCACTCACAGGAGCACATGCTATCTATGGAGAATAGATGGCTATCTATAAGAACATAAGAAATAGGAGCAGGAGTATGCCATTTGGCCCTTCGAGCCTGCACTTTCCTGCACTATCCCCATATCCCTTGATTCCCTTAATATTCAAAAATCTATCGATCTCTGTTTTGAATATACTCAACAACTGAGCCTCCACAGCCCTTTGGGGTAGAGAATTCCAAAGATTCACCACCCTAGGAGTGAAGAAATTTCTCCTCATCTCAGTCCTAAATGGACAACCCCTTATTCTGAGATGGTAACTCCTGGTTCTAGACTCCCCAGCCAGGGGAAACATCCTCCCTGCATCTACCCTGTCAAGTCCAGTAAGAATTTTGTATGCTTCAATGGGATCACCTCTCATTCTTCTAAACTCGAGAGAATATAGGCCTAGTCTACTCAATCTCTCCTCATAGTGTAGTGTATGTGCCTTTAAGAGCCCCCTGTGTACTGTAATGCCGGTAATGGCCACTCGGGCTATATAAGCCTGTACATTGTGTTGTATCAGTTCGTTCCCCTCCAGACTTTGTTCAGTAAACACCTGTGAAACCAACTCCTGTCTTCAGTGTCTCTATTAACACACGGATACAACAGTGGCGACGAATTGGAAACGGACTTACCTGCAATTCGGCAGCACCTCAAGGACATCGATTCCTCTGGCGTCCAAAGTTGAAGAAAAGCAAGAAAAAGAAAAAGCTGTGGTTTCACCAGCTAGTCGAGCTGGTGGCAGGTACTGCAATAATCCTTCCTGAGCGTCGGGCTGGGGCTCCAGCGGCTGGCTCTGCAGCCAGGCCAAGCAGCGAAGGCGGAGGCAAGCAGTAACAGACGGGGAGGGAGCACTCGGGAGACGGCCGGCGCTGCAAGCAGGTCGGCATTCAGACCTAGCAGAGAGAGTCCGGCGGGAATGAGTCTCCACCTGTAAATAAATAAATAAAAAGGGAAACCCGTGGAAAACAGCGTTGTCATCGGCAGCAGCGGCGGGGAAGCGCGGGAAGTGCCATATTTTTTCTGCAGAAAAGAAAGAAAAGCGCGGGAAGCGCCATTTTTTTCCAGGATGCCTAAGTCTGGCAATATTGATGCTTTTGATAACGATATAGAGGATTGGACCACATATGTGGAAAGAGTGGAGGTATATTGCACCGCAAATGGAATAGAAAATGAAAAAAAAGCATCAGTACGTCTAAATCTAATGGGCGCAAAGACATACGGGCTGTTACGAAACTTAATCACTCCAGCCAAACCAAAGGACAAGAATTTTAAAGAAATTGTTGATACCCTACAGGAGCACTTAAACCCAACACCGCTGCTGATAGTGGAACGATTCAAATTCTTCAAGAGGAATCAACACAAGAATGAAAGTAACGCTGATTACCTCACCGAATTAAGAAAGCTATCAAAGTACTGCCAATTCGGGGCAGGACTAGCAGATTATCTTCGAGACAAATTCGTCTGCGGTCTCCTAAGTGAAGGAACACAGAAAAGGCTGCTTTCTGAGAAAGATTTAACACTGGACAAGGCTTTCAGTATGGCTGTATCATACGAAGCAGCCGCAAGAGGAGCTGCAGAGATACAACAAAAGACACAGGACTTCAGCACCCATGAAATGACACAGGGTTTCGAGGGATGTTATCGCTGCGGCAGATCCACCCATGACCAGAGGGACTGCTGGTTCAAGGACAAAGCATGCAGGCAATGCGGAAAGATTGGACACATTGCACGGGTATGCCGATCTGGACAAAAAAAATCCATGGGCAGGAAAAGAAAAATCAATAAAGAAAAGTACAGAAAGGTACAAATGATGACGGACAGTAGCTCCGAAGACCAGAAGAGCGATAGCGACTCCGAAAACAAGAGACTAAGCTGTCTCAAATTACATAATGTAATTGCCAAAGAAGATTACCAGACCATTTGGGTTACCCTCACGATAGCAGGGTCCCCAGTTAAAATGGAGCTAGATACAGGATCAGCTCTGACCGTCATAAATCGACGGGATTACGAGCGGCTATTTCCGCATATACCTTTAAAAGACACATCCATTATCTTGAAAACATATACGGGGCAGAAAGTATACCCCAAAGGAAAAATAAGGGTTCCTGTTGTATACAATGGCAAGGAAATACAAAAGTTGTATTTATACATTCTACAAGATGGTGGTCCACCACTGTTGGGATGTGAATGGATCAGGAAAATACGTTTAGACTGGCACTCCATTCAGGCACTGACAGTGACCAGTAAGGAAAAAAACGATGATGACGTCATACCTGAACGATTAAAAGACATCTTGGCCAACGCCAAAGAAGTGTTTCAAGAGAAACTAGGAACCTTGAAAGGCATCACCGCCTCAATAAAAGTGGAAGATGCGGCAATTCCCAAGTTTTTTAAGGCAAGACCGGTGCCATACGCAATTCATCCAGCAGTCGAGGCAGAGCTGGAGAATTTGGAAAAGGCAGGCGTATTCGGGAGGATTTAAACTAATTTGGCAGGGGGATGGGAACCTAGGTAGTGGAAAAGAGGGAAGTCATATGAAGTCAGAAATAGATGGTAGAAAGGTGAGAAGCAATAAGCATAGGAGAGAAACACAAAGGGCCAAACTAATTCATAATGAGAGTGTGAAAAAAGCAAGCCTGAAGGCTTTGTATCTTAATGCTAGAAGCATTAGGAACAAGGTGGATGAATTAGTTGTGGAAATAGAGGTAAACAAGTATGATTTGATTGGGATTACAGAAACGTGGCTGCAGGGTGGGCAAGGCTGGGAACTTAACATCCAGGGATATACAATATTTAGGAAGGATCGGCAAAAAGGTAGGGGAGGTGGGGTAGCATTGCTGGTAAAGGAGGGGATTAATGCAATGGAAAGGAAGGATATTAACTCGGATGAAACGGAATCTGTATGGGTAGAAATGAGAAATAGCAAGGGGAGGAAAACGTTAGTGGGTGTGATATATAGGCCTCCAAATAGTAATATGGAGGTGAGGGAAGGCATAAAAAGGGAAATTAGAGAAGCGTGCGATAAGAGCACAGCTGTCATCATGGGTGACTTTAATTTACATATTGATTGGACTACCCAAATTAGTAAAAATTCTGAGGAGGAGGAATTCCTGGAATGTTTTCGGGACGGTTATCTGGACCAATATGTCGAGGAGCCGACTCGAGATCAGGCCATTTTAGACTGGGTATTGTGCAATGAGAAGGGACTTATCAGCAATCTTCTTGTATGAGGCCCCTTGGGTCAGAGCGATCATAATATGATCGAGCTCTCAGTCGAGATGGAGAGTGAGGAAATTGAATCAGAGACTAAGGTCCAGAACTTAAATAAAGGGAATTACGAGGGTATGAGACGGGAATTGGGTAAGATTGATTGGGTGGTGTTTCTGGGGGGATTGACAGTGGAGAGACAATGGCAAGCATTCAAAGATAGAATGGAAGAATTCCAGAACATGTTTATACCGGTTTGGCATAAAAATAAACCTAAAAAGGTGACTCAACCGTGGATAACGAGGGAAATTAGGGACAGCATAAAATCAAAAAAAAGGGCATATCAACTGGCAAAAAAAAGCACCAGACCGGAAGATTGGGGGCAGTACAGGATACAGCAAAAGAGGACAAAGGGATTAATCAGGAAGGGGAAAATAGAATACGAAAGTAAACTTGCAGCAAACATAAAGACAGACTGCAAAAGCTTTTATCGGTATATCAGGAGGAAAAGACTGGTAAAATCCCAAGTCGGTCCCTTGCAGTCCGATTCGGGAGAATATATAATGGAGAATAAGGAAATGGCAGACCAATTAAACTCATACTTTGGTTCTGTATTCACAAAGGAGGACACAAATAACCTCCCAGGAATATCGGCAAACATAGGGACTAATGAGAGGGAGGAGCTGACAGAAATTAGTATCTCTAGGGATATGGTGTTGGGTAAGTTGAGGGGACTGAAGGCCGACAAATCCCCGGGGCCTGATAAACTACATCCTAGGGTACTTAAGGAGGTGGCCCTGGAGATAGCAGATGCTCTAAGGATCATCTTCCGGAACTCCATTGACTCGGGAACAGTACCCGTGGATTGGAGGGTAGCTAATGTTACCTCAATATTTAAAAAGGGGGGTAGAGAGAAAGCAGGGAATTATAGACCAGTAAGCCTTACATCGGTTGTGGGCAAAATGCTAGAGTCCATTATTAAGGATAAAATAGCGGAGCACTTGACAAATGGGGAAAGGATCGGACAGAGTCAACATGGATTTACAAAGGGTAAATCGTGTTTGACTAATCTGCTGGAATTTTTTGAGGAAGTAACTGGTAAAATAGATGGGGGGAGAGCCAGTGGATGTGGTGTACCTTGACTTCCAGAAAGCCTTCGATAAGGTTCCACACAAAAGATTATCATGCAAAATTAAGGCTCATGGGATTGGGGGCAAAGTATTAACGTGGATAGAGAACTGGCTGGCGGATAGAAAACAGAGAGTTGGAATAAACGGCTCGTTTTCGGAGTGGCAGGCAGTGACCAGCGGGGTGCCGCAAGGATCTGTCCTGGGACCCCAGCTGTTCACAATATATATAAATGATCTGGATCAGGGAATTGGATGCAATATTTCCAAATTCGCTGACGACACTAAACTAGGAGGAGGGGTGGGCTCTGATGAGGATGTCAGGAGGCTACAGTGCGATTTGGACAGGTTGGGGGAATGGGCGGATACGTGGCAGATGCACTATAATGTGGATAAATGCGAGGTTATCCACTTTGGGGGTAAAAACAGGAGGGTAGATTATTATCTAAATGGCAATAGATTGGGAGATGGGGAAGTGCAGAGGGACCTGGGTGTTCTTGTGCACCAGTCACTGAAGGAGAGCATGCAGGTGCAACAGGCGATTAAGAAGGCAAATGGTATGTTGGCCTTCATATCAAGGGGGTTCGAGTATAGGAATAGGGATACCTTACTACAGCTGTACAAGGTGCTGGTGAGACCGCATCTGGAGTATTGTGTACAGTTTTGGTCGCCCCATCTGCGGAAGGATGTTCTTGCCATGGAAAGAGTGCAACGGCGATTCACCAGGCTGATACCTGGAATGGCGGGAATGACCTACGAAGAGAGATTAAATAGTTTGGGCTTGTACTCACTGGAGTTTAGAAGATTGAGAGGGGATCTCATCGAAACATATAAAATTATGGCAGGCCTGGACAGGCTGAATTCAGAGAGAATGTTTCCAATGGCCGGGGAGCACAGAACCAGGGGCCACAGTCTAAAAATAGCGGGCAAATCATTTAAAACAGAGATGAGGAAGAATTTCTTCACTCAAAGAGTGGTGAGCCTGTGGAATTCCCTGCCACAGAGGGCTGTGAAGGCTAATTCAATAAATATTTTCAAGAGAGAATTGGATATATTTCTGAAGGCTAAGGGGATTAAGGGTTACGGAGAAAAGGCGGGGACGGGGTACTGAACTGGTAAGATCAGCTATGATCTCAGACGAAGATCAGCCATGATCTCATTGAATGGCGGAGCAGGCTCGAAGGGCCGAATGGCCTACTCTTGTTCCTATCTCTATGTTTCTATGTATTATCCAAAATAGATTGGAGCGAGTGGGCAACACCCATCGTCCCAGTCATGAAGAAAACGTTGAATAATGATAAATCTGAAGAACAGAGAAAACTTCGCATCTGTGGAGACTTCAAGGTGACTGTAAACCCGGTCCTTCACACGGTACAGTATCCTCTTCCGAGGATAGAAGATATTTTCGCCTCACTATCCGGAGGGAAACGTTTCACCAAAATTGACTTGGCACAGGCATATCTACAGATGGAGGTTGAAGAGGCCTCTAAAAAGTATCTCACGATAAATACACACAAAGGCCTGTACCAGTACAATCGACTGGTTTTCGGAGTAGCATCCGCTCCAGCTATCTGGCAAAGAGCTATGGAGCAAGTCCTCCAAGGGATTCCAGGAATTCAATGCTACCTAGACGACATCCTTGTAACAGGAGAAAATGACAACGAGCACCTTGCCAATTTAGAGCAAGTGCTCACTAGGCTGA
Source organism: Somniosus microcephalus (assembly GCF_052327205.1). NCBI lineage: Eukaryota > Metazoa > Chordata > Chondrichthyes > Squaliformes > Somniosidae > Somniosus > Somniosus microcephalus. The sequence continues at coordinate 310,701,213 of NC_140990.1, read as the reverse complement.
GAGAACGGGGCCTACGAGCAAATCGCCCCAAGTGCGAATTTTTCCAGAATCAAATATCATATTGTGGCCACATAATTAATAAGGAAGGGTTGCATAAGTCACCTGAAAAAATTGAAGCAGTCATAAAAGCCCCAGCACCTGAAAATGTTTCACAATTAAGGTCGTTCCTGGGATTAATAAATTACTATCATAAATTTTTACCGAACTTATCAACTCTTCTGCACCCTCTTAATGAACTGCTACAAACAGGAATAATTTGGAAATGGAGCGAAGGCTGTAAACGTGCCTTCCATAAATGCAAAGACTTAATCACGTCCAAAGAAGTTTTGGCTCATTACAACCCATCACTGCCAATCAGACTGGCGTGCGATGCATCCCCTTACGGCGTAGGAGCAGTATTATCGCATAAATTCCCTGATGGCTCGGAACGGCCGATAGCTTTTGCGTCACGCTCATTGAACTCAGCTGAGCGTAACTATGCCCAACTAGACAGGGAAGCACTCAGCCTGGTATGGGGAGTGAAGAAATTCAACCATTACCTACACGGACAAAAATTTACCTTGTTGACTGACCATCAACCCCTCATCTCCATATTCAACCCTAAAAAGGGTGTTCCCATTATGACAGCGCAAAGGCTACAGAGGTGGTCCCTTTTTCTAGGGGCACACCAATATAACATAGAATACAAAGATCAAAACAGCATGGGAATGCTGACGGTTTATCACGCCTACCGTTGCCAACGGTAGAAGAAGCACCTACCGTAGACCCAGTGGAGATTTTCCACTCTACCATAGTCGAATGTCTACCAGTAACAAATTCTGCCATTGAAAGGGAAGCTAGAAATGACCCGACTCTCTCACGAGTCCACGATTTAACAGTGAAGGGATGGCCAGCACATGGCGAACCACTGTTGCCAGCATTCTCGCAAAGAAGAGAACAGCTGTCAGTGTGCCGAGGAACCTTGATGTGTGGATCCAGAGTGGTGATTCCACCCAAACTCCAGGATAAAGTTCTAGAGGAGCTTCACGAGGGGCATCTGGGTGGAGTGAAAATGAAGAACCTAGCCAGGGCGTTTGTATGGTGGCCAGGTATCGATGGAGACATCGAAGAAATGACCAAGAGCTGCCTAGGATGCCAGAAGGTCCAAAACGCTCCACCACAAGCCCCTTTACATCCATGGGAGTGGCCCTCATCTCCCTGGCAAAGGGTACACATCGACTTTGCTGGTCCATTTATGGACTCAATGTTCTTAATCGCGGTTGATGCACACTCCAAGTGGCCGGAGGTAATAAAGATGTCCTCCACCACCACGGAAAAAACCATCACAGTATTAAGGACCATATTTGCCAGGAATGGGCTGCCGAAACAGATCTGTTCTGATAATGGACCGCAATTTGTGTCCAAAGAATTCAGGAAGTTCTTAAAAAACAATGGGGTTAAGCACTACACGTCCGCCCCATACCATCCCGCCACCAATGGATTGGCTGAAAGGTTTGTCCAGACCTTCAAGAAGGCCATAAAGGCCATGGGTAATGAAGACATAAAACTTCAGCATAAGGTGGATAACTTCTTGTTTGCATACAGGAATGCAACACATATGGTTACAAACCAAACTCCCGCCATGATGTTCTTCAATAGAAGCCTAAGATGCCGGCTGGATTTGATCAAGCCAAACATCAGAAGGGACGTGGAGAACCGGCAATTTTAAGGCATGAATGAAAGGCCAACTAGAACCTTCCAGATAGGTCAACAAGTTTTGGCCCGGGACTACCGTACCGAGAAATGGCAGCCTGGAACTATCTGCACACGACTAGGACCGCTGATGTATACCGTGGACATCGGAGACAGCATAATAAGGCGCCATGCTGACCAAATCATAGAGTCATCCGAAAAGGGACAACCTACACCACAACTCTATACGCCTAATGATGAAGTAGAGATACCCATAGTATCTACCTCCGGTCCGGTGATATTGGAACCCGATGAACCCGACACTGGCATTCAAGCCGAATCAGCCTTGCCAAAAGAACCTACTACACCACCAGAAACTACTACACCACCAGAAACTACTACACCACCGAGGCGTTATCTGGACCGAGTCAGGAAGCCTCCAGAGAGACTGACTTATAATTGATTAACTGCAGCAATGTGTAGATTATTTTTCTTGTAACATGTAATTAATGATTACTTAAAATATTATGTACTGGTTGGCTAAAAGGGGAGGAATTGTAGTGTATGTGCCTTTAAGAGCCCCCTGTGTACTGTAATGCCGGTAATGGCCACTCGGGCTATATAAGCCTGTATATTGTGTTGTATCAGTTAGTTCCCCTCCAGACTTTGTTCAGTAAACACCTGTGAAACCAACTCCTGTCTTCAGTGTCTCTATTAACACACGGATACAACACATAGGACAATCCCCCCAGCCCAGGAACCAGTCTGGTGAACCTTCGTTGCACTCCCTCTCTGGCAAGTATATCCTTCCTTAGGTAAGGAGACCAAAACTGTACACAATATTCCAGGTGTGGTCTCATCAGGGCCCTATATAATTGCAATAAGACGTCTTTACTCTTATACTCAAATCCTCTTATACTCAATCCTCTTATACTCAAATGGAACATAGATTGCAGAGGCTCATAGACCTCCTGTCTAGGAGGGATGACAGCGTAGACGTGGGTCCTCATGGCTCCACTGCTGTGCAGCAAGGGGCTCTCCAGCTCCTTGCTAGCAAGGAAGTGCGGGTGGCCCATGAGAGGGATGATGGTGAGAGGGGAGAAGGAAGTGTGGACTCCTCTCAAAGCTCTCACACTTCTCCCCCATTGCCACCCTCTCAGTCAGAGCCTCAGATGGCTCCTTGGATCGCGAAGGCCGAGACTACCCCTGCACAGTCGCAGGAGGAGCAGACTTTGGCGGGGCTATCAGAGGCTCCAAAACCCAAAGGACGTCCGCCAAGAGTGTCTAAGCAGTTGCAGCAGGGAAGTGAGCAGGCTGCCTCTACCTCTGCTGAAGCCACAGGGGTAGCACCTCGTAGAAGCACGCGGAAGAGAATGATGACATACAAGTAGGTTCACAAGGGTAGCCGCTTGGGTGTTTTAGTCAATATTACTGACATAATTCCGTTAATGTATTGTCAACCATTAAAATCTTTATTTTCACCACTTTGCTGTCTTTGACACATTTGTGTGCACCTTTGGAAGTGGCTTAGTGAGTTGCAGTGACTGGTGAGACATAACGGAACCTCCAGCAATGGTGATGAGCTGGGACCTGTGCAGGCCGGACGGGTTTCACCTCAACAGAGCTGGGACCAATGTCCTCGCAGGGGCGGGTTTGCTAGTGCTGTTGGGGAGGGTTTAAACTAATTTGGCAGGGGGATGGGCACCAGAATGTAGCATTAGAAAGGAGAATCAAGGTGCACAATGGATTGGGAGAGACAGATAGCACTAGAGTAAGAAATAGCACGGTATTAGGTGGGGTCAGCCTAAGAGAGAATACAAGAAGGTTTAAGATAGGTTTACAGTGCATGTGTGTGAATGCACGAAGTGTGGTAAATAAGGTTGGTGAGCTGCAGGTGCAAATAGTCACTTGGGAATATGATGTCGTGGCAATAACAGAGACCTGGCTCAAAAAAGGGCAGGATTGGGTACTAAATATTCCTGGATATAAGGTGTTCAGGAAAGATAGGGAAGGAAAGAAAGGTGATGGGGTGGCAGCATTGATTAAGGAGAATATTACAATGCTGGAGAGAGAGGATATCCTGGAGCGGTCAAGGACAGAATCTATTTGGTTAGTGTTGATAAACAATGGATGTGCCATTACACTACTCGGTGTATTCTATAGGCCGCCAACTTGTGGGAAAAATATAGAGGAGCAAATTTGCAGGGAAATTACAGAGAGGTGCAAGAACTATAGAGTAGTGATAATGGGGGACTTCAACTATCCTAATATAGACTGGGATAGTAATAGTGTAAAGGGCAGAGAGGGGGAAGAATTTCTGAGGTGTGTTCAGGAGAACTTGCTTGATCAGTACGTTTCTGGCCCAACGTGGAAGGAGGTATTGCTGGATCTGGTTCTGGGGAATGAGGTGGGTCAAGTGGAGCAAGTGTCAGTAGAGGAACATTTAGGGAACAGTGATCATAGTATCATAAGGTTTAGATTAGCTATGGAAAAGGACAGGGTGCAATCTAGAGTAAAAATACTTAATTGGAGGAAGGCCAATTTCAGTGGGTTGAGAATGGATCTAGTCCAGGTAAATTGGAATCAAAGACTGGCAGGTAAAACTAATCAAACAATGGGCTGCCTTTAAAGAAGAGATGGTTCGGGTACAGTCAAGGTATATTCCCATGAGGGGGAAAGTCAGAACTCCCTGGATGATGAAAGAGATAGAGAGTAAGATGAAGCAGAAAAAGAGGACATATGACAGATGTCAGGTTGAGAATACAAGTGAGAACCAGGGTGAATGTAGAAAGTTCAGAGGGGTAAAGGAAATAAGAGGGACAAAGAGAGAGTATGAGAATAGATTGGCAGCTAACAAAAAGGGGAATCCAAAAGTCTTCTATAGGCATAGAAATAGTAAACGGGTAGTAAGAGGAGGGGTGGGGCCGATTAGGGACCAAAATGGAGACCTACGCATGGAGGCAGAGTGCATGGCTGAGGTACTAAATGATTACTTTGCATCTGTCTTTACCAAGGAAGAAGATGCTGCCAAAGTCATAGTGAAAGAGGAGGGAGTTGAGATACTGGATGTGATAAAAATTGATAAAGAGGAGGTACGAGAAAGGCTGGCTGTAATTAAAGTAAATAAATCACCAGGACCGGACGGGATGCATCCGAGGATGCTGAGGGAATTGAGGGATGAAATTGCAGAGGCACTGGCCATAATCTTCCAATCCTGCTTGGATACGGGGGTGGTGCCAGAGGACTGGAGATTTGCAAATGTTACACCCTTGTTAAAAAAAAGGGTGTAAGGATAAACCCAGCAACTACAGGCCAGTCAGTTTAAACTCGGTAGTGGGGAAGCTTTTAGAAATGATAATCAGGGACAAAATTAACAGTCACTTGGACAAGTGTGGATTAATTAAGGAAAGCCAGCAGGTATTTCTTAAAGGCAAATCGTGTTTAACTAACTTGACTGAGTTTTTTGATAAGGTAACAGAGAGGGCTGATGAGGGCAATGCGGCTGATGTGGTGTACATGGACTTCCAAAAGGCGTTTGATAAAGTGCCACATAATAGGCTTGCCAACAAAGTTGAGGCCCATGGAATAAAAGGGACAGTGGCAGCATAGATTCGAAATTGGCTAAGTGACAGGAAACAGAGACTAGTAGTGAATGATTGTTTTTCGGACTGGAGGAAGGTACAGTGGTGTTCCCCGGGGTTCGGTACTAGGACCACTGCTTTTCTTGATATATATTAATGACTTGGATGTGGGTGTACAGGGCACAATTTCAAAATTTGCAGACAGCACAAAACCTGGAAGTATAGTGAACAGTGAGGAAGATAGTGATAGACTTCAAGAGGACATAGACAGGCTGGTGGAATGGGCAGACATGTGGCAGATGAAATTTAACGCAGAAAAGTGGAAAGTGATACATTTTGGTAGGAAGAACAAGGAGAGGCAATATAAACTAAAGGGTACAATTCTAAAGTGGGTGCATGAAGAGAGAGACATTGGGGTATATGTGCACAAATCATTGAAGTTGGCAGGGCAGGTTGAGAAAGCGGTTAAAAAGGCTTACGGGATCCTGGGCTTCATAAATAGAGGCATAGAGTACAAAAGCAAGGAAGTTATGATGAACCTTTATAAAACACTGGTTCGGCCTCAACTGGAGTATTGTGCCCAATTCTTTAGGAAGGATGTGAAGGCCTTAGAGAGGGCGCAGAAAAGATTTACAAGAATGGTTCCAGGGATGAGGGACTTCAGTTACGTGGATAGATTGGAGAAGCTGGAGTTGTTCTCCTTAGAGCAGAGAAGGTTGAGAGGAGATTTGATAGAGGTGTTCAAAATCATGAGGGGTCTAGACAGAGTAGATAGAGAGAAACTGTTCCCATTGGCAGAAGGGTTGAGACCCAGAGGACACAGATTTATGATGATTAGCAGAAGAACCAAAGGCAACATGAGGAAAAGCTTTTTTAAGCGGCGAGTGGTTAGGATCTGGAATGCACTGCCTGAAAGGGTGGTGGAGGCAAATTCAATTGTGGCTTTCAAAAGGGAATTGGGTAAGTATCTGAAGGAAAAAAATTTGCAAGCCTACGAGGAAAGGGCAGAGGAGTGGGACTAGCTGAAGTGCTCTTGTGGAGAGCCGGCACAGGCTCTACAGGCTGAATGGTCTCCTTCTGTGCTGTAACCATGCTATGATTCTATGACACTGTGGATCAGCCTAATGACTCTTCTCTATACTTCCTTCAAAGGTTAACAATTTCCCTTGTGTTTCACTGTCCGGAACTGGGCAAAGCATTCAAGATGTTGCCTGACCAGAGCTCTGTACAGTTTAACCATAAAATGTTTCAACTTGCATTCTACTGATTTTGTGATCAATGCAACATTCTATTTCTTTTAGAAACATGGAAACGTAGAAGATAGGAGCAGGAGTAGGCCTTCGGCCCATCGAGCCTGCTCCGCCATTCAATGAGATCATGGCTGATCATCCAAATTCAGTATCCTGTCCCTGCCTTTTCCCCATATCCCTTGATCCCTTTAGCCTTAAGAAATATATCCAACTCCTTCTTGAGTATATTTAATGAATTGGCCTCCACTGCCTTCTGTGGTAGAGAATTCCACAGGTTCACCACTCTCTGGGTGAAGCAATTCCTCCTCATCTCTGTCCAAAATGGCTTACCCCTTATCCTTAGACTGTGACCCCTGGTTCTGGATTCCCCAGCCATCGGGAACATCCTTCCTGCATCCAGTCTGTCCAGTCCTGTTAGAATTTTATAAGTTTCAATGAGATCCCCTGTCATTCTTCTAAACTCCAGCGAGTATAAGCCCAATCGACCCAATCTCTCCTCATACGTCATTCCTGCCATCCCAGGTATCAGTCTGGTGAATCTTCGCTGCACTCCCTCCATGGCAAGAACATTCTTCCTCAGATAAGGCGACCAAAACTGCACGCAATACTCAAGGTGCGGTCTCACCAAGGCCCTGTACAACTGCAGCAAGACATCCTTATTGTTGTACTCGAACCTTCTCGCTACGAAGGCCAACATACCATTTGCCTTCTTAACCGCCTGCTGCACCTGCATGCTTACCTTCAGCGACTGGTGCACAAGGACACCCAGGTCTCGTTGCACTACCCCTTCTCCCAATCTATTGCCGTTCAGATAATAATCTGCCTTCCTGTTTTTGCCACCAAAGTGGATAACCTCGCATTTATCCACATTATACTGCATCTGCCATGCTTCTGCACAATCACCCAACCTGTCCAAATCATACTGGAGTTTCTCAGCATCCTCCTCACAGCACACATGCCCACCCAGCTTTGTGTCGTCTGCAAACTTGGAGATATTACATCTAGTTCCCTCGTCTAGATCATTTATATATATTGTGAATAGCTGGGGTCCTAGGACCGATCCCTGCGGTACCCCACTAGTCACTGCCTGCCACTCGGAAAAAGAGCCATTTATTCCAACTCTTTGCTTCCTGTCTGCCAACCAGTTCTCTATCCAAGTCAATACCTTGCCCCCAATCCCATGTGCCTTAACTTTACACGCTAATCTCTTATGCGGGACCTTATCGAAAGCCTTCTGAAAGTCCAAATACACCACATCCACTGGTTCTCCCTTATCTATTCTACCGGTTACATCCTCAAAAAATTTTTGTTGCTTGCTGCTCCTCAGTGACTGGACGTTTTAAATGCCAAGTCTAGCATTCTTTCAACTTCACCATTAACTTAACACCATTCATAGAGACCCCTTGTAATGGTATATATGGAGTTAAAAACCAGGTTCACTCTCAGAGAATGCTCCAGCTTGTTTTGATATAGAAAGCCCAAATTCTGTCTGCTCAGGTATATGCCATTAAATTTAAACACACGCATTTTGTGGGTTTTATTGGTATTTATATTTGATTGGCAGTTATTTTTTGACTTTACGAGAAACATCTTTAAATTTATTTTCTGGTGGCCATTTTTGAAGGTCATCTTGTTAAAATTGGGAAACATTGATGTCACACATTTTTTCTCTGAATGTGTAGAATTCTCGCACAGATTTCATCTGTCACTATTAACGCCCATTTCTAGATTTTATCAACCTCCTCCTGTAGGTCCTTGAGAGCCTCATCAGACTTGACCTCTTCTCCATTCTCCCTTCTTCCTAATTTAGTGTTATCCAGGAATTTGACCAATTTTCATTGACTACCTGAGTGTCAGTGAATAACTCAGAAGCAGCACTGATCCCTGAATAAATCTTCCCCCCTCACCCACCCAGCGTCACCCGTCTAACAGGTACCCACTATTTCTCTTCCTTCAGATAATTTACTATCCATAACCAGGTTTTATCGTTCCTCAGATTTTGGGAGCCATTTGAATTTAACGGCGGTGGGGCGGGTTCCCCAGGGCTCGGGAAACCCAGCAGCTGAAGGGATCCAGCAGTTAACTACTTTTTACAGCACTGCTTGTGAGCCAGAAGTAGCAGGAGTTCTTACCCCCGGTCCCTCAAGCAAGTCTTCTGCCACGATCTTCCGACCACCCCCTTCCGCGATCGCCTCCCTCCCCGTGATCTTCAGACTCCACGCAATCTCTCTCTCTCCCTCCCTCCCTTCTTGCTGCCGTGCTCTGAATCCCCCACCATTGTTCTCTTATTTTGTTTCTTCTCTCCCTAAGGTGTTGACTCATGCCAGAGTACAGTTCCACACGGTCAGGCAGCTCTCCAATACCTTCTCCTAGAGGTTAATCTTTATGTGTAAGCCAACTTACAGTGAGTGTCAGTAGGTTATTCAACTGATCCTCACCCAGAGTTCACATGCCATTACTTTCTATCCAGGATCACCTGATAGCGATCAGGTTGGACACACAGGGCGAGCCCCCTGCTCTTTTAACAAACTGACCCTGTCCCCAGAATTTGGATGGGTCTTTGCTGCGGCAGACTGGTGTTCCCACCACACTTCCAGCAGTGCCACAGCGGAACCAGGGTCTCTAGATTCTATCTTTAGACATGCTCAAAACACGCGGTTATTCAAAATACAATCTAAGTGAAAATTAACAAAGAATCTAAAAGTAATTTAGGCACCTTCAGTCATGATGTGTAAATCAGGTTCCCTGTATAATTCTTTCATAAAGATAACCTTTTGTGTTGACGTACCTCCTCCAAGAAGCCTTCTCTTAATATCCACGACATGTCCTTTTGAATCTTTTTCTTGCATTTTGTCAAAGTTAATAGTGTGCATTTTCCCATTTTTCAAACAAACTAAGGTTTTCTCTTTATTCTGGTAAGCTTTCTCGAGGTTGCAGTTTAAAGATTGATCATAAGGTTGAAATGTTTTATTATTCAAAAACTCCCACTGGACAAATGTCTTCATCCGAGCCTCTTCCTGCTTTCTATCCTCTCTTTCTTTAGCAGACTGAAGCATAGGAGTCAGTTTTAAAATGGTTTCCAGAACATCCTCAGTGTTTCCATCTATTAGTATTTTCTTTTGATGGATTTCAACTTTCAATTGCTGTTTTTCACAGAGATCTGCGATTTGTTGCCTTTGGTCGTTTGACAAACAAGCTGCATATTCATTGTCGATTATTTTGCTTGTACAGTTTTCTTTAATTAGATCTTCAACATCCTTCTGAGTCACAGCAATGGTACTCTTTGTCATGCCATGTACCTCAACTATGCCAATCAAAGACTTTGCTGGCCTCAGAGTGATTGGATAAACAGGTTTCACTGGATAAGTAGGTTTCACTGGGAGAGTTGCTTGTGCTGGAAAAAAAATTAAATTTATATCACATATAGATATATAAAATATATATATTATCTTATGTCTGTGCACACTTCCTGTCAACTTTTTCCATTGTGGAGAAAGGAATTTATAATGGAAATATAACAATAAGGACAGAATGTATGACTTTAAAATGAGGTGGCCCTGGTCCAATCATCCCCTGCCCTCTAACGTCACTTCTCCTGAACAATACACTTGATCTCGCCTCCTGGGGAGGGTGAATTTCCAGGGTGGTTATCCTGCTCATCTACCGTATTCTTGGCGGAAGAGCTGCAGAAACCCTGGGAAAATGGGGCAAATTTACACCATCTTTCTGGGATTTCTGCGGCTCTTCTGCCGAAGTTATGGGCAGGAGAACCACCGTGGAAATTCATCCCCTGCATGTAACGCACAGGAGATCGACCAGTATTTATTAAATAGAAACTGCTTAAGATTTTTTTGTGTTTTGCTACCTGAACTATTTTAAAGAGTTACTTTATTATTGTAATAATAATGTTAAATCATAAAAATAAACATATTCAATTCAACTTTGGTTGAAAATAAAGAATTTAAACATTTTAATTCTTCTCACTCTGTTTCCCCATTTTCTCTTTTTTCCTGGTTTACTTTGCTTTAAGTTTAATGTACTTTTTTTCTTTCTAGTCCACCTTTATTGACCTTTTTCTAACATTAATATTTGTCTGTGGTCTTTGGAGTCTGAGAGTGCCAAAGTAAACAAGCTGAACTGTGGTTCCCTAAAGGTTAATCAAGTACACCCCAAACACTCATCCCAACTGTTAAGTCTGTGAATGATTGAGACACGGACTAGCAGGAGAGAAAACAAACTGATCTTTACTGGTGAAAGGCATAAACGAAACTAAACAGAGGCTCTCTAGCACCTTTTATACAGGGGTGGTCACTGCCGGTACTGCAGTCTGAGACCAGTTATTCTCTTAAAGGTACATACACAACAATTCCTCCCCTTTTAGATAAACAGTACATAACATTCATTTAACAACTAAATGATAACGAATTACAATCACAATTACTGTTGCTAGATACATTGGTTAAGTTTAAGCAATTATAAGTTCAGTCTTTGAGGAGGCTTCCTGATTCTGTCTGGATAACGCCTCTTTGGGGTATCAGGTTTTTCTGGCAATGTTGAGTCGGAATCAATGTCGTTGTTTGGTTCATCTGCTTCCAATATTACCGGTTCTGCGGTAGCTGCAATTGGAACGTCGATTTCATTACCAGGTGTATCAGATCGTGGTGTGGAGTTGACGTTTTCCCGTGACTCTAGAATCTGGTCAACATGGCATCTTACAATGCTCTCCCCAACGTCCACGGTATACATGAGAGGTCCTTGTCGTGTACAAATCGTTCCTGGTTGCCATTTCTCAGTGCGGTAGTCCCGGGCCAAAACTGGTTGACCTATCTTAAAACTCCTGGTCGGCCTTTCATTCATATTCTGAAACTGCCTGTTCTCCACATCTCTTCGGACGTTTGGCTTAACCAAATCCAAGCGGCATCGTAGTCTTCGCTTGAAGAACATCATGGCTGGAGTTTGGCTGGTAACCGCATGTGTCGCATTCCGGTAGGCAAACAAGAAGTTGTCCACCTTGTGTTGTAGGGGTATATCTTCATTACACATTGCCTTGATAGCCTTCTTGAATGTTTGGACAAACCTCTCGGCCAATCCATTAGTGGCTGGATGATATGGGGCAGATGTGTAATGCTTAACACCATTGTTCTTTAAGAACCTCCGGAACTCTTCAGACACAAACTGTGGTCCAATGTCAGAGCAAATCTGTTCAGGCAGCCCATTCCTGGCGAATATGGTTCGTAAAACTGTGATAGTTTTTTCCGTGGTGGTTGAGGACATTTTTATTACCTCTGGCCACTTTGAATGTGCATCCACCACAATTAAAAACATCGAGTCCATGAAGGGACCAGCAAAATCAATGTGCACCCTTTGCCATGGAGATGAGGGCCACTCCCATGGATGCAGAGGAGCTTGTGGTGGGGCGTTTTGGACCTTCTGGCATCCTGCACAGCTCTTGGTCATCTCTTCGACTTCTCTATCGATTCCCGGCCACCACACAAACGCTCTGGCTAAGCTCTTCATTTTTACCCCACCCAGATGACCCTCATGAAGCTCATTGAGCACTCTATCCGTCAACTTAGGTGGAATTACTACTCTGGATCCACACATCAAGGTTCCTCTGCACACTGACAGCTGTTCTACTTCTCAGCGAGAATGCTGGCAGCAGTGGTTCGCCATATGCTGGCCATCCCTTCACCGTTAAATCATAGACCCGTGCTAGTGTCGGGTCATTCCGTGTTTCCTTTTCTATGTTTGCATTCGTCACAGGGAGACATTCGACTATGGTCGAGTGGAATAACTCCATTGGATCCACTGCAAGGTCTTCTTCTTCCACCGTCGGCAACGGTAGACGTGACAATCCATCAGCATTTCCATGCTGTTTAGTTCCTTTGTACTCGATGTCATATTGGTGTGCCCCTAGGAAAAGGGACCATCTCTGCAGCCGTTGTGCTGTCATTATCGGTACGCCCTTCTGAGGGTTGAAAATGGAGACAAGAGGTAGATGATCGGTTAGTAGAGTAAATTTTTGACCGTGCAGATAGTGATTGAACTTCTTCACCCCCCACACTAGGCTGAGGGCCTCTCTGTCAATCTGGGCGTAGTTACGCTCGGCAGAAGTTAACGAGCGTGACGCAAAAGCTATCGGCCTCTCCAAACCATCAAGGAATTTATGTGACAGTACCGCCCCAATGCCGTAGGGAGACGCATCACACGCCAGCCTGATTGGCAGTGCTGGGTTGTAGTGAGCCAATACTTCCTTCGAAGTGATTAAGTCCTTACTCTTCTGAAAAGCACGCTTACAATCATCGCTCCATTTCCATGCTACCCCCGTTCGTAGCAGGGCGTTCAGTGGGTGCAGAATTGTCGACAAATTCGGCAAAAACTTATGATAGTAATTCACCAGCCCGAGGAATGACCTCAGTTGCGACACATTTTCAGGCGCTGGGGCCTTAACAACCGCTTCAATTTTGTCAGGGGACTTATGTAACCCCTCTTCATCAATCACGTGGCCACAATACGATATCTGTTTCTTAAAAAATTTGCACTTGGGGCGGTTGGCTCGCAACCCATGTTCCCATAGCCTAGTGAGCACCTGTTCTAGGTTGTTAAGGTGTTCACTGTCATCTTCACCTGTTACAAGGATGTCGTCCAAGTAACACTGAGTCCCCGGAATCCCTTGCAGGACTTGTTCCATCGCTCTTTGCCATATCGCCGGAGCCGATGCTACTCCGAATACCAATCGATGATACTGGTAAAGACCTTTGTGAGTGTTTATCGTGAGATATTTCCTAGAGGACTCTTCAACCTCCATCTGCAAATATGCTTGTGCTAGGTCAATTTTTGTAAAACGCTTCCCTCCAGACAGCGAGGCGAAGATGTCTTCTGTCCTGCTCTGAACTGGCAGTGCTTTGATAGCTTGCGTAGTTCCATAAGATACTCAACATTGCTCTCATCTTTGTGCTGAGTTCTCCTGTGGAATTTAAATCTTTCTGCTATCAACAGCGGTGCAGGGTTTAAGTGCTCCTGTAGAACAGCAACAAATTTGTTAAAACTCTTCGCCTTCGGTTTGGCTGGAGTAATCAGGTCCCGCAATAGGCCGTACGTTCTAGCGCCCATTAAGTTTAACAATATCGATGCCTTTTTCCCCTCCGCTATATCGTTTGCCTCGAAATATACCTCGACTCTTTCCGCATACGTGGTCCAGTCCTCTAATGTGTTATCAAAAGCAGTGATACAGCCAGTCTTCGGCATCTTGCAAATCTAAAATGGCGCCTCCCGCGCTTTGCCTTCTTCCCCGATTTAACAAAATGGCGCCTCCCGCGCTTTGTCTTCTTCCCCGCTGTTGTTAGCGCTGCTTTCCACAGTTTCCTGCGCGTTAAGTATTAATTCTTTTTCTTTTATTATCTTCCCGTCGTGGAGCGGACCCTCTGGGACACTTCCCTCCCTCTTCTGAGGTCCGAACGCTGCCCGGCTTCGAAACACCGGCCGCGCCCTGTGTGCTCCACCCTCTCTCTCTCTCTGCTTCCCGACTCGCTGCCCGGCCCCGTTGAAAGGCCACCCAATCGAGCTTCAGCCCGCCGCAGCCCAGGAAGGATCAGAGCACTACCTGCCACCAGCCCGACTAGCTGGGAAACCATGGACCGAGGAACCCAGCCTGGCTCTGGACAATCTCTCCTGCAAGTTTTGAAATCGATGATTGACGGTCGACGCCCGTTTCTCGAGTTTCAATGGCCTATTTTTTTTTCTTCTTTCTTCTGGCTCCGACCTTCAACAACATCGTCGGAGCTGCTGCTGAGTTGCAGGTAAGTTCGTTTCTATCTCGTCGCCAGTGTTAAGTCCGTGAATGATTGAGACACGGACTAGCAGGAGAGAAAACAAACTGATCTTTACTGGTGAAAGGCATAAACGAAACTAAACAACAGAGGCTCTCTAGCGCCTTTTATACAGGGGTGGTCACTGCCGGTACTGCAGTCTGAGACCAGTTATTCTCTTAAAGGTACATACACAACACCAACCTCCCTCCAATTCAGGTGGAATCACAGATATGATCGGCTCTGCAATACAGCAAATGTTAAAATAGCCGCAGAAGGAGACATTACTGACAATAATAAACCTTAAACAGCGCCCCTTCAGAATATACCAGACATGAATTTGATTGACAGTATCAAAATAGTGTTAGATTTTTCACAATGTGCACCAGAGTAACTACAAATCTGTAACATCATCATGGTATATATTTCAAAGGGGGAAAGTACAATAAAAGTAAGCTGGAGCACTATTCTTTGGCTTTGACATGGGTTAGAACCCAGTCAGAATGACGAGGTAACATTCTTTTCTCTCTGGTGCCTTTAAGAGTCTTGCTTGGAATGCGTTTGAGCAGTTTCAACGCAACTCTTAGTGGATGCAACCCACAGCACAAAACTGACCACAATCTGGCACTAAATTAACTGTCTCATTCTGTGAGATGACAAAACTAGTTAATACAGCAAATGAGAATGTTACACTGGCCCCATGGGGTTGCACCCTCTGAGGTTATGGCACATTCTGGGGCAAGAATGGATGAAGCTGACTTGTGACAGCTTGACGCTATCAGTGCAAAATTGGGGTAATTCCTGAAATGGGTGTAACATTATAAAAAACACCTGCAGGTTTATCGAGCTGACTTCAACTAAAATAGTTCCTCACCACCAGTCTGCGAAATGTTGAAACGCTGCTCCATACACTGGCGAAACGGAGCCATCATCAGCGGATCGAACAAAATAATCCTTATCACAGACAGTGAAGGTTGAGTGAAGTCTGCCACATAATCGCATATTGCATCCAGCAGTGAATTTGCAATATCACACGGATTAATTTCTCCATACCCTAAACAAAAGGCAGCAGATTTGTGTGGTTAAGTTCTGTGCAATGAGAAAGCTCAACAAAAGCAAAGGCTGTAAGGTAATCAAACTATTAACATCTTTGACTACATTGCTTTGCTATCGATTATTTCTATTGGGTTTTTATTTTCCATTTTTACTGTAATTTTCTCCCCTCCCATCCTCATCTTAAGGTATTGCCTCTTTAATGTGGTACAGTTCCACAGGCAGCGGCTAACCTGCAGTACTTCGCTCAAGTGACCATTCTTCATATGTAAGCCTAACCAGAGGGTGACAGCAAGCTATTTGATCATGGCGGGGTGGCACCACAATAACAACAACAACTTGTATTTATATAGCGCCTTTAAAATAGTAAAATGTCCCAATGCGCTGCACAGGAGTCTTGTAAGACAAAAGGTTTGACACCGAGCCACATAAGGATAAATTAGGGCAGGTGACCAAAAGCTTGGTCAAAGAGGCAGGTTTTAAGGAGCGTCTTAAAGGAGGAAAGAGAGGTAGTGAGGCAGAGAGGTTTAGGCAGGGAATTCCAGAGCTCAGGGCCTAGACAACAGAAGGCACGGCAACCAAAGGTTGAGCGATTATAATCAGGGATGCTCGAGAGGGCAGAATTAGAGGAGCGCAGATATCTCGGGGGGTCGGGGGGCTGAAGGAGATTACAGAGATAGGGAGGGCCGAGGCCATGAAGGGATTTGAAAACAAAGATGAGAATTTTGAGATCAAGGCGCTGCTTAACCGGGAGCCAATGTAGGTCAGCGAGCACAGGGGAGATGGGCGAATGGGACTTGGTGTGAATAGAACAATAGAACCTTACCCTGTAACAATCCAGACATCACAATTAGTTACAGGTGCAAATTTTAAAAAGCTGGGTTCTTCTGAGCTGCAGCCTGAAACTGACAAATTCTAATCTATAAATTATCATTTCAGCCCAGGACATCGCTGCAGGAGTTCCTCAGGGCAGTCTCCTAGGCCCAATCATCTTCAGCTGTTTCATCAATGACCTTACCCTCTGTTCAGAAGTGGGGATGTTCGCTAATGATTGCACAGTGTTCAGTTCCATTCGCAATTCTTCAGATAATGAAGCAGTCCATGCCCACATGCAAAAGACTTGGATGACATTCAGCCTTGGGCTGATAAATAGCAAGTAACATTCATGCCACACAAGTGCCAGGCAATGACTATCTCCAACAAGCGAGAGTCTAACCACCGCCACTTGACACGCATTACCATCGCCGAATCACCCACTATCAACATCCTGGGGGGTCACCATTGACCAGAAACTTAACTGGACCAGCCACATATATACTGTGGCTACAAGAGCAGGTCAGAGGCTGGGTATTCTGTGACGAGTGTCTCACCTCCTGACTTCTCAAGGCCTTTCTACCATCTACAAGGCACAAGTCAGGAGTGTGATGGAATACTCTCCACTTGCCTGGATGAGTGCAGCTCCAACAACACTCAAGAAGCTCGACACCAGCCAGGACAAAGCAGCCCACTTGATTGGCACCCCATCCACCACCTTAAACATTCACTCCCTCCACCACTGGCGCACCGTGGCTGCAGTGTGTACCATCTACAAGATGCACTGCAGCAACTCGCCAAGGCTTCTTCGACAGCCCCTCCCAAACCCACGACCTCTACCCTCTCCGCTTCTGCCGATATTTTGCCAGCATCCTCTTCTTTGTCCGTAATAGGCCTCAAACCGCCTCTTACTATTTACATGCCGGTAGAAGATTTTTGGGTTCCCTTTTATGTTAACTGCCATTCTGTTCTCATATTCTCTCTTTGAAAGTCTTATTTTACTCTTCACTTCTCCTCTCAACTTATTGTATTCTCACTTGAAGAATTCGCCTGACATGCATCATACACCCTCTTTCTTTGTTTCATCATATTCTCTATCTCCCTTGTCATCCAAGGAGCCCTGGCTTTGGTTCTCCTACCCTTCCCTCTTGTTGGAATGTACCTAGCCTGTACCTGAAACATCTCCTCCTTAAAGATCACCCATTGTTCCGTTACAGTTTTTCCTGTCAATCTTTGGTTCCATTTTACCCTGGCTAGATCCCCTCTCATCCTATTGAAGTTAGCCCTCTTCCAATTTAGAAGTTCTATTTTAGATTGTTCCTTGCTTTTCTCCATTACTAATCTAAACCTTATGATATGATGATCACTCTTACCCAAGTGTTCTCCCGCAGACACTTGTTCGACCTGGCCCACCTCATTCCCCAGCACCAGATCCAGAAATGCCTCCTTCCTACTTGGGCCAAGAACATTGTAGCCAAGGAAGTTCTTCTGAACATATTTCAGAAATTCCTCCCCCTCCTTTCCCTTTACTCTAACATTATCCCAATCGATATTTGGGTAATTAAAGTCCCCCAAAATCACCACTCTATGGGGGAGAAATTCTGTATCGCCCCATTTGGGGCGCAATTATCGGCCGGGCGCAAAGTTTTGCACCTGGCGCAAATTATCGCCACCTTCTGCTAAATTGGTCTGTTTCGCCCCTGGAGCTGATTGCAGCGCTAAATCAGGCGCTGCACGACTCTCTTAAGGCGCTAAGCTGGAGGAGCAAGGCTCTAACTCAGAGGGCGGGCGCAGCGCAGGTGCTGTCAGTTAGCGACTGCACACAGACACGCTGGCGCCGGTCAGCTCTTAAAGGGGAGGGTCGATCTTGATTTGCAGCCGCACCCTGCGCATTGGAGCCCTGAATCTCGGCCTGGACAGAGCTGTTGCCAAATCCTGCAGCCAAGGACCATGGAGAGGGCCAGGGAGCGAGCGCAGCGTTTCAGCGAGGGGGCCTTGGAGGCTCTGGTTGGCGCGGTGGAGCGCAGGCGATCTCTCCTGTACCCGGAGAGTGGCAGGAGGCCTCTGCCCAGCGAGTACCGAAAAGCTTGGAGGGAGGTGGCTCACAGAGTGACCTCCAGCAGCATGGTGCCTAGGACCCCTGTGCAATGCAGGAAGAAGTTCAACGACCTCACTCAAGTCGTCAGGGTGAGTGCCTTTTTCAGAAACCTCTTCATCCCTCCATCTCGACCTCGCTTTATGGCCAAAGGGTCTTGAAAGCCCCAATGCCCAGCACTCCTCCAACACCTATGGCCCTTTCAAGAAACTCACATGCACATGCAGCACTTTGCATACAGTAAGGGCTATTCGACCATGGGAGGCATTTCAGCCAAGATCATGGCTGCACACAGTAAGGGCTATTCAACCATGGGAGGCATTTCAGCCAAGATCATGGCTGCACACAGTAAGGGCTATTTGACCATGGGAGGCATTTCAGCCAAGATCATGGCTGCATCTTTACTCAGACCCCGTCCTTTTTCTTGCAGGGCAAGCTGGCGAATAATAGGAGACAGCA
Organism: Somniosus microcephalus; assembly: GCF_052327205.1. NCBI lineage: Eukaryota > Metazoa > Chordata > Chondrichthyes > Squaliformes > Somniosidae > Somniosus > Somniosus microcephalus. The sequence continues at coordinate 310,682,483 of NC_140990.1, read as the reverse complement.
GCAATGGACCGGGGGAGGCCGGCCTCACCTTCAAGCCCTGACCAATCTGGAGCAGCGAGTCCACCGGATTGTGGCAAGCCGGATGCTTGGCCCCGTCGCCACTGGAGACGCTGACCCCGTTCTGGCCAGCAATGGTAAGGTCATCACCTTTTTGACCTCTCTCCTTCCACTTGTTCCTCACAACAGCATCCTTTGACACTCTCGATCCAAATCAGTACTTCGCTGCACTCATGCCTCCCTTGCTGCCACCCTGTCCTCACGCTAAAGCCACTCTTGTAACTTCCTGCTTTCAGATGCTGATTCACCAGGCGAGGAGGCGGGCCCTCAAGCTGCCACTGGGAGTGAATCTGAAGGTGAGGAGGAAGAGGAAGCTGGACCATCAGCGCAACCCTCTGCCGAGGCAGCCCATGGCCATACTGGGGACACGCCTTCCCTGGAGGGGAGCGGGGGGGAATGGTCTGATGACGGTGAAGCTCCAGGACCCAGCGGGCTGCAGCAACGCGAGGTGGATAGGGAAGCTCAGGGGCCTTCTCCCCGGAGGGAGAGTATGGCTTCGAGTCCTGCTACAGTGAGTGCAGAAGAGGTGCGGCTCCTCGCTGAAATGAGCACCCAGGCGGAGCAAAGGCACACTGAGCTCATGGCTGCAGTGGCAAGGATGCCCGAATCCATTGAGTCACTGGCAAGGAGTGTCCAGGACTTCGGTGCAACACAAGCGTCTGCCACGCAAATGCTAAGTGCTGCAATGCAGCCAGTGGCTGGTCTCACGCAGACGCAGATTGAGGCCACGCGAGCACTAACTGATGTCACCCTCGCTGGATTGGGCAGGTTTCCCCGGGGTCCTCCCCACACCGCAGCAGGCCAGCAATCTGTGCTCCCGCAGATTGCTCCGCATGCTGAAGTGCTGCCCCGTGGCAGTGCCAGTGTGTCAGTCGAGCGGGGAGTTGCTGTCTTCTCTCAGGATGACAGCATTCCTGCTGCCAGCACTGTCACTTCTCCACTGCAGTTGCCACCACCTGTAGGACAGACTGCTGCCGCCCATGCAGAGTTGGAGCAGTCAGCAGCCGGGCCCTCCAGGCCCAGAGCTGGTCCAGGCCGTCCCTCAAGGGCATCTGCAGTCTCAGTTTCTGACACTCAGCAGCCTTCCCCCAGCCATGGGGATCCCAGTGCAGCAGAGCTGCAGGGCGGGAAGGAGGCAATTTTGCAAGGGAAGCAGATCACCCTCGAAGGGCAAAAAGTAGAAGGTGTGGCAAAATGTTGTTGATTGTTTTATTGAAGGCCGAGGATCGTGGTCATATTTTTGTTACTGTTTTGGACATTGTCTCCAGGTTGTGAGAGCCAGTTATGTGATTGACTGTTTCTTTGTGTGTTTCTTTCTATTACTTTGTCATGCAGGAAGGATACACAGTTTTGTAAATAAAGAGTGTCTTTATTCAAAATGTGCATGTTTGTTCTTTGCACTCATTGTTGCCTTAACCGGCTTAGGGGTTGCGGCATGGTTCCATTCAGGTTCTTTGAATGGCAGAAGCCATTCCCTCAGAGGGGGCCTAGAAGCGACTTGCTATAAGCCTTTGACGGACGGCCCTTGCACTTTGTGCCTCCCTCCCGTCTTGGTGCTGCTGCTCCTCCTCCTCCTCCTCCTCCTCCTCCTCTGCTGGTGCTCCAAGGCCCGGTGGCATTGGCTGGGTCCTGAGGATTGCCAGGTTATGCAGCATGCAGCACACAACAACGAAGTGGGAGACTCGCTCAGGCAAGTACTGCAGGGCTCCTCCAGAGTGGTCCAGACAGCGGAACCGTTGCTTGAGCACGCCGAATGTGTGCTCAACGATGTTCCTGGTAGCTTGATGGCTCTCATTGTATCATTCTTCTGCAGGGGTACTGGGCGAACGGAGCGGGGTCATCAACCAGGTGCACAGAGGATAGTCCTTGTCCCCGAGAAGCCAGCCTCCTGGGTGAAGTGGGACCTCGAAAAGGTCTGCCACAGAAGTCTGGCGCAGGATGAAGGCATCGTGGCTGCTGCCTGGAAAGTGGGCATTGACAGCGAGTATCAGCTGTCTGTGGTCACAGACCAATTGGATGTTCAAGGAATGGAAGCCCTTTCGGTTGCAGAAATCCTTGGCATCCTCTTGGTGCAGTCAATGGCGCCCTGCACCATGGGGAAGCCCACTATTCTTGCAAAGCCCGCTGCGCACTCTTGCTGCTTGTCCGGGGTCATGGGGAAAGAGATGTACTCTCGTCTCCTTTAAAGAGGCATTTGCGACTTGACAGATGCAGCAATGCACCGCGAACTGGGAGATATTGGCAATGTCCCCAGTAGCAGATTGAAAGGAGCCGGTGGCATAAAAGTTGAGAGCCACTGTTACCTTCACTGCCACCGACAGAGACGTCCTGCTCCTCAGTTGAGGTTGCAGATCTGGCTGGAGGAGGTGGCGGAGATCAGTGACCACCTCCTTGCTGAATCGCAGCCTTTGCAAACACTGCTCCTCAGACATATTGATGTAGGAGAATTGTTGTCGAAAAACCCTGGGACGGTAAGGTCTCCTGTACCGACGCCTGTTGGCCCTCCTCCGTCTGACCATGATTGCCACTCTCTCTTTGCATCTGTGCCCTCTCAATGCGATGGAGAAGCACGACGTTCCCATCCATTGCAGCCCCCATAATATGTGGGCAATCAAAGTTATGCCAGTGAAAAAGCAAAGCAACTACAAAGTTATGGTCAGAAGCCAAAACTACCTCAGACAGCGTTGACTCAATGCAGAAGTCTCTCTTTCTCCCTTTGTCTCTCTGCACATCTCTCTCTCTCTCTCAGAACGAGTGGTCCAAAAATGGCTACCACACAGAAGACAGGAAGAGCCCCCTTTAAATAGCGCCCCCCCAGCCCCACAGCGACTGGGAAGCGATCCTGTCAACCTGTCGTTGGTAGCGACAGGCGGAAAGGAGGGGGGGCGCCACTGAATTTCCGGTCTGGGGTGCCCCAAGGACATTGCACTCTGGAATGACGTCAAGATCTGCATGCGCAGGAGAGCGGGCGGTATGGTTTAGCACCGCCGCTAAATGTCCGCTCAATTTCGTGAGAGGCGCAGGTATTGCCGTGCCTGGGCGCTAGTTGGTTAGCGCCCCACTTATCGCCCTCTTAAGGCGCTAACAGGTGGCGCACACAACTGAATTTCTCCCCCCATATTTCTTGCACATCTCTGTGATTTCCCTGCTGATTTGCTCCTCTATATCTCTCTCAATATTTGGAGGCCTATAGAATACCCCCAATAGCTTGATCATACCCTTTTTGCTTCTCACCTCTAACCAAATGGATTCTGTCCCTGCCCCCTCCAGGACATCCTCTCTTTCCAACACTACAATGTCTTCCTTAATCAGCACTGCCACCCCACCTCCCTTTTTTCCTTCCCTATCTTTTCTGAACACCTTGTATCCATGAATATTAAGCACCCAGTCCTCACCATTTTTAAGCCACATCAGGCAGCAGCTAATATTTTTGAAGCATGTACGACAATTGTTCGGGTCGCTCCTTTCTTCCCCGTTCCCCTACACTGCAAGTGGGAGACAGAGGCGACCTTTGGCCTCCTTCTGAGATTAGCGCTGCGAAGAGCGTATTAAACTAGAAAATCACCGCCACGCTGACGTTAATGAGCAGGCAGTTACAAAATGTCAGTACTGCCTGTACTCTCTTGGCCGCCAATGTTACTAGCAGGGTTTCCATGGTTCCTCAATTTCTAGGCCATAAAATTCTTAAAGGGCCTGACAGGGTAGATGCTGGGAGGATGTTTCCCCTGACTGGGGAGTCTAGAACTAGGGCGTCACAGTCTCAGTATAAGGGGTCAGCCATTTAGGACTGAGATGAGAAGAAATTTCTTCACTCGAAGGGTGTTCTTTGGAATTCATTACCCCAGAGGGCTGTGGATGCTCAGTTGTTGAGTATATTCAAGACAGAGGTCAATAGATTTTTGGATACTAAATGAATCAAGGGATATGGGGTTAGTGCAGGAAGGTGGAGTTGAGGTAGAAGATCAGCCATGATCTTATTGAATGGCGGTGCAGGCTCGAAGAGCTGAGTGGCCTACTCCTGCTCCTAATTCTTATGTTCTTACACTATATGTTTTTTATAACACATATGTTCGTACAAAGGTAATTGATATATCACATACAATTTGTACTAAAACCTACCTGCTCCCATTGGTGGAAAAGACACAGAACTTATTTTTAGGTTTTCACATTCCTTCAGAACCTTGCCAAAAGATGCTTTTGTATTTTTCGCTTTAGTCCACTCAACCAAATGTAGAATGTATTTTACGCGAAGATTTCCTGCCGCTGTGGTTACAACACTATCACTGATTTGGGTTCCTATGGTGGAAAAAAGAGAAGTCTGACTTAACACAAAACTACTTCCATTCTCATAAATTCAATAAATCTCTACCCCAGAGGGCTGTCGAGGCTCAGTTGTTGAGTATATTCAAGACAGAGATCGATAGATTTTTGAATATTAAGGGAATCAAGGGATATGGGGATAGTGGAAAAGTGGAGATGAGGTAGAAGATCAGCCATGATCTGGCCTACATTCCTGCTCCTATTTCTTATGTTCTTATGTTCTTATAGTTAAGCTCACTCTGTAAGTTAAAAAGCTGATGGATGTGTCTCTTAAAAGGATGTGTCATCCACAACCTCACAAGATCACAAGCTAGTTATGGGTGAGGAAGGCCATTCGGTCCATCTAAATTCATCCATCCAGAATAACCCAAAGTCTCCCCATTCCAGCATCCAATTGTTTGTGAAATAATTCAAGGGTTTTTGCCATCAATACTCTATCTGGCAGTCTATTCCATGCGTTGATCACTCTTTGTGTGGAGGAGAATTTTCTGATACTAGTCCTAAATTTACCTTTTAATAGTTTGAATCTGCCTCTCCTTGTCCTATTCTTGCAATTTAGTTTTAAATTATATTCAGAATTACCATTTCCATTCCCTTAATTTTCTTATGACCACCTATACGGTCACCTCTCAGACTCCTCCTTTCCAGGCATCACAACTCAAACCTTTGACACTTGAAATTAGCCTTGCGGCTCCTCTCTGCACTGCCTCCAACTCTTGACTGTCTGTCTTGTGCTTTAGCAACAGAAGTGGACACAAGGAGCCGTGTGACCAGAGCAGTGCACAGCTTGATCATGACTTCCTCTGACTTGTACTCTGTTGGCTTTGTTGATTGCTGCTCTGCATTGGTTGGACATGTTCAGCATAGACATCCTGAGACTCCTAGATCTCTTTCACCTTCTTCCTTAGTTATTTCACCACCATTCATGGAGTACACATGTTGTCCATTTTTCCTTCCTATGTGCAGTAATTTGCACTTATCTACATTACATTTCATCTGCCATTGTTCGGTCCACATACAAATTTCAAACTGAAAATGCTCCATTAAGCAAACAGAAAATGATACCTAAACCTCTGTTTCAGTTACTGTACCTGCGTCAGAATAATTTTAGTAACAGTTGTTAAGTTTATAGATTTTCCTTTCAATGACATGTTTTAAATACCAGCCTATATTATATCCAGACCTTTAATGTATCTAGGTCTTCTGTGATCAAAGGAAATTTTATAATATTGATTATAGCTCATCTAAAATTAATTTTAAAACGTCCTCCTGTACCTTCTGAACTATGTGGCTGGTCCTAGCTTTATCTTTGAGCTCATTATCTTCTGATAGGTGGCTGACAAACTATTATCCATACTATAAAATGTTTCATTCTGAGCTTGCCTTTACCCACATGAAGAGGTAGAAGCCATACAATTACTCACCCAGTCGATTACATTCATCCACTAATGATTGGCCGCCTGCTTTCAGAATAGCACCAGAAACCCCTGCAAGGTAGAGGAGTTAGTTATTGGTGCTGAAAAGCAAGTTACATTTTTGAAAGAACTCAACTTTTGTACTCTTGATCTGTATCTTTCAGCAGATTTGCAACATAACTCATGACTGTTATATTGTTTTACCATGTGTTTCATGCTGTGGTGATATGACCTTTTTCTCTGATGGTATATCATATCTCCAATGAGGGCGTGCATCTTTTTTTTTTCTCCATTGTCTCTCCTGGAAGGAACCCCTTTCTCTTGGCCAGATATCTCCTGCAGTCAAGAAGCCAGGGCAGATGGCTTGCTTCAACGCCACTGTTTTTAGCTGGCTTTAGCTTTGGGTTATGGAGGGAGAAAAATTGGTCAGTGTTCCCACTCCCAATCACTATTCTGCGACACCTGCTGAAAGTGTGTGAGGACAATATTGGGCTTGGCTGTGAAGCCCTGATGGTATAATAGCTTGGCAACACTCACTGTCAAGGCTCACATACAGATAATGACCACTTGGGAAGATACTGAAAGTGCCCCTAGAACTGGAACCTAGCAAGGAGTTAACACATTAGCTCGGGGAGTGGAGAAAATTAATTTCAAATAAGGTCATCTTTGAAATCAATTTTGTTCATAGTTCAACACAAATGAAGTGGCACCTCTTTTTCAAAAGAGATTTTAAGCATTTGTCATGGTAAGAGGGAATATTGCATTGGCACTGTAGGGATTCAATGGCACTGTTTCGAAGGGGAGCAGGGGTTCTGGACAATATTTATCCCTCAACCAACATCACTTTAAAAAAAAACAAATTATCTGGTCATTATTTCATTGTTCTTATTAGATATTTGGATACCAAGGGACTCAAGGGATATGGAGATAGTGTAGGAAAGTAGAGATGAGGAAGAAGATCAGCCATGATCTTATTGAATGGTGGAGCAGGCTCGAAGGGCCGAATGGCCTACTCCTGCTCCTATTTCTTATGTTCTTATGACATCTCAACTGGAATGGGCCTCTATAAAAACAAATTCTTTCAGACATTTCAGGTAATCATTTGTCAGGTTGGCTCAGTTAGTGTTAATCTCACCTGACTCAGAGGGCTCCATATTAACTCCCCGCAATGGGCGGGAGAGGATCTTGGGGGAGGAGAGAAAGAATTTAAAATCGTGAAACGTGACCCCATCCCAGTGCATATGCACCTGCTGCCATTTTTTACGGTGGTGGGTTGCGTGATGCGTCTGTGTCCTGTCTTAGAGAGGCAGGACACCTCATTATAACATTTAAATCAGGATCCCACAGTACAGTTGGGAGCCTGATTTAAATTTAACGGTTGTCAGCCGAGTTTTCCAGGGCTCGGGAAACCTGGCAGCTAAATGGAGACAGGAGCTTCCAGCTGCAGAAGGTAAGTGCTTTTTAGACGACTGCTTGTGAGCCAGTAGGAGCAGCAATGCTCCCCTCGGAACCTCCAGCAAACCTTCTGCCGATTGCGACCTCTCATTGCTGCCATGATATGCCGGCCATATCCCCCCCACCAAACCCCCGCACCACTACCATTTCCAACCACTGAACATTTGCCGCCTTTCTGTGATCTTCCAACTTCCTCCCTCAACAACCCCCGAGCTTTACCTCCCAATTGCCGGCCTCCAGCCCCCCCCAATTTTTCCTGATTGCCAGGGACTGTACCCAACGTTCCTTGCTGGCTGTGGCCTTCTACCACTGGCTTTCCTGCCTGGCAGCCTCTCAATCTGGCTGGCTGCTGGGCAGGAAATGGAATAATAAAATGATGATGAGGTCTTGCTGTTAAATTAGGCAGGACCTCCGCGTCCTCAGGATTTCCGGGTTTCCCCCACACAACCCCACTCCCCCGCTCACTCCCTGTTAGGGAATATATTTTAATAACATAATATGATTAAACTAATGATTTAAAGAAATCTGATTATGCTTAAATCGACCACGTGCCAAAGGATGGTGTGATATATCAGATCCAATCACAGCTGGTAACGTCACATCGGCTGACTTAAAAACTGAGAACAATGAAAATGCTGATTTAGCTTAAACTGTGAAAGTGCTGATCTTAGCTTAAAACTGAAAGTGATGATTCTGCTTAACTAGAGAACAAAGGAATGATTGATGTATCAGAGATCCAATCAGTGTGATGTAGTTGAACCAACCATGGCTCTGCATGCATGCTGCTGAGCCAATGGTAATAACGGGGGCGGGTACATCTGCTGTTGTATAAGAACCAGCCATTTTGAACATGCTGTTAGTCGGATAAAGGAAGTCAAACAGTGTAGATCAAGTGATGCAATAAATCGACTATTTAAAACTTACCACCAGACTCGCAAACTTTAATTTTAGTGTGTTGACCTCAGATCAGTGTGGTCCACTGAAATTACCTTGATCTAACACTCCCCATCTCCCTGTGAATATCAGGGAGAGAAGGTCATGGCTTTAAGGCTCACTCCTGGGTTTAAATACATTGAGCTGGATATTCCGATCCCTACGGGTGGGTTATGTGCTGTGTACCCGCCCGTAAGGGCATTGGAAATGTCGGGTTCAGGCATGCACTGCGCATGTGCTGAAAACCAGCATTTCCGATTTGTCAAGAAAGCTCTTGACAGATCCTCCGGTTGCCCTGGAGCAGGGCCTCTGTGGGCGGATAGCTCCGCTTTTTGGAGACCCTCCGCCCGCAGAAAACACTTACAATTCTTACGCCTGGTAAAAGCAGACATAAGGATAAGAGTAGAAAAAAGTTTAAATTTTTTTTTCACAGATTTATCATTTAAAAATACTTTAAAAAAAGGTACGTTTATTTTTAGCCCTGTAAAATACTTCAATTACTTTTTTCAAAAAATAAAATTTTTGTTTAAAATACTTAATTTATTGTAATTTCAAGTCATTTTAAAAATGTGATTTAAAAAAAAAATTATTTAAAGTTTTACTATGTTTTTTCATTGATCTCCATTCATATATTTGACAGGTCTTCCTGTCAAATGTATGAAGGAAGATTCCCTTCTTTGATTGGCTCCCCATGGCCCACATGATCCCAGGGACGCTGCGAACTACCTGCGCCTCTAGGATACGTGGGCCCTGCGCACCGACAGTTTGGAGAGGCCCAGCATCGGAATTGTGCGCCTCCCGGGAGCCTTCAGGTAAGGGTGCAGATTTTTCCAGATCGCAGGCCTCCGCCCGCGGGAGGCCTGCGATCGGAAAATATGGGCCATAATCTGGGTCGACAATTCGGTGTAATACTGAGTGAGTGCTGTATTGTCAGAGGTGCTGTCTTTTGGATGAGATGCTAACTGATCTCCCATCTACTTAACCAGGTTCACATAAAATATCCTATGGTACAATTCAAAGAAGAGCAGGCTGCTCTCCTGGTGTCCTGGCCAACATTCTTCCCTCAATAAACACCATCATGAACAGATTAACAGGACTTTTTCTCATTTGCTGTGTGTGGGACTTTGTGTGCAAATTGAATGCTATGTTTACATATAAAACAGTGGTAACTACACCTCAAAAGTAATTTATTGGCTGCTAAGTACTTTACGACATCCATGAAGGGCATTATATAAATGCAAGTCCTTTCCTGAACTAACATACGTGTAATAATTAAGTGAAGCTGAACCAATGATAGAAAATGTAGTCTGTTTGGGGGACCTTGCTGTACACAAACTAACTGCTGCTTTTGCCTACATATAAACAGTGACTATAATTCAAAAGTAATCCATTGGCTCTGAATTGCTTTGCTACACCCCGAGGCCATGAAATGCGATATATAAATCCGAATTATTTCTTTAATCAGCATATATGCAATATTCAGCCCTCTATCACCAGTGCACTGTGGCTGCACTACCTACTATCCACAGGCTGCACTGCAGCAACTTGCCAAGCTTACTCCAACAGCACCTCCCTCCCCTGTGACATCTATCACCAAATAGGCCAAGGCCATCAATGTCATGGGAACACCTTGACCTCCAATTCCCCTGCAAGCCATGCACCATTGTGACTCGGACATATACCGATATTCCATCAACATCTCTGGGTCAAAGCGCTGGAATTTCCTGCCTTAAACCATCGTGGGAGCACGAACACCACAAAGACTGCAGTGGTTCAAGAAGGCCATTAGCACATTGTCAGGACAACTAATCATAAATCCAACCTTACCATTCTTCCGAACATCCCAAGACCAAATGAAGAAAAAATAAGTGAGGCTGAACCAATGACAGACCAAGTAGGTGCAGGTTACACTTTAGAAAGTGATGGTACTTACATCAGAAGCAAATCTGCAGGAGTTGATTTTACACTGTCTCTAATTTGTCACACTGCATGTCCGACATCTTGGATGAGCAGATATTTCCTCCAACTAAATATTGGGAAGACCGAAGCCATTGTCTTCGGTGCCCACCACAAACTCCATTCCCTGACCACTGACTCCATCCCTCTCCCTGGCAACTGTCTGAGGCTGAACCAGACCGTTCGCAACCTTGGTGTCATATTTGACCCTGGGATGAGCTTCCGACCACATATCCGTTCCATCACCAAGGCCGTCAACTTCTGCCTCTGTAATATCATCCGACTCCGCCCCGCCTCAGCTCATCTGCTGCTGAAACTCTTATCCATGCCTTTGTTACCTCTAGACTTGACTATTTCAACACTCTCCTGGCCAACCTCCCATCTTTCACCCTCCATAAACTTGAGCTCATCCGAAACTCTGCTGCCCATTTCCTAACTCACACCAGGTCCAGTTGACCCATCACCCCTGTGCTCGCTGACTTACATTGGCTCCTGGCCCGGCAACACCTCAATTTAAAAATGATCATCCTTGTTTTCAAATTCCTCCATGGCCTTGCCCCTCCCTACCTCTGTAACCTGCTCCAAAATCTCTGCGCTCCTCCAACTCTGGCCTCTTGTGCATACCGGATTTTAATAGCTCCACCATTGCTGGCTGTGCCTTCAGCTGCCTAGGCCCTAAGCTCTGTAATTCCCTCTTTAAACCTCTCGACCTGTCTACCTCTCTATTCTCCTTGAAGACGCTCCTTAAAACCTACCACTTTGGCCAAACTTTTAATCATCTGTCGTAATATCTCCTTATGTGGCTCGGTGTCAAACAAGTGGTAGGGGATTGTATAGTCAGGGGGATAAATAGTGTTCTCTGCAGCCACGACCAGGAGTCCCGAAGGCTGTGTTGCTTGCCCGGTGCCCGGGTTAAGGACATCTCCTCGTGGCTGGAGAAGAACTTGAAGTGGGAGGGGGAGGATCCAGTTGCTGTGGTCCACTTAGGCACCAGTGACATAGGTAGAAATAGGAATGAGGTTCCGCTGAGTGAGTTTGAGGAGCTAGGGTACAAAGTAAAAAGCGAAATCTCAAAGGTAATAATCTCTGGATTACTACCTGAGCCACCCGCCAATTAGCATAGGAACAAACAGATTAGAGAATTAAATGCGTGGCTAAAGGAGGCAGGGGTGGACTTTAATCTTCATATAGACTGGGCAAACCAAATTGGCAAAAGTAGCTTGGAGGATGAGTTCATGGAATGCATTCGAGACAGTTTACTAGTGCAATATGTTGCGGAACCAATTAGGGAACAGGCTATTTTAGATCTAGTATTGTGCAATGAGACAGGGTTAATTAGTAATCTTGTAATAAAGGATTCTCTGGGGAACCGTGATCATAATATGATAGAATTTCATATTAAGTTTGAGAGTGATGTGGTTAAATCCGAAACTAGGTTCTTAAATTTAAGCAAAGCCAATTATGGAGGTATGAGTGGTAAGCTGGCAGAGGTAGGTTAGGAAATTAGATTAAAAGGTATGACGGTAGATAAGAAATGGCAAACATTTAAAGAAATAATTCAGAATTCTCCACGAATATACATTCCCTTGATGAATAAAAACTCCACGGGAAAACTGGTACATCATGGCTAACAAGGAAAGTTAAGGATAGTTTTAGATTAAAAGAAGAGGCTTACAATGTTGCCAAGAAGAGTAGTAAGCCTCAGGATTGGGAGGGTTTTAAAAATCAGTAAAGGATGACCAAGAAATTGATCAAGAGGAAGAAAATACAATGAGAGTAAATTAGCAAGAAATATAAAAACAGATTGTAAGAGCTTTTACAAGTATGTAAAAAGGAAGAGATTAGTGAAAGTAAATATGGGTCCCTTAGAGGCAGAAACAGAAGAAATTATAATGGGAAGTAAGGAAATGGCACAGACGTTAAACAAATACTTTGGCTGGGATTTTGCTCACCTCGGCGGGTCTGGGGTGGCCGATGTCGGGTCCACAGCCCCGCTGCTGGCTCCATCCCGCTGCCTAAAATGAACTACATTGATAGGGCTTGTTAAACCCGCCCAATGCATTTCCCGGTCCAATTAGAGGGAGCGGGTCTGGTGACGTCATTCATGATGGATCATCAGCCGGTTTCCTTAAAGGGACCATGGCCAGACGCGGACCTGAGCGGGACCTGAGCTGGGAGCGAGAGAGAGATAAATAGCACGGCAGAGGAGACCCGAGTGCAGAGGCTGCGGACCTGGGCGGGACCCGAGCTGGGAGCGAGAGAGAGAGATAAATAGCACGGCAGAGGAGACCCGAGCGCAGAGGCTGCGGACCTGGGCGGGACCTGAGCTGGGAGTGAGAGAGAGAGATAAATAGCACGGCAGAGGAGACCCGAGAGCAGAGGCTGCAGACCTGGGAGCGAGAGAGACAACGGACTGCTGCGTGTAAAGAAGTAAAAAGTAATCGAAGTGTGACATCACCAGAAAGCAGGTAAGTGAAGTAGTCAACTCAGAGACTAGGGTCCTAAATTTAAATAAAGAAAACTACGATGGTCTGAGGCGTGAGTTGGATAGGATTGATTAGGGAATGTCACTCAAAGGGTTGACGGTGGATAGGCAATGGCAAACATTCAAAGACCGCATGGATGAACTACAGAATTTGTTCATCCCAGTTTGGCATAAAAATAAAACAAGGGAAATTAGGGATAGCATAAGATCCAAGGAGAGGACATATAAATTGGCCAGAAAAAGCAGTAAACCTGAGGATTGGGAGCAGTTTAGGATTCAACAAAGGAGGACGAAGGGATTAATTAAGAAAGGGAAAATAGAATATGAGAGTAAGCTTTCAGGGAACATAAAAACTGACTGTAAAAGCTTTTATAGATATGTGAAGAGAAAAAGATTGGTGAAGTCAAGCGTAGGTCCCTTGCGATCAGAATCAGGGGAATTTATAATGGGGAACAAAGAAATGACAGGCCAATTAAATACATATTTTGGTTCTGTCTTCACAAAGGAGGACACAAATAACCTCCCAGAGATGTCGGGGAACATAGAGTCTGATGAAAGGGAGGAACTGAAAGAAATCAGTATTTGTAGGGAAATGGTGTTAGGGAAATTGATGGGATTGAAGGCCGATAAATCCCCAGGGCCTGATAATCTACATCCTAGGGTACTTAAAGAAGTGGCCCTAGAAATAGTTGATGCTTTGCTGATCATCTTCCAGCATTCAATGGAATCTGGAACAGTACCCATGGATTGTTGGAGGGTAGCTAATGTTACCCCACTATTCAAAAAAGGTGGTAGAGAGAAAACGACTGACATCGGTAGTGGGGAAAATGCTAGAGTCCATTATAAAAGATGTAATAGCAGAGCACTTGGAAAACAGTGACAGGATCGGACAAAGTCAACATGGATTGACAAAAGGTAAATCATGCTTGACTAATCCACTGGAATTTTTTGAGGATGTAACTAGTAAAATAGATAAGGGAGAACCAGTGGATGTGGTGTATTTGGACTTTCAGAAGGCTTTCGATAAGGTCCCGCATTAGAGATTAGCATGTAAAGTTAAGGCACATGGGATTGGGGGCAAGGTATTGAATTGGATAGAGAACTGGTTGGCAGACAGAAACCAAAGAGTTGGAATAAACGGGTCCTTTTCCAAGTGCCAGGCAGTGACTAGTGGGGTACCGCAGGGATCGGTCCTTGGGCCCCAGTTATTCACAATATATATTAATGATCTAGACAAGGGAACTAGATGTAATATCTCCAAATTTGCAGATGACACAAAGCTGGGTGGGTGTGTGTGCTGTGAGGAGGATGCCAAGAAACTCCAGGATGATTTGGATAGGTTGGGTGATTGGGCAAAAGCATGGCAGATGCAATATAACGTGGATAAATGCAAGGTTATCCACTTTGGTGGCAAAAACAAGAAGGCAGATTATTATCTGAATGGCAATAGATTGTGAGAAGGGGAAGTGCAACGAGACCTGGGTGTCCTTGTGCACCAGTCGCTGAAGGTAAGCATGCAGGTGCAGCAGGTGGTTAAGAAGGCAAATAGCATGTTGGCCTTCATAGCGAGAGGGTTTGAGTACAGGAACAAGGATGTCTTGCTGCAGTTATACAGGGCCTTGGTGAGACCACATCTTGAGTATTGTGTGCAGTTTTGGTCGCCTTATCTGAGGAAGGATGTTCTTGCCATGGAAGGAGTTCAGCGAAGATTCACCAGACTGATACCTGGGACGGCAGGAATGACGTATGAGGAGAGGTTGGGTCGATTGGGCTTGTACTCACTGGAGTTTAGAAGAATGAGAGGGGATCTCATTGAAACTTATAAAATTCTGACAGGACTGGACAGACTAGATGCAGGAAGGATGTTCCCGATGGTCGGGGAGTCCAGAACCAGGGGTCACAGTCTAAGGATAAGGGGTAGGCCATTTAGGACAGAAATTAGGAGGAATTTCTTCACCCAGAGAGTGGTGAACCTGTGGAATTCTCTGCCACAGAAGGCAGTTGAGGCCAATACATTAAATATATTCAAGAAGGAGTTGGATATATTTCTTAAGGCTAAACGGATCAAGGGGTATGGGGAGAAAGCAGGGACCGGGTACTTAATTTGGATGATCAGCCATGATCGCATTGAATGGCGGAGCAGGCTCGAGGGGTCGAATGGCCTACTCCTGCTCCTATCTTCTTTGTTTCTATGTTTCTGTGTGATTGGTTGGTGAGTATTTCTCTATTTTTTGATTTTTTCTAAACTTGGGCATCTAAATTTAAGTGCCTTGGAGTAGATTAAAGGATATATATTTTCCAAATTTTAAAATTAATTAATTAATTAATTGAGATGAGAGACCAGGCAATGTGTTGCTGTTGTTGCATGTGGAAGCTGGTGGACACCATTGAGGCCCACAGCGACCACATCTGCAGCAAATGTTGGCTGCTCAAGGAACTTCGGCTCAAAGTTGATGAGCTTGAGTCCGAGCTTCAGACACAGTGACACATCAGGGAGGAGGAGGGTTACCTGGACACGAAGGTCCAGGAGGCAGTCACACCCACTAGAGTAATTACTTCCAATGTGGCCCATGGTCAGGGACAGAAGGGTGTGACTACAAGTGAGGCAGATATTGGGATCCAGGAGGTAGTGATGGAGGAGCCTCAGCCCTTGGCCTTGTCCAACAGGTGTGAGATTCTTGCTCCCTGTGTGGACGAGGGCAGGGACTGCAGGGAGGATGGGCACCGTGGTACAGGGAGCCATTCAAGTGGGGGGAGCAAAAAGAAATGTTGTAGTGACTGGGGACAGTATAGTGAGGGGGATAGATACTGTTCTCTGCAGCCGAGAGCATGAGTCCCGAAGGCTGTGTTGCCTGCCCGGTCCCAGGGCTAAGGACATCTCCTCTGGGCTGGAGAGAAACTTGGAGTGGGAGGGGGACGATCCAGTTGTCATGGTCCACATAGGTACCAATGACGTAGGTAGGACAAAGAAAGAGGTTCTGCTGAGAGAGTATCAGCAGCTAGGAGCTAAATTAAAAAGCAGAACCACAAAGGTAATAATCTCTGGATTACTACCTGAGCCACGAGCGAATTTGAATAGGGTAAATAAGATCAGAAAAATGAACGATTGGCTGAAAGACTGGTGTGGGAGAAATGGGTTTCGATTTGTGGGGCACTGGCACCAGTACTGGGATAAGAGGGAGCTGTTCCGTTTGGACGGGCTTCACTTGAATCATGCTGGGGCTAGAGTCCTGGCAAATCGAATAACTAGGACTGTAGAGAGGGCTTTAAACTAAATAGTGGGGGGGAGGGTCCAGGTGAGCGGAAATTTAAAAAGTCAATGAGAAATGAGAAAACAATAGAGCAGGATAGAGATGGGGGAAATAATAACCAAAGTGTGACAGGAAGGGACAGAGGCCTAGAAATTCAGTTGCTTGTGCCAGCCGGTAGCGCCTTAGGAGGAGGAGATGTTGGGCGCTAGGTGGCTAGCGGCCGGGCGCAGCGCGATCTGCGCCTCTCCCCAACTTCACTCACGATTTAGCGGCGGCGTAAGGTCTTTGCGTGCGCTCAGCTGCGCGCGCAGATCCTGACGTCATTTCCTCGTGCAACGCCCTTTGTGCGCCCCAAACCGGAAATTCAGTCGTGACGCCCTATTGTGCGCCTGGCGCCCCTAGCGACTGGTAGAGGGGAACGGTTCTCAGTCGATGCGGGGCGCGGGGGGCGCAAATTAAAGGGCACACCTCCTGCAGTAGAAAAGGCTGCCATTTCGCAGCACTCCTTCTTTTTGAGAGACGGATCTTTGCAGAGAGACAAAGGTAGAGAGATTTCTGCTTTGGCTCAACACTCGCACAGGTACTTGTGGCTTCAGGCCGCAGCTTTCCACTTGTCTTTGCCTTCAGTGTCATATCATTGTTTGCAAACATATAATGGGGGCTGCAATGGGTGCAAACGCTGGCCTTCTCCATTGCATCCAAAGGGCTCACAGACGCCGTGAGAGAGTGGCAGTCCTGGCTAGACGGAGAGGGGGCAACAGGCGTCGGGAAAGGAGGCCTTACCCACCCAGGGTATACCGCCAGCAGTTCTCCTATCTGAACATGTCTGACGAGCAGTGTGTTCGGAGGCTGTGGTTCCGAAGGGCGGTGGTCACTGAGATCTGCAACCTGCTTGGCGGTGATCTGCAGCCACATCTGAGGAGCAGGACGTCTCTGTCGGTGGCAGTGAAGGTGACGGTGGCTCTCAACTTCTATGCCACCGGCTCCTTCCAATCCGCTACTGGGGACATTTCCAACATCTCCCAGTTCGCCGTGCATTGCTGCATCCGCCAGGTGACCAATGCCCTTTTCAAAAGGAGACGTCAGTTCATCTCCTTCTCCATGGCCCTTGTCAAGCAGCAACAGCGTGCAATGGGCTTTGCAGCATTCGTGGGCTTCCCCATGGTGCAGGGCGCCATTGACTGCACGCATGTGGCTTTGCGGGCACCTCTGGAGAATGCCGAGGATTACCGAAACCGGAAGGGCTACCATTCCCTCAACGTTCAGCTGGTGTGTGACCACAGGCAGCTCATCCTAGCTGTCAATGCCCGCTTTCCAGGCAGCAGCCACAATGCCTTCATCCTGCGCCAGACTTCTGTGGCAGACATGTTCCAGGCACAGCCTCACCCACGAGGATGGCTTCTCGGGGACAAAGGCTATCCTTTGTGTACCTGGCTGATGACCCCGCTCCGTGCGCCCAGCACCCCTGCTGAAGAGGGATACAACGACAGCCATCAAGCGACCAGGAACATCATTGAGCAAACAATCGGCGTCCTGAAGCAATGGTTCCGCTGTCTGGATCGTTCCGGTGGAGCCCTACAATATTCGCCGGAGCGAGTCTCCCATTTCGTGGTCATGTGCTGCATGCTGCACAACCTGGCTATCCGCAGGACTCAGCCATTGCCACCAGAGATTGGAGGACCACCTGAGGAGTGTTAAGTCTGTGTGTTCTAGCTGTAATTACTAACACAGACTACAAGATTAAAGTTCAACAGGTCTTTACTGGTTGGAGGTCAGGACTATACTAAAATACAGTATTACTACACAGTGCTTATATACGTATACAGCAGCCAGAGAAAGTAGTACATCTCTTAAGGTGGAACAGGCTTAAGTTCTCTTAAGGTGGAACAGGTTACATACACCACAATCCTCCCTTTTTAGCTTAACAGTCATATCCCCATTTAACATAACATAATAACATATATAACTTCAGGTATAAACAGTTTAAAGGTTCAGTCTCTCAGGAGGCCTTCTGATTCGGTTTGGATAACGCCTTTCAGTGGTCTCTGATTCCTGTTGCTGAGGTGACTCCTCTAGTTGGTCTCCCATGCATTGGGTGTTATCATCCTCAGGTACATTCCCTGCCGAGGTAGATGCTTCAGGTTCATTAACGTCTTCCACAGTTGTCTCTGTCGCAACCATGGGTTCGACCCTTGCTCTCGATTCTACCAGTTGATCCGCATGATGCCTTATCACATTGTTACCAATATCTACTGTGTACATTAGAGGTCCTTGTCTGGCCCGAATTGTTCCGGACTGCCATTTTTCGTTTCCATAGCCCCTTGCCAACACTGGTTGTCCTACGTCGAAACTTCGAGTGGACTTGTTATTAATATGCCGGAACTGTTTGTTTTCCACTTCCCTCCGCACATTTGGTTTTAACAAGTCCAACCTGGACCGCAACCTCCTGTTATAAAACATCATGGCAGGACTTTGGTTAGTCACTGCATGAGCGGCGTTTCGATATGCCATTAGGAAATTGTCCACCTTGTGCTGTAGCGGAATCTGATCATCGTTCATGGCCTTTATTGCCTTTTTGAATGTTTGGGCAAATCTCTCGGCCAACCCGTTTGTCGCCGGATGATATGGGGCAGAGGTATAATGTTTCACCCCATTCTTCTTTAAGAATTTTTGGAATTCTTCCGACACGAACTGTGGTCCGTTGTCCGAACAGATCTGTTCTGGCAATCCGTTCCTTGTGAATATTGTTCTTAACACCGCAATTGTTTTTTCTGAAGTAGTGGTATTCATCTTGATCACTTCTGGCCATTTGGAATGTGCGTCCACCGCAATTAGGAACATGGAGTCCATGAATGGACCAGCAAAGTCAATATGTACGCGTTGCCATGGGGCTGAAGGCCATTCCCATGGGTGTAGTGGTGCGATCGGAGGTGCATTTTGCACTTTTTGGCACCCAGCGCAGCTTTTCGTCAACTCCTCTATCTGTTGGTCAATACCCGGCCACCATACATAAGCCCTAGCAAGACTTTTCATCTTAACTCCCCCCAGATGACCTTCATGCAGTTCTTTTAGAACTCTTTCCCTTAACTTGGGAGGAATAATCACTCTTGTCCCGTACATCAAAGTACCATGGCAGACGGACAGCTGGTCTCGCCTTGCCGAGAATGCCGGTAACAGAGGATCACCACGTGTTGGCCATCCTTTCACTGTCACCTCGTAGACTCTGGACAGTGTCGGGTCGTTCCTGGTTTCTCTTTCAATACTTGCATTGGTGACTGGTAAACACTCGATGATGGTCGAATGAAATAACTCAACAGGGTCAACTTTCGTCGTTTCTTCTTCTTCAGGTAGTGGCAGGCGCGACAGCCCATCAGCATTGCCATGCTGCTTCGTACCTTTGAATTCTATTTGATATTGATGTGCCCCTAGGAAAAGGGGCCATCTCTGGAGATGCTGTGCTGTCATCACTGAAACACCCTTCTTAGGGTTAAAAATGGATACCAACGGCTGATGGTCTGTCAGAAGTGTGAATTTTTGGCCCTGCAGGTAATGATTAAACTTCTTCACTCCCCATACAAGGCTGAGAGCCTCCCTATCGATCTGCGCATAGTTGCGCTCAGCGGAGGTCAATGATCTGGATGCAAACGCGACTGGCCTTTCCGTGCCATTTGGCAACTTGTGTGAGAGTACTGCCCCAATACCATACGGAGACGCATCACAAGCCAACCGAATAGGCAGTGTCGGGTTGAAGTGAGCCAACACTTCCTCTGAGGTGATCAATTCTTTGCTTTTGCGAAATGCCTTCTTACAGTTTTTGCTCCATTCCCATGGTACCCCCTTCTGTAAAAGAGCATTTAGCGGGTGCAGTACCGTGGATAGATTTGGTAGAAATTTATGGTAATAGTTAATCAATCCTAGAAACGACCTCAACTGAGAGACATTATCCGGAGCGGGAGCCTTTACAACTGCCTCTATCTTGTCAGGAGACTTATGAAGCCCCTCCCGGTCAATGACATGACCACAGTACGAGATCCGCTTCTGGAAGAACTCACATTTCTGCCGATTAACTCTAAGTCCATACTCTTTCAGTCTGTTGAGCACCAGTTCCAAGTTTGCGAGGTGTTCTTCATCACCATCACCTGTAATCAGAATATCGTCCAGGTAACATTGTGTGCCTGGAATTCCCTGTAATACCTGCTCCATGGCCCTCTGCCAAATTGCTGGAGCCGATGCCACTCCAAAAACCAGCCTATTGTACCGGTACAAACCTCGATGCGTGTTGATCGTGAGGTATTGGCGTGACTCTTCTTCAACCTCCATCTGCAAGTACGCCTGCGCCAGGTCTATCTTGGTGAAGTGTTTCCCGCCAGACAACGAAGCAAAAATATCCTCAATCCGCGGAAGCGGATACTGCACCGTGTGAAGCACCGGATTAACGGTGATTTTGAAATCTCCACAGATGCGAACCTTCCCTGGTTCTCCTGGCTTGTTGCTCGAAGGACGTTTCATAACGGGAACAATGGGCGTAGCCCACTCACTCCAATCTACCTTAGACAGTACACCTGAACGTTCTAGCGCTTCCAGTTCCGCTTCTACAGTAGGTCGTATTGCATAGGGTACCGGTCTGGCTTTAAAAAATTTTGGGTGTGCATGTTCATCAATCTTGATGTTTGCCGTAATTCCTCTCAGTGTTCCCAGTCCCTGCTGGAACACCTCTTTAGCATCATCCAATATTTTGGACAATCGTTTAGGTTTGACATCTGTTTCCCCGGAATCTACCGTTAGTGCCTTCAAGGAGTGCCAGTCCATATTCATTTTCCTAATCCACTCCCGTCCCAGTAGTGGTGGACCTCCTTCAGGTGGCACGTATAAGTCCATTACTTGGCTTTCTTCGCCCTTGTGGACCACTTTTACCTCTATCTTTCCGATGGGGTACACTCTTTGCCCCGTGTATGTTTTCAATATAATCTCCGTATCCCGTAAGGGAATATGTTGGAATAACCTTTTGTAATCTTTCTTATTCATGACCGTCAATGCCGATCCAGTGTCCAATTCCATCTTTACTTGGACTCCTGCTATCTGAAGGGTGACCCAAATTGTCTGGAGATCTGCATCCTTACCAACGTTGTGTACTCTTAAGCTACCCAGTTCATTACTGCTAGCGTCTGAATCTGACTTCTGTTCGGTCGAACTGTTCTTTGTCACCTTGTGTACCTTTATGTATTTTCCTTGTGGTGACTTTTTGTTGCTGGTCTTCTTTCCTGACCGGCATACTTTAGCTATGTGGCCAAGCCTGCCACACGTTCTGCATTCTTGGTTTTTAAACCAACACTGGTTCTGATCATGCGTTGTCTTTCCACAATGATAACATTTTACAGTACTCAAACCCAATTTATTTGTACTGAGTTCCGGTGACCGTAGCTGCATTACTGCCGTGCCTCTCGCTGCGGCTTCGTGTGCTGCTGCCATAGTGACCGCTTTCTCAAGCGTCAGCTCATTCTCCTCGAGCAGTCGCTTTTGTGTATCTTCCTTTAATAAACCACACACAAATTTATCTCGTAGCACCTCTGTCAGTCTCGTTCCAAACTGACAGTACTTTGCTAGCTTATGCAATTCCATTAAATATTCAGCATTGCTTTCATCCTTCAGCTGCCTTCTGCTGTAAAATTTAAATCATTCCGCTAGCATCAGCGGCGTGGGGTTTAGATGATTTTTCAGGACAGTAACAATCTCCTCGAACGTCTTATCCGCCGGTTCATCTGGTGATAAAAGGTGTTTCAATTGCCCGTATGTCTTCGCACCCATTAAGTTTAATAATGTTAGTGCTTTCTCTTCATCTGGAATTTTATTTGCTTTACAATAATTTTGTATGCGTTCTACATACATGGCCCAATCTTCGATGTCGCTATCAAAGGTATTAATGTTCCCATGTTTAGGCATCGTTGCAATTTAATTTATTTTAATTTTTATCCAAGATGGCGGCTTCCCGTTCTTGTCTTCGTCCTCCACCTACAAAATGGCGGTTTTCCCGCGCTTGGCGGTCTTCACCCGTCCCCCGACACTGTCTCCACTTCACCGCGGCTCTCGCACCTTCAGTTGCCCCAGACGCTGTGCCTTTTTAGCCCGAATGCGGCCCGGCCCTTATCACCAGCCGCGATCGATGTCCCCGCGCTGTGCCTTTCGGCCCGAATGCGGCCCGGCCCTTATCTCCGGTCGCGATCGATCTCACCACCCTTATTCCTCCGTCTTCCCTCCCCGTCTGTACAGCCAACGCGGCCGACTTTCTGGTCGCGTCGCTGCCCGGCTTACCCACCACCGAGGAAGAAAGAAGATAGCTGACAGCCGCTGATGGAGGCTTCGAGTTCAGGATGTCTTCTGCACTCTGGTTTCTCGATGTCTGCCGCACGCCGTGTCTTCCAGCAGGGTGATGAGGGTGGAAGCCTCTCTTCGACGTCCGTTCTGTGGACGAAGCCGCCGTGGATATAAACTGCCGCAGGGTAAGAATCGGACTCGTCGCCACTGTTAAGTCTGTGTGTTCTAGTTGTAATTACTAACACAGACTACAAGATTAAAGTTCAACAGGTCTTTACTGGTTGGAGGTCAGGACTATACTAAAATACAATATTACTACACAGTGCTTATATACCGGTGGTCACCACCGGTATTACGTATACAGCAGCCAGAGAAAGTAGTACATCTCTTAAGGTGGAACAGGCTTAAGTTCTCTTAAGGTGGAACAGGTTACATACACCACAAGGAGGAGGAGGAGGAGGACCAGCACAGGAGGGAGGCAGAAAGTGCAAGGGCCACCCGTCGGCGGCTTATTGAACGTCGGTTCTCGGCCCCCTCTCAGGGAATGGCTTGTGCCAATGTCACCAGATGAATGTAGCCGCTCCACAAGCCCTCAGCCGAGCAGGGCAACCAGGACTTGCAAAAAAAAGCATGCACAGTGCGATTTAAGAACATTTATTTATTGGAAACCTCTGCCCTTCCCACATTACAACCTCATGGAGAGAAGCCCCCTACAAAAACACAAAACGAACAGTCTCGGCCTTACAAAACAAAGAAAGACACCAGTCTTGGCCTTACAAAACAAAGAAAGACACCAGTCTCGGCCTTACAAAACAAAGAAAGACACCAGTCTCGGCCTTACAAAACAAAGAAAGACACCAGTCTCGGCCTTACAAAACCACAACTACACCAGTCTCGGCCTTTCAACAAACACAAAGCATTTGGCCAGACCTTCTACTTTTTGCCCTGCGAGGGCGATGCCTTTCGCATCCGTGACTGGCCCCTGCCCGCCCTGCAGCTCCTCCTCAATGGGACCCCAGTGGCTGCAGCAAGGCTGGGGGAAGGCTGCTGAGGGTCAGATGGCGAGACGCCAGATGCCCTTGGGGGTCAGCCTGCACCAGCTCTGGCCCTGGAGGGTCCGGCTGCTGACTGCTCCAACTCTGCTTGGGCGGCAGCAGTCTGTCCAGCGGCTCGTGGCAGCTGCAATGGCGGAGTGGCAGTGTCGGCTGCAGGAATGGTGCCAACCTGACAGATCGCAGGTGCTCCCTGGTCACCTGAGACATTGGCACTCGCACGGGCCAGCACTGCAGCATGCGCAGCAAACAGCTGAAGAACAGATTGCTGGGCTGCTGCTGCGCGGCGAGTGCCCTGGCGATGCCTGGCCGATCCAGCGAGGGTGGCAGCAGTTAGTGCCCGTGTGGCCCTGGTCTGTGTCCGCATGACACCAGCCAGTGAATGAACGGCACGACTGAGCACTTGGCTCGAAGCCGCCTGTGCTGCCGCAAAGTCCTGCAGACTCCTGGCCTGTGCTGCACTGAATTGTTCCAGGCTCCTGGCCTGTGCTGCACTGAATTGTTGCAGACTCCTGGCCTGTGCTGATCCGAATTCCTGCACACTCCTTGACAAAGACTCAATGGAGTCAGGCATCCTTGCCACTGCAGCCATGAGCTCATTGTGCCTGCGCTCAGCCTGGACGGCCATTTCCTCCAGGAGCCGCACCTCCTCTGCGCTCACCGTCGCAGGACTGGAGGCCGCACTCACCCTCTGGGGAGAAGTCCGCCGAGCTTCCCCACCCCTCCCGCATTGCTGCAGGCCGCTGGGCCCCGGAGCTTCACTCTCCTCCGACCCTTCCCCCCGGCTCCCCTCCAGGGAAGACGTGTCCCCTTCATCGCCATGGGCTGGCGTGGCTGAGGGTGGCACTGATGGGCCGCCTTCCTCTTCCTCCTTCTCGAATTCGGAATCGCTGACAGTGGCAGCTTGAGGGCCCGCCTCCTCACCTGGCGATTCACCATCTGAAAGCAGGGAGGCACAAGAGTTGCTTTAGAGTGAGGACAGGGCGGCAGCGAGGGAGGCATGAGTCGGACAGTGGCAAAGGATGCTGATCTGAGGCGCAAGTGGAAAGAGAGAGGTCAAAAAGGTGATGCCCTTACCATTGGTGCCCAGAACAGGGTCGGCATCTCCACTGGCGACGGGGCCAATCAGCCGTCCTGCCATAATGCGCTCCACATGCTGGTCGAGGTCGGAGAGCTCTTTGACGTCAGGACGGCCTCCCCCAGTCTCACGTTGCTTCCTCCGGTTGTGCGCCACCTTGGCCTGCAAGAGAAAGGACGGCCTCTAAGTACAGTGTGAAGCCCTGATCTTGTCTGCACTGCCTCCCATGGTGGACTGGCCCTGACAGTGTGAAGCCCTGATCTTGTCTGCACTGCCTCCCATGGTGGACTGGCCCTGACAGTGTGAAGCCCTGATCTTGTCTGCACTGCCTCCCATGGTGGACTGGCCCTGACAGTGTGAAGCCCTGATCTTGTCTGCACTGCCTCCCATGGTGGACTGGCCCTGACAGTGTGAAGCCCTGATCTTGGCTGTACTGCCTCCCATGGTCGAATAGCTTGTACAGTGTGTAAAGTGCTGAATGTGCAAGTGGTTTTCATGACAGTCCCATAGCTGCTGGATGAGGGCTGGCCCTTAGGGCTTTCAGGTCCCTTTGCCCATAAACTGAGGTGCACATGCAGGGATGAGGAGGACACTGGAAAGGGTACTCACCCTGACAACCCGAGTGAGGTCGTTGAACTTTTTCCGGCATTGCACAGGAGTCCTGGCAACCACGCTGTTGGAAGTCACCCTGTTTGAGACCTCCCTCCAGGCTTTCCGGTAGGCGCTGGGCAGCGGCCTCCTGCCACCTTCTGGGAACAGAACATGGCGCCTGCGCTCCACTCCGCCAACCAGCACCCTCAGATCACCCTTGCTGAAGTGCTGCGCTCTCTCCCTGGCCTTCTCCATAGCCCTGGGCGTTGCGCAGATGAAGCAGAAGTGGTCAGGCCTAGCTTGAGGGCTGCAGTGTGCAGGGCGTGGCAGGCAAACAAATCCACCCTCCCCCTTTAAGAGCTGACCGGCGCCAGAGTGTCTGCCGTCAATCAACAACTCGCCGCACCTGCGCTGCGCCCGGCCTCGGGGGTATCGCTCAGCACCGCCGGCTTAGCACCTAAAGATAGTCGTGCATCGCCTGTTTTAGCGCAGCAGCAACCTCTTGGGGCGATGCGACTGAATATCGGCGAAGGTGGCGCGAACTTGCGCCGGGCGCAAACTTTAGCGGCCGCCCGACTTTAGCGCCCCGAATGTGGCTATACTGAATTTCTAGGCCAGAATGTTTAAAAATAAGAGTGCAACAGAAAATGGAGCCAAAACAAGGAGAAATGGTAAAAAGACAAAGTTTAAAGCTCTATATCTGAATGCACGCAGCATTCGTAACAAGATAGATGAGTTGACGGCACAAATAGATACAAATGGGTATGATCTGATCGCAATTACAAAGATGTGGTTGCAAAGTGACCAGGGCTGGGAACTGAATATTCATGGGGATTTGACAATTCAGAAGGATAGACAGAAAGGAAAGGGAGTTGGGGTGGCTTTGTTGGTAAAGGATGGGATCAGTGCAGTGGTGAGAAGTGATATTGGCTCAGAAGATCAAGATGTAGAATCGGTTTGGGTGGAGATAAAAAATAATAAGGGAAAAAAATCTCTGGTGGGCGTAGTCCACAGGCCCCCGAGCAGTAGCAATACTGTTGGACAGAGTATAAATCAACAAATAATGGAGGCCTGTAAAAAAGGTATGGTAATAATCATGGGTGATTTTAATCTCCATATTGATTGGACAAATCAAATTGGCCATGGTAGCCTTGAGGAAGAGTTGATAGAGTGTATCTGGGATGGTTTCCTAGAACAGTATGTAATGGAATCAACCAGGGAGCAGATCTGACAAAGGGTCATCGACCTGAAACGTTAACTCTGTTTCTCTCTCCATAGATGCTGCCTGACCTGCTGAGTATTTCCAGCATTTTCTGTTTTTATTTTAGATTTCCAGCATCCTCAGTATTTTGCTTTTGTATTGTTGTAGGGAGCAGGCTATCTTGGATCTGGTACTGTGTAATAAGACAGAATTAATAAATGATCTCATAGTAAAGGATCCTCTAGGAAAGAGTGATCATAGCATGGTTGAATTTAAAATTCAGTTGGAGGGTGAGAAAGTTGTATCTCAAATCAATGTCCTGATCTTAAACAAAGGCAATGACAATGGCATGAAGGCAGATTCGGCTAAAGTGGACTGCAAAAATAAATTGAAGGGTAAGACAGTTGATCCCTTAGAGGATGAGACTGGGGAATTAATAATGGGGAACAGGGAAATGGCAGAGACTCTGAACAATTATTTTGTATCTGTCTTCACGGTAGAAGATACTAACAACATCCCAATAATAACAAGGGGCCACAGGGAGGGGGAACTAAAGACAATCACTATCCCTAAGGAAAAAGAACTTGGTAAAATAATGGGACTAAAAGACGACAAGTCTCCTGGACCAGATGGCTGGCATCCCAGGGTCTTAAAAGAAGTGACTGCAGAGATAGTGGATGCATTGGTTGCAATATATCAAAATTCGCTTGACTCTGGAGAGGTCCCAGCAGATTGGAAAACCGCAAATAAACACCCCTATTTAAGAAAGGATGGAGACGGAGAGCAGGAAACTATAGACCAGTTAGCCTAATATCTGTCGTTGGGAAAATGCTGGAGTCCTTCATTAAGGAAGCAATAGCAGGGTATTTGGAAACTCATAATGCAGTCAAGCAGAGTCAGCATGGTTTTATGAAAGGGAAATCATGTTTAACAAATTTGCTGGAGTTCTTTGAGGATGTAACAAGCAGGGTGGACAAAGGTGAGCCAGTGGATGTGGTGTATTTGGATTTCCAGAAGTCATTCGATAAGGTGCCACATAAAATGTTACTGCATAAGATAAGAGCTCACTGAGTTGCGGGTAATATATTAGCATGGATAGAGAGTTGGCTAACTAACAGAAAGCAGAGAATCGGGATAAATGGGTCATTTTCCGATTGGCAAACGGTAACTAGTGGGGTGCCACAGGGATTGGCTGGGGCCTCATCTATTTACAATCTACATTAATGACTTGGATGAAAGGATCGAGTGTAATATAGCCAAGTTTGTGGATGATAAAAGATGGGTGGGAAAGCAAGTTGTGCAGAGGACTCAATGTATCTGCAAAGGGATATAGACAGGCTAAGTGAGTGGACAAACATTTGGCAGATGGAGTATAATGTGGGAAAGTGCGAGGTTATCCACTTTGGCAGGAAAAATAAAAAAGCAAACTATTATTTAAATGGAGAGAGATTACAAAATGCTACAGTTCAGAGGGACCTGGGGGTCCTTGTGCATGAAACACAAAAAGTTATCATGCAGGTACAGCAAGTAATCAAAAAGGCAAATGGAATGTTGGCCTTTATTGCAAGGGGGTTGGAGTATAAAAGCAGGGAATTCCTGCTACAACTGTACAAGGTATTGGTGAGACCACACCTTGAGTACTGCGTACAGTTTTGGTCTCCTTATTTATGGAAGGATATACTTGCATTGGAGGCAGTTCAGAGACGATTCACTAGGTTAATTCCAGAGATAAGGGGGTTGACTTATGAAGAAAGGTTGAGCAGGCTGGGCCTATACTCACTGACATTTAGAAGAATGAGAGGTGAGCTTATTGAAACATATAAGATACTAAGGGGGCTCAACAAGGTAGATGCAGTGAGGATATTTCCCCTCGTGGGGAAATCTAGAACTAGGGGGTTGTTGAGATACCACGGCAAACGTGGGAGTCGAGACCAGAGCTATTGAAAATACAACTGCTTTATTCCAACCACATGACAAACAGGAACTAGAAAAGCCCGCGCATCCACTTAAATACTTCCCAGACAGGAAGTGCTCCCGGCAGCCTGTCCCTGTGGGAAACAAGTTGCTGGAGGAAAGGGCCCCCGGCTGGGGGCTTCTGCTTAGACTGTCTGTGCCGCCGTGAGCGGATTATGTCCAGTGGTGGCGTGTCGCCACAGAGCTCCCCCCAGAATCCGCTTAGGAGGAGTGGACGAGTCGTGACGGTGGTCTAATGGTTCTGCCGCAGCGGCTCTGAGTGGTCGCCGGTCTGGTTGGTTGGGTCGGGCGGTTCGCCGCCGGCTGTGCTGGCTTGCCGGGGGGACGGCCTCTAGTTGGAGGCTGGGCCACGGGGACCTGTTCCCCTGGTTCTGTGTGTGCTGGTTTGAGCCGGTCGATGGAGACTGTCTCGACCCTGTCGCCGAGTCGCAGCTTGAAGACCTTGTCCCCGGTTTGTAGTACCTCATACGGACCGTCGTACGGGGGTCGCAGGGGCCCGCGGTGCGCGTCGTGTCGCACGAAGACGAAGCGCGCCTGCTGTAAATTTGGCGGGACGTGAGGTGCGAGTTCGCCGTGTCGGTTGACCGGAAGTGGGGCGAACTGCTGAGCGGAAGAGAAAGAGTCGAGCCACTGCTGTTCGGCCGACCAAGGCTTGGTAGGCTCCGGAAGGAATTCGCCTGGGACGCGCAGCGGTTGGCCGTCGACTAACTCCGCTGCCGAGGACTGGAGGTCTTCCTTGACCGCGGTGTGTAGGCCGAGTAGCACCCACGGTAGGGGGTCAGTCCAGGTACTGTCCTGCAGGCCGGCGCGGAGTGAGGCCTTGAGTGACCTGTGGAAGCGTTCACAAAGTCCGTTGGCCTGCGGGTGGTACGCCATGGTGCGGTGGAGCGTCACCCCGAGGTTGCGTGTTGTGGCTGTCCAGAGTTCGGAGGTGAACTGGGCGCCTCTGTCGGAGGTTATGTCGGCCGGTACGCCGTACCTCGCAACCCAGGTGTTAACGAACGCCCTGGCGATGTCGGCTGTGGTGGTGGAGGTCAGCGGCACTGCCTCAGGCCAGCGTGTGTAGCGGTCGACCATCGTGAGGAGATAAGTTTGGCCTTGCGATGGCGGCAGGGGACCGACGATGTCGACGTGTACGTGGTCGAAGCGGCGGCTGGGTACCTCGAAGTCTCCCAGGGGTGCTTTGGTGTGCAGCTGTACCTTAGCCCGTTGGCAGGCGAGGCAGGAGGTGGCCCAAGTCCGAACATCTCTGCTGAGGCCGCACCAGATGAAGCGCTTGGAGAGGAGTTTGACGGATGCACGGGAACCCGGGTGAGAGAGCCCGTGGAGCGCGTCGAAGACGCGGCGGCGCCAGGTCTCAGGGACGACCGGCCTGGGTTGGCCGAGTGAGACATCGCACGTGACTGCCGTGGCTTCGTGCCCGTGCACGACCTTGGCTAGGCGTAGCCCTGGCAGGCTGGTAGCCGCCGAGAGGAGGTCTGGGTCCATGAGCTGGGCCGCTGCTAGTTGTGCGTAGTCGACCGCGAGGTGATTCGCACAGACGGCGGGACGGGAAAGGCAGTCGGCGACCACGTTGTCTCGACCGGAGACGTGCTGAATGTCCGTAGTAAACTAGGAGACGGCCGCGAGCTGGCGTTGCTGCCTAGCGGACCAGGGTTCGGTGTGCTTCGCCATCGCGTATGTGAGTGGCTTGTGGTCCACATACGCGGTGAAGGGGCGGCCTTCCAGGAGGAACCTGAAATGGCGGACCGACAGGTGGAGTGCAAGAAGCTCGCGGTCGAAAGTGGAGTATTTGACCTCCGGGGGGCGCAGTTGGCGGCTGTAGAAGGCAAGTGGCTGCCACGCGCCATTGACCCACTGCTCGAACACGGCCCCGACCGTGTGGTCGGAGGCGTCGGTGGTGAGCGCGACCCAGGCATCGGCCCTCGGGTGCGCGAGCAGAGTGGCGTCGGCGAGCGCGTTTTTGGTGGCGTCGAAGGCGGCTGCCGTGTCAGTGGTCCAGGCTACGTCCATCTTGCCGGATTTTCCTCGGAGGGAGTCGTATAGGGGCTTCATGAGGGCTGCGGCTCTGGGGATGAACCTGTTGTAGAAGTTCACCATCCCGAGGAACTCCTGGAGGCCCTTGATGGTTGTGGGGTGGGGGAATTGCTGGACGGCCTGCACCTTGTTGGGCAGGGGGACAGCCCCAGCAGGGGTGATGTGGTGACTGAGAAAATCGATCTCGGTTAGGCCGAATTGGCACTTCGCCGGGCTGAGGATGAGCCCGTGTTGGGCTAGGCGCCCGAACAGGATGCGAAGGTGTTCGAGGTGTTCCTGTTTGGAGGAGCTGGCCACGAGAATGTCGTCTAGATAGACGAACAGGAAGTTCAGGTCCCGGAGGACTGAGTCCATAAGGCGCTGGAAAGCCTGTGCTGCATTCTTGAGGCCGAAGGGCATCCTCAGGAACTCGAACAGGCCGAATGGGGTGATGACGGCCGTTTTGGGGATGTCCGCGGGGTGTACGGGGACTTGGTGGTAACCGCGCACCAGGTCGACTTTGGAAAAGACAGTTCGTCCGGCCAGTCGGGCCGAGAAGTCCTGGATGTGTGGCACCGGGTATCGATCGGGGGTGGTGGCGTCGTTGAGGCGGCGGTAGTCCCCGCAAGGGCGCCAGCCTCCGCCGGGCTTGGGGACAATGTGGAGGGGCGAGGCCCAAGGGCTGCTGGAGCGGCGGATGATGCCGAGTTGTTCCATGTTGGTGAACTCGGCCCGCGCGATTTCCAGCTTGGCCGGGTTGAGTCTGCGGGCGTGGGCAGAAACTGGGGGGGCCGGTGGTGGGGATATAGTGTTCCACACCGTGCTTGGCGGCTTTGGCCGAAAAGGTCGGGTTAGTGAGGGCGGAAAACTCAGCTAGGAGTGCCGAGTAGTCGTCCGTGGCTCTGGCGAGGCAGTAGGTCGTCAGGCCGGCCGAACGGGCCGGGGTAAAGGCGCCGGGGATGGTGGCCATAGTGTTGATGTCGACGAGGCGGTGCCTCGGAATGTCGACAAGGAGGCCGTGGGCGCGTAGGAAGTCGGCGCCGATGAGTGGGCAGAGGACCTTGGCTGTGAGGAACTCCCAGCGGTAGCGGCGGCCCGCGAGGTCGAGCGTGACCATACGGGTGCCATATGTGCGGATTTCAGAGCCGTTGGCTGCAGCCAGTGTGATACCCCGTGTGCCGCGTTGGATCTCGAGGGCGGAGGCGGGGGTGATGCTGTGCTGGGCCCCTGTGTCGCACAGAAATCGGCGGTTGGTTCTGTCGTCAGTGACGTACAGTAGGGGCTCCTTCTGCCCCGCGGCCATCGTGGGGGCCGGTGCCGGGGGGGGTTTGAAGGAAAACGGTGGCGTGCAGCGTTGAGCCCTCGCACCAAAACGGGTGTGGTAGTAGCAGTGACCCGGAGTGGTAGGGCGGTCGGGCCTAGCGGCCCGGGAAGACCGTGTGGTCGTTGCCGTGAGGTCGGGCGCGACGTCGCGAGCGGCCTGTGCAGAGAGCAGCCGGTTGGCCTTTTCGGCTATATCATTGAGGTCCGTGGAGTCAGACTCCACAATGAGCGGGCGGATGCTGGCGGGGAGCTGCCGAATGAAAAGCGTGCGAAAAAGGGCGCCGGGATTTTTGTCGTCTGAGAGGGACAGCATGTGGGAAAGCAGGTCTGATGGTGAAGCGTCACCAAGGCCGGGGAGGTCCAGGAGTTGGCAGTGGCGCTGGTAAGAGGACGTTTGAAATTTTTAAATAGCGCAGCCTTCAGATGTTCGTACTTGCCCTCCGTTGGTGGATTCTGCAGCGCTGCCCAAACCTTGGGGACTGTAGCGTAGGTGAGCGAGGCGACGAGGTAGTCGTACTTCGTGGTGTCGACTGTAATGCCTTTCAGCCGGAATCTGGACTCAGCTTCAACGAACCAGGCTTCGGCGAGGTTCTCCCAAAAGTCTGGTAATTTAACCGTGACTGCGTTTGTATCCGCCATGCTAGCTTAGGATTCGTCCTGAGCGTCGGGGTCACCAGTGTTGAGATACCGCGGCAAACGTGGGAGTCGAGACCAGAGCTATTGAAAATACAACTGCTTTATTCCAACCACATGACAAACAGGAACTAGAAAAGCCCGCGCATCCACTTAAATACTTCCCAGACAGGAAGTGCTCCCGGCAGCCTGTCCCTGCGGGAAACAAGTTGCTGGAGGAAAGGGCCCCCGGCTGGGGGCTTCTGCTTAGACTGTCTGTGCTGCCGTGAGCAGATTATGTCCAGTGGTGGCGTGTCGCCACAGGGTATAGTTTCAGAATAAAGGGTCGCCCCTTTTAGAACTAAGATGAGGGGGAATTTCTTCTCTCAGAGGGTCGTAAATCTGTGGAATTCTCTGCCCCAGAGAGCTGTGGAGGCTGGATCATTAAATACATTTAAGGTGGAGATAGACAGATTTTTGTAAAATAAGGGAGTGAAGGGTTATGGGGAGCGGGCAGGGAAGTGGCTTTGAGCCCAAGATCAGCCATGAACTTATTGAATGGCGGAGCAGGTTCAAGGGGCCAAGTGGTCGATTCCTGCTCTTATTTCTTATGTTCTTATGTTCTTGCGTTCTTTTGACATTTGTGCTTTCAGTGTTCTACAGCATTGAAGTGCTGCAAACACTAACAATCACTGCACACAAGTGCAGGGCTGCACCCAGATTCTCCCATGAATCACTCCATATGCTTATGGAGGGAGTCACAGCATGCAGGGAGGTCCTCTTCCCTTCCTATGGGCGGAAGAGACCTCCCCAGGAGACCAACACAGCCTGGTTGCACATTGCAGAGGAAGTCACAAACAGGGATGTCGTCAGGAGGACCTGGGTGCAGTGGCGCAAACCTTTTAATTATCTCATTAGCTCACAAAACATTAGTACAAAGCCACACTCACCTTCATCTTGCTGTG
Organism: Somniosus microcephalus; assembly: GCF_052327205.1. NCBI lineage: Eukaryota > Metazoa > Chordata > Chondrichthyes > Squaliformes > Somniosidae > Somniosus > Somniosus microcephalus. The sequence goes on along the minus strand of NC_140990.1, from coordinate 310,649,487 downwards.
CCTCTCATCACATCCCCATCACCCTGCCTTCCCTACCCTATTCCTGCACATCCTTACTCACACCAACTTACCTTGCACCTCCACCCATCCCTCTCTCTCTATCTATATTATCACATCCCCATCTCACGAGCCACCCCTCAGACTCACCCTCATCCAAGTGCAATCATACCAACTAACAAAACACAAGGGTGGGCACTTGGGCCTAGAAATTCACTTTGGGCCCGCCAGCTGGCGTGCGCCCAAAAGTTAGCGCTGAGCGCGGAGCCAGTTGCGCCCGTCAGATATTCAGTTTTTGCGCCCCAAGTCGGAACCGGGCGCTATTCCAGGGTGTGCCCGCCCCCGCTTGGGGCGCTGAAACTGTATTTCAGCGCTCTGGGCGCCGCTGCGCCACCCGCTGCGGAGCGGCAGGCTGCGGTACTGCAGGCCTCCTCCTTCTCTTAAGGGGGAGGTGCCTGCAACGGGAAGATCGCCGCTGGGTAGTGCCGGCAAATGAGCCCGGCACCACGGAGAAGTGCTGGGTTCGCGGAAAGCAGCCGGCAATGCCGCGGGGGGGCGGGTGGAGGAGGCCGGGGAAGGAGGTGCGGGCAGGCGGCCGCCGAAAAAGCGGCCGGCCGCACCTCCACCTTAAAGCGCCCCACTAAGGCTACAGGACGGCCCCGTTTTCTGATCGCTGTTTGCGGCCGCTGCGGAAGAGGCGGCTGCAACTAAATATGGCGGTCGGGCCAGATGACGTCATCGGTGGCGGCGCAGCGCTACTGGCTAACGCCGCCATTACCGCAGCGCTGAATATCGGCGAAAGCTCAGCAAGTGGCGCAAAAGCCGGCCTAGAAATTCACTAGCCTTAGCGCCGCTTTTGAGGCGCTAGAGGGACTAGCGCCAGAGTTATGGCCAGTTGAAAAATTCCCTGGGGCCCTAAAGCGGCGTTGCACCGGTAGCGCTGCGCCGGCACCGATGACGTCATCGGTGTGCGCAGCGTCCCGGTTGCCATGCCGACGGGCCCCAGCGCCGAAATTCAGTTGCGGCCGCCTCGCCCGTGGCAGCCGCAACTAAGACTCTGGCAACAGAGTCCAACATGTGTTTGCGCCGGCGCATTAAAGGCCCTGCGGCGGCCGGCCGCTTTCCCGCCGGCCGCCTGCCCGCAGCTACCTCCCCGGACTTCTCCCCCCCACCCCCCCGGAACAGATGCAAGCCCGGCACTTGTCCGAGGTGCCGGGCTCATTTTTAAACAGATTTGCGCGGGCCGCGGCCGGGTGCAGGCAGCTCCTCCTTAACGGAAGGAGGAGGCCTGCACTTCCCCAGCCTGCCGCACCGCATCGGGTGCCGCAGCGCCGGAATTGCAGCGCTAAACGGCAGTTAGCGCCCTTTTCCAGGCGCTAAGACCCTTCAGTAGCGCCGGCAGCCATTTGGGCGCGGTGCTACTGAATTTTTGGCGCGCGCAGGGGGACTTTGCGCCGGCACTAACTTCCGGCGCTAAAGCCCTGGCTAAGCCAAAACCCAATTTCTAGGCCGCCCTCTTTGGGCGAAAACTGGGCGCAAAGCCTACTGAATTTCTAGCCCTTGGTGTTTTATTCAATGTTCATGTAAAGTTTCTGTTAATGTGCTGACAAACATTGAAACCTTTATTTTCAACACTTTCCGTTCTTGGACAGATCTGTGTGCACCTTTGGAAGTGGCTTAGTGTGTTGCATTGAATGGTGAAACATAACGGTACCCCCTGCAATGGTGGTGAGTGTGAAAGGAATGGCTAGGGCATTGTAGGGATGCTTTATTGTGTAGGTGTGGGGTGTTGGCAACCTGGTACATCATGTGGCAGCCAGGGTGTACAGCATCAAGTGAAGTAAATCTGGCCATGGTGAGGCCATCCCATGCCACCCGGGCAGCAATGTGCTTGGGTGCTGATGCCCTCTGTCCTGTGCAACATCAGGTGATTGCAGAGATGGTTGGTGGTGTTGTTGTTGGTGCTGTTGGGCTCATTGTGGTAGGATTCTGAGGACCAAGCTGAGACAGTACAAAGGACACCTATGTTGATGGAATAGATGGCAGGTGAAGTAGAGATGACAGAAGCATTCTGTCAATGGTGAGAGAGTTCCTCCAATGAGGTGACACTGGATGGAGAGTGGAAAGTGGAAAGCCTGTAGAATCTGTGCTGGAAATGGACTGAGAAACAGCTTCTGGCTGAGGAAAGTGATGATCTGTCAGGTGGGAGTTTTTACTGTACTTTTGAAGCTGTCAAGTAATCAGCTGGAGCAATTACCACTGAACTCCCACCTCAGGTTCACATGCATGGTCCCCGAGCAGCGTGGACCCCGTGGGTGAGCAGTTAAAGTTAAAAAGTAAGGTTAAAACCATTATTAAGGGTCTGTCAACAATCCAATGATTGGTTTAATTGGATCACCCGCCTCTGCGGGTTGGGTCGGATCGGAGATCACACATGCGCCATTGGGAAAGGCGCGTTGCAGCGGCTTGACAGCGTGGTCCTGCCCGCTGACCCCCAGAAAATTCCGGCCTTTGTATCTGTCTTCACAGTAGAAGACACAAACAACGTACTGGAATTTGTGGAGAGCCAAGGGTCTAATGAGTGTGACAAACTTAAAGTAATTAATATTAGTAAAGCAAAAGTACTGGAGAAATGAATGGGACTAAAAGTAACACATCCCCGGGACCGGGTAGCCTACATCCTAGGGTTTTGAAAGGGGTGGCTGCAGATTTAGTGGATGCATTGGTTTTAATCTTCCAGAATTCCCTAGATCCTAGAACGGTCCCCGTGGATTGGAAGGTAGCAAATGTAATGCCGCTGTTCAAGAAAGGAGGGAGAGAGAAAACAGGGAACTATAGGCCAGTTAGCCTGACATCAGTAGTAGGGAAAATGCTAGAATCTATTATTGAGGAAGTGGTAACGGGGTAACAGTGATTGGGTAAGAAGGTGGCAGATGGAGTATAATGTGAGAAAGTGTGAAATTATCCACTTTGGTAGGAAGGCTGGAAAAGCAGAATATTTTTTAAAAGGTGAGAGACTACTAAATGTTGGTATTCAGAGGGATTTAGGGATCCTTGTACAAGAATCACAGAAAGTTAACATGCAGTTAGGAAGGCAAATGGTGTGTTAGCCTTTATTGCAATTTAATCCCTTTCCTGCCTCGAGGAGATGGGACCCGGGGCAGGACGGCTTCCTGCCTCCTGGCAAAAGGGCACGGAGGCGGGATGGGGGCGGGTTTGCCATCCGCCCCCAATTTCTGCAACTTTACCGGCAGTCCCGCCTCTATACCCGCCTCCTCGGGGCTGACAAAATCCAGTCCTTAGTCTCTGGATAAGGGGTCGGCCATTAAGAACTGAGATGAGGAGAAATATCTTCACACAGAGGGTAATGAATCTTTGGAATTCTCTACCCCAGAGGGCTGTGGCTGCTCAGTTGATGAGTATATTCAAGGCTGAGATCGATAGATTATTGGGCACGAAGGGAATCAAGGAATATGCGGATAGGGCGGGAAAGTGGAGTTAATGTAGAAGTTCAGCCATGATCTTATTGAATGGTGGAGCAGGCTCGAGGGGTCGTAGGCCTACTCCTGCTCCTATTTCTTCAGTTCTTATTATGCTCCTGTGAAGCACCTTGGGATGTTTTACTATGATAAAGGCGCGATAAAAATGCAAGTAGGTGTTGTTGAAAAACAGATGCGTGAACAAAACGTCGTCACTCACCATTCTTTCGGTCAAGATTGATAGTCGTGCTGTTTACAATCGCGTCAGTCTGTTCTGTTGTGATGTCACCTTGAACAGCCAGCACTTTTACTTTGCCGATGTTTATTTCTATGCTGCTCATTTTCTGAAGGAAAAAATAGTGAGTTTTAAAAATATTGCGATCATTTCCATTCTTTCCACGTGTGCTACTTGCTGACCAAGAGAGTAAGCATCCAATCTGTTCTTGGGCTTCCACTTATAGAAGCATAGGACTCGATTTTAACTCTCAGATGGCAAAGCGAATGCTCAGCCTATCTGGGAGCAGTAACAGGGAGGCTCGGTTGATTTTAATGGCCAGGCCTCATTAACTTGCTGACTTCCTGACCAATATGGTCGTTAAATTCAAGCGCCGTGATGCTGCCGCTAGGGACCCAAGGGAATGTTCCCTGGCACAAGGTATCTGCTCCGTGAGGGGAAACCTTGTAGGGGGAGGGGGAAGACCAGGATAGGGAGGGCCAAGGTTTCCCTGCAGGACTTGGATGAACACTTCTGATCCTCCTGTGAAGAAACTGAAGAAAAACATTAAAAACTTCCCTTGCTGGGGTCTCTTCTGACCCTGGCTCCTGTTCCCAGAAACTTTGGCCTGGCAAAGAAGCCATCACTGCTCCTCCACTCAAGCCTCAAGTTAAAATAGCAGATCGGGCCCGAATGACCCCACTGGGTTAGGGCGAGTATTCTTGACAGATAGGGGCAGGAAAGGAATGCGTAAGTTCCCCACACTTCATTTTAAATGCCCCTCTGCCTGGTTTTGTTATTAAGTTACTAAATGCTGTGGCTAATTTTATTCCTTTTCCTACCTGTTGTGATTTTTGTTGTAAGACATCAAAAAAAACATCGTACACTTTAGGATCAAAGACAACAATGTAAATGCGTGTAATGGCTGATGGTTTGTTTTGTGACAAATGATTTTCGAATCCAGTCAACATGCTTTCAATAGTGGTCTGCGGCTTGACTCCTCCTATACCTGCAGAAAGGACAATGTCTTAGCAAAATGAAATTAAAAGGGACTGAAACCAGAAGAGGATGAAAGTCACTGTTAGACATGTCTTTGGTCAAATTATTGTGTTTTGTCATTGCTATCACATTCAATAAGACACTAATTTTGTAAGATTCGCAATTTTCAGCAAAAATCACGCAAGAAAACTGGATAAAATAAGACTGTTTATTGACCAAAGTAAGCTTGCACAGAAAAACCTTTGATAAAAGGGCATACAAAATGGCCGCCAGGCCCCGTGATCAGTTTATGAACCATTTTATTTCTGTTACTGCAAGCCAGACAGGCTTGTGGATTGAAGACAGTGAGCCCGCGAAAGCCAGTATCTGGGAACCGAAACTCAGAGCAACAGCATACATATTCAATGGATTATAAGTACAGGATGGGGCCCATCAAGATATGGGCGGACAATGTAAAAACACTTATACCCATTTATCGTACAAAGGAAAAACCGTTTAACAGCCATCAAGGAAAATGTCCGGACCGATCAATATGCGAACCGAGCCGCGGTGACAATGCAAAGGACATTAACAGACATTATCGGCCAGGAAGGCCAGTTTAAGTTATCACCGGCTCCGTTACAAGACAAAGCGCCCCTGCAGAGATTTCTGCCCGCCAAAATTAATACAAAGACAGGACTATGATTTGGCGGGAGATAAGACTGTCCCAAAAGAGTATAACTATGGATTGAAAATCCATCTAAGGTACGACTACTTCTTCACTGCTACGGCTTCTTGTTGGGCGACTTCAGGCTTCCATTTCTTCAAGAACTTTCTTCTACGAGGAACGAACGAAGGGCGGACGGTGCCCGGATCGGCGCCTCTTCCACTTCGGCAGATCGATGAAAACGTTTTCGTCTTTTTAAAGACGGACGGTTTCGGAAAAAGGACAACGTGGCCGGTGTTCAGCCAAACAAGGCTCGGCCACGACGAGAAGACGACAAGGGTGGCCCGGGTACTGGGGTCGGGAGATCATCGACGACCCAGGCCGACGGAGAAGAAACCCTCTGGAGAACCGGCGATCGATGCCACAAGATTCTCCCATGTGCATAACCTGCATCTAGGTCTACTCCATGAACCCAAATCCACGATTGTGGATCTCAGCCTTGACGAGCGCTCATCGAGGCTGGGTCTACCCCACCGCCTCGAGGGAGGAGAGAATATCGACTGCGCCAGAAGCTTCCAATCCACGTGACGACGGGAAGCGGTGTCAAAAAGTCTGCGAACCCCTTTTCGCGATTTCGAGAGTGGTGAGCATGATCCCAAGTTCCCCAGGTCGAAACTTAGTTTAGGTATAGGGGAGGGAGTTAAGGGAAATCGTAATGTGTTTCCCCCTTTTCGATGTGCCGTGTGTTCCCCATTTCCATAGAGTCAAGTTCATAAATTTGTGCATGATTGTAGTTACTTTAATCTGTGCCTATGACATGTATTTTGTAATGCTTCAAACTGTTTAAAAATAAAAGCATCCATTTCGTGCTATTCAGCCTGGTCTATTGAGTCCTCTTCTCTGCACTACTGTTCTCTGCATCTAAGTCCAAGGTCTAGAACCGTAGGGGGGGTGGGTCGAACCACTCAAGGGTAATTCTTGCACGAAGCCTGGCAGGGGGCCAGAACGGGCAAGAGAGCAGGAAAAAAAACCCTACAGAAATGGCGACCGCGGCAGGACCTTGGCAGCAGGAAAGTAGTGTGTTAGATCAAGATCTGAATAAACGAAATGTGATGGATGAAAGAATAGCAGATTATGTTTTCGGAAAAGTCAACCTCACAAAACAATGGATATCTGATCTACTAAGGGATAGGCGCCCGCTAGACGCAGCCATCAAGTGGACAGCGGGTAGAGAGCATAAGAAATCTGTAGAAAAGGCGGTCTGGCTGATGTGCTACAAGAAGCAAGTCCAGCTTTTGGACCAGGTAGTTGCAGCACAGACAGTCCAGATCAACGGCTTGCTTAAAGACGTGGAGGAAAAGGTTGCGGGAGGTCAAAAACCGATTGAATCGCTTGACGCGCTGAATCAGGAACGCCGCTCTGTAATTCGCTGCCACGAAACCCGGGTAGAATATTTAAAATGTCAGGTCGCTGAGGCCAAGGCCAGTGAAGGTAGAATGAGAGAGAGGTGTTTCCGTCTAGCCAAACAAGTAGATGCCCAAGAGGAAAAGCTCCTGGGAGCCAGGGCAGCATATAAGATGGCCATGGAGGATAGATCTGAGAACACCGACCACAGCGCTTGCCGCCGGGAGCTAGAGGACCTGAGAAAGGCCCTAGCGAAGGCAAACGGGTTGGTGTGTCTCATAAATCCACCAGCGAGTCAGCTGTTGCTAGCCAAGGAATCCAAAAGACCGATTCCACAAGAGGCAGTTGGGGTACCAACCCCCGAACCTTCTGCGCCTCCTGCCTATGAGGAGTCTTGGACTCCGGGACAGGAGACGGAGACGGTAGAGGAAGAGAGCCCTGAGGTAGAGCAACCCCAGACAGTAGAGTCGGGGCCGGCGCCAATGTGTCCAACGAGACACCGGAGGATCGGTCCAAATGAAGAAAATGGCGATGACGGACCCCTTGAGAGTCAGATCATAATGCCTCATAGCGCACGACAGCTAAGAGAGATGATAAGTCACATCCCAAAACTCTCCGAGTCAGGAGAACCCTCCGTGCATTTCAGGGACGTGGAGCAGACCGCAGCAGTCAATGACTGCGACGGGGTTGAACAGTCTAAAATGCTGCTGTTCTCCCTGGACAGTTCGCTCCTCCAGTGTCTCCCTGACGAGAGCAAGAGAGGGCACAGGGACTATGAGTTGCTACGGGATGAGATTCTGGAGATCATGGGAGAGGGGGACGGAACTCCGTTCCTCCGTTTAGAAAAGACAGTGCAGCTAGAGGGAGAACCCCCACGGGTTTTCGCTGACAGGTTGTGGCCAGTGTATCGGCGCAGCTGCCCGGGCGGGCCGGCCCGGGCCGGGCTGGATGGCGAACAAAGGGCTCACTGGCTTCGGTGCCTGGTAGCAGGTTGCCTGCCAGTAGTGAAGGAACAGGCCAAAGCATGGTTTGACCCCACTAACGCCCGCTCCACGGAGGAAGTAGTACTAGATCAGCTCACGATCAGTTATAGAAACAACAAGGGCAAGAAAACGCCTGTTGTGAAAGGAAAGGTGCATGAGGTGAGACCCGCAGCCTCTGCTAAAAAGGAATGGCGTCAGGAGGGAGATCGCCATCCCCAAGCCAATAGCAGTTGTTACGGGTGTGGGAAGGAGGGTCATTGGCGCAAGGACTGTAGGAATCCTTGGAAGGATAAGAGGGAGAGAGCGTTCGCCGCAGCCCAAGATCAAGCCCAAGCCCGAGTCGCCAACGGCCCGAGAGTTTACCCAACACCAGCACAACCACAAGTGCAGGCCGCTGCCCCAACACCAGTCCAGAACCCAACCGTAGCCTCTGCCCCGAATCAAGGGGGTGGTGCGGTTGTGGACCCCGCTGCGATCGAGTCAGTCTTGGAGACTATGCGGTCTCTGATGACCTGGCAGGGGAAGGTAGCGGTTGCTAACAGCCCTATCGCCCCCGAGACCCCAGCCGAAACACCTAAATGACTGACGCCCGCGCAGCCCATCTACTTGTGTCCGCTCCGCTATGACGCTTGGAGAAGACCTGTGGTGGAGATGGAGGTGGAGAAACAAAGGGGTAGTTACCTGTTGGATACGGGAGCTTCGTGTACCGTGATCCACACGGACAAACCTTTTGCCTCACCTCTGTCCGCCCAGGCTCCATATTTAGTAGCGGGTTTCACAGGTAGAGAACAGGCTGGCGCGTACTCCCTCCCGCTCTCCATTCAGTTGGGAGCGCTCCACACCACATGGACGTGCATCCTATTGAAGTGGAATGAGGGGGGGGGGAAAGGCATCCTCGGGGCTGATTTCTTGGTGGAACACGGGATCCTCGTGGACCTGAGAAATCACTGTCTCTGGGGAGCCGAGGGCGGTTTAGGTAAGGTAGTCGTAATCCCGGGGAAGGAAGAAAAAGGGGCCCTGTGCACTATGAAGCCGTCAGGAGGTTACGATCTCGTGCTCATGGTAACAAACGTCCCAACGGACTTGCAGGCGCGTGTGTCAGAAAATCTGACCGCGTTCGCCACCCACAAGCACGACTGCGGGAGAGTCACTGGGTTCGAAGTCAGCGTAGACGGGGACCCCATGATCCGACTCCAAAAGCAGTATAATTTCCCCAAGGAGGCAGAACCCGACATGGAGACAGCAATATCTTCATTGGTACAGCAGGGCGTGTTGAGGACGATAGCCACCCACGTGAACTCCCCATTATGGCCGGTAAAGAAACCGGACAATTCGTGGAGAGCCACGGTGGACTACAGAGTCCTCAATAGTAATATCCCAGCCTGCGCGCCCACGGTAGCAGCAGTTGCAGACTTAATAGGGAGTATTCCAGCATCGGCGACCACATTCACGGTGCTGGACATCTCGAACGGTTTTTGGTCCATTCCGCTGCGGCGGGAGGACCAGTACAAGTTTGCCTTTACTTTCAAAGGGCAACAGTACACTTGGAACTGCTTACCACAGGGTTTTCACAACAGCCCCAGCATTTTCCATCAGTGCATGGCGGGGAGTTTGAAAGAGTTCAGCCAGCCCAACCAGATAGTGCAGTATGTGGACGGCTTACTCCTGTTCACAGATACAAGGGAGCAGCACGGCCCACTGTTAGCCGAATTGTTGGAACTGTTAGAAAGGAAGGGTTTCAAAGTAAACCCAAAGAAAGCCCAGATCGGCCAGCAGGAAGTTAAATTCCTGGGTCTGGCCATCCGCGCTGGGGAAAGAGCCATAGATAAGGCCAGACGGGAATCTATACAAGATCTGCCGATTCCCAACACAGTAACGGGTGTAAGGTCCTTTTTGGGATTGACCGGGTACTGCAGAGATTTCATCGAGGACTATGCTGCCACAGCGGCCCCGCTACTTCGACTCTTACACAAGGGAGTCGAGTGGTCTTGGGGCGAGGGGTGCCAGGCAGCATTCGAGAAGTTGAAAAGAGATCTGCAGACCGCGCCAGCCCTAGGGGCCATAGATGGGGGAGAGGAGTTCTTTCTGGAGGTAGCCGCTAGTGGGGACAGCCTGAGCGCAGTGCTGCTCCAAGAGCGGCACGGCAAGCTAAGACCAGTAGTTTATTCCTCCAGGGTGCTCACGGATGTGGAGAGGAGTTTCTCCAATTGCGAACGGCATCTCCTGGCCACGCATTGGGCTGTGAACAGATCAGTGATCTTCACAGGGACCTCTCCCATTACGCTCCTCACCCATCACACCCCCACGAAGATGCTTCTGGACGGGAGGATTAAGGATGGGACCGTAAGCAGCGCTCGGATTGCGCGCTGGACCCTCCTCCTTTCCCAGATGGATCTCAAAGTTAAAGGCCTCTGCGCGCCAAGGCTCGCAGCCAATATGGCATATCCCGGGACAGCCCATCAATGTTCCGTAGAAGGGGTATGGGAAGTTAACATAGGTTTACGGGCCGGGATACATCCCACAGGCCGCGAGATCTACGTAGACGGTTCTAGCACTGTAGCTGACGGCAAGCGACTCACAGGGTGTGGAGTTTATGACCCTGCGGCAAACATTGCCCTGGCAATTAAGCTCCCCAGCACTATGAGCGCGCAGCAGGCTGAACTGTCCGCGGTGGCGTACGTGGTTACCCACCCCGAGATTTTCCCAACCCCATACACGATTTGCTCAGACAGCATGTTCACGTGCAATTCGTGTACAGAGTACCTCGCCATCTGGTCCCGACGCGGGTACACCTCCGCGGACGGGCGGCCTTTAACAGTTAAGCCCTTGCTGGAGAAGATCCTAGCAGCTGTGGGGGAGAAAGGAGAGGTGTTCATCCATAAGGTGAAGGCTCACTCCACTACAGAACCCCGCAGTCAGGGCAACCAGCAGGCGGATGCGCTAGCCAGGGAGGGTGCCCGCAACGGCATTCTCTGGGACCCATACGAACCCGGACCCGTGGCGGCGATCCAAGGCAGGGAGGGAATTCCCGGGAACACAGGGGTGACACCGCCCCCAGACCTAAAGACCGTCCAAACCCTGGATCCCGCCCTAAAAGCAGTCCTAAAAGCCATCACAGAGGGCAAACAGGTAGAAGGTCCGTACAGTACGGCAGCCCTCACAGTCAAAGAAGGTATGCTGTTCCGAGAGGAGCAGTGGGTTGTGCCGCAGCAGCACCGAAGGGAATTCCTGCAATTGGCCCACGAGGGTCCAGGAGCGGGACACCCCGGACCTGAGGTCACCTGGCAACGGGTGGAGCAGGCGGGATGGTGGCCGGGACTTCGGGACGATGTCCGCGAGTTCTGCGCAAGCTGTCTTGTGTGTGCTGCTAACAACCCAGACCCCCACAAAAGGAAGGTGCCCATGGGGCACATCAGGAGGGTAGAGGGACCATGGCAGTCGATTCAGGTCGACTACATAGGGCCCCTGCCCGCCGCCCAGGGAGGCTATAAGTACTGCCTTGCCCTGGTAGATGTGTTCACCAAATGGGTAGAAGCCTTCCCGTGCAGAACAGCTACGGCACTGGGTACTGCTAAGATCTTGATTCGGGAAGTGTTCTCACGGTGGGGACTCCCCCGTTTTGTAGAGTCCGACCAAGGGAGTCAGTTCACCGGTCAAGTAATGCAGAACGCCCTCATGCTCTTGGGCATTGAGGGAAAGTGGCACGTAGCATACAATCCCCAGTCATCCGGGATTGTTGAGCGTATGAATCGGACCCTCAAGGAAAAGCTGAGGAAAGAGACAATGGGCTCGCCCCAGAAGTGGGCGGAGGTCCTGCCTTTAGTCCTCATGGGGATCCGAGCCAGCCAGTCCAAAAGCACGGGGTATTCCCCGCACGAGTTAATGACTGGAAGGATCATGCGAACACCCACCCATGTGCTAGCCCCGGTGCTCACTGAGGGCCAGCTCCGAGAGGTGAAACGGGACAAATTCGCCCAAACCCTCTTGGAGCGCCTGAGACAGATTTATGGGCAGGCGGCTGGGAACATGGGAAGACAGCACCAGGGAAATAAACTGTTGTTGGAACCTCGGAAACAACAAGAGTGGGTAGTCGGAGACCAGGTCATGGTCCGAAACTATGCCAGGATAGGGAGTTTTGAACCACTGTACATGGGGCCATACAGCATTGTAGACAAGGCCAGCCCCATGGTTTATGCAGTGAAGACGCCCCGACGTACCAAATGGTTTCACATCAACCAGTGTAAACTGTTTAAACCGGGTACACAAGGGCCACCAAAGGGGACCAGGTCTGAGAACAAAGATCCTCAGCCTGTAACAGAGTCACAGACCACACAGGCTGGAGCAGTAGCCTGCGTGAAGGGAGAGGCCATCCCATTGGAGTGGGAGGTCTCATCTTTTGAATGGGATTTAGGCAGGGGAGAGCCCGAACAGCTCAACCTCGCTTTAGACCCAATCACGGAGGAGGAAGAGTCAGAGGACGGCAGTCCCGCCCTCGACTCAAGCTTGGGGGAGGTAGGGAGTGGGGGTGGAGACTCGTTACCTGTAGGGACAGGTGAGGTGGAGTCGGAAGCCACAGATCCCGACCCCGGGGGGGCGGAGCCTGAGGGAGGGGAGCTGGAGCCGGCAGCTGTGGAGGAACCACAGGCTGTAACGGTAACAGTCACAACCCCCGGTCCATCGGTCCCGGGAGCCCAACCCAAAGCAGCCCCTCGTAGGTCGGCTCGAGCGCCCCAGCCCAGAAAATTTTGGCCAGATTCTCCCCATCCTTCCCAACCACGGTTTAAAGCAGCCCCAGGAAGACATGATCCCCGTTCAGCAGCGACAGGCTGCGGGGGATCAAAGCCAAAGATCAATGCAGCCCCACCGCAGGGTGTGGCACACGACAGACCTCACAGGGATTCGGAAAGCCGCCCCACGGAGGGCGGCGCTGTACATAAGTTAAGTTAGGTAATTATGGTCATAGTTTAAGGAATGTAAAGTATATGGTGTTAAGAGTACAATTTTGAGGTCTGCCCGGTATGTGTGTTTGTTAGGGAGCGGGGTCCAGGAACCCGCGCGTCCAATTAATTTAGGCCAGCACCTATCGGGAGCCCGGCTACATCATTTTGTTGGTTACAGAAACCTGGGATACGATGGAAAGGATTGTCGTCGCGTTCATGGCGATCGGGTGCGGGTGGGCCTACCGAGGCCGCACCAAGGACGTCATCATTTTCGGGTGCTCCGGGGACACGGCCCCCATCGCAACGGATGGGACGGGGGAGCGAGAGGTAGAGGAAACCGCCACCTACTTCCACCAAGGGAGATGGCCAGGTTGGCTGGGAACGAATTCTACGGAATATTCCAGCAATTTCGGTTTTGCCTACCAAGAGACTTCATTAACGTGCCCTCGAGTGAGGATCCTAGCGCCCAGAGTCAGCGTTACCGTGGGAAAGAGGATTTGTCTGGTGTGCAATGGGAACGTACCACCAAGGCGATGGTGGTGGCTACGAAAGCTGGGAAAGGACATGAGAAACTCTACGGTCGAGTGGGAGCGACTGGGTAATAATACCCATCGGACTATTACGGGAACTCACGGACAATTACGTGTGTGTTGGGACAAATGGTGGGAACCAGATGAGGGAATATATGTCTGTATGTGGGGTTCGAGACACGTCTGCCCCAAGGGCGTGTCCATCTTCTTCCAGAGGCAGTGGCAGGATGAAGGGAAGGGGATGAGATGGGATGTTAGCACTCGAGCGTGCGGAGCCCCATACTCCCCTATTCCGGTGAACGCCACTGAACTCATCACCCACCCACGCAAGCCCCTGCCCACGCTTCCGGTAGCACTAGCCCAGAAAGGAGGGTGCCCAACCACCACCAAGGGACCCGGGAACGGTTTAGTATTGGTACCCACCGGTCAGGTGCTGTACCAAGGGGTACACTACGCGGTGGCCTCAGTGATTTTAAATCTCACTGAGGTAAGATTGCCGGAGTGGTGTCCCAAAGAAACGGAACAATTATACCAGGTCCTGTTAACCCGTATGTTAAGACAATTTTACGAATTTGACTTTGCCGACATCGACAGAGACAAATTATACACCACACCGCCAGAAGTTTTGGATCGAGTCGGGAGGCAAAGAAGGGGTACTGTAAATGACATATTCACTGCTTTTAATACCGGGACATCTGTTGTCAACGCTCTAGATAACGTGGAGCTGCAGACACAGATCAACGGTTTAAAAGCCCAGTTAAGGAACATATTGACAGACGAAAACAAGGTAGTGGGTTCTGAGTTGCATGAGGACCAGGCCATGACACTACACTTTAAGGACATAATTGCTGAGCTGGAGAAACACGCGAGAACGGTAGATGCACTCATTAAGGAGGATCGGAATGTGTCCGATCAAGCTGCGCAAAACGAGGCCTGTGTGCTGTACGGGGCGTGGTTATTGGGCGAGGGCCGCAGTAATCTTGAGGATTTAAAACAGGGTTTGGTCCCGTCCTGGATCAGCAACAAGCACTTGCAAGCGCTCCACCCTTTTGAGAATGCATTAAGCCCGTGCCAGCTCAGGCTAGCCGCAGAAGCATACCCAGTTCCAGTGGACTGCGGACATTCGAATCACACTATTATGGGAATAGTAGTAAGAATGCCGGTGTTGGGTCCCGCAGCAAAGCCCGCCCCGGTATACAGAGTAGAGAACATTGGAGTCATTCGGGGGGGCGCACACATTCGTTACGCAGTGGTCCCGCCTTACGTCATCAGATGGGAGCGTACGATGACAGGCACTGACCTCTCGGGATGTCGGAGCCGGGGAGCACACATCATCCTGTGTCCCCAGCACTTGAACGCCTTTCTGAAACCGCAGTGCGGGTTCAGGACTGCTAGCGCAAAGCCGGTGAATTGCACCATGGAGGCAATGGCAGAGGACCATGTGCCCCCACAGGTAGCATATATCGGGGGTGGGACATACTGCGTCACCACTGCAGCGCCTCAGTACCGATATGGACAACACAAGTGGTGTTCGATCGGTGATAGCAGTTTCTGTTTCAAACCCAGGGCCGAGGTTCAAGTGGTACAACAACGAATTGTTCCCATTCCTGCGCCCTCCACCGTACACATCACTATCAAAGAGAATTTCACAGACTTACAACGATTTGTCGCGCATTTTGGTTATGTCATTCCCCCTCTTCCCGAACACCTCACCAAGATTTTAAAAGCCGTTATAATTTCGCAGAAACATTTCTACACACTGGAGCAGAAGACTTTAGAGATAGGAAAAGACATATTGGACATAACCATCCCACCATGGTGGGACTTGTTCACCAACATAGAGGTCCCCGCCTGGATTAGAATAGCATCCCATATCCTAGTAGTATGTCAGGTTTTGATTGTGATATTTTTGCTCTTCGTGCATTGTAAGAGAGGCAAACGCCTCCAGAGGCACGAGAACGCGGGCGAATGGAAAGAACGCTATGTGCGAATGGGGGAAGAAGACACCCCACTTTAAGCTGCTAGTATAAGATTAAGCGTCCCTCCATTTAAAAATTTTTTGTGATTGTTTTGGGTTATAAGGAAATAAGTATTGTTATGTTATTAGTCGTTCTTAAGTTTTTTTGGATTAATAAAAGATGCATGCAGATGGTGCCAGGGGGTATCAACCCCCGCACATCTGACAAGTGAATGTGTTATAGTTTAAAATACGCTGTCTATGATTGTCCAAATGTACAAAAGGTAATTTTCGTTTTCTGCGGAAATGGGAACTGCATGTGTCGTGAGGGTCATAGATAGCTAAGTGCCAGGAATGTTTGGATGTGGGGAATCAGGGAAAATTTGCTCATCAAGGATTATTGATACTTTAAGCAAGCTATCAGTATCACAGGGGGGCCTGTAAGATTCGCAATTTTCAGCAAAAATCACGCAAGAAAACTGGATAAAATAAGACTGTTTATTGACCAAAGTAAGCTTGCACAGAAAAACCTTTGATAAAAGGGCATACAAAATGGCCGCCAGGCCCCGTGATCAGTTTATGAACCATTTTATTTCTGTTACTGCAAGCCAGACAGGCTTGTGGATTGAAGACAGTGAGCCCGCGAAAGCCAGTATCTGGGAACCGAAACTCAGAGCAACAGCATACATATTCAATGGATTATAAGTACAGGATGGGGCCCATCAAGATATGGGCGGACAATGTAAAAACACTTATACCCATTTATCGTACAAAGGAAAAACCGTTTAACAGCCATCAAGGAAAATGTCCGGACCGATCAATATGCGAACCGAGCCGCGGTGACAATGCAAAGGACATTAACAGACATTATCGGCCAGGAAGGCCAGTTTAAGTTATCACCGGCTCCGTTACAAGACAAAGCGCCCCTGCAGAGATTTCTGCCCGCCAAAATTAATACAAAGACAGGACTATGATTTGGCAGGAGATAAGACTGTCCCAAAAGAGTATAACTATGGATTGAAAATCCATCTAAGGTACGACTACTTCTTCACTGCTACGGCTTCTTGTTGGGCGACTTCAGGCTTCCATTTCTTCAAGAACTTTCTTCTACGAGGAACGAACGAAGGGCGGACGGTGCCCGGATCGGCGCCTCTTCCACTTCGGCAGATCGATGAAAATGTTTTCGTCTTTTTAAAGACGGACGGTTTCGGAAAAAGGACAACGTGGCCGGTGTTCAGCCAAACAAGGCTCGGCCATGACGAGAAGACGACAAGGGTGGCCCGGGTACTGGGGTCGGGAGATCATCGACGACCCAGGCCGACGGAGAAGAAACCCTCTGGAGAACCGGCGATCGATGCCACAAGATTCTCCCATGTGCATAACCTGCATCTAGGTCTACTCCATGAACCCAAATCCACGATTGTGGATCTCAACCTTGACGAGCGCTCATCGAGGCTGGGTCTACCCCACCGCCTCGAGGGAGGAGAGAATATCGACTGCGCCAGAAGCTTCCAATCCACGTGACGACGGGAAGCGGTGTCAAAAAGTCTGCGAACCCCTTTTCGCGATTTCGAGAGTGGTGAGCATGATCCCAAGTTCCCCAGGTCGAAACTTAGTTTAGGTATAGGGGAGGGAGTTAAGGGAAATCGTAATGTGTTTCCCCCTTTTCGATGTGCCGTGTGTTCCCCATTTCCATAGAGTCAAGTTCATAAATTTGTGCATGATTGTAGTTACTTTAATCTGTGCCTATGACATGTATTTTGTAATGCTTCAAACTGTTTAAAAATAAAAGCATCCATTTCGTGCTATTCAGCCTGGTCTATTGAGTCCTCTTCTCTGCACTACTGTTCTCTGCATCTAAGTCCAAGGTCTAGAACCGTAGGGGGGGTGGGTCGAACCACTCAAGGGTAATTCTTGCACGAAGCCTGGCAGGGGGCCAGAACGGGCAAGAGAACAGGAAAAAAAAACCTACAATTTGGAACTTTGTTTGCCTATTTATTATCATTATGATAAGTAAATTGATTGCATTTAACTTTTTAAATAAAATAAATTTAGTGTACCAACTATTTAACTATTTAATCTGTTGGTATACAGCACATAAATCAACCTCAAGTCATATACCTTTTGAAACTGTGTCCTGTACTGTACTTACATTTATAACTTTGTATGGGTTGTGCAAATCTACTGAAAGTCTACTTAGGTTCTATCAGTCAACAGTTGTGTAAGTCAAATTACTGGGTTCTATCATCAGTATCACATTCAATGAGGCACTAATTTGGAACCTCCTTTGTCTATTTATTATTGAGGAAATACCAGGCACACAGCTCATGATTTGAGCAGTGTTTTGCATTTTATCCAGTGAGAAATTAAGTAAAAAAAATGTTCTAACATGGAAGCTGAAGATAACAAGGAAGCAACATTATGTAAGGCCTTCGATAAAGTCCCGCACAGGAGACTGGTCAAGAAGGTAAGAGCCCATGGAATCCAGGGTGCCTTGGCACATTGGATACAAAACTGGCTTAGTGGCAGAAGGCAGAGGGTGATGGTCGAAGGTTGTTTTTGTGACTGGAAGCCTGTGGCCAGTGGGGTACCACAGGGATCGGTGCTGGGTCCCTTGCTGTTTGTGGTCTACATTAATGACTTGGATATGAATGTAAAGGGTATGATCAGTAAGTTCGCGGATGATACAAAAATTGGTAGGGTGGTAAATAGCGAGGAGGGTAGCCTCAGTCTGCAGGACGATATAGATGGGTTGGTCAGATGGGCGGAACAGTGGCAAATGGAATTTAACCCGGAAAAGTGCGAGGTGATGCACTTTGGGGGGACTAACAAGGCAAAGGAATACACAATGAATGGAAAGACCCTAGGCAAGACGGAGGGTCAGAGGGATCTGGGTGTGCAAGTACAAAGATCCCTGAAGGCGGCGGAACAGGTGGATAAGGTGGTAAAAAAGGCATATGGGATACTTGCCTTCATTAGCCGAGGCATTGAATATAAGAGCAAGGAGGTTATGATGGAGCTGTATAAAACACTGGTTAGGCCACAGCTGGAATACTGTGTGCAGTTCTGGCCGCCACACTACAGGAAGGATGTGATCGCGTTAGAGAGGGTGCAGAGGAGGTTCACCAGGATGTTACCAGGGCTGGAGCGCTTCAGCTATGAAGAGAGACTGGGCAGATTGGGTTTGTTTTCCTTGGAGCAGAGGAGGCTGAGGGGGGACATGATTGAGGTGTACAAAATTATGAGGGGCATAGATAGGATGGATGCTGAGGAGCTTTTTCCCTTAGTAGAGGGGTCAATAACTAGGGGGCATAGATTCAAGGTAAAGGGCGGGAGGTTTAGAGGGGATTTGAGAAAGAACTTTTTCACCCAGAGGGTGGTTGGAGTCTGGAACTCACTGCCTGAAAGGGTTGTGGAGGCAGAAACCCTCACAACATTTAAGAAGCATTTGGATGTGCACTTGAAATGCCATAGCATACAAGGCTACGGGCCAAATGCTGGAATGTGGGATTAGATTAGGCAGGGCTTGATGGCCGGCGCGGACACGATGGGCCGAAGAGCCTCTATCCGTGCTGTATTACTCTATGACTCTATGACTCTAATCAAAAGACTGGTTGAGCCCTACAGGCCAGGTAAGTCTCGATCTCCTGTCTGTGTTCAGTTAGTTGATCGCAGCCAAGGCAGTTGTTGGGGATGCGAAAATTGGCCTCAACACCCTTGGGTGAGGGTGATGAAAAATTTGCCAGAGTTCCTGCACCTGATTGTTATTGAGGACAACACCTGCCACAAGTGTGTGTGTGTTGGATAAGGAAAGAATTATATCTGGCTGTGATACCACTAAAGCTGTATAAACAGATGATGCTCACTGTCAAGAGTCACACATGAATAATGGACATTTGAGAGAGGTGTTGGAAAGCACATTGGCTCTCATGGAACTGTATTTCAGCAGAAATCAACACCTTCAGGAGAGGAGAGAAGTGGAGGAGAAGAAATTGGCAGGAAAAAGATATTCATGGTCTGACTTCAGTTACCTGTTCCTAACGCAGGGAAAGATACTGTAGTAATCTGCTTTTTTTCACATTCCTGCAATACTTTTTCTACCGAGGCTGTAATCATAGCTGGATTTGTTTGACCGACCATATGTATGATGTAATCGCAGGTAAGATTTCCACTTCCAGTAACTACAGCACCACCGCTAGGCTGAGAACCTAAAGAAATCATAGACACAAAGTTAAATAAAAAGTATATTTGTTTTCTTTACCTATGAAAACATTACACTTAATAACAGCAATGTATTTAAATAACTTCTACAACTGCAGGCTAAGAAAATAATTATTATACTTTTCACTCTGTTTTAAATATATAAAAACACAGCTGATTATGAACAGATATATGCATCTGGAAAAGCAAGTCACCAAGCTGCTCCAAATGCTGGATACAATTAAGGCTGCATATGATGACACTACTATTCCCGGCCAGAATGGAGATGATTGGAAATTCTCCCATCGATCATGCCTGGAGACCGCACTGCTGTAAGTGACTGGGATTGATTTTACATACATTGGCCCTGAATTCACGGTCGGTATGACGCCGTACTCTTAGAGTACCCTGTCGTACCACCTTTGAAATTGCCCGCAAGTTTGGGATTTCCACATGCACTTGCACATGCGCTAAATCCCAAACTTGCGACCTGTCAAGTTCCAAATAGACAGATGATCCGCAGCCACTTTCAAGTCCTCATTCAAAGCATGTGCTGGTGAAAAGTTGGGCTAATTGCCCACCAACTGCGCATCAATTATGCAGAAAATGTTTACATCTGGTGCAAACAGGCGCAGGAGCCTGTTGCACGGTGTAAGGGCAGGTGGTGGGGTTGAGAAATTTGGAGCTAGGTTTATGCCACTGCCCATAAAAAGCATCCTAACTGAGTTTTATGGTTCCTATCCAGAGGCCAGAAACATTTAACTATCTGCTAAAGTACACTTAATTGTTAATAATTCATTTAATATCGATGCATTTAAGTTAAACCGTGCAGATCAAAATAACTTCAATTTACTGTGTTAGGTAAAACTTCCTCTGGGAAGTGCAGTGGGAATAGTAAAAATAAAACAAGGTCAGCTGCTAATTACCGTAGCTTCATGACATTATTGAAACTATCTGTGTTATGAGAGGCTTTGTGCTAAACAGCAGAAGACAAACCATTGCATAAATAAACAAAACGCATATAATTTGCATTTACTAATCACATTCACTTATTTTATGATTCACAATGCACCTTATTAAATGAAAATATGAATGTTTAATATCATGCAGAAAGTCATGCATACCCACAAACTAAGGAAAGGGTCTTCATTAATCATTTTGAGACAGCGGCGGCAAATTGGTGGACATTCTGCAAAGCTTAATGCTGTCCTATCGGTGTTTTCTATGTTTCCTGATTGACTAAGAGTCAGGAAGTGAAAGGAGCACTGGCCCATGTGGCCTCAGAAATGCATACGTACAACGGTGCGACCCTGGGATCCGTGGACCACTACACTGCGCACAACTCCGCAGCATTTCACAGCAACTTCTCGAAGCGGGGGAGGGTTCACAGCAGGTAAATGTGGGTTCCCTTTGGAGGTCGGTGGCGTACTCATTAGCTACGCTGCCGACCGCAAATTCATGGCCATAATTTGTATATAACTATTCTCCACTCACTGCATTTTGCTGGAGAAATCACCCTGCTTTTATCCAGAGAAGTTGCTAGTTAAGCAGGGCCTGGGTGTGCGCAGCGCTAGGTCCCTCCCCTTTAATCAGGGGAGGGAGGCCTGCAATTACTTTGCAGATGTGCCAACGTGCGTGGCGCTGTTGCACGTTGCACGTAGCACCGCGATATTCACTGGTAGTGCCCCAAGAAGGAGGGGGAGCGCTTCCAGTAGCGTCCCGCCTCCTGCTTGGGGCACTACGACTGAATTTACGCCGTAGGGGCGCTAACTTTTCCGGGGCACTAAAATTAGCACCTCGGCGACGTTAGCTCCTCAAAGGGGGTGCCACCAAATTTTTCCCCCCCCAAGAAACTACTTCAAGAAACTATTCTCCTTTACACTAACGCTTGTTTGAAAGATCTGCAAAAAAAAATGCTTTTCAAAGGAATACATCTGACCGGTTTGTCTATTTAACTCTTCCATTATCAGGTTCAAAGCTGCTCTTCTATGTGGACTAACCTCAACAACTCACTGTGAAAGCTTGTTGCTTCACAGAAACCAAATGTGCAACAATTTTCAAATTTGAACTTTATGCACTAATGAAGACCATGACAAATCCTATCTAGTTTGAACACTCTAACCATGTCAACATGTCATCATGACCACTACCAGAGAGAAACAAATCTTGCTCAGTCAACCTTCAATTATGTTCATAAAGGTAAAAATTGTGATCATTGGAGATTGATTATATAAATTCCATGTTTTTTTAACATAATGCATATCTATATATGTCTGTAACTTACCCAATTGCTTGCATTCATCCATGACAGTACTGCCAGCTGCTGCAAATATTGCCCCAGAGACGCCTAAAAAACAATGGCACAAAAAAGTTTGTGGATATCTAATTCATTTTTAATGACGACAAATAACTTTGGGCTAGCTTTCTGCCCATCCATAGTCAATGCCAAGAACGTGCAGCCCTTTCATTTTTACGCTTATATAAATGGTTGTTACATTTTAAAAATTCATTTAAGGGATGTGGGCTTCGCTGGCAAGGCCAGCATTTATTGCCGATCCCTAATTACCCTTGAGAAGGTGGTGGTGAGCTGCCTTCTTGAGCCGCTGCACTCTGTGTGGTGAAGGTACTTCCACAGTGCTGTTAGGGAGAGAGTTCCAGGATTTTGACCCAGCGACAATGAAGGATCGGCGATATATTTCCAATTCAGGATGGTGTGTGACTTGGAGGGGAACTTGGAGGTGGTGGTGTTCCCATGGACCTGCTGCCCTTGTGAAGTTATCCACTTTGGTAGGAAAAATGGAAAAGCAGAGTATTTTTTAAATGGTGAGAGATTGGGAAATGCTGGTGTTCAGAGGGACCTGGGTGTCCTTGTACACGAATCACTGAAAGTTAACATGCAGGTACAGCAAGCAATTAGGAAAGCAAATGGTATGTTGGCCTTTATTACAAGAGGATTCGAGTATAAAGAGTAAAGACGTCTTACGGCAATTCTATAGGGTCCTGGTGAGACCACACCTGGAGTATTGTGTACAGTTTTGGTCCCCTTACCTAAGGAAGGATGCAGGGAGAATGTTTTCTCTGGATGGGGAGTCTAGAAGCAGGGGTCACAGTCTCAGAATAAGGGGTCGGTCATTTAGGACTGAGATGAGGAGAAATATCCTCACTCAGAGGGTAGTGAATCTTTGGAATTCTCTACCCCTGAGGCTGTGGAGGCTCAATTGTTGAGTATATTCAAGACAGAGATCGATAGATTTTTGAATATTAAGGGAATCAAGGGATATGGGGATAGTGCAGGAAAGTGGAGATGAGGTTGAAAATCAGCCATGATCTTACTGAATGGCAGAGGGCAAAGGGCCAAATGGCCTACTCCTGCTCCTATTTCTTATGTTCATTGTCTTCGGGCCCAGCCACAAATTCTGTTCCCTAGACTCCGACTCCATCCCTCTCCTTAGCATCTGTCTGAGGCTGAATCAGACTGTTTGCAACCTTGGTGTCATATTTGATCCTGAAATGAGCTTCTGACCACATAGCCATTGCATAACAAAGACCGTCTATTTCCAACTCTAACATTACCCATCTCCGCCCTAGCCTCAGCTCATCTGCTGCTGAAACCCTCCTTCATGCCTTTGTTACCTCAGACTTGACTACTTCAACGCACTCCTGGCTGGCCTCCCACATTAATCCCTACATAAACTTGAGGTCATCTAAAACTTGCCTTCCCGTTTCCTAACTCGCACCAAGTCCCGTTCACCCATCACCCCTGTGCTCGCTGACCTACATTGGCTCCCGGTTAAGCAACACCTCGATTTCAAAATTCTCATCCTTGTTTTCAAATCCCTCCATGGCCTCGCCCCTTCCTATCTCTCTAATCTCCTTCAGCCCCACAACCCCCGGAGATATCTGCGCTCCTCCAATTCTGTCCTCTTGAGAATCCCTGATTATAATCGCTCAACCATTCGTGCCTTCAGCTGCCTGGGTCCTAAGCTCTGGAATTCCCTCCCTCAATCTCTCCACCTCTCTACCTCTCTTTCCTCCTTTAAGACGCTCTTTAAAACCTACCTCTTTGACCAAGCTTTTGGTCATCTGCCCTAATTTCTTATGTGGTTCGGTGTCAATTTTTTGTCATAATACTCCTGTGAAGCTCCTTGTGACATTTACTACGTTAAAGGTGCTATATTAACACAGGTTGTTGTTGTTATAGTGGGATCATCTCAGGCACAGTTGATGTATAGCCTGAGATCAGGAAGAAGATGGTGTAGAAGAAAACAATAGAGGGAGTTTACCATCAATTTTAAAAACAACAGTAGATGGAAGACATAGCCAGAAAGAACCTTTCTGACAACTCCACTCAAAACATTGGTTATAATTCAGAGCATGAATCTCAGTATATTTGTTTTAATTAAGCAAAATGCACCATCATTACAACCCTACTCTCTATTTAATTTCCAAACCGTGACAATTTCACAGGTGCAGTCGACAGTAATTGTCAAATTAAGCCAGTTAATACATTCAGACCAGGGAACATCCACCTTATCTCAAAAAGCAGTCACAACCATGATTAACTCTTTGATACTAGATTCACTAGAACCTCAAATTCTAGTGAAAAGAATCCTATTTTTCTCGTTAAATGCTGACAAGCTGACACATGGCAGTGGGCAAGGAAAATACTATCTATTTATTTTCCTGCAACCAATCAAAAAGTATTTTGCTCTCTATGAGGTGATCTCTCAAACTTTTTTCCAAGTTCTATCACTGGAGCTGTGCATCACTCCACAACCCCCACAACCCACATTGTAACCATGTAAACCTTGGCCTAGAAATTCAGTATAGCCACTTTTGGGGCGGAAAAGTCGGGCAGCCGCTAAAATTTGCGCCCGGTGCAAAGTCGAGGCCACTTCGCCAATATTCAGTAGCTTCGCCCTAAGAGTTTGCTTGAGCGCTAAAACTGGCGTTACACAACTATCTTTAGGCGCAAAGCCAGCGGTGCTGAGCTAAACCGCCGAGGCCGGGCGCAGCGCAGGTGCGGTCATTTCTTGATTGACAGCAGACACCCTGGCGCCGGCCAGCTCTTAAAGGGGGAAGGGTCCAGTTCGTCTGCTGCCACGCCCTGGACACTGCAGCCCTCCAGCTAGGCCTAAACACTGCTGATGAACAGAAATAGCGCCGGGAAAGATGCAGAAGGCCCGTGAACAAGCGCAGCGCTTCACTGGCCATGATTTGAGGGTGCTGGTTAGGGCTTTGGAGAGGAGACGCAAACTCTTGTTCCCGGACAGTGGCAAGAAGCCTGCCACCAGCGTCTACAGGAAAGCCTGGAGGGAGGTCGCCCATAGGGTCACATCCAACAGCGAGGTCCCCAGGAACACTGTCCAATGCCGGAAAAAGTTCAATGACCTCACAAGGATTGTCAGGGTGAGTCCCCTTTCCAGTGTCCTCCTCATCCTTGCATGTGCACCTCACATTATGGGCAAAGGGACCTAAAAGCCCTAATGGCCAGCCCTCATCCAGCAGCTATGGGACTGGCATGAACATCAATTGCACATTCTGCACTTTACACACTGGCCAAGCTATTCGACCATGGGAGGCAGTGCACACAAGATCTGGGCACCACACTGGCCAAGCTATTCGACCATGGGAGGCAGTGCACACAAGATCTGGGCACCACACTGGCCAAGCTATTCGACCATGGGAGGCAGTGCACACAAGATCAGGGCACCACACTGGCCAAGCTATTCGACCATGGGAGGCAGTGCACACAAGATCAGGGCACCACACTGTACTTAGAGGCCGTCCTTTCTCTTGCAGGCCAAGCTGGCACACAATCAGAAGAGCCGGACTGTGACCGGGGGAGGCCGTCCCCAGATCCAGCAGCTCAGTGCCCTGGAAGAGCGCGTGGGTAGCCTCATGGGTGCCCGGGTGATTGGCCCCGTTGCATCTGGAGATGCCGACCCTGTTCTGGGCACCAATGGTAAGGACATCACCTTTTGGACCTCTCTCGTCCCACTTGCGCTTCAGATCTACATCGTTTGCCACTGTCCGACCAATGCACTGAATGCCACCACTCATGCCTCCCTCGCTGACGCCCTCTCCTCACTCTAAAGCTACTCTTGTGCCTTCCTGCTTTCAGATGGTGAGGAGGAGGTCCCTGAAGCTGCCAGTGACAGCCACTCGGAAGAGGAGGAGGAGGAGGAGGAAGAGGAAGAGGAAGGCGGCCCATCAGGGGAACCCTCAGCCGCGCCAGGGGATGCCAATGGAGGGGACACGTCTTCCCTGGAGGAGAGCCAGGGGGAAGTGTCGGAGGGGAGTGTAGCTCCTGTGCCCAGTGGCGTGCAGCAACGCGGGAAGGGTCGGGCAGCTTGGCGGCCTTCTTCCCAGAGGGGGGAAGGGTCGCAGGAGAGTGTAGTTGCTGGGCCCAGTGGCATCCAGCAACGCGGGAAGGGTCGGGCAGCTCGGCGGCCTTCTCCCCAGAGGGAGAGTCCAGCCTCCAGTCCAGAGACGGTCCTCGCCAAGGAGGTGCGCCTCCTCGATCAAATGTCCGTGGACTCGGATCGCCGGCACACCAAGTTCATGGGGGTTGTGGCACGGTTGCCTGAGGCCATCGAGTCCCTGGCTCATAGTGTGGCCGATTTCGGGGCCTCACAGGCCAGGAGTTTTGAGCAATTCGAAGCAGCACAGGCCGCGAGTCGGGCCGAATTCGGGGCAGCACAGGCAGCGAGTTGGGCGGAATTCGGGGCAGCTCACGCAGCGAGTGGCCAGGTGATCAGTGGTGCCGTGCAGTCACTGGCTGGTCTGATGCGGGCACAGACCAGGGCAGTACGGGCACTCACTGCTGCCACACTCGCTGTGTCAGCCAGGCATCGCCAGGGCACCCGCCGCACTGCAGCAGCACAGCGGTCTGTCCTTCAGCAGATTGCTGCGCATGCTGCAGTGCTGGCCCGGGCGAGTGCCAGTGTCTCAGGTGAGCAGCGAGCGCCTGCCATCAGCCAGCTTGCCCCCATTCCTGCAGCCGCCACTGCCACTCCCCCAGTGGAGCTGCGACGAGCTGCTGGAGAGACTGATGCTGCCCAGCCACAGCTGCAGCAGTCACCAGCCGGCCCCTCGAGGGCCAGAGCTCGTCTAGGCCGACCCCCAAGGGCATCTGCCGTCACGCCATGTGCCCCTCAGGAGCCTTCCCCCAGCCTTGCAGCAGCCACTGGGCACACTTTGAGGAGGAGCAGCAGGGCGGCCATGGGCCGCAAAAGGCTGGACAAGGAATCGCCCTCGCGGGCCACAAAGTAGAGGGTGTGGGCAAATGTGTTTTTATATGGGGATGGTTGTTTTTATATGGGGATGGTTGTTTTTATATGGGGATGGTTGTTTTGTTTATGAGGATGGTTGTTTTTGTAAGGCCGAGGATGAAGGCCATTTTTGTGGAAATGTTTTGTTATTCCTCCCCAGGTTGTGGGAGTGAGTCATGTGTGTGACTGTTTTTTGGGGGTGTTGTCTGTTTTTGGGTTACATGTGGGAAGGGCCCTGAGTTTGTTCAATAAAGCATTTTATTTATTCAGCTTGTCCATGTTTGATATTTGAAGTGGTTGTTGCCTTAACCGGCTGAGGGCTTGCGGAGCGGCTGCATTCAGGCCCCTTCATTGCCACAAGCCATTCCCTGACAGGGGGCCTAGAAGTGATGTTCAATAAGCCGCTGACAGGCGGCCCTTGGACATTGTGCCTCCCTCCTGGGCTGGTACTCCTCCTCCTCCTCCTCCTCCTCATGCTCCTCCTGCTCCTCCTCCTGAGGTGGTGCTCCAGCGTGAGGTGGCAGTGCCTGAGTCCTGCGGATAGCCAGGTTGTGCAGCATGCAGCAAACGACCATGACCTGGGAGACTCTCTCCGGCGAATACTGCAGAGATCCGCCGGAACGATCCAGGCAGCGGAACCGTTGCTTGAGGACGCCAATCGTTTGTTCTATGATGTTCCTAGTGGCTTGATGGCTTTCGTTGTATGCCTCCTCAGCAGGGGTCCTGGGCGCGCGGAGCGGGGTCATGAGCCAGGTACACAAAGGATAGCCTTTGTCCCCGATAAGCCATCCTCTTGGGGGAGGCTGTGCCTGGAACATGTCAGCCACAGTAGTCTGTCGCAGGATAAATGCATCGTGGCTGCTGCCTGGAAAGAGGGCATTGACAGCTAGGATGCGCTGCCTGTGGTCACACACCAGCTGTACATTGAGGGAATGGTAGCCCTTCCGGTTGCGGTAATCCTCGGCATTGTCGATAGGTGCCCGCAAAGCCACATGCGTGCAGTCAATGGCGCCCTGCACCATGGGGAAGTCCGCGATCCTTGCAAATCCGACTGCACGCTGCTGCTGCCTCTCCAGGGTCATGGGGAAGGAGATGAATTGCTGTCTCCTTCTGAAAAGGGCATTGGTCACCTGGCGGATGCAGCAATGCACGGCGAACTGGGATATGTTAGCAATGTCCCCAGCAGCGGCTTGGAAGGAGCCGCTTGCATAGAAGTTCAGAGCCACCGTGACCTTCACTTCCACCGACAGAGACGTCCTGCACCTCAGCTGTGGACGCAGATCTCTGTGAAGCAGCTGGCAGATCTCTGCAACCACCTCCCTTCTGAAGCGCAGCCTCCTAACACACTGCGCGGCAGTCATGGTGAGATAGGACACCTGCTGGCGGTATTCCCTGAGTGGGTAAGGCCTACGTTGCCGACGCCTGTTGCCCCCTCTGCGCCTAGCCAGGGCTGCCCCTCTCACACAGCGTCTGCGAGCCCTTCACACATAATGCTGAAACTGAGGGTTGGCACCCCATGCAGCCCCCATAATATACTGGCAAACAATGACATCACAATGAAGGCGAATTGCCAAGCTCTGGCTTGAAGCCAAAAATACCTCTCCTATGTTGGGCCAAAGCAGTAAGCTCTCTTCCTTGGTCTCTGTCCATAAATCTGTTGCACAAGAGTGATTGCTGCAAAATGGCTGGCCTTTACAGTTCAAGGTAAGTGCCCTTTAATTTGCGCTCCCCGCGGCCCGCATGGCCTCTGCTGCGTTCCATTTCACAGTTCTTAGGACCGCCACGCCCACATTGGGCGGGCGCGACTGAAGTTCCGGATTGGGGCGCACAAAGGGCGTTGCACGAGGAAATGACGTCATAATCTGCGCGCGCAGCTGAGCGCGTGCAAACACTTTGCGCCGGCACTAAATGTCTACTGAAGTTGGGCGTAGGCGCAGATCGCGCTGCGCCCGGGCGCTAAGTGCCTAGCGCTCGAGATCTACTCCTCCTAAGGCGCTAACGGCTGGCGCACGCAACTGAATTTCTAGGCCCTTGGCTTATTGTGATCAATGCCAAGCCGGGTGGGCAACAGGTAGTTGTATTTCAAATGTCAGGGCCATAAAAATACAACTCCCATAGATTCAAATTAAAACCAACCCCCTACAGTCAACTTTCAAAGCTGAAATCCCAGTTTGCCTTTTCTTTCCTTTTATTTAAACTCCTTCAGATCCCAGAATCTTAATGAAAGTTCTGAATTTCATACTCATATGTTTTGATATTCCTTAACTCTCAAAACTCACCAGATCGATCGTGTTACAGGATTGAATGTTTTATTCAAATGTTCAAAGATTTTACAAATTTAAATTCTAGGATCTAAGGACTTAAATACAAACAAAAAATTATCTTACCGGAATTGAGATTCAGTGTTGTATTTGTGGAATTCACTATTGCTTTCACAGATTCCTGGGTTATGTCTCCACGCTTCACCTCCACAATGGCATCATGGATTTTCCGTTGTCCTTTCTGTTTAACTGGAAAGTAACAAAAGAAATTTGTTCTCACTTAGCACCATAGACAGTCAATTCATGTCGGGAACTGTGCAAAGGATACTGTCACCGTCAGTCCATCAAATGTTTGTACAACTTCCTAAATGGTGCCATGCACTTAGAGAAGGGCGGACTATTGAATTTCCCTGCTACATCTACATGACCATTTAAAAAAAGCATCTGCTATTCTAGGTCCAAATTGGCCATAAATTTGGAGTTTACAGATTATCAGCATTGTGCCGTAGTTTAGACGTGAAATTTGGGTTCAGGACTGTTGTGTACTTTAGTTACTTGCTAAAGTCAATGCAAATTACAGTAGCTTGTGAAAAATGTAGTCTCCAGTGTTGCTATCCAACTGATTAGGGCATGGCCATTGTTGAGGCAGGCCATTCATAAGAACATAAGAAATAGGAGCTGTTATGTATTGTGTGTTCTATTGTGTGTTCTCCTCTCACCTGTGGTGGCGCTGTCACAGGAGATAAATGGTTGGGTGTTCTCTGTTAAGTTTTAGCTCTCTTTGTTCGGAACGTTCCAGAACTTCCTTTCCTTCCAATAAAGCACTTCATGTTTGAATCTCTGAGTTCTGAGTCCTAAATTGTGTCTAGGTAGAAAGGTACCGACACAACAGGAGCAGGAGTAGGCCATTCAGTAAGATCATGGCTGATCTTCTACCTCATCTCCACTTTCCTGAACTATCCCCATAGCCCTTGATTCCCTTAATATTCAAAAGTCTATTGATCTCTGTCTTGAATATATTCAACGACTGAGCCTCTCTGGGGTAGAGAATTCCAAAGATTCACCACTCTCTGAGTAAATAAATTTCTCCTCCTATCAGTCCTAAATGGCCGACCCCTTTTTCTGAGACTGTGATCCCTAGTTCTATACTCCGCAGCCAGGGGAAACATCCTCCCTGCATCTACCCTGTCAAGCCCTGTAAGAATTTTGTATGTTTCAATGAGATCACCTCTCATTCTTCTAAACTCTAGAGAATATAAGCCTAGTCTACTCAATCTCTCCTCATAGGACAATCCCCCCATCCCAAGAACCAGTTTGGTGAACCTTCATTGCATTCCCTCTATGGCAAGTATATCCTTAGGTAAGGAGACCAAAACTGTACACAATACTCCAGGTGTGGTCTCACCAGGGCCTTATATAATTGCAGTAAGATGTCTTTACTCTTATACTCAAATCCTCTTGTAATAAAGGCTACTATACCATTTGCTTTCCTAATTGCTTGCTGTACCTGCATGTTAACTTTCAGTGATTTGTGTACAAGGACAGCCAGGTCCCTCTGAACACCAACATTTCCCAATCTCTCACCATTTAAAAAATACTCTGCTTTTCTATTATTCCTACCAAATACTCATTCAGTCAGAAATATGTAAAGATATACATGAGGTTTTCTGTGAACCATATCAAATATACATATTTAAACAAACACCATTTACAAAAACATTAAATATGAAGTTGACATTTTACCTCTTTACAGAATTAGCTCAGGGGTTAGGAACAGGTTTGTAGAAAGAATTAAAGGGATCATTTTTTAGGGAAGGATGGAGTTGACCATTACCTGGTGGTGTGTAACTATGCTGTGCATTCGCAGTCATCTGCGCTGTGCCCTAAAATGTTCAAATTTGAAGAAAAGAAAGAGGATTTTAATATAATTTCTTGAGTTCATTAATAAAACAGAAATCTTTACAACATCCTGCTCTATGATATTGAATGAATTCAGCATCAATATATTGCAATAACTAAATTAATTTTCCTTGTGATGTCGAGAATTCCAAAATAAATACAATTTCAGAGAGACTAAAAATGTTTGAGATGGACAAACAATTTCTCGAGATGAAAACGTGTCTGCAACAGGTTTATACTCCCAGTAATTCACTGTGAAAAATGTCCATTTTATCAATCTCTTTCAATTACTTCCGTTCAGTATTACATCAAAAGCACTGCAAAATAAAATAGATTTTATGCATTCTATTGTGCAAATATTGTCTTATTCGCTACCTTGAGTCTCTCTCTTTAACTTGTCATGGTACCTTAAATAAAATTTGTACTCCTGCTGAGTAGATACATAACAAATGATCAAACTATGCATCACTCCACGATGGTCTTGATTCAGAAAACATGGTGTGTTGAAAGTGCCAGACTTGCCTCATATTTAATTCATATTTCAGATTGTGATATTTAATTCCTGACACTAACTGAAATGAAGAACACATCAGGATGCACTTACATAACATCTGTAGCACTCATGCGAAGCAGCTGTGCTTCACACTGACATAATAGTTATAGTGTAAATACAACTTAAATCCAGAGTCAAGGCCTCAACTGACATTGCAGCAAAGTGGGGACTCCCTGCAGGGGGAAGTGTCGCTCAATCTTATTCCATTCAATCTTATTCCAGAATCACAACAGGCCTCAACTTTGGATTTGCACTGCAAGCTTAGCATTGGAATCTGCTCCACACAGACCTAAACCTCTAAAGGCTGCTTTTCCTCTCATGTGCCTGGGGTAAAGAAGAGGAAAAAGGGGTGGAGACTCATAATTCCAGATTGTCAATCTCTTCACTTGCCCAGGGAATTCCTGGCACTCTCCCTGAGGGTCGAGGATTGTTTGTTCCTGCAGCGGTAGTTTATAGACCCCTTAACAGTAATCGTAGTGTTGGACAGAGTATAAAGCAGGAAATTAGAGGAGCATGTAACAAGGGTAATGCAATAATTATGAGGGACTTTAATCTTTATATAGACTGGGCAAACCAAATTGGCAAAGGTTGCTTGGAGGACGATTTCATGGAATGCATTCGAGACAGTTGTCTCGAAAAACATGTTGAGGAACCAAATATCAACAGGCTATTTTTGATCTAGTATTGCGTAATGAGACATTGTTACTTAGTAATCTTGTAGTAAAAGATCCCCTAGGGAAGAGCAATCATAATATGATAGAATTTCATATTAAGTTTGAAAGTTATGTGGTTATATTAAATTTGAGAGTGATGTGGTTAAGTCTGAAATTAGGGTCTTAAATTTAAACAAAGCCAATTACGGAGGTATGAGAGGCGAGATGGTTAAGGTAGATTGTGAATTTAGATTAAAAGATATGGTGGCAGATAAGCAATATCAAACAATTAAAGAAATAATTCATAATTCTCAATGAATATACATTCTCTTGAGGAATAAAAACTCCACTGGAAAACTGGTACAATCATGGCTAACTAGAAAAGTTAAGGATAGTATTAGATTAAAAGAAGAGGCTTACAATGTTGCCAGAACAAGTAGTAAGCCTGAGGATTGGGAGGGTTTTAAAAATCAACAAAGGATGACCAAGAAATTGATCAAGAGGAAGAAAATAGAATTTGAGAGTAAACTAGCAAGAAATATAAAGGCAGATTTTAAGAGCTTTTATAAGTATGTAAAAAGGAAGAGATTAGCAAAAGTAAATGTGGATCCCTTAGAGACAGAGACAGGAGATATTATAATGGGAAATAAGGAAATGGCAGAGACGTTAAACAAATATTTTGTATTTGTCTTCACAGTAGAAGACACAAAGAACATACCACAAACTGTAGGGAACCAAGGGCCTAATGAGGGTGAAGAACGTAAAGTAATTCATATTAGTAAAAAAAAAGTACGGGAGAAATTAATGGGAATAAAAGCTGCCAAATCTCCTGGACTTGATGGCCTACATCCTAGGGTTTTAAAAGAGGTGGCTGTAGAGGTAGTAGATCTTCCAAAATTCCCTTTATTTTAGAATGGTCCCAGCAGTTTGGAAGGTAGCAAATGTAGCCCCACTGTTCAAGAAAGAAGGGAGCAAGAAGACAGGGAACTATAGGGCAGTTAGCCTGACATCAATAGTTGGGAAAATGCTAGTATTATTGAGGATGTGGTAATGGAATAACAGTGATTGGGCAAGAAGGTGGCAGATGGAGTATAATGTGAGAAAGTGTGAAATTATCCACTTTGGTAGGAAAACTGGAAAAGCAGAATATTTTTTAAACGGTGAGAAACTAGTAAATGTTGGTATTCAGAGGAATTTGAGAGTCCTTGGACATGAATCACGGAAAGTTAACATGCAGTTACAGCAAGCAATTAGGAAGGCAAATGGTGTGATAGCCTTCATTGCAAGGGGGTTGGAATATAAGAGTAAGGAAATCTTGCTGCAGTTATATAGGGCTTTGTGTACAGTTTTGGTCTCCTTACCTAAGGAAGGCTACACTTGCAATGTAGGTTCACTGGATTGATTCCTGGGATGAGGAAAGTTTGAGTGGAATGGTCCTATATTCTCTGGAGTTTAGAAGAATGAGAGGTGATCTCATTGAAATGTATAAAATGATAAGAGGGCTGTGCTGAGAGGCTGTTTCCCCTGGCTGGGGAGTCTAGAACGAGGGGTCATAGTCTCAGGATAAAGCATTGGCCATTAGAACTGAGATGAGGAGAAATTTCTTCACTCAGAGTGTAGTGAATCTTTGGAATTCTCTACCTCAGCGGGCTGTGGATGCTCAGTCGATGAGTAAATTCAAGACGGAGATCAATAGATTTTTGGGCACTAAGGGAATCAAGGGATATGAGGATAGGACAGGAAAATGGAGTTGATGTAGAAGTTCTGCCATGATCTTATTGAATGATGAAGCAGGCTCGATGGGCCGTATGGCCTACTCCTGCTCCTATGTCTTATGTTCTTAGACATGCTAATGAGTTGAGATATGACATTTAGCCTCATTTTCCTCTCTCAGCCTCAGAAGGATGCTCAAAAGATGCAGGCCTTGGAGCCTGTGCCCAGTGCCAAGAAGGACAGACAGCAAGAAGAATGAGCCTGGCAAAAGGTAAAAACCGTTTCTTTATGGTACTGGTCGCGATCCACAGGCTAGGTGGCCCTTTGATGCTGGTTTTCAACTGGTGGCCAATAGAGGTTTTGTGGCAGTGATTGGATTTCTGCCTCTTGTTTGCAGGTGCAGGGCCCTGTCAGAGCTTGGGGCTGCTCCTGAATCAGGAAATCTAGGTGGTTTCAGGTCATGTCAAGTTGAGCGCATTTTGGGCGTGTTCCTCCCTGACTAGAGCCCAAACGTAGGAGCAAAGAAAAAGTGGACCTTCTGTGTAGATTTAGGTAGAATTCCTGGCATAAATTCTGTCATACTGGAATAAACAATTTGCTGAAATGACTCAAAGAAGTGACGACATCTGGAGTACTGTCTACAGTTCTGGGCACCACACGTTACAAAAGATGTATTTGCTTTGGAAGGAGTGCAGCGCAGATTCACCAGAATGTTAGCAGGGTTCCAAGGGTTAAGTTATGAGGAGCCATTACATAAACTAGGTTTGTATTCCCTGGAAATTTTTTTTGATATGATTAAGGTTTTTAGGATTTTGAAAGGAATTGATAAGGTAGATCGGGCAGGAAAGTGGAGTTGAGGTCGACGATGAGCCATGATCTTATTGAATGGCGGTGCAGGCTCGAGGGGCCGCATGGCATCCTCCTGCTCCTAATTCTTAGGTTCTTATGATCTTATTGAGAGAAACTTTTTCCACTGGTGGGGGAGTCTAGGACAATAGGACATAAACTTAATATCAGAGCCAGGCCATTCAGGAGAGAAGTTAGGAAACACTTCTTCACGTAAAGGGTTGTCGATATATGGAACTCTCCCACAAAAAGCAGTAGATGCTTGCTCAATTAAGAATTTTAAATCTGAGATCAATAGATTTTTGCTAGCCAAGAGTATTAAGGGATAATAAACCAAGGCGGGTAGATGGAGTTAAGATACAGATCAGCCATAATCTCATTGAATAGTGGAACAGACTCGAAGAGCTGAATAGGCTACTCCTGTTCCTATGTCCCTAAAATAACAGCATTGCATAACTGAAACGCTAGGTTATTAGTTCCTCCGTTTTAATGTGCTATACTAAATACAGACAGCTGGTGAAAATGAAATCCCTCCAGGATGCAAAGATTACCATTATGCCAACACCGAGGTTCTGCTTCTTTGTATCAAAAACATCAGCAAAATCATCATAAACATTTGATTCAAATGCAACAATGGAAATGGCTTTCATGTTGGATGATGCAATGGTTGAGAAATAATTCTCCAATCCATCGAAGACTGCGCTGATGGCAGTTTTACAACTGATTCCACCTTTACCTGAATAAAATTCAAAAGCTCATTAGTAAACCTCAGAAGAAAACAAATCGAAAAAAACAACGAATTGCAGAATAAATAGACTGAACCGCTCAAATGGGGGCGAGGTTACCTGTCCCTACGGCTGGGAATGCAACAGTGGTGATATTCAACCTTTCACATTCCACCAGGACCTTTGTTACTGATGCTGTGATCCCAGCTGCTTTTCCAAGCCCAACCATGTGGATTATATATTTACATTGAAGCTGGCCGCCTTTGGTGACTGCGACACCATCATCTGGCTGAGAACCTAGGAAAGAAATGGGTGGAAGAAATTCACCCTCATTAACCTCTATCTGCAGCATTAGCAAAAATACGCTTATTATTTGTTTACAGCCCAAAGTAGCAGATAAACAACACTGCCTCTTCTCCCATATAAAAGCTGTAGCAGATATTCTCCCAGCTGAGAGATGTACCACCATGCAAGGGGTGGTTCGGATACTTGCTGGGCATTGGATCGTAAGCCTTTGACAGAGGGTTTGCCTGAAACAGAAATATTTTAACTTGGACATGAGAGCTGCCACAGGGTGGTCATTTCCACTAATCACCTGCACAACTGAGTGATAGCCAAGACATTATCCTAGAAATCCCAGTGGAAATTCTGCCCATAATTTTCATCCTACCATAATCCTGTCTCAAAGCCGGGAGATGCGTGATTTAAATAATTGAAGTGGGCGCCTGTGTCTGTAGCGGTGTAACGGGGGACTTGCCCTCATGGGGCCAGTGTAATCTATGAGCAGACCCCTGCTGATGCCAACTGGGACAATGGTGCAAAGGTGCTGAATTTTCAAATAACTGCTCTCCTGTGAGGTGAAGACCTTGTTCCAGAGGGATTGATTGTCATTGATTTTATTAACTTTGGACACATGTTTGGCCCAGAACAGAACCTACCCCATCTCAGCAGACACAGTTACCACTGGGCTAATCTGAAGGGATTCCTGGAATAGACCTGGACAAACCCCCTCACCCAGACATAACCCCAACCTACTGCCAGGACATTAGGGCAGTGGGCAGAAGTAGCCACCCAGCCTCCCACTCCCATCTATTCAGTGTCATTCTGTTAAATAAGATTCAGAGTAAATCATGTTATTTTGCACAGAAAATAAGATGAAGGTTTGATATTTTTACTGTAATATAGATCCAACAGATACAATAATAGCATTACCACTTCTCTCATTTCCTTCAAAAGTTTATTATAAACTGTTCTTTTCAACTATGCCTTCAATCTCCTCCCATAATCTTGCATAACCCTGCTCAGTGTCCTCTTTCTCCTGATGTTTTAAGTGCCTTGAGACATTCTCCATGTGAGGGGTGTTATATAAGTGTTAGCTGTTGTTGTAGTTACATTTTCAAAGCATATATCCTAGAAGAGCATAACCCTGATTGAGAAATACCAGTACCTAGGGCCTTGCATTCATCCTGCACAGAACTACCTGCAGCTTTTAGTATCGCACCAGACACACCTACAGGTAAAAACAAAGAAACAGATGTTAAGAACAAAACTAGACCTTTGTTACTTGGCGCACTGGATTCATAAGTCACAGTTTGACTATTTTGGCATAATTTCTGCCGTTGTCCTCTGGCTGATGCTGGGCTACTGGCCCCTAATACCACCCAGGGGGTTGGTCCTGGAACCTTGGGGGAGATATTCCTCTCGAGGGCCGTTTGGGGTACGAAGTGAAAAATGTTCGGAAAGTTAGCGGCAGGCGCTAACCTTTTCAAACGTTTGTTAAATTCCCTCTTTTTGCTCCAAGAGGGAAGTGGAGCGCTAAATCAAGCACTCCATTTGGCTCTTGGAGCTCAAGAGGCGGGGAATGTCCCGATCCGGGCCGATGCGATCAGCGCAGCACTTAAGCAGACTGCCGGACTGAGTGATCACGGCGCAGACGCCGCGACCTGTGGCCGAAAATAATTTTTTTTTTAATTGCCATTTTTTTTTTGGCTGGCCGCTCAGCGCGCCTTCAAGTTGCGCCCCGCGAACATTCAGCTTCACTGTTCGCGACCCCCGCAGCAGTCGATAATGTAGTGTGTGTGCCTTTACGAGCCCCCTGTGTACTGTAATGCCGGTAATGGCCACTCGGGCTATATAAGCCTGTATATTGTGTTGTATCAGTTAGTTCCCCTCCAGACTTTGTTCAGTAAACACCTGTGAAACCAACTCCTGTCTTCAGTGTCTCTATTAACACACGGACACAACAGTGGCGACGAATTGGAAACGGACTTACCTGCAATTCGGCAGCACCTCAAGGACATCGATTCCTCTGGCGTCCAAAGTTGAAGAAAATCAAGAAAAAGAAAAAGCTGTGGTTTCACCAGCTAGCCAAGCTGTTGGCAGGTACTGCAATAATCCTTCCTGGGCATCGGACTGGGGCTCCAGCGGCTAGCTCTGCAGCTAGGCCAAGCAGCGAAGGCGGAGGCAAGCAGTAACAGACGGGGAGGGAGCATTCGGGAGACGGCCGGCGCTGCAAGCAGGTCAGCGTTCAGACCTAGAGAGAGAGTCCGGCGGGAACGAGTCTCCAATTGTAAATAAATAAAAAGAAGTGAAACCCGCAGGAAACAGCGTTGTCATCAGCAGCAGCGGCGGGGAAGTGCGGGAAGCGCCATATCTTTTCTGCAGAAAAGAAAGAAAAGCGCGGGAAGCGCCATTTTTTTTCTAGGATGCCTAAGTCTGGCAATATTGATGCTTTTGATAACGAGATAGAGGATTGGACCACATATGTGGAAAGAGTGGAGGTATATTGCACCGCAAATGGAATAGAAAATGAAAAAAAAGCGTCAGTACTTCTAAATCTAATGGGCGCAAAGACATATGGGCTGTTACGAAACTTAATCACTCCAGCCAAACCAAAGGACAAGAATTTTAAAGAAATTGTTGATACCCTACAGGAGCACTTAAACCCAACAACTCTGCTGATAGTGGAACGATTCAAATTCTTCAAGAGGAATCAACACAAGAATGAAAGTAACGCTGATTACCTCACCGAATTAAGAAAGCTATCAAAGCACTGCCAATTCGGGGCAGGACTATCAGATTATCTTC
This sequence comes from Somniosus microcephalus, assembly GCF_052327205.1. Lineage (NCBI taxonomy): Eukaryota > Metazoa > Chordata > Chondrichthyes > Squaliformes > Somniosidae > Somniosus > Somniosus microcephalus. The sequence continues at coordinate 310,611,127 of NC_140990.1, read as the reverse complement.
GAGACAAATTCGTCTGCGGTCTCCTAAGTGAAGGAACACAGAAAAGGCTGCTTTCTGAAAAAGATTTAACACTGGACAAGGCTTTCAGTATGGCTGTATCATACGAAGCAGCTGCAAGAGGAGCTGCAGAGATACAACAAAAGACACAGGACTTCGGCACCCATGAAATGACACAGGGTTTTGAGAGATGTTATCGCTGCGGCAGATCCACCCATGACCAGAGGGACTGCTGGTTCAAGGACAAAGCATGCAGGCAATGCGGAAAGATTGGACACATTGCACGGGTATGCCGATCTGGACAAAAAAAATCCACGGACAGGAAAAAAAAAATCAATGAAGAAAAGTACAGAAAGGTACAAATGATGACGGACAGTAGCTTCGAAGATCAGAAGAGCGATAGCGACTCCGAAAACAAGAGACTAAGCTGTCTCAAATTACATAATGTAATTGCCAAAGAAGATTACCAGACTATTTGGGTTACCGTCACGATAGCAGGGTCCCCAGTTAAAATGGAGCTAGATACAGGATCAGCTCTGACCGTCATCAATCAACGGGATTACGACCGGCTATTTCCGCATATACCTTTAAAAGACACATCCATTGTCTTGAAAACATATACGGGGCAGAAAGTACACCCCAAAGGAAAAATAAGGGTGCCTGTTGTATACAACGGCAAGGAAATACAAAAGTTGTATTTATACGTTCTACAAGATGGTGGTCCACCGCTGTTGGGACGTGAATGGATCAGGAAAATACGTTTAGACTGGCACTCCATTCAGGCACTGACGGTGACCAGTAAGGAAAAAAACGATGATGACGTCATACCTGAACGATTAAAAGACATCTTGGCCAACGCCAAGGAAGTGTTTCAAGAGAAACTAGGAACCGTGAAAGGCATCACCGCCTCAATAAAAGTGGAAGATGCGGCAATTCCCAAGTTTTTTAAGGCAAGACGCAATTCGTCCAGCAGTTGAGGCAGAGCTGGAGAATTTGGAAAAGTCAGGCGTATTATCCAAAATAGATTGGAGCGAGTGGGCAACACCCATCGTCCCAGTCATGAAGAAAGCGTTGAATAAGGATAAATCTGAAGAACAGAGAAAAATTTGCATCTGTGGAGACTTCAAGGTGACGGTAAACCCGGTCCTTCACACGGTACAGTATCCTCTTCTGAGGATAGAAGATATTTTCGCCTCACTATCCGGAGGGAAATGTTTCACCAAAATTGACTTGGCACAGGCATATCTACAGATGGAGGTTGAAGAGGCCTCTAAAAAGTATCTCACGATAAATACACACAAAGGTCTGTACCAGTACAATCGACTGGTTTTCGGAGTAGCATCCGCTCCAGCTATCTGGCAAAGAGCTATGGAGCAAGTCCTCCAAGGGATTCCGGTGACTCAATGCTACCTAGACGACATCCTTGTAACAGGAGAAAATGACAACGAGCACCTTGCCAATTTGGAGCAGGTGCTCACTAGGCTGAGAGAACGGGGCCTACGAGCAAATCGCCCCAATTGCGAATTTTTCCAGAATCAAATATCATATTGTGGCCACATAATTAATAAGGAAGGGTTGCATAAGTCACCTGAAAAAATTGAAGCGGTCATAAAAGCCCCAGCACCTGAAAATGTTTCATAATTAAGGTCGTTCCTGGGATTAATAAACTACTATCATAAATTTTTACCGAACTTATCAACTCTTCTGCACCCTCTTAATGAACTGCTACAAACAGGAGTAATTTGGAAATGGAGCGAAGACTGTAAACGTGCCTTCCATAAATGCAAATACTTAATCACGTCCAAAGAAGTTTTGGCTCATTACAACCCATCACTGCCAATCAGACTGGCATGCGATGCATCCCCTTACGGCGTAGGAGCAGTATTATCGCATAAAGTCCCTGATGGCTCGGAACGGCCGATAGCTTTTGCGTCACGCTCATTGAACTCAGCTGAGCGTAACTATGCCCAAATCGACAGGGAAGCACTCAGCCTGGTATGGGGAGTAAAGAAATTCAACCATTACCTACACGGACAAAAATTTACCTTGTTGACTGACCATCAACCCCTCATCTCCATATTCAACCCTAAAAAGGGTGTTCCCATTATGACAGCGCAAAGGCTACAGAGGTGGTCCCTTTTTCTAGGGGCACACCAATATAACATAGAATACAAAGGATCAAAACAGCATGGGAATGCTGACGGGTTATTGCGCCTACCATTGCCAATGGTAGAAGAAGCACCTACCGTAGACCCAGTGGAGATTTTCCACTCTACCATAGTCGAATGTCTGCCAGTAACAAATTCTGCCATTGAAAGGGAAACTAGAAATGACCCGACTCTCTCACGAGTCTACGATTTAACAGTGAAGGGATGGCCAGCACATGGCGAACCACTGTTGCCAGCATTCTCGCAAAGAAGAGAACAGCTGTCAGTGTGCCGAGGAACCTTGATGTGTGGATCCAGAGTGGTGATTCCACCCAAACTCCAGGATAAAGTTCTGAAGGAGCTTCACGAGGGGCATCTGGGTGGAGTGAAAATGAAGAACCTAGCCAGGGCGTTTGTATGGTGGCCAGGTGTCGATGGAGACATCGAAGAAATGACCAAGAGCTGCCTAGGATGCCAGAAGGTCCAAAACGCTCCACCACAAGCCCCTCTACATCCATGGGAGTGGCCCTCATCTCCCTGGCAAAGGGTACACATCGACTTTGCTGGTCCATTTATGGACTCAATGTTCTTAATCGCGGTTGATGCACACTCCAAGTGGCCAGAGGTAATAAAGATGTCCTCCAGCACCACGGAAAAAACCACCACAGTATTGGTGCAATAAACGCCCTATCTAAAGGCTGAATAGTCACAGAGGAGGTAATTGAACCTGATGATTTACACACACGTGCGTAATGACCTCTCTTGCCACATTTACTACACACAGCCTCCCGAGCAGGACACTTCAGACGAGGGTGCCGGACGTTCCCACAAAAATAACACTTCTGAATCCTAGAGGCAACAGCCGCTGAAGTAGAAACTGTTTCAGAATGTAGTAAACCACTCCTATGAAGTCCACATAATTCCTTTTCATCCGGAACTGCCGAAACCACAGTCACAGACCGATTAAAAAGAGCATAAGAATCCGAACTTCTCTGAGCCACATCCAATGTAGAAGCTTGCTCAAAAGCACTCTTAAGATCCAAAGTCTTATTTTCTAACAACCGCTGACGAATTGATCTAGACAGTAATCCATTAATAAAAGCATCCCGTACCGATTCTTCCTTATATTCTTCAGCCGTCACGGCCTTATAATTACAGTTAACACTAAGGCACCGAAGTGCTTGTAAATAAGTATCCAAAGATTCTCCCACCTGCTGCCTACGGGCAGATAGAAGGTGACGTGCAAATACCTCATTCTTTGGTTTAACAAAAATCTTTTCCAATGTAGAAATAGCCACTTCGTAAGTTTTACAGTCCAAAATATACTTATACACATCCGGAGCAATGTAGTTGATCAGCATATTCAGCTTATTTAGAGACTCTTGATCCAACACGCCCAAAAAGTTTTTAAATGTACAATACCAATGTTTCCATTTATCATCCACTCCTGCAGAATTAGGGTCAGCATTGAATCGTTCTGGTTGAAGATATCGCTCCATTCTGACATAAAGTTAATAAATTGAAATGAAGAATAGGTTTGCCTTTCTAATCTAGGCTTTATTAACTTAAAAATCCTGTAGCACATCTTTCAACACCCAGTCCCAACTAAAGGCTGGAAAGAACTGAATTTAAGATGGCCACCACAAATCACATGACATCAACTACCAGTGAGATTACAGCATATATCCCAAGGCAGGAAACAAACAACCAATCACAATACTTCTTACTAAACATAAAGAATAATCACCACAAAGATACAAGGCTAAAATTTCCGAGGGTGGGGGGGGGGGGTTGAAGTTTTAACTTTGGGTGAAGGTATAAAGCGGTCGATGTCGAATTAGCCATCCATTATACACCACACTTGATTCACCTTTCCATTGGATTTGCGATGGGGGATGGGGGTGGGAAAAACTGGGGCAGGGAAGACCTAATATTTCCTTGTGGAACCCATATGAGCACTCCTGCCCCTCCTAGACCCACAAGGGAAGTCAACGAAAAGTAATACAACTTACTTTTTTGGGGCTCTTCTGGCCCCAAATCTTCATCCTGCTGCCACAATGGCTTCCCCATGCAGGCCTCTGGTTAAAATAGCAGTCATGCCCCGATGATGTAATCAGAGCCCAATCTACATATTTAAACAAGAACCCCACCAGTTTCCAGCAAAAATCAGAACCTGCGGGAAATGAACAGGCCCTTGGCGGGAAAGACAATGTTAACTGGCTGTCCAGTTTCCACCAAGGTTAACATTTCTCCATATAGTGGAAAGTTTACCACTTAGTTTAAGAACATAAGAACATAAGAAATAGGAGCAGGAGTAGGCCATTTGGCCCTTCGCGCCTGCTCCGCCATTCAATAAGAACATGGCAGATCTTCTAACTCATCTCCACTTTCCTGCACTATCCCCATATCCCTTGATTCCATTAATATTCAAAAATCTATCAATCTCTGTCTTGAATATACTCAACGACTAAGCCTCCACAGCCCTCCACAGCCCAAAGATTCACTACCCTCTGAGTGAAGAAATTTCTCCTCATCTCAATCCTAAATGGCTGACCCCATATTCTGAGACTGTGACCCCTGGTTCTAGACTCCCCAGCCAGGGAAACATCCTCCCTACATCTACCCTGTCAAGCCCTGTAAGAATTTTGTATGTTTCAATGAGATCACCTCTCATTCTTCTAAACTCTAGAGAATATAGGCCTAGTCTACTCAATCTCTCCTCATAGGACAATCCCCCCATCCCAGGAACCAGTCTGGTGAACCTTTGTTACACTCCCTCTATGGCAAGTATATCCTTCCTTAGGTAAGGAGACCAAAACTGTACACAATACTCCAGGTGTGGTCTCACCAGGGCCCTATATAATTGCAGTAAGACGTCTTACTCTTATACTCAAATCCTCTTGTAATAAAGGCCAAAATATCATTTGCTTTCCTAATTGCTTGCTGTACCTGCATGTTAACTTTCAGTGATTCTTTTACAAGGACACCCAGGTCCCTCTGAACATCAACATTTCCCAATCTCTCACCATTTAAAAATTACTCTGTTTTTCCATTTTTCCTACCAAAGTGGATAAGTGCACATTTCTCCACATTATATTCCATTTGCCATGTTCTTGCCCACTCACTTAGCCTGTCTATATCCCCTTGAAGCCTCTTTGCATCCTCACAACTTACATTCCCATCCAGCTCTGTATCATCAGCAAATTTGGATATATTACATTTGGTCCCCTCATCCAAATCATTAATGTAGATTGTGAATAGCTGAGGCCCAAGCACTGATCCTTGCGGTACCCCACTAGTTACAGCCTGCCAATCTGAAAATGACCCATTTCTTCCTACTCTCTGTTTTCTGTCCATTAACCAAAACTCAATCCATGCTAGTATATTACCCCCAATCCCATGAGCCCTAATTTTTTAATAACCTCTTGTGTGGCACCTTATTGAATGCCTTCTGAAAATCCAAATACACCACATCCACTGGTTCCCCCTTATCTATTCTGCTAGTTACAACCTCAAAAAACTCTAACAGATTTGTCATAAATCCCTGTTGACTCTGCCCAATCCTTTTATTATTTTCTAAGTGCCCTGTTACCATGTCCTTAATAATAGATTCTAGCATTTTCCCTACTACTGATGTCAGGCTAACTGGTCTGTAGTTCCCCGTTTTCTCTCTCCCTCCTTTCTTAAATAGCGGGGTTACATTCACTACCTTCCAATCCACGGGAACTGTTCTAGAATCTATGGAATTTTGGAACATGACAACCAATGCATCCACTATCTCTAGCCACCTCTTTCAAAACCCTAGGATGCAGGTCATCAGGTCCAGGAAATTTATCGGCTTTCAGTCACATTAATTTCACCAGTACTATTTTTTTTACTAATACTAATTTCTTTCAGTTCCTCATTCTTGCTAGAGTCTTGGTTCTCCATTATTTCCAGGAAGTTTTTTTGCATCTTCTTCCACGAAAATTATTTGTTTATTTTTCCTCCCATTTCCTTATTCCCCATTACAATTTCTCCTGTCTCAGCCTGTAAGGGATCCACATTTACTTTTGCTAATCTTATCCTTTATCCATACCTATAGAAGCTTTTATAGTCTGTTTTTATATCTCTCACTAGTTTACTCTCATATTCTATTTCCCCTTTTTTTAAATCAATTTCTTGGTCCTCCTTTGCTGAATTCTAAAATCCTCCCAATCCTCAGATTTACTACTCTTTTTGGCAATATTATAAGCCTCTTCCTTTGATCTAATACCATCTTTAACTTCTCTTGATAGCCACAGTTGGACCACTTTTCCTGTGGGGTTTTTGTGCCTTAAAGGAATGTATATTTGTTGTAAATTATGCATTAATTCTTTCAATGCTAGCCATTGCTTCTCTACCATCATACCTTTTAATGTAGTTTCCCAATCTACCTTAGCCAACTTGCCCCTCATACCTACGTAGTTTGCTTTGTTTAGATTTAAGATCCTAGTTTCGGATTTAACTAAATCACTTTCAAACTCAATATAAAATTCTATCATATTACGATCACTCTTCCCTAAAGGCCCCTTTACTACAAGGTTATTAATTAATCCTTTCACATTGCACAATACTAGATCTAAAATAGTCTGTTCCCCAGTTGTTACCTCAACATAGTGATCTCGAAAACTATCTTGCATACATTCCATGAATTCGTCCTCCACATAATTACTATAAATTTGGTTTGCCCAGTCTATATGTAGATTAAAGTCCCCCATGATTACTGTATTACCCTTTTTACATGCACCTTTAATTTCCTAATTTATACTCTGCCCTACATTACAACTACTGTTTGGGGGCCTATAAACAACTCCCACCAATGTTTTCTGCCCCTTGTTGTTTCTTAGCTCCACCCAAACTGATTCTACGTCTTGATTTTCGGAGCTAAGATCCTTTCTCTCTACTGTCTTTATCCCATCCTTTATTATCAGGGCTACCCCTCCTTTTCCATTTTGCCTATCTCTTCTAAAAGCTCAGTATCCTGGAATATTTAGTTCCCAACCTTGGCCACTTTACAACCACGTCTCCGTAACGGCTATTAGAGCAAACCTGTTAATTTCTATCTGCGCTATTAATTCAACTATTTTGTTGTGAATGCTGCACGCAGTCAGATATAGTGCCTTTAGCTTTGACTTATTTCTATTTTTCCCTGATGTCACCTTAGTCACTGATGCCCTATTACCTTTGTTACTCTCTCTGTCCCTTCCTCACCCACTCTGCTTATTTTTACCCAAAACTCTACTCTGCTCTAGAGCCTTGACATTTCTCTCGCTGCTTTTAAATTTACTCTTTCGTGAATCCTCCCACCCCCACCCCCTTCATTAGTTTAAAGCCCCGTCTACTGCCCTAGTTATTCGGTTCGCCAGAACACTGGTCCCAGCCCGGTTTAAGTGGAGCCCGTCCCAATGGAACAGATCCCTTTTTCCCCAGTACAGGTGCCAGTGCCCCATGAACTGAAACTTCTTCCTCCCACACCACTCTTTGAGCCACTGATTTAAACCTCTAATTTGTTTGTCCCAAAGCCAATTTGCACGTGGCTCAGGTAACAATCCAGAAATTGTTACCTTTGAGGTTCTGCTTTTTAATTTGGATCCTAGCTCCTCAAACTCCCTTAGCAGAACCTCATTCTTAGTTCTACCTATGACATTGGGTCCTACATGGACCACGACAACTGGATCCTCCCTCTCCCGCTCCTAGTTCTTCTCCAGCCATGAGGAGATGTCTTTAACCCTGGCACCGGGCAGGCAACACAACCTTCGGAACTCCCTATCGCAGCTGCAGAGAACAGTATCTATCCCCCTGACTATACTGTCCCCTACCACAACTACATTCTCTTTCGCTCCCCCCACTTGAATGGCCTCCTGCACCATGGTGCCATGGTCAGCTTGCTCATCCATCCTGCAGGCTTTTCCCTCATCCACACAGGCAGCAAGAATCTCATACCTGTCGAACAAGGGCAAAGGCTGAGGCTTCTCCAGCGCTGCACCTGGGGTCCCCTTACCTGCCTGAGTTGCAGTCACACCCTCCTGTCCCTGACCACTTACCAGACCTGTACCACTAACTAACCTAAGGGGTGTGACTGTCTTCTGGATCAAAGTGTCCAGGTAACTCTCCCCATCCCTGATGCCCCGCAATGTCTGCAGCACAGACTCCAGCTCAAAAACTCTGAGCTGAAGTTCCTCAAGATGTAGACTCTTACTGCAAACGTGGTTGTCTGGGATCACAATGCTCTCCACAAAGTCCCACATGCTGTAGTTGCGGCACACCACCTGCACTGCCATCCCTATATGACCTTGTTTTATTTAATTAAATTTACAGTGTAGTTTCTTGACTAATTACTTGATCTAGATTAAGTTAAGGGTACTGAAATTAAATATCTACCTGTAACACAAAGCACTACAAATAGTGTAGGCAAAAATCAACAACTCCTTCTCCCTCTTCTCCAAATTCCTACTCTTTCCAAATTCCCAACTAAAACACTCTCTTCACGTCCATTCCGTTTAATCCCGCTCTGTGCAGACCGCTATTTGCTATTAATATTTAGATTGATTATTTCTTAAACTTACCAGAAGTTAAGTCCATTGTGTTGTTGGTAGAATTTACTATGGCATCTGTACTTTCTTGGGCGATATCACCTTTTTTCAGTTCTGTGGTTACCCCACCTATTTGTACTGTTGGGACTGGTGATAGTTTAGACACTGCAGAGAGATCACAGCATAGGTACTCTAAAACAAAGAAATATATTGTTCACGTATGTTATACAGTTAAACATTAAGCATTTTTGAGAAGGAATCTTAGATGGCTGTGAATTACATATTTTTCATGATGATCACAAGTTTTTACATTTTTTAAATGTTTCTACGCATCTGTGTGAGGACGACGACTGTAACAAATGCCTTGGATTCCACTTCTAGCTCGTATAATGTTATGTGTAAAACATTGCTGTAAGGCCATGTGTATGAATTAAATATGTATGTCTACATATAAAGTATGTCTTACCTTGGATAAAAGACAATGGTGGCGTGAGGACTTGTTTGTGTTGTTCAATAACCTGATCAGCAAAAGAAAAATTGTTAAAGAACAGACAGGGGTGAATATTTTACTAACAATGTTTTTTTCCAGCAATTTGTTCAACAAGTTCTGAATATCTATCGATTATATAAAATATATTGAGTCACATCCTCTATTTGGCTCTTTCAGTCCATATCAGCTTCTATTGATCTGATTGCCCAATGGGAATCAGATTATTCTTGTAGTGATTTGATTGGTTCATGGGTACCAGTACTAGTCGTACCACTCACCTATGTACTAAAGATAATTCCACACTCTCCCACTCCACAGCCAGCCCCTCTGTTCTCTGATGATCTGCCAGCCTGACTCTGGTGTCCAACCCTCTAGACCAGGCCCTGGTCCTCCGCTTCCCAGAGAGCTTCCGGCTAGATCGAACTCGCCAAAACCAATCCTGGCCCAACAACACCGGCCTGCTGCTATCAATGCCTTAGTGAAGGTCCTCCCATTTTCCTTTCTTTAAAAATTCATTCTCAGGATGTGGACATCGCAGGCAAGGCCAGCATTTATTATCCATCCAGATATTATTTGAACTGAATTCAAATTCTCAAATTGCCATGGTAGGATTTGAACTCACATTCTCTGGATTACTAGTCTAGGCCTCTGGATTATAGTCTAGCACTGCTTGGCAAAAGGATGGTCGAATGGTACAGTCAGCCAGCACACTGCCTTTACAGTTCTGAGATCTGGGTTTAAATCCAGCCCAAAATTGCAGAGGGAGCTTCAAACAGGCGTTAGGCCACCTACTTGAATATGTAAAGGGTCAAATGCCTGGTTCACGTGTGGGCCCTGGATGGTGGATTTTTTGTCTACACCAATATGGTAGGTGGAGCAATCCGTCTCGTAATGAGCGTACGCTTCCTGCCCGCCATATTGGAGGTCGTTTAGGACCACAAAAACAGGCATTGTCAAATTTCTTGGCCAATGACTTTAAAGAGTAGGGGAGAAAAATTCAATTGGTTTGCGCCTCCCGTTAGCGCCTTAAGAGGGCGCTAATGGGGCGCAAAGCAACTAGCGCCCGTGGGCAGCGATGTTTGCGCCGCTCACACAATTAACTAGACATTTTGCGACAGCGCTAAACACTACCGCCACGATCTCCTGCACTGGCAGATCGTGACGTCAGTCGAGTGTGCAACGCCCCGGTAGCGCCCCGGAGCAGATATTGAGTGGCGCCCCCTGCCTTACCACCTGCCGCTAGCAACGACAGGTGGAGGGGAGCGCTTTGCAGTCAGGGAGGGACTGGGGGAGTGCTATTTAAAGGTGACTGCTTCCTGCCTTTTTTTGTTGGTGACATTTTTGCACCACGCATTCTGAGAGAGAGAGACTTCTGGAGAGATTCAACGCCGTGTGAAGGAGTTTTGGGTACTGAGCAGCACTTTGCAGGTTCATTTTAATTTCACCTTCCTTGTATCGATTTAGAAGAGACTGTGGGGGCTGCACTCTGAGCTCTTTCCCATGGCCTCTCCATTGTTCTTTCCAGCAGATTTGATGTACAGGTCTCTCCAGGCCGAGATTCAAGACTGCAATGAGCAGGATGTGGATGGAGAGCAAGATCAACCCTCCCCTTTAAGAACTGGCAGGTGCCAGTGTGTCTGTGTTCCATTGCTGACTGACATCACATGAGCTTCGCCAGCGCTCTGAGGTAGCGCCTCGCTCCTTGGCCTTTGCACCTTAAGACAGGTGTGAAGCACCTGATTTAGCACTCCAATCACCTCCAGGGGCGATAAAAGCCAAGTTTGCAGCCGGAGGCGATAATTAGCGCCAGGCGCTAAACTTTGCGCACGGCCGATAATTGCGCCCCAAATGGGGCAATACTGAATTTTTCCCCCTAACTTTCTTGCAGAGATGCACACCACCTGCCCTGGTGCTTGGGTTCCCAGTTGCTTTTTAACTTTACCAATCTTGCTCTGAATATCACGGCCTCCAGTAACTAGAACCTCCTTTGCAAACTTAGGCCTCAATATTAACCCCCCCACCCACCCCACACAATAACAGGTAGGAGATGGTTGCGGGGGAGTGAAAGAGTTAAATATAGGGAACACGATGCCAACCCTCCACTTTTGACAGCAAAAAATAACTAAAAGATTGATTAAGAAAGGGAAGATAGATTATGAAAGTAAATTAGCAAAAAATATAAAAACAGATAGCAAAAGTTTCTATAGTTATATAAAAAGAAAAAGGGGGGCTAAAGTAAATGTTGGGCCCTTAGAGGATGGGACCGGGAAATTGATGGTGGGAAACATGGAGATGGCAAAAACCCTGAACAAATATTTTGTATCAGTCTTTACGGTAGAGGACACTAAGAATATCCCAACACTGGACAAACAGGGGGCTCGAGGGGGGGAGGAGCTAAATGCGATTAAAATCACTAAGGAAGTGGTACTTGGTAAAATAATGGGACTCAAGGCGGATAAATCCCCTGGACCTGATGGCTTACATCCTAGGGTCTTGAGGGAAGTGACGTTAGGGATTGTGGATGCATTGGTAATAATTTTCCAAAACTCCCTGGACTCAGCAAAGGTCCCGGCAGATTGGAAAACTGCTAATGTAACACCCTTATTTAAAAAGGGGAGTAGGCAGAAGGCTGGAAACTATAGACCTGTTAGCCTAACATCTGTGGTTGGTAAAATGTTAGAGTCCATTATTAAGGAGACAGTAACGGGACATTTGGATAAACATAATTTAATTGGACAAACTCAGCATGGTTTCATGAAGGGGAAGTCCTGTTTGACAAATTTGCTTGAGTTCTTTGAGGAAGTAACATACAGGGTGGACAAAGGGGATCCAGTGGACGTAGTATATTTAGACTTCCAAAAGGCATTTGACAAGGTGCCACACAAAAGATTATTGCTCAAGATAAAAAGTCACGGGATTGGGGGTAATATTCTGGCATGGGTGGAGGATTGGCTCTCTAACAGAAAGCAGAGAGTTGGGATAAATGGTTCGTTCTCAGACTGGCAATCAGTAACTAGTCGTGTTCCGCAGGGGTCAGTGCTGGGTCCCCAACTCTTTACAATCTATATTAACGATTTGGAGGAGGGGACCGAGTGTAACATATCAAAGTTTGCAGATGATACAAAGATGGGACGGAAAGTAGTGAGCGAGGAGGACATAAAAAACCTGCAAAGGGACATAGACAGGCTAAGTAAGTGGGCAGAGATTTGGCAGATGGAATACAGTACTGGAAAGTGTGAGGTTATGCACTTTGGCAGGAAAAATCATAGAGCAAGTTATTATCTTAATGGCAAGAAACTGGAAAGTACTGTAGTACAAAGGGATCTGGGGGTCCTGGTGCACGAAACTCAAAAAGTTAGTATGCAGGTGCAGCAAGTGATCAAGAAGGCCAATGGAATGTTGGCTTTTATTGCTAGGGGGTTGGAATATAAAAACAGGGAGGTATTGCTGCAGTTGTACAAGGTATTGGTGAGACCGCACCTGGAATACTGCATACAGTTTTGGTGTCCATACTTAAGAAAAGACATACTTGCTCTCGAGTCAGTACAAAGAAGGTTCACTCGGTTAATCCCGGGGATGAGGGGGTGGTCATATGAGGAGAGATTGAGTAGATTGGGACTCTACTCATTGGAGTTCAGAAGAATGAGAGGCGATTTTATTGAAACATATAAGATTGTGAAGGGGCTTGATCGGGTGGATGCGGTGAGGATGTTCCCAATGATGGGTGAAACTAGAACTAGGGGGCATAATCTTAGAAGGGGCTGCTCTTTCAAAACTGAGATGAGGAGAACCTTATTCACTCAGAGGGTGGTAGGTTTGTGCAATTTGCTGCCCCAGAAAGCTGTGGAAGCTACATCATTAAATAAATTTAAAACAGAAATAGATAGTTTCTTAGAAGTAAAGGGAATTAAGGGTTACGGGGAGCGGGCAGGAAATTGGACATGAGTCTAGGTTTGGAATGGTCACGGCCCTGTGGGTAGTGGAGTGGGCCCAGGAGCTGTGTAGCCTGGTTCTGCTCCTACTTCTTGTGTTCTAATTCTGTGTTCGATTTCAGGAGATGGTTTTATTCCTGTTCCTGGCTGGGTGGAGATCGCCTTTACAGAAGGTAAGTACTGTAGAAAATATAGGGACAGAGTGATCTCCTGGACGAGTTTCAATCGCCTAGATGGGTCGGAGAGGAATTTCCCAGATTTTTCCTCCCAAATTGGCCATTGGGTTTTTTATCTGGTTTTTTGCCTCTCCCGGGAGATCACATGGGTTCGGGTGGATCGAGAGGGGTAGAAGATTTGAGGTTAGGATCAGATCAACCATGATCTTATTGAATGGTGGAGCGGGCTCGAGGGGCCGATTGGCCTACTCCTGCTCCTATTTCTTATGTTCTTATGTTTATTATGGCACCCACAATGCACTTGGGTGCTCGATTTAACATTCACTGCTGCTGCACGGGTTTCCCAATGGGTTAGGAAACCCGGAAGTTAAAGGGAGGCAGTAGCTGTGAGTGCCTTTTTCAGCACTCCTTGTGGGTCAGGAGGAGCAGAAGCACACCCTCTGGCCCCTCAAGGAAGCCTTCAGCTTCCTGTAGCCCGATAGACATCGTCCTGAAGACTCGGGCTCCAGAAATAGCCGTGCCTCTAGCCAAGCTGTTCCAGTACAGCTACAACATTGGCATCTATCCAACAATGTGGAAAACTGCCCAGGTATGTCCTATCCACAAAAAGCAAGACAAATCCAATCCGGCCAATTACCGCCCCGTCAATCTACTCTCAATCATCTGCAAAGTGATGGAAGGTGTCATCGACAGTGCTATCAAGCGGCACTTACCAAGAACCTGCTCACTGATGCGCAGTTTGGGTTCCGCCAAGACCACTCGGCTCCCGACCTCATTACAGCCTTGGTCCAAACATGGACAAAGGAGCTGAATTCCAGAGGTGAGGTGAGAGTGACTGCCCTTGACATCAAGGCAGCATTTGACCGTGTGTGGCAGCACGGAGCCCTAGCAAAACTGAAGTCAATGGGAATCAGGGGGAAAACTCTCCACTGGCTGGAGTCATAACTAGCACAAAGGAAGATGGTTGTGGTGGTTGAAGGTCAATCATCTCAGCCCCAGGATATCGCTGCAGGAGTTCCTCAGGGCAGCGTCCTAGGCCCAACCATCTTCAGCTGCTTCATCAATGACCTTCCCTCCATCATAAGGTCAGAAATGGGGATGTTCGCTGATGACTGCACAGTATTCAGTGCCATTCACAACTCCCCAGATAATGAAGCAGTCCATGCCCGCATGCAACAAGACCTGGATGACATTCAGGCTTGGGCTGATAAGTAGCAGGTAACATTCGCGCCACAGAAGTGCCAGGCAATGATTACCTCCAACAAGTGAGAGTCTAACCACCTCCCCTTTTCATTCAACGGCATTACCATCGCCGAATCCCCCACCATCAACATCCTGGGGGCTCACCATTGACCAGAAACTTAACTGGACCAGCCACATAAATACTGTGGCAACAAGAGCAGGTCAGAGGCTCCGTATTCTGTGGCGACTGTCTCACCTCCGGACTCCCCAAAGCCTTTCCACCATCTACAAGGCACAAGTAAGGAGTGTGGTGGAATACTCTCCACTTGCCTGGATGAGTGCAGCTCCAACAACACTCAAGAAGCTCAACAACATCCAGAACAAAGCAACCTGTTCGATTGTCACCCCATCCACCACCTTGAACATTCACTCCCTCCATCACCGCTGCAGTGTGTACCATCTACAAGATGCCCTGCAGCAACTCGCCAAGGCTTCTTTGGCAGTACCTCCCAAACCCGCGACCTCTTCCACCAAGAAGGACAAGGGCAGCAGGCACATGGGAACACCACCACCTCCAAGTTCCCCTCCAAGTCACACACTATCCTGACTTAGAAGTATATTGCCGATCCTTCATCGTCGCTGGGTCAAAATCCTGGAACTCCCTACCTAACAGCACTGTGGGAGTACATAGAAATATAAAAGATAGGAGCAGGAGTAGGCCATTCGGACCCTCGAGCCTGTTCTGACATTTAATGAGATCATGGCTGATCATCCAAATTCAGTACCCTGTCCCTGCTTTCTCCCCATATCCCTTGATCCCTTTAGCCTTAAGAAAGATATCTAACTCCTTCTTGAATATATTTAATAAGCTGGCCTCAACTGCCTTCTGTGGTAGAGAATTCCACAGGTTCACCACTCTCTGGGTGAAGAAACTCCTCCTCATCTCAGTCCTAAATGGCTTACCCCTTATCTTTAGACTGTGGCCCCTGGTTCTGGACTCCCCCGCCATCGGGAATATCCTTCCTGCATCTAGTCTGTCTAGTCCTGTTAGAATTTTATAAGTTTCAATGAGATCCCCTCTCATTCTTCTAAACTCTAGCAAATATAAGCCTTTTTGACCCAATCTCTCTTTATACGTCATTCCTGCCATCCCAGGTATCAGTCTGGTGAGTCTTCGCTGCACTCCCTCCATGGCAAGAGCATCCTTCCTCAGATAAAGCGACCAAAACTGCACACAATACTCAAGGTGTGGTCTCACCAAGGCCCTGTACAACTGCAGCAAGACATCCTTGCTCCTGTACTCAAACCCTCTCGCTATGAAGGCCAACATACCATTTGCCTTCTTAATCGCCTGCTGCACCTGCATGCTTACCTACAGCGACTGGTGCACAAGGACACCCAGGTCTCATTGCACTTCCCCTTCTCCCAATCTATTGCTGTTCAGATAATAATCTGACTTCCTGTTTTTGCCACCAAAGTGGATAACCTCGCATTTATCCACATTATACTGCATTTGCCATGCATCTGCCCAATCACCCAACCTGTCCAAATCATTCTGGAGTTTCTCGGCATCCTCCTCACAGTACCTTCGCCACATGGACTGCAGTGGTTCAAGAAGGTGGCTCACCACCACCTTCTCAAGGGCAATTAGGGATGGGCAATTAATGCTGGCCTTGCCAGCGACGCCCAGATCCCATAAGCGAATAAAATAAAAAGCCAGCCTACCCTACCCCACTCCACCCCAGACTTCCCAATTGCTGAGAAGCATCACCAAAGGTCCCTCACTGCGGCCTCCTGCCACTGGTATTAACTCCCACCCGCCTGCCAGGCAGTCCATTTGGCCGGCTGCGAGTCAGGAAACAGAGCTAAAAAATATTAATGAGGTCCTGCCGTTACAGCCTTTCCGGGTTCTTCAGCCGTTTAGGCCTCACCCACACCCTCCTCATCGCCCCGTAAATATCGGGGCCTT
The DNA here is from genome assembly GCF_052327205.1 of Somniosus microcephalus. Taxonomy (NCBI): domain Eukaryota; kingdom Metazoa; phylum Chordata; class Chondrichthyes; order Squaliformes; family Somniosidae; genus Somniosus; species Somniosus microcephalus. Next base: position 310,594,680 of record NC_140990.1, on the reverse strand, counting down.
GGTGTCTAATCGAGGCAATTATTTACCGAGCACAAAATTTCATCTGACTTTTGGTCTAGTATAATTTGCTAGATGGATAAGCTGAAGCCATTTGATAGTTACGTACACTTACAGGTTTTGGGAGGTTTGACGAACCCTGGTGTTCTTCCTCGGTTTTAATTAACAACATACACCCATGTCCTTTAGCCTTGACTTGTAGAGTGCCCTTGTGCTTAGAGAGGGCTGTGGCCTCTCCTGGTTTGTGGTAAGTGTAGGTTTCTGACTGAATCAGTGATAACTTATTCATAATAGCAGAAACTGCCTCATTTATATGCTCTGCTACTCCAAATACTTTTAAACCTGGAGAAACCGTTCTGGTATACGTTATGGTGACACCTTTGTTTTGGATTTCAGGCAGTTCTGTGAGAATCAAGGAACTTTCCATATAGTCTACTTGCATCACTGTGGCAGGAATGAGCTGTGTGATCACCTGCTTATTGTCCAGATGACTATTTATTATTTTTGCAACATCTGCAACAATGCCTGAAAATCCTACAATTATTATGGCAGCTGGATTCTTCTCCTCTATGATTCTGCAGCCCTCACTGCTTGACTGGATATCAGATTTCAAATCATTAAGCAACCTTTTCCATTCGTCAACTTCAGTGACTTTGATTTGCTGTGGAGTGAAGTCAATCCTTACTTCCTGGAACAACTGCTTTATTTTATCTTCTACTTTCTTTACATCTGCCTTGACAGCCAAGAGTTGAACAGACTGTCTACGCACCAGTGTGGCCTTGATGTCCTTTTGAATGAAGTGAGTTTGCACAAATTTGTTCAGGTCTAGAGATTTTATAAATTCATCCATGTGTGAAGACAGATTGAGAGGCTTCCTTTCTAACTGGGACTGAAACTGGTTGATGACTTTTTGAGCTTGGCTAACTTTCTCCTTCAATCCTTTCAGCTTTAAGACTGGGGGAGCGACGTTGGTGGATATTTCCACAGAGGAAACGGTGTCTTTGACATGACTTTGCAGAAACTCCAACTCCTCGAGACTTTCCAATGGAATCTGCTCTTCGACAGTATTCCGCTCATCCTCTAATTCTTTGTTTGCCTTTTCCAATATTCCTTGTAGTTTTCTGGAAGTGTCTGAAACTTTACTTTGTTCCCCAACAACAACAATCTTGTTTTCTGTAGAACAGTAAAGGACATCAAAGCCAGGTGCCTTTAGTCCTCTGCTTTCGTTCTTCACTTTTCCCCACAAGTCTTTATCTATTGGAAAGTCTCTGAAGTCAAACTTCCCGATGAATTTCCGAATTGCCTCTTCTGCGTGCTTCTTCCAGTCCTTAGCAATTTTGTAGCACAACAATATATTTGCATCAAAAGAAGGCTTCAGAATCATTTGCTTTGAATTTGGAGAGTCTGTAAAGGTAATGTCACAATAAACATCCTTTGAAATTTCTTCTAACTCTTGGTTATAGAGACGAGTCTTCTGGATGTAGCTTAGAAGTGAGGGATTGATGCAAATGTCACATTGTTCAGGCTGTTTGATTTTCGGACCATTATCCCCATACAAAGATAGTTGCAGTCCATGGTAGTAGCGACTAACAGTCAACTGAAGACCTTTTAGGGAATGTTCCCTTTCAGCGACTCTTCTTACCACTGCAAAAATACAATTGGAAAAAAACAAACAATTTTAGTGAGTAGAAATAGATGTATCTATTATCTATCTATTCCTGTGTCATATTCCAGAATGTCGCACTTGTTACAGATGCAAAACAATCTTTTTTTTTGAAGCGAAAGCCAGTCAGTTCATGCCAGGCCCTTCTTACCAGGAGGTTTGGTCTCCGTATCACAGGAATGATGCCGAATTATTGAAGGGAGTCCTCAGCAATGCCTCAATACTGATTTCTGAACTTTAGAGCACTGAGCTCCAAAGAATGATAGTTTACTTTGCGACTTTGCTCTCTGGCGAAGAGGATGGGGAAGGGCATGATTGGGGTCTTTTCAGATTTTGCAGGTACGGTTAATTTGAATCGGAGAAAGGTCTGACAGGATTCAAAGGCTAATGGACAGATTTTAAAGTGGCAAAAGAAAATATGAATTTTAGGCAACTTTATTTGCATTGATGATAGAATTATGGAAGAGTACGAGAAGGGTGGTGAAATGGAAAGCCATGCAAGGTTTCAAAAAATAATTGGATGAATTCCTATCAGGAAGCGAGTATGGAAACTGACAGGAAGTTTACGAGGGTAGGCTAGATTATCTCACATGTCAAACATAGTGCTGGTGGAGGTTTGTTTCCAAAGCCACCCCCCATGATCCCCCATCACCTAAGATACTGAATGCCTGACTAACCATCATGCTAGATGATCCTTCAGAAGAACTCCAATCTCACAATATTATGCTTTCCATGGTATTGCATCAAAATAAGCAAGTCCGGATGATCAAAAACCAGCCCTGCCTGATTAGCCACAGCTGCCACCAAGGCATCAACCATTTCTGAAGGCCCGCAGAAGAAGGTACCTCAAAGGAAGAGAATCTTTATCATGCGCTACATCACTCCCAGGTTCCAGCATAGAGACTGGCACCCCAGCTGTGTTAGAGAGAGAGTTAGAGCGGTGTATCTGGTGAAGCAGCAGTAGATACCGGTGGTAGGGACAACCCAGGAGGTTGCTGGAGGGCAATGTCCTCTCCTAGCTCTGCTGAGGAGGACAGAGAGGCAGACTTCTGGGACTTCTAAGATGAAAACTGCTTGTTTCACAGAAGCAGCTATATCAGGTATTTAAAAGCCTGCCAAGGGGTTTCACCACCAGGAGTGAAAGAGGAGTCTGCTTCCAGCCTGTGTGGTGTCAGCTTGTGGTGGCCACCTCCAGGGATGCTGTAGCCCGGCCCTCACAACAGGAGTCAATGTTCACAGCCTTTGCAGCGTTGGTGGAGCTCGAACGGCGGCTATGAGTCAAACCTGTGCTCCGCCCTGGAGAGGCTGGTGTCCACCTTGGAGAGACTGATGGAACAAATGGATAGAGGCTTTCAAGGCATCTTCTGCAGTCTGCTCTCCCACAGATCAGTGGAAGTGAGGAGCCTCAGCCCCATGGGACTGGCAGTGATGCAGCGGAAGCAGCACACATTGCCCTATCTCGGCATGTCTGCACATCTGCTCCCTCGCCATCTCCTCTACCAATATCAACCATGGTGTCAGAAAGCCAGCTGGGCCAGACTGCCCTGGCAGTAGCCAAAGTGCTGCAATCTGCCGACGGGTTTTCAGAGGTTCGAGCTCTCAGAAGTCGCCAGCCACAAGGATCTCAAGGATTCTCCCACATGAGGAACAGCAGCCTTCCACCAACTCTCTGAAGCCACTGGGAGAGCACCTCGTAGGAGTAGCAAGGTTAGTGAACCTTTGCTTCAAAATGCTCTATGATGTCCCTGTTGGTCCCATGGCTCTGCTTGTACCTCTGTTACTCAGACGTGATGGGGTTGCGGAAGGGTGTCATCAGCCATGTGTAGGTGGTAACCCTTGTTCCTCCAGCAGCCATGCTTTGATGTTCCTGGATGAGTGGAAAAGTGGGGGGGAAGGATGAGTGTCACAAAGTGAAGGCTTTGTGCCAGCTGCCAGTGAACCTGGCACACATTTGCATTATCCTTCAGCGATAAGGATAATTGAGGGAGATGAATTCCTTCTTGTTGATATAAGCTGCTGGTTCATCTTCTGGTGCCCTGATAGCTACAAGCATGCAGTCTATTATGCCCTGGACACGAGGGAAGCCGACCACTGCTGTAAATCCCAGCGCTGCCTCATTCTGGCTGTTGGCGCCCATTGGGAAGGCAATGTACTGCTCTGCTTTGGCAAGGAGGCCATTGGTGACCAGCCAGATGCAGCTGCACACTGAGGAATGGGAAATGCGAGTGATACCCATTGTAGCAGCCTGGAATTTAAGGGCGGTGGGAACTTTGAGAGCCAGTGGCAAAGCACGGTCCTGCAACAACAGCCTGGTGAAGCACAGCCTCCTCACACACTGTTCCTCAGAAATAAGAAACCAACTGACTATAGACCCTTGGCCTAGAGATCCTGTGGACTGAGTAAGGCCTTTTACGAGCAGATCCTCCTCACCTGCTGTCTTCTAACAGGCCCACCTGCTGCATTGTCCTGCTGTCTTCTAACAGGCCCACCTCTTGCATTGTCCAGCTGTCTTCTAACAGGCCCACCTCCTGCATTGTCCTGCTGTCTTCTAACAGGCCCACCTCCTGCATTGTCCTGGTTGTGGAGGCTGCTGTTGCTGCTGCTCCTCTTCCCCCAACTGCTCATCCATCCAAAGGAAAGAAGCACAATTATCACCCATGATGAGCAACGAGTGCTTAATCAGGGTAAGTAAGGGGGACAAGCATCAGATCAAAGCAAACAGGAAACACAGAACTGCCTTGGAAATGCACTACTCACAATAGCACACAGATCGTAAAGACCTGAGTGCCTACAGGCGAGTGTCCCGTTAAATCCAGCTTCCAGTCCTGTCAGTCAGTTTGTGAAGCCAATCCCACTGGGCTTCAATAGTTTGCTTCTGGGCTGGTCGTCTGAGTCAACTGCGGAGCTAAAATGGCGGTCGGCAGGTTTCCGGTCGGAAAGGGGCGGTAAGTTGATTTTCCCGATTTTAACCGCTCACCCATCTCATTCTCATCGAGCGTATTGGGTTAAAATCAGGGTCGTAGATAGATACTGTGAAGATTAAACTTAGAAACAATGTGCTGGAAAGATAGCCAGCAAGAGATAAATGATTTATAACATTTGAATACATCAATTCTTTTCGTTAAAAAATGAAATACTGTACCCTCCTGATCTTGAAAACGAAGAATAGCTGTCTTTTCAAATCTTTTGATATTAATTTCTGCGATTTCCCCACCACCACTGCGTTTGGTATTTGAAAAGTACAAGTCCAGGAAGTCATCGGTCAGACTAGGATCAATTCCTTCTATCTGCACAGTATCTGTCTTCTCCAGACGGTGGGCAGTGATAACATTGTTGTCAAATGGCTTCTGACAACAATTCTGCAGAAAGGAGTTGGCATCTAAAAAAGCAACGTAAGGGAAAATTCTGTATTACTGCACGCGGGCACATTAATCACAAACTTCAATACAGGCCTCAGTGAAACCACTTCATTCAGTTCCATACATCAATCAACCTGGCTTCACCCTGAAACATGCAAATAAATGAACTGCTGCTGCTAAAAAAATTTAGAAAAGAATAAAGTGTGAGAATACCAACCTATATCAGTTTCAAATGTGACTGCCACTGTTTCACCATCTTGCAGAGGTTCGATATGATGCCCTGTGTTGTTGCTGAGGCTGTCAACATACAGTGAAATATACTCTAACCTCGAGTTACCATCAAAACCTCTCAGAACAAATTTTCGGGGCTCGTACTTTTCCTCTTCTTTACCTTTATCATATAATTGCACTTTCAGAGTTTTGCCCCCCACCTCGTGCTGCTTTTGTGAAATAATTTTTTCCAGGCCTGTAAACATAAACCAGAATGGCAAAATAATCAGTCAGTCAAATGTATCTATGTATGAACCTTACATTCCTTAGAGTACCCATCACAGCCATAGCGCTCTTTAGACATTGTGCAAGTCGAACTGCTTTCACAAAATAACTCGCTCGATAACCTGATGTAATAGGCAACAAAGAATAGGTTAGCAATTGTGTTAAAACAGCACACAAAGGAATTTTACACAAACTCATCAATCCAGTGAGCTACCAATGGAAATTAAGTCACTAAGCTCGAAGGTTTACTGTGTTCACTATTTGAATTGAAATCGTAAATGCCTTCCTTATCTATAGGATTATGATATTCGCAGCAAATAGTGAACTAAGGAAGGTTCCCTCATAAACTCTCAATCTCACTCATCCAGCTCTTGAGCATGGCTATAGAGTGAAAGAATTGGTCAGGTGTGTTGCTCTGAGATTGGAGCCTTGCGTACAAAGGAAGTTCTGATGAAAGATCACCGACCTGAAACGTGAAATCTGATACTCTCTCCACAGATGCTGCCTGGCCTGCTGAGTATTTCCAGTGTTTTCTGTTTTAGTACAAAGGAAGGATTGTTTTCCTTCTGGCCTGTTGTTAAAACTGACCTGAGAATGTGTGGTGTGATGCCGAGTGTCAAAAGGGGGAAAATGATACATCACCTCAGCTTGATGAGCACAAAAACAGCAAGTTTTATTGTCCCTTCTTTCCAGTTGTGTAAATAATGTCATTGTGGCTCTCCTAATGGCTTGTGGAAGAGAATATCATGTTTTGGGATTTTGGATCGATTTTTCTCGCACAAAAAGGATTTTGAGACTGAGTTATGATTAAGAGTTGTGCTTTAAAACAAAGTGAATTGAGAAAGATTTAAAACGGAATGGCTAAAGGCTGTAGATATTGAATAATGTGTATTAAAGATAGATGAGCCAGACTGGAAGATCTCACAACTCACCGTCTATCTCAAACTGATACATTCAGGATCTGTTATCCCATCCCAGGCCCGTCAGACAGGATGGCCAGAGGCTTTAAGCAATTCATTGTCTCGTCTCAGGCGGCCAAGCAAATATCCATTCAAATGAGGCCCAAGCCCAGAAATGGTTCAGGACTCCCAACACCAGCTGACTTTGCACCTGTTGCAGGTGGAAGTCAAAAATTGTTCCATTCTCCCAACCCCAGATCACAAGGGGCTCCTATGATTACACCCCTAGGTTACACTATCATTGAATCATAGAATGGTTACAGCACGGAAGGAGGCCATTCGGCCTGACGAGCCTGTGCCAGCTCTCTGCAAGAGCACCTCAGTGAGTCCCACTCCCCCGCCCTTTCCCCGTAGCCCTGCAAATTTCTTTCCTTCGGATACTTATCCAACTCCCTTTTGAAAGCCGTGATTGAATCTGCCTCCTCGGGCAGTGCATTCCAGATCTTAACCACTTGCTGCATAAAAAGGTTTTTTCTTACGTTGCCTTTGGTTCTTTTGTCAATCACCTTAAATCTTTGTCCTCTGGATCTCAACCCTTCTGCAAATGGGAACAGTTTCCCTCTATCTACTCTGTCCAAACCCCTCATGATTTTGAACACCTCTATCAAATCTCCTCTCAATCTTCTCTACTCCAAGGAGAACAACCCTAGCTTCTCCAGTCTATCAACGTAATTAAAGTCCCTCATTACTGGAATCATTCTCGTAAATCTGCAAATTTTTAAATTGTACCCTGTATACCATGTCCAAGTCATTAATATGTTAATATGTATCAAGAAAAGTAGTGGTCCTAGAACCGACCCCTGGGGAACACCACCGTATACCTTCCTCCAGTCCAAAAAACAACCGTTTACCACTACTCTCTGTTTCCTATCATTTAGCCAATTTTGTATCCATGCTGCCACTGTCTCTTTTATTCCATGGGCTTCAACTTTGCTGGCAAGCCTATTATATGGCACTTTGCCGAACACCTTTTGGAAATCCATGTACACTACGTCAGCTGCATTACCCTCATCAACCCTCTCTGTTACCTCATCAAAGATCTCAATCAAGTTAGTTAAACACAATTTGCCTTTAACAAATCCATCCTGGCTTTCCTTAATTAATCCACGCCTATCCAAGTGACTGTTAATTTTGTCCCTGATTACTGTTTCTAAAAGCTTCCCCACTACCGAGGTCAAACTGACTGGCCTGTAGATGCTGGGTTTATCTTTACACCCTTTTTTGAACAAGGGTGTGACATTTGCAATTCTTCAGTCCTCTGGCACCACCCCCATATCTAAGAAGGATTGGAATATTATGGCCAGTACCTCTGCGATTTCCTCCCTTAATTCCCTCAGCATCCTCGGGTGCATCCCATCCACTCCTGGTGACTTATCTACTTTAAGTACAGCCAGCCTTTCTAATACCTCCTCTTTATCAATTTTTATCCTATCAAATATCTTCACTACCTCCGCCTTCACTATGTCTATGGCAGCATCCTCTTCCTTGGTGAAGACAGATGCAAAGTACTCATTTAGTACCTCAGTCATACCCTCTGTCTCCATGCATAGGTCTCCTTTTTGGTCCCTAATCAGCCCCACCCCTCCTCTTACTACCCTTTTACTATTTATATGCCTATAGAAGACTTTTGGATTCCCTTTTATGTTGGCTGCCATTCTATTCTCATATCCTCTATTTGCCCCTCTTATTTTCTTTTTCACTTCTCCTCTGACCTTTCTATATATAGCCTGATTCTCAGATGTATTTGCAACCTGACATTTGTCATACACGCTCTTTTTCTGCTTCATCATATTCTCTATCTGTTTCATCTTGCAGGCAGCCCTGACTTTAGTTGCCCTGCTTTTCCCCCTACCTCAACTGTACCTGAACTATTTCCTCTTTAAAGGCAGCCCATTGTTCCATTACAGTTTTGCCTGCCAATCTTTGATTCCAGTTTACCCGGGCCAGATCCATTCTCATCCCCGTGAAATTGGCCTTCCCCCAGTTAAACATTTTTACTCTAGATTGCTCCATGTCCTTTTCCATAGCTAATCTAAACCTTATGATATTATGATCACTGTTCCCTAAATGTTCACCTACGAACACTTGCTCCACTTGACCTATCTCATTCCCCAGAACCAGAAAGTTCTTCTGAACACACTTCAGAAATTCTTCCCCTTCTCTGCCCTTAACACTATTATGATCCCAGTCTATATTAGGATAGTTGAAGTCCCCCATTATTACTGCTTTATAGTTCTTGCACCTCTGTAATTTCTCTGCAAATTTGCTCCTCCATATCTTTCCCACTAGTTGGTGGTCTATAGAATACACCTAGTAGTGTAATGGCACCTCTATTATTTCTTAACTCTAGCCATATAGATTCTGTCCTTGAACTCTCCAGGACATCCTCCCTCTCCAGCACTGTAACATTCTCCTTGACCAATACTATCACACCTCCTCCTATCTTTCCTTCCCTATCTTTCCTGAACAATTACAACCAGGAATATTTAATACCCAATCCTGTCCTTTTTTGAGCCAGGTCTCAGTTATTGCCACATCCTATTCCCATGTGGCTATTTGTGCCTGCAGCCCACTTACCTTGTTTTCTAAACTTTGCGCGTTCACATACATACACTGTAAACGCATCTTAGACCATCCTGTATTCTCTCTTAGTTTGACCCCCCCCCTCCAATACCTTAATATTTCTTACTTTAGTGCTCTCTGCCTCTCCCAATCCTTTGAGCCCATCACCCTGCCAAATTAGTTTAAACCCTCCCCAACAGCAGTAGCAAACCTCCCCGCAAGGATATGGGTTCCGGCCCTGTTGAGGTTCAACCCGTCCCACCACACCCAAAACTGGTCCCAATGCCGAGGAATCTAAAGCTGTACTTCCTGCACCATCTCTCCAGCCATGCATTCATCTGTGCTATTCTCCTAACTCTGTATTCACTAGCGTGTGGCACCAGGAGTAATCTGGAGAGTCCTACCTTTGAGGTCCTGCATTTTAATCTCTTTCCTGGCTCCCTGAAAACTGCTTGCAGAACCTCATCCCTCTTTCTACCTATGTCGTTGGTACCAATATGGACCATGACCTCTGGCTGTTCATCCTTCTGCCTCAGAATGTTCTGCAGCCGCTCGGAGACATCCTTGACCCTGGCACCAGGGAGGCAACATGCCATCCTGGAATCACATCTGCGGCCACAGAATCGCCTGTCTGTTCCCCTAACTATCGAATCCCCTACCACTATTGCTCTCCTGATCTTCCTCCTCCCCCCTTTTACAGCTGAGCCACCCGTGGTGCTGCGGACTTGGCTCTGGCTATACTCTCCAGAGGAACCATCGCACTCACCAATACTCAGAGCCGAATTCTGGCTGGAGAGCGAGATGCACTCAGGGAACTCCTGCACTACCTACCTGCTCCTCCTCTTCTGTCTGATGGTCACCCATTCCCTTTCTGCCTGCACACTCTTTATCTGCGGGGAATAAATGGGTCATTTTCGGGTAGGCAGGCTGTAAGTAGTGGGGTACCGCAAGGATCAGTGCTTGGGCCTCAGCTATTCACAATGTACATCAATGATTTGGATGAGGGGACCAAACGTAATATATCCAAGTTTGCTGATGATACAAAGCTAGGTGGGAATGTAAGTTGTGAGGAGGATGCAAGGAGGCCTCAAGGGGATATAGGCAGGCTAAGTGAGTGGACAAGAACATGGCAAATGGAATATAATGTGGAGAAATGTGAAGTTATCCACTTTGGTTGGAAAAATAGAAAAGCAGAGTATTTTTTAAATGGTGAGAGATTGGGAAATGTTGGTGTTCAGAGGGACCTGGGTATCCTTGTACACAAATCACTGAAAGTTAACATGCAGGTACTGCAAACAATTAAGAAAGCAAATGGTATGTTGGCCTTTAGTACACGAGGAATAGAGTAAAAGAATAAATATGTCCTACTGCAATTATATAGGGCCCTGGTGAGACTACACCTGGAGTACTGTGTACAGTTTTGGTCTCCTTACCTAAGGAAGGATATACTTCCTATAGAGGGAGTGCAACAAAGGTTCACCAGACTGCTTCCTGGATGGTGGGATTGTTCTATGAGGAGAGATTGAGAGGACGAGGCCTATATTCTCTAGAGTTTAGAAGAATGAGAGGTGATCTCATTGAAACATACAAAATTCTTACAGGGGTGGACAGGGTAGATGCAGGGAGGATGTTTCCCCTGGCTGGGGAGTCCAGAACCAGGGGTCACAGTCTCAGAATAAGGGGTCGGCCATTTAGGACTGAGATGAGGAGAAATTTCTTCACTCAGAGGGTGGTGAATCTTTGGAATTCTCTACCCCAGAGGGCTGTGGAGGCTCAGTTATTGGGTATATTCAAGTCGAGGGGCCGAATGGCCTAATCCTGCTCCTATTTCATATATTCTTATGTGACCACCTCCTGAAACGTGCTATCCATGAAGCTCGCAGCCTCAGTGATGCCAGCTGCTGCTCAAGCTCCAGAACCCGGAGCTTGAGCTCTGTTGTATCCGTGTGTTAATGGAGACACGGAATGCAGGAGTTGGTTTAACAGGTGTTTACTGGACAAAGTCTGGAGGTGAACTAAAAGATACAAGACGCTATACAGGCTTATATACCCGAGTGGTCACTACCGGTATTACAGTACACAGGGGCTCTTAAAGGTACATACACTACAATTCCTCCCCTTTTAGATAATTAGTACATAACATTTTAAGTAATCATTAATTAACATGTATACAAGAACAATAATCTACACATTTGCTGCAGTTAATCAATTATAAGTCAGTCTCTCTGGAGGCTTCCTGACTCGGTCCGGATAACGCCTCGGTGGTGTAGCAGTTTTCGGTGGTGTAGTAGGTTCTTTTGGCAAGGTCGATTCGGCTTGAATGCCAGTGTCGGGTTCATCTGGTTCCAGTATCACCGGATCGGAGGTAGATATGGGTATCTCTACTTCATCGTTAGGCGTATAGGGTTGTGGTGTAGGTTGTCCCTTTTCGGATGACTCTATGATTTGGTCAGCATGGCGCCTTATTATGCTTTCTCCGATGTCCACGGTATACATCAGCGGTCCTAGTCATGTGCAGATAGTTCCAGGCTGCCATTTCTCGGTACGGTAGTCCCGGGCCAAAACTTGTTGACCTATCTGGAAGGTTCTACTTGGCCTTTCATTCATGCCTTGAAATTGCTGGTTCTCCACGTCCCTTCTGATGTTGGGCTTGATCAAATCCAGCCGGCATCTTAGGCTTCTATTGAAGAACATCATGGCGGGAGTTTGGTTTGTAACCATATGTGTTGCATTCCTGTACGCGAACAAGAAGTTATCTACCTTATGCTGTAGATTTATGTCTTCATTACCCATGGCCTTTATGGCCTTCTTGAAGGTCTGGACAAACCTTTCAGCCAATCCATTGGTGGTGGGATGGTATGGGGCGGACGTGTAGTGCTTAACCCCATTGTTTTTTAAGAACTTCCTGAATTCCTCGGACACAAATTGCGGTCCATTATCAGAACAGATCTGTTCAGGCAGCCCATTCCTGGCAAATATGGTCCTTAATACTGTGATGATTTTTTCCGTGGTGGTGGAGGACATCTTTATTACCTCCGGCCACTTGGAGTGTGCATCCACCGCGATTAAGAACATTGAGTCCATAAATGGACCAGCAAAGTCGATATGTACCCTTTGCCATGGAGATGAGGGCCACTCCCATGGATGTAGAGGGGCTTGTGGTGGGGCGTTTTGGACGTTCTGGCATCCTAGACAGCTCTTGGTCATTTCTTCGATGTCTCCATCGATACCTGGCCACCACACAAACGCTCTGGCTAGGTTCTTCATTTTCACTCCACCCAGATGCCCCTCGTGAAGCTCCTTTAGCACTTTATCCTGGAGTTTGGGTGGAATCACCACTCTGGATCCACACATCAAGGTTCCTCGGCACACTGACAGCTGCTCTCTTCTTTGCGAGAATGCTGGCAACAGTGGTTCGCCATGTGCTGGCCATCCCTTCACCATTAAATCGTAGACTCGCGAAAGAGTCGGGTCATTTCTCCTTTCCTTTTCAATGGTAGAATTTGTTACTGGTAGACATTCCACTATGGTTGAGTGGAACATCTCCACTGGGTCCACTGTAGGTGCCTCTTCTACCGTTGGCAACGGTAGGCGCGATAAACTGTCAGCATTCCCATGCTGTTTTGATCCTTTGTATTCTATGTCATATTGGTGTGCCCCTAGGAAAAGGGACCACCTCTGTAGCCTTTGCGCTGTCATAATGGGAACGCCCTTTTTAGGGTTGAATATGGAGACGAGGGGTTGATGGCCAGTCAACAAGGTAAATTTTTGTCCGTGCAGGTAATGGTTGAATTTCTTCACTCCCCACACCAGGCTGAGTGCTTCCCTGTCGATCTGGGCATAGTTACGCTCAGCTGCGTTCAATGAGCGTGACGCAAAAGCTATCGGCCGCTCCGAGCCATCAGGGAATCTATGCGATAATACCGCTCCTACGCCATAAGGGATGCATCGCACGCCAGTCTGATTGGCAGTGATGGGTTGTAATGAGCCAACACTTCCTTGGACGTGATCAAGCCTTTGCATTTATGGAAGGCACGTTTACAGTCTTCGCTCCATTTCCAAATTACTCCCGTTTGTAGCAGTGCATTAAGAGGGTGCAGAACAGTTGACAAGTTCGGTAAAAATTTATGATAGTAATTTATCAGTCCCAGGAATGACCTTAATTGTGAGACATTTTCAGGTGCTGGGGCTTTTATGACCGCTTCAATTTTTTCAGGTGACTTATGCAACCCTTCTTCGTTAATTATATGGCCACAATATGATATTTGTTTCTGGAAAAATTCGCACTTGGGGCGATTTGCTCGTAGGCCCCGTTCTCTCAGCCTAGTGAGCACCTGCTCCAAATTGGCAAGGTGCTCGTTGTCGTTTTCTCCTGTTACAAGGATGTCGTCTAGGTAGCATTGAGTCCCCGGAATCCCTTGCAGGACTTGCTCCATAGCTCTTTGCCAGATAGCTGGAGCTGATGCTACTCCGAAAACCAGTCGATTGTACTGGTACAGGCCTTTGTGTGTGTTTATTGTGAGATACTTTTTAGAGGCCTCCTCAACCTCCATCTGTAGATATGCCTGTGCCAAGTCAATTTTGGTGAAACGTTTCCCTCCGGATAGTGAGGCGAAAATGTCTTCTATCCTCGGAAGAGGATACTGTACCGTGTGAAGGACCGGGTTTACAGTCACCTTGAAGTCCCCACGGATGCGAATTTTTCTCTGTTCTTCAGATTTATCATTATTCAACGTTTTCTTCATGACCGGGACGATGGGTGTTGCCCACTCGCTCCAATCTACCTTGGATAACACGCCTGCCTTTTCCAAATTCTCCAGCTCTGCTTCGGCTGCTGGACGAATTGCGTATGGCACTGGCCTTGCCTTAAAAAACTTGGGAATTGCCGCATCTTCTACTTTTATTGAGGCGGTGACGCCTTTCAAGGTTCCTAGTTCCTGTTGAAACACTTCTTTGGCGTTGGCCAAGATGTCTTTTAATCGTTCAGGTATGACGTCATCATCATTTTTTTTCTTACTGGTCACCGTCAGTGCCTGAATGGAGTGCCAGTCTAAACGTATCTTCCTGATCCATTCACGTCCCAACAGCAGTGGACCACCATCTTGCAGAACGTATAAATACAACTTCTGTATTTCCTTGCCGTTGTATACAACAGGCACCTTTATTTTCCCTCTGGGGTATACTTTCTGCCCCGTATATGTCTTCAAGATAATGGATGTGTCTTTCAAAGGTACATGCGGAAATAGCCACTCGTAATCCCGTCGACTTATAACGGTCAGAGCTGATCCTGTATCTAGCTCCATTTTAACTGGGGACCCCGCTATCGTGAGGGTAACCCAAATGGTCTGGTAATCTTCTTTGGCAATTACATTATGTAATTTGAGACAGCTTAGTCTCTTGTTTCCGGAGTCGCTATCGCTCTTCTGGTCTTCGGAGCTACTGTCGGTCATCATTTGTACCTTTCTGTACTTTTCCTGATTGATTTTTTTTCTGTCAGTGGATTTTTTGTTTCCAGATCGGCATACACGTGCGATGTGTCCCATCTTTCCGCATTGCCTACATGCTTTGTCCTTGAACCAGCAGTCCCTCTGGTCATGGGTGGATCTGCCGCAGCGATAACATCTCTCGAAACCCCGTGTCATTTCATGGGTGCCAAAGTCCTGTGGCTTTTGCTGTATCTCTGCAGCTCCTCTTGCTGCTGTTTCGTATGATACAGCCACACTGAAAGCCTTGTCTAGTGTCAAATCTTTCTCAGAAAGTAGCCTTTTCTGTGTTCCTTCACTTAGGAGACTGCAGACGAATTTGTCTCGTAGAGAATCTGCCAGTCCTGCCCCGAATTGGCAGTGCTTTGACAGCTTTCTTAATTCGGTGAGGTAATCAGCGTTACTTTCATTCTTGTGCTGATTCCTCCTGAAGAATTTGAATCGTTCCGCTATCAGCAGCGGTGTTGGGTTTAAGTGCTCCTGTAGGGTATCAACAATCTCCTTAAAATTCTTTTCCATCGGTTTGGCTGGAGTGATTAAGTTTCATAACAGCCCGTATGTCCTTGCGCCCATCAGATTTAGAAGTACCGATGCCTTTTTATCATCCTCTACTTCATTCGCTGTGCAATATACCTCCACTCTTTCCACATATGTGGTCCAATCCTCTATATCACTATTGAAAGCAGTAATATTGCCAGTCTTAGGCATCCTGAAAATCAAAAATGGCGCCTCCTGCGCTTTCCTTTCTTCCCTGCCGAGAAAAAAATGGCGCCTCCCGGGCTTTCCCGCCGCTGCTGACAACGCTGTTCTCCGTGGTTTTTATTTACAGATATTTTTAATAGTTGGAGACTCGTTCCCGCCGGACTCTCTGGGACTTTTCCCTCCCTCTGCTTGGTCCGAACGCCGACCTGCTTTGCAGCGCCGGCCGTCTCCCGAGTGCTCCACCCTCCATCTCTGTTTGCCTCCGCCTTCCGACTCGCTGCTCGGACCTGCTGCAGAGCCACCCGATTGAGCCCCAGCCCGCTGCCCAGGAAGGATTAGTGCAGTACCTGCCACCAGCCCGGCTAGCTGGTGAACTCACAGTTTTTTTTTTCTTCGACCTTCGTCTGAGGAATCGATCTCCTTGAGGTGCTGCCGAATTGCAGGTAAGTCCGTTTCCAATTCGTCGCCACTGTTGTATCCGTGTGTTAATGGAGACACGGAATGCAGGAGTTGGTTTAACAGGTGTTTACTGAACAAAGTCTGGAGGTGAGCTGTTGCTAAACCCGAAACACTACAGTGTAGTGTCTCCCACCCTTCCACCTCCTCTAACCTTTTAGGGGTTAGGGGAAGTTGAAAAGGTAGGTTCAATTTATTTTATTTCAGGAGCCTAACCTAGGTGGAGAAGGTTCCAGGACAGGAGGCGGCAGTGAAAATACAACACCAGAAAACAGGTAGGTGACTGGTTGGTGAGTACTTTCACAAACTTATTCTAAGTAGAATTCAATAATTAAGCTAAATCGTAGTAAATAAAAGGGTATTGTAAGGGTTAAGTCATGGAAGGGCAGCTCGGACCCGTGTCATGCTTCTCCTGTGCCATGTGGGAAATCAGGGACACTGTCCCTGACAACTATGTGTGCAGGAAGTGTGTCCAGCTGCAGCTCCTAGCAGACCGCATGGCGGCGCTGGAGCTGCGAATGGACTCACTCTGGAGCATACGCGATGCTGAGGATGTTGTGGATAGCACATTCAGTGAGTTGGTCACACCGCAGGTAAAGGCTAGCTCAGACAGTAAATGGGTGACCAAAAGGCAGGGTAAAGGCAGGAAGGTAGTGCAGGAGTCACCTGCGGTCATCTCCCTCCAAAACAGGTTTACCGTTTTGGGTACTGTTGGGGGAGATGACTTATCAGGGGAAGGCACCAGCAGCCAGGTTCAGGGCACCATGACTGGCTCTGCTGCACAGAAGGGCGGGAAAAAGAGGGATAGGGCTATAGTGATAGGGGATTCAATTGTAAGGGGGATAGATAGGAGTTTCTGTGGCCGAGACCGAGACTCCAAGATGGTATGTTGCCTCCCTGGTGCAAGGGTCAAGGAGGTCTCGGAGCGGGTGCAGAGCATTCTGAAGGGGGAGGGGGATCAGCCAGTTGTCGTGGTACATGTAGGTACCAACGATGTAGGTAAAAAGAGGGAGGAGGTCCTACAAGCTGAATTTAGGGAGTTAGGAGCTAAATTGAAAAGTAGGACCTCAAAGGTAGTAATCTCTGGATTGCTACCAGTGCCACGAGCTAATAAGTTTAGAGAGAGTAAGATAGATAAGCTAAATACATGGCTTGAGCAGTGGTGCAAGGGAGAGGGATTTAAATTCTTGAGGCATTGGAACCAGTTCTTGGGGAGGAGTGACCTGTACCAAGGGGACGGTCTACACCTGAACTGTGAGGGAGCCGATGTCCTCGGGGTAATATTTTCCAGGGCGGTTCGGGAGGATTTAAACTAATTTGGCAGGGGGATGGGAACCTAGGTAGTGGAAAAGAGGGAAGTCATATGAAGTCAGAAATAGATGGTAGAAAGGTGAGAAGCAATAAGCAAAGGAGAGAAACACAAAGGGCCAAACTAATTCATAATGAGAGTGTGAAAAAAGCAAGCCTGAAGGCTTTGTATCTTAATGCTAGAAGCATTAGGAACAAGGTGGATGAATTAGTTGTGGAAATAGAGGTAAACAAGTATGATTTGATTGGGATTACAGAAACGTGGCTGCAGGGTGGGCAAGGCTGGGAACTTAACATCCAGGGATATACAATATTTAGGAAGGATCGGCAAAAAGGTAGGGGAGGTGGGGTAGCATTGCTGGTAAAGGAGGGGATTAATGCAATGGAAAGGAAGGATATTAACTCGGATGAAACGGAATCTGTATGGGTAGAAATGAGAAATAGCAAGGGGAGGAAAACGTTAGTGGGTGTGATATATAGGCCTCCAAATAGTAATATGGAGGTGAGGGAAGGCATAAAAAGGGAAATTAGAGAAGCGTGCGATAAGAGCACAGCTGTCATCATGGGTGACTTTAATTTACATATTGATTGGACTACCCAAATTAGTAAAAATTCTGAGGAGGAGGAATTCCTGGAATGTTTTCGGGACGGTTATCTGGACCAATATGTCGAGGAGCCGACTCGAGATCAGGCCATTTTAGACTGGGTATTGTGCAATGAGAAGGGACTTATCAGCAATCTTCTTGTACGAGGCCCCTTGGGTCAGAGCGATCATAATATGATCGAGCTCTCAGTCGAGATGGAGAGTGAGGAAATTGAATCAGAGACTAAGGTCCAGAACTTAAATAAAGGGAATTACGAGGGTATGAGACGGGAATTGGGTAAGATTGATTGGGTGGTGTTTCTGGGGGGATTGACAGTGGATAGACAATGGCAAGCATTCAAAGATAGAATGGAAGAATTCCAGAACATGTTTATACCGGTTTGGCATAAAAATAAACCTAAAAAGGTGACTCAACCGTGGATAACGAGGGAAATTAGGGACAGCATAAAATCAAAAAAAAGGGCATATCAACTGGCAAAAAAAAGCACCAGACCGGAAGATTGGGGGCAGTACAGGATACAGCAAAAGAGGACAAAGGGATTAATCAGGAAGGGGAAAATAGAATACGAAAGTAAACTTGCAGCAAACATAAAGACAGACTGCAAAAGCTTTTATCGGTATATCAGGAGGAAAAGACTGGTAAAATCCCAAGTCGGTCCCTTGCAGTCCGATTCGGGAGAATATATAATGGAGAATAAGGAAATGGCAGACCAATTAAACTCATACTTTGGTTCTGTATTCACAAAGGAGGACACAAATAACCTCCCAGGAATATCGGCAAACATAGGGACTAATGAGAGGGAGGAGCTGACAGAAATTAGTATCTCTAGGGATATGGTGTTGGGTAAGTTGAGGGGACTGAAGGCCGACAAATCCCCGGGGCCTGATAAACTACATCCTAGGGTACTTAAGGAGGTGGCCCTGGAGATAGCAGATGCTCTAAGGATCATCTTCCGGAACTCCATTGACTCGGGAACAGTACCCGTGGATTGGAGGGTAGCTAATGTTACCCCAATATTTAAAAAGGGGGGTAGGGAGAAAGCAGGGAATTATAGACCAGTAAGCCTTACATCGGTTGTGGGCAAAATGCTAGAGTCCATTATTAAGGATAAAATAGCGGAGCACTTGACAAATGGGGAAAGGATCGGACAGAGTCAACATGGATTTACAAAGGGTAAATCGTGTTTGACTAATCTGCTGGAATTTTTTGAGGAAGTAACTGGTAAAATAGATGGGGGAGAGCCAGTGGATGTGGTGTACCTTGACTTCCAGAAAGCCTTCGATAAGGTTCCACACAAAAGATTATCATGCAAAATTAAGGCTCATGGGATTGGGGGCAAAGTATTAACGTGGATAGAGAACTGGCTGGCGGATAGAAAACAGAGAGTTGGAATAAACGGCTCGTTTTCGGAGTGGCAGGCAGTGACCAGCGGGGTGCCGCAAGGATCTGTCCTGGGACCCCAGCTGTTCACAATATATATAAATGATCTGGATCAGGGAATTGGATGCAATATTTCCAAATTCGCTGACGACACTAAACTAGGAGGAGGGGTGGGCTCTGATGAGGATGTCAGGAGGCTACAGTGCGATTTGGACAGGTTGGGGGAATGGGCGGATACGTGGCAGATGCACTATAATGTGGATAAATGCGAGGTTATCCACTTTGGGGGTAAAAACAGGAGGGTAGATTATTATCTAAATGGCAATAGATTGGGAGATGGGGAAGTGCAGAGGGACCTGGGTGTTCTTGTGCACCAGTCACTGAAGGAGAGCATGCAGGTGCAACAGGCGATTAAGAAGGCAAATGGTATGTTGGCCTTCATATCAAGGGGGTTCGAGTATAGGAATAGGGATACCTTACTACAGCTGTACAAGGTGCTGGTGAGACCGCATCTGGAGTATTGTGTACAGTTTTGGTCGCCCCATCTGCGGAAGGATGTTCTTGCCATGGAAAGAGTGCAGCGGCGATTCACCAGGCTGATACCTGGAATGGCGGGAATGACCTACGAGGAGAGATTGAATAGTTTGGGCTTGTACTCACTGGAGTTTAGAAGATTGAGAGGGGATCTCATCGAAACATATAAAATTATGGCAGGCCTGGACAGGCTGAATTCAGAGAGAATGTTTCCAATGGCAGGGGAGCACAGAACCAGGGGCCACAGTCTAAAAATAGCGGGCAAATCATTTAAAACAGAGATGAGGAAGAATTTCTTCACTCAAAGAGTGGTGAGCCTGTGGAATTCCCTGCCACAGAGGGCTGTGAAGGCTAATTCAATAAATATTTTCAAGAGAGAATTGGATATATTTCTGAAGGCTAAGGGGATTAAGGGTTACGGAGAAAAGGCGGGGACGGGGTACTGAACTGGTAAGATCAGCTAAGATCTCAGACGAAGATCAGCCATGATCTCATTGAATGGCGGAGCAGGCTCGAAGGGCCGAATGGCCTACTCCTGTTCCTATCTCTATGTTTCTATGTTTCTATGATACAAGACGCTATACAGGCTTATATACCCGAGTAGTCACTACCGGTATTACAGTACACAGGGGCTCTTAAAGGTACATACACTACAAGCTCCTCCGGCTGACAACACTTCCTGCACAGATGGTTGTCCACGGGAAGCGTCCTGGAGTCCTCACGCTGTGTTCTTGTCCTTCTCCTCTCAGCTCACTTTATGTTATCGCCACCTCCGCTGCCGCTGCTCCCGCTCAGGTCCGCACTGTGTTCTGGGCCTTCTCCTCTCAGCTCCCTTTATGTTATTGCCACCTCCGCTGCTGCCCGCCCCGCTCAGGTCCGCGCTCTGTTCTGGTCCTTCTCCTCTCAGCTCCCTTTATGTTGCTGCCACCTCCGCTGCTGCCAGCCCCGCTAAGGTCCGCGTTGTATTCTGGGCCTTCGCCGCTCAGCTCCCTTTATTTTATTGCCACCTCCGTTGCCTCTGCTCCCACTCAGGTCCGCGCTATCGTATAATGAGATACTGGGCAATACAGACATATTCCTCAATGTAAGACGTTCAGACTACTTATGGGAGTGACCAGTATTGCTGTACCCAAGAGAATATCTAAGATGGACCCAAAACTTGAAACAGAGGTGAAAACACGGTGCACAGTTCAGTGGGTTATTACAAAGCCCGGGAAGTGAGATTATTCTACGCTTCTGAAGAAGTGTGGCCACTGATTGATTGAAAGCCTGTTGGTGCAGGAGGGCTATACGGATGGCACTTTCGTAATCATCTCTCTTTCTCTCTCTCTGTCTTCCTCTTTTAAGTCAGGAACTTACCGTTAGAAAAACATTAAAGTCCAGCACTGAGAATGTGGATCAGTCTGCTGCTAGAGTATGTGTTGTATAAACATAGAAACATAGAAACATAGAAGATAGGAGCAGGAGTAGGCTATTTGGCCCCTCGAGCCTGCTCCGCCATTCAATGCAATCATGGCTGATCATCCAAATTCAGTACCCAGTCCCTACTTTCTCCCCATTCTCCTTGATCCCTTTAGCCTTAAGAAATATATCCAACTCCTTCTTGAATATATTTAATGAATTGGCCTCTACTGTCTTCTGTGGTAGAGAATTCCACAGGTTCACCACTCTCTGGGTGAAGAAATTCCCCCTCATTTCAGTCCTAAATGGCTTACCCGTTATCATTAGACTGTGACCCCTGGTTCTGGACTCCCCGACCATCGGGAACATCCTTCCTGCATCTAGTCTGTCCAGTCCTGTCAGAATTTTATAAGTTTCAATGAGATCCCCTCTCATTCTTCTAAACTCCAGCGAGTATAAGCCCAATCGTCCCAATCTCTCCTCATACATCATTCCTGCCATCCCAGGTATCAGCCTGGTGAATCTTCGCTGAACTCCTTCCATGGCAAGAACATCCTTCCTCAGATAAGGCAATCAAAACTGCACACAATACTCAAGATGTGGTCTCACCAAGGCCCTGTACAACTGCAGCAACACATCCTTGTTCCAGTGCTCAAACCCTCTCGCTACGAAGGCCAACATACCATTTGCCTACTTAACCGCCTGCTGCACCTGCATGCTTACCTACAGCGACTGGTGCACGAGGACACCCAGGTCTCGTTGCACTTCCCCTTCTCCCAATCTATTGTCATTCAGATAATAATCTGCCTTCCTGTTTTTGCCACCAAAGTGGATAACCTCACATTTATCCACGTTATATTGCATCTACCATGCACCTGCCCAATCACCCAACCTGTCCAAATCATCCTGGAGTTTCTCAGCATCCTCCTCACAGCACACATGCCCACCCAGCTTTGTGTCATCTGCAAATTTGGCGATATTACATCTAGTTCCCTTGTCTAGATCATTAATATATATTGTGAACAGCTGGGGTCCAAGGACCGATCCCTGCAGTACCCCACTAGTCACTGCCTGCTACTCGGAAAAAGACCCGTTTATTCCAACTCTTTGCTTCCTGTCTGCCAACCAGTTCTCTATCCAAGTCAATACCTTGCCCCCAATCCCATGTGCCTTAACTTTACACGCTAATCTCTTATGCGGGACCTTATCAAAAGCCTTCTGAAAGTCCAAATACACCACATCCACTGGTTCTCGCTTATCTATTTTACCAGTTACATCCTCAAAAAATTCCAGTAGTTTCGTCAAGCACGATTTACCTTTTGTAAATCCATGTTGACTTTGTCCGATCCTGTCACTGTTTTCGAAGTGCTCTGCTATTACATCTTTTATAATGGACTCTAGCATTTTCCCCACTACCAATGTCAGGCTTACCAGTCTGTAATTCCCTGTTTTCTCTCTACCACCTTTTTTGAATTGTGGGGTAACATTAGCTACCCTCCAATCCATGGGTACTGTTCCAGATTCCATCGAATGTTGGAAGATGATCAGCAATGCATCTACTATTTCTAGGGCCACTTCCTTAAGTACCCTAGGATGTAGGTTATCATAGTATAATGCAGAGAGTGCTTCCTTCTAACAATATTTTTATTGAATAATCTTAAGGCTTGCCTCATTTGTGTATTAAAATCTAAAGTCTACGAATTCCTTCGCGCAACACTAGCACACGAATGCTCGACAAAATAATGTCATATGAAGTGGTAAGCATTGATGGAATGCAATCATTTCTAGGCTGCTATCATTTTCATCCCTGCCACATATTCTATCTCTCTCTTTCTCTCAGATGATACAGTTAATGATATCGACATTTACCATCACTGCTCGGGCAGGTCACAAACCAAGAGCGTTCGTCATTTACAGAGATTTCCACATCTGGTGCAATTCTTTCAAAATACATTGCAACAACATCTGTATCAACTGGACCGTCACTGCGAACCAGCAGCTGGTTGGAGCTGCTTTCCTCTCTCTCGGAGGATTCCAAAACTGAAAGAGAAAAATGCATACATGAAGGACCCTTTTTCCTCAAATAATGACTGTGACACATAACGAGGGTCATAGCAGGATGTACTTTGATCTGCAGAAACAAAGTCTGTACCTGACTCTGCCACTGGAACTGGGAATCCTTGATTTTGAAATTCTTTTGCCGGGTTCTGCAGAAAGGAAAGCAGAAATAGAGTACTGTACGCAATAGGTGACTACATTGTTCTAGACAAAGTAATGGTGCATTGGATATAAATTAAATGAAAAAAAAAATACAAATAAAACAAAAAATAGTCAATTCACTTTCTATTTTTCCCCACTTTTCTCTCCTGCTCCCCTGAATGAGTTGGCTCATGCTGCGGTACGGTTCCATCACAGACCAATGTTCCCTGTTATATATTTTTGGGTGCATGGGTCCTTTAACGGGCTGCGCAGCCCATTCAATTTTTCGCGCATGTGCGGTTATTTCCATTGAAGTCGGTGAGCGGTCTGCTCACCGGGAACAATGTCACAGACACTGTTATACCTTTGGGGGTAAAAATTCAGTTGCTTTGCGCCTCCAGGGAGCGCCCTAAGACAGCGTTAACGGGGCACAAAGCAACTAGTGCCCGGGTGGGGTGCCGCCCAAGCCTCCCGCGGAATTCAGCGGGAGGTTAGCGACGGCGCTAACCGGTAGTGCCCCGCGGCGCTGCACCGCCGGCAATGACGCCATTGCCGTGCGCAACGCCCCGACCGCAATCTTTGGGAGCGCCCCCTGACTTACCACCAGACGCTGTGTCTGACGGGGTCAGGGGGGCCTACCTGCAGCCGGGGAAGCGCAATTTAAAGGCGAGGTGCGGGGCGGCCATTTTTGTCGCGCAAATGGGGCGCTACTCAATTTTTAGCCCTTGGTATCTAATTCAAGTAGACATTTTTCATGTCTGAACATAGATAGCTGTGTCATCAGCCATTTGACTGTGAGAGCCAGCACAGATGAGTCCACTCCTATCCTCACCCAACAGCCACATATACTTTCCAGTAGATCTCACTCAGTAGCGATCAGGGATCAAAATCGTAAGTGATTGTTCCCGCCTATGTCTCGAGGTGGGGAAGTCCATTGTGGCAACATAACTGCTGCCCCAGCTGAGATTCGCAGAGTCAGAACAGACCAGGAAATGGATCTGGAACTTTATGGTCTGTATAGCTTTGTATTATACCAGTCAGAGTCTTTACCCATTAGGAAGTTACCATTCATTTTAACAAAAGCCAGTCCCAGTACCAAATATGCTAATAATCTTAAAAGGAAGACTTGCGCCTTTCACAACCACAGGACATCCAAAAGCGCTTTACAGCCAATTAAGTATTTTGAAGTGTAGTCACTGTTGTAATGTAGGAGACACGGCAGCCAATTTGCACACAGCAAGCTCCTGCAAACAGTAATGCGATAATGACCAAATAATCTGTTTCAGTCATGTTGATTGAGGGATAAATATTAGCAGGGACACCGGGGATATCTCCCCTGCTCTTCTTTGAAATGGTGCCATGGGATCTTTTATGTCCACACGAGAGAGCTGACAGGGCCTCGGTTTAACGTCTCATCTGAAAAACAGCACCTCCGACAGCGCTGCCCTCCCTCAGTTCTGCACTAGAGTGTCAACCTAGCTTTTTGTGCTCAAGTCTCTGGAGTGGGACTATGAACCCACAACCTTCTGACTCAGAGGCGAGGGTGCTACCAACTGAGCCATGGCCGACAGTGTAATCACTGAAAACAATGTGATCGAGCGGCAGATTGAGCATGAAGGCAGATTATTTGGTTTTGGCTGTGACAGGAATTATGTTTACGCTTATAATTTATGTTTAAATTCTATGTCATCATTTCTTGGACGGCGGGACGGTTAAAACTTCTGAGATCAGTTTTATATACAATCCTACATTTACATCTTTAAATATGTATCAACAAAATGAGAAATGTTTGTCTTTGTACTATTTAAAAGTAATCTTCTTTGTAAAACCCAATTAATGGCAAACATCATGGTGGAAAGAATAAATAACGGAAATGTACATTCACATGAGAAGTGACTTACCTGTTCATGTTCATTCTGTTTTTGTGAACTGGTCACCAATTGACTTTGTTCTATTGCTGGCTCTCTGTTGGTGCCTGCTGTCACTCCAATGGACTTCCCAGAACTTCCTCTACTACTGTCCTCCTGAAAGAGCGTAACCAGAAGCTGGACTGGCTCCGGGTCTAACAGCCGCACCGTGTGGAACTCGTTCTTCACAACATTTTTCTGCACTGATGACACAGAATAAACATCAATCATTTTCATTCAGAATTTGGTAAGAATAACCTCCCTTTATCCATTAACGGTTGGCTTACTGCTTCCAGTCACAGTCGCCAAGATGTGGTTTATCAGACTTCATTGCATTTAATCATTAAAATCTGTTTTCATCATTTACCTACCGAGATTATACTATTTTCAGTCAGGCTACATTAGGACCTGGACATTATCCAGGCTTGGGGTAGCAAGTGGAGGTAACATTAATTTCACATAAGTGTCAGGTAATGGCCACCCCAAACAAGAAACTGCCCAACCCTCTTTCCTTAAACTTCAACAGCAACATCATCACCAATTCCTCCACCATCAACATCCTTGGTGTCACCAGTGTCCAGAAGTTTAACTGAACCGTGACTACAAAAGCACCATGTCTACAAGAGCAGGACAGAGGCAGGGAACTCTGCAACGAGTATTTCACCTCTTGACCCCTCAAAGCTTCTCCATCATCTAAAGGCTGAAGTTAGGAGTATGATAGCATGCTCACCACGCCCCTGGATGGTGCAGCTGCAACAACACTCAAGTAGCTCAACACCATCCAGGACAGAGCAGTCTGACAAATTGGCACCCTGCCACTGGACTCATTGGGCGAGATTTTGATGTTAAATGTAACCGTGAGTCTGACAGCGCTCACCATTATTTATGTGCAGATCGGACAGCAACTTTCGGTAACCACACATGCGCAGTTAAACACAGGAATCCGGAAGTTGCTGTCCGAGATGCCCTGCTCCTCCAAAAACTTCCCAAAAACTGTCTGTCACCGTCTGACTTACCATCATATACGCTGAACAACTTGAAGTTGCTGTACTTACCTCATAAGTACTAAACTCACCAAAATAATCTTAGGGCTTGTCCATTCCAGTTTAAGTACACTTTTAACCATGTGGTAACTTTTAATTACTGCCAAACAATGTCTCTGGTACTGAAAATTAACTTTTACAAGTGTGGAGTCTCAATCCTTCTGCTTTTAATTATTGCTGGAAATTTTTTTTAAATGCAATTCATTTTTTTACTTTTCTTTCTGTCTCTTATATCTCTCTCTCTTAATCCCATCTTTCGTTCCCTCTCTTTATTTTGCTTTCTGTACCTGATTTGACATTGAATTAAATATTCCAACTGACCCTTCGTGACTCAGCACTGATTCTTCAATCTGATTGGTTAAGGAGGTACACAGTAGCTTGCCCTGTTCACACAGACCCTGGATGACCTGTAGAGGGCGCTGCGCTTGGATGGTTGCCTGACAGGAAAAAGTGATGTCAGAGTAAAAAATAAGTGACGTTGGCACAAGGGAAGGAATTGATTGGTGAGTAGCTGGTAAATGTATTTTTTTTAAGTTTATCAGTTTATTTTTGCTAAGTTATTTAATAGCCTATTAAATAGAGGGAAAGAGCTGATTGGTGAGTAGCTGTGGAGTGATTTTGTTAAGGTTTAAGTTTATTTCTGCTGGGTTAGTTCTTAGTCTATTAAGTAGAGACATGGCAGAGCAGCTCAGTCCCGTGGAGTGCACATTCTGTGCCATGTGAGAAGTCCTGGATGCTTCACGTAGCCTGGACAAACACATGTGCAGGAAGTGTCACCAGCTACGGCAACTCGAGCTCCGGGTTTCGGAGCTTGAGCGGCGGCTGGAGTCACTGCGGTGCATCCGCGAGGCTGAGAGTTACGTGGATAGCACGTTTCTAGAGGTGGTCACCCCGCAGCTTATGAGTATGCAGGCAGAGAGGGAAATGTTGACCGCCAGACAGAAGAGGAGGACCAGGCAGGTAGTGCAGGAGTCCCCAGAGTGCATCGCGCTCTCCAACCAGTATTCTGTTCTGAGTACTGGTGAGGGCGATGGTTCCTCTGGGGCGTGCAGCCAGAGTCAAGTTCACGGCACCACAGGTGGCTCAGCTGCACAGGGTGGGAGGAAAAAGAGTGGAAGAGCAATAGTGGTCGGGGATTCGATAGTTAGGGGAGCAGACAGGCGTTTCTGCGGCCGTAGACGTGACTCCAGGATGGTATGTTGCCTCCCTAGTGTCAGGGTGAAGGATGTCACTGAGCGGCTGCAGGACACTCTGAGGGGGGAGGGTGAATAGCCAGAGGTCGTGTCCATATCGATACCAATGACATAGGCAGAAAGAGGGATGAGGTCCTGCAGGCAGAGTTTATGGAGCTAGGATAGAGATTTAAAAGTAGGACCTCAAAGGTAGTAATCTCCGAATTACTCCCGGTGCCATGTGCTAATAAGTACAGGAATAGGATAGAACAGATGAATGCATGGCTGGAGAGATGGTGCAGGAGGGAGGGCTTTAGATTCCTGAGGCATTGGGACCATTTCTGGGGAAGGCGGGACCTGTACAAGCCGGATGGGTTACACCTCAACAGAGCCGGGACCAATATTCCCACGGGGAGGTTTGTTGGTGCTGTTGGGGAGGGTTTATACTAGCTTGGCAGGGGGATGGGCACCAGCATATTGGAGTAGAAAAGAGGAATAAGGTGCATAAAAGAGTGAGTGCATTGGATAGTACTAGAGAAGATAGTACTAGAGGCGGAAGTAGCACCATATTAGATAGGAACAGACTAAGAAAAGACTATGAAAAATTAATATTTAAGGGTACAAGGTGTTCAGAAAAGATAGGGAAGGAAAAAAGGGAGGTGAGGTGGCAGTACTGATTAAGGAAGACATTGTGGTGTTGGAAAGGAATGATGTTCTTGAGGGGACAAGGACAGAATTCATTTGGTTAGAGTTGAGGAGCAAATAGGTATGATCACGCTATTGGGGGTATTTTCTGACATGTCTTCAAGAGAATTTCCTTGACCAATATGTTCTTGGCTCAACTAGAAAGGGGCATTGCTGGGTCTGTTGCTGGGGAATGAGGTGGGCCAGGTCGACCAAGTGTCTATGGGAGAACACTTGGGTACGAGTGATCATCGTATCATAAGATGTAGGTTAACAATGGAGAGGAGCAAGGAACAATCTAGAGCGAAAGTTCTAAACTAGAATAGGGCTAACTTCGATGGGATGCGAAAGATCTAGCCAGGGTAAAATGGAACCAAAGACAGACAGGAAAAACTGTAATGGAACAATGGGTGATCTTTAAGGAGGAGATGTTCCAAGTACAGGCGAGGTACATTCCAACAAGAGGGAAGGGTAAGGGAACCAAAGCAAGGGCTCCTTGGATGACGAGGGAGATAGAGAAGATCATGAAACAAAAAGGGGGTGTATGATGCATGTCAGGTAAATTCTTCAAGGGAGAACCAGACCAAATACAATAAGTTGAGAGGGGATGTGAAGATGACAATAAGATTGGCAAAGAGAGAATATGAGAGTAGAATGGCGGTTAACATAAAAGGGAACCCAAAAATCTTCTACTGGCATGTAAACAGTAAGCGGGTAGTAAGAGGCGGGGTGGGGCCTATTAGAGACAAAGAAGGTGATATATGTTTAGAGGTGCAGGGCAAGGCTAGAATACTCAATGAGTACTTTGTATCGGTGTTTACTAAGGCGATGAATGCTGACAAAATATCGGTAGAAGTGGAAAAGATAGAAGCAATGGAAGGGGTGAAAATTGATAGACAGGATGTACTAGAAAGGCTGGGTAAGCTTAGAGTGGACAAGTCGCCTGGTCCAGATGGCTTGCATGCCAGATTGCTAAGACAATTGGGGGAAGAGATAGCGGAAGGGCGTGCCTTAATTTTCCAATCTTCCCTAGATGCGGGGGAGGTGCCTGAGGATTGGAAAGGGGCAAATGTGACACCATTGTTCAAGAAAGGGTGTAAGGACAATCCTAGTAACTACAGGCCAGTCAGTTTAACATCAGTGTGGGTAAAGTTTTAGAAACAATAATCAAGGAAAAAATTAACGGGCACTTGGAGAAGTTTAAGCTAATTAAGGAGAGCCAACACGGATTTGTAAAAGGCAGATCGTGTTTGACTAATCTAATTGAATTGTTTGATGAAGTAACAGGGATGACTGATGAAGGGAATGCAATGGATGTTGTCTACATGGATTTTTGGAAGGCGTTTGACAAAGTACCTCATAGAAGGCTCACGGAATAGGTGGGTCAGTGGCAGATTGGATAATGAATTGGCTTAAGGACAGAAAACAGCGAGTTGTGGTAAATGGCTGTTCTTCAGACTGGAGGAAGTTAGACAGTGGTGTTCCCCAAGGGTCACTGCTTTTTTTGATATATATAAATGACATGGATATTGGAATACAGAGTAGAATTTCTAAATTTGCCGATGACACCAAACTTTGGGGGGGGGGGCAAACAGTGAGGATGATACCAATCGACTGCAACAGGACATAGAAAGACTAGTAGAACGGGCAGACAAATGGCAGATGGAATTTAATACAGAGAAGTGTGAGGTGATGCATTTTGGCAGAAGGAACAGGGAGAGGCAATATACACTTAATGGCATCGTTTTAAAGAGTGTGCACGGACAGCGGGACCTGGGAGTTAATGTGCATAGGTCCCTGAAGGTGGCAGGACATATTGAGAGAGTGGTTAACAAAGCATATGGGATCTTGGGCTTCATAAATAGAGGTATTGAGTACTAAAGTAGAGAAGTTATACTGAACCTTTATAAAGCGCTGGTTAGGCCACAACTGGAGTATTGCATCCAGTTCTGGTCACCACACTTTAGGAAGGATGTGAAGGCCCTTGAGAGGGTGCAGAGGAGATTTACCAGAATGGGTCTGGTGATGAGGGATCTTAGCTACATGGACAGGTTGGAGAAACTGGATTTGTTTTCATTAGAGCAAAGGAGGTTGAGGGGTGATTTGATAGAGGTGTACAAGATTATAACAGGTTTGGATAGGCTAGACGGGGAAAGGCTGTTCCCACAAGTTGATGGCACAAGGACTAGTGGACACAGATTTAAGGTTTTGGGCAAGAGATACAGGGGGGAAGTGAGGAAAAACTTTTTTACGCAGCGAGTGGCGATGACCTGGAATTTGCTGCCGACGGAAGTGGTGGAAGCGGAGACACACAATGTTTTCAAGGAGGGACTGGATAGGTAATTGAGGGAAATAAACTTACAGTGCTACAGGGATAGAGCAGGGGGAATGGGACTGACTGGATTGCTCTACAGAGTGCCGGCACAGACTCGATGGGCCAAATGGCCTCCTTCTGTGCCGTTATGAATCTATGACTCTACGTGTCACATATGTGGTGTTCCATTTGTCAAGTACATACTTATGAAGGTAATAAAAACAGAAAATTCTGGAAATACTCAGCAGGTCAGGCAGCACCTGTAGAGAGAGAAACAGAGTTAACGTTTCAGGTCGATGGCCCTTCGTCAGAACTGGAAAAAGTTGGAGATGTAAAAGGTTTTTAAGCAAGTGTAGGGGCAGTGAGAGGGGGGAGGAGGGAAAAGAACAAAACTGAAGTTCTGTGATAGGATGGAAGGCAGGAGAGATTAAAAGACAAAAGGGATGATGGTGCAAGGCAAAAGGAGATGGTAATGGGACAGTTAAGAAACAAAAGATGAGTCTAGATGAAGTGTAAATGGCAATGGCAGAATCATCAACAGCTGCCATGTGAAAAAAAAATGGGGCCGAGGTTATGGTCTGAAATTGTTGAACTCGATGTTGAGTCCAGAAGGCTGCAAAGTGCCTAATCGAAAGATGAGGTGCTGTTCCTCGAGCTTATGTTGAGCTTCATTGGAACAGTGTAAGAGACTGAAGACGGTGAGTTCAGAGTGGGAGTGGAGCGGAGAATTAAAGTGACAGGCGACCGGAAGCTCAGGGTCACCCTTATGGACTGAACGGAAGTGTTCCGCAAAGCAGTCACCCAATCTGCATTTGGTCTCCCCAATATATAGTGAGCAGCGAATACAGTATACTAAATTGCAAGAAGTACAAGTAAATCGCTGTTTCACCTGGAAGGAGTGTTTGGGGCCCTGGATAGTGGGAAGGGAGGAGGTAAAAGGGCAGGTGTTACATCTCCTGCACTTGCACGGGAAGGTGCCATGGGGAGGGGAGGGGCCATTGGGGGTGACTGAGGAGTGGACCAGGGTGTCGCTGAGGGTGCGGTCCCATCGGAATGCTGAAAGGTGAGGGGAGGGGAAGATGTGTTTGGTGGTGGGATCACGCTGGAGGTGGCAGAAATGACAGAGGATGATCCGCTGGAGAGCGCGAGTCCTTGGCAGCTGATTTAAAGGTGAGCGGGGCCCACGGGAGCTGATTTAAAGGTGAGCGGGGCCCACGGCAGCTGATTTAAAGGTGAGCGGGGCCCACGGGAGCTGATTTAAAGGTGAGCGGGGCCCACAGGAGCTGATTTAAAGGTGAGCGGGGCCCACGGCAGCTGATTTAAAGGTGAGCGGGGCCCACGGGAGCTGATTTAAAGGTGAGCGGGGCCCATGGGAGCTGATTTAAAGGTGAGCGGGGCCCACGGGAGCTGATTTAAAGGTGAGCGGGGCCCACGGGAGCTGATTTAAAGGTGAGCGGGGCCCACGGGAGCTGATTTAAAGGTGAGCGGGGCCCACGGGAGCTGATTTAAAGGTGAGCGGGGCCCACGGGAGCTGATTTAAAGGTGAGCGCGGGGCCCACAGGAGCTGATTTAAGGTGAGCGGGGCCCACAGGAGCTGATTTAAAGGTGAGCGGGGCCACGGGAGCTGATTTAAAGGTGAGCGGGGCCCACGGGAGCTGATTTAAAGGTGAGCGGGGCCCACGGGAGCTGATTTAAAGGTGAGCGGGGCCACGGGAGCTGATTTAAAGGTGAGCGGGGCCACGGGAGCTGATTTAAAGGTGAGCGGGGCCACGGGAGCTGATTTAAAGGTGAGCGGGGCCCACGGGAGAGGCTACAACGGACCGGTGAGTGTAAACAAGAAAAAAGTAACAGAAGTGTGACATCACCAGAAAGCAGGTAAGTGATTAGTTGGTGAGCATTACTCTAGTTCTCACTTTTTTCCTGGGCCCTGGACAGTGGGAAGGGAGGAGGTAAAATGGCAGGTGTTGCATCTCGTGCACTTGCACGGGAAGGTGCCGGGCAAAGGGGAAGGGATGTTGGGGGTGATAGATGAGTGGACCAGGGTATCGCGGAGGGAGCGGTCCCTTCGGAATGCTGAATGGGGAGATGAGGGGAAGATGGGTTTAGTGGTGGGGTCATGCTGGAGGTGGCGGAAATGGCGGAGGATGATCCGTTGAATGTGGAGGCTGGTGGGGTGAAAGGTGAGGACAAGGGGATCCCTATTGTGGTTCCGAGAGGGAAGGGAAGGGGTGAGAACAGAAGTGCGGGAAATAGAACGGACACGGTCAAGGGCCATGTCAACCACGGTAGAGGGGAATCCTCGGTTGAGGAAAAAGGAAGATATGTCAGAAGCATTAGTATGGAAGGTGGCATCATCAGAGCAGATGTGGCGGAGACGGAGAAACTGGGAGAATGGAATAGAGTCCTTACAGGAGGCGGGGTGGGAGGAAATGTAGCCCAGGTAGCTGTAAGAGTCAGTGGGCTTATAGAGAATGTTTGTCAATAGCCTATCCCCAGAGATGGAGACAGAGAAGTCGAGGAAGGGAAGGGAAGAGTCGGAGATGGATCATGTGAAGGTGATGCAAGGGCGGAACGGCCCTCGACCGTGTCCGTTCTATTTCCCACACTTCTGCTCTCACCCCTTCCCCTCCCTCCCGGAACCATGATAGGGTTCCCCTTGTCCTCATCCTGTCCACAAATTCCGGGCCAATAAATGTAAAAAAAAATTCAGTACCAAACATAGGAACAGGAGTAGGCCATTCAGCCCCTCCAGCCTGTTCCGCCATTCCATTAGATCATGGCTGATCTGTACCTCAGCCCCCTTTACCCACCTTTGCTCCTTATTACTTGATACCCTGACCTAACAAAAATCTACCACTCTCAGTCTTGAAAGCTTCAATTCACCCAGTATCCACAGACTTTTGGGGTAGCGAGTTCCCGATTTCTACTATCCTTTGTGTGGAGAAGTGCTTCCTGATTTCACTCCTGAAGGGTTTGGCTCTAATTGTATTCTGCCCTCTTGTTCTGGATTCCCCGACCAGAGGAAATAGT
Source organism: Somniosus microcephalus (assembly GCF_052327205.1). Lineage (NCBI taxonomy): Eukaryota > Metazoa > Chordata > Chondrichthyes > Squaliformes > Somniosidae > Somniosus > Somniosus microcephalus. The sequence goes on along the minus strand of NC_140990.1, from coordinate 310,561,427 downwards.
CACTTAATCTGTGTCCCTTTGTAACTTCCTGCTGCCATTCCTCCACTACATTAATAGGACAGTCAGAGAACAGAAAAACCATAAAAGATACAAATAGAACCAAAACATAGGATGGGCACAAACATCCTGAATGATTACTCACTCAAAGTAAGCAGACTTTGCGCTGCTTTCAAGTGTAAATTCCCAGTGGGAGCCTGGGGTCAATGCATTTGTTCTTCTCTGTACATGAATGGTTCAAATTAAATATCCCTGTGGTGGTGATGACTGGTTTCAGTGGATGCCCGGGAACATTTACACTGAATATAACATTAAAGGGTAAATTCCCTGATCATGCTCTCCCAGCCGAGAGTTGGGCTCGAAGGGAGCTACAAGATTCCAGCGCCGATTCACTCAGTGTTTGATCGGGGTATTTGCCCTCAAAAACCAAGGCAGTGATGAGCCAATGGTGTCTAATTAAATTGCTGAAAGCAACAGTTAATAATAATGACACTCCCCAGATATCAAAAGTTGCCTTAACGTGTGCTCTCAGACCAGTAGCGCATCATTAAATTCCACTCAAAATACTTCAACATAACCACAAGTTTATCAAGTGGCCAAGAGTTTATTACTGGGAAACACTGTGTCCATATTTTATACACCAGTACAAACCCGATGCGGGTCTAAATGTCTTTATCAAGATCAATTCTTACCTTGTTCATTTTTAAAATACACCAGGAATTTCCTCTGATCCTGGTGTAAGAACATAAGAACATAAGAAATAGGAGCAGGAGTAGGCCAATCGGCCCCTCGAGCCTGCTCCACCATTCAATAAGATCATGGCTGATCTGATCCTAACCTCAAATCTTCTATCACTCTGCATCCACCCGAACCCATGTGATCTCCCGGGAGAGGCAAAAAACCAGATAAAGACCCAATGGCCAATTTGGGAGAAAAAAATCTGGGAAATTCCTCTCCGACCCATCTAGGCGATCGAAATTCTTCCAGGAGATCACACTGTCCCTATATTTTCTACAGTACTTACCTTCTGTAAAGGCGATCTCCACCCCAGCCAGGAACAGGAATAAAACCATCTCCTGAAATCTAACAGAATTAGAACACAGTAGGAGCAGAACAAGGCTACACGGCCCCTGGGCCCACTCCACTACCCACAGGGCCATGACCATTCCGAACCCAGACTCATGTCCAATTTCCTGCCCGCTCCCCGTAACCCTTAATTCCCTTTACTTCTAGGAAACTATCTATTTCTGTTTTAAATTTATTTAATGATGTAGCTTCCACAGCTTTCTGGGGCAGCAAATTCCACAAACCTACCACCCTCTGAGTGAAGAAGTTTCTCCTCATCTCAGTTTTGAATGAGCAGCCCCTTATTTTAAGATTATGCCCCCTAGTTCTAGTTTCACCCATCATTGGGAACATCCTCACCGCATCCACCCGATCAAGCCCCTTCACAATCTTATATGTTTCAATAAGATCGCCTCTCATTCTTCTGAACTCAAATGAGTAGAGTCCCAATCTACTCAACCTCTCCTCATATGACCACCCCCTCATCCCCGGGATTAACCGAGTGAACCTTCTTTGTACTGACTCGAGAGCAAGTATGTCTTTTCTTAAGTATGGACACCAAAACTGTATGCAGTATTCCAGGTGCGGCCTCACCAATACCTTGTACAACTGCAGCAATACCTCCCTGTTTTTATATTCCAACCCCCTAGCAATAAAAGCCAACATTCCATTGGCCTTCTTAATCACTTGCTGCACCTGCATACTAACTTTTTGAGTTTCGTGCACCAGGACCCCCAGATCCCTTTGTACTACAGTACTTTCCAGTTTCTTGCCATTAAGATAATAACTTGCTCTATGATTTTTCCTGCCAAAGTGCATAACCTCACACTTTCCAGTATTGTATTCCATCTGCCAAATCTCTGCCCACTTACTTAGCCTGTCTATGTCCCTTTGCAGGTTTTTTATGTCCTCCTCACTCACTACTTTCCGTCCCATCTTTGTATCATCTGCAAACTTTGATATGTTACACTCGGTCCCCTCCTCCAAATCGTTAATATAGATTGTAAAGAGTTGGGGACCCAGCACTGACCCCTGCGGAACACCACTAGTTACTGGTTGCCAATCTGAGAACGAACCATTTATCCCAACTCTCTGCTTTCTGTTAGAGAGCCAATCCTCCACCCACGCTTTAATCTCACACTCTCCTCCGCCAGATTTCCTTTTGCTTTGAAAGTAAATGGCTAGTTTACTTTTGACTGAGTCCAGGTCGACAAGCAGTCCTGCTACTAACACGGGAAATCCAGCCATCCCTTGGCTTTCCTCATCGGAGAACCAAGTTTCAGCCTCGACTCCTGTCGATCCTCGGAATGAGCTCAGTTTTTTGGGAGGGTGAGTGTCCAACTGTGCTCTCAATGTTGTGAAACCGATCTCTTTGAAGCTTAGATTTTAGACCGAACGATGCTCGGAAATGTGAGCTGCCTATCCGAAATCGAAAGTGAAAGAATAGGAAAAAATAGTAATATTTGGAAACTCCCAGCTAGATTCCAAAGGTTTGAGATCTTGATCTATTTAAAAATAATCTATTATTTCCATCCTGGACAGGCGTTTAGGGACATATTTCAATCTGCTCAGTCTCCAGTTCACCCATTGGGGAATGCTTGTATTGTTGCCCATTGTCGATTGTTGCAAAAACCCATCTAGTTCACTAATGTCCTTTAGGGAAGGAAATCTGCTGTCCTTACCTGGTCTGGCCTACATGTGACTCCAGACCCACAGCAATGTGGTTGACTCTTAATGCCCTCTGAAATGGCCACTCAGTTGTAAACAACCGCTACGAAAAACAATAAGAATAAAACCGGACAGACCACCCGGCATCGACCTCGGCACCGTAAACGACAACGACAACAGCAAACCCAGCCCTGTCGACCCTGCAAAGTCCTCCTTACCAACATCTGGGGGCTTGTGCCAAAATTGGGAGAGCTGTCCCACAAACTAGTCAAGCAACAGCCTGACATAGTCATAATTACCGAATCATACCTTACAACCAATGTCCCAGACACCACCATCACCATCCCTGGGTATGTCCTGTCCCACCGGCAGGACAGACCCACCAGAGGTGGTGGCACCGTGGTATACAGTCGGGAGGGAGTAGCCCTGGGAGTCCTCAACATTGACTCAGGACTCCATGAGGTCTCATGGCATCAAGTCAAACATGGGCAAGGAAACCTCCTGCTAATTCCCACCTACCGCCCTCCCTCAGCTGATGAATCAGTACTCCTTCATGTTGAACACCAATTGGAAGAAGCACTGAGAGTAGCAAGGGCACAAAATGTCCTCTGGGTGGGGGACTTCAATGTCCATCACCAAGAGTGGCTCGGTAGCACCACAACTGACCGAGCTGGCCGAGTCCTAAAGGACATAACTGCCAGACTGGGTCTGCGACAGGTGGTGAGGGAACCAACAAGAGGGAAAAACCTACTTGATCTCGTCCTCACCAATCTACCTGTTGCTGATGCATCTGTCCATGACAGCATTGGTGGAAGTGACCACCGCACAGTCCTTGTGGAGACGAAGTCCCATCTTCATGTTGAGGATACCCTCCACCGTGTTGTGTGGCACTACCACCGTGCTAAATGGGACAGATTTTGAACAGATCTGGCAACTCAAAACTGGGCATCCATGAGGCGCTGTGGGCCATCAGCAGCAGCAGAATTGTATTCAACCACAATCTGTAACCTCATGGCCCGGCATATCCCTCACTCTACCATTACCATCAAGCCGGGAGATCCCTGGTTTAACGAAGAGTGCAGGAGAGCATGCCAGGAACAGCACCAGGCATACCGAAAAATGAGGTGTCAACCTGGTGAGGCTACAACACAGGACTACTTGCATGCCAAACAACGGAAGCAACATGCGATAGACAGAGCTAAGCGATCTCACAACCATCGGATCAAATCAAAGCACTGCAGTCTTGCCACATCCAGTCGTGAGTGGTGGTGGACAATTAAACAGTTAACAGGAGGAGGAGGCTCCAAAAATATCCCCATCCTCAATGATAGTGGAGCCCAGCACGTGAGTGCAAAAGACAAGGCTGAAGCATTTGCAACTATCTTCAGCCAGAAGTGCTGAGTGGATGATCCATCTCGGCCTCCTCCTGAGGGCCCCAGCATCACAGATGCCAGTCTTCAGCCCATTCAATTCACTCCACATGATGTCAAGAAACGGCTGAAGACACTGGATACTTCAAAGGCTATGGGCCCTGACAACATTCCGGCAATAGTACTGAAGACTTGTGCTCCAGAACTAGCTGCGCCCCTAGCCAAGCTGTTCCAGTACAGCTACAACACTGGCATCTACCCAGCAATGTGAAAAATTGCCCGAGTATGTCCTGTCTACAAAAAGCAGGACAAATCCGACTCGGCCAATTACCGTCCCATCAGTCTACTCTCAATCATCAGCAAAGTGATGGAAGGTGTCGTCGACAGTGCTATCAAGCAGCACTTACTTAGCAATAACCTGCTAACTGACGCCCAGTTTGGGTTCCGCCAGGGCCACTCAGCTCCTGACCTCATTACAGACTTGGTCCAAACATGGACAAAAGAGCTGAACTCAAGAGATGAGGTGAGAGTGACTGCCCTTGACATCAAGGCAGCATTTGATCGAGTGTGACATCAAGGAGCCCTAGCAAAACTGAAGTCAATGGGAATCAAGGGGAAAACTCTCCATTGGTTGGAATCATACCTAGCACAAAGGAAGTTGGCTGTGGTTGTTGGAGGTCATTCATCTCAATCACATGACATCACTGCAGGAGTTCCTCAGGGCAGTGTCCTAGGCCCAACCATCTTCAGCTGTTTCATCAATGACCTTCCCTCCATCAAAAGGTCAGGAGTGGGGATGTTCGCTGATGATTGCACACTGTTCAGCACCATTCGAGACTCGTCAGATACTGACGCAGTCCGGCCTAGAAATTGAGTGGGGTTAGCGCCCATTTTGAGGCGCTAGAGGGCCTAGCGCCGCAAGTACAGCCGATTGAGAAATTCACTTGGGCGCTGCCATCGGCGTTAGCCGGTTGCGTTGTGCCGGCACCGATGACGTCACCGGTGTGCGCAGCGTCCCGGTTGCCGTGGCAACGCACCCGAACGCCGAAATTGAGTTGCGGCCGCCTCGCCCGTGGCAGCCGCAACCAACGATTTTTCAAAAGTTCGCTACGGGTCTTAGCGCCGGCGCATTAAGGTCGCGCGGCGGCCGGCCGCTTTCCCGGTGGCCGCCTGCCCGCACCTCCCTCCCCGGACTCCTCCAACACCCCCCCGCGGCACAGATGCGTGTGGGCCGCGAGCCCGGCACTTCTCCGAGGTGCCGGGCTCATTTTTCTCCACAGATCAACGGCCAGCTGTCGGGTGCAGGCAGCTCCTCCTTAACGGAAGGAGGGGGCCTGCACTTCCCCAGCCTGCCGCACCGCATCGGGTGCCGCAGCGGCGGATTAGCGCCGCAATGCGGCAGTCAGCACCCATTGCGAGGCGCTGACACCCTCCAGTAGCGCCGGCAGCCGTCTGGGCGCGGCGCTACTGAATTTTTGGCGCGCGCAGGGGGACTTAGCGCCGGCACTAAATTTCCGGCGCTAAAGCCCTGGCGCGGCGCCAACTCAATTTCTAGGCCTCCGTGTCCATATGCAGCAAGACCTGGACAACATTCAGACTTGGGCTGACAAGTGGCAAGTAACATTCGCACCAGGCAATGGCCATCTCCAACAAGCGAGACGCTAACCATCTCCCCTGACATTCAATGGCATTCCCATCGCTGAATCCCCCACTATCAACATCCTGGGGGTTACCATTGATCAGAAACTGAACTGGACCAGCCATATAAATACTGTGGCTACAAGAGCAGGCCAGAGGCTGGGAATTCTGCGGCGAGTGTCTCACCTCCTGACTCCCCAAAGCCTTTCCACCATCTACAAGGCACAAGTCAGGAGTGTGATGGAATACGCTCCACTTGCCTGGATGAGTGCAGCTCCAACAACACTCAAGAAGCTCGACACCATTCAGGATAAAGCAGCCCGCTTGATTGGCACTCCATCCACCACCTTCAACATTCACTCCCTCCACCACCGGCGCACTGTGGCTGCAGTGTGTACCATCTACAAGATGCACTGCAGCAACTCGCCAAAGCTCCTTCAACAGCACCTTCCAAACCCGCGACCTCTACCACTTAGAAGGACAAGGGCAGCAGACGCATGGGAACATCACCACCTACAAGTTCCCCTCCAAGCCACACACCATCCTGACTTGGACCTGTATCGCCGTTCCTTCACTGTCGCTGGGCCAAAATCCTGGAACTCCCTTCCTAACAGCATTGTGGGTGTACCTACACCATATGGACTGCAGCGGTTCAAGAAGGCGGCTCACCACCATCTTCTCAAGGGCAATTAGGGATGGGCACTAAATGCAGGCCTAGCCAGCGACGCCCACATCCCATCAATGAAGAATAAATAAATAAATAAATAAATAAATATATATTTTTAGAATTGTCTCACAGAGTATTTCTGTATAAACTCGCGAACCCAATTTCTGTACACTCTTTGTAAGGAGTTGCAGAATTCTGGGGGGGTATTCCGGACCCTCATAATGGCCCAATAATTCCTCTCTGAACGCGTGAGTACGGTCGGGGTACTCACGCGTCTGGCCGGAGGAAATGCCCGTGTTCAGCATGCACAGCGCATGCGGGGAAAACCGGCATTTCCAGTCCTCTGAACGAAGGGGTTCAGAGGCACAGCGCGTGCGACTGCACAGGCAGCGCTTGCGCAGTGAACTTCGTCGATTTCATTCATGGATTCAGTGAGGGTAAGTCCTTACAAGTTACACTTGAAAAAAGCATGTGTAAAGTCGCTCCAAGGCTGCGGAGGAAGATATATTTTATCGTGGAGCTTCTGAAAGGCAATATTTTTGTTTGAGAAAGGGAGGAAAGTTATTTTAAGAAATGCTGAGGTAAGTTTTAAAGTTTAAATTTTTTTTTTTAAACGGGATTTCAGTACGGTAGGTAGAAGGAGCAATTGTGGCTGTGTGAATTGAATGTGAGAATGAGTGTTCTAAAATGAGTAATGTAACATTTCCAACACTTTTAAGAAAGAAACTTTTCATCAGTAATAAGTAATTATGTATGTATGTCCGCATATATTCCTTTACGTATATGTATGTATGTTTTATATTCCTTTACTTATTTGTATGAATGTATGTTTTTAATTATGATTTTCCAATAAGTTACTTTCTCTGAAAGTCATAATTAAATACATACATTCATACACATAAGTAAAGGAATATATACATACACGCAAAGGAATATATACAGACATACATATATAATTACTTAAAAGAATATATTACTGATGAAAAGTTTCTTTCTTAAAAATGTTGGAGTCATTTTCACATTTAATAAACACAGCAAATTCAATTCACATAGCCACAATTGATCCTTCTACCTACAGTACTGAAAACCCGTTTTAAAAAACAAAAATAAACTTTAAAACTTACCTCAGCATTTCTTAAAATAACTTTCCTCCCTTTCCCAAACAAAAATATTGCCTTTCAGAAGCTCCACGATAAGAAATATCTTCCTCCGCAGCCTCTGGAACAACTGTACTCATGCTTTTTTCATGTGTAAGTTGTAAGGACTTGACCTCACTGAAAGCATGAATGAAAGCGGCGAATTTTACTGCGCACGCGCTGCCTGTACAGTCGCACGCATTCTGCCTCTGAACCCCTTCGTTCAGAGGACAGGAAATGCCGGTTTTCCCCGCATGCGCTGTGCATGCTGAAAACCGGCATTTCCTCCGGCCAGACGCGTTAAGTACCCCGACCGTACTCGCGCGTTTGGAAGGGAATTACTGGGCCAACATTTTACATGTCAATAAAATGAAAAATTTAACAATTGCACGATTTGCCCCCTCGCATCTGCGACTGAGGGTCCAAGGAGGTGCATTGCGCAAGAGGTCATCGTCGTACGTATCCTCACACTGTTCCCTTTCGGGAACTGTATGAAGTGGTGGAAGGATTTCTGGCCACGTTAACACTCCTTCCGTGACCATAACCATCTTCATACCAGCCATTAGGGTGGTTAGTCCTATGGCGTGAGGGTTTTACGGGCCCCCACAACCCATCTGAGGGGGGGGGGCCACCCACACCCGCGGACGCAAGTATCCCGCTGGATGTCCACCCAGAATTTATAGTTGGAGCTCCGACTCCACTTGCCGGGACTGTCTGGAGCGGGGTTCGAAACCCTACTCCTTCTGGCCCAGCGGCGGGGATGCTTACCGCTACGCAAAAGGCCCACTCCGCGCAAAAGGTGACACCCATACGTTTCCTGCGCCTTTTCCCTCCCCGCGACTGGAGCCCTATGCTGCCACTTGAAAGACCAAGCTATCATCTGTCCTTTTTGCGGCGTCTTTGACTTCTCATTACCAATGATGAGCAGGCGCTGCGCCTCCACCTCGTTGAGGAGATTGCTGAGGTCATCATCAGTTCAATTGTGAGTTCTTTTAATGCCGTGAATTGTGCTCATTCCAGCCATTTCACGTTGCTAATCGGATTGGGCCTTTGGCGTAGCGGTAGGATCCCCACCGCTGGGCCAGACAGGGTAGGGTTTCGAACCCCGCTCCAGACAGTCCCAGCAAGTGGAGTCGGAGCTCCGGCTCTAAATTCTGGGTTGACATCCAGTGGGATATTTGCGTCCGTGGGTGTGGGTGGCCCCCCCTCCTTGTATAGCTTGTGGGAGCCCGTAAAACCCTCCCGGCATAGGACTAACCACCCTAATGGCTGGTACAAAGATGGTTACAGTCACGGAATGAGCGTTAATCACGGCCATAAATCCTTCCACCACTTCATACAGTTCCCCAAAGGGAACAGTGTGAAGACACGTATGACGACGACATTGCTAAATAAATAAATGGAATAAAAAAAATTCTTTTAGGGCTTTTAAAAGTCTTTAAATTGCTTTAATTCTGTTTAAAACTACTTCAGATTCTTCAAAATAATGTAAACGTTTTTAAAAGTTTATAAAAGTTACCAAAAGCTTCATAAAAATACCAAAAACCTATTTAAAATGCTGCTTTGCATGTAAAAATGCTTAGCAGCTTGTGAGAAACATTGGGGGCGTGTCCTATTAAACTGAGACCTCAAGGGGCGTGTCTCAGTTGCACAGCGCGCTACAGGCTTCGCGCTGGCTGCACTCCTGGGCGGCGTGACGTCAGACGCTGCCCGGGAGTCAACATTTTAAAACAGCAATTCCAGGTGTCCCTGAAGCTCAACGGCCGGCGCGTCGGGTAAGTGCATATCGGGGGCTTGCACGCGCGGCAAGCCCCCGACCCGAATTTCTGGGCCAATATCTGGAAGATTACAGTCTAGTTAAACTTATTAAAAGTACTATTCAGAGGACGGTAACATCTTCAGTCGTTCCTTTCCTTTAGGGAGAGATAGCCTGAACCTTTAGACCCATTTAAGCGTCTTATAGGATTCAGCCATCTCTAACTTTAGTTGAAGGTGAATGTCTGGGGAATACGCCTGATCTGGGGTAGCCCGAAAAGGGCTAGGACTTGTAATTATCCCTTCAATGGTACTTAGATCAAAAGCAAATCTGCAGGAATTGATTTTACACTGTCTCTAGTTTGTCACACTGCATGTCCGAATACTGGATAAGCAGATATTTCCTCTAACTAAATATTGGGAAGACCGAAGCCATTATCTTCGGTCCCCACCACAAACTCCGTTCCCTGACCACTGACTCCATCCCTCTCTCTGGCAACTGTCTGAGGCTGAACCAGACCGTTCACAACCTTGGTGTCATATTTGACCCCGAGATTAGCTTCCGACCACATATCTACTCCATCACCAAGACCGTCGACTTCCACCACCCTAACATCGCCCTACTCCTCCCTGCCTTGTCTCATTTGCTGCTGAAGCTCTTATCTGTGCCTTTTTTACCTCTATACTTGACTAATTCAATGCTCTCCCGACCTACCTCCCATCTTCCACCCTCCATAACATTGAGCTCATCCAAAACTCTGCTGCCCATATCCTAACTTGCATCAAGTCCCGGTCACCCATCACCCTTGTGCTCCCTGACCTACATTGGCTCCCGGTCTGGCAATGCCTCAATTAAAAAATTCTTATCCTTGTTTACAAATCTCTCCCTGGCTCCTTCCTATCTCTGTAATCTCCTCCAGCCCTGCAACCTTCGCAGAACTCTGCACTCCTCCAACTCTGGCCTCTTGCGCATCCCTGATTTTAACCGGCCGATTTGTGCCTCCCATTTGCGCCCCAAGAGGGCGCTAATGGTGCGCAAAGCAACTAGTGGGTCATCGACCTGAAACGTTAACTCTGTTTCTCTCTCCACAGATGCTGCCTGACCTGCTGAGTATTTACAGCATTTTCTGTTTTCTTTCAGATTTCCAGCATCTGCAGTATTTTGCTTTTGTAATAAAATAATCATGGGGGACATTAATCTTCATATCGACTGGGCAAAACAATTTGGCAAAAGTAGCTTGGAGGACGAGTTCATGGAATGCATTCAAACAGTTTTCTAGAGCAATATGTCGAGGAATCAACCAGGGAAGAGACTATTTTAAATCTAGTTTTGTGTAATGAGGCTGGGTTAATTAGTAATCTTATAGTAAAGGAGGCTCTGGGGAAGACTGATCATAATATGATAGAATTGCAAACAAATTTGGGAATTGAGGAAAAAACATAGAATAATAATCATGGGGGACTTCAACTACCCTGATATTAATTGGCCAGTAGAGGTAGTTAAAGAGGATAAGGGAATAGAGTTCCTACAATATGTATAGGACTCCTTTCTAACCCAAAATGTAAGAAGCCCGATAAGGGAGGATTCACTATTGGATCTAATATTGAGGAATGAACCAGATCAGATAAAAGAAGTAAAAGTAGGGGAAAATCTAGGCAATAGTGACCATCATATAATACGCTTTAAGATAATAATTGAGAAGGACATAAGTATCATGTAGACCAATGTAATAGATTGGAGAGAAGCTGATTTTGCGGGGCTGAGAACAGAACTTGGGAAATTAATGGACAACAATATTGGCAAACAATGATGTAGAACAACAGTGGGAAATATTTTAAATGATGTTCAACAGAGTCAGGAAAAATATATTCCACTGAAAAACAAGAACAAGCTAAACACTAACAAGAGACCATGGATAAATAAAGACAAAAGGGAAAAATTGAGCTTAAGTAAAGAGGCATACACTAAGTACGTGGACAGCAGGGGAGAGCATGATAAGAGAGAAGTCAAAAAAAATTAGAAAGGCAAAAAGGCACTATGAAATTAAATTATCAAGAAACATAAAACAAAATAGTAATTTATTTTACAGGCGCATAAACAAAAAAAGGAATGTCGGGATGGGAATAGGGCCATGAAAGGATGGACAGGATAATATCCCAGGCAGCGATTGTCAGGGCGAGGCTGGTTCTGGACCCAAGTGCAGACAGACAAGGCGAGAAGCAGGTATGCAGTCTTAAATAAAAGCACTTTACTAGAATCACACAGGTAAACAGTTACAAACATAGGAGCTCAAGACAAGCTACCACAAGGCAAACGGCTTGTCAAGACTGAGCACAGAGGGAAGAAACCACAGAACTTAAATACAAGCAAAAACAGGTGAAACCAATAAACCTGATAAAAGGCAGTTAAGTAAACTAGTAACAATTTAGCAAAGGGAAATAAACAAGTGAAGGTGCCATCTAGGGATTACTGAGAGAACTAACCGGCACCCTCACAGGACCCCCTCCCCTAGGAACGGCTCCTGACGTTCCTCCTGGACGATCAGGGTGGCGACGGTGAAAATCCCTGATGAGTTCAGGATCCAAAATGTCCCGGGCCGGAAACCAGGAACGCTCTTCAGGACCATAACCCTCCTAGTCGACCAGGTATTGAATGCTCCTCCTAACCCGGCGACTATCAAGGAGGCGACGGACAGTGTAGGCTTGCTGACCGTCAATCATGCGGGGCGTGGGGGGAGGTCTGGAAGCAGGAACCAAGGGATTGGTAAGTACCGGCTTGAGGTGAGAGATGTGGAACGTGGGATGTATCTTCATCGACCGAGGAAGGAGGAGCCGGTAGGCCACAGGGTTTACTTTTTCCAAAATCCTAAAAGGTCCGATGAACCGGGGAGCCAACTTGCGGGACTCCACATGGAGCGGAAGATTCCGGGTAGACAGCCAGACCTTCTGTCCAGTCCGGAACCGAGGAGCTGGGCGGCGGTGTTGGTCAGCCTGCACTTTCTGCCGAGAAGAAGCGAGCTGCAAGGCGGATCGGACCCTCCTCCAGGTACGGCGGCAGCGTTGGACGAATCCCTGGGCAGCCGGGACTCCTACCTCCCTCTGCTGTTCAGGGAAGAGTGGTGGTTGGAAGCCATATTGACATTCGAAAGGTGAGAGGCCAGTGGAGGAGCTCTGAAGGGTATTGTGCGCATACTCTGCCCAGACCAGATACTTGCTCCAGGTGGAAGGATTGGAGGGCACAAAGCTTCTTAGCACCCTCTGCAGATCTTGGTTGGTTCTCTCAGTCTGGCCATTAGATTGTGGGTGGAACCCAGAGTAGAGACTGACGGAAGCGCCCAGGAGGGAACAAAAAGCCTTCCAGAACCTGGATGAGAACTGGGGACCACGGTCAGGGACGACATCCAGGGGCAAGCCATGGAGGCGGAAGACATGCTGGACAACCAGCTGGGCAGTCTCTCTGGCAGAGGGAAGCTTGACAAGAGGGACGAAGTGAGCAGCCTTGGAAAAGCGATCGACCACAACTAGGATGGTAGTGAATCCCTCAGATGGAGGTAGCCCGGTGATGAAATCCAGGGCGATGTTGGGCAAGGGATGCAGGAGACCAAGCAGAGGCTGTTGGGATGTCTTGTTCTGGGCACAGACGGGGCAAGCGGAGACAAAGGCCCGGGTGTCGGCTTCAATAGAGGGCCACCAGAACCTCCTCTTAAGGAACTCGAGAGTCCGACGGATCCCAGGATGACCAGTCAATTGAGAAGAGTGCCCCCATTGAAGGACCTGGGCGCGCACCTGACTGGGGACATAAAGGCTATTAGGAGGGCTTCTTCCAGGGTCAGCCTCCTGACGTTGGGCCCCTTGCACCACAGTCTCAATCTCCCATGCGACGGGAGCAACGATGCAGGAACTGGGGATGATAGGTTCCGGGGTCCGGTCCTTTTCCGAGGGGTCAAACTGGCGAGAAAGGGCATCCGGTTTGAGGTTCTTAGACCCTGGGCGGTAAGAAAGGAGAAAGTTGAACCGGTTAAAGAAGAGAGCCCACCTGGCCTGCCGAGGGTTGAGGCGCTTGGCGTCCTGGATATGTGTCAGATTTTTATGGTCGGTCCAGACGACAAAAGGATGCTCTGCTCCCTCCAACCAGTGTCTCCATTCCTCCAAGGCCAACTTAACTGCCAAGAGCTCCCTGTTGCCGACATCGTAGTTACTCTCTGCGACGGAAAAAGAAGGCACAGGGATGTAGCTTTTGGTCCTTAGGGGAGCGCTGGGACAGGACAGCCCCGACTCCAATATCCGAGGCATCCACCGCTACGATAAAGGGCAGGGTGGGGTCCGGGTTTACCAGAATGGGAGCAGAGGTGAAACGTTGTTTGAGCTCCTGGAAGGCCCGTTCTGCTTCAGAAGACCAACTGAACCATAAAGACGAGCCCTTGGTCAATGCGGAGAGGGAGGTGGCAATGGAGCTGAAGTTGCGGATGAAGCGTCTGTAAAAGTTGGCGAATCCCAGGAACCGCTGAACCTGCTTAACCGACGTGGGACGCGGCCAGTTCAAGATGGCTTGAACCTTGCTAGGATCCATCTGGATGCTTCCACAGGAGATGACGTAGCCCAGGAAGGTGACCTTAAGAGACGTGGAATTCACATTTCTCGGATTTGACAAAGAGACGGTTCTCCAAGAGCCTCTGCAGAACCTGTCTGACATGTTGGACATGCTGCTGGGGGGACTTTGAGAAGATGAGAATGTCATCCAAATAAACAAACACGAACTGGTTCAGCAGGTCCCGGAGCACGTCATTGACCAGAGCTTGGAAGACAGCAGGAGCGTTAGTGAGACCAAAGGGCATGACGAGGTATTCCCAGCGACCGCTAGGGGTGATAAAGGCAGTCTTCCATTCATCCCCCTCCCTAATGCGGACCAGGTTGTACGCGTTGCGGAGGTCAAGTTTGGAGAAGATAGTAGCTCCCTGCAGCTGCTCAAATGCTGAAGACATCAAAGGGAGAGCATAGCAGTTCTTAATGGTAATTTTGTTAAGCCCCCGATAGTCTATGCAAGGCCTGAGACCACCATCCTTCTTCTTTACAAAAAAGAAGCCAGCACCCGCTGGGGAGGTGGAAGGGCAAGTGAAACCTGTAGCGAGGGCTTCCTTGATGTATTCTTCCATGGAAACATTCTCAGGGCCAGAGAGAGAGTAGAGCCGACCCCGAGGGGGGCTAGTGCCAGGCAGGAGATCAATGGCACAGTCGTAGGACTGGTGTGGGGGGAGAGTAGTGGACCGCCTCTTACTAAACACAGCATGGAGGTCCGAATATGCAGGGGGCACACGAGCAAGGTCCAGCTGATCAGCTGGTTCGGGAGAGGAAGGACGGGGCAGACTAGGGAAGACCTTAAGACAGTTGGCTAGACATGAAGGACCCCACTCCAGCACAGTCCCAGTAGTTCAGTCAATGTGAGGGTTGTGAAGAGAGAGCCATGGATGTCCAAGAACGGGAGGGAGCTCAGGTGAATTGATAAGGTGAAACTGCAGCAACTCTTGATGTCTCTCCCCTACTTGGGCATGTAATACTCCGGTGATATGATGAATATGCCCAGAACCAAGGGGCCTGCCATCGAGGGCGGTGACTTGTAAAGGCTTGTCAAGGCGGGAGAAAGGAATTTTCAGGCTGCGCACAAGGGTGGCATCGATAAAACAGCCAGCGGCCCCGGAGTCAATAAACGCCTGGAGGTTGTACTGTTGTCCCTCCCAAGAGAGACGAGCGGGAAGCAGGGTTTGGAAGACAGAAGGGGTAGGAGAAGGGATTTGAGCTGTCCGTATTTTCCCAATCCTCCTGGCTTTTTCCTGAAGCTCAGGGCATGTGGCTCTGAGATGGCCAGACAGGCCACAGTAAAGACAATGCCCCTCTCTTAATCTCCTCTGTCTCTCAAACTGGGAGAGCCGAGTTCTGCCGAGTTGCATAGGTTCCTCTTCGGCGCTAACAGGTGGACTCGGGGGTACTTGGAAACTCTTGGTCAGATTCGAAACACCGGAAGATCTCACCTCTGTGGAAGTAGTGAATCTCCTCTCTCTACCATGCTCCCGGAGGCGGTTATCCACTCTGATGGCAAGGGAGATAAACGTGTCAAGGTCCTCCGGAACCTCTCTGGACGCCAGTTCATCTTTGATAGACTCAGAGAGGCCATGAAGAAACGTGGAGAGAAGGGCCTCGGTGTTTCAGTGGCTCTCCGCAGCGAGTGTGCGGAACTCAATGGCGAAGTCGGCTACGCTGCAATTGCCCTGGCGGAGATTCAAAAATCTCTTAGCTGCCTCCCGTCCACTCACAGGATGGTCAAAGACTTTGCTCATCTCTTTGACGAAAAGGAGAATGTCCGAGCAGACGAAAGATTGCTGCTCCCAGATAGCGGTAGCCCAGGCGAGAGCTTTTCCCAAGAGTAGTGATATGATGAACGCTACCTTAGAGTGGGGTGATAGGAACATGGAGGGTTGGAGTTCAAAAACTAGGAAGCACTGGGTCAAGAAGCCGCGACACCTGCCCGGATGACCGTCATAGCGCTCTGGCGTGGGTAGGCGAGGCTCTCGGTGAGTCTGGAGATCGGCGACCGGTGGGGTAGCACCCAAAGGAACTGACTAAGAAGGAACATCCTGAGCAGAAGCCACAGCGGCTGGGTGTTGAATGGTCTGAGTCCACGTATCTACCTTGTCCGAAATGCTTTGGAGAAGTTGCTCAAGGCGGCCGAGGAAAGCACCTTGATGGGAGAGAATAGAACGAAGTTCCTCCATCACTGCTGGGTCCATACTGGCTCAGTCTTGCTGTCAGGGCGAGGCTGGTTCTGGACCCAAGTGCAAACAGACGAGGCGAGAAGCAGGTATGCAGTCTTAAATAAAAGTACTTTATTAGAATCACACAGGTAAACAGTTACAAACATAGGAGCTCAAGACAAGCTACCACAAGGCAAACGGCTAGTCAAGACTGAGCACAGAGGGAAGAAACCACAGAACTTAAATACAAGCAAAAACAGGTGAAATCAATAAACCTGATAAAAGGCAGTTAAGTAAACTAGTAACAATTTAGCAAAGGGAAACAAACAAGTGAAGGTGCCATCTAGGGGTCACTGAGGGAACTAACCGGCACCCTCACAGCGATAGATAGATGGCAGAAATATTAAATAATTACTTTGCTTCAGTATTTATTAGTGAGACAGATCAGGTGGCCATGACATTGGATGATGAGATTAGAAATGAGATAACTGCATTTAAAATAAAAAGGAGAAATATTAAATAAACTAATCAAACTCAAAGAGGATAAAACCCCTGGTGCAGACGGATACATCTGCGCATTTTAAAAGAATCTAGGGAAGAGATAGCAGAGGCATTACTAGACATATTTAATAATTCATTAGAACAAGGTGTCATGCCAGAGGACTGGCGGATAGTTAATGTAATACCTGATGTAAGAAAAAGGAGACTTACCATCAAGTAACTTTAAAGTAAGCTTTAAGTAACTTATAAACACACTATATACAAGAGAGGTCTTTACCATGCCTCTGGTAGAAGCCTCTTACAATACTGAACAGACCAGTATTTATACCAGTCCAACAGGAAGTGACACATGACAGGAAGTGAGGTATGTACACAGTTCATAGTTCATAGTTCACAGTTCACAGTTCACAGGAAGTGATGACATAACTTCCCGGAAGTTATTATTTTTATCACATTCTTCCCTCCTGCAGGATTAGGAGGCTGTGGTCTACCTTTTGGTCCGCAGCCGCCGAACAAGGAAGAGTCGCACCCGTTTGGATTCCCGTCGTAGAGGGTCGCTGGTCCGCTTACATGCGGTTGGCCATTGGTCAGAGTCTGTGTGGCCTGGATTGCCCTGTGAAGGGTCGGGGAGATCATGGCTTCGAGTACGAGCCCCAATAGGTTCAAAGTCGGACTGCCTCTGTTCAGAGGGAGGTGCAGAGCTGGTCTGTGGCGGATCAGTACTTTCATGCGCGGTACTGGGAGGGTCGCAACCTTGAGCACGGGGTTCTACCGGCACCAAGCTAGTTGGTGTCCGATCAGGATCCTGGAGAGGGGTACCCGATAGGTCCCAAGAGTTTCCTGGTGAAATGCCATCACCCGATGTCCCACTAGGTCCTGGTGGGCAGGGAGCCAGATCCCGTAATGATACGGTAGATTCTCGGCCGTCGGAATATCGTATGTTTGCATAGGTGGGGTTGGCATCGGTTAGTTCGACCTCGTCTACAAGAGGGTCATTTTTAGACGTCCGAACGTATCTTCGGAGTAATACAGGTCCAGGAGTAGTTAGCCATGACGGGAGTGATGTCCCATGAGATGAGCGACGCTGGAATCCAAAGAACCGCTCATGAGGTGTAGTATTTGTGGCTGTAGAAAGCAGGGACCGTATAGAGTGCAATGCATCCGGAAGCACTGTTTCCCATTGCTGGTCTGGTAGGCCCCGAGATCTTAAAGCGAGACGTACGGAATTCCAGATGATACCGTTATACCTCTCTACCTGCCCATTTCCGATGGGATGGTATGGTGTTGTTTTGCTTGTAGCAATTCCCCGTTCTGAGAGGTAGTCCTTGAGTTCCCTTGACATAAAGGATGGACCCCGATCTGAGTGAATATAAGCCGGCATGCCACAGAGAGAAAATACCTGCTCAAGGCAGCAGATTACTGTGGACGCCAGCATATTGGAGCAGGGGAAGGCAAACGGAAAACGTGAATATTCGTCGATCATGGTGAGCAAATATGTGTTCCGAGTTGAAGAGGGCACTGGGCCCTTAAAATCGATGCTAAGTCGTTGCATCGGTTGGGTTGCATGTATGAGTATACCATCTGAGGGGCGGAAGAACTGAGGTTTTAATTCCGCACAAAGCCGGCATTCTGAGCATATTTTCTTTACATCTCCAGTGGAAAAAGGGAGATTCCGTGATCGTACGAAATGTAGCATGCGCGTAACGCCAGGATGACACAAACCATTGTGGACATCCATGAGAGTGGAGGATGACATAGTGGAGCAGAATGCCCGTGTGAGGGTGTCCGGGGCCACATTCTCCTTGCCAGGCCGATAGAGAATGGTATAACCAAAAGAGGCCAGTTCCATCCTCCAAAGTTGTATTTTGTTATTCTTAATTTTGGTTCGTTTTCGATTATCGAGCATGAAGGCGACTGATCGTTGGTCCGTGATCAATGTAAAGTGCTGGCGAGCTAGAAAATGGTTCCACTTCCGTACTGCCTCTATGATGGCTGTGGCTTCTTTCTCAACCGGAGGATAATGTAGCTCGGCACCTTGTAAGGTCCTGGACATAAATGCTACAGGACGACCTTCCTGATTCAGAGTAGCCGAGATCGCCACCTCCGAGGCATCACATTCAACCACGAAAGGGAGATTCTCATCAATGGAGTGAAGAGCCGCTTTCTCCAACTGTTTTTTGAGAAGGTTAAAGGCTGCAACAGCCGCTGTTCCCAGTGGAAATGATCTAGCATGCAGCAAGGGTTGGATTTTGTCCGAAAAATGAGGAATCCATTTAGCGTAGTATGCAAACAGACCGAGAGCCCGACGTAAAGAAGCCGGATTCTTAGGTGACGGGAGCTCTTGGAGCGGGCGAAGTCTTTCTGGGTCTGGCTTAATGATACCATTGCCTACGCAGTAGCCAAGGATGTTGATGGTCGGTTGCGACTCAACAGATTTGGATTCATTCAGGGTCAAATTACGGCGATGGAGGGCATCCCGAAATTTTTGGAGGTTGGAGTCGTGTTCCTGTTGATCGTGACCTGCAATGGTAATGTTATCAAGATAGGGAAAAGTGTCCCTTAGGTTTTCCTGCTTAACCAGGCCATCCATTGCCCGTTGAAAGACAGCCACTCCATTAGTAACCCCGAATGGGAGGCGACGAAATTGGTACAGCCGTCCATTAGCCTCAAAGGCTGTGTACTGCTTATCTGAGACCTTCAAGGGTAACTGATGATAGGCACTTTTTAAATCGTAAGTTGAGAACACTTTGTATTCGGCCAGTTTATTAACCATATCATCAATGCGTGGCAATGGGTAGGCGTCCAAGTCGGTATATTGATTGATGGTTTGCGAATAATCGATGCATAGTCGCTGTTTGTGAGGTTTTAGAGGGTTCTTGACAATGACGACTTGAGCCCGCCAGGGCGACGAACATGGTTCAATGATATCCTCTGCTAGAAGTCGAGAGATTTCAGCCGCAATAAAAGATTGGTCTTCCTGATTAAAGCGCCACGATTTCGTTATTATCGGTTTGCATTGAGGCGGAATACTGGCAAATAATGAGGGTTCATCAAGTGAAGCTGCTGATAATGCACAAAATGGTAATTTAGACGGTATATTAGAAATAGTAAGTCCGGGTTTGGATCCACCAAACTCAATGGTGAGTTTCTTATGCTGTTTTTGGAAGTCCAGCCCTAAGAGGAGATCACTACATAAGTCCTTGAGCACCGAAAGTCGGGTGGAGGGATACATACGACCATGAAGTGTCATATCAACAACACAAAAGCCGGAGATTCTGGTATTAAGTGATGACTGGGCCATCGCAATTGCCTGGTCCGTTGGGAAGACATGTAGTTTCAATTTCGCAACAATCTGTTCCTTAATGAAACTATCAGTACTTCCTGAGTCAATTAAGGCATCTAAGGTATGCCCTTTAATTGAAATTTTTGTGGCTGCATGAGACAGGTTCTGTGGGCAAGCAGCTGTAATTGGTGTCGTTGCACAGAGAGTGGCTAAAACTCTCGGTGTGCTTCTTCGGGAGAGAGCTCGAGAGGAAGCTTGATAGGTCCTAGCTGGAGCATCTTGATAGGCCCTAATTGGGGCAGTTCGGCAGGCCTTAGCTGGATTGGCCCTCGTAGAGGCCCTTGATAGGCAAACTTTAGCAAAGTGTCCTTTTTTCCCGCAATAACTGCAGATTGCATTGCGAGCAGGGCAGGTTTTCCTAGGGTGAAAAGCATCTCCACAAAAGAAGCATTCCTTCCTAGATTGCCAAGAGGCTGCTAAAGTGGGGTCGTCCTCCTCTTCTTCATCAGAATTATCAGAATTAGATTCCCCCATGATAGGGTTCACCTGAGACCGCTTGAATTGTCTGGTTGCAGCTACAGCAGCAGATCGAGATCTGGGCAGCTGATAGAGGTCTGCATTTCTCTTTGCCAAATCCAGTGAACAAGCTAGGTCAAAAGCTTTTTGTAGCTCAAGTGTTTTACTTTCTAGTAGACGCTGGCGTATAAATGGAGAGGCAATCCCGCAGATGAAAGCATCCCGAATCATTTCTTGGCGGTACAGCTCAGCTGAGGCTGCCTGAAAGTTACAATCTACGCTGAGCCTGCGAAGTTCTTGCAGGAATTCGTCAATTGATTCCCCTGGCCCTTATCGGGCTGTGGCCAGTAGATGTCTAGCATAGACCTCATTTGGGGTCTTCGCATACAGTTTCTTAAGTGCCCGAATCACCTCTTCGTAATTATCCCATTCATCAACATATTCGAACACTTTTGGGGTCACATAATTGACAAGTATCTTCAATTTAGCAGGAGCATCCGCTTTACATTCATCCAGAAAATTCTCAAAAGTACGATACCAATGCTTCCATACCCTGCCAGCTGCTGGTGTATTCGGGTCCAAGTCCAGATGAATAGGTCTAAGGATTTTCTCCATGATGGGTGGTTCCCTGGATCCTTAACTTCCGAGTTTGTCTGAAGGTCTAGTATTTGTCAGTGTAAATACTAAGTTACTTAAATTGATGTAAGAAAAAGGAGACTTACCATCAAGTAACTTTAAAGTAAGCTTTAAGTAACTTATAAACACACTATATACAAGAGAGGTCTTTACCATGCCTCTGGTAGAAGCCTCTTACAATACTGAACAGACCAGTATTTATACCAGTCCAACAGGAAGTGACATATGACAGGAAGTGAGGTATGTACACAGTTCATAGTTCATAGTTCACAGTTCACAGTTCACAGGAAGTGATGACATAACTTCCCGGAAGTTATTATTTTTATCACAATACCTATATTTAAGGAGGGAGATAGAACATGTCCAGGGAACTATAGACCAGTCAGCATAACATTGGTGATAGGAAAAATAATGGAAACCCTACTAAAGGAGAGAATAGAAGAACATCTAGAAACTAAAAATATACTAATAAATGGTCAGCATAGATTTCAAAAGGGAAAATCTTGCTTTACCAACCTCATTGAATTTTTTGAAGAGGTAACAGAGAGAGTAGACAAGAGTAATGCAGTAGATGTAATTTATCTAGATTTTCAAAAGGCCTTCGATAAGGTACCACATAATAGACTAATGAATAAGGTCAGGGAATACAGAGTGAGAGGACAAATAGCAGACTGGAAAATTAGCTGGCTTCCAGACAGAAAGCAGAGAGTAGGGGTAAAGGCTAGCTATTCACAGTGGCAGAAGGTGGGAAGTGGTGTTCCACAAGGATCAGTGTTGGGACCACTGTTGTTCACAATTTATATGAACAATTTAGACTTTGGAATCAAAAACACAATTTCTAAATTTGCTGATGACACCAAATTACGGGAGGATAGTCAATACTGAGGAGGACTGCAACAAATTACAAGAATGTGGCGGAGCCACTAAGGGACTCCAATCAATTGTATATAATTCCCTTTAATAATACGTTAGCTACAGCCTGAGTCTGTATCTTTGTTTTCACTGTTTACATGTACAGAGCGCGATCACTTTAATAGCGCGGGTAAACGCGATGATGTCACGCCGTTCATCACGTGATCCCCCACCGGTGGGAAAAATGTGATGACGTCATGACGTCAGCCACGGGACCGCCCAAGCAGTCCTCGTGGAGCCTCCGAACTGACTAGACCTATATTCGATGTTCTCCTGTAATTATCCGTTAAACTCTGTTAGTTTTCATTAAACCTCGTTTATTTGATCGCCTGAGTGGACCTCAGTCTTTTGATAGGAACTAGACATTCCTACAAGAAGACATTAATAAACTTGCAGAATGGGCATATAATTGGCAAATGAAATTCAACACAGATAAATGTGAGCTATTACATTATGGTAAAAAAAAATAGGGAGGTCACATATTACTTGGAAAATAAGAATCTAAGGGAGAAAAATTCGCTAGTGACCACTTTGGGCTGCTAACATTGCCTGGGCGCTAAATTTAGTGCCCGGCGAAAAATAGCGCCGGCAATCGGTAACTTCAGTTTTAGCACCCCAAGAGGGAGGAGGTGCGCTAATTCAAGCACTCCACTTCCTTCTTAGCGCGCTAACCCCGAATATTGGGGTGGTGCGCTCTGCTGCGCTACGCACTGGGCCACATAGCGCTGCTGCATGGAAGGGCCCTTCCCCTCATTAAAGGGGAGGGCCCAAGCCCACAACTCTGTGGGGTCCTACCTGGACCACCGGGGAGCAGGTTGCCGTGCCGGCAGCCTGGCACTCAAGAGGAGAGCCAGGCTGCCAGGTCGCGGCACGGACACTGCGTTCAAAGAGGCAACGGGCCACAACAAGTTGGATGATTTTTTCCCCCCGCCCATCACCTCCCGTTTACTTATCACCCCGTGAGCCTCCTGCCGCTCCCTTCCTGCCCCCTGAATCGGTCACTGTCATTGCTCAACACAGATTCAGGGGGCGCGGGCCAATTTTGTAGGTGGGGCAAAAACGGGGCGCTGTGCACGGTGATGACGTCGTCGTTGGCTGCACAGTGGAGCGGGGCGCTACCGGTTACCGCCGCCACTAAAATCCTGCTGAATTTAGCGGGAGTTGTTAGTGGCGCGGCACCAGGCGAAAAGTCGTTAGCGCCAGAGGTGCAAATGCACCAAATTTCTAGCCCTAAATGTGGTAGTAGAGCAAAGGGATCTCAGAGTACAAATGCACCAATCACTGAAAGTAGCAACGCAGGTTAACAAGGCCATAAAAAAAGCAAACCAAGCACTAGGGATTAGTGAGCTGTCCTATAAGGAGAGATCGAGTAGAATGGACCTATATTATTTGGATTTTAGAAGAATGAGAGATGATCTCATTGAAACGTATAAAATTCTTAGAGCGCTCGACAGGGTAGGTGCTGAGAGGTTGTTTCCCCTGGCTGGAGAGTCTAGAACTAGGGGTCATTGTGGAAATGGAAGCTAAGTAAGAAAACTGAAATAAAATAAAGGAGTCACCATGTGTAAGGGATAATGGATAAATAATGTAGAGGTTCAGTAATGTTCTGAACAGAGGGTTCACAGGTAACCTCGTCAGACACGGGTGAGGTCATTACAGATGCCAGTTAACAAACAATGGGTCAATTGGAGAAAATGGATAATGTAAGACGTAAACTAATCAAGGAGATGGGACAGATTGTAGAATAGGATAAACTAATCATCAGGGCGTAGGGAAAAAGGAACAGATGTGTAATTGAAGTAGCCAAATTACTATTGCCAAATTACTATTATACCTTAGTTTGTATGTTAGCCATAGGCATAATTAGTTTTAATGCTAGAATACGTATAATGCAGCACCAATGTACAAGGTGGAGATAATGGCCCAGAAATTAGGTCGGGGGCTTGCCGCGCATGCAAGCTCCCGATGTGCACTTACCCGGCGCGCCGACATCTGAAGCCTGGGCCTGCTTGGAATTCCTGTCACTGGCCCGGTTCAGCTGTCGGCGCGCTGTGCTTGCCTGATCCAGCGGCGTAGTTAGTGCGATGTGCCGGCTGGGATCAGGTGAGCATTGGGCAGCCAATCAGGGGAGGGAAAACTTCATTCATGAGTTTGATAGTAAGGACTGTCAAACTCATGAAAACTATGGGCGCCCAAAACACTACTTAAACTTTAAATAAAATTTTTTAAAACATCCCACTAATTAAATGAACTATAAATAACTTTAAAAAACTATTTTAAACAATTAATCAAATTTTTGAAAAAAATATTTTTTTAAGAAATCGGGTCTAAAAATAAACTTACCTTACTGTAAAGTCCTTAAAAACAATAAAGCTGTGGAAAAAATGTTATAATTTTAAATAATAGACCACTTACCTTAAAGAATCAAGTCCTTACGTCTCCTTTTTACATTTCTAAAAAGTTCAGACCCTTACACACGGGCAAACCTGTCAAAAAGAAGGAAGTTCAACGCGTGCGCACAGAGTCCTGCGCGCACGCGTTGGACCTCTGAACCCCTTGGAGGAAATGCCGGTTTCCCGTGCATGCGCTGTGCATGCTGAAATCCGGCACTTCCAACGGGCCCACGCGTGAGTACCCCGTCCGTACTCACGCCTTGGGACCGGAATTACTGGCCCAATGGGTTAATCCCTACCCTGAGTTAAACGATATAGAGGTCTGTAGTTCCTTTATTCAGCTAAAGGTTTAAACATGATTAAATGACTTCAAGGCTGAGAGATTAAACTGCAGAAGGAAGAGTAGGGAGGAGTTGGTTGTCCAGGCAGGCAACACTATGCAGATAACGCACCTAAGGACTGGCTGATAGTAAATCACAACAACAGGGTTCCAGTCTTCAAAGTCTAATTAGGGTGTGCTTGCTTTGCAGAAAGTAACTCGAGACGAAGCTGAATGCAAAGGCCTCGCACCCTTAATGAAGTCTGTTATCTTAAGAAAACATTCAACAAGCAAAACCACCTGGCTATGGGCAAATGGGGGTTGTAAAGTAATAAAGATGGGGTCCCATAGTCCGGAGATGACAGGACTAACCGATAACAGAAATGTGGGATTGTAAGCGCAAGAAGATGAAATGTCACGGTTTATAATTGCCATTTAGCTATAACTCTGTATATGCTGATAAGCTTTATCCCCGCCCCTAGGGAGGGGAGTTTGATTTTTGTATAACTGTGATTGTTGCTAGGGAATCGGTGGAGTCGAATCGGAGAGAGGGTCTCAGAAGGTTCTCCCCAGGCCTGTGAATAAAGACCGTTTTGAACCATCCTTCACTCGAAGTCTGTCATCTGTACCAAAGCTAAGTGTCGACTTTGTATATCACTTAGTCCGCTCTGAGGGGGAAAGGGTTAAGTGTCGACCTGACAACACCAGGTCCACTTTCCAGGTTACAACAGTAACCAAAGAGATGGGACAGATTATAGAATCGTATAAACCAGGAGGGAAAACCCCAGATAGCAGCGAGAACCTGGGAGCAACACTCGACTGCAGGGACCTGGGGAGAGAAACCCTACGTAGAGGTTTGGACAGAGATTGATCACTTCAGACCCAAATCCTCGGGTAATATCAATATAAGTTGTGAGTCTTCTATTTTGGAATTGTACTTTAAATAACGAACGGTGTTTGTTAAGCATTTATTAAAGATAAATCTTTGTACATGAAATCTGTTGCCTGTGTGTTTGTTCAGACCAAACTTACATTTGAACCCTAAAAGGAAAAATTGCGAACCTATTTGTTCGATCTTTCGAACATCTAGCGAATTCGGAGCAACAGTCATAGCCTCAGGATAAGGGTTGGCCATTTAGGACTGAGATGAGGAGAAATATGTTCACTCAGAGGGTTGTGAATCTTGGAATTCTCTACCCCAGAATGCTCAGTTGCTGAGTATATTCAAGACTGAGATTGATAAATTTTTGGGTACTAAGGGAATCAAGGGATATGGGGATAGGGCGGGAAAGTGGAGTTGATGAAAAAGTTCAGCAAGGATCTTATTCATAGAATCATAGAAATTTACAGCACTGAAGGAGGCCTTTTGGCCCATCTTGTCCGTGCTGGCCGACAAAGAGCTATCCACCCTAATCCGACTTTCCAGCACTTGGTCCGTAGCCCTGTAGGTTACGGCACTTCAGGTGCATATCCAAGTACTTTTTAAATGTGATGAGGGTCTCTGCCTCTACCACCCTTTCAGGCAGTGAGTTCCAGATCCTCATCACCATCTGGGTGAAAAAAATTCTCCTCAAATCCCCTCTAAACCTCCTACCTCCTACCAATTACTTTAAATCTATGACCCCTGGTTATTGACCCTTCTGCTAAGGGAAATAAGTCCTTCCTATCCACTCTATCTAGGCCCCTCATAATTTTATACACCTCAAATAGGTCTTCCCTCAGCCTCCTCTGTTCCAAAGAAAACAACCAATCTTTCCTCATAGCTAAAATCCCCCAGCCTCGTAAATCTCCTCTGCACCCTCTCTATTGTAATCACATCCTTCCTGTAATGTGGTGACCAGAACTGCACGCAGTATTCTAGCTGCGGCCTAACTAGTGTTTTATACAGTTCAAGCATAACCTCCCTGCTCTTATATTCTATGCCTTGGCTAATAAAGGCAAGTATCCCGTATGCCTTCTTACCCACCTTACCTACCTGTCCTGCTACCTTCAGGGATCTGTGGACATGCACTGCAAGGTCCCTCTGATCCTCTGCATTTCTCAGTGTCTTACCAATTATTCTATATTCCCTTGTCTTGTTAGCCCTCCCCAAATGCATTGCCTCACAATTCTCCAGATTGAATTCCATTTGCCACTGTTCTGCCCACCAGACCAGTCCATTGATATCTTCCTGCAGTCTACAGCTTTCTTCTTCATTATCAGCCACACAGCCAACTTTTGTATCATCTGCAAAATTCTTAATCACACTTCCTACATTCAAGTCCAAATCATTGATATATACCACAAAAAGCAAAGGACACATTACTGAGCCCTGTGGAAGCACACTGGAAACAGCCTTCCAGTCACAAAAACACCCTTCTGGTCCCCACATTACAGGAAGGATGTGATGGTAAACACACGGTAGGATGGAGTATAAAAGGAAGAAATAATGGGAGCATGTCAGAAAGGTATGGCAATAATCATGGGGGATTTTAATCTACATATAGGCTGGAAAAATCAGGTGGGCAAAGGAAGCCTAGATGAGGAGTTCATGGAATGTTTTCGGGATAGTTTCTTAAAATAGCACGTTCTGGAGCCAACCAGAGAGCAGGCTATACTAGACCTGGTATTGGACAACGAGATAGGATTAATTAATGACCTCATAGTGAAGATGCCCCTAGGTAGCAGCGATCATAATATGATTGAATTTTACATTCAGTTTGAGGGAGAGAAGAGTGGGTCCAAGACTAGTATTTTAAACATAAATAAGGGCAATTATGAGGGCATGAAAGCAGAGCTAGCTAAAGTGAACTGGCAAATTAGGTTAAGGGATAGGTCAATAGAGTTGCAGTGGCAGACATTTAAGGGGATATTTCAGAATACACAGAATATATACATTCCAACGAGAAAGAAAAATTCCAAGGGGAGGACCCACCATCCATGGTTAACTAAAAAAATTATAGATAGTATCAAACTTAAAGAAAAAGTGCAAAAACTTGTGCAAAGATGGAAGGCAGGTCAGAAGATTGGACAGAATATAAAAAACAGCAAAGAATAACTAAGAGGCAGCATAAATGGGTCATTTTCTGGTTGGCAAGATGTAACGAGTGGTGTGCCACAGGAATCAGTGCTGGGGCCTCAACTTTTTACAATTTATATAAATGACTTGGATGAAGGGACCAAAGGTACGGTTGCTAAATTTGCTGATGACACAAAGATAGGTAGGAAAGTAAATTGTGAAGAGGACATAAGGAGGCTACAAAGGTATATAGATAGGGTAAGTGAGTAGGCAAAGATCTGGCAAATGGAATATAATGTGGAAAAATGTGAAGTTGTCCATTTTGGCAGGAAGAATAAAAAAGAAGCATATTATCTAAATGGTGAGACATTGCAGAGCTCTGACATGCAGAGGGATCTGGGTGTCCTAGTACATGAATCGCAAAAGGTTAGTATGCAGGTACAGCAAGTACTGTAATTAGGACAGCTAATATAATGTTGTTGTTTATTGCAAGTGGAATTGAATACAAAAGTAGGGAGGTTATGCTTCAGTTATACGGGGCATTGGTGAGACCACATCTGGAGTACTGTGTACAGTATTGGTCTCCTTATTTAAGGAAGGATGTAAATGCATTGGAAGCAGTTCAGAGAAGGTTTACTAGACTAATACCTGGAATGGGCAGGTTGTCTTATGAGGAAAGATTGGACAGGCTAGGCTTGTATCCGCTGGAGTTTAGAAGAGTAAGAGGTGTCTTGATTGAAACATATAAGATCCTGAGGGGTCTGGTCAGAGTGGATGTTCTGCCATTCAATAAGATCATGTCTGATCTTCTACCTCATCTCCACTTTCCTGCATTATCCCCATATCCCTTGATTCTCTAAATATTCAAAAATCTATCGCTCTCTGTTTTGAATATACCCAATGACTGAGCCTCCACAGCCCTCTGGCATAAAGGATTCCAAAGATTCACCACCCTCTGTGTGAAGACATTTCTTCTCATCTCAGTCCTGAATGGCCTACCCTTTATCCTGAGGCTGTGGCCCCTGGTTCTAGACTCCCCAGCCAAGGGAAACATTTTCCCAGCATCCACCCTATCAAGCCCTGTAATAATTTTGTATGCTCCAATGAGATCCCCTCTCATTCTTCTGAATTCAAAAGAATACAGGCCTAGTTTACTCAATCTCTTCTCATACGACAGTCCCGCCATCCCAGGAATCAATCTTGTGAACCTTCATTGCACTCCCTCTATGGCAAGTATATCCTTCCTTAGGTAAGGAGACCAAAATTGTACATAGTACTCCAGGTGTGGTCTCACCAAGGCCCTATATAATTGGAGTGAGACTTCTTTACTCTTGTACTCAAATCCTCTTGTAATGAAGGCCAGCATACCATTTGGCTTGCTGCACCTGTACATTCACTTTCAGTGGCTCATGTACAAGGACACCCAGGTCCCTTTGAGCATCTGTATTCCCCAATCTAGGAAATATTCTGCCTTTCTGTTTTTTCTATCAAAGTGGATAACTTCACATTTATCCACATTATATGCCATCTGCCATGTTCTCACCCACTCACTGAGCCTGTTGAGATCCCCTTGAAGCCTCTTCACATCCTCTTCGCAACTGCCACTGCCACCTAGCTTTGTGTCATCAGCAAATTTGGAAATGTTACATTTAGTCCCCTCATCCAAATCATTGATATAGATTGTGAATAGCTGGGGCCCAAGTACCGATCCTTGCGGTACCCCACTAGTCACAGCCTGCCATCCTGAAAAAGACCCATTTATACCTACTCTATTTTCTGTCTGTTAACCAAGTCTCAATCCATGCTAGTATATTACCCCCAATTTCATGTGTCCTAATTTTGTTCACCAACCTCTTGTATGGGACCTTATCGAAGGCCTTCTGAAAATCCAAATACACCACATCTACCGGTTCCCCTTTGTCTACTCCACCAGTTACACCCTCAAAGAACTCCAATAGGTTTGTCAAACAGGACTTCCCTTTCATAAATCCATGTTGACTCTGCCCAATCTTACTATTAGTTTCTAAGTGCCCAGTTATTGCATCCTTTATAATAGATTCCAGCATTTCCCCAAGTACTGATGTGAGGCTAACAGGTCTGTAGCTCTCCGTTTTCTCTTTCCCTCCTTTCTTAAATAGCGGGGTTACATTTGCTATCCTCCAATCTGCAGGAATTGTTCCAGAATCTATAGAATTTTGGAAGATGACAACCACTATCCCAATGGCCACTTCTTTCAAAACCCTAGGATGTAGGTCATCCAGTCCTTGAGATTTATCGACTTTTAGTCCCATGAATTTTGCTAGTACTGTTTTTTTACTAATAATAATTTCTTTAAGTTCCTCATTCTCACCACACCGTTGGTTTTCTCGTATTCCTGGAAGGTTTTTTATATCTTCCTCCGTGAAGACAGAAACAAAGTATTTATTTAATTTCTCTTCCATTTCCTCATTCCCCATTATAAATTCTCCCGTCTCTGACTGTAAAGGACCTGCATTTACCTTTGCCAGTCTTTTCCTTTTCACATACGTATAGAAGCTTTTACAATCCGTTTTTATATTTTTCGCTAGTTTGTGCTCATATTCCATTTTCCCTTTCTTTATCAATTTCTTGGTCCCCCTTTGCTGATTTCTAAAAAAGATCCCAATCCTCAGGCTGACCGCTTTTTCTGGTGACTTTCTAAGCTTCCTCCTTTGACTTAATACTAGCTTTAATTTCTTTTGTTAGCCATGGTTGGATGACTTTTCCTTTTGGGTTTTTATGCCCTAGAGGAATATATGTTTGTTGCAAATTATGCATTATTTCCTTGAATGTTAGCCATTATATGTACACCTTCATACGTTTTAGTGTAGTCTCCCAATCTACCATGGCCAACTTGTCCCACATACCCTTGTAGTTTCCTCTGTTTAGATTGAAGACCTTAGTTTCAGATTGGACTACATCACTCTCAAACTTAATATAAAATTCAATCATATTATGGTCACTTGTCCCGAAAGGCCCCTTTACCACAAAATTATTGATTAGCCCTTTCTCATTACACAGTACCAGATCCAGAATAGCCTGTTCCCTGGTTGGTTCCTCCACATACTGATCCAGGAAACCATCTCACATGCATTCCAAGAATTCATCCTCCACACCATTGGTGGTAATTTGATTTGCCCAGTCAATATGTAAATTAAGGGCTTTAGATAAGGTCCCGCATAAGAGACTAGCATGCAAAGTTAAAGCACATGGGATTGGGGGTAAGGTACTGACTTGGATAGCAAACTGGTTAGCAGACAGGAAGCAAAGAGTTGGAATAATAGGGTCTTTTTCCGAGTAGAAGGCAGTGACTAGTGGGGTGCCCCAGGGATCGGTGCTAGGACCCCCGTTATTCACAATATATATTAATGATCTAGACGAGGGAACTAGATGTAATATCTCCAAGTTTGCAGATGACACAAAGCTGGGTGGGCGTGTGTGCTGTGAGGAGGATGCAGAGAAACTCCAGTATGATTTGAACAGGTTGGGCAATTGGGCAGATGCAGGGCAGATGCATGGCAGATGCAGTATAATGTGGATAAATTTGAGGCTATCCACTTTGGTGGCAAAAACAGGAAGGCAGATTATTATCTGAACGGAAATAGATTGGGAAAAGGGGAAGTGCAACGAGACCTGGGTGTCCTTGCGCACCAGTCGTTGAAGGTAAGCATGCAGGTGCAGCAGGTGGTTAAGGAGGCAAATGGTATGCTGGCCTTCATAGCGAGAGGATTCGAGTACAGGAGCAAGGATGTCTTGCTGCAGTTGTACAGGGCCTTGGTGAGACCACACCTTGAGTATTGTGTGCAGTTTTGGTCGCCTTATCTGAGGAAGGATGTTCTTGCCATGGAGGGAGTGCAGCGAAGATTCACCAGACTGATACCTGGGATGGCAGGAATGACATATGAAGAGAAATTGGGTCGATTAGGCTTATATTCGCTAGAGTTTAGAAGAATGGGAGGGGATCTCATTGAAACTTATAAAATTCTAACAGGACTAGACAGACAAGATGCAGGAAGGCTGTTCCCAATGGCGGGGGAGTCCAGAACCAGGGGTCACAGTCTAAGGATAAGGGGTAAGCCATTTAGGACAGAGATGAGGAGGAATTTCTTCACCCAGAGAGTGGTGAACCTGTGGAATTCTCTACCACAGAAGACAGTTGAGGCCAATTCATTAAATATATTCAAGAAGGAGTTAGATATATTTCTTAAGGCTAAGTGGATCAAGGGATATGGGGAGAAGGCAGGGACAGGGTGTCATGAATCTTATCATGACTCATGAAGTAACACTGGGCGACCAGCTGGAGGTGCCGTCCAAGGAGTATAAGTACTCGGGCGTGGGCCCAGCTTGCTCAGGATGTTTCTGTAACCAGGAACTAGTGATGTAACTAGTAATCTCATGGTTTTGAAACAGTTGATTAAAGCCTTGTTTTATACTCAAACCAAGCGCTCAGTAGTCTTTTTACTTCACAGGGTACTGAATTTGGATGATCAGCCATGATCGCATTGAATGGCGGAGCAGGCCACGTGCTAGCGAGAGCAGAAATAGGAGAATAGATCAGATGAATGGCCTACTCCTGCTCCTATCCTGCTCCTATCTTCTATGTTTCTAAGTCCCCCATGATTTCCATATTGCCCTTGTTACATGCATGTCTAATCTCTTGATTGATACTCTGCCCTACATTACCATTACTGTTTCGTAGCCTATACACAACTCCCACCAATGTTTTCTGCCTTTTGCTGTTTCTTAGCTCCACCCAAACTGATTCCAGTTCTACATCACGATCTGCCAAGCCAATATCTTTTATCTCTACCGTACTGATCTCATCCCTTATTAACAGCGCTACGCCACCTCCTTTTCATTTTTGTCTGTCCTTCCTAAATGTTGAGTACCCTGGAACATTCAGTTCCCAGCAACCATGTCTCTGTAATGGCAATTACATCATACCCATTTACTTCTATTAGTGCCAATAATTCATCCACTTTGTTGCGAATGCTACGTGCATTTAGATAAAGTGCCTTCAACTTTGTCTGTTTAATATTTTTCTGCACTTTGATCCTCTTTACTGTTGGCCTTTGTTTCTGCTCCCTACTAGTTTTGCTGACTACTTTTCTAACTTGCACTTCCAGCTTTGTTTCTCACTGTTCTGGGCCCACACTTAGGTTCCCAGCCCCCTGACAAACTAGTTTAAATCCTTCCCAACAGCACTAGCAAACCCCTCTGCGAGGATATTGGTCCTGGTTCTGCCGAGGTGTAACCCGTCCAGCTTGTACAGGTCCCACCTTCCCCAGAATCAGTTCCAATGCCTCAGGAATTTAAATCCCTCCCTCTGACACCATCTCTCCAGCCACGCATTCATCTGGTATATTCTCCTATTTCTGCTCTTGCTAGCACGTGGCACTGGGAGTAATCCTGAGATTACTACCTTTGAGGTCCTGCGTTTTAATTTATTTTCTAGCTCCCTATATTCTGCTTGCAGGACCGCGTCCCTCTTTCTACCTATGTCGCTGGTACCAATATGGACCGCGACCTCTGGCTGTTCACCCTACCCCTTCAGAATGTCCTGAGCTGCTCAGTGACATCCTTGACCCTGGCACCAGGGAGGCAACATACCATCCTGTAGTCATGTCTGCGGCCACAGAAATGTCTATCTGTTCCCCTTACGATGGAATCTCCTATCATTATTGTTCTCCCGCTCTTTTTCCTCCCCTCCCGTGCAGCTGAGCCACTTCTAGTGCCACGGACGTGGCTCTTGCTGCATTCCCCTGAGAAACCATTTCCCCCAGCAGTATCCAAAACACAAAATCTGTTGGAGAGGGAGATGGATCCAGAGGACTCCTGCACTAACTTCCTAGTTCTTTTACTCTGGCGGTCACCCATTCCCTTTCTGCCTCTGCACTCTTTACCTGCGGTGTGACCACCTAGTTAAACGTGCTATCCACGAAGATCTCAGCCTTGCGGATGCTCCACAGGGACTCCAACCCTCATTATCTGTCATAAGCTTCCCTTTTTTTCTTTATCCTACCCTGTATGCCTCTTGACATCCAGGGAGCTCTAGATTTGTTAGTCCCACCTTTTTCTTTAAGGGAACATACTTGCTCTGAACCCTCACTATCTCCTCCTTGAATGCCTCCCACTGCTCTGACACTGATTTACCTTCAAGCTTCTGTCTCAATCCACTTTGGCTAAATCACATCCAAAGTGGAGCTGGCTCGAGGGGCCGTATGACCTACTCCTGCTCCTATTTCTTATGTTCTTATGATCTTATAACACTCCTGTGAAGCACCTTGGAATGTTTTACTACGATAAAGATGCAATGAAAACGCAAGTTGTTGCTGAAAAACTGATGCATGAACAAAACGTCGTCACTCACCATTTTTTTGGTCAAAATTGATAGTTATTGCTGTTTACAATCGTGTTAGTCTGTTCTGTTGTGATGTCACCTTGAACAACCAGCATTTTAACTTTGCCGATGTTTATTTCTATAATGTTCATTATCTGAAGGAAAAAAATGGCGAGTTTTAAAAATATTACGATTATTTTCTTTCTTTCCACATGTGCTACTTTCTGACAAGAAAGTAAGCATTCAGTCTATTCTTGGGCTTCCACTTAAAGAAGAACAGGACTTGATTTTAACTCTCGGATGGCAAAGCGAACAATCAGCCCAACCGGAAGCGGTAGCAGGGAGGCTCAGTCGATTTTAATGGCAAGGCCTCATTAACTTGCTGACTTCCTGACCAATATGGCCATTAAAATCAGGTGCCATGATGCTGCCGCTAGGGACCCAGGGGAATGTTCACTGGCACAAGGTATCTGCTCCGTGAGGGAAAACCTGGTCAGGGGAGGGGGAAGACCGGGATAGGGAGGACCAAGGTTTCCCTGTGGGGCTTGGATGAACACTTCTGATCGTCCTGTGAAGAAACTGAAGAAAAACATAAAAAACTTCCCTTGCTGGGGCCTCTTCTGGCCCTGGCTCCTGTTCTCAGAAACTTTGGCCTGGCGAAGAAGCCATCACTGCTCCTCCACTCAAGTCTCAGGTTAAAATAGCAGATCGGGCCCGAATGACCCCACTGGGTTGGGGCGAGTATTCTTGCCAGATAGGGGCAGGAAAGGAATGCGTAAGTTCCCCACACTTCATTTTAAATGCCCCTCTGCCTGGTTTCATTATTAGGTTGCAAAATGCTGTCGCTAATTTTAATCCTTTTCCTACCTGTTGTGATTTTTGTTGCAAGACATCAAACAAAAATTATACACTTTAGGATCAAAGACAACAAAGTAAATGAGTCTAATGGCTGATGGTTTGTTTTGTGACAAATGATTTTCGAATCCAGTCAACATGCTTTCAATAGTGGTCTGCAGCTTGACTCCTCCTATACCTGCAGAAAGCACAATGTCTTAGCAAAATGAAATTAAAATGGACTGAAACCAGGAGAGGATGAAAGTCACTGTTAGACATGTCTTTGGTCAAATTATTCTGTTTTATCATAGGTATTGCATTCAATGATACATTAATTTGGAACCTCGTTTGCCTATTTATCATTGGCCCAGAAATTCGGGTCTCCACGGGTGAGTACGCACGGGGTACTCACCCGTAAGCCCAATGGAAGTGCCGGTTTCCTGCATGCACTGTGCATGTGCGGGAAACCGGAACTTCCGTTCCCCTGAAAGAAGGGGTTCAGAGTCCGAACGCATGCGCAGGAGAGGCAGCGCGTGCGCATCGAACTTCAGTTTTTTTTGCAGGTTTTCCCGGGAGGGTAAGTCTCCAGAAGTTACACATTTAAAAAGCAGGCGTAAGGCCTGCTTTTTACAAGGTAAGTGGTGAATTAATTAAAATTAAAACATTTTTTCCACAGGTTTATTATTTTTAAATACTTTAAAGCAAGGTAAGTTTATTTTTAGCCCCGTTAGAAAATAAAATTATTTTTTTCAAAATTTAAATTATTGTTTAAAATAGTTATTTATAGTTTATTTAAAAAATGTGACGTTTTTAAAAAATTTATTTGAAGATTTAGTGCTGTTTTGGGGCTGTAGTATTTCTAAGTTTTGACAGCTCTTCCTGTCAAACTTATGAATGGGCATTCCCTGCTCCGATTGGCTCCCCATGGCCCACGTGTTCCCAGGGGATGCATCCAACTAACTGCGTCCCTGGGATACGTAAGCACTGCGCGCCGGCAGTTGGAGCAGGCCCAGGATTGGAATTCCACGGGGCCCACAGCTCAACGGCCAGCGCGCTAGGTGAGTGCAGGTCGGGGGCTTACACCCGCGGGAAGCCCCCGACCCGAATTTCTGGGCCATTATGACATTAATTAGTACATAACCAGACCTATGTAACCTGCGTTTTCCTTGTGTCCATTCATGTGTGCACTTTGGCTGCCGCTCTGGACCCGAGCCATTCATTTCTAGTTCCATTTTTTTCTTCCCCCCCACTCCCTGACCGCTCTCTCCTGTTGTCATGCCTCCCTTCAGCTCTCCTCTCTCGGATACTCTGCCCTCCCAAATTCCTACCCCAATCCTTCATTACTCTTCCTGCCTCTGTCCCAGGCTTGACTCCCTCTTAGATAAGCCTACAGCTTCCCTCTGTGCCTCTCTTGACTTGTTCCAAAAGGCCCACCATGGCACTCATCACTGCTTCCTCATGAGCAGCAACCCCAACTGTCCCATCCTACTCTCTCGATTACCTTCTCACCCAGCGTGACCGTTGGGGGCTAATCTTGCCAATCTCCTCCCCCTCCAACTCATCCCCCCCAGCGCTGACCCTGTGGGCACTAGCAGTGGGTCAGCCATCACCGACCCTCTCCCCATCTCCCTCCAGAATGTCTGTTCACTTGTGAACAAGACCCTTACCATCCATGAGCTTATAGTGGATGATTGCATCGACATCATGGCCCTGACGGAAACCAGGCTGAGAGGTGATGACACCTTACCCTTAATGAAGCCTCCCGGCCTGGCTATACCTCCCATCACTTGCCCCACCCAGACTACCATGGTGGTGGTGTGGCTTTCATCACCAAATCACACTTTGGTCTGTCCCTCTACTCCTCTGGCACTTTCTCACCCTTTGAGCATCTCACCTTATTCTACCCCTCTCACCTCTCATTTCAAATGTTCATTCTCTACCACTCACCCAAGTACCATAAAAGTTTTATTACCAAGATATCTTCACTGTTTTCCTCCCTCAGCCTCTGCACTGAGCGACTTCTCATACTTGGTGATTTCAACCTCCATCTCAATTCATCATGCTCTCTCTGAGTTCACTAGCCTCCTATCCTCCCTTAATCTCTCCCTCCATGTAAACTCCCTAACCTATATTCACGGCCACCGCCTTGCCATCTCTCATGGCCTCACTACTCCCATCGTGTCAGTCGCAAATAAGGCAATTTTTGAATACTTCTACTTATCGCTCTCCACCCACATCCCCCTTCTCCTCCCCAACCCTACTTCCTTCTGCATCCACCTGGAAAATACTCTCTCCCAACTCTCTTACAACTGCACTTATGAAATCCCAACTGTCCAGTCTTTGGCCCTCCATTCACCACAACATTTCTGCAGCTACCGATCAACTTAACCACACCCTCACCACCACCTTTGATGCCCCAGTCCCTATTAAAACAATTACCCTCTCTCACCCTGGTCATTCCTCCTGGTACGGCCCTCATCTTTGCTCCCTTAAGTCCAAGGGATGCAGTCTTGAACGGATATGGCGGACAACTGGTTTAGCTTTTCACCATCAGATCTGGCGGGTCATGCTCTCGTCTGCCAAAACAGCTCACTATTCCAGAATTATTCTGGAATGCAAAGATAAACCCTGGCTTCTATTCTCTACTACAAGCCATCTTCTTAAACCCCTCTCCTCTGTCTCCTCCACCCTCACCTCTGACGGCTTCTTTGTCACTAAGATTGAGACCATCCATTCAGCTGCCTCTGTCAGTTCCCTTCCTTCCCCGAGCCAAACGTCCTCTAAGGGTCCCCCCTGCCCTAGCCCTGAACTCGCATCTTTCTCCAGTTTCTCTCCGATCTCCCCTCATGACCTCTCTGCGCTCATCTTGTCCATGAGACCCACTTCCTGCTCCCTCGACCCTATTCCCACCAAACTGCTAACCACCAAATTTCCTTTTCTGGCTCTCATGTTAGCTGACATTGTTAATGGTTCTCTCTCCTCAGGTACTGTCCCATATTCCCTCAAATCTGGCATCATCACCCCTCTCCTCAAAAAACAACCCTTGACTCCTCCGTCCTTGCAAATTACCACCCCATCTCCAACCTCCCTTTCCTCTTGAAAGTCCTTGAACGTGTTGTCGCCTCCCAAATCTGTGCTCATCTGTCCCGCAACTCCATGTTTGAATCCCTCCAATCAGGTTTCCGCTCCTGCCACAGTACCGAAATAGCTCTCATCAAAGTCACAAATGACATCCATTGTGAATGTGACAAAGGTAAGCTAATCCTTCTCGTTCTTCTTGACTTGTCTGCAGCCTTTGACATGGTTGACCACTCCATCCTCCTCCAATGCCTCTCCACCGTCGTCCAGCTGGGTGGGACTGCACTCACCTGGTTCCATTCTTATCTATCGAATAGTAGCCAAAGAATCACTTGCAATGGCTTCTCTTCCCATTCCCATATCCTTATCTCTGGTGTCCCCCAAGGATCTAACCTTGGTCCCTTCCTATTTCTCATCTACATGCTGCCACTTGGCAACATCATCCGAAAACACAGCATCAGTTTCCACATGTATGCTGACGACACCCAGCTCTACCTCACCACCACTTCTCTCGACCCATCGAGTCACTAAATTGTCAGACTGCTTGTCTGACATCCAGTACTGAATGAGCAGGAAATTTCTCCAATTAAATATTGGGACGACCGAAGCCATTGTTTTTGGTCCCCGCCACAAACTCCGTTCCCTAGTCACTGACTCCATCCCTCTCCCTAACATCTGTCTGAGGCTGAACCATGCTGTTCACAACCTTGGTGTCATATTTGACCCTAAAATGAGCTTCCGACCACATATCCCCAGCATAACTAAGAGCGCCTGTTTCCACCTCCGTAACATTGCCTGTCTCCGCCCCGCCTCAGCTCACGCGCTGCTGAAATCCTCGTCCATGCCTTTGTTACCTCTAGATCAGACTATTCCAATGCACTCCTGGCTGGCCTCCCACATTCCACTCTACGTAAACTTGAGGTCATCCAAAACTCAGCTGCCTGCGTCCTAACTCGCACCAAGTCCCGTTCACCCATCACCTCTGTGCTCTCTGACCTACATTGGCTCCCAGTTAAGTGGCGGCTCAAGTTCAAAATTCTCATCCATGTTTTCAAATCCCTCCATGGCCTCGCC
This sequence comes from Somniosus microcephalus, assembly GCF_052327205.1. NCBI lineage: Eukaryota > Metazoa > Chordata > Chondrichthyes > Squaliformes > Somniosidae > Somniosus > Somniosus microcephalus. The sequence continues at coordinate 310,522,483 of NC_140990.1, read as the reverse complement.
CCTCCCTATCTCTGTAATCTCCTTCAGCCCCACAACCCCCCTCCCCGAGATATCCGCACTCCTCTAATTCTGCCCTCTTGAGCATCCCTGATTATAATTGCTCAACCATTGGTACCTTCTGTTGCCTAGGCCCTAAGCTCTGGAATTCTCTACCTAAACCTCTCCATCTCTCTACTTCTCTTTCCTCTTTTAAGGCGCTCCTTAAAACCTCTTTGACCAAGCTTTTGGTTATCTGCCCTAATTTCACCTTACGTGGCTCGGTTTCAAATTTTTGTCTTATAATACTCCTGTGCAGTGCCTTGGGACATTTTACTACGTTAAAGGCGCTATATAAATACAAGTTATTGTTATTGTTGTTGACAAGTAAATAAATTGCATTTAACTTTTTAAACAAAATAAATTTAGTAACTATTTACCTATTTAATCTGTTGGTATACAGCATATAGATCAGCCTCATATACCTTTTGAAACTGTGTCCTGTACTGTACTTACACTTATACCTTTGTATGGGTTGTGCAGCTCTTCTGACAAGTCTAGGCAGGTTTTATCAGTCAACAGTTGTGTAAGTCAAATTACTGGGTTCTATCATAGGTATCACAGTCAATGAGACAATAATTTGGAACCTCTTTTGCCTACTTATTATTGAGCACTGAGCAGGAAATACCAAACACACAGCCCATGGGTTGAGCAGTGTTAGCATTATGCATTTTATCTAGTGAGACAGTCTGTAGCAAAATAAAAGTTCTAACATGGAAGCTGAAGATAGCACAGAAGTAAAATTATGTCATCAGGCACTAGAGTTGGTTGGTAGATGTCCGCTTCGATCTCCTGTCTGTGTTCAGTTAGTTGATCGCATTCAAGGCAGCAGTTGGGGATGCTAAAATTGGCCTCAGCACCCTTGGGTGAGGGTAGTGAGAAAATTGCCAGAGTTCCTGCTCCTGCTTGTTATTGAGGACAACACCTGCCGCAAGTGTGCGTGTGTTGGATAAGGAAAGAATTACGTCTGGCTGTGACACCACTACCACTAAAGCTGTATAACGAGATGATGCTCACTGTTGAGAATCACACATGAATAATGAACATTTGAGAGAGGTGTTGGAAAGCACATTGGCTCTCATGGAACTGTATCCCAGAAGGAATCAACACCTTCAGGAGAGGAGAGAAATGGAGGAGAAGTAATTGTCAGGGAAAAAAATATTCATGGTCTGACTGCAGTTACCTGTTCCTAATGCAGGGAAAGATATTGTAGTAATCTGGTTTTTTTCACATTCCTGCAATACTTTTTCTACCGAGGCTGTAATCACAGCTGGATCTGTTTGACCGACCATATGTATGATGTAACTGCAGGTAAGATTTCCACTTCCAGTAACTACAACACCACCGCTAGGCTGAGAACCTAAAGAAATCATAGACACAAAGTTAAATCAAAAGTATATTTATTTTCTTTAACTATGAAAACATTACACATAATAACAGCAATGCATTTAAATAGCTTCTACAACTGCAGGTTAAGAAAATAATTATTATACTTTTCACTCTGCTTTAAGTATATAAAAACACAGCTGATTATGAACAAATATATGCATCTGGGAAAGCAATTCACCAAGCATCTCCAAATGCTATATACAATTAAGGCTGCATATGGTGACATCACTATTCCCGGCCAGAATGGAGATGATTGGAAATTCTCCCGTCGATCATGCCTGGAGACTGCATTGCTGTAAGTGACTGGGATTGATTTTACGCATGTTGGCCCTGAATTCACAGTCGGTATGACGGCATACTCTGAGAGTACCCCGTCATACCGCCTTTGAAATTGACCGCAAGTTCGGGATTTGCTAATAGACAGATGATCCGCTGCCACTTTCAACTCCTCAATGAAAGGATGTGCTGGTGAAAAGTTGGCCGAATTGCCCACCAACTACGCATCAATTACTCTGAAACTTTTTACAGCTGGTGTGAACAGGCGCAGGAGCCTGTTGCACGGTGTAAGGGGAGGGGGTGGGGATGAGAAATTTTGAGCTAGGTTTATGCCACAGCCCATAAAAAGTGTCCTAATCGAGTTTTATGGTTCCTATCCAGAGGCCAGAAACATTTAACTATCTGCTAAATTGCACTAAACTATTAATCATTAATTTAATATCTATGCATTTAGGTTAAACCGCACAAATCACAATAACTTCAATTTACTTCTTTTGGAAAGTTTAGTGGGAATAATAAAAATAAAACAAGGTCAGCTGCTAATTACCATAGCTTCATGATATTTGAACCATCTGTGTTTTGATAGGCTTTGCAAGCCATTGCATAAATAAACAAAACGCATATAATTTGCATTTACTAATAGGTTCACTTCTTTGGTGATTCACAATGTACCTTATTAAATGAAAATATGAATGTTTAATATCATGCAGAAAGTCATGCATAACCACAAACTAAGGAAAGGGTCTTCATTAATCAAAATGAAGTAAATAACGAATCGCAGAATAAATTGACTGAACCGCTCAAATGGGGGCGAGGTTACCTGTCCCTACGGCTGGGAATGCAACAGTGGTGATGTTCAACCTTTCACATTCCTCCAGGACCTTTGTTACTGATGCTGTGATCCCAGCTGCTGTTACAGGCCCAACCATGTGGATTAAATATATACACTGAAGCTGGCCGCCTTTGGTGACTGTGACACCATCATCTGGCTGAGGACCTAGGAAAGAAATGGGTGGAAGAAATTCACCCTCATTAACCTCTATCTACAGCATTAGTAAAAGTACACTTATTATTTGTTTATAGCCCAAAGTAACAGATAAACAACACTGTCTCTTCCCACATATAAAAGCTGCAGCAGATATTCTCCCCGCTGAGAGATGTACCATGCAAGGGAAGGTTGGGGATACTTGCTGGGCATTGGATAGTAAGCTTTTGACAGAGGGTTTGCCTGAAACAGAAATAATTTTAACTGGGACATGAGAGCTCCCACAGGGTGGTCATTTTTCAGTATGCAGGTACTTCATGTTTAGGACAGGCAGCATATGATAGAGCCTTGTCCTACAGCACTCCACTAATCACCTGCACAACTGAGTGATGGCCAAGACATTATCCTAGTAATCCCAATGGAAATTCTGCCCACAATTTTCATCCCACCATAATCCTGTCTCAAAGCCGGGAGATGGGTCATTTAAATAATTGAAGTGGGTGCCTGCGTCTGTAACAGTGTAACAGGAGGACTTGCCCTCATGGGGCCAGTGTAATCTACGAGCAGACCCCTGCTGCTGTGGGGTTGAGGCAGATGCCAACTGGGACAATGATGCAAAGGTGCTGAATTTTCAAATAACTGCTCTCCTGTGAGGTGAAGCCCTTGTTCCATCAGGATTGATTGTTGTTGATTTTATTACTACTCTATAGTTGTTGCACCTCTCTGTAATTTCTCTGCAAATTTGCTCCTCCATATCTTTCCCACCATTTGGTGGTCTATAGAATACACCTAGTAGTGTAATGGCACCTCTATTATTTCTTAACTCTAGCCATATAGATTCTGTCCTTGAACTCTCCAGGACATCCTCCCTCTCCAGCATTTAACATTCTCCTTGACCAATACTGTCACACCACCTCCTATCTTTTCTTCCCTATCTTTCCTGAACAATTATAACCAGGAATATTTAATACCCAATCCTGCCCTTTTTTGAGCTAGGTCTCAGTTATTGCCACATCATATTCCCATGTGACTATTTGTGCCTGCAGCTCACTTACCTTGTTTACTATGCTTTGTGCGTTCACGTACATACACTGTAAACGCATCTTAGACCATCCTGTATCATCTCTTAGTTTGACCCCCCCCAATACGTTACTATTTCTTACTTTAGTGCTCTCTGCCTCTCCCAATCCTTTGAGCATTTCATTTCCCCTTTCTAATGTTACATCCTGCTGCCCACCCCCCTGCCAAATTAGTTTAAACCCTCCCCAACAGCACTAGCAAACCTCCCTGCAAGGATATTGGTTCCGGCCCTGTTGAGGTGCAATCCATCCGGCCTGTGCAGGTCCCACCTCCCCCAGAACCGGTCCTAATGCCCCAGGAATCTAAAGCCCTATTTCCTGCACCATCTCTCCAGCCATGCATTGATCTGCACTATCCTCCTATTTCTATATTCACTAGCACGTGGCACCGGGAGTAATCTGGAGATTACGACGTTTGAGGTCCTGCTTTTTAATCTCTTTCCTAGCTCCCTGAAATCTGCCTGCAGGACCTCAACCCTCTTTCTACCTGTGTCATTGGTACCAATATGGACCACGATCTCTGGCTTTTCACCCTCCCACCTCAATGTTCTGCGGCCGTTCAGTGCCATCCTTGACCCTGGCACCAGAGAGGCAGCATACCATCCTGGAGTCACATCTGCAGCTGCAGAAATGGCTGTCTGCTCCCCTAACTATCGAATCCCCTACCGCTATTGCATTCCCACTCTTCCTCCTTCCCCCCACCCACCCCCTGTACAGCTGAGCCACCCTTGGGGCCGTGCACTTGGCTATGGCTATACTCCCCAGAGGAACCACTGCCCTTACCAGCACTCAGAACCAAATACTGGCTGGAGAGCGAGATGCACTCGGGACTCCTGCACTACCTGCCTGATGCTCCCCTTCTGTCTGGTGGTCACCCATTCCCTTTCTGTCTACACACTCTTTATCTGCGGGGAATAAACGGGTCATTTTCAGGTTGGCAGGCTGTAACTAGTAGGGTAACCCAAGGATCAGTGCTTGGGCCTCAGCTACTCACAATCTACATCAATGATTTGGATGAGGGGACCAAATGTAATATATCCAAGTTTGCTGATGATACAATGCTAAGTGGGAATGTAAGTTGTGAGGAGGATGCAAAGAGGCTTCAAGGGGATATAGACAAGCTAAGTGAGTGGGCAAGAACATGGCAAATGGAATATAATGTGGAGAAATGTGAAATTATCCACTTTGGTAGGAAAAATAGAAAAGCAGAGTATTTTTTAAATGGTGAGAGATTGGGAAATGTTGGTGTTCAGAGGGACCTGGGTGTCCTTGTAAACAAATCACTGAAAGTTAACATGCAGGTACAGCAAGCAATTAGGAAAGCAAATGGTATGTTTGCCTTTATTACAAGAGGATTTGAGTATAAGAGGAAAGACGTCTTACTGCAATTGTATAGGGCCCCGGTGAGACCACACCTGGAGTATTGTGTAGTTTTGGTCTCCTTACCTAAGGAAGGATGTACTTGCCATAGAGGGAGTGCAACGAAGGTTCACTAGACTGGTTCCTGGGATGGGGGATTGTCCTATGAGGAGAGATTGAGCAGACTAGGCCTATATTCTCCAGAGTTTAGAAGAATGAGAGGTGATCTCATTGAAACATACAACATTCTTACAGGGGTGGACAGGGTAGATGCAGGGAGGATGTTTCCCCTGGCTGGGGAGTCTAGAACCAGGAGTCACAGTCTCAAAATAAGGGGTCGGCCATTTTGGACTGAGATGAGGAGAAATGTCTTCACTCAGAGGGTGGTGAATCTTTGGAATTCTTTACCCCAGAGGGCTGTGGAGGCTCAGTCGTTGAGTATATTCAAGTCAGAGATCGATAGATTTTTGGATATTAAGGGAATCGAGGGATATGGGGAAAGTGGAGGTGAGGTAGAAGATTTGAATGGCGGAGCAGGCTCGAGGGTCCGAATGGCTTACTCCTGTTTTTATTTCTTATGTGACCACCTCTTGAAACGTGCTATCCATGAAGCTCGTAACCTCGCTGATGCACCGCAGTGATGCCAGCTGCTGCTCAAGCTCCAAAACCCGGAGCTCGAGCTCCTCCAGCTGACAATACTTCCTGCACATGTGGTTGTCCAGGGGAAGGGTCCTGGAATCCCCACATGGCACAGGATGTATATTCCATGGGACTGAGATGCTCTGCCATGGTTTTACTTAATAGGCTATTAACTGGAAACACTTGGACAATAGCAAAATACTGCGGATGCTGGAAATCTGAAATAACAGAAAATGCTTCGAACGCCAACTTATTCATCAAATGCCACCTTATAACTAGGCCGTTTGTCCCCCAACGCGTCTTTCCGCTGCCCTTCTCTGCCTTTACCGGTTTTAACATTTTTCTCGTCTCGTCTTGTCTGTTTGTTGCCCCGTATGTCCAGTGCGTTTTCGATTCGGGTCTCGTTCTCCTCCCGCGTTTGGCCCCCGGTGTAATAATGGGCGTCCTTGGTGTCGAGCGGCGCGGGGAGAGAGAAGAGGGTTCGCCATGAGGCACGAAGCGAGAGCGAGAGGCAGGAGGCCGGAGCAAGAGGCAAGCGACAAGCGATAAGAGATAAGAGAACGATCACTACCGGTGGGCCTACAATTATACCTGGTTCTTCACCCCTTATCTGCGCACCAAATCAGGTCAGTCCTTTGTCTAACTTTTGGTGGGCTCTTTTAAAATGATTATAGCCACTTACTTTAACAACTTCTGGGGCGGTTGCCTTCTGGTATAATGGCTTCGATGTCCTGGCTGTTTGTTATTTATGAAACTTAATCGGGTTTCCTGGCTTGGCAGCTACCTGTGAGCTGTTACCGATTATTTATGCGAGATGTTGACGGCTTTCAGATTAGAGCCATCCTGGCTTGATCTGTTCCAAGGTGAAAAATGCATATTCTGTGTTTACCTAGCTGTCTGGCTTTACAAAGTCTTTTCACAGATTCATGCATGTTAGGTTTCGTTTCAGGGCCTGCCTTTTTGCAGGGCCTTGCTTTTAAAATCCTGTCGGTTTTGGTCACGAGGTTTCAGAAGCCATTTTGGGTACCCTTTTTCATAACTTGTCCATACAGGGTCCCTTTATCCATAACTTTTGGGGAATGTGGGAATTTTGAGAACCCTACAATTCCCTAGAATTAGGTCCAGTACCGCCCCCTTTCTTGTAGGACTTTCTACATGCTGGCTCAAAAAGCTCTCCTGGATGCACTTGAAGAATTCCACACCCTCTAATCCTTTCACACTCTGACTATCCCAGTTAATATTGGGGAAGTTGAAATCCTCTACTATTATTCCCCTATTATTTCTACAATTCTCTGAGATTTGCCTACATATCTGTTCCTCTATCTCCCCCTGATTGTTTGGGGTCCTATAGTACACGCCCAGCAAAGTGCTTGCCCCCTTTTTGTTTTTAAGTTCTACCCATATGGCCTCACTAGAGGAACCTGCTAAGATATCATCCCTCCTTACAGCAGTAAAGGAAACTCTTTATTATCCGGCACCAACGGGACCGGCGTGGTGCCGGTTTATCAAAAAGTCCGGATTACAGAGAGATATAGTTTAAAAGGTACGAGAACTCCGGTCACAGCAACAAATCCAGGCTTCCCTGTTGCCTAGCAACATGTGCAGGAACTCCGGCCACAGACCAAGTGTCCCTGTTGCTTAGCAACAAGTGCACGAACCCCAGTTACACAGCCACAGATCCAGGAACTGCCACTAATATGAAGTAAAACTTACCTGAACCTACTCCTGAATTTTGCCGGTTAACAGAGATTTCTAGTGCCGGTTAAAAGAGAGTTTCCTGTAATTGACTCCTTGATTAATATTGCGACACCGCCTCCTCTTTTACACCCCCATCTGTCTCGCCTGAAGATTCTATACCCTGGAATATTGAGCTGCCAGTCCTGCCCCTCCCTCAACCATGTCTCTGTGATAACAACAATGTGTTCATCAACACCTTCAGTTCATCTGCCTTACTTGCAAGACTCCTTACATTAAAATAAAAGCCATCCAGCCTTGCCATACTCCCTTGTGCCGTTACATATTTGCTCTGCCTTCCAGGCTGACTTGTTTTTACCTCTATATTTGGCTGTGCATCACCCCCTACTATAGCTCCTCTCTGTATCCCATCCCCCTGCCAAGTTAGTTTAAACACCCCCCAACAGGACTAGCAAACCTCCCCGCGAGGATGTTGGTCCCATTCCAGTTCAGGTGCAACCCGTCCGACAGGTACCACCTTCCCCAGAAGCAGACCCAGTGATCCAGGAAACTAAAGCCCTCCCACCTGCACCAACTCTTTAGCCACGCATTCATCTGCTCTATCCTTCTATTCCTATACTCACTAGCACGTGGCACCGGGAATAATCCAACGATTACAACCTTTGAGTCCTGCTTTCTAATCTGCTACCTAGCTCCCGAAATTCTTGTTGCAGGACCTCATCCCTCTTTCTACCAATGTTGTTGGTACCAATGTGAACCACGACCTCTGACTGTCCGCCCTCCCACTTCAGAATGCCCTGCAGTTGTTCAGTGACATCCTTGATCCTGGCACCAGGGAGGCAACATACCATCCGGGAGTCACATCTGCGGCCACAGAAACGTCTATCTGTTCCCCTTACGATAGAATCCCCTATCACTATTGCTCTCCCACTCTTTTTCCTCCCCTCCTGTGCAGCTGAGCCACTCGTAGTGCCATGGACTTGGCTCTTGTTGTATTCCCCTGAAAAACCATTGCCCCCCACCAGTATCCAAAACGGAAAATCTGTTGGAGAGGGAGATGGGGCCAGGGGACTCCTGCACTACCTTCCTAGTTATTTTACTCTGGCAGTCACCCATTTCCTGTCTGCCTGTGCACTCTTTACCTGTGGTGTGACCACCTCGTTAAACGTGCTATCCACGAAGATCTCAGCTTCGCGGATGCTCCACAGTGACTCCAGTCGCAGCTCCAGCTCCGAAATGCGGATTTCGAGTAGCTGCAGCTGGAGACACTTCCTGCACACGTTTTCGCACTGGACACCGAAAGTGTCCCTGACTTCCCACATAGCACAAGAGGAGCACTCCACGCAGCCGAGCTGCCCTGCCATGTTCTACCCTTAATTTACTCCCTTTACTTCCTTTAAATTAAAGACTATTAAATACCCTTTACTTCCCTTTAAACACTACTTACTCTAAACTAGAGACCTTACTTTTACTTCAACAACTGGACTGTAGAAATACACACCAGGTCCTACTTACCAATCAGCTCCTTCCTTGGTTGTGACATCACTTTAGCAGTTTTGCAGTTGTGGTTGTTTGACTGCACCCACTCTTGGACTCTTTCCTTGGTGCAAAGTAAGAACCAATTCCCAACGCGCAGCACTCTGTTTAAACCGCACTCAGGGCTCCACCCAGGGCCACTGCTGCTGCCGGTGAGTCTGGGCCTCACTTGCTCTCCCGCTGCTTAAATCCTCGGTGTCCTCGCTCAGGCTCCACCCAGGGCCGCTGCTGCTGCTGGTAACGTCCTTGTGGTTTTTCTCTCTTTCCCGTTCTCTGCGCTCAGTCTCCACTCAGGGCCGCTCTCGCTGATGCTGCTGGTGAGTCTGGGCCGCTCTCTCTCTGTCTCCTGCTCTTTCAATCCTTGGTCTCTGCACTCAGTCTCCACCCAGGGCTGCTCTCACTGCTGCCGCTGGTGAGACGGGTAGAAACTCCATAAAAAGTTAGACCCATTCAAATGAGGTGTAATTGGGTTTTTAACAGCGATCTGCGTAACAACTACAGATAAACAACTGTTCTGCCTCTGAAAAATTAATATTATATTGGTGGAGTGTCAAATTTCTCCATTAAGTTAAAAGTTATTAGATTTTAAAGTTAATGAATTTTTAAAAAAAGTTTCTCCATGATATTTCAGCTTCTACCTTAACCCAATGTGTATGTCGCAATCTTTATTTTACTCGCTGCAAATGTTTTAAAAAGTGATTGATTATTAATGCTTTCTATTTCCTGGTTCACTGTCTGAGAATTCTGCACTGCGATTGGCTGCTTAGACAGCTCATTGACATCACAGCAGCTCACGCTAGGGGATTCCCACTAAACTATGCTGATTTCAACTGCCTGTCGGAAAAGCCGAACTTCTCATCGCAGCGATCACAAGATCTTTGTGGGAAGCTTACTTCAGGGTGTAGGGGGTGGCAGGTGGCATGTGCGCCCAGTCAGTTATGCCCCTGACTGTCTGTGAGTGGTTCTAATTGCTCCCACGTCCCTGGGTTCTAGACACCGGACTTAGGTACAGGCGGCGATACAGAAAGACTCGAGTAGACATGTGGCTTGGTGTAAGAAAACCAAGATTTTATTAAAACAGAAATTAAAACAGTCTTATGAGAAGTCACTAGTATAAAATACAGGCAAATACAAAATAACTATACTTATACAGGGAATGGGGAACACACGGCACATCGAGGGAAAAACAATTACTTTAACAAACCCCTTACTCCTTATCCCACCACTACACCTAACTAGATTAAGCTATGAGGGGCCAGAATTCATGCTCACCAATCCAAAGCAAAGCCAGCTGTTTTAATGGATGAGGGTTTTGAGGTTTGGTCTTCTGTCCTTTCAGGTACCCCGTCGCCACGTGGCCTCAGGGTGCAGTGCTGGAGCTGCTGCTGCGACATACCTTTCTTATGAATATGAGAGTAAGCTTGCAGGAAACATAAAAATTGACTGTAAATGCTTTTATAGATATATGAAGAGAAAAAGATTGGTGAAGTCAAGCGTAGGTCCCCTGCAGTCAGAATCAGGGGAATTTATAATGGGGAACAAAGAAATGGCAGACCAATTAATACATATTTTGGTCTGTCTTCACAAAGGAGGGCACAAATAACCTCCCAGAGATGCTGCGGAACATAGGGTCTGATGAAAGGGTGGAACTGAAAGAAATCAGTATTTGTAGGGAAATGATGTTAGGAAAATTGATGGGACTGAAGGCCGATAAATCCCCAGGGCCTGATAATCTACATCCTAGGGTACTTAAGGAAGTGGCCCTAGAAATAATAGATGCATTGCTGGTCATCTTCCAGAACTCAATAGACTCTGGAACAGTACCCATGGATTGGAGGGTAGCTAATGTTACCCCACTATTCAAAAAAGGTGGTAGAGAAAAAGCGGGGAATTATAGACCGGTAAGCCTGGCATCAGTAGTGGGGAAAATGCTAGAGTCCATTATAAAAGATGTAATAGCAGAGCAATTGGAAAGCAGTGACAGGATCGGACAAAGTCAACAGGGATTTACAAAAGGTAAATCGTGCTTCACTAATCTACTGGAATTTTTTGAGGATGTAACTGGTAAAATAGATAAGGGAGAACCAGTGGATGTGGTGTATTTGGACTTTCAGAAGGCTTTCGATAAGGTCCCGCATAAGAGATTAGCGTGCAAAATTAAGGCACATGGGATTGGGGCAAGGTATTGACTTGGATAGAGAACTGGTTGGCGGATAGAAAGCAGAGAGTTGGAATAAACGGGTCATTTTCCGAGTGGCAGGCAGTGACTAGTGGGGTACCGCAAGGATCGGTCCTAGGACCCCAGCTGTTCACAATATACATTCATGATCTGGACGAGGGAATTGGATGTAATATCTCCAAATTTGCAGACGACACAAAGCTGGGTGGGAGGGTATGCTGTGAGGAGGATGTCGTGAAACTCCAGTACAATTTGGACAGGTTGGGTGATTGGACAGAAACATGGCAAATGCACTATAATGTGGATAAATGTGAGGTTATCCACTTTGGTGGCAAAAACAGGAAGGCAGATTATGATTTGAATGGCAATAGATTGGGAGAAGGGGAAGTGCAAAGAGACCTGGGTGTTCTTGTGCACCAGTCGCTGAAGGTAAGCATGCAGGTGCAGCAGGCGGTTAAGAAGGCAAATGGTATGTTGGCCTTCGTAGCAAGAGGGTTCGAGTACAGGAACAAGGATGTCTTGCTGCAGTTGTACAGGGCCTTGGTGAGACCGCACCTTGAGTATTGTGTGCAGTTTTGGTCGCCTTATCTGAGGAAGGACATTCTTGCCATGGAAGGAGTGCAGCGAAGATTCACCAGGCTGATACCTGGGATGGCAGGAATGACGTATGAGGAGAGATTGTGTCGATTGGGCTTATACTCACTGGGGTTTAGAAGATTGAGAGGGGATCTCATCGAAACCTATAAAATTCTGTCAGGCCTGGACAGACTAGATGCAGGAAGGATGTTTCCGATGGCCGGGGAGTCCAGAACCAGGGGTCATAGTCTAAGGATAAGGGGTAAGCCATTTAGAACTGAAATGAGGAGGAATTTCTTCACCCAGAGAGTAGTGAACCTGTGGAATTCTCTGCCACAGAGGGCGGTGGAGGCCAGTTCATTAAATATATTCAAGAAGGAGTTGGATATATTTCTTAAGGCTAAATGGATCAAGGGATATGGGGAGAAGGCAGGGACAGGGTACTGAATTTGGATGATCAGCCATGATCTCATTGAATGGCGGAGCAGGTTCAAAGGGCCGAATGGCCTACTCCTGCTCCTATCTTCTATGTTTCTATGTTTTCTTCTCCTCAGCTGCCGTCGTCGTCGCATCACGATGGGTTCTCTTCTTCTTCTTCTCCCTCGGGCGGTCGGCGGCGGTAACGTTACGTCAATAAGACGATTAGCAGTTTTTACTGCTTAGATTTTACTACCCATTCTTAGAATGCCAACATATTCGTCATGGCGTGGACACCTGCGTTTATTCACAGTGTTCAACGAGAGGCTTGCCCCCAAGCGCCAGCTTAATTGCAGGGTTTGACAACCAACTTCGTCTCACTGTCCTCAGACACTTTCTTCCCCGAGCGTCAGCTTATAACTCGGCGCTCGGGTTTTTTAATTAATACGTCTTCTGCTGCACTTCTCTGCTCTTTGTCGGGTCTACCCTACTCTTCATCTCGGCTCGGCTCGTCACGTATATCTACTACACAAGTCCTGGGCTACCTGCTCAGTTTCGCCTCGCCTCTACTTGCGGCCTGGGTGTCCTGGATGACTATGGACTCGGGTCTCATTCCCCTCCCCTGCTGTTGGTATGGATGTCCTTGACTGCTAGAATCTTACTGCGGGGAGCGAGGAGAGACCCGCCATGAGGCCAGGGCACGAGTGCGAGCAGCGGCAGCCCCAAGCCTGAAAAGAGCAGAGCGGCCAGAGAGAAGAGCCCCCGATTGGTACTAAGGGCCTACAGTTATACTCTTTCCGATGGCCCCTTATCTGCGTGCCAAATCTGGTTAGTTCATTGTTTCAATTTTGGCGGGCTGTTTTAAATGATTATAGCAATCTAAGTTAACTGGTTTTAGATGGCCGTTTATCGCACCTAATGGCCTGATGTCTGGGCTGCATTGTCATTAATGCATTTTAATCGGCCTGTCCAGCCTTGATGGCTCCCATAAGCTGTTTCCGATTATTCATGCAGACAACCTAACGGCCTCAGGTATAGGCCTAACTGGTTTTGATCTGTCTACGATCTGACGGAATACATATTCCATGTTTGCTGTCTGGCTTCCAAAACACAAAGTCCTTTTCACAGAAACTGCATTTTAAGTTTTGATTTCCCAAAGCTGCTTGTTCTGAGATGCAGAGTCCAAGCTTTTAAAATTGTACAGGCTTTTGGTCACGAGGTGCAGACGCCATCTTTTGGGTACCCTTTTTAAATTGCCCATAGGTTCCCTTTTATTAATAACCTTGGGAGAATGTGGAAATTTTGCAAATCCTACACTCCGCCCTTTGATACTAAAACTTGCTTGAAGTATCATCCTTACAAGATGAGCAAAATTTTTCTGACCCTCCATAGTCAACCTTCCCCTGTAATTACCTATCTAACATACCCACGACACATGCACTTCCCATTCTGCGAAAATGTAGTGTACATAAGGATACATAGAATAAAGTTTTTTTACACACATCCAAGCATGGAGGGGGTCCAACTTGGTGCACATACATCTTTATTAACAACTCATCGCAAGAATCTTTATTAAAACAACAAACAAAAAAAACAACAATCTTTAATCAAAGATACAAAGAAAAAAACTCATACAGGTGTATCTCCCTCCACCTTCACATAATGTTCCTTCCAGATCTTCTGGTTTCAGAACTCTAACAACTGACCTTTTCCCTTGCACTGGATGCAGACTAGATACAACACTATCCCTAACTGGCAAACCACGAGAATGCGGGAAGCCAGTCTGATCCACGAAGGGACCTCTATGTTACTGAAAATGTTCCACCAAGGTGGAATCACAATATCCAATATCTTAGTCCCTATCTCTACTGTTTTCTGCTCTAGAGTGTAAAAATGTCTCTGCGAAACTATAACGTCTTTGAATATTTTGGTAAGGTGTTCAGGGAGAGGGGCAATTTCATAGCCAAAATGCGCTACGTACTTCTGCAAATTGGTAAAATTCTCCTTCACAGTGAGGTGAACAGTGGAGGGTTCAGGAATGGGAACAATTCGCTCCTGGGCCACTTGAACTTCTGCCTCAGGTTTAAAACAGAAACTGCTGTCACTAGCCGGACACCAGCTATGCTGTCCATGCTGGTAGTGGGACACGCCGGTGGTGACACAATATGTCCCACCTCCTACCTGCGTGGGAACATGGCCTTGTGCCATTGCCTCCATGGTACAATTTATAGGCTTCGCGCCAGCAGCTCTGAACCCACACTGCGGTTTTGAATAGGCATTCAAGTGCTGGGGACACAGGATTATGTGTGCTCCCCGGCTCCAGCACCCTGAGAGGTCAGTACCTGTCATAGCGTGCTCCCACTTTATGACGTAAGGTGGGACCGCTGTGAAACGAATGTGTGCACCCCCTTGAATGACTCCAATGTTCTCTACCCTGTATACCGGTGTGGGTCGGGCTGTCCTACCCATGACCGGCATCCTAACTTCTACTCCCATGATCGTGTGGTTGGACCGCCCACAATCCATGGGGACTGGGTAGACTTCGGAGGTTAGCCGGAGTTGGTACAGGCTTAATGCATTCTCAAATGGGTGGAGGGCTGCGAGGTGCTTGTTGCTGATCCAGGAGGGGACTAAACCCTGTTTTAAATCCTCCAGATTACTGCGGCCCTTGCCCAGCAACCATGCCCCGTACAGCACGCACACCTCATTCTGCGCAGCCTGGTCAGAAGCATTTCTGTCCTCCCTTATGAGGGCATTTACCGTCTTTGCGTGCTTCTCCAACTCTGCTATGATCTCCTTTAAATGGACCGTCATGGCCTGGTCCTCATGTAACTCCGAGCCCACTACCTAGTTCTCATCCATTAATATCTTCTTTAACTGTGTTTTTAAACCATTTATCTGGGCCTGCAGCTCTATGTCATCCAAACAGTTGATGACAGAGGACCCAGTATTAAATGCAGTAAAAACATCATTCCATACTCCCCTTCTTTGTCTCCCTGCATTACCCAAGAATTCTCGGTGTGTGGTGTACAGTTCGGTCTTGTCCACGTGGGCAAAATCGAATTCATAAAACTTCCTGAACATGTCCTTCAATAGGGCCTGGTATAGCTGCTCTGTTTCTTTGGAGCACCACTCTGGTAAATGTACCTCGGTGAGATTTAAAATCACAGAGGCTACCGCATAGTGTACCCCCTGGTAAAGCACCTGATCGGTAGGTACTAGTACCAGCCCATTCCCTGGTCCCTTGGTGGTGGTGGGGCACCCTTCCCTGGATAACCTCACCACCTGCACCGTGGGCAGGGGCTTACAGGGGTGGGTTACAAGCTCAGTGGCATTGACTGGGATCGGGGAGAATGGGACCGCACACACCTTCTGGCTGGCATCCCGCCTTATCCCCTTCCCGGGGTCGTGCCACTGCCGGTGGAAAACAATGGATATGCCTGCGGGGCAGACCCTCTTGGACCCCCACATACAGATGTAAATCCCCTGATCCGGCTCCCACCACTTGTCCCAACACACACTTAATCCTCCGTGAGTCCCTGTAATCATCCTGTGGGTATTGTTCCCCAACCGTTCCCACTCGACTGCGGGGTTTCTCATATCTTTGCTCAGTTTCCTGAGCCACCACTACCTATCCAGAGGAATGTGTCCCTTACACGTTAAACATATACGCTTTCCTATGGTGACGCTGACCCTCGTGGTAATGACCCGTACCCTGGGGCACAGGAGGGAGGCCTCCCCGTACGTGAATCCGGTTTGGCTGGAGTACTGAGATGAATTGGACCCCAGCCATCCTGGCCACCTTCCCTCGTGGACGTAGACGGCCGTCTCCTCCATCTCCCGTTCACCGCTTCCGTCGGTTGCTACAGGCGCTCTATCTCCCGAGCACCCGTAGATGTGGGAGTCTTCAACATCGCCCCACCTTCCCCGGCTCAGTCCCATCAGGGCGAGTAGGATTACGATCCCCTTCATCCCGACAGTCTTTCTGTAACAGATACAAAACATACAGCCAGGTCCCCAAGAGATTCTCTGGCTTGGGTAAAACATGGTTGGGTCTCGTGACCTCGACCCAAAATACACACTCTTAGCAGATTACTTACTTAACCTAAACTACCCATCACCTTATTTAACTTAAGCTAAAACACCCAAACTTAAGCTAAATACTTAACTTAACAATACAAACTTACATTACCTAAACTATGTACATCTGCCGCCCGTCTCCGGGCGGCCAGGCTAACTCCTGGTGGGACTGCGGCACACCGCTTCCCCCGGTGTGGCCGCACCGACCTTCACTGTTGGTCCCTCGCCGCCCGTGGCGACTAGCTGGTGACCTCTGTCCTTTGACTTCCCCCTGACTCGGGAGGCTGTCCCTTTGACCTGGGGAGCTGGTGACCGTGGCTTTCTCGGCTGGGGCGTCCGTGGGGACCTTCTAGGGACTTTGGCGGGTGGGGCTTTCTTGGCCGATGGGCCTTTAATCCGGACCGCTGTCCCCTCCGGTGCAGTCTGTGGGCTACCCACTGCCGCTGGCCGGGGATCTTCCCCCTTAGGCTTGACCTCTCTCGAACCTGGGCTGGGGGCAGGTAACTCTTCGCAGCCTGTTGCTACAGGCTGAGAGTCTCCGCCCCCAGGTCCCAAAACTGGGTCCGGGGTGGGGTCTTCACCCTCGGGTCGCTCCTCGTCTGGATCCCAGAAGAGTGGGGGAGTGTCCCAATCGATGGGCGCTTTGGTCCCTCCCTTTAAGCAAGCCACAGTGCCTGCCTGTGCAGCCTGTGAACTCGCTCCTGCTGCAGGCTGAGGATTTCTATCCTCAGACCTTACCACAACTGGCTGTTTTCCCCTTTCAGGTTGAAACAGCTTGCACTGGTTGATATCAAACCATTTGGTACGCCGGGGCATCTTAACGGCGTATACCATGGGGCTAGCTTTATCTACAATATTGTAGGGCTCCATGTATAATGGTTCCAAACTTCCTACAAGGGCATAGTTCCTCACCATGACCTGATCTCCTACCTCCCACTCGTGGTGCTTTCTCAGTTCGAGCAGCAATCGGTTGCTCCGATGCTGCCTTCCCATGTTCCCAGCCGCCTGCTCGTGGACCTGCTTCAGGTGCTCAAAGAGGTTTCGGGCGAACCTTTCCCGGTTTACTTCCCTGAGCTGACCCTCCGTGAGCACCGGGGCTAGTACATGGGTGGGGGTCCGCATAACCCTGCCAGTCATTAGCTCGTACGGGGAGTAACCCGTGCTTTTCGACTGGCTGGCCCGGATCCCCATCAGAACCAACGGTAGGACCTCGGCCCATTTACGGGGCGAGTCCACCGTCTCCTTCTTCAACCTCTTTTAGGGTCTGATTCATTCTTTCCACAACCCCAGTTGACTGCGGGTTTTGGGCCACGTGCCATTTCCCCTCAATGCCTAGCAGCATAAGGGTGTTCTGCATCACCTGTCAGGTGAAGTGACTCCCTTGATCGGCCTCCACATACTGTGGTAGTCCCCACCGCGAGAACACTTCCCGGACCAGGATCCTGGCAGTACCCAGAGCTGTGGCCATTCTGCAGGGGAAGGCCTCTACCCATTTGGTGAACACATCCACCAGAACTAGGCAGTACTTGTAGCCTCCCTGGGCGGTGGGCAGGGGCCCGATGTAGTCGACCTGTATTGACTGCCATGGTCCATCTACCCTCCTGATGTGTCCCATAGGTACCTTCCTTTTGTGGGGGTCGGGGTTATTCGCAGCGCACACAAGACAGCCTGCACAGAACTCGCGGACATCCTCCCTGAGTCCCGGCCACCATCCCGCCTGTTCCACCCGCTGCCAGGTGGTCTCAGGCCCAGGGTGTCCCACTCCTGGACCCTCATGGGCCAGTTGAAGGAATTCCCTCCGGTGCTCCTGCGGCACAACCCACTGTTCCCCCCGGAACGGCATGCCCTCTTTTATGGAGAGGGTTGCAGTGCCGTACGGACTCTCTACCCTTTTTCCCTCAGTCACTGCACTGAGGACTGCTTTGAGGACGGGGTCTTGGGCTTGGACCATCTTAAGGTCCGGGGCTAATGCTACCCCTGCACTCCCTTGGGTCCTGTCCCTACCTCTGACCGCCGCCATGGGTCTGGACCCAAATGGGCCCCAGAAAGTGTCTGTGCGGGCACCCTCCTTGGCGAGCATGTCAGCCTGCTGGTTGCCTTGGCTGCGGGGTTCTGTGGAGGAATGGGCCTTCACCTTGTGGATGAAAACCTCCCCTTCCTCCCCCACTGCGGCTAGGATCTTTTCCAGCAGGGGCTTTACTGTGAGGGGTCTCCCGTTGGCGGAAGTGTATCCACGGCGGGACCAGATGGCCAGGTACTCCGTACACGAATTGCACGTGAACATGCTGTCCAAGCAAATCATGTAGGGGGTGGGGAAGATTTCGGGGTGGGTAACGATGTACACCACCACGGACAGTTCAGCCTGCTGGGCGCTCATGGTGCTGGGGAGCTTAATCGCCAGGGCAATGTTCGCCGCTGGGTCGTAAACTCCGCACCCCGTGAGACTCTCGCCAGCAGATACCGTTCTGGAACCATCTACATAGATCTCGCGGCCCGTGGGATGTATCCCGGCCCATAAACCTATGTTCACTTCCCAAACCCCTTCAATGGAACACCGGTGGGCTGTTCCAGGATATACCAGGTTGGCTGCGAGCTTTGGCTCGCAGAGACCCTTCACTCTAAGATCCATCTGTGAGAGGAGCAAGGTCCAGCGGGCAATGCGGGCACTGCTCACTGTTCCATCCTTGATCCACTCATCCAGAAGCATCTGGGTGGGGGGTGTGATGGGTGAGGAGGGTGATGGGGGAGGTGCCTGTGAAGATCAGTGATCTCTTCACAGCCCAATGTGTGGCCAAGAGGTGCCGCTCACAGTTGGAGTAGCTCCTCTCCACATCCGTGAGTATCCGGGAGGAGTAGACCACCGGCCTCAGCCGGCCGTGCCGCTCTTGGAGCAGCACAGCACTCAGGCTGTCCCCGCTGGCTGCTACTTCCAGGAAAAACTCTTTGCCCCCATCTATGACCCCTAGAGCTGGCGCGACCAGCAAGTCCTTTTTGAGCCTGATGAATGCTGCCTGGCAACCCTCATCCCAAAGCCACTCCACTCCCTTGTGTAGGAGTCGGAGCAGAGGGGCTGCGGTGGCTGCATAGTCCTCAATAAAGTCTCTGCCGTACCCGGTTAGCCCTAGAAACGACCTCACACCCGTTCTTGTACCACCTCCCTCCTAGCCTTATCTATGGCCCTCTCTCCAGCGCACACGGTCAGGCCGAGGAATTTCACCTCCTGCTGGCCGATCTGCGCTTTCTTTGGGTTAACCTTAAAACCCTTCTGCCCAAGCAGCTCCAGCAGTTCGGCCAATAGTGGGCCATGCTCCTCTTTCAAATCAGTGAACAGGAGCAGGTCATCCACATATTGCACCAACTGTCTGGGCTGGCTGAAATCCTTTTAGCTGTTCACCATACACTGATGGAAAATGCTGGGGCTGTTGTGGAAGCCCCGAAGCAAGCAGTTCCACGTGTACTGTTGCCCTTTAAACGTAAAGGCAAACTTGTACTGATCCTCCCTCCTTAAACGGATGGACCAAAACCCGTTGGAAATATCCAGCACCGTGAAAGTGGTCGCGGATGCTGGGATACTCCCTATCAGGTCGGCAACTGCTGCTACCATGGGTGCACAGGCTGGGATGTTACTATTGAGCACTCGATGGTCCACCATGGCCCTCCAGGATTTGTCTGGCTTTCTAACCGGCCACAATGGAGAGTTTACATGGGTGGCTATCGGCCTCAGAACTCCCTGCTGTACTAACGAGGACATGGCTGCTTCCATGTCTGGCTCTGCTTCCCTGGGGAAGTTATACTGTTTCTGTGGTCGGGCCATGGGGTCCCCGTCTACGCTGACCTCAAACCCGGTGACCCTCCCGCAGTCGTGTTTGTGTGTGGCAAATGTGGCCAGGTGGGCCTGCACAAATGCCTGGGACTCCTGTGGGGTGTTGCTGACCATGAGCCCGAGGTTATAACCCTCTTTGGGCTTCATGGTGCAGAGGGCCCCCTTCCCTTCCTTTCCCGGGATCATTACTATCTCTCCGTTCTTTCCTTTACCTGCCCCCCATAGGCAATGATTTCTCAAATCTACTAGGATCCCGTGGCCCACAATAAAGTCAGCCCCCAGGACCCCTCTTCCACCCTCCACTTCCCATTTCATCAGGACACAGGTCCACTTGGAGCGGAGCGGTCCTAACCGAATGGCGAGCGGGATGGAAAACGAGCCAGCCTGTTCTTTGCCTGTGAACCCCGACAGACTGTATGGGACCCCGCTAGATAGAGGCGAGGTGGTGGGGTTAGCCGAGTAGACCACGGTGCATGATGCCCCCGTGTCTAACAGATAGGTCCCCGTTACCTTTTCTACCTCCATCTCCAAGAGGGGTCTTTTCCATTCATCATACCGGAGAGAACACAGGTAAACAGGCTGCGCTGGCTCTAGTCATGGCTGTGGGTTGGATGGGGCTGATGGGGTCAGAGCACCGGTAGTGACTGCTACTCTCCCCTGGCCAGTCAATAAGGACCTCACGGTGTCCAAAAGTGACTCGACCTCTGCGGGAGGGATTCCCGTCCCCACCTTTTGGGCTGGGGCTGTGGAATTCGTTCCCTTGTTATCTTTCCAAGGGTTTTTGCACTCCTTCCACCAGTGACCATCCTTCCCGCACCCGTAACAATTCGTCTTTGTGTTGGGGGGGTTACTCCCTTCCTGGTGCCACTCTTCCCCTTAGGTGGGTGTGCATTGGTTCCCCTACTGTTTTTATAGGCCAGAGTTAGCTGCCTGATCACTGCAAGCTCGGTGGTCTGGGGATTTTTGGGGTCGAACCAGACTTCCGCCTTGGCCCGGACCTGTGGCAAGCTGTTCGCCACCAGGTAACGGAGCCAATGGGCCAGGGGATCCCCGTTCAGGAACGCCCGGTTCGGCGCCCCTGTGCAGGCCCTCCGGTACACCGGCCATAACCGGTCCGCAAAAGCCTGCGGGGTTTCCCCTGCGAGCTGGACCGTCTTCTCCACACGGGAGAATAGACTTCCCTCATTCATCCCCATGGCCTCCAGAACCGCATCTTTGAGCTCCTCATACACGCTCTGCCCCCTTTTACACTCGGCAGAGAGGGACTGGAGGAGACTAATCTCCAGGGAGAATAGCAGCATCTTGGCCTGCTCAGCGCCATCGCAGTCGTTGACGCTGGCTGCCTGCTCTATGTCCCTGAAGTGGACCGAGGGGTCTCCCTTTTCAGAGAGCTTCAGGATATGGTTGACCATGGCCCTAAGCTGTTGGGTGCTATAGGGTAACACAAACTGGTTTTGGCGGGGTCCCTCACCATCGCCATTGGCGGGTGGGCCGAACCTCCGATGCCGTGCTGGGCACATCGATCCCGGCTCCGACCTCTCTGGCGGGGGTTGCTCCACCTCCGCCTCCACCCCCCCTTGCTGCCAAACCTCGCTGAAACTTGGCGCTATGGGTGGTGGTCGTGAGATCTCCTCTCCCTCAACCGGGTCGTCCCTGGGCACTACCGGTGATGTTGGAACTGTCCTCCCCTCGTTCCCCATAAAATCTGCCTGACCTGCCTTTGGGCTTATGAGGCATACCATGCCTTTTGCTTTCCAGAGGGCCCGGCTCAGATTTTCTATCCGCTCTTTACAGGGGCCGTGGTCTGCCTCCTCAAACCCCTGCTCGCTCGCTAGCATGTACGCGGCCTTTATCTCCTGTACTTTCTCTTCCTGTTCCCTAATCTGCCTTGCCAAGTGAGCATTCTTCTCCCGCAACCTTAACTCATTTCCCTTGGCCTCGGTGACTTATCACCGTAGGTATTCCAACTGGGCCTTGTGTTCTCCCATTAAATGCACTCTTTCCTGATTCGAGGCCTGCAAAGCTACTAATAACTTTTCCCCTGCCAGAGCCTTATCCTGGATCTCCAGGGCTGACTCCCTTAACTCGGCTGCCTGTGCTGCAACGAGCCTGTCCAACAGCTGGACCTGCTTTTTAAAACACATCAGCCAAACTGCCTTCTCTAAGGACTTCTTGTGTTCCTTTCCCTCTGTCCACTTAGCTGCTGCATCTACCGGATGCCCAGCCCTTAACAGAGTGGTGATCCACTTCTTAGTGATATTCACCTTGCTAAACCCATAATCAGAAATCCTTTCCTCCATCATGGTTTGCTCATCCGAACCATTGTCTACTGTATCGTAGCCCTGTTGCTGGTGTCCTGCCGCGGTCGCCATTTTCTGTAGGGGGTGGCGGGTGGTGCGTGCACCCAGTCAGTTATGCCCCTGACTGTCTGTGAGCAGTTCGAATCGCTCCCACGCCCCTGGGTTCTAGACACCGGACTTAGGTACAGGCGGCGATACAGAAAGACTCGAGTAGACAAGTGGCTTGGTGTAAGAAAACCAAGATTTTATTAAAACAGAAATTAAAACAGTCTTATGAGAAGTCACTAGTATAAAATACAGGCAAATACAAAATAACTATACTTATACAGGGAATGGGGAACACACGGCACATCGAGGGAAAAACAATTACTTTAACAATCCCCTTAATCTTTATCCCACCCCTATACCTAACTAGATTAAGCTATGAGGGGCCAGAATTCATGTTCACTAATCCAAAGCAAAGCCAGCTGTTTTAACGGATGAGGGTTTTGAGGTATGGTCTTCTGTCCTTTTAGGTAACCCGTCGCCACGTGGTCTCAAGGTGCGGTGCTGGAGCTGCTGCTGCGACACACCTTTCTTCTCCTCAGCTGCTGTCGTCGTCGCGTCACGATGGGTTCTCTTCTTCTTCTCCCTTGGGCGGTTGGCGGCGG
The DNA here is from genome assembly GCF_052327205.1 of Somniosus microcephalus. Classification (NCBI taxonomy): domain Eukaryota; kingdom Metazoa; phylum Chordata; class Chondrichthyes; order Squaliformes; family Somniosidae; genus Somniosus; species Somniosus microcephalus. Next base: position 310,499,464 of record NC_140990.1, on the reverse strand, counting down.
TAACGTTACGTCAATAAGACGATTAGCAGTTTTTACTGCTTAGATTTTACTACCCATTCTTAGAATGCCAACATATTCGTCATGGCGTGGACACCTGTGTTTATTCGCAGTGTTCAATGAGAGGCTTGCCCCCAAGCGCCAGCTTAATTGCAGGGTTCGCCCAACCAACTTCGTCTCACTGTCCTCAGATACTTTCTTCCCCGAGCGTCAGCTTATAACTCGGCACTCGGGTTTTTTAATTAATACGTCTTCTGCTGCACTTCTCTGCTCTTTGTCGGGTCTACCCTACTCCTCGTCTCGGCTCGTCTCATCACGTATAGCTACTATACAAGCCCTGGGCTTCCTGCTCAGTTTTGTCTCGCCCCTACTTGCGGCCTGGGTGTCCTGGATGATTATGGACTCAGGTCTCGTTCCCCTCCCCTGCTGTTGGTATGGATGTCCTTGACTGCTAGAATCTTACTGCAGGGAGTGAGGAGAGACCCGCCACGAGGCCAGGGCATGAGTGCGAGCAGCGGCAGCCCCAAGCCTGAAAAGAGCAGAGCGACCAGAGAGAAGAGCCCCCAATTGGTACTAAGGGCCTACAGTTATACTCTTTCCAATGGCCCCTTATCTGCGCGCCAAATCAGGTTAGTTCATTGTTTCAATTTTGGCGGGCTGTTTTAAATGATTATAGCAATCTAAGTTAACTGGTTTTAGATGGCCGTTTATCGCACCTAATGGCCTGATGTCCGGGCTGTATTGTCATTAATGCATTTTAATCGGCCTGTCCAGCCTTGATGGCTCCCATAAGCTGTTTCCGATTATTTATGCGGACAACCTAATGGCCTCAGGTATAGGCCTAACTGGTTTTGATCTGTCTACGATCTGACGGAATACATATTCCATGTTTGCTGTCTGGCTTCCAAAACACAAAGTCCTTTTCACAGAAACTGCATTTTAATTTTCGATTTCCCAAAGCTGCTTGTTCTGAGCTGCAGAGTCCAAGCTTTTAAAATCGTACAGGCTTTTGGTCACGAGGTGCGGATGCCATCTTTTGGGTACCCTTTTTAAATTGTCCATAGGGTCCCTTTTATTAATAACCTTGGGAGAATGTGGAAATTTTGCGAATCCTACAGGGACCAGTGACGAACGCCTTTGCTTCCCCGCTGACGGCAAATTACGAGCCATTATGCTTTGCCTCTGCTGCACTGCTTGTTTCCAGGTCTCTCTTTACTCACCCTTTTAACTCATTTCTGCACACCTGGGAGTACTGTGTACAATTCTTATATTCCTTCTTATATTCGTCTCAGTGAACTCATTCCCTTTTCCCTCTGCAGAATTTGTAGTGATTACTGTTCCCCTTTATATCAGTTTTCACTGTGAAGTATCCCAAGATTCAGCGATGTCTTGTGATAAATTGTGCTTCTTTCTGTCCATTCACTGTAAAGGTATTTAGCGTAAGAACAGGGTGTGGTACATGGAACAGCTTGACTTACAACAGGCTTTACTGCATAGAAACATTACAGACAGCAAATATGTGTTCTAGGAAAGAAGTTAATCTTTTGTATTCATATCCAAATCCTTTCCGTCTCCTCTTATGCTGGCGCGCCAGATATCTCCCAAACAGTTTCTATAGTTTATATATTTATATATAGGTTTTCAACTTGCTCCTTGGCAGGAACATCAGCATTATGGCTTGGCTGCTTGTGATTGATTTCAATCAAAACAAAACTCAAGTGGTTCCTATAGGAACATAGGAACAGGTGCAGGACATTTAGCCGCTCGAGCCTTTTCCGCCATTCAATGAGATCACAACTGATCTGCGACCTCATTCCATAGACCCGCCTTTGACTCCATAGACCTGCCTTTGACACCTATACCTTAATACCTTCAGTTAACAAAAGTCTATCAATCTCAGATTTAAAATTAACAATTGATCTAGCATCAATTGCATTTTGCAGAAGAGAGTTCCAAACTTCTACCACCCTGTGTGTGTACAAGTGTTTCCTAATTTCACTCCTGAAAGGTCTGGTTCTCATTTTTAGACTATGCCCCCTAGTCCTAGACTCCCTAACCAGTTTCTCTCTATCTACCCTATCTGTTCCCTTTAATATCTTGAAAACTTCAATCAAATCACCCCTTAACCTTCCGAACTCTAGGGAATACAACCCTAATTTGTGCAGTCTCTCCTCGTATAATTAACACTTGAAGTCCGGGTATCATTCTGGTAAACCTACGCTGCACTCCCTCTAAGGCCAATATAATCTTCCTAAGGTGTGGTGCCCAGAACTGCTCACAGTACTCCAGGTGTGGTCTAACCAGGGTTTTGTATAGCTGCAGCATAACTTCCAGCCCCTTGTATTCTGGTCCTCTAGATATAAAGGCCAGCATTCCATTAGCCTTTTTGATTATTTTAATAATCTATGTACCTGACCCCCCCCCCCCCCAAGTCTCTTTGGACCGTCACTGTTTTTAGCTTTTCGCCATTTAGAAAGTACCCTGCTCTATCCTTTTTAGGTCCAAAGTGGATGACCTCATATTTGCCTACATTGAAATCAATTTGCCACTGTTTTCCCCATTAATTTAACTTATCAATATTCCTTTGTAATTTTATGCTTCCATGTAAAATGCCGTCTATCTTTGTGTCATTGGCAAATTTGGATATGTGGCTTTCTATACCATCATCTAAGCCATTAATAAATACTGTGAATAGTTCAGGCCCCAACACAGATCCCTGCGCGACACCACTAGTCACATCCTGACAATTTGAGTACCTACCCATTATCCCTACTCTCTGTCTCCTGCCGCTCAGCCAATTTCCTAACTAGGTCAATAATTTGCCCTCAATTCCATGAGCTTCTACCTTAGTTAACAATCTCTTATGCGGGACTTTATCAAATGCCTTCTGGAATTCCATATAAATAACATCCATAGACATTCCCCTGTCCAATACTTTAGTCACCTCTTCAAAAAATTCAATCAGGTTTGTCAGGCATGACCTGCCTTTCACAAATCCATGCTGGCTCTCTCTGATCAACTGAAAATTTTCAAGGTGTTCAGTCACCCTATCCTTAATTATAGACTCTAGTAATTTCCCGACAACAGATATTAGGCTAACTGGTCTATAATTCCCTGGTTTCCCTCTCTCGCCATTCTTAAGTAGCGGAGTGACATTCACAATTTTCCAATCTAAAGGGATGGTTCCTGAATCGAGAAAACTTTGAACGGTTATAGTTTTATAGTTAGGGCATCTGCTCACCTACTTCCTTTAAAACCCTGGGATGGAAACCATCTCTTCCTGGGGATTTGTCACTCATTAGTGCCATTATTTTCTTCATTACTGCTATTTTGCTTACGTTAATTTTATTGAGTCCCTGTCCCTGATTCAATATTAGTTTCCTTGGGATCTCCGGCATGCTGAAAATACTGACACAAAGTAATTATTCAATATGTCTGTCATTTCCTTATTATCATTGACAATATTACCAATATCAGTTTTCAAGGGGCCAAACTTTCTCCTGACCACCCTCTTTTTCCTAATATAATTGTAAAAATTCTTTGTGGTGATTTTGATATCCCTTGCAAGTTTCTTTTCATACTCCTCCTTAATACTTTAATACTACAATTGTACAGGGCTTTGGTGAGACTACACCTGGAGTACTGCGCAGAGTTTTGGTCTCCTTATCTGAGGAAGGATATACTTGCCTTTGAGGCGGTGCAACAAATGTTCACTAGATTGGTCCCTGGGATGAGAGGGTTGTCCTATGAGGAGAGATTGAGTAGATTGGGCCTATACTGTCTGGAGTTTAGAAGAATGAGAGGTTATTTCATTGAAACATACAAGATTCTGAGGGGAATTCACAGGGTGGATGCTAATAGGTTGTTTCCCCTGGCTGAAGAATCTAGAACCAGGGATCACAGTCTCAGGATAAGGAGTCGGCCATTTAAGACTGAGATGAGGAGGAATTTCTTCGCTCAGAGGGTGGTGAATCTTTGGAATTCTCTGCCCCAAAGGGCTGTGGATGCTCAGTCGTTGAATATATTCAAGGCTGAGATCGATAGATTGTTGGACTCTAGGGGAATCGAGGGATATGGGGATCAGGCGGGAAAGTGGAGTTGATGTTGAAGATCAGCCATGATCTTATTGAATGGCGGAGTAGGCTTGAAGGGCCAAATGGCCCACTCCTGCTCCTATTTCTTATGTTCTTATGTTCCTTTTTGTAGATCTTACTATCTGTTTTGTGACCCTTTGCTGTTCTTTGTATCTTTCCCATTCACCAGGATCTGTGCAATCTTTTGCTTTTTTGTATGCTTTTTTTTTTCATTTTATTTTGTCTCTTTCCTTTTTATTTGTCCATGTTTTTTTTGGCAAGCAGTGCTCTTGCCCCTCAGGGTTTAAACTGGTTCTGTATCACATTAAATTCTTTCTGACCATTTCCACTGATCTTCTGTTGTTTTACCCATTAACAAATTTGACCAGTTTACTGTGCACAGTCTCTGTCTCATCCCATTGAAGTCGGCCTTACCTAAATCTAGAATCTGAGTAGCTGTTTCGCGTTTCTCCCTTTCAAATACTATAACGTCCCATTTTACACGTGAATGGAAAGTTGAAAGTCTAGCTTACAGTAAAGACTACCAGTCACTACTTACCATGCAAGTCCAAGAAACCTACTCTTTCTCTCGCAGTTTTACAGTCAATGGACAGAATGAAGCACAATTTATCACAAGATATCGCTGAATCTTGGGATACTTCACAGTGAAAACTGACATAAAGAGGAACAGTAATCTCTACAAATCCCGCAGAGGGAAAAGGGAATGAGTTCACTGAGAGGAATATAAGAAGGAATATAAGAACTGCAATCCAGATGTGCAGAAATGAGTTAAAAGGGTGAGCAAAGAGAGACCTGGAAACAAGCAGTGCAGCAGAGGCAAAGCATAATGGCCCGTAATTTGCCGTCAGTGGCGAAGCAAAGGCGTTCCATCACTGGCCCCAAAATAAGCTTCCCACAAAGATCTTGCGATCTCTGTGGCTTTTACGACATGCAGTTGAAATCAGCGTAGTTTAGTGGGAATCCCCTAGCGCGAGCTGCTGTGATGTCAACGAGCTGTCTAAGCAGCCAGTCACAGTGCAGAATTCTCAGACAGGGAACCAGGAAATAGAAAGCACTAATAATCAATCACTTTTTAAAAAATTTACAGAGAGCAAAATAAAGATCGGGACATACACATTGGGTTAAGGTCGAAGCTGAAATATCATGAACAAAATTAAAAAAAATTTTTTTTATTAATATTAAAATCTAGTAATTTTTAACATAATGGAGAAATTTAACATTCCACCAATATAAAATTAGTTTTTCAGGGCCAGAGCAGTTGTTTATCAGCAGTTGTTACTCAGGTCAACATTAAAAACCTATTTACACCTCATTTGAATGGGTCTAACTTTTTATGGGGTTTCTAACAGCAATATTTGTTTGGAAAAGTGGAAGTTTTCATCAGATCAGTGATTTCACTGATTGCCGGTTGTGGGGGTGGTGAGGGAGGGATCCACAGTGCAGCCAGTGTCGGAGCAGTGAATGATTGACCGCAACTTCAGGATTTCAGCATTAGAATGCGCATGCGTTAAATCCTGACGTGGTCAGTTTCAAAGGTGAAATGACAGCGAACAGTTCGCCATCATCACGACTGCAAATTCTGGGCCAATAAATTTTTTTTGAATTTCAGTACCAAACATAGGAACAGGAGTAGGCCATTCAGCCCCTCCAGCCTGTTCCACCATTCCATTAGATCATGGTTGATCTGTACCTCAGCCCCCTTTACCCACCTTTGCTCCTTATTACTTGATACCCTGACCTAACAAAATCTACCTCCCCCATTTCCCAGCCCCCAACTTGCTTTTTCATCTGTTTCATTTCCTGCTTTTTTTTCCTCAGTTCTGAAGAAGGGTTTCGACCTGAAACGTTAACTCTGTTTCTCTCTCCACGGATGTTGCCTAGCCTGCTGAGTTTTTCCAGCTTTTTCTGTTGTTATTTCAGATTTCCAGCATCCACAGTATTTTGCTATCATGTCAAATTGAATTGCTGAAAGCAACAGTTAATAATAATGACACTCTCCAGATACCAAAAGTTGCCTTAACATGTGCTCTCAGACCAGTAGCGCACCATTAAATTGCACTCAAAATACTTCAACATACCCACAAGTTTATCAAATGGCCAAGAGTTTATTACTGGAAAACAGTGTGTCCATATTTTATACAGCAGTACAAACCCGATGTGGGTCTAAATGTCTTTATTAAGATCAATTCTTACCTTGTTCATTTTTAAAATACACCAGGAATTTCCTCTGATCCTGGTGTGCTTTAATCTCACACTCTCCTCCGCCAGATTTCCTTTTGCTTTGAAAGTAAATGGTTAGTTTACTTTTGACAGAGTTCAGGTCGACAAGCAGCCTTTCTACTAACACGGGAAGTCCAGCCATCCCTTGGCTTTCCTCATTGAAGAACCAAGTTTCAGCCTCAACTCCTGTCGATCCTCGGAATGAGCTCAGTTTTTTGGGAGGGTGTGTCCAACTGTGCTTTCAATGGTGTGAAACCGATTTTATTTCCACTTCTGTGTGCGCTGCCTATCCAAAGTCGACTGTGAAACATTAGAAAAAATAGTAATATTTGGCAACTCCCTGCTAGATTCCAAAAGATGGAGACATGATCTATTTAAAAATATCTATTACTTCCATCTTGGACAGGCGTTTAGGGACATATTTCAATCTGCTCAATCTCCAGTTCACCCATTGGGGAATGCTTGTATTATTGCTCCCTGTCTCGTTAGAAAATGGCTGTTCACACCTGCCAGTCCCCCACATCTTCAGAGACTGACCTCAACAACAACAAACTGCATTTATATAGTGCATTTAATGTAGTAAAACGGCCCAAGATGCTTCACAGGTGTGTTATAAAACAAAATTTGACACTGGGCCACATAATGCAATATTAAGACAGCTGAGGTAGATTTTAAGGAGTGCCTTAAAGGAGCATGGAGAGGTGGAGAGGTTTAGGGAGGAAATTCCAGAGATTAGGGCCTCGGCAGTTGAAGGCACAGCCGCCAATGGTACAGCGATTAAAATCGGGGATGCACAAGAGGCCAGAAATGGAGGAGTGCAGATATCTTAGAGTGTTGTAGGCTGGAGGAGGTTACAGAGATAGGGAGGGGCAGACCATGGAGGGATTTGAAAACAAGGGTGAGAATTTTAACATGCACATTGGCTAAACCAACCAAGTGCCTACCCTTGTGTGTTGTTAGTTGGTATGATTGCACTAGGATGAGGGTGAGTGTGAGGGGTGGCTAGTGAGATGGGGAAGTGATAAAGTAGATCGAGTGGGATGGGTGGAGGTGCAAGGTAAGTTGCTGTGAGTAAGGATGTGCTGGAGTAGGGTAGGGAAGGCAGAGTGATGGGGCTGTGATGAGTGACACAGCAGGATGAGGTTGAGTGTGGCAAGGCAGTAACGTTTCGTGATCTACTGAGATCATTGAAAGGCTTGCACCACTGCAGCCTGGTCCTCCTGATGACATCCCTGCTTGTGCCCTCCTGTGCAATGTGCAACCAGGCTGCGTTGGTCTCCTGGAGAGGTGTCTTTCACCCATTGGAAGGGAAGAGGACCTCCCTGCGAGCTGTGACTCCCTGCATAAGCATATGGAGGGAGTCAAGGGAGAGCCTTTGTGCAGCGATTGTCAGTGTTTGCAGCACCTCAATGCTGTAGAACACTGACAGCACAACTGTCAAAATCAATTTGGTCATGGCCACTTTAGTCATGGAAAAGGACAAAGATGGACCGGAAATAAAGGTTCTAATTTGGGGGAAGGCTGATTTTAATTTGATAAGGCAGGATCTGGCCAAAGTGGATTGGAACGAGCTACTTGTAGGAAAATCCACATCAGAGCAGGGGGAGTCTTTCAGAAAGGAAATAGAGAGAGTACAATGCCAACATGTTCCCATTAAGGTCAAGGGTAGGACCAACAAGCCCAGGGAACCCTGGATGTCAAGGGATATACAAGAATGGATTAGGAAAAAAAGGGAGGCTTTTGGCAGATACAAAGGACTAAAAACAGTGGAAGCCCTCGAGGAGTGTAGAAAGTGCAGGGGGGTACTTAAAAAAGAAATTAGGAGAGCAAAGAGGAGGCATGAAAAAAACACTGGCGGGCAAAATAAAGGAAAATCCCAAGATGTTTAATAAGTATATTAAGGGCAAGAGGATAACCAGGGAAAGAGTAGGGCCCATTAGGGACCAAAGTGGCAATCTGTGTGTAGAGCCGGAAGATGTGGGTGAGGTATCAAATTAATATTTTGCATCTGTGTTCACTATGGAGAAGGACAATGTAGGCATAGAAATCAGGCAGGGGGATTGTGATATACTTAAGCAAATTAGTATTAAGAGGGAGGAGGCACTAACGGTTTTAGCGGGCTTAAAAGTGGATAAATGCCCAGGCCCAGACGAGACGTATCCCAGGCTGCTGTGTGAGGCAAGGGAGGAGATTGCAGGGGCTCTGACACAAATTTTCGGAACCTCTCTGGCCACAGGGGAGGTGCCAGAGGACTGGAGGACAGCTAACGTAGTACCATTATTCAAGAAGGGTGGTAGGGATAAACCAGGGAATTACAGGCCAGTGAGCCTAACAGCAGTGGTAGGGAAATTATTGGAAAAAATTCTGAGGGACAGAATTAGTCTCCACTTGGAGAGGCAAGGATTAATCAAGGATAGTCAGCATGGCTTTGTCAGGGGGAGATCATGTCTAACCAATTTGTTTGAATTTTTCGCAGGGTTGACTAGGTGTGTGGATGAGGGTAGTGCAGTTGATGTAGTCTACATGGACTTCACTAAGGCTTTTGACAAAGTCCCGCATGGGAGACTGGTCAAGAAGGTAAGAGCCCATGGGATCCAGGGCATTTTGGCACATTGGGTCCAAAATTGGCTTAGTGGCAGGAGGCAGAGGGTAATGGTCAAAGGTTGTTTTTGTGACTGGAAGCCTGTGTCCAGTGGTGTACTGCAGGGATCGGTGCTGGGTCCTTTGCTGTTTGTAGTGTACACTAATGATTTAGATATGAATGTAGGAGGTATGATCAGTAAGTTTGCAGATGACACGAAAATTGGTGGAGTGGTAAATAACGAGGAGGGAAGCCTCAGGCTACAGGGCGATATATACGGGTTGGTCAGATGGTCAGAACAGTGGCAAATGGAATTTGCCTGAAAAGTGTGAGGTGATGCATTTTGGGAGGACTAACAAGGCAAGGGAATACACAATGAATTGTAGGATCCTAGGAGGACAGAGGATCAGAGGGACCTTGGTGTGCATGTACATAGATCCCTGAAGGCAGCAGGACAGGTAGATAAGGTGGTTAAAAAGGCATATGGGATACTTGCCTTCATTAGCCGAGGCATAGAATATAAGAGCAGGGAGATTATGATGGAGCTGTACAAAACGCTAGTTAGGCCACAGCTGGAATGCTGTGTGCAGTTCTGGTCACCACACTATAGGAAGGATGTGATTGCATTGGAGAGAATGCAGAGGAGATTCACCAGGATGTTACCTGGGCTGGAGCGCTTCAGCTATGAAGGGTGACTGGACAGGCTGGCGTTGTTTTCCTTCGAGCAGAGAAGGCTGAGGGGGGACCTGATTGAGGTGTACAAAATTATGAGGGGCATAGATAGGGTAGATAGAAAGGAACTCTTCCCCTTAGTAGAGGGGTCAATAACCAGGGGGCATAGTTTCAAGGTAAGGGGCAGGAGGTTTAGAGGGGATTTGAGGAGAAACTTTTTCACCCAGAGGGTGGTTGGAATCTGGAACTCACTGCCTGAAAGGGTGGTAGAGGCAGGAACCCTCACAACATTCAAGAAGCATTTAGATGAGCACTTGAAATGCCATAGCATACAAGGCTACGGACCAAGTGCTGGAAAATGGGATTAGAATAGATTGTTGGCCGGCGCGGACACGATGAGCCGACGGGCCTCCTTCTGTGCTGTATAACTCTATAATCTATGAAACCGGCTGATGACGCGTTATCAAACGACATAATCAGACCTACTTCCTTTTAATTGGCCGGGAACCTCGCTGGGTGGGCTTAACACGCCCAATCAATGGGAAATCACTTGAAGAGTGCGGGCTGGAGCAGGCAGCGGGCTGGGACCGCACTACCGACCCCGGCCACCCGGACCCGCCTCAGTCGGAGAAATCACGGCCAATAGTGTTTCATTGGGTCCTTGGTTTGTCATGATTGTGTTTGGAGGGATGGGGGAGGGATCTTGTTGTTGCTGTTGAGCTATTTCCACACTTCGATGTCCATGGTGGGTGTGAGGTGGTGTTGTTCACAAGCCACTTAAGGTGTTTTGCATGCATTTACTCTTTCACCTGACACGCAGTCATAGCCATGTGGGTGTAGGGAGAAGGGGTGTGGGATCTCTTGCCAGGAGGGCAGGTATATTTCCGTCCTTTAGGAAGTACCTGGCTGTTTTGGGGGTATTAAAAGGGGAAAGGGCATCTTCTGATACTGTTCATTTTTGATCAATTACTGTATTGCTTTGACATCAGTGCTTGTGATAAATTAATATTTTAATAAAGTCAGATTTCAAATACTCCAATGAATACTTTGGGTTTTATGACTTGCAGTCAGTCAGTGGATGCATGCGTGCGGAACAAATAATACCAAGGGAAAAGGGACTATACCAATCTATCCAGAGAAACATTTAGCAAATCAATATTAACTGATTGGAATTGAGCCTAAACAAATACAATATTTGAAAACGAATTTATATATTATATACAATAAGCTCATAAAATACACTTTGTTTCTGCTATTTTAACAAGTCTCATTCAGTTGCCTCACCAGGTCTGTCACTCTTGGTGCGCGCCTACTGTGCTCCTTCCCCGCCGTTCCTCCATTGCTACTATTTCTTTTAAATAATTCTACCCAACAATTTTTAACAGATTGCTCTGCTTTTGGCACTTGCGAGTTGGACTGGTCTAACAACAAGCTGCAGTAATATAAAGAATTGGAATAGGTCAAATTCCTTAACTACTGCTGCCTGCATTCCTTCCACTTCATGTCTTCTGATTATTCTTTAGGACACGTGTGAGTCAGACCTGCAATGTGCCTTGTCTGCGTGACTCATTTTGGTTTAACAATACAAACCTATGTTGTCTTAATCGTAAACACACTGTCAGAACCTGGAAATTACTGTTGTTACCTTAATCAAGAGTTAACTGAGTACTGAAATATGCCTATCTTCACCTCTGCCTCAACTTATCTGCTGCTGAAACCCTCATCCATGCCTTTGTTACCTCTAGACTTGATTATTCCAATGCACTCCTGGCTGGCCTTCCACTTTCTACCCTTTGTAAACTTGAGGTCATCCAAAACCCTGCTGCCCTCAAAGCTGTGTGGCTGCACAGCTGTCTGTCAGCCCCGTGCAGCCCCGGACCGGCTTTTCCAATGTCAAATTTTGCGCATGCGGGAAACTTTGAACAGGCCGCTCAGCCCGTTAAAGGGACCGCGCACCCAAATTTAAAATTAGGGGCAACATTGCTCATCACCCCGTGCTCGCTGACCTACTTTGGCTCCCGGTTAAGCAATTGTCTTACTGGCTGTAGTGCCCACTGTTGAGTCTGTATGTCCCAGTTAGGTTTAGGATCAATCACTGGACACAGACAACAAGAATAACTTTTAACAGGTCTTTACTATTCGAAGGTCAGGGCTGAACTGCCCAGCAAATCCTTGCACAACACTTATATACCGGTGTGGTCACCACCGGTATTACAGTATTACAGTATACAGCAGCCAAGAGAAAGTAGTACATCTCTTAAGGTAGTTCTCTTAAGGTGGAACAGGTTACATACACCACAATCCTCCCTTTTTAGCTTAACAGTTATATCCCCATTTAACATAACATAATAACATATATATATACAACTTCATGCAAAACAGTTCAAAGATTCAGTCTCTGAGGAGGCCTCCTGATTCGAGTTGGATAACGCCTTTCAGGGGTCTCTGATTCTCGTTGCTGGGGTGACTCATCTAGTTGGTCTCTTATGGATTGGACATCATCATCAGGTACATTCACTTCTGAGGTAGATGCTTCAGGTTCACTAACTTCTTTCACGGTTGTCTCTGCCGTAACCATGGGTTCGACCCTTGTTCTCGATTCTACCAGTTGGTCAGCATGACGCCGTATTACATTTTCACCAATATCTACCGCGTACATCAGGGGTCCTTGTCTGGCCCGAATTGTTCCAGATTGCCATTTCTCGTTTTTATAGGCCCAGGCTAACACTGGTTGTCCTATTTCGAAACTCCGAGTGGTCTTGTTATTTATATGCTGGAACTGTTTGTTTTCAACTTCACTCCGCACATTTGGTTTTAACAAGTCCAACCTGGACCGCAACCTCCTGTTGTAGAACATCATGGCAGGACTTTGGTTTGTCACTGCATGAGTGGCGTTTCGATATGCCAGTAGAAATTTGTCCACCTTGTGTTGTAGTGGAATCTGATCTTCGCTCATGGCCTTTATTGCTTTTTTAAACGTTTGTACAAATCTCTCGGCCAACCCGTTTGTAGCCGGATGATATGGGGCAGAGGTATAATGTTTCACCCCATTCTTCTTCATGAATCCCTGGAATTCTTCTGACACGAACTGCGGTCCGTTGTCTGAACATATTTGTTCTGGCAATCCATTTCTCGCAAATATCGTTCTTAACACCACGATCGTCTTTTCCGAGGTAGTGGTAGTCATCTTAATCACTTCTGGCCATTTAGAATGTGCGTCCACCGCAATTAAAAACATGGAGTCCATGAAAGGACCAGCAAAGTCAATATGTACACGTTGCCATGGGGTTGAAGGCCATTCCTATGGATGCAACGGTGCAATCGGACGTGCATTTTGCACTTTTTGGCACCCTGAGCAGCTTTTCGTCAGCTCCTCTATCTGTTGGTCGATACCCGGCCACCACACATAAGCCCTAGCAAGGCTTTTCATAGATACATAGATACATAGAAGATAGGAGCAGGAGTAGGCCATTCGGCCCTTCGTGCCTGCTCCGCCATTCGATGAGATCATGGCTGATCCTTTAATTCAGTATCCCGTCCCCGCCTTCTCTCCGTAACCCTTAACCCCTTTTGCCCGTAGAAATATATCTAATTCCCTCTTAAATATATTTAATGAGCTGGCGTACACTGCCCTCTGTGGCAATGAGTTCCACAGGTTCACCACTCTCTGAGTGAAGAAATTCCCCCTCATCTCTGTCCTAAATGGTTTAGCCCTTATCCTTAAATTATGTCCTCTAGTTCTGTTCTCACCCGCCAAGGGAAACATTCCTTCTGCATCCAGTCTGTCTAGACCTGTCAGAATTTTATACACTTCTATGAGGTCCCCTCTCAATCTTCTAAACTCCAGTGTGTACATCCCTAAACTACATAGTCTCTCCTCATAGGTCATTCCCGCCATTCCTGGTATCAGCCTGGTGAATCGCCGCTGCACCCCCTCCATGGCAAGAACATCCTTCCTCAGATGAGGCGACCAAAACTGTACACAGTACTCGAGGTGTGGTCTCACCAGTGCCCTGTACAGCTGCAGCAAGGTATCCCTGTTCCTGTATTCTAACCCTTTTGCTATGAAGGCCAGCATACCGTTTGCCTTCTTGACCGCCTGTTGCACCTGCATGCTCGCCTTCAGTGACTGGTGTACAAGAACACCCAGGTCTCTCTGTACTTCCCCCTCTCCCAATCTATTGCCATTTAAATAATAATTTGCCCTCCCGTTCCTGCACCCAAGGTGGATAACTTCGCACTTGTCCACATTATAGTGCATCTGCCATTTATCCGCCCAATCGCCCAGTCTGTCCAAATCGCTCTGGAGCTTCCTGGTCTCTTCCTCTGAGCCCACCCCCCCTCCTAGTTTAGTGTCGTCTGCAAATTTGGAAATGCTGCATCCGACTCCCTGATCCAGGTCATTAATGTAAATTGTGAACAGCTGGGGGCCCAGGACAGATCCCTGTGGTACCCCACTTGTTACTGCCTGCCATTCAGAAAATGAGCCGTTTATTCCAACTCTCTGTTTTCTATCTGACAGCCAGTTCCCTATCCACGCCAAAACTTTCCCCTTTATCCCATGAGCCTCAATTTTCCATGCTAATCTTTTATGTGGGACCTTATCGAAGGCCTTTTGGAAGTCCAGGTACACCACATCTACTGGCTCTCCCCCATCTATTCTACCAGTTACTCCCTCAAAAAATTCCAATAGATTAGTCAAGCACGATTTACCCTTTGTAAATCCATGTTGACTCTGTCCTATCCTGTCCCCATTTGCTAAGTGCTCCGCTATTTCATCCTTAATGATGGACTCCAGCATTTTGCCCACAACTGATGTAAGGCTTACAGGTCTGTAATTACCTGCTTTTTCCCTACCCCCCTTTTTGAATAGTGGGGTAACGTTAGCTACCCTCCAATCCATCGGCACTGTTCCCGAGTCTAATGAATTCTGAAAAATCATCCTTAGTGCATCCGCTATCTCTAGGGCCACCTCCTTCAGTACCCTAGGATGCATGTTATCAGGCCCTGGGGATTTGTCCACCTTCAATCCCTTTAGCTTCCTTAACACCATATCCTTAGAGATATTGATTTGCGTCAGTTCCTCCTTTGCCAATGTCCCTATTTTTCCCGTCATCTTGACTCCCCCCAGATGACCTTCATGCAGTTCCTTTAGAACTCTCTCTCTTAACTTAGGAGGAATAATCACCCTTGTTCCATACATCAATGTTCCTTGACAGACGGACAGCTGTTCTCGGCTTGCTGAGAATGCCGGTAACAGTGGATCACCATGTGCTGGCCATCCCTTCACTGTCACTTCGTAGACCCTGGACAGTGTCGGGTCGTTCCTGGTTTCTCTTTCAATACTTGCATTGGTGACTGGTAAACATTCGATGATGGTCGAGTGAAATAACTCAACAGGGTCAACCGTCGGTGCCTCCTCCTCTGTAGGTAGTGGCAGGCGCGACAGCCCATCAGCATTACCATGCTGCTTTGTACCTTTGAATTCTATCTGATATTGATGTGCCCCTAGGAAAAGGGACCATCTCTGGAGTCTCTGTGCTGTCATCACCGAAACACCTTTCTTAGGGTTAAAAATGGATACCAACGGCTGGTGGTCTGTCAGAAGCGTAAACTTTTGGCCCTGCAGGTAATGATTAAACTTCTTTACTCCCCACACAAGACTGAGAGCCTCCCTATCTATCTGAGCATAGTTGCGCTCAGCGGAGGTCAATGATCTGGATGCGAATGCAACTGGCCTCTCCTGGCCATTTGGTAACTTGTGTGAGAGTACTGCCCCAATACCATATGGAGAAGCATCACAAGCCAAACGAATAGGCAGCGTTGGGTTGAAGTGAGCCAACACTTCCTCTGAGGTGATCAATGCCTTGCTTTCGCGAAAGGCCCTCTTACAGTCCTCGCTCCACTTCCATGGTACTCCCTTCTGCAAAAGAGCGTTCAGCGGGTGCAGCACCGTGGATAAATTTGGCAGAAACTTATGGTAATAGTTAATCAACCCTAGAAACGACCTCAATTGGGATACATTATCCGGAGCGGGAGCCTTCACAACAGCTTCGATCTTGTCAGGAGACTTATGAAGCCCCTCCTGGTCAATGACATGACCACAGTACGAGATCCACTTCTGAAAGAATTCACATTTCTGGCGATTAACTCGAAGACCATATTCTTTCAATCTGGTGAGCACCAGTTCCAAGTTTGCAACGTGTTCCTCGTCATCATCTCCTGTAATCAGAATATCGTCCAGGTAACATTGCGTACCTGGAATTCCCTGTAATACCTGCTCCATGGCCCTCTGCCAAATTGCTGGAGCCGATGCCACTCCAAAAACCAGTCTATTATACCGGTACAAGCCTCTATGCGTGTTAATCGTGAGATACTGGCGTGACTCTTCCTCAACTTCCATCTGTAAGTACGCCTGCGCCAGGTCTATCTTGGTGAAGTGTTTCCCGCTAGACAACGAAGCGAAGATATCCTCAATCCGTGGAAGCGGATACTGCGCCGTGTGAAGCACCGGATTAACAGTGATCTTGAAATCACCACAGATGCGAACCTTCCCCGGTTCCCCCGGCTTGTTGCTCGATGAACGCTTCATGACTGGGACAATGGGCGTGGCCCACTCACTCCAGTCTACCTTAGACAGTACTCCTGAACGTTCTAGCCCTTCCAGCTCAGCTTCCACAGCAGGTCGTATTGCATAAGGTACCGGTCTGGCTTTGAAAAATTTCGGGTTTGCATGTTCTTCAACCTTGATGTTTGCCGTAATTCCTCTCAGTGTTCCCAGTCCTTGTTGGAACACCTCTTTAGCATCGTCCAATATTCTGGACAATCGTTTAGGTTTGACATCTTTTGTACCGGAATCTACCGTTAGTGCTTTTAAGGAATGCCAGTCCATATTTATTTTCCTAATCCACTCCCGTCCCAGTAGTGGTGGACCTCCCTCAGGTAGCACATATAAGTCCATTCCTCGGCTTTCTTTGCCCTTGTGGACCACCTTTACCTCTATCTTCCCGATGGGGTATACTCTTTGCCCCGTGTATGTTTTCAATACAATCTCCGTATCCCGTAGGGGAATATGTGGGAATAACCTTTTGTAATCTTTCTTATTCATGACCGTCAATGCCAATCCAGTGTCCAATTCCATCTTCACTTGGACTCCTGCTATCTGAAGTGTGACCCAAATTGTTTGGAGGTCTGCTTCCTTACCAACATTGTGTACTCTTAGACTACCCAGTTCATTACTGCTGGCGTCTGAATCTGACTTCTGTTCGTTCGAACTGTTCTCTGTCACCTTGTGTACCTTTTTGTACTTTTCCTGCGGTGACTTTTTGTTGCTGGTCTTCTTTCCTGACCGGCATACTTTAGCTATGTGACCAAGCCTGCCACATTTTCTGCATTCCTGATTTTTGAACCAGCACTGGTTCTGATCATGTGTTGTCTTTCCACAACGATAACATTTTACTGTACTCAAGACCATTTGATTGGTACAGAGTTCCGGTGACCGTAGCTGCATTTCCGCAGTGCCTCTTGCTGCAGCTTCTTGCGATGCTGCAATAGTGACAGCTTTATCAAGCGTAAGATCATTCTCTTCAAGCAGTCGCTTTTGTGTTCCTTCTTTTAACAATCCACACACAAATTTATCTCTCAGCACATCTGCTAGCCCTGTCCCAAACTGACAGTACTTCGATAGCTTACGTAGTTCAATTAAAAATTCAGCGTTGCTTTCGTCTTTCAACGGCGTTCTTCTGTAAAATTTAAATCGTTCCGCTATCATCAGCGGCGTGGGGTTTAAATGATTTTTCAGGACAGTAACAATATTCGCGAAGGTCTGATCCGCCGGTTTAATTGGTGATAGAAGTTGCTTCAATAGCCCGTATGTCTTCGCCCCCATTGAGCTTAATAAGGTTAATGCTTTCTCATCATCTGGTACCTTATTTGCTTTACAATAAACTTCCATGCGTTCTACATACGTGGTCCAATCTTCGACATCACTATCAAAGGTATTAATGCTCCCATGTTTAGGCATCCTTACAAGTTTAAAAAATTTTTTTTTCAAATGGCGGCTTCCCGCGCTTGGCGGTCTTTCCCGCGCTCGTCTTCTTCCCCCGCCGACTACAATGGCGGATTCCCGCGTTTGCCTTCTTCCCCCACTGGCTGCAATGGCGATTGCCTTGCTGCTGCCGTTCTCGCCTCCCCAGCGGTTCTCACTCCCCGACGCTGCTTTGCCCTGCAGCCCCGCTTGCAGCCCGGTCCTTTGCACCGGCTGCGTTTGAATTCTCCGCAGCTCTCGTGCCTTAAGCTTCTCAACTCCCCGATGCTGTTTTGCCTCGCAGCCCCGCTCGCAGCCCGATCCTGTACACCGGCTGCGTTTGAGTTCTCCGCGGCTCTCGAGCCTTAAGCTGCCCCAGTCGCTGCGCCTCTCGGCCTCGATTGCAGCCCGGCCCTTTCTACCGGCCGTGGTCGAGCTCTCCGCCCTTGTAGGGGGTTTCACTTGCTCGTTCTGGTCTCCTGCCAGGCTTTGTGCAATAATTACCCTTGAGTGGTTCGACCCACTCTCCCCTACGGTGTTCGGGAAGAGGGGGAATGACATAACCAAAATGCGCGACGAATCGTTGCAAGTCTGTGAAATTCTCTTTGACAGTGAGGTGAACGGTGGAGGGTGCAGGAATGGGGACAATTCGTTGTTGTGCCACTTGAACCTCGGCCCTGGGTTTGAAACAGAAACTGCTATCACTGATCGAACACCACTCGTGTTGTCCGTAGCGGTAGTGAGGCGCTGCAGTGGTGACGCAGTATGTCCCACCCCCGATATATGCTACCTGCGGGGGCACATGGTCCTCTGCCGTTGCCTCCATGGTGCAATTTATCGGCTTCGCGCTAGCGGTTCTGAACCCGCACTGTGGTTTCAAAAAGGCATTCAAGTGCTGGGGACACAGGATGATGTGTGCTCCCCGGCTCCGACATCCCGAGAGGTCGGTGCCTGTCATCGTACGCTCCCATCTGATGACGTAAGGCGGGACCACTGCGTAACGAATGTGTGCGCCCCCCTGAATGACTCCAATGTTCTCCACCCTGTATACCGGGGCGGGCTTTGCTGCGGGACCCAACACCGGCATTCTTACCACTAGTCCCATGATAGTATGATTCGAACGTCCGCAGTCCACTGGGACTGGGTACGCTTCTGCAGCTAGTCTGAGCTGGCACGGGCTTAATGCATTCTCAAAAGGGTGGAGCGCTTGCAAGTGCTTGTTGCTGATCCAGGACGGGACCAAACCCTGTTTTAAATCCTCAAGATTACTGCGGCCCTCGCCCAGTAACCACGCCCCGTATAGCACACAGGCCTCGTTTTGCGCAGCTTGATCGGACGCATTCCGATCCTCCTTAATGAGCGCATTTACCGTTCTCGCGTGTTTCTCCAGCTCAGCTATTACTTCCTTAAAGTGTAGTGTCATGGCCTGGTCCTCATGTAACTCAGAACCCACTACCTTATTTTCGTCTGTCAGTATGTTCCTTAACTGGGCTTTTAAACCGTTGATCTGTGTCTGCAGCTCCACGTTATCTAAAGCGTTGACGACAGATGTCCCGGTATTAAAAGCAGTGAATATGTCATTTACTGTACCCCTTCTTTGCCTCCCGACTCGATCCAAAACTTCTGGTGGTGTGGTGTATAATTTGTCTTTGTCGATGTCGGCAAAGTCGAACTCGTAAAACTGTCTAAACATTCGGGTTAACAGGACCTGGTATAATTGTTCCTCTTCTTTGGGACACCACTCCAGCAATCGTACCTCAGTGAGGTTTAAAATCACTGAGGCCACCGCGTAGTGTACCCCTTGGTACAGCACCTGACCGGTGGGTACCAATACTAAACCGTTCCCGGGTCCCTTGGTGGTGGTTGGGCACCCTTCTTTCTGGGCTAGTGCTACCGGAAGCGTGGGCAGGGGCTTGCGTGGGCGGGTGATGAGTTCAGTGGCGTTTACCGGAATAGGGGAGTATGGGGCTCCGCACGCTCGAGTGCTGACATCCCATCTCATCCCCTTTCCTTCATCCTGCCACTGCCTCTGGAAGAAGATGGATACGCCCTTGGGCAAACGTGTTTTGAACCCCACATACAGACATATATTCCTTCATCTGGTTCCCACCATTTGTCCCAACACACACGTAATTGTCCGTGAGTCCCCGTAATAGTCCGATGGGTATTATTACCCAGTCGCTCCCACTCGACCGTAGAGTTCCTCATGTCCTTTCCCAGCTTTCGCAGCCACCACCATCGCCTTAGTGGTACATTCCCATTACACACCAGACAGATCCTCTTTCCCACGGTAATGCTGACTCTGGGTGCAAGGATCCTCACCCGAGGGCACGTTAACGAAGTCTCTTGGTAGGCAAAACCGAAATTGCTGGAGTATTCCGTAGAATTCGTCCCCAGCCAACCTGGCCATCTCCCCTGGTGGAAGTAGGTGGCGGTTTCCTCAACCTCTCGCTCCCCTGTCCCATCCGTTGCGATGAGGGCCGTGTCCCTGGAACACCCGAAGATGATGACGTCCTTGGTGCGGCCTCGGTAGGCCCACCCGCACCCGATCGCCACGAACACGATGAGAATCTTTTTCATCATATCCCAGGTTTCTGTAACCAATAAAATGATGTAGCCGGGCTCCCAATAGGTGCTGGCCTAATTAAATGGACGCGCGGGTTCCTGGACCCCGCTCCCAAACAAGCACACATACCGGGCAGACTTCAAAATTGTACTCTTAACATTTCTTAACACCGTAAACTTTATATTCCTTAAACTATCATCATAATTACCTAACTTAACTTATGTACAGCGCCGCCCTCCGCGGGGCGGCCTACTGAATTCCTGTGAGGGCTGCAGCGTGCCACATCCTGCGGTGGGGCTGTACTGGCCTTCGGCTTTGATCCCCCGCAGCCTGTCGCTGTTGAACGGGAACCATGCCTTCCTGGGGCTGCTCTAAACCGAGGTTGGGAAAAATGGGGAGAATCTGGCCAAAACTTTCTGGGCTGGGGCGCTCGAGTCGACCTACGAGGGGCTGCTTTGGGTGGGGCTCCCGGGGCTGATGGACCGGGGGTTGGGACTGTCACCGTCACAGCCTGTGGTTCCACCACAGCTGCCGGTTCCAGCTCCCCTCCCTCAGGCTCCGCCCCCCCGGGGCCGGGATTTGTGGCTTCCGACTCCACCTCACCTGTCCCTACAGGTAGTGAGTCTCCGCCCCCATTCCCTACCTCCCCCAAGCTTGAGTCGAGGGCGGGATCATCGTCCTCTGACTCTTCCTCCTCCGTGATTGGGTCTAAGGCGAGGTCGAGCTGTTCGGGCTCTTCCTCGTCCGAATCCCAAATTAGAGGCGAGACCTCCCACTCCGATGGGGTGGCCCCTCCCTTCACGCAGGCTACTGTTCCAGCCTGTGTGGTCTGTGACTCTGTTACAGGCTGAGGATCTTTGTTCCCAGAACTGGTCCCTTTTGTTGGCCCTTGTGCACCCGATTTAAACAGTTTACACTGGTTAATGTGAAACCATTTGGTACGTCGGGGCACCTTCACTGCATAAACCATGGGGCTGGCCTTGTCCACAATGCTGTAAGGCCCCATGTACAATGGTTCAAAACTCCCTACCCTGGCGTAGTTTCGGACCATGACCTGGTCTCCGGCTACCCACTCTTGTTGCTTACGAGGTTCCAGTAACAGTCTATTTCCCTGGTGCTGTCTTCCCATGTTCCCAGCCGCCTGCCCATAAATCTGTTTCAGGCGCTCCAAAAGGGTTTGGACGAATTTGTCTCGTTTCACCTCTCGGAGCTGGCCCTCAGTGAGCACCGGGGCTAGTACATGGGTGGGTGTTCGCATGATCCTTCCAGTCATTAATTCGTGCGGGGAATACCCCGTACTTTTGGACTGGCTGGCTCGGATCCCCATGAGGACTAAAGGCAGGACCTCCGCCCATTTCTGGGGCGAGCCCATTGTCTCTTTCCTCAGCTTTTCCTTGAGGGTCCGATTCATGCGTTCAACAATCCCGGATGACTGGGGATTGTATGCTACGTGCCACTTCCCCTCAATGCCCAAGAGCATGAGGGCGTTCTGCATTACTTGACCGGTGAACTGACTCCCTTGGTCGGACTCTACAAAACGGGGGAGTCCCCACCATGAGAACACTTCCCGAATCAAGGTCTTAGCAGTGCCCAGTGCCGTAGCTGTTCTGCACGGGAAAGCTTCTACCCATTTGGTGAACACATCTACCAGGACAAGGCAGTACTTATACCCTCCCTGGGCAGCGGGCAGGGGCCCTATGTAGTCGACCTGAATCGACTGCCATGGTCCCTCTACCCTCCTGATGTGCCCCATGGGCACCTTCCTTTTGTGGGGGTCTGGATTGTTTGCAGCACACACAAGACAGCTTGTGCAGAATTCGCGGACATCGTCCCGAAGTCCCGGCCACCATCCCGCCTGCTCTACCCGCTGCCAGGTAACCTCAGGCCCGGGGTGTCCCGCCCCTGGACCCTCGTGGGCCAGTTGCAGGAATTCCCTCCGGTGCTGCTGCGGCACAACCCACTGCTCCTCTCGGAACAGCATGCCTTCTTTGACTGAGAGGGCTGCCGTACTGTACGGACCCTCTACCTGCTTGCCTTCTGTGATGGCTTTTAGGACTGTTTTTAGGGCGGGATCCAGGGTTTGGACGGTCTTTAGGTCTGGGGGCGGTGTCACCCCTGTGTTCCCTGGAATTCCCTCCCTGCCTTGGATCGCCGCCACGGGTCCGGGCTCATAGGGGCCCCAGAGAATGCCGTTGCGGGCACCCTCCCTGGCTAGCGCATCCGCCTGCTGGTTGCCCTGACTGCGGGGTTCTGTGGTGGAGTGAGCCTTCACCTTATGGATGAACACCTCTCCTTCCTCTCCCACAGCTGCCAGGATCTTTTCCAGCAAGGGCTTAACTGTTAAAGGCCGCCCGTCCGCGGAGGTATATCCGCGTCGGGACCAGATGGCGAGGTACTCCGTACACGAATTGCATGTGAACATGCTGTCTGAGCAAATCGTGTATGGGGTTGGGAAAATCTCGGGGTGGGTAACCACGTACGCCACCGCGGACAGTTCAGCCTGCTGTGCGCTCATAGTGCTGGGGAGCTTAATTGCCAGGGCAATGTTTGCCGCAGGGTCATAAACTCCACACCCTGTGAGTCGTTCGCCAGCAGATACAGTACTAGAACCGTCTACGTAGATTTCGCGGCCTGTGGGGTGTATCCCGGCCCGTAAACCTATGTTGACCTCCCATACCCCTTCTACGGAACACCGATGGGCTGTTCCGGGATATGCCATGTTGGCTGCGAGCCTTGGCGCGCAGAAGCCTTTAACTTTGAGATCCATCTGGGAAAGGAGGAGGGTCCAGCGCGCAATCCGAGCGCTACTTACGGTCCCATCCTTAATCCTTCCATCCAGAAGCATCTTTGTGGGGGTGTGATGGGTGAGGAGCGTGATGGGAGAGGTTCCTGTGAAGATCACTGATCTGTTCACAGCCCAATGCGTGGCCAGGAGATGCCGTTCGCAATTGGAGAAACTCCTCTCTACATCCGTGAGCACCCTGGAGGAATAAACTACCGGTCTCAGCTTGCCGTGCCGCTCCTGGAGCAACACGGCGCTCAGGCTGTCCCCACTAGCGGCTACCTCCAGGAAGAACTCCTCTCCCCCATCTATGGCCCCTAGGGCTGGCGCGGTCTGCAGATCTCTTTTCAACTTCTCGAATGCTGCCTGGCACCCCTCATCCCAAGACCACTCGACTCCCTTGTGTAAGGGTCAGAGTAGCGGGGCTGCTGTGGCAGCATAGTCCTCGATGAAATCTCTGCAGTACCCGGTCAATCCCAAAAAGGACCTTACACCCGTTACTGTGTTGGGGATCGGCAGATCTTGTACTGATTCCCTTCTGGCCTTATCTATGGCTCTTTCCCCAGCGCGGATGGCCAGACCCAGGAATTTGACTTCCTGCTGGCCGATCTGTGCTTTCTTTGGGTTTACCTTGAAACCCTTCCTTTCTAACAGTTCCAACAATTCGGCTAATAGTGGGCCGTGCTCCTCCCTTGTGTCCGTGAACAGGAGTAGGTCGTCCACATACTGTACTATCTGGTTGGGTTGGCTAAACTCTTTTAAACTCCCCGCCATGCATTGATGGAAAATGCTGGGGCTGTTGTGAAAACCCTGTGGCAAGCAGTTCCAAGTGTACTGTTGCCCTTTGAAAGTAAAGGCAAACTTGTACTGATCCTCCCGCCGCAGCGGAATGGACCAGAAACCGTTCGAGATGTCCAGCACCGTGAACGTGGTCGCCGATGCTGGAATACTCCCTATTAGGTCTGCAACTGCTGCTACCGTGGGCGCGCAGGCTGGGATGTTACTATTGAGGACTCTGTAGTCCACCGTGGCTCTCCACGAATTGTCCGGCTTCTTTACCGGCCATAAGGGGGAGTTCACGTGAGTGGCTATTGGTCTCAATACGCCCTGCTGCACCAGTGAAGATATTGCGGTCTCCATGTCGGGTTCTGCCTCCTTGGGGAAATTATACTGCTTTTGGGGTCGGATCATTGGGCCCCCGTCTACGCTGACTTCAAACCCAGTGACTCTCCCACAGTCGTGCTTGTGGGTGGCAAACGCGGTCAGATTTTCCGACACACACGCCTGCAAGTCCGTTGGGACGTTCGCTACCATGAGCTTGAGATCGTAACCTCCTGACGGCTTCATGGTGCACAGGGCCCCCTTTTCTTCCCTCCCTGGGATTACGACTACCTTACCTAAACCGCTCTCGGCTCCCCAGAGACAATGATTTCTCAGGTCCACGAGGATCCCGTGTTCCACCAAGAAATCAGCCCCGAGGATGCCTTTTCCACCCCCCTCACTCCACTTCAATAGGATACACGTCCATGTGGTGTGGAGTGCTCCCAAATGAATGGAGAGCGGGATGGAGTACGCGCCAGCCTGTTCTCTGCCTGTGAAAGCCGCTACTAAGAATGGAGCCTGGGCGGACAGAGGTGAGACAAAAGGTTTATCTGTGTGGATCACGGTACACGAAGCTCCCGTATCCAACAGGTAACTACCCTTTTCCCTTTCCACCTCCATTTCCACCATAGGTCTTCTCCAGGCGTCATAGCGGAGCGGACACAAGTAGACGGGCTGCGCAGGCGTCAGTCATTTAGGTGTTTCGGTTGGGGTCTCGGGAGCGATAGGGCTGTTGGCGACCGCTACCTTCCCCTGCCAGGTCATCAGAGACCGCATAGTCTCCAAGATTGACGCAATCGCAGCGGGATCCACAACCTCACCACCCCCTGTTGTTGGGGCAGGGGCTACGGTTGGGTTCTGGGCTGGTGCTGGGGCAGCGGTCTGGGCTTGGGCTTGGACTGGTGCTGGGGCAACGGTCTGGGCTTGGGCTTGGACTTGTGCTTGGGCTCGGGCTTGGGCTGCGGCGAACATTCTCTCTCTCTTATCCTTCCATGGATTTCTACAGTCCTTGCGCCAATGACCCTCCTTCCCACACCCGTAACAACTGCTGTTGGCTTGGGGAGGGCGATTTCCCTCCTGATGCCATTCCTTTTTAGCAGAAGCTGCGGGCCTTGCCTCATGTACCTTTCCTTTTAAAACAGGCGTTTTCCTACCCTTGTTGTTCCTGTAGCTGATCGTGAGCTGATCAAGTACTAGTTCCTCCGTGGAGCGGGCGTTAGTGGGGTCAAACCATGCTTTGGCCTGCTCCCTCAGTATTGGCAAGCAACCTGCTACCAGGCACCGGAGCCAATGAGCCCTTTGTTCATCATTTAGCACGTTCCGTTCCGGTCCTCCCGGGCAGCTGCGCCGATACACGGGCCACAACCTTCCGGTGAAAACCCGTGGGGGTTCTCCCTCTAGCTGCACTGTCTTTTCTAAACGGAGGAACGGAGTTCCGTCACCCTCTCCTATAATCTCCAGGATCTCGTCCCGTAACAACTCATATTCCCTGTGCCCTCTCTTGCTCTCGTCAGGGAGACACTGGAGGAGCGAGCTGTCCAGGGAGAACAGCAGCATCTTGGACTGTTCAACCCCGTCGCAGTCATTAACTGCTGCGGTCTGCTCCACGTCCCTAAAATGGACGGAGGGATCTCCTGACTCGGAGAGTTTTGGGATGTGACTTATCATTGCCCTCAGCTGTTGTGCGCTGTGGGGCATTATGATCTGATTCACAAGAGGTCCGTCCTCGCCATTGTCTTCGTTCGGACCGAGCCTCCGGTGTCGAGTTGGACACATCGGCGCCGGCCCCGACTCTCCTATCTGGTGTTGCTCTACCTCAAGAATCTCTTCATCTACCGTCTCCGTTTCCTTCCCCGGAGTCCAAGACTCATCATAAGCAGGAGGCGCAGAGGGTTCGGGGGTTGGTTCCTGAACTATCTCTTGTGGAATCGGTCTTTTGGATTCCTTGGCTAGCAATAGCTGGCTCGCTGCTGGGTTTATGAGACACACCAAGCCGTTTGCCTTCGCTAGGGCCGTTCTCAGGTTCTCTTGCTCCCGGCGGCAAGCGCTGTGGTCGGTGCTCTCAGGTCTATCCTCCATGGCCATCTTATATGCTGCCCTGGCTCCCAGAAGTTTTTCCTCTTGTGCCTCTATTTGCTTAGCTAGACGGAAACACTTCTCTCTCATTCTACCTTCACAGGCCTTGGCTTCAATGACCTGACATTTTAAATACTCTACCCGGGTTTCGTGGTGGAGTGGCGTTCCTGATTCAGTGCGTTAAGCGATTCAATCAGTTTTTGACCTCCCGCAACCTTTTCCTCTACGTCTGTAAGCAACCCTTTGATCTGGGCTGTTTGTGCTGCAACGACTTGGTCCAAAAGCTGGACTTGCTTCTTGTAGCACATCAGCCAGACCGCCTTTTCTACAGATTTCTTATGCTCTTTACCCTCTGTCCACTTGATGGCTGCGTCTAGCGGGCGCCTATCCCTTAATAGGTCAGATATCGATTGTTTTGTGAGGTTGACTTTTCCAAAAACATAATCCGCTATTCTTTCATCCATCACATTTCGTTTATTCAGACCTTGATCTAACACACTACTTTCCTGCTGCCAAGGTCCTGCCGCGGTCGCCATTTCTGTAGGGGGTTTCTCTTGCTCGTTCTGGTCTCCTGCCAGGCTTTGTGCAATAATTACCCTTGAGTGGTTCGACCCACTCTCCCCTACGGTTCTAGACCTTGGACTTAGATGCAGAGAACTGTAGTGCAGAGAAAGGACTCAATAGACCAGGTTGAATAGCACAAAATGGATGCTTTTATTTTTAAACAGTTTGAAGCATTACAAAATACATGTCATAGGCACAGATTAAAGTAACTACAATCATGCACAAATTTATGAACTTGACTCTATGGAAATGGGGAACACACGGCACATCGTAAAAGGGAAAACACATTACGATTACCCTTAACTCCCTCCCCTATACCTAAACTAAGTTTTGACCTGAGGAACTCGGGATCATGCTCACCACTCTCAAAATCGTGAAAAAGGGGTTCGCAGCCTTTTGGCACAGCTTTCCGTCGTCATGTGGATTTAGAAACTTCTGGCGCAGTCGATATTCTCTCTCTCTCTCGAGGCGGCGGGGTAGACACAGCCTCGATGAGCGCTCGTCAAGGTTGAGATCCACTAGGTCTGTTGTCGATTTGGGTTCATGGAGCAGAACAACAACCCGATGGGATGTTGAGGCACGGAAGTGTCAGGCCCGGAATGTCCTTTCTCTCCGGCCTGGATCGTCGGTTTTCCTGAGGGTGTCTTCTCCTTCGGCCTGGGTCGTCGATGATCTCCCGACAACAGTACCCGGGCCACCCTCGTCGTCTTCCCGTCGTCACCGAGCCTTGTCTGGCTGAACACCGACCACGTTGTCTTTTCACCGAAATTGTCCGTCCGAAGCGTCTTTAAAAAGACGAAGCATCTTCATCGATTCCGAAGCTACCGAGGTAGAAGAGGCGCCGATCCTGGATCTGTGTAACCGTCACCGTCCGTTCGTCCGTAACTTTTGATGGACTTTCAATCCATAGTTATACCCTTTTGGGACAGTCTTATCTCCCGCCAAATCATAGTCCTGTCTTTGTATTAATTTTGGCGGGCAGAAATCTCTGCAGGGGCGCTTTGTCTTGTAACGGGAGCCGGTGATAACTTAACTGGCCTTCCTGGCCGATAATGTCTTTTAATGTCTTTTACATTGTCACCGTGGCTCGGTTCGCATATTGATCGGTCTGGAGGTTTCCCTTGATGGCTGTTAAACGGTTTCTCCTTTGTACATTAAATGGGTATAAGTGTTCATGCATTGTCCGCCCATATCTTGATGGGCCCCATCCTGTACTTAGAATCCATTGAATATGTATGCTGTTTCCCTGAGTTTCGGTTCCCCGATACTGGCTTTCGCGGGCTTACTGTTTTCAATCCACAAGCCTGTCTGGCTTGCAGTAACAGAAATCAAACGGTCCAGAAAACTGATCACGAGGCCCGGCGGCCATTTTGTATGCCCTTTTATCAAAGGTTTTTCTGTGCAAGCTTACTTTGGTCAATAAACTGTCTTATTTTATCCTGTTTTCTTGCGTGATTATTGCTGAAAATTTCGAATCTTACACCCTTATTCCTCCGTTTTCCCTCCCCTACTCCACAGTCAACGCGGCCGACTTTCTGCTCGTGTCGCTGATCGGCTTACCCACCACCATGGTAGAAGGGATGAACACTGCCTGTCGCTGATGGAGGGCTTCGTGGTCAGAATTCTTTTTCTTTTTAACCCGGGTTCTCGATGCCTCCCGTGCGATGGTGCTCAGCAGGATGATGAGGGCGGATGCCTCTTCTCGACGCCCATTTTGAGGACGAAGCTGCCTTGGATGTAAATTTGCCGCAGGGTAAGATCGGACTCGTCGCCACTGTTGAGTCTGTATGTCCCAGTTAGGTTTAGGATCAATTACTGGACACAGACAACAAGAATAACTTTTAACAGGTCTTTACTATTCGAAGGTCAGGGCTGAACTGCCCAGCAAATCCTTGCACAACACTTATATACCGGTGTGGTCACCACCGGTATTACAGTATTACAGTATACAGCAGCCAAGAGAAAGTAGTACATCTCTTAAGGTAGTTCTCTTAAGGTGGAACAGGTTACATACACCACACCCACAAGTCACTTCCTTCAAACAACAACCAGGTACAGTTGAGGTACATTCCCACTAGGGGGAAAGGCAGGGCAACTAAAGTCAGGGCTCCCTGGATGACAAAACAGATAGGGGGAAAAAGTGGGTCACGCCCCTTTTGGGGAGATAACTTTGCCGGGACGCTACTTTTAGCGCCCCGAAAAAGTTAGCGCCCGCACGCGATGAAATTTAATGGTAGCGCCCAAGCAGGAGTCAGGGCACTACTGGAAGTGCCCCCCTCCCTCTTGGGGTGTGAACATTCAATATCGTGGCACTACGTGCAACAGCACCATGCGCGTCGGCACATAGCGCCGCGGTATTACAGGGCTCGCTCCCCTGATTAAAGGGGAAGGGCCGAGCACAGCGCATACCAGGGCCCTACTGGACCACCGGCGAGTGGCGTGCCGGCAAAAGAACCCGGCACTCAAGATCGCGGCCGGCACCCCAGAGGGGGAGGCGAGAGGGGGCAGGTGCTGGCAGGCAGTCCAAAAAAAAAGGCCGCCCGGCACCTGCCCTTTAATTTGTGCCGCTGCGGCTGCAAGCACGGCACCCTGACCCTGTTGGATATAGCGTCCAGAGGTAGATCAGTGGGCGCGAGTGAAGTTTGCGGCTGGACCGCGAGGGCTGATGAGGGCAATGCGGTTAACGTGGTGTACATGGATTTCCAAAAGGCGGTCGACAAAGTGCCACATAATAGGCTTGCCAGCAAAGTTGAAGCCCATGGAATAAAAGAGACAGTGGCAGCATGGATACGAAATTGGCTAAGTGACAGGAAACAGAGTAGTGGTGAACGGTTGTTTTTCGGACTGGAGGAAGGTATACAGTGGTGTTCCCCAGGGTCGGTTCTAGGACCACTGCTTTTCTTGATATATATTAATGACTTGGACGTGGGTGTACAGGGCACAATTTCAACATTTGCAGATGACACAAAACTTGGAAGTATATTGCGCAGTGAGGAGGAGAGTGATAGACTTCAGGAAGACATAGACAGGCTGGTGAAATGAGCGGATACGTGGCAGATTAAATTTAACGCAGAAAAGTGTGAAGTGATACATTTTGGTAGAAAGAATGGGGAGAGGACATATAAACTAAATGGTACAATCCTAAAGCGGTTGCAGGAACAGAGAGACCTGGGGGTATGTGTGCACAAATCGTTGAAGGTGGCAGGGCAGTTTGAGAAAGCAGTTAAAAAGGCTTACGGGATCCTGGGCTTCATAAATAGAGGTATAGAGTACAAAAGTTTGGAAATTATGATGAACCTGTATAAAACACTGGATCGGCCCCAACTGGAGTACTGTGTCCAATTGTGGGCATCGCGCTTTAGGAAGGATGTGAAGGCCTTAGAGAAGATGCAGAAAAGATTTACGAGAATGATTCCAGGAATTATTTTTAATTCAGTCATGGGATGTGGGCGTCGCTGGCGAGGCCAGCATTTATTGCCCATCCCTAATTGCCCCTGAGAGGGTGGTTTTGAGCCGCCTTCTTGAACCACTGCAGTCCATGTGGCGAAAGTATTCCCACAATGCTGTTAGAGAGGGAGTTTCAGGATTTTGAGCTGTGCTATCATCAGAGAACATCCCATTTCTGACCTTATGTTGGAGAGAAGGTCATTGATGAAGCAGCTGAAGATGGTTGGGCCCAGGACACTGCCCTGAGGAACTCATGCAGCGATGTCCTGGGGCTGAGATGATTGACCTACAACCACCACAACCATCTTCCTTTTTGCTAGGTATGACTCCAGCCACTGGAGAGTTTTCCCCCTGATTCTCGTTGACTTCAGTTTTACTAGGGCCACACTCGGTCAAATGCTGCCTTGATGTCAAGGGCAGTTACTTTCACCTCGCCTCTGGAATTCAGTTCCTTTGTCCATGTTTGGACCAAGACTGTAATGAGGTCTGGAGCCGAGTGGTCTTGGCGGAACCCAAACTGGGCATCAGTGAGCAGGTTATTGGTGAGTAAGTGCCGCTTGATAGCACTGTCGACGACACCTTCCGTCACCTTGCTGATGATTGAGAGTAGACTGATAGGGCAGTAATTGGCCAAATTGGATTTGTCCTGCTTTTTGTGGACAGGACATACCTAGGCAATTTTCCACATTGTCGGATAGATGCCAGTGTTATAGCTGAACTTCAGCACGACAGCCGGGATGTTGTCAGGGCCCATAGCCTTTGCTGTATCCAGTGCGCTCAGCCGTTTCTTGATATCACGTGGATTGAATCGAATTGGCTGAAGACTAGCTTCTGTGATGGTGGGGACATCAGGAGTAGACCGATATGGATCATCCACTCGGCACTTCTGGCTGAAGATGGTTGCAAACGCTTCAGCCTTGACTTTTGCACTCACATACAGGGCACCACCATCATTGATGATGGGAATATTCATGGAGCCTCCTCCTCCCGTTAGTTGTTTAATGATCCACTGTAAGATATGCGGAATTACCCCTCGCCCCGTCCAACAGGCTATAGAGTTCGGACTTGAGACTTATGAGAAATTACACCAGACACAAAGGTTCTGCCTTTAACCTTTTATTGTTCCTAAGACAGATTCAAAACCCCAACCACTGTTCGAGCAGTTCACCAATAATATTACAGGAAATCATACATACAACCCTCCGCTGATGATCAGTCCAGTGTTGATTGTAGGTCGTCGTAGGCGAAAAGACTGGCCAGGCCCCTCCTTTCTCTGACTGCAGCCTGATCCTCGTAGGCGAAATGACTAGCCAAGCCACCTTCTTCTGGCTACCGACCTCCCATTCCTGTGGCTTACTCGGGACTAGAAGTAATCGGTTGCCTTGGTGAGCCCTTCCGATATTGCGGGCAGCTCCCAGGTGTAACTCTCTCAGGGTTTCCAGCAAGTCATTTAGGAACCGATCCCTGGTTGCCTCTTTGATCTGTTTCTCTGTTAATGTAGGAATCAACAAGTGTGTTGGGGTTCTCATGAGTCTCCCTGTAACCAATTCATGCAGAGAATATCCCGTTCCCTTTGACTCTGTACTGTGTATATTCAGGATTAGAGGCAGCACCTCGTCCCACTTGGTGGGGCTTTCATTGAGTTCTTTACGTAAAGCCAGTTTTAGGGTACAGTTCATTCTTTCCACAATTCCCGATGACTGCGGGTTGTGGGCTACATGCCATTTTCCTTCAATCCCTAACAGTTTAAGAGTAGCCTGCATCACCTGACTTGTGAAATGGCTCCCTTGGTCTGACTACACGAGGGAGTCCCCCTCTAGAGAACATGGCCTAGAAATTCACTAGCCTTAGCGCCGCTTTTGAGGCGCTAGAGGGACTAGCGCCAGAGTTATGGCCAGTTGAAAAATTCCCTGGGGCCCTAAAGCGGCGTTGCACCGGTAGCGCTGCGCCGGCACCGATGACGTCATCGGTGTGCGCAGCGTCCCGGTTGCCATGCCGACGGGCCCCAGCGCCGAAATTCAGTTGCGGCCGCCTCGCCCGTGGCAGCCGCAACTAAGACTCTGGCAACCGAGTCTTACACAAGTTAGCGCCGGCGCATTAAGGTCGCGCGGCGGCCGGCCGCTTTCCCGCTGGCCGCCTGCCCGCACCTCCCTCCCCGAACTCCTCCACCCCCCCCCCCCCCGCGGAACAGATGCGTCTGGCCTGCAAGCCCGGCACTTGTCCGAGGTGCCGGGCTCATTTTTGAAAAAATCAAACGGCCAGCGATCGGGTGAAGGCAGCGCCTCCTAAACGGGAGGAGGAGGCCTGCACTTCCCCAGCCTGCCGCACCGCATCGGATGCCGCAGCGCCGGATTAGCGCCGCAATTCGGCACTCAGCGCCCATTGGGAGGCACTCACGCCCGCCAGTAGCGCCGGCAGCCGTCTGGGCGTGGCGCTACGGAATTTTTGGCGCGCGCAAGGGAATTAGCGCCGGCGCTAAATTTCCGGCGCTAAAGCCCTGGCGCGGCATCAACTCAATTTCTAGGCCCATCTGTTTTACTACTGTTTTTGCAGTCCACAATGCCATGGCTGTTTTACAAGGGAATGCTTCCACCCATTTAGTGAAATTCTCCACTAACACCAGACAATATTTATTGCCCTTCTTAGTAGTAGGTAAGGGTCCAATAAAATCAATCTGGACACATTGCCATGGCCCTTCAACCCTTCGCGTATGTCCCAAAGGTGCCTTTTTTCTGTGTGGGTCGGGATTATTGGCACCACATATCAAGCAGTTTTTTACAAAAATCCTCCACATCTCTCCTAAGGTGTGGCCACCATTCTACTTCTTCCACTCTCTTCCAGGTGGTTTCGGGTCCTGGGTGTCCCGCCCCTGGACCTCCATGTGGTAGTTGAATGAATTCCTCCCGGTATCCCTCTGGAACTACCCACTTGTCACCTTTAGTAGATGCATTGCTGGTCATCTTCCAGAACTCGATAGACTCTGGAACAGTACCCATGGATTGGAGGGTAGCTAATGTTACCCCACTATTCAAAAAAGGTGGTAGAGAAAAAGCGGGGAATTATAGACCGGTAAGCCTGACATCGGTAGTGGGGAAAATGCTAGAATCTATTATAAAAGATGTAATAGCAGAGCACTTGGTAAGCAGTGACAGGATCGGACAAAGTCAACATGGATTTAAAAAAGGTAAATCATGCTTGACTAATCTACTGGAATTTTTTGAGGATGTAACTGGTAAAATAGATAAGGGAGAACCAGTGGATGTGGTGTATTTGGACTTTCAGAAGGCTTTCGATAAGGTCCCGCATAAGAGGTTAGCGTGCAAAATTAAGGCACATGGGATTGGGGGCAAGGTATTGACTTGGATAGAGAACTGGTTGGCGGACAGAAAGCAAAGAGTTGGAATAAACGGGTCATTTTCCGAGTGGCAGGCAGTAACTAGTGGGGTGCCACAAGGATCGGTCCTAGGACCCCAGCTGTTCACAATATATATTAATGATCTGGACGAGGGAATTGGATGTAATATCTCCAAATTTGCAGACAACACAAAGCTGGGTGGGAGGGTATGCTGTGAGGAGGATGTCATGAAACTCCAGTACGATTTGGACAGGTTAGGTGATTGGGCAGAAACATGGCAAATGCACTATAATGTGGATAAATGTGAGGTTATCCACTTTGGTGGCAAAAACAGGAAGGCAGATTATTATTTGAATGGCAATAGATTAGGAGAAGGGGAAGTGCAAAGAGACCTGGGTGTTCTTGTGCACCAGTCGCTGAAGGTAAGCATGCAGGTGCAGCAGGCGGTTAAGAAGGCAAATGGTATGTTGGCCTTCATAGCGAGAGGATTCGAGTACAGGAACAAGGATGCCTTGCTACAGTTGTACAGGGCCTTGGTGAGACCGCACCTTGAGTATTGTGTGCAGTTTTGGTCACCTTATCTGAGGAAGGACGTTCTTGCCATGGAAGGAGTGTAGCGAAGATTCACCAGACTGATACCTGGGATGGCAGGAATGACGTATGAGGAGAGATTGTGTCGATTGGGCTTATACTCACTGGAGTTTAGAAGATTGAGAGGGGATCTCATCGAAACCTATAAAATTCTGTCAGGCCTGGACAGACTAGATGCTGGAAGGATGTTCCCGATGGTCGGGGAGTCCAGAACCAGGGGTCATAGTCTAAGGATAAGGGGTAGGACATTTAGGACTAAAATGAGGAGGAATTTCTTCACCCAGAGAGTGGTGAACCTGTGGAATTCTCTACCACAGAAGGCGGTGGAGGCCAGTTCATTAAATATATTCAAGAAAGAGTTGGATATATTTCTTAAGGCTAAAGGGATCAAGGGATATGGGGAGAAGGCAGGGACAGGGTACTGCATTTGAATGATCAGCCATGATCTCATTGAATGGCGGAGCAGGCTCGAAGGGCCGAATGGCCTACTCCTGCTCCTACCTTCTATGTTTCTATGTTTTAAATAGCATCCCTTCTCTGATTTCTACATCCTTAGCTCTGTAGGGTCCCTCTATGTCTCTTCTTTCTTCCTTTTCCTTTATAATTGCCCTTAGCGCGACATCTTTTAACTGAATGGTTTTAAGATCCGGTGGGAGGGCTGCCATACTCTGAGCAGAGGCGACAGTGATCACCACTCTTGACTGGTAATGGTCCCACGGGACTCCTCTCTCTGCACCCCTCCGAGCCAGTTCATCGGCTTTTTGATTGCCTTTCCACCTGGGCTCGGTTTTAGAGTGGGCCTTGACCTTGTGGATGTAATACTCGTGTTTTTTTCCCTTTACAGCTTCCAATGTTGTTACCAACATCGGGGCTGTGATCAAAGGCTTTCCATCCGCTGACTTAAATCCTCGTCTGGCCCAAATGTACATGTAAACATTGAGTCGGAGCAGCTGGTGTAAGGAAGGGGAAATTCTGTGGGGTGTGTGACCACATAGGTGACTGCGGCTAATTCTGCCTGCTGATCACTAAGAGTATTGGGCAGTAACAAGGCAACTTCCACGTTCCGATCCGGATCGTAAATTCTGCATCCCATTTTCCTTTCTCCCTTTTCCACGAAGCTCGAGCCATCCACATAGATGTCTCGCCCTTCGGGGTGTATCCCTGATTTAAAACTCCCTTTCATTTCCCACACTCCCTCAACTGTACAAGTATGAGATTCTTGTTGTGTATGTACCTTTAAGAGAAGAACTGATTCTATACTGCAGTACCGGCAGTGACCACCCCTGTATATAAAGCCATAGCAGGCTTCTGTACTTCAGTCTTGAATTACTCTCTGTTCAGTAAATACCTGTTTTATTGTTCTCCTGCAGTCTGAGTATCATTGATCCTCGGACACTACACTGGCGACGGGCAGGTTTGAACTCACCTGCAGTACTGCATCACCTCACGGGGATCTTTTCCCTGAAGAGAAGCTTCTTGGAGGTCGAAGTCAGAACGGTGGGCGTCGACCGCGGGCAACCGCCCAGGGATCCATCGGAGAGTTGCAGGGGAGGCTGTGGAGAGCTGTGCCTGGCTCCTCAGTCGAGGTGTTCCAGCAAGTCGTGCTGGTAGCAGGTAGTGCGCTGACCCTTCCGGACTGCGGCGGGCTCGGGCTCAATTGAGCGGCTCTGCAAAGGGGCCGTGCAGCGTCGTCGGCAGGAAGAGAGAGAGAGAGGGTGGAGCGCACAGGGCGCGGTCGGTGCTCAAGAACAGGGCAGCGTGGAGAGGATAGAACGCGGGGGAAGGAAAAGTGAGATGCGCCGAAGCCGCGGGTCGCCGGCATTACCCTGTAGAATGCTAGGAGCAGCGTGGCAGCAAGGGGAAGAAGGAAAAGCGCGGGAGGCACCATTTTAAATCACCCAAGATGCCGAAGAGTGGCAGTATCACTGCTTTCGACAACGAGGTAGAAGACTGGACCACGTATGTGGAAAGAATTGAAGTGTACTGCAATGCCAATGAGGTGGCCAATGGAAAGAAGGCATCGGTATTATTAAATTTGATGGGCGCGAGAACGTACGGCCTATTGCGGAATTTAATTACCCCAGCTAAACCAATGGAGAAAAGTTTTGAAGAGATTGTTCATATCTTACAGGAACACCTAAACCCTACACCGCTGCTGATAGCAGAAAGATTCAAGTTCCATAAAAGAAACCAGCACAAAGATGAGAACAATGCTGACTATCTTACGGAACTACGCAAGTTATCGAAGCACTGCCAGTTCGGAGCAGGACTGGCAGAGACCTTACGGGATAAGTTTGTCTGCGGGCTCCAGAGTGAAGGAACCCAGAAACGACTACTTTCGGAAAAGGACCTGACGCTAGAACAGGCTTTCAGCGTGGCAGTATCCTACGAAGCAGCAGCACGGGGACCTGCGGAAATACAACAGAAACCACAAGAATACAGCGCTAACGAAATGGCGTATGAAGCAGAAAAGTGCTATCGCTGCGGCAGAACAACCCATGAGCAGAAGGACTGCTGGTTTAAGGACAAAGTATGCAGGCAATGCGGGAAAATGAGACATATAGCAAGAGTCTGCAGGTCGGGAAAGAAAACCAACACTACAAGAACTACTAAGGAAAAGTACAAGAAAGTAAAAAAAATGACAGACAGTAGTTCGGAAGATCAGGAGAGGGATAATGACTCCGGGAGCAGGAGACTAATTTGTCTAAAGTTACACAACGTGATCGCAAAGGAGGATCACCGAACCATTTGGGTCACCCTCATGATAGCAGGGTCCCAAGTAAAGATGGAATTGGATACAGGATCAGCCCTAACTGTCATGAATCGACGAGACTATGAGCGGCTATTCTCACACATACCCTTGAAGGACACGTCCATTGTATTGAAGACATACACGGGGCAAAAAGTCTACCCCAGAGGAAAAATAAGGGTGCCAGTTAAATACAACGGCAAGGAAACACAGAAACTGTATCTATATATACTACCAGATGGAGGACCACCACTATTGGGATGTGAATGGATCCGAAAAATACAATTGGATTGGCATTCCATTCAGGCGCTAACTGTGACTGATAAAAAGGATGATGACGTCACACCTGGACGACTGTCAAAAATTCTAACTGACGCGAAAGAGGTGTTCCAACAAGGACTTGGGACTCTAAAAGGAGTAACGGCAATGATAAAAATCGAAGATAACGCAAACCCAAAATTTTTTAAGGCCAGACCGGTACCTTACGCGATCCGCCCAGCCGTTGAAGCAGAGCTGGAGAGTCTGGGGCGTTTGGGTGTGCTGTCCAAGGTGGACTGGAGCGAGTGGGCCACACCCATCGTTCCTGTAATGAAGAAATCATTGAGCAGCACGCCTGGGGAACCGAAGAAGGTTCGCATCTGTGGGGACTTCAAGGTAACTGTGAACCCAGTCCTGCACACAGTACAATATCCACTTCCACGGATAGAAGATATTTTCGCCTCACTATCTGGAGGGAAACGCTTTACAAAGATTGATCAGGCCCAAACATATCTACAAATGGAGGTGGAAGAAGCATCTAGGAAATACCTCACGATAAACACTCACAAAGGCCTTTACCAGTACAATCGACTGGTATTCGGGGTAGCATCAGCCCCGGCTATTTGGCAGAGGGCGATGGAACAAGTCATGCAAGGGATCCCGGGGACCCAGTGTTATTTGGACGACATCCTGGTTACGGGCGAAAATGACAGTGAACACCTTGCCAACCTGGAGCAGGTGCTCACGAGATTACAGGAATATGGGCTACGAGCCAACCGCCCCAAATGCGAGTTCTTCAGGAGACAAATCTCGTATTGTGGCCACATGAGTGATGAGTGTAAGCGTGCCTTTCAGAAGTGTAAATGCCTAATCACTTCAAAAGAAGTATTGGCCCACTACAATCCAACACTACCGATTCGGTTAGCATGTGATGCGTCTCCCTACGGCATCGGAGCGGTGCTGTCACACAAATTCCTTGACAGTTCAGAGAGGCCAATAGCCTTTGCATCGCGCTCGTTAACCTCAGCCGAGCGTAACTACGCCCAGATTGACAGGGAGGCCCTCAGCCTGGTGTGGGGGGTGAAGAAGTTCAATCACTATCTGCACGGGCAGAAATTCACCCTACTGACTGATCATCAGCCCCTGGTCTCCATTTTTAACCCAAAGAAGGGCGTTCCGGTGATGATGGCGCAACGGCTGCAAAGATGGTCACTTTTTCTAGAGGCACATCAGTACGACATAGAGTACAAGGGTACGAGACAGCATGGAAACGCTGATGGGCTGTCGCGCCTACCGTTGCCTACGGTAGAGGAAGCACCTGCAGTGGACCCTGTTGAGATATTCCATGCGACCATAGTCGAATGTTTGCCTGTTACAAACGCAAGTATTGAGAAGGAAACCCGAAATGACCCGACACTCTCTCGGGTCTATGATTTGACGGTGAAGGGATGGCCAGCATATGGCGACTCACTGTTGCCAGCATTCTCGCCAAGGAGGGAACAGCTGTCAGTGTGCCGGGGAACCTTGATGTGTGGATCCCGAGTGGTAATTCCACCCAAGTTGAGAGATAGAGTGCTCAATGAGCTTCATGAGGGTCATCTGGGAGGGGTAAAAATGAAGAGCCTAGCCAGGGCGTTTGTGTGGTGGCCGGGAATCGATAAAGAAATCGAGGATATGACCAAGAGATGCACAGGATGCCAGAAGGACCAAAACGCTCCACCACAGGCCCCGCTACATCCATGGGAGTGACCCTCATCTCCATGGCAACGAGTACACATTGATTTTGCTGGTCCATTTATGGACTCAATGTTCCTAATCGCTGTGGACGCCCATTCAAAATGGCCAGAGGTCATCAAAATGTCCTCCACCACCACGGAGAAAACTATTGCAGTCCTACGGACCATCTTCGCCAGGAATGGCTTGCCAGAACAGATTTGCTCCGACAATGGGCCACAGTTTGTGTCCGAGGATTTCCGGAGGTTTCTGAGGAATAATGGGGTGAAACATTACACATCTGCCCCATATCATCCAGCCACAAATGGATTGGCTGAGAGGTTTGTTCAGACCTTTAAAAAGGCAATAAAGGCAATGCATAATGATGACATACCACTACAACACAAGGTGGATAATTTCTTGTTTGCTTACCGGAATGCGACACATGCAGTCACCAACCAAACTCCAGCCATAATGTTCTTCAACCGAAGGCTAAGATGTCGCCTGGATTTGCTCAAACCAAACATAAGACGAGATGTTGAGGATAAGCAATTCCAGCACATAAATGAGAAGCCAACCAGGAGCTTCAAGATAGGGCAACCAATCTTGGCCCGTGACTACCGAACAGAAAAATGGCAGCCAGGAACGATATGCACACAGCAGGGACCACTAATGTACACAGTGGACGTTGGAGAGAGCATCGTGAGATGCCATGCTGACCAGATTCTAGAGTCACAGGAACAAGCCAAACCCATACCACGAGCAGGTGCACCTGGTAATCAACCCGAAGTACAGATTGCGTCTACCTCAGAAGCAGTGGTATTGGAAGCTGACAAACCAACCAATGACAATGAGCCAGAATCAACTCCGCCGCAAGAGCAGGATACTCGAGAAAGGCGTTATCCAGTCAGGATCAGGAAGCCTCCTCAAAGACTGAACTTATAAATGATTATTTCAGTTGATGTATATAGTACAGAGAAAATTGTAATTGTAATTAGTTATTATTTTGTTGTTAAATGAATGTTATGTACTGTTTATCTAAAAGGGGAGGAATTGTTGTGTATGTACCTTTAAGAGAAGAACTGATTCTATACTGCAGTACCGGCAGTGACCACCCCTGTATATAAAGCCATAGCAGGCTTCTGTACTTCAGTCTTAAGTTACTCTCTGTTCAGTAAATACCTGTTTTATTGTTCTCCTGCAGTCTGAGTATTATTGATCCTCGGACACTGCAATTCTCCCTTGTAATTAAGGTTGAAGGCTAATTTAGGGTCTCCAATGGCTTTGACCTTAAGATTCATACCTTCTAACAGTAATGTCCATCTAGTTATTCGCACACTAGACAATGTTCCCTCTTTAATTTTCCCATCTAAGAGTAAGCGAGTTAGGGTGTGATGGGTTAATAGAGTGATGGGTTGGGTTCCTGTGAACACAGCAAAATGTTTTACCACCCAAAAGGAAGCTAGCAGATGTCGCTCGCAAGTGGACTAGCCTCTTTCCACTTCCGCCAGGACTCTGGAGGCATAGGCCACCGGTCTCATGTGATGGTGCACCTCCTGCATAAGGACGGCCCTCAGACTGGCATCTGTAGCTGCCACTTCCAAATAAAAGCTTTTCCCAGGATCGACAGCTCCCAAAGCTGGAGCTATCTCTAGGTCTTGTTTTAACTGGACAAAGGCTTCCTCACATTTCCCGTCCCACTCCCATTCTACACCCTTCTTTAATAATCTCAGTAAGGGGCCTACTGTAGCTGCGTAGTTCTCAATGAATTCTCTACAGTAACCTGTCAGACCCAAAAATGATCGGAGAGCTGTTACCGAGCCTGGTCAGGGTAAGTCCTGCACCCCCTTATGCTTAGCCTCATCGATCGCACGTTCCCCTGGTCGAATAGTGAGTCCCAGAAACTGAACCTCCTCTTCCCCTATCTGTGCCATCTTGGGATTAACTTTAAATCCGGCTGCAATCCCAACAACTCCTCCAACAGTTTCTCGTGTTCTCCTTCACTTTCGGAAAACAACAGTAAATCATCTACATACTGTATCAGTTGATTTGGGTGACTGAACTCCTTTCTACATGCTTCCATGCACTGATGAAAAATAGAGGGGCTGTTATGGAATCCCTGTGGAAGGCAAGTCCATGTATACTGTTGTCCTTTAAAGGTGAAGGCAAATTTGTACTGATCCTTGGGGTGCAATGGGATGGACCAAAACCCATTGGATATATCTAGGACCGTAAATACCGTGGCGTGCCTAGGGATGTTAACAATCAGATCTACTATGGCTGCTACTGTAGGGGAACAAGCAGGGATGTTCTTGTTCAACACCCTATAATTGATGGTCATTCACCAGGAGCCATCCGGCTTCTTTACTGGCCATACAGGAGAGTTCACGTGTGTAGCCAAGGGTCTCACGGCTCCTTGTTCCACAAGGAATATTATAGCCTTTTCCAAGTCCCTCTCTGCTTCTTTGGGGAAGGTATATTGTTTCTGTGGGTGGAGCTCAGAGGGAGGGAGAGAAGTAAAGAGTAATCGAAGCGTGACGTCACCAGAAACCAGGTAAGTGATTGGTTGGTGAGTATTTCTCTCTTTTTTTAAACTTAAACTCTGTGGTTTATAGTTTCTGAGCTCTCTGTGATGTAGCGGAGACTGTTGGTAAACCAGGGCCCTTAAGTATATCATTTAACTGTAGAGTAATTGGTGGGATTGATTTGATTTAATTTAATTTGAATTAATTAAAGGGTAAGTCATGGCAGGAGAGCTCAGCCCTGTGGTATGCTCCTCCTGTGCTATGTGGGAACTCAGGGACACTTCCTGTGTCCCTGACGACCATGTGTGCGGGAAGTGTAACCAAATGCAGCTACTGGCAGACTGCATTGCGGCACTGGAGCTGCGATTGGATACATACTGGACCATTCACGATGCTGAGGACGTCGTGGATATCACGTTTAAGCAGTTGGTCACACCGCAGGCAAAGGTTGCACAGGCAGAAAGGGAATGGGTGACCAACAGGCAGAGTAGTAGGCGCAGGCAGATAGTGCAGGAGTCCTCTGTGGACATCCCCCTCTCAAACAGATACACCACTTTGAATACTGTTGAGGGGGATGGCTTATCAGGGGAAAGCAGCAGCAGCCAACTTCCTGACACCAGGGGTGATTCTGCTGCACAGGATGGGAGGAAAAAGAGGGGTAGAGCTATAGGGGATTCTATTGTAAGGGGAATAGATAGGCGTTTCTGCGGCCGCAAACGAGACTCCAGGATGGTGTGTTGCCTCCCTAGTGCAAGGGTCAAGGATGTCTCAGAGCGGCTGCAGAACATTTTGGAAGGGGAGGGTGAACAGCCAGTTGTCATGGTGCATATAGGTACCAACGATATAGGTAAAAAATGGGATGAGGTCCTAAAAGCTGAATATAGGGAGTTAGGAGTTAAATTAAAAAATAGGACCTCAAAGGTAGTAATCTCAGGATTGCTATCAGTGCCACGTGCTAGTCAGAGTAGAAATAGAAGGATATTTCAGATGAATACGTGGCTAGAGGAATGGTGCAAGGGGGAGGGATTCAAATTCCTGGGACATTGGAACCGGTTCTGGGGGAGGTGGGACAAGTACAAACCGGACGGTTTGCTCCTGGGCAGGGCCGGGACCGGTGTCCTAGGGGGAGTGTTTGCTAGTGCTCTGAGGGAGTGCTTAAATTAAAATGGCAGGGGGTTGGGAACCTCAGCAGGGAGACAGAGGAAAGGGAAACAAGGATAAAAGCAAAAGATAGGAAGGAGAAAAACAAAAGTGGCAGTCAGAGAAATCAACAGTTTAAATCAAACATGGCCACAGTAAATAATAATTCTAATAGGTCTAAGAGCGTTAAAAAAACAAGCCTGAAGGCTTTGGCCTAGAAATTCACTATAGCCCCGTTTGGGGCGCCAGCCTCGCCACGGCACTAAAAGTAGCGCCCCGGAAGCAATTGTGGCTGCCTGTCGGAAATTCAGTTTGCGCGCCCTAGAGGGAAGCACGGCGCTACTGGAGGCGCCCCGCATCCCTCTTGGGGTGCTGCAGCTGAATATCGCTGCACAATGTGCCGCAGCGGTGCGCTGTGGTACTGCAGGCCTTCCTCCCCTTCTTAAAGAGGAGGGGCCTTGTGCAGCGCGATCGAGGATCGCGAGTGCCGGCAAAAGAGCCCGGCACCGAAGAGAAGTGCCGAGCTCTTGGAATGCAGTCGGCACTCCGCGGGGGGGGAGGGGAGAGCTCAGGAGGCCGGGGACAGCAGTGTGGAGTGGTGCTGGCAGGCGGCCAGCAAAAAAAATGGCCGCCCCGCACCTCTCCTTTAATTAGCGCCTCTACCGCCACAGGTAGGCCCCCCTGAACAGGTCGCAAATAGCGTCTGGCGTTAAAGCAGGGGGCGCATCTAAATATCGCAATCGGGGCGTTAGCGGGGCGCTGCACACACCGATGACGTCATCGGTGGTGGCGCAGCGCTAACGGCTAGCGCCGCCATTAGCGTTCCGCTGAATTTAGCGGGAGGCGTGGCCAGTGGCTTCCGACCCACTTAGCGCCCTCTTAAAGCGCTAACGGGTGGTGCAGCCCACTGAATTTCTAGGCCTTTGTGTCCTAATGCGAGGAG
The DNA here is from genome assembly GCF_052327205.1 of Somniosus microcephalus. Lineage (NCBI taxonomy): Eukaryota > Metazoa > Chordata > Chondrichthyes > Squaliformes > Somniosidae > Somniosus > Somniosus microcephalus. The sequence continues at coordinate 310,456,064 of NC_140990.1, read as the reverse complement.
CATTCGTAATAAGGTGGATGAATTAGCTGCGCAAATAGAGGTAAATGAATATGATTTGATTGGGATTACAGAAACATGGCTCCAGGGTGGCCAAGGCTGGGAACTCAACATCCAGGGGTATTCAATATTCAGGAAAGATAGGCAAAAAGGAAAGGGAGGTGGTGTAGCATTGCTCGTTAAAGAGGGGATTAACACAATTGTAAGGAAGGATATTAGCTCTGGTGATGTGGAATCTGTATGGGTACAACTGAGAAATACCAAGGGGCAGAAAATGTTAGTGGGAGTGGTATATAGACCTCCAAACAGTAATGCGGAGGTTGGGGATGGCATTAAAAGGGAAATTAGAGAAGCGTGCAATAAGGGCACAGCAGTTATCATGGGTGACGTTAATCTCCATATAGATTGGGCTAACCAAATTAGTAACAATACTGCGGAGGAGGAATTCCTGGAGTGTTTACGGGATGGCTTCCTGGACCAATGTGTCAAGGAACCAACCAGAGATCAGACCATCTTAGACTGGGTATTATGTAATGAGAAAGAATTAATGAGCAATCTTGTTGTACGAGGCCCCTTGGGTCGGAGCAATCATAATATGATAGAATTCTTCGTTAAGATGGAGAGTGACACAGTTGACTCAGAGAGTAGGGTCCTGAATTTAAATAAAGGAAACTACGATGGTATGAGGCGCGAGTTGGATAGGATTGATTGGGGAATGTCACTCAAAGGGTTGACGGTGGATAGGCAATGGCAAACATTCAAAGACCGCATGGATGAACTACAGAATTTGTTCATCCCAGTTTGGCATAAAAATAAAACAAAAAAGGTGACTCAACCATGGCTAACAAGGGAAATTAGGGTAGCATAAGATCCAAGGAGAGGACATATAAATTGGCCAGAAAAAGCAGTAAACCTGAGGATTGGGAGCAGTTTAGGATTCAACAAAGGAGGACAAAGGGAATAATTAAGAAGGGGACAAGAGAGTATGAGAGTAAGCTTTCAGGGAACATAAAAACTGACTGTAAAAGCTTTATTAGATATGTGAAGAGAAAAAGATTGGTGAAGTCAAGCTTAGGTCGCTTGCAGTCAGAATCAGGGGAATTTATAATGGGGAACAAAGAAATGGCAGACCATTTGAATACATATTTTGGTTCTGTCTTCACAAAGGAGGACACAAGTAACCTCCCAGAGATGTCGGGGAGCATAGGATCTGATGAAAGGGAGGAACTGAAATAAATCAGTATTTGTAGGGAAATGGTGTTAGGGAAATTGTCGGGATTGAAGGCTGATAAATCCCCAGGGCCTGATGATCTACATCCTAGGGTACTTAATAAGTGGCCCTAGAAATAGTAGATGCATTGCTGGTCATCTTCCAACATTCGATGGAATCTGGAACAGTTCCCATGGATTGGAGGGTAGCTAATTTTACCCCACTATTCCAAAAAGGTGGTAGAGAGAAAACGGGGAATTACAGACCGGTAAGCCTGACATCGGTAGTGGGGAAAATGCTAGAGTCCATTATAAAAGATGTAATAGCAGAGCACTTGGAAAACAGTGACAGGATCGGACAAAGTCAACATGGATTTACAAAAGGTAAATCAGGCTTGACTAATCTACTGGAATTTTTTGAGGATGTAACTGGTAAAATAGATAAGGGAGAACCAGTGGATGTGGTGTATTTGGACCTTCAGGCTTTCGATAAGGTCCCGCATAAGAGATTAACGTGTAAAGTTAAGGCACCTGGGATTGGGGGCAAGGTATTGACTTGGATAGAGAACTAGTTGGCAGACAGAAAGCAAAGAGTTGGAATAAACGGCTCTTTTTCCGAGTGGCAGGCAGTGACTAGTGGGGTACCTCAGGGATCGGTCCTTGGACCCCAGCTATTCACAATATATATTAATGATCTAGACAAGGGAGCTAGATGTAATATCTCCAAGTTTGCAGATGACATAAAGCTGGGTGGGCGTGTGTACTGTGAGTGGGATGCCGAGAAACTCCAGGATGATTTGGACAGGTTGGATGATTGGGCAGAAGCATGGCAGATGCAATATAATGTGGATAAATGCGAGGTTATCCACTTTGGTGTCAAAAACAGGAAGGCAGATTATTATCTGAATGGCAATAGATTGGGAGGAGGGAAAGTGTAACGAGACCTGGGTGTCCTTGTGCACCAATCGCTGAAGGTAAGCATGCAGGTGCAGCAGGCGGTTAAGAAGGCAAATGGTATGTTGGCCTTCGTAGTGAGAGGGTTTGAGTACAGGAACAAGGATGTCTTGCTGCAGTTGTACACGGCCTTGGTGAGACCACACCTTGAGTATTGTGTGCAGTTTTGGTTGCCTTATCTGAGGAAGGATGTTCTTGCCATGGAGGGAGTTCAGCGAAGATTCACCAGGCTGATACCTGGGATAGCAGTAATGACGTATGAGGAGAGATTGGGTCGATTTGGCTTATACTCGCTGTAGTTTAGAAGAATGAGAGGGGATCTCATTGAAACTTATAAAATTCTGACAGGACTGGACAGACTAGATGCAGGAAGGATGTTCCTGATGGTCAGGGAGTCCAGAACCAGGGGTCACAGTCTAAAGATAAGGGGTAAGCCATTTAGGACTGAGATGAGGAGGAATTTCTTCACCCAGAGAGTGGTGAACCTGTGGAATTCTCTACCACAGAAGGCAGTAGAGGCCAATTCATTAAATATGTTCAAGAAGGAGTTGGATACATTTCTTAAGGCTAAAGGGATCAAGGGATATGGGAAGAAAGCAGGGACAGAGTACTGAATTTGGATGATCAGCCATGATCGCATTGAATGGCGGAGCAGGCTCGAGGGGCCGAATGGCCTACTCCTGCTCCTATCTTCTATGTTTCTATGTTTCTATGCATGTGCTCTCCTCCTACCCTGACTTCTACCCCCGTCACCCTCCCACAATCGTGCTTATGCGTGGCAAAAACCTCTTTGTTAGCTTTAACGACAGCTGTGTACCTTTCTGGCACTCTTGCTATTAAAGTTTGCAAATCGTAGGGGCCTGTCAGAGTCACTACCCAAGCCTCTCCATGTCTTGGAGGTATTACTACCAGTTTGTCGCTACTCTCCATTCCTCCCCACAGGCAGTCGTTGTGCGTGTCTATTATCACATTGTGCTCTAACCTCCAATCTGAGCCTAGGACCCCCAATCCCGGTTGGTCCCACTTCATTAATATGGTTGACACGGCCCTTGACCGTGTCCATTCTAACTCACGCACTTCTGCCCTCACCCCTGCCCCTCCATCCCGGAACCACGATAGAGTTCCCCTTGTCCTCACCTTTCACCCCACCAGCCTCCACATTCAACGGATCATCCTCCGCCATTTCCGCCACCTCCAGTATGATCCCACCACCAAACACATCTTCCCCTCACCTCCCCTTTCAGCATTCCGAAGGGACCGCTCCGTCTGCGACACCCTGGCCCACTCCTCTATCACCCCCAACACCCCTTCCCCTTCGCCCAGCACCTTCCCGTGCAAGCGCAGGAGATGGAACACATGTGCCCTTATACCTCCCCCCTTCCTACTGTCCAGGGCCGCAAACACCCCTTCCAGGTGAAACAGAGATTTACTTGTACTTCTTGCAATTTAGTATACTGTATTCGCTGCTCACGATGTGGTCTCCTCTACATTGGGGAGACCAAACGCAGATTGGGTAATCGCTTTGCGGAACCTTCCGGTCGCCTGTCACTTTAATTCTCCGCTCCACTCCCACTCGGACCTCACCGTCCTCGGCCTCTTGCATTGTTCCACTGAAGCTCAGCCTAAGCTTGAGGAACAGCACCTCATCTTTCGATTAGGCACTTTACAGCTTACTGTACTCAACTTAGAGTTCAACAATTTCAGATCATAACCTCGGCCCCTATCATAAATATATTTTTTATCCACACTTTTTATCTGTGTCTTTTTTTCTTCTCTCTCACATGGCAGCTGTCTTTCATTCTGCCAGTGCAATTTACACTTCATCTAGAGCCATCTTTTGTTTCTTAACCTGTCCCATTACCATCTCCTTTTGCCTTGAATATCTCTTAATTTCTCTTAAACATAGAAACATAGAAGATAGGAGCAGGAGTAGGCCATTCGGCCCCTCGAGCCTGTTCCACCATTTAATGAGATCATGGCTGATCATCCAAATTCAGTACCCTGTCCCTGCTTTCTCCCCATATTCCTTGATCCCTTTAGCCTTAAGAAATATATCTAACTGCTTCTTGAATATATTTAATGAATTGGCCTCAACTGTCTTGTGTGGTAGAGAATTCCACAGGTTCACCACTCTGGGTGAAGAAATTCCTCCTCATCTCATTCCTAAATGGCTTACCCCTTATCCTTAGACTGTGACCCCTGGTTCTGGACTCCCCTACCATCGAGAACAGTCGTCCTGCATCTAGTCTGTCTAGTGCTGTTAGAATTTTATAAGTTTCAATGAGATCCCCTCTCATTCTTCTAAACTCTAGTGAATATAAGCCTAATTGACCCAATCTCTCCTCATACGTCATTCCTGTCATCCCAGGTATCAGTCTGGTGCATCTTCGCTGCACTCTCTCCATGGCAAGAACATCCTTCCTCAGATAAAGTGACCAAAACTGCACACAAAACTCAAGGTGTGATCTCACCAAAGCCCTGTACAACTGCAGCAAGACATCCTTGCTCCTGTATTCAAATCCTCTCGCTATGAAGGCCAACATGCCATTTGTCTTCTCAACCGCCTGCTGCACTTGCATGCTTACCTTCAGCGACTGGTGCAAAAGGACATCCAGGTCTCGTTGCACTTCCCCTTTTCCCAATCTATTGCCGTTCAGATAATAATCTGTCTTCCTGTTTTTGCCACCGAAGTGGATAACCTCTCATTTATCCACATTATACAGCATTTGCCATGCATCTGCCCAATCACCCAACCTGTCCAAATCATATTGGAGTTTCTCTGCATCCTCCTCACAGTACACACGCCCACCCAGCTTTGTGCCATCTGCAAACTTGGAGATATTACATCTAGTTCCCTCGTCTCGATCTCCTTCCTTCTATCCTATCACAGACCTTCCCTTTTGTTCTTTCATCCCCTCCCCCCCTGTCCCTGCCCCTGCACTTACATAAAAATCTGTTCCATTTCCTGCTTTTTTCCAGTTCTGACGAAAGGTCATCGACCTGAAACGTTAACTCTGTTTCTCTCTTCACAGATGCTGCCTGACCCGCTGAATATCTCCAGCATTGTCTGTTTGTATTTCATTAATATGCATGTCCACTTAGTTTGGAGGGATCCTACTTTAAAATTTAGGGGTTTAGACACCGCCCCAGCCATTGAATTGCCCATGAAACCACCTAACACATATGGTTCCCTACTCGACCAAGGTGATGTCATCGAGGAGGGGGAATGTACCACCATGCTAGATGCTCCAGTGTCAACCAAATAATTTCCCTTTTTCCCCTCAACAATGATGTCTACACAATGTCTACCATATTCGTCGTACCTGAGTGGACACAGGTACTTGGGCTGGGCGAGGCCTCTTCATGCCTGTGTCTCTCCACAGTCTTTATCCCTGGGCTGCATGAATTGTCCCCTGAGATTGCCTTTTCTCCCATCCTTCCAAGCATTCCTGCACACATTTAGAAATTAGTCTGGCTGTTATCTCATTGTCCTCTTCAAGGGGTGGGCGCGCTAGGACCATTTCTTGATTCAATTTTGTTCTTACGGGGCTTCCAGCACTCCTGGATAAAATGGCCCTTCCCTCCACAGTTATAACACATCTTATCCTTCTTTTCAGTCAAACCCACGTATTGCCATTTTTTAGGGGTTGTTTCCTTCATCTCACACACCTTAACCTTTGGTTTGTTTATTTCCCTGTGTTCCTTTTATCGAGCTGTCTTTTTTCAAACACCAAAGTTAGCATCCTTAAAACCCTTTCCTCTGTGTTATTTGCGTATGTGGGATCAAAGTCCAACATGACAGGCTGTAAATATGGCAGACTATGAGATATCAGAACCCGTAGCCAGTGATTTCTGGGTTGTCCCAGTAAATCAGCTCGCACTCCTACTCCCCCACCCATTGCTTCCATATATGTGGGCCATAGTCTGTCGGCAAACACTGTGGGGTTCATTGGGCCCCTGTTCTATCTCTATCATAGCCTTGAAGGGAACCCTTGTTCCTACCCCCATCGCCTGAGCAACCCTTAATTTTAAATTCTCATACGTCCCATTACCAATCTTCATGTCAGGTGGGAAGCAGCTAAATACTTCAGGACTAAGAGTAAATAATAACTTTTTCTTTTCATCCTCATCCATTTCACATACAGCTGCTCTTTGTTCAACTGCAATGAAATGTCCTTGGGGTTCACCTCCCATTTCTAACTTTTTAATGTCAGACGCCATGTAGTGTATGTGCCTTTAAGAGCCCCAGGTGTGCTGTAATGCCGGTAATGGCTACTCGGGCTATATAAGCCTGTATATTGTGTATATCCGTTAGAACCCCCCCCCCCAGACTTTGCTTAGTAAACACCTATGAACCAACTCCTGTCTTCAGTGTCTTTATCAACACACGGACACTACAGTGGCGATGAAGTGGAAACGGACTTACCTGCAATTCAGCAGCACCTCCAGGACATCGATTCCTCGGGCGTCCAGAAGACTCAAGAAAGTGAGAGAAGCTGTGGTTTCACCAGCTGGCCAAGCTGGTGGCAGGTACTGCGCTAATCCTTCCTGGGCGTCAGGCTGGGGCTCCAGCGGCTGGCTCTACAGCTGAGACAGGCAGCGAAATCGGAGGCAAGCAATAACGGACTGGGAGGGAGCACTCGGGAGATGGCCGGCGCGGCAAGCAGGTCAGCGTTCAGACCTGCAGAAAAAGTCCGGCGGGAACGAGTCTCCAACTGTAAACAAATAAAAAAATTTTAAAAAACAAAGAACGGAAACCGCGGGAAACAGCGTTGTCATCGGCAGCAGCGGTGGGAAAGCGCGGGAAGCGCCATATCTTTGCTGCTGAAAAGAAAGAAAAGCGCGGGAAGCATCATATCTTTTCTGAAATGCCTAAGTCTGGCAATATTGATGCTTTTGATAGCGAAATAGAGGATTGGACCACATACGTGGAAAGAGTAGAGGTATATTGCACTGCAAATGGAATAGAAGATGAAAAAAAAGCTTCAGTACTGCTGAACCTAATGGGCGCAAAGGCATACGGGCTGTTACAAAATTTAATCACTCCAGCCAAACCAACGGACAAGAATTTTAAAGAAATTGTTGATACCCTGCAGGAGCACTTAAACCCAACACCGCTGCTGATAGCGGAACGATTCAAATTCTTCAAGAGAAATCAACACAAGAATGAAAGTAACGTTGATTACCTAACCGAATTAAGAAAGCTATCAAAGTACTGCCAATTCGGGGCAGGACTAGCAGATTATCTTCGAGACAAATTCGTTTGCGGTCTCTTAAGTGAAGGAACACAAAAAAGGCTGCTTTCTGAAAAAGATTTAACATTGGACAAAGCTTTCAGTATGGCTGTATCATACGAAGCAGCAGCAAGAGGAGCTGCAGAGATACAACAAAAGACACAGGACTTCGGCACCCATGAAATGACACAGGGTTTCAAAAGATGTTATCGCTGCGGCAGATCCACCCATAACCAGAAGGACTGCTGGTTCAAGGACAAAGCATGCAGGAAATGCGGAAAGATTGGAAACATTGCACAGGTATGCCGATCTGGACAAAATAAATCCACAGACAGAAAAAAAAAAATCAATAAAGGAAAGTACAGGAAGGTACAAATGATGACAGACAGTAGCTCTGAAGACCAGAAGAGTGATAGCGACTCTGAAAACAAGAGACTAAGCTGTCTCAAATTACATAATGTACTTGCCAAAAGAACCTACTACACCACCAGAAACTACTACACCCCCGAGGCATTATCCGGACCGAGTCAGGAAGCCTCCTGAGAGACTGACTTATAATTAATTAACTACAGCAATGTGTATATTATTTTTCTTATAACATGTAATTAATAATTACTTAAAATATGATGTACTGGCTAACTAAAAGGGGAGGAATTGTAGTGTATGTGCCTTTAAGAGCCCCAGGTGTGCTGTAATGCCGGTAATGGCCACTCGGGCTATATAAGCCTGTATATTGTGTATATCCGTTAGAACCCCCCCCCCAGACTTTGCTTAGTAAACACCTATGAACCAACTCCTGTCTTCAGTGTCTTTATCAACACACGGACACTACACTTTCAAACTCCTATAATCACAATTAACAAAGAATTCCCTGCCCAAGTCACCCCTCTCTCCCGGTCAGGCGTGTACGGATAACCGTAGCTGTCGTAAAGACAGCGGGGTTTGATTGACAGCTGGTTGACGGCTGACGTCATATCCGGGGGGCGGGATCCGATGCCATCTTGGCCATGCTTGAGGTACTGTACTACGAGACACAGAGTCAGGACTGAATAAATGGCACTCCACTACAACTGCTTGGGAGACTCGTAATTACGTTATTAAGATAACATTACATGGTACCAGGATTTATAGAACTCACGATAAGGACATACTACAACAATGGAAGGAATAAAACCTCCGGCTAGCCTGCAACTAGAAGGAAATGTGGATGAAAATTGGCGTGTCTTCAAGCAACGCTTTCTTCTCTACCTCACAGCGATTGACGCTTCGACTGGCTCTGGAACACGTAAAGTAGCTTTGTTGTTAACAATGGCTGGCTCGCAGGCAATCGAGCTGTTTAATACATTTATGTTTGCAGCCAAAGATGATAAAAATGATCTGGACTAGGTGATAGAACGGTTCAATGAATACTGCACTCCAAAAAAGAATGAAACGTATGAGAGATTCATGTTTCGCTCCCGCGTGCAAAAGCAAGGAGAATCCTTTGATGTTTTTTTGACGGACTTGAAAATAAAAGCACAAACATGCAACTTTAGGGACCTGAAGGAATCGATGATACGCGATCAAGTCATTTTTGGAATACTCAACAAGAAGGTGAGGGAGAGAATGCTTAGAGACAATGAACTAAATTTGGATGCAGCAGTGAAAATATGTCATGCTAGTGAACTCTCAGCCATGCACACAGAAACTTTCAAAACATAGAAATATAGAAGATAGGAACAGGAGTAGGCCATTCGGCCCTTCGAGCCTGCTCTGCCATTCAACGAGATCATGGCTGATCATCCAAACCCTAGCACCCGGTCCCTACACCGACAGCCATCCCACCCAAGCCCTATCCCCGTAACTCTGTAACCCCACGAAGGGAGCAGCACAGCAGCGGGCGGGAGCTGGGGCTGAAAAACCTGCCGGTGGATGTGGTACACAAAAGGGACACAAGAGGGCCCACAGAGTTCAAGACGATGATGCCTTACGAATGTAGACGGTGCGGTAATAAACACTTAGCCAGACAGTGTCCTACTTATGGGAAGAACTGTGCAAAATGTAAAGGCAGGAATCGCTTTGCCAAGATGTGTTTTTGGGAAGAGAAAACTGAAGGTAAAAAGACAGTGCATGCTATTGAGACTGAAGAGACAGGAGCAGAGACTTTGTTTGTTGGAATGGTGCAAAATGAGTCAAAACAGGGCAACAATGCTAATGAAGTGCACTCTGTAGGACCAAAGTTTGGATAGCTCCCTTGCTGGTAAATGGCACCATTGTTCCCTTTAAGCTAGATATAGGTGCTAAGGCAAACCTCATAAGTTGGAGTGATGCACGGAATCTCAAAGTGCGACCTAAAATACTGAACAAGACAGTGTCTTTGAAGGCATAAAATGGACAAAGCATTGAAACAAAAGGAACGTGTAGGCTGAATGTTAAGGTAAAAAATCACATTCACCCTTTGACCTTTGTTATACTGCCTGAAGGACATGAGTCACTGTTGGGGGATAAGGCCTGTGTTGATTTGGGCTTGGTAAAATGAGTCTATACTATCAATGAACTGAACTGTGTGCAGAGTGCCCCCCAAGATAGTACAAATCTGACTCATGAGACTATAGCACACAAATATGCAGATGTATTTCAGGGTTTCAGAGCACTGCCCTTTACATACTCCATCAAACTGAGAGAGGATGCACAACCTGTGATTCACGCACCCAGGAGAGTTCCAGTGGCTCTCCGTGAAAAACTGAGGAAAGAGCTAGACCGCATGGAGGGACTAGCTGTCATAAAGAAGATTGAGGAACCGACTGACTGGGTAAATTCCATGGTCTGCGTCAATTCAAAGAAAACTGATAAATTGCGTGTCTGCATGGATCCCAAGGACCTTAACGCCAATATCAAAAGAGAGCACTACCAAATTCCAAAGAGAGAGGAAATAGTCAGCGAAATGACAGAAGCAAAAGTCTTCTCCAAGATGGACGCCTCGCATGGTTTCTGGCAGTTGAAACTTGATGAAGAAAGTGCTAAGCTGTGCACTTTTAACACCCCGTTTGGTCGATACTGTTGTGTATGTACCTTTAAGGGAATTACTGGTCTTAGACTGCAGTACCGGCAGTGACCACCACTGTATAAAAGGCCCTAGCAGGCTTCTGTAGTTTCAGTTTCAAGCTGCGTCTTGTTCAGTAAAGTACCTGTTAAACTGTAGTGTCCGTGTGTTGATAAAGACACTGAAGACAGGAGTTGGTTCATAGGTATTTACTAAGCAAAGTCTGGGGGGGGGGGTTTCTAAAGGATATACACAATACACAGGCTTATATAGCCCAAGTGGCAATTACCGGCATTACGCACACCTGGGGCTCTTAAAGGCACATACACCACAATTCCTCCCCTTTTAGCTAACCAGTACATCATATTTTAAGTAATTATTAATTACATGTTATATGCAAAATAATATACATTGCTGTAATTAATTAATTATAAGTTAGTCTCTCAGGAGGCTTCCTGACTCGGTCTGGATAACGCCTCGGGGGTGTAGTAGTTTCTGGTGGTGTAGTAGGTTCTTCTGGCAAGGCTGATTCGGCTTGAATGCCAGTGTCGGGTTCATCGGGTTCCAGTATCACCGGATCGGAGGTAGATATGGGTATCTCTACTTCATCGTTAGATGTATAGAGTGGTGGTGTAGTTTGTCCCTTTTCGGATGACTTTATGATTTGGTCAGCATGGCGCCTTATTATGCTTTCTCCGATGTCCACGGTATACATCAGTGGTCCTAGTCGTGTGCAGATAGTTCCAGGCTGCCATTTCTCGGTACGGTAGTCCCGGGCCAAAACCTGGAAGGCCCTAGTTGGCCTTTCATTCATGCCTTGAAACTGTCGGTTCTCCACGTCCCTTCGGATGTTGGGCTTGACCAAATCCAGCCGGCATCTTAGGTTTCTATTGAAGAACATCATGGCGGGAGTTTGGTTGGTAACCATATGTGTTGCATTCCTGTATGTGAATAAGAAGTTTTATGTCTTCATTACCCATGACCTTTATGGCCTTCTTGAAGGTCTGGACAAACCTTTCAGCCAATCCATTGGTGGCGGCATGGTATGGGGCGGACGTGTAGTGCTTTACCCCATTGTTTTTTAAGAACTTTCTGAATTCTTCGGACACAAATTGCAGTCCATTATCAGAACATATCTGTTCCGGCAGCCCATTCCTGGCAAATATGGTCCTTAATACTGTGATGGTTTTTTCCGTGGTGGTGGAGGACATCTTTATTACCTCCGGCCACTTGGAGTGTGCATCAACCGCGATTAAGAACATTGAGTCCATAAATGGCCCAGCAAAGTCGATATGTACCCTTTGCCAGGGAGATGAGGGCCACTCCCATGGATGTAGAGGGGCTTGTGGTGGGGCGTTTTGGACCTTCTGGCATCCTAGGCAGCTCTTGGTCATTTCTTCGATGTCTCCATCGATACCTGGCCACCATACAAATGCCCTGGCTAGGTTCTTCATTTTCACTCCACCCAGATGCCCCTCGTGAAGCTCCTTTAGCACTTTATCCTGGAGTTTGGGTGGAATCACCACTCTGGATCCACACATCAAGGTTCCTCGGCACACTGACAGCTGTTCTCTTCTTTGCGAGAATGCTGGCAACAGTGGTTCGCCATGTGCTGGCCATCCCTTCACCGTTAAATCGTAGACCCGTGAGAGAGTCGGGTCATTTCTTGTCTCCCTTTCAATGGCAGAATTTGTCACTGGTAGACATTCCACTATGGTAGAGTGGAATATTTCTACTGGGTCTACTGTAGGTGCCTCTTCTATCATTGGCAACGGTAGGCGTGATAAACCATCAGCATTCCCATGCTGTTTTGACCCTTTGTATTCTATGTTGTATTGGTGTGCCCCTAGAAAAAGGGACCACCGCTGTAGCCTTTGTGCTGTCATAATGGGAACACCCCTTTTAGGGTTGAATATGGAGATGAGGGGTTGATGGTCAGTCAACAAGGTAAATTTTTGTCCGTGTAGGTAATGGTTGAATTTCTTTACTCCCCATACCAGGCTGAGTGCTTCCCTGTCGATTTGGGCATAGTTACGCTCAGCTGAGTTCAATGAGCGTGACGCAAAAGCTATCGGCCGTTCCAAGCCATCAGGGAATTTATGCGATAATACTGCTCCTATGCCGTAAGGGGATGCATCGCACGCCAGTCTGATTGGCAGTGATGGGTTGTAATGAGCCAAAACTTCTTTGGATGTGATTAAGTCTTTGCATTTACGGAAGGCATTTTTGCAGTCTTCGTTCCATTTCCAAATTACTCCTGTTTGTAGCAGTTCATTAAGAGGGTGTAGAAGAGTTGATAAGTTCGGTAAAAACTTATGATAGTAATTTATTAATCCCAGGAATGACCTTAATTGTGAAACATTTTCAGGTGCTGGGGCTTTTATGACCGCCTCAATTTTTTCAGGTGACTTATGCAACCCTTCCTTATTTATTATGTGCCCACAATATGATATTTGATTTCGGAAAAATTCGCACTTGGGGCGATTTGCTCGTAGGCCCCGTTCTCTCAGCCTAGTGAGCACCTGCTCTAAATTGGCAAGGTGCTCGTTGTTGTTTTCTCCTGTTACAAGGATGTCATCTAGGTAACATTGAGTCCCCGGAATCCCTTGGAGGACTTGCTCCATAGCTCTTTGCCAGATAGCTGGAGCGGATGCTACTCCGAAAACCAGTCGATTGTACTGGTACAGACCTTTGTGTGTATTTATCGTGAGATATTTTTTAGAGGCTTCTTCAACCTCCATTTGTAGATATGCCTGTGCCAAGTCAATTTTGGTGAAACGTTTCCCTCCGGATAGTGAGGCGAAAATATCTTCTATCCTCGGAAGAGGATACTGTACCGTGTGAAGGACTGGGTTTACAGTCACCTTGAAGTCTCCACAGATGCAAATTTTTCTCTGTTCTTCAGATCCATCACCCTTCAATGCTTTCTTCATGACTGGGACGATGGGTGTTGCCCACTCGCTCCAATCTATTTTAGATAATACGCCTGCCTTTTCCAAATTCTCCAGCTCTGCCTCGACTGCTGGACGAATTGCGTATGGCACCGGCCTTGCCTTAAAAAACTTGGGAATTGCTGCATCTTCTACTTTTATTGAGGCGGTGATGCCTTTCAAGGTTCCTAGTTTCTCTTGAAACACTTCCTTGGCGTTGGCCAAGATGTCTTTCAATCGTTCAGGTATGACGTCATCGTCATCTTTTTCCTTACTGGTCACCGTCAGTGCCTGAATGGAGTACCAGTCTAAACGTATTTTTCTGATCCATTCACGTCCCAACAGCGGTGGACCACCATCTTGTAGAACGTATAAATACAACTTCTGTATTTCCTTGCCATTGTATACAACAGGCACCCTTATTTTTCCTTTGGGGTATACTTTCTGCCCCGTATATGTTTTCAAGATAATGGATGTATCTTTTAAAGGTATATGCGGAAATAGCCGCTCGTAATCCTGTCGATTTATGACGGTCAGAGCTGATCCTGTATCTAGCTCCATTTTAACTGGGGACCCTGCTATTGTGAGGGTAACCCAAATGGTCTGGTAATCTTCTTTGGCAATTACATTATGTAATTTGAGAGAGCTTAGTCTCTTGTTCCCGGAGTCGCTATCGCTCTTCTGGTCCTCGGAGCTACTGTCCGTCATCATTTGTACCTTTCTGTGCTTTTCCTTATTGATTCTTTTCCCGTTAGTGGATTTTTTATTTTCAGATCGGCACACACGTGGAATGTGTCCCATCTTTCCGCATCGCCTGCACGCTTTTTCCCTGAACCAGCAGTCCCTCTGGTCATGGGTGGATCTGCCACAGCGATAACATCTCTTGAAACCCCGTGTCATTTCATGGGTGCCGAAGTCCTGTGGCCTTTGCTGTATCTTTGCAGCTCCTAGTGCACTGAAAGCCTTGTCCAGTGTTAAATCTTTTTCAGAAGATACCTTTTTTTGTGTTTCTACACTTAGGGGATCGCAGATGAATTTGTCCCGCAGAGAATCTGCCAGTCCTGCCTCGAATTGGCAGTGTAGGGTATCAACAATCTCCTCAAAATTCTTGTCCATCGGTTCGGCTGGAGTGATTAAGTTTTGTAACAGCTTGTATGTCTTCGCGCCCATTAGATCCAGAAGCACTGAAGCTTTTTTTTCATCTTGTATTCCATTTGCGGTGCAATATACCTCCACTCTTTCCACATATGTGGTCCAATCCTCTATCTCGTTATCAAAAACATCAATGTTGCCAAAATTAGGCTCTCTTTCGCTATCAAAAGCATCAATATTGTTAGACTTAGGCATTTCAGCAAAGATATGGCGCTTCCCGCGCTATTTTTTTCTTTTCCGTAGCAAAGATATGGCACTTCCCGTGCTTTCCCGCCGCTGCTGCCAATAACAACGCTGTTTACTGCGGTTCCCGTTCTCTTTATGTTTTTTAATTTACTGTTGGAGACTCGTTCCCGCCGGAGGTCTGAACGCTGACCTGCTTGCCGCGCCGGCCGTCTCCCGAGTGCTCCCTCCCAGTCCGTTATTGCTTGCCTCCGCTTTCGCTGCCTGTCTCAGCTGTAGAGCCCGCCGCTGGAGCCCCAGCCTGACGCCCAGGAAGGATTAGCGCAGTACCTGCCACCAGCTTGGCCTGCTGGTGAAACCACAGTTTTTCTCACTTCCTTGAGTCTTCTGGACGCCGGAGGAATCGATGTCCTTGAGGTGCTGCCGAATTGCAGGTAAGTCCGTTTCCACTTCGTCGCCACTGTAGTGTCCGTGTGTTGATAAAGACACTGAAGACAGGAGTTGGTTCATAGGTATTTACTAAGCAAAGTCTGGGGGGGGTTTTCTGAAGGATATACACAATACACAGGCTTATATAGCCCAAGTGGCAATTACCGGCATTACGCACACCTGGGGCTCTTAAAGGCACATACACCACATAAACTGTTCTCCCAAAGTCCGTGTATTATTGAGGCGCGGACTTTACAGTGGCGACGAGTAAGTTCGAACTCACCTGCAGTGTGGCATCATCTCACGGGGATCTCGCCTGAAAGGAAGGTCCTGGAAGGTCGTAGTCTGAGCAACGGGCGTTGACCAAGGGCAACCCCCCCAAAGAATCCATCAGTGTTTGGAGAATTGCGGGAGAGACTGTGGTTCCAGCGAATCGTGCTGGCAGCAGCTAGCGTGCTGACCCTTCCGGACTGCAGCGGGCTCAAGCTCGATCGAGCGGCTCTACAAATCGGGCCGCGCAGCGTCGCTGGGAAAAGAAAACAAGAGAGAGAGGGTGGAGCGCACAGGGCACGGTCGGTGCTCGAGAACAGGACAGCGGAGAGAAACTAAATGGGGGGGAAGGAAAGCAAGACACGCCGAAGCTGCGGGTTGCCGCCATTACCCCGTAGAACACTAGGAGAAGCGTGGCAGTAAGGGGAAGAAGCAAAAGTGCGGGAGGCGCCATTTTATCCCGTTGGGGAAGAAGCAAAAGCGCGGGAGGGCGCCATTTTAAATCGCCCAAGATGCCAAAAAGTGGCAGTATCACTGCTTTCGACAACGAGGTAGAAGACTGGACCACGTATGTGGAAAGAATTGAAGTGTACTGCAAGGCAAATGAGGTGGCTGATGGAAAGAGGGCGTCGGTATTATTAAATCTGACGGGTGCGAGTACGTACGGCCTATTGCGGAATTTAATTACCCCAGCTAAACCAATGGAGAAAAGTTTTGAGGAGATTGTTCATATCTTACAGGAACATCTAAGCCCTACACCACTGCTGATAGCAGAAAGATTCAAGTTCCATAAAAGAAACCAGCACAAAGATGAGAGCAATGCTGACTCTCTTATGGAACTACGCAAGTTATCGAAGCACTGCCAGTTCGGAGCAGGACTGGCAGACACCTTACGGGATAAGTTTGTCTGCGGGCTCCAGAGTGAAGGAACCCAGAAACGACTACTTTCAAAAAAGGACCTGACGCTACAACAGGATTTCAGCATGGCAGTATCCTACGAAGCAGCAGCACGGGGAGCTGCGGAAATACAACAGAAACCACAAGAATACAGCGCTAACGAAATGGCGTATGGAGCCGAAAAGTGCTATCACTGCGGCAGAACAACCCATGAGCAGAAGGACTGTTGCTTTAAAGACAAAATATGCAGGCAATGCGGGAAAATGGGACATATAGCAAGAGTCTGCAGGTCGGGAAAGAAGACCAACACGACAAGAACTACTAAGGAACAGTACAGGAAAGTAAAGAAACTGACAGATAGTAGTTCAGAAGATCAGGAGAGTGATAAGGACTCCGGGAGCAGGCGACTAAGTTGTTTAAAGTTACACAACGTGATCGCAAAAGAAGATCGCCAAACCATTTGGGTCAACCTCATGATAGCAGGATCCCCAGTGAAGATGGAATTGGACACAGGATCAGCCCTAACTGTCATGAATCGACGAGACTATGAGCGGCTATTCTCACACATACCCTTAAAGGACACGTCCATTGTATTGAAGACATACACGGGGCAAAAGGTCTACCCCAGAGGGAAAATAAGGGTGCCAGTTGAATATAACGGAAAGGAAACACAGAAACTATACATGTATATACTACGAGATGGAGGACCACCATTATTGGGACGTGAATGGATCCGAAGACTACAATTGGATTGGCATTCCATTCTGGCACTAACTGTGACTGACAAAAAAGATGATGACGTCGCACCTGGACGTCTGTCACAAATTCTATCTGATGCGGAAGCGGTGTTCCAACAAGGACTTGGGACTCTAAAAGGAGTAAAGGCAACCATAAAGATTGAGGATAACGCAACCCCGACATTTTTCAAGGCCAGACCGGTGCCATACGCGATACGCCCAGCTGTGGAAGCTGAGCTGGAGAGTCTGGAGCATTCGGGGGTGCTGTCTAAGGTGGACTGGAGCGAGTGGGCCACACCCATCGTTCCTGTAATGAAGAAAGCATTGAGCAGCACGCCTGGGGAGGCAAGGAAAGTTCGCATCTGTGGGGACTTCAAGGTGACTGTGAACCCAGTCCTGCACACAGTACAGTATCCGCTTCCGCGGATAGAAGATATTTTCGCCTCACTATCTGGAGGGAAACGTTTTACAAAGATTGACCTGGCTCAAGCGTATCTACAAATGGAGGTGGAAGAAGCATCTAGGAAATACCTCATGATAAACACTCACAAAGGCCTTTACCAGTACAATCGACTGGTATTTGGGGTAGCATCGGCCCCGGCTATGTGGCAGAGGGCAATAGAACAAGTCCTGCAAGGGATCCCGGGGACCCAGTGTTATTTGGACGGCATCCTGGTCAACCTGGAACAGGTGCTCACGAGATTGCAGGAATATGGGCTATGAGCCAACCACCCCAAATGCGAGTTCTTCAGGAGACAAATCTCGTATTGTGGCCACATGATTGATGAGGAAGGGTTGCATAAGTCGCCGGACAAGATTGAGGCTGTAGTCAAGGCTCCAGCACCAGAAAATGTGTCGCAACTGAGGTCGTTCCTCGGGTTGGTGAACTACTACCATAAGTTCTTGCCGAATTTATCTACAATTCAGCACCCACTGAACGCCCTCCTTCAAACTGGTGTAACATGGAAATGGAGTGATGAGTGTAAGCGTGCCTTTCAGGAATGTAAATGCCAAATCACTTCAAAAGAAGTATTGGCCCACTACAACCCAACACTACCGATTCGGTTGGCATGTGATGCGTCACCTTACGGCATTGGAGCGGTGCTGTCACACAAATTCCGTGACGGTTCAGAGAGGCCAATAGCCTTTGCATCGCGCTCGCTAACCTCAGCCGAGCGTAACTACGCCCAGATTGACAGGAATGCCCTCAGCCTAGTGTGGGGGGTGAAGAAGTTCAATCACTATCTGCACGGGCAGAAATTCACCCTACTGACTGATCATCAACCCCTGGTCTCAATTTTTAACCTAAAGAAGGGCGTTCCGGTGATGACGGCGCAACGGCTGCAAAGATGGTCACTTTTTTTAGGGGCACATCAGTATGACATAGAGTACAAAGGTACAAAACAACATGGAAACGCTGATGGGCTGTCGCGCCTACCGTTGCCTACGGCAGAAGAAGCACCTGCAGTGGACCCTGTGGAGATATGCCATGCGACCATAGTCGAATATTTGCCTGTTACAAATGCAAGTGTTGAGAAGGAAACCCGAAATGACCCGACACTCTCTCGGGTCTATGATTTGACGGTGAAGGGATGGCCAGCATATGGCGACTCACTGTTGCCAGCATTCTCGCCAAGAAGGGAACAGCTGTCAGTGTGCCGGGGAACCTTGATGTGTGGATCCCGAGTGGTAATTCCACCCAAGTTGAGAGATAGAGTACTCAATGAGCTTCACGAGGGTCATCTGGGAGGGGTAAAAATGAAGACCCTAGCCAGGGCGTTTGTGTGGTGGCCGGGAATCGATAAAGAAATCGAGGATATGACCAAGAGATGCACAGGATGCCAGAAGGTCCAAAACGCTTCACCACAGGCCCCGCTACATCCATGGGAGTGGCCCTCATCTCCATGGCAACAGGTACACATTGATTTTGTTGGTCCATTTATGGACTCAATGTTTCTAATCGCTGTGGATGCCCATTCAAAATGTCCAGAGGTCATTAAAATGTCCTCCACCACCACAGAGAAAACTATTGCAGTCCTAAGGACCATCTTCGCCAGGAATGGGTTGCCAGAACAGATCTGTTCCGACAATGGCCCACAGTTTGTGTCTGAGGATTTCCGGAGGTTCCTGAAGAATAATGGGGTGAAACATTACACATCTGCCCCATATCATCCAGCCACAAATGGATTGGCTGAGAGGTTTGTTCAGACCTTTAAATAGGCCATAAAGGCAATGTATAATGACGACATACCACTGCAGCACAAGGTGGATAACTTCCTGTTTGCTTACCGGAATGCGACACATGCAGTAACCAACCAAACTCCAGCCGTACTGTTTTTCAACCAGAGACTACGATGTCGCTTGGATTTGCTCAAATCAAACATAAGACGAGATGTTGAGGATAAGCAGTTCCAGCACATAAGTGAGAAGCCAACCAGGAGCTTCAAGATAGGGCAACCAGTCTTGGCCCGCGACAACCGAACAGAAAAATGGCAGCCAGGCACGATTTGCACACAGCAGGGACCACTAATGTACACAGTGGACGTTGGAGAGAGCATCGTGAGACGCCATGCTGACCAGATTCTAGAGTCACAGGAACAAGCCAAACCTGTACCACAAGCATGTGCACCTGGTAATGAGCCCTGATATACCTATCCAATAAAAGGCGAAGAGTTACGAAGGTGACTAAAGGTTTACCACATTCACCCCTTGTTTAGAATTAAGTCCGGCGGGGTGAAGTGTACTACCAATTCTGGTAGGTCAGTCTGTCCGGAGGCTTCGTAAGCCTCTCCGATCGCCGCAGCGGTGGTGTTGCCTTATCCGGTGCTGGTGCCTTATCCGGTGTTGATGCTGGTGTTTGCGTGGTCGGCGAGGGCTCGTGGGGTTCCGGCATGCCGTCTACCTGGGCTGGGGTTGGGGGGGGTGGTGGCGGTGTTTCCGGATCGGCTGAGGGTGCGAGGTCTCGTAGGGAGACAGTGTCCTCCCGCCCGTCTGGGTACGCCACGTAGGCGTACTGGGGGTTGGCGTGCAGGAGGTTCACCCTCTCGACCAGGGGGTCCGTTTTATGGGCCCTCACGTGTTTCCGCAGCCAGACCGGCCCCGGGGCGGTCAGCCAGGTTGGTAGAGTGGTTCCCGTAGTCGACTTCCTGGGGAAAACGAACATTCGTTCATGGGGGGTGGTGTTAGTGGCCGTGCAAAGTAATGACCGGATGGAGTGCAGCGCTGTCGGGAGGACTTCTTGCCAGCGGGAGGTTGGGAGGCCCTTAGACTTTAAGGCTAAGAGGACGGCCTTCCATACCGTCGCGTTCTCTCTTTCCACCTGACCGTTACCTCTGGGGTTGTAGCTGGTGGTCCTGCTTGCTGCAATACCTCTCTCTAGGAGGAATTGCCGGAGTTCCTCGCTCATGAAGGAGGAGCCCCGGTCGCTGTGTATATAGTTCGGGAACCCGAACAAGGCGAAGAGGGCATTCAGGCACTTAATGACCGTGCTACTGGTCATGTCGGGGCAGGGGAAGGCAAAGGGGAAACGGGAGTACTCATCAACGATGTTGAGGAAGTACACATTACGGTCAGAGGACGGGAGGGGCCCCTTAAAGTCGATGCTCAGGCGCTCGAAGGGGCGGGTGGCCTTGATCAGGCTTGCTCGGTCCGGCCTATAGAAGTGCGGTTTGCACTCCGCACAGGTCTGGCAGTTCCTGGTCATGGTCCTGACCTCCTCGATGGAGTAGGTCAGGTTGCGGGCCTTAATGAAATGGTAGAGTCTGGTGACTCCGGGGTGGCAGAGCTGGTCGTGGAGGGTCTGAAGCCTATCGATATGCGCGCTGGCGCATGTCATTCGTGAAAAGGCATCAGGGGATTCGTTCAGCTTGCCTGGCCGGTACAAGATCTCATAATCGTAGGTGGAGAGCTCGATTCTCCATCTCAAAATCTTGTCATTCTTGATTTTGCCCTTCAGCTTGTTATTAAACATGAAAGCCACCGAACGTTGGTCGGTGAGGAGGGTAAATCGTTTGCCTGCCAGGTAGTGCCTCCAGCGCCGTACTGCCTCCACGATCGCCTGGGCCTCTTTCTCGACCGACGAATGTCGGATCTCGGGGCCCTGTAGGGTCCTTGAGAAGAAGGCCACTGGCCTCCCCTCCTGGTTTAGGGTGGCGGCTAAGGCGAAGTCGGATGCGTCGCTCTCCACCTGGAAGGGGATGGACTCGTCCACTGCGTGCATCGTGGCCTTGGCTATGTCTCCCTTAATGAGGGAGAAGGCCGCGCACGCCTCCTCCGTGAGGGGGAAGGAAGTGGCTTTCAGGAGGGGTCTGGCTTTGTCCGCGTAATTGGGTACCCATTGGGCATAGTAGGCGAAAAGCCCCAGGGTTCTCCTAAGTGCTTTAGGGCAGTGGGGGAGGGGTAGCTCCATGAGGGGGCGCATTCTTTCTGGGTCGGGGCCGATGATTCCGTTCTCCACTACGCAGCCGAGGATGGCAAGGCGCGTGGTGTTAAACACGCATTTCTCCTTATTGTAGGTGAGGTTCAGCCGTTGGGCCGTACGGAGGAATTTCTCCAGATTCGCGTCATGTTCCTGCCGGTCGCGGCCGCAGATAGTGACGTTATCTAGGTAGGGGAATGTAGCCTGCAGTTCGTTCTGGTCAACCATCTGGTCCATCTCCCTTTGGAAGACCGAGACCCCATTAGTGACACCGAAGGGGACCCTAAGGAAGTGGTATAGGCGCCCATTCGCCTCGAAGGCGGTATACTGGCGGTCCTCAGGGTGGATAGGGAGTTGGTGGTAGGCCGACTTCAGGTCGATGGTCGAGAATACTTTATACTGTGCAATCTGATTGACCATGTCAGATATGCGGGGGAGGGGGTATGCGTCCAGCTGGGTATATCTGTTTATGGTCTGGCTGTAGTCGATGACCAGGTGGTTTTTATCGCCGGTCTTTACGACTACGACCTGGGCACGCCAGGGGCTGCTGCTCCCCTCGATAATGCCCTCTTTCAGGAGGCGCCGCACCTCAGAGCTAATGAAGGCTCTGTCCCCGGCGCTATACCGCCTGCTCTTGGTAGCGACGGGTTTGCAGTCAGGGGTAAGGTTAGCAAACAGAGAGGGTGGCGGGACCTTGAGGGTGGAGAGGCTGCAGGTGTTACGCGGTGGGCGGTTTAACGTTTGCTGGTTGTTGACTGTGAGTGGGGGGAGGGGTCCACCGTATGCTAGGGTTACGCTTTGGAGGTGGGATTGGAAGTCCAGCCCTAGTAGGACGGCAGCGCAGAGATGGGGGAGGACGAGGAGTTTAAAGTTTTTATACTCCGTGCCCTTAACCGACAGGGTCACGACACAATAGCCGCTGATGTCCGTGGCGTGGGACCTCGATGCCATCGAGATTCGGCTGCGCGTTGGTAGGACAGAGAGGGAGTAGTGGCTCACCGTGTCTGGGTGGATGAAGCTCTCCGTGCTTCCGCTGTCGAACAGGCAGGTCGTGGCGTGGCCGTTCACTTTGATGTCCATCATTGACTTGGACAGATGGTGCGGGCGGGCTTGGTCCAGGGTGACGGAAGCTAGTGTGTAGCTGAGCGAGTCGTTGTCATCTGCGGGCGAGGCGGTCGGGCGTGGTGAGTAAAATGGCGTCTCCCACGAGGTAGGGCAAAATGACGGAGAAGATGGCTGCCCCCGTAGCTCACATGAGGCACTATTGGGGTCGGTTGCCTTAATCAAAGATGGCCGCCCCCATGACTCATGTGTGGGGATGCTGGCCTCAGTTGCCCTAAACAAAGATGGCCGCCCCCATGACTCATGTGTGGGGATGCTGGCCTCAGTTGCCCTAAACGAAGATGGCCGCCCCCATAGTTCGCATGCGGCACTGCTGGCCTCTGAGGATCCGCTCCTGCAGGCCTTGGAGAAGTGGCCTTTCTTCAGGCAGGTTCTGCATATGGAGTTCTTCGCTGGGCAGCGCGACCTCGGGTGCTTCTCCTGGCCACAAAAAAAACAGCCGGCGGCCCGATCGCGGATGCCCGATGTCGGGGCCGGTGCCGGGGGTGGCGGGGCCGGTCGGGTCCGGGACGCCGACGCAGAGGTAGGTCCCGGGGGCGGCGCTGGGAAGGGTGCTGTGGTAGGGGTCGGGCCCGAGTCCCAGGGTCGCGAGCAGTACCTGGTGAATGCTTCCTGATCTTGGTGGGCCACTTCCAGGGAGATAGCGAGGGCTTCAGCTTTTTCCATGCTGAGGTCTTTAGCTTCCAGCAGTCTTTGCCGTGAGTACTCGGACCGTAGGCCTTTCAGGAATGCGTCGCGGATATTATCTTCAGTATTTTCGGCTGCCGACACCGATTTAAAGTCACAGTTCCTGGCGAGTGCATATAGCGCCTGTGAGAATTCGGCTACTGATTCTCCTGGCTGTTGCGGCCGTGATCTTAGGAGGTGCCTAGCGTACATGTAGTTTACCGGGGTCCGGTACTTCTGTTTCAGCAGGTTGATGGCGGTCTCGTAGGTAGTCATGTCCTCGATGAGAGTGTATACTCTCGGGCTCAGTTGCGCCTGCAGGACACTTAGTTTGGATGCCTGAGGGACGCTGGATTCTCTCAGGTATGATTCGAAGCAAACCAGCCAGTGTTTAAAGTCTGCGGCTGAGTTTGCTGCTCGTGGGTTCAGGTCCAGGTACGGCGGTCTGAGGGCTCGCAGCCAAGCTGGCTGGTGTGGCTGTGCTCCTGGGAGCTGCGCTGGTGGCTCCTCCGCCGGTTGTGACTCGTTGTCGGACATCATTAAATTTAGTCAATAAAATTGATATACCTATCAATTCCTCCAATAAAAGGCGAAGAGTTACGAAGGTGACTAAAGGTTTACCACAAGCCCGAAGTACAGATTGCGTCTACCTCAGAAGCAGGGGTATTGGAAGCTGACGAACCAACCAATGACAATGAGCCAAAATTGGCTCCACTGCCAGAACAGGATACTCGAGAAAGGCGCTATCCAGTCCGGATCAGGAAGCCTCCTCAAAGACTGAACTTATAAATGACTATTTCAGTTGATGTACATATTACTGAGAAAAGTGTAATTGTAATTAGTTATTATTTCGTTGTTAAATGAATGTTATGTACTGTTTATCTAAAAGGGGAGGAATTGTTGTGTATGTACCTTTAAGGGAATCACTGGTCTTAGACTGCAGTACCGGCAGTGACCACCCCTGTATAAAAGGCCCTAGCAGGCTTCTGTAGTTTCAGTTTCAAGCTGCCTCTTGTTCAGTAAAGTACCTGTTAAACTGTTCTCCCGAAGTCCGTGTATTATTGAGGCGCGGACTTTACAGATACTCCTACCAGCGTCTTCCCTTTGGTATTAGCTCCGCCCCAGAAATCTTTCACAGAGCAATGGAGCAAATCATCGAGGGCCTGGAGGGAGTGCGGGTGTACGTGGATGATCTGGTAGTATGGGGCTCCACTCAGAGGGAGCACGACACCAGACTGGAGAAAACACTTCAGAGAATACAGCAGTATGGACTCAAACTAAATAAAGACAAATGTCAGTTCAGTGTCAATGAAATCACATTCCTCGGAAACAAGATCTCTACAGAGGGGATTCAGCCAGGCAAGTCAAAGGTAAAGGATATACATGACATGGAGAAACCAAAGGACAAGAAAGGGGTTCAGCGGGCCCTTGGCATGGTTAACTACCTAGGGAAATTCATTCCAAATCTAGCAGTGAAAACTGTTCATCTGAGAAAACTGCTGCACCAAGAGTCAGAGTTCCAATGGGGACATGAACATGAGAGAGAATGGAAGGGGCTGCTACACATTCCTGGGACTAGGGACAGGGTCACTGGCAAGGCTTGAGAAGCTAAGCAGAGCCAGGCCTGGTTAGATACCTGGAGGGGTGACCATCAGGGAAGACCAGGTGCAGAAGGTCACGGATAGGGGCCCCGAGGAGGGGCGGTTGGTGAGAAGGTCATGGAAGGAGCCCCGGGAGGGGCGGCTGGTGAGCAGGCCCAGGCGTTGGGCTGAAGATTGTCGGACAGGAGGAATGGTGGAAATGGAATGGCGGCTCGCACAGACGCAGCGGCTTTGCTTCTCCCAGGACGGTGCTATTTACGTTTAATGTTAATGTTATTTGTACTGGGCTCATGGGAGCTTGCAAGATCACATTTCGTTGTTCATGTACTTGTGCAATGACAATAAAGTTGAATTATTATTATTATTATTATTCTAGCAAGTGAACCCCTACTGAAGTTCTTCTGCCCTAAAAAGAGGACAAAAGTATCCACAGATGCCTCTAAGAATGGATTAGGGGCTGTCCTTCTACAGGAAGATGAAGGAGAATGGCGACCAGTGGCGTATGCGTCACGCTCCATGACAGCTACAGAGTGCCGGTATGCGCAAATCGAGAAGGAGTGCCTTGGCTTGGCATTTGGGTGTGAAAAATTTCATACCTACATCTATGGTCTTCCCGAGGTTATCCTAGAAACGGGCCATAAGCCACTGCTAGGGATCACAAAGAAGAATCTGTGTGACATGCCACCACGGATACAACTTCAACGTTACGATTTTGAGCTAACATATGTGCCAGGGACACAAATGTTCATTGCAGACACACTATCCAGGGCTTCGACTTATGCCACACAAAACAGTGAATCAGAAGAGGATGTGGCTCTTCATGTGGATATGGTCTACACAGCATTGCCCGCCACACAGGAACAACTATCAGTGATAGTCACAGAGACATCAAAGGACTCAGTGCTGAGTAAAATAATGAGAAATCTTCAAGAGGGCTGGAAGAAAGGGTCATGTAAACAATATTATCACATTCAGTCTGAGCTCTCTGTGGTCAATGGACTACTGCTTAAGTGTGACAGGATAGTTGTGCCCACCTCTATGCGACGAGAAATGCTCAACAGGATACATGAAGGGCACCTGGGTGCAGAAAAGTCAAAAAGGAGAGCACGTGAGGCACTCTACTGGCCAAACATGAACTCTGATATTGACCAGTTGATCAGCGAGTGTGCTACATGTCAGGAGTATCACTACAAGCAAACAAAAGAGCCCCTCATTACCACGGAGCTCCCATCACAACCTTGGGATAAGGTCGGAACTGATATATTTCACTATGAAGGAAAAGACTATTTGTTAGTTATTGATTATTATTCCAATTATCCAGAGATGGCTCTCTTGTCCAGTACCACATCAAGAGCTGTGATAACTCACCTGAAGTCAATCTTTGCCAGGCAGGGCATCCCTCTAACCCTGGTCTCTGATAATGGCTCTCCCTATGCCAGTCATGAGTTTCAGTCATTTGCTTCAGAGTATGTGTTTAATCATGTAACCTCCAGTCCGCTCTATCCTCAGGCTAATGGAAAAGCAGAGAAGGGGGTACAGATTGTGAAAAGACTATTAAAGAAAGCAGCGCACAGCAACACTGGCCCATATCTGTTGTACAGGGCGGGCCCGCTAGCAAGTGTCAAGTCTCCAGCTGAGCTCTTACTGGGTCAGAAAATCCATACACGACTTCCCAGTTATGTCACACCTGACCACAGAGATGAGGTGTGGGCAGACAAGGCTCGGAAACTACAACAGAAACAAAAAACACTTCATGACCGCACAGCCACTACACTAGTGCCTCTACAGGAGAAAGATATAATTCGCATTGAAGGGCCTGAGTCATGGCCTAAAAGGGCCACCGTTCTACAACAGGTCAGCCCCAGGTCATACAGTGTCATGACAGAGAACGGCAATGTGTTTCACAGAAACAGGAGGCACCTACTGAAAACCACAGAGACCTTTCAGCCTCAGGAGGACGGAGAGGATGACGAGA
Source organism: Somniosus microcephalus (assembly GCF_052327205.1). Lineage (NCBI taxonomy): Eukaryota > Metazoa > Chordata > Chondrichthyes > Squaliformes > Somniosidae > Somniosus > Somniosus microcephalus. The sequence continues at coordinate 310,429,269 of NC_140990.1, read as the reverse complement.
TGAGGGAAATGGCACAAAGAGACGAGATGAGGGAAATGCCACAAAGTGACGAAGGACACAGTAGTGATAATGTGACAAGGGACCTGTGTGGTACAGACATGAACTTAAGGGATACAACTGGGGTGGTTCAGCAAACACCCGTTCAGCCACGCAGGTCACAGCGCACCAGAAAGCCTGTAGTTAAACTTGACCTGTAGACAGGGATTGATAAGACTGTAAACAGTTAATGGACTCCTGGGTGTGGGTAAGGTTTATACCTACCTGCAATTAGTTCAACGCTGTAGTTACACTGACTGTTTCTATATGATGTTAGCAAGCGTTCTATGTGTTATGTTATGTTATGTTGTTACTGTGTTATGTCTTCATTGAAGGGGGAAAATGTACGGATAACTGTAGCTGTCGTAAAGACAGCGGGGATTGATTGACAGCCGGTTGACGGCTGACGTCATATCAAGGGGTGGGATCTGACGCCATCTTGGCCATGCTTGAAGTATTGTACTACGAGACACAGAGTCAGGACTGAATAAATGGCACTCCACTACAACTGCTTGGGAGACTCATAATTACGTTATTAAGATAACATTACAAGGCGTCCACTCCCAGGGCGAGATACCTCAGTTGATATATGGGGTTCATTGGGGACTGCGCAGTAGGAGGTGGTTTAATCTTTTTTTCAGGTATAGGTCCTAACTCCCCTTCTTCTTCAACCTCCTCCCACTCACTGTTTGATGATGACCACCCAAATACAGGCTGTTCTCCCAGGGTTATAGCACACACAATTGCCCTTTGCACTCGTACTTTTTCTTCTAACACTATAACCTTCCTTTTGCATTCTGCATGGTCCTGCTGCCCACCTGATTTAACAACCTGTTTCTGCACCACCCGAATGGCAGCTTTCAAATCCTCATTATCTTTCTCTGCTTTTTCTGCCCGTTGTTGTTGGCTACTAGCTTCCTCTTTCCAAGCTTTACTCCCGTTCCCTTGATTCACACACTGACTTTCCAAATATTGCTCTTTATTACACCATCTCGCTTTCTCCTTCTCAAACACCTCTTTATCTTTCTTACGACCTTCTCGTTCTTCCTCTAATTCCTTAAGAACCCTGTTTACCACCGCTTCTCTATCACTGGCTTTTCCTGCCATATCCTCTATTTCCCTTTGTGACTTAATCTTTTCACGCTCATCGTTTGCAATCTTCCTTCGATAGGCTAACAACCAGACGGCTTTCATTATCCATTGCCGACGTGTGGACCCTTGTGTCCATTGTTCGGCCTCAGAAACTGGATCATCACAGTCAATAATAATCTGTACCCACCTCTCCCGGAGAGGTAACTTCCCCGTAACATACATTGTAACTAACTCATCCATTGTCTTGGCGGTTTTTCCACCCATATTAAAGATCTGTAAATTTCTCGATCAATGTCCCTCTGGTCGCCAAAATCTGTAAGACGTGTGGAACTACCCCTCGCCCCATCCAATAGGTTATAGAGTTCGGACTTGAGACTTATGAGAAATTACACCAGACACACGGATTCTGTCTTTAACCATTTATTGTTCCTAAGACAGATTCAAAACCCCAACCACTATTCGAGCAGTTCACCAATAATATTACAGGAAATCAGACATACAACCCCCCGCCGATGATCAGTCCAGCGTTGATTGTAGGTCCTCGTAGGCGAAAAGACTGGCCAGGCCCCTCCTTCCTCTGACTGCAGCCTGATCCTCGTCGGTGAGATGACTGGCCAAGCCACCTTCCTCTGACTGCAGTGCTGATATTCTTTAGCCACTGTGCTTTATACAGCGTTCCTTGCATTTTGTTGTAAATCAATCTTGCAGAGATAGTGAAATGTTCCTTTAATGTTGGTCTGAGCTGTTTGAGCTGTCAAACATTTGCACTCACACATCTTGTGCGGCTATTATTCAGTTTGTCCTTATCACAGCCCCAAATTGTTCATTCACTCCTAAAGTTTACAAAAGTGGCAGAAAACCACTTGGTTCGGTTCATGAGTTACGTCGTGTCCTGCATTTCAAAACTTCAAAGGTTTGACTTCACCCCTATAACCTCAAAAAAGCCATCATGTCTGCAAAACTAAGGGGGTTTGTCTATTTCTGTTGACTCTCATGACCCCCTGCAGTCACGGCCATGTTTCCTGCCTTATCAGAGAAAGGCTGCTTGTTACATTCACCAATTTCACTTTGTAAAATCTTTTCCCTGGCAAAGCATTTCAAAAAATATTAAAAATTCAGGGTCTGTATAAACGTTCTTCACCATCTCGCTCACTGTCTCTCTCTCTCTCTATCTCTCACTCTCTCTCTCTCTCTGTATCTCTCTCTCACTGTCTCTCTCTCTCTCTCTGTATCTCTCTCACTGTCTCTCTCTCTCACTGTCTCTCTCTCTCCCTCTCTGTATCTCTCTCTCACTGTCTCTCTCTCTCTGTATCTCTCTCTCACTGTCTCTCTCTCTCTCTATCTATCTCTCTCTCACTGTCTCTCTCTCTCTATCTCTGTATCTCTCTCTCACTGTCTCTCTCTCTCTCTATCTATCTCTCTCTCACTCTCTCTCTCTCTCTCTCTCTCTGTCTCTCTGTATATACTTTCTACACCACCACCATTCACGACTGGATGTGGCAGGACTGCAGAGCTTTGATCTGATCTGTTGATTGTGGGATCGCTTAGCCCTGTCTATAGCATGCTGCTTCTGCTTTTTAGCTTGCATGTAGTCCTGTGTTGCAGCTTCCCCAGGTTGGCACCTCATTCTTAGGTACGCCTGGTGCTGCTCCTGGCATGCTCTTCTACACTCCTTATTGAACCAGGGTTGGTCCCCTGGCTTGATGGTAATGGTAGTGTGAGGAATATACTGGGCCATGAGGTTACAGATTGTGGTGGAATACAATTCTGCTGCTGCTGATGACCCACGATGCCTCATGGATGCCCAGTTTTGAGCTGCTAGATCTGTTCCGAATCTGTCCCATTTAGCACGGTGGTAGTGCCACACAACAGGATGGAGGGTGTCCTCAGTGTAAAGATGAGACTTTGTCTCCACAATGACTGTGCGGTGGTCACTGCTACCAATGCTGTCATGGACAGATGCATCTGCGACAGGTAGATTGGTGAGGATGAGGTCAAGTAGGTTTTTCCCTCATGTTGGTTCTCTCACCACCTGTCACATGCCCAGACTGGCAGCTATATCCTTCAGGACTCAAGCCAGCTCATACAGTAGTGGTGCTACCGAGCCACTCTTGTTGATGGACATTGACGTCCCCCACCCAGAGTACATTCTGTGCCCTCGCTACTCTCAGTGCTTCTTCCAAGTGGTGTTCAACATGGAGGAGTACTGATTCATCAGCTGAGAGAGTGCAGTAGGTGGTAATCAGCAGGAGGTTTTCTTGCCCATGCTTGACCTGAAGCCTTGAGAATTCATGGGGTCTGAAGTCAATGTTGAGGACACCCAGGGCCACTCCTTCCCGCCTGTATACCATTGTGCCGCCACCCCTGGTGGGTCTGTTCTGCCGGTGGGACAGGACATGTCCAGGGATGGTGAGGGAGGAGTTTGGGACATTGGCTGAAAGGTATGATTCTGTGAGTAGGACTATGTCTTGACTAGTCTGTGGGACAGCTCTCCCGGTTTTGGCACAAGTCCCCAGATGTTGGTGAGGAGGACTTTGCAGGGCTGAATGAGGGCCTTGATAGACTGGAGAAGCCGGGGTTGTTCTCCACGGAGCAGAGAAGATTGAGATGAGATTTGATAGAGATGTTCAAAATCATGAAGCGTCTGGACAGGGTAGATAGAGAGAAACTGTTCCCATTGGCAGAAGGGTCGAGAACCAGAGGCCACAGGTTTAAGGTGATTGGCGGAAGAATCAAAGGCGACGTAAGAAAAAACTTTTTTACACAGTGAGTGGTTAAGATCTGGAATGCACTGCCTGAAAGGGTGGTGGGGGCAGACTCAATCTTAACGGGCCAGAAATTCCAGGCCAGAAGCGTGAGTACGGTCGGCTTACTCACGCTTCTGGCCGTTGGAAATGTCGGCGTTCAGCATGAACAGCGCATGCGGAGAACGCCGGCATTTCCAGACCTCGAGCGCGTGCGACTGCACAGGCAGCGCTTGCGCAGTGAACTTCGTGGATTTCATTCATGAAATCCGTGAGGTTAAGTCCTTAGAAGTTACACTTGAAAAAAGCAAGTGTAAAGTTGTTCATTGGCTGCGGAGGAAGATATATTTTATCGTGGAGCTTTTGAAATGCAATATTTTTGTTTGGGAAAGGGAGGGAAGTTATTTTAAGAAATTTTAAGTAAGTTTAAAAGTTTAAATTTTTTTTTTAAAAGGGTTTTCAGAACGGTAGGTAGAAGGAGCAATTGTGGCTGTGTGAATGGAATGTGAGAATGAGTTATGTATGTATGTCCACATATATTCCTTTACGTATATGTATGTATGTTTTATATTCCTTTACTAATGTGTATGAATGTATGTTTTTAATTATGATTTTCCAATAAGTTACTTTCTCTGAAAGTCATAATTAAATAATACATTCATACACATAAGTAAAGGAATATATACATAACACGCAAAGGAATATATACAGACATACATACTTTCAGAAGCTCCACGATAAGAAATATCTTCCTCCGCAGCCTCTGTAGCAACTGTACCCATGCTTTTTTCATGTGTAAGTTGTAATGACTGGACCTCACTGAAAGCATTAATGAAAGCGGCGAATTATACTGCGCACGCGCTGCCTGTGCAGTCGCGCGCGTTCTGCCTCTGAACCCCTTCGTTCAGAGGACAGGAAATGCCGGTTTTACCCACATGTACTGTGCATGCTGAAAACCGGCATTTCATCCGGCCAGATGCGTAAGTACCCCGACCGTACTAGCGCATTTGGAAGGGAATTATTGGGCCAACATTTTACATGTCAATAAAATAAAAAATTTAACAATTGCACGACTTGCCCCCTCGCATCTGCGACTGAGGGTCCAAGGAGGTGCATTGCGCAAGAGGTCATCATCGGACGTATCCTCACACTGTTCCCTTTGGGGAACTGTATGAAGTGGTGGAAGGATTTATGGCCGTGATTAACGCTCATTCCGTGACCGTAACCATCTTTGAACCAGCCATTAGGGTGGTTAGTCCTATGGCGGGAGGGTTTTACGGGCTCCCACAACCCATCTGGGGGGGGGGGGCCACCAACACCCACGGACGCAAGTACCCCGCTGGATGTCCACCCAGACTTTAAAGTTGGAGCTCCGACTCCACTTGCTGGGACTGTCTGGAGTGGGGTTCAAAACCCTACTCCTTCTGGCCCAGCGGCGGGGATGCTTACTGCTACGCAAAAGGCCCACTCCGCACAAAAGGTGACACCCATACGTTTCCTGCACCTTTTCCCTCCCCATGACTGGAGCCCTATGCTGCCATTTCACGTTGCTAATCGGATTGGGCCTTTGTCATAGCGGTAGGATCCCCGCCGCTGGGCCAGATCAGGGTAGGGTTTCGAACCCCGCTCCAGGCAGTCCCGGCAAGTGGAGTCGGAGCTCCGGCTCTAAATTCTGGGTTGACATCCAGTGGGATATTTGCGTCCGTGGGTGTGGGTGGCCCCCCCTCCTTGTATAGCTTGTGGGAGCCCGTAAAACCCTCCCGCCATAGGACTAACCGCCCTAATGGCTGGTTCAAAGATGGTTACGGTCACGGAATGAGCGTTAATCACGGCCATAAATCCTTCCACCACTTCATACAGTTCCCCAAAGGGAACAGTGTGAAGACACGTATGACGACGACATTGCTAAATAAATAAATGGAATTAAAAAAATTCTTTTAGGGCTTTTAAAAGTCTTTAAATTGCTTTAATTCTCTTTAAAACTACTTCAGATTACTCAAAATAATGTAAACATTTAAAAAAGTTTATAAAAGTTACCAAAATCTTCAAAAAACTTCCAAAAACCTATTTAAACTGCTGCTTTGCATGTAAAAAAGCAAAGCAGCTTGACAGAAACATTGGGGGCGTGTCCAGTGAAACTGAGACCTCAAGGGGCGTGTCTCACTTACACTGCACGCTCCTGGCTCCGCGCTGGCTGCACGCCTGGGCGGCGTGACGTCATACGCTGCCCGGGATTCTCCGTTTGGCTCTTCAACCTTGTTCATCTTCATTACTTTCAGTTTCCCTTCTCGTGTTTGATCAGGTATCCGCCAAGACTCGGTTTCACAGCCACATCATTTTCCTCAGCAACTGTCTCCGGTTCCGACTTACTCCACGTGGATTCCAACTAAACTTCCACCCTTCGTGCTTCGGATCCACCCAGGATTACAAATATCTCCAAGATATTCATCGTTCCTTGAACTACTGCTCTCGCCGCATCCTGAGATCCACGCTCAACGCCATGCGGCGCCACATGAACACACTCGACTTCTCTCTTCAGCAACACCGGCGCACTCTATCTCAAAGCTGTCCGGGTCCACAGTTCCATTTCATCCTTCGACTCATCCGACGCTTCAACAAAAAACTTTTCTTCTTCCTTTCCGATGTCAAGGATCGCAAGCTTCATCAACTCTTGGACACCAACGCCCCTCCGGAACCTTCTTCCCCTTCACTTTCCTCTGACCCCCCTTCTCCCAATCCCACCCCCTGCCGCGTTTTCACTATCCCCTCTGACCTTCCACTCTCTGACCCTGAACGATCAGCCCTCAGCAAAGGCCTGAGCTTCATCCCCTTACGCCCCCACCTCAATGAATTTCGAGCTCGGCACGATGTTGAGCTCTTTTTCCGCCGCCTTCGTCTCCGTGCCCACTTCTCTGGCCAGGAGTCTTCCCCCCGCACAACTGACCCTTTCTCCCGCTTGCAGAATTCCCGTTCTACCTGGACCCCTCCCCCTGGCCTCTTACCCTCTCTAGATCTATTCATCGCTAACTGCCGCCGTGACATCGGCCGTCTCCATTTCTCTGCTCCCCTCACTCACTCCAACCTACCTCCCTCTGAACTTGCAGCACTCCATTCTCTTAGATCCAACCCTGACATTGTCATTAAACCCGCTGACAAGGGTGGTGCTGTTGTTGTTTGGCGTACTGACCTCTACCTAGCGGAAGCTGAACGCCAACTCTCCGACACCTCCTCCTACCTCCACCTGGACCATGACCCCACTGCCGAACATCAAACCACCGTTTCCAAGACTGTCACTGACCTCATCTCCTCTGGAGATCTTCCCCCTGCTGCCACCAGCCTCATAGTTCCCCAACCCCGCACAGCCCGCTTCTACCTCCTTCCTAAGATCCACAAACAGGACTGCCCTGGTAGACCCATCGTTTCAGCCTGTTCTTGCCCTACAGAACTTATCTCTTCCTATCTTGACTCTATCTTTTCTCCCCTTGTCCAGTCTCTTCCCACCTACATCCGCGACTCTTCGGACGCCCTCCGCCACTTTAACAGTTTCCAGTTTCCTGGCCCCAACCGCTTCCTTTTCACCATGGACGTACAATCCCTCTACACCTCCATCCCCCACCCGGATGGCCTGAGGGCGCTCCGCTTCTTCCTTGAACAGAGGCCCGACCAGTCCCCATCCACCACGACCCTCCTCCGCCTGGCTGAACTTGTTCTCACATTGAACAACTTCTCCTTTAACTCCACTCATTTCCTCCAAATCAAAGGTGTTGCCATGGGTACCCGCATGGGTCCTAGCTATGCCTGCCTTTTCGTGGGCTATGTGGAACAATCTTTGTTCCAGTCCTACTCGGGTCCCCTCCCTCACCTCTTTTTCCGATACATTGATGACTGTATCGGTGCCGTTTCCTGCTCTCGCCCCGAACTTGACAATTTCATTCACTTTGCCTCCAATTTCCACCCTTCCCTCACCTTCACATGGTCCATCTCGGACTCTTCCCTTCCCTTCCTCGACTTCTCCGTCTCCATCTCTGGGGATAGGTTATCAACCAATATTCACTACAAGCCCACTGACTCCCACAGCTACCTGGACTACACTTCCTCCCACCCCGCTTCCTGTAAGGACTCTATTCCATTCTCCCAGTTTCTCCGCCTCCGCCGTATCTGCTCCGACGACGCCACCTTCCACACCAGTGCTTCAGACATGTCTTCCTTTTTCCGCAACCGAGGATTCCCCTCTACCGTGGTTGACACTGCCCTCGACCGTGTCAGTTCTATCTCCCGCACTTCTGCCCTCACCCCTGCCCCTCCCTCCTGGAACCACGATAGGGTTCCCCTTGTCCTCACCTTTCACCCCACCAGCCTCCACATTCAACGGATCATCCTCCGGCATTTCCGCTACCTCCAAAGTGATCCCACCACCAAACGTATCTTCCCCTCCCCTCCCCTTTCAGCATTCCGCAGGGACCGCTCCCTCCGAGACACCCTAGTCCACTCCTCTATCACCCCAAACAGCCCTTCCTCTTCGCCTGGCACCTTCCCGTGCAAGCGGAGGAGATGTAACACTTGCCCCTATACCTCCCCCCTTCCCACTGTCCAGGGCCCCAAACACCCCTTCCAGGTGAAACAGCGATTTACTTGTACTTCTCGCAATCTAGTATACTGTATTCGCTGCTCACGATGCGGTCTCCTCTACATTGGGGAGACCAAACGCAGATTGGGTGACCGCTTTGCGGAACACCTCCGTTCAGTCCGTAAGGGTGACCCCGAGCTTCCGGTCGCCTGTCATTTTAATTCACCGCTCCATTCCCACTCGGACCTCACCGTCCTTGGCCTCTTGTATTGTTCCACGGAAGCTCAACGTAAACTCGAGGAACAGCACCTCATCTTCCGATTAGGCAGTCTGCAGCCTTCCGGACTCAATATCGAGTTCAACAATTTCAGATCATAAGCTCGGCCCCCATTTCATTTTCTCTTGTAATTGTTCCACTCCTTTTCCCCCCCCCCCATTTCCTTTTGTTTCTCTCTCACACCTGGCAGCTATCTTTTGCCCTGCTAGTACACTTTACACCTAATCCCAGCCTATCACCATCTCGTCTAGCTTCTAATCTCTTTTACTTCTTTTGTTTCTTTTATTCTTTTGTCCGATCGCAGCCCTGCCTCCGATCTAGTTTCTTTTCTTTCCAGTTTTGAAGAAGGGTCCAACCCGAAACGTCAACTCAAATTTCTCTCCACGGATGTTGCCTGACCTGCTGAGTTTTTCCAGCATTTTCTGTTGTTAATCCGGGATTCTTCTTTCAGTTTCTGCAAGTGCAGGCTTCCCTGGAGCTGATCGGCAGGAGCGCGGGGTAAGTGCAAATACGGGGCTTGCACGCGCTGCAAGCCCCGTTCTGGAATTTCTGGCCCATCGTTCAAAAGGGAGTTGGATAAGGATCTGAAAGAAAAAAAAAATTGGAGGGCTACGAGGAAAGGGCGGGGGAGTGGGACTAGCTGAGGTGCTCTTGCAGAGAGCCGGCATGGGCTCGACGGGCCGAATGGCCTTCTTCCCTGCTGAAACCATTCTATGATTCTATGAATGTGGCAGTACAGTATGTGAAACCTAAGCAGGAACAACGGGCTACACTGCACTTCCTGGTGTCATTTTTCAATAACCATTGAATAGGGCTGCTCTTCCATCTAACTACAAATAGTAATTTTTAGGCTCATGTTTAAATGGATTTGTAAGCTGTGTCATTGGTACTGATCAGTTCAATACTGGCAGTTTAGGCGTATACTTGGTGGGGAATGAAAATTGGGCAAATTTGTCTGCCTTTTAAAATAAACAAGTAACAGTTGGCAGTCAGGTCAGGTGACTTCCAGTAAAGCGGCATTCTGGAAAGTGAAAGTAAATTGAGAGCAAAGAGTGGAACGAGCCCATGTGAACAACTGGAATCGGCAAAGAAATCATCAGGTCGAATATTAAATCGCCGTTCGCTGCTTCACCTCAATGCAGCGAGCTGATCGGAACGCGGGTTTGTTTCATTCTCACACTGCAGTCTTGGGATGTGAGAGGTAAGAGAACTGAACCTGGGCTCCACCGATCCCCAAAGTGCCTCAGATACTGCTGGCTAAAACACGGGCTCGATTTACACAACAACAGGGCCAAGAGTCAGTATTCAGAGGAGAAATTAAGAATTATTATGTGAGGTTGTAATGATTTTGGTGTTTCTGTTTTTAAGATAATTTGAGGTCTTAACTCTTTAAAAATAACTGAAGAGTTACTTTCGGTTTTAAATGTGCAGCGCGTTTCTTTATATATTCGATGTTTTTGTGTTTTTTTATATATATATTTAAAAATATCGATATTTTAACACTTTCTCGGTTGTAGGATGTTTGGTTGCAGTTTGATGCTAGATAAATGATGTTTCACTGTGTCAACGGGTTGATCTTTATATTAAAATATATCACGCCTTTTTTTTATTCGTTCATGGGATGTGGGCCTCGCTGGCAAGGCCAGCATTTATTGCCCATCCCTAATTGCCCTTGAGAAGGTGGTGGTGAGCCGCCTTATTGAACTGCTGCAGTCCATGTGGTGAAGGTACTCCCATAGTGCTGTTAGGGAGGGAGTGCCGGGCTTTTGACCCAGTGATGATGAAGGAATGGCAATGTACTTTAAGTCAGGATGGTGTGTGATTTGGAGGGGAAGGTGGTGATGTTCCCATGCGCCTGCTGCCCTTGTCCTTCTAGGTGGTAGAGGTCGCCGGTTTGGGAGGTGCTGCCGAAGAAGCCTTGACAGTTGCTGCAGTGCATCTTGTAGATGGTACACACTGCAGCCACGGTGCACCAATGGTGGATGAAGTGAATGTTTAAGGTGGTGGATGGGGTGCCAATCAAGCGGACTGCTTTGTCTTGGATGGTGTTGAGCTTCTTTAGTGTTGTTGGAGCTGCACTCATCCAGGCAAGTGGAGAGTATTCCATCACACTCCTGACTTATGCCTTGTAGATGATGGAAAGGCTTTGAGGAGTCAGGAGGTGAGACACTCGCCGCAGAATACCCAGCCTCTGACCTGCCCCTGTTGCCATGGTATTTATGTGGCTGGTCCAGTTAAGGTCTGGTCAATGATGACCCCCAGGATGTTGATGGTGGGGGATTCGGCAATGGTAATGCCGTTGAATGTCAAGGAGCAGTGGTAAGACGCTCGCTTGTTGGAGATAGTCATTGCCTGGCACTTGTGTGGCGCGAATGTTACCTGCCACTTATCAGCCCAAGCCTGAATGTCATTCAGGTCTTGCTGCATTCAGGCATAGACTGCTTCATTATCTGAGGAGTTGCGAATGGAACTGAACACTGTGCAGTCATCAGCAAACATCCCCACTTCTGACCTTTATAATGGAGGGAATGTCATTGATGAAGCAGCTGAAGATGGTTGGGCCTAGGACACTGCCCTGAGGAACTCCTGCAGCGATGTCCTGGGGTGGTGATGATTGACCTCCAACCACCACAACAATCTTCCTTTGTGCTAGTTATGACTCCAGCCAATGGAGAGTTTTCTCCCCCGATTCCCATTGATTTCAGTTTTACAAGGGCTCCCTGATGCCACACTCAGTCAAATGCTGCCTTGATGTCAAGGGCAGTCACTCTCACCTCACCTGTGGAATTCAGCTCTTTTATTCATTTTTGGTCCAAGGCTGCAATGAGGCCCTGACGAATATGATTAGATGTATAGCCAATAAGGAGATTTGGGGTTTTCCCTCGTGGTGCTACTAACCCCCTGGTACCTCGCTCATGTGGCCATTACCTTGAGTGAGCCTTGACCAGGACTAGTGATAACTTTGGGAAATAACAACAGAAAATGCTGGAAAAACTCAGCAGGCCAGGGCAGCATCCATGGAGAGAGAAATAGAGTCAACATTTCAGGTCGATGACCCTTCGTCAGAACTTTGGGGACATGGCAGCTGAGCCTAGTCCTGGCCAAATTCTCTTCTTGACCATAGCTTCCACCAGAAATCAGATATCATTGTCAGTTAGTGGGTTGTTGAATCTAGTTCCACATGGACAGACAGAATTATCCTTTCCAGTCGGGACTCGATTTGAACCCAAATCCCAGAGCTGAAAGGCCATTGCTTAACCTACTGGTAACAGATTTCCCCTTGGAAGCATAATTATAATATCATATCACACATGCTCTATATAACAAAATGAAATTAATATTTATGTAAATTAATGTTGTTATCTCTCTTTGATGAACAGAGATATGAATCAGCATGACAAACCCCAGTCTCTATCTGCAGCCTCACAATCTGTAAGTATGATATCAAAAAATATATGGTGTTAAATCCAGTTTCATGGAATCAAAAGCCCACCTCTTTGCAAGCTTTGCATACATCCAGATTACCTATACATCAACTTTTCTGAGCACAATGTAAAGACATCAGAACAGAAATGGAAGCCCATGGGATTAAAGGGGCCGTAGCAGCATGGATATAAATTTGGCAGAGGGATAGAAAACAGAGAGTTGCGGTGAATGGCTGTTTTTTGGACTGGAGTGAGGTATAGAGTGACGTTCCCCAAGGTTCAATACAAGGACCACTGCTGTTTTTGATATACATTAATGACTTGGACTTAGAGGTTCAGGGCACAAATTTGCAGATGACTGGAAACTTGGAAGTGTAGTAAACAGTGAGGAAGATAGTAATAGACTTCAAGAGGCTGGTGGAATGAGTAGACACATGGCAGATGAAATTCAATGCAGAAAAGTGTGAGGTGATACATTTTGGTAGGAAGAATGAGGAGAGACGATACGTGCTAAATGGTACAATTTTAAAGGGGGTGCAAGAAGAGAGAGACCTGGGGGTGTTTGTGCACAAATCTTTGAAGGTGGCAGCACAGGGTGTGGATGGAGAGCAAGATCGACCCTCCCCTTTAAGAACTGGCCAGCGTCAGTGTGCCTGTGTTCCATTGCAGAAGGGCTTGCCATCATTTTCCAATCTTCCCTAGATACGGGGGAGGTGCCTGAGGATTGGAAAGTGGCAAATGTGACACCATTGTTCAAGAAAAGGTTTAAGGACAATCCTAGAAACTATAGGCCGGTCAGTTTAACATCTGTGGTGGGTAAAGTTTTAGAAACAATAATCAAGGAAAAAATTAACAGGCACTTGGAGAGATTTAAGCTAATTAAGGAGAGCCAACATGGATTTGTAAAAGGCAGATCATGTTTAACTAATCTAATTGAATTTTTTGATGAAGTAACAGAGAGGATTGATGAAGAGAATGCAATGGATGTTGTCTACCTGGATTTTATGTAAGAAATCACACAACACCAGGTTATAGTCCAACAGCTTTATTTGAAATCACAAGCTTTCGGAGCGCTGCTCCTTCTTCAGGTGAAGTGGAGAAATGCATAAAGACACAGCTTATATAGTCAGAGAATCATGTCAGATGTTTACAGGTAACCTTTCCAACTGCCATTTATCGCACCTCGGCAGAGAGATAATCACAGCAGTCAAAGGTGTGAATGGTGTCCAAACAGGTCAGTCAGGGAAACATTACATCAAAGAACAATGAGGTGGGGTCACAAGGGGTCAAATATTGCAGATGCTGGGGTCTGTATGAAAAACAAAAAAACAGACAAAAAACATTTTTTTTGGCTGGAAATCACAGCAGGTCCAGCCGCATCTGTGTAGAGAGAACAAGCCAATGTCGACTCGAGTCTGGATGACCCTGCATCAGGTGGGGTTACATGTAGCGTGACATGAACCCAGGCGCAAACATCACGACGCCTGGGTGCTAGTTGCTTTGTGCCCAACGGGAAACGCAAAGCAACCAAATTTTCCCCCCATAGAGTCATAACGGCACATAAGGAGGCCATTCGGCCCATTGAGTCCATGCCGGCTCTCTGTAGAGCAATCCAGTCACACTCATTCCCCCGCTCTGTCCCCGTAGCCCTGCAAGTTTATTTCCCTCAAGTGCCTATCCAGTTTCCCCTTGAAAACATTGAGTGTCTCCGCTTCCACCACTTCCGTCGGCAGCGAGTTTCACACCACTCGCTGCGTAAAAAAGTTTTCCCTCACATCCCCCTGTATCTCTTGCCCAAAACCTTAAATCTGTGTCCCCTACTCCTTGTACCATCAACTACTTGGAACAGCCTTTCCCCATCTAGCCTATCCAAACCCGTCATAATCTTGTACACCTCTATCGAATCATCCCTCAACCTCCTTTGCTCTAATGAAAACAAATCCAGCTTCTCCAACCTGTCCTTGTAGCTAAGATCCCCCATCCCCGGAACCATTCTGGTTAATCTCCTTTGCACCCTCTCAAGGGCCTTCACATCTTTCCTAAAGTGTGGTGACCAGAACTGGATGCAATACTCCAGTTGTGGCCTAACCAGTGCTTCATAAAGGTTCAGCATAACTTCTCTACTTTTGTACTCAATACCTCTATTTATGAAGCCCAAGATCCCATATGCTTTGCTAACCACTCTCTCAATATGTCCCGCCACCTTCAGGGACCTATGCACATTAACTCCCAAGTCCCTCTGTCTCTGCACACTCTTTAAAACTGTGCCATTAAGTGTATATTGCCTCTTCCTGTTCCTTCTGCCAAAATGCATCACCTCACACTTCTCTGTATTAAATTCCATCTGCCACTTGTCTGCCCATTCTACTAGTCTTTCTATGTCCTGTTGCAGTCGATTGGCATCATCCCCACTCTTTGCCACACCCCCAAGTTTGGTGTCATCGGTAAATTTAGAAATTCTACTCTGTATTTCAATATCCAGGTCATTTATATATCAAAAAAAGCACTGGCCCCAGCACTGACCCTTGGGGAACACCACTGTCTACCATCCTCCAGTCTGAAAAACAGCCATTTACCACAACTCGCTGTTTTCTGTCCTTAAGCCAATTCCTTATCCAAGCTGCCACTGACCCACCTATTCCATGAGCCTCAATTTTGTTAACCAGCCTTCTATGTGGTACTTTGTCAAACGCCTTCCGAAAATCCAGGTAGACAACATCCATTGCATTCCCTTCATCAATCCTCTCTGTTACTTCATCAAAAAATTCAATTAGATTAGTTAAACATGATCTGCCTTTTACAAATCCATGTTGGCTCTCCTTAATTAGCTTAAATCTCTCCAAGTGCCCGTTAATTTTTTCCTTGATTATTGTTTCTAAAACTTTACCCACCACAGATGTTAAACTGACCGGCCTATAGTTTCTAGGATTGTCCTTACACCTTTTCTTGAACAATGGTGTCACATTTGCCACTTTCCAATCCTCAGGCACCTCCCCCGTATCTAGGGAAGATTGGAAAATGATGGCAAGCCCTTCTGCTATCTCCTCCCCCAATTCCCTTAGCAACCTGGGATGCAAGCCATCTGGACCAGGTGACTTGTCCACTCTAAGCATACCCAGTCTTTCTAGTACACCCTGTCTAGCACTTTTCACTCCTTCCATTGCTTCTACCTTTTCCACTTCTACTGATAATTTGTCAGCATCCACCTCCTTAGTAAACACCGATACAAAGTACTCATTGAGTATTCTAGCCTTGCCCTGTGCCTCTAAGCATATATCACCTCCTTTGTCCCTAATAGGTCCCACCCCGCAACTTACTACCCTCTTACTGTTTACATGCCGGTAGAAGATTTTTGGGTTCCCTTTTATGTTAACTGCCATTCTACTCTCATATTCTCTCTTTGCCAATCTTATTTTCATCTTCATTTCCCCTCTCAACTTATTGTATTTGGTTTGGTTCTTCCTTGAAGGATTTACCTGACATTCAACATACACCCTCTTTTTTTGTTTCATCGTCGTCTCAATATCCCTCGTCATCCAAGGACCCCTTGCTTTGGTTCCCTTACCCTTTCCTCCTCTTGGAATGTACCTAGCCTGTACTTGGAACATCTCCTCCATTATAGATCACCCATTGCTCCATTACAGTTTTTCCTGTCAGTCTTTGGTTCCATTTTTACCCTGGCTAGATCCTTTTGCATCCCATTGAAGTTAGCCCTATTCCAGTTTAGAAATTCCACTCTAGATTGTTCCTTGCTCCTCTCCATTGCTAATCTAATTCTTATGATACAATGATACAAAATTATTACAGGGCTTGAAAGGGTGGATGCTGGGAGAATGTTTCCCTTGGCTGGGGAGTCTAGAACCAGGGGCCACAGCCTCAGGATAAAGGGTAGGCCATTCAGGACTGAGACGAGAAGAAATTTCACAGAGGGTGGGGAATCTTTCGAATTCTCTACCCCAGAGGGCTGTGGAGGCTCAGACATTGTGTATATTCAAAACAGAAGTCGATAGATTTCTGACTAGTAAGGGCATCAAGGGATATGGCGATAAGGCCGGTGAATGGAATTGAGGCAGAAGATCAGCCATGATCTCATTGAATGGCGGAGCAGGCTCGAAGGGCCTACTCCTGCTCCAATTTCTTATGTTCTTATGATCACTCGTACCCAAGTGTTCTCCCACAGACACTTGATCGACCTGGCCCACCTCATTCCCCAGCACCAGATCCAGCAATGCCTCCTTCCTAGTTGGGCCAAGAACATACTGGTCAAGGAAATTCTCCTGAACACATTTCAGAAATTCCTTCCCCTTCTTTCCCTTTACCCTAGCATTATCCCAATCGATATTTAGGTAATTAAATTCCCCCAATATCACCACTCTATAGCTCTTGCATGTCTCTGCAATTTCCCTGCCGATTTCCTCTTCTACCTCCCTCTCATTATGAAGGCTTTGGTAGGATAAAGAAGATATTTACTAGAATGCTTCCAGGAATGAGGGATTACAGTTACATGGATAGACTGGAGATGCTGGGGTTGTTCTCCTTGGAGCAGAAAAGACTAAGAGGAGATTTGTTAGAGGTGTTTAATATCATGAAGGGTTTAGACAGAGTAAATAAAGAGAAACTGTTTCCAATATTGGTAACAAGAGGGTACAGATTTAAGGTGATTGGTGAAGTTCAACACAGATAAATGTGAGGTTGTAGGAGTCTACGTACTCCTAGCAAAAAATACTCGGAGAGGTTCAACAGAAAAGGTTTAATTGTTGAGGCTGCATGCTGAACACAAAATGGAGTCAGAGACTACACAAAGTACGACTGCCTTTCATCAGTGCACAGCTTCGACTGCTCCTCCCCCGCTCTGGGCTTAACTATGTTGCAGATCGAGTTTCTTAAAGGTGTGATCCTTCTTAAAGGCATGACGCCTGATTTATAGTCTACGGACCGGAAAGCGGATTGTGTCCTTTCTGTGATCGGTACGCCACAAGGTATTACATTTTGGTAGGAAGAATAGGGAGGTCATTTATCACTTGGAGGGTGCAAGTCTGGGTGGGGTAGAGGAACAAAGGGATCTAGGAGTACAAATACACAAATCACTAAAAGTTGCGACACAGGTTAGCAAGGCCATAAAAAAAGCAAACCAAGTACTAGGGTTTATTTCTAGTGGGATAGAATTGAAAAGTAGTGAAGTTATGCTAAACCTGTATCGAACCTTGGTTAGACCACACTTAGAGTACTGTGTGCAATTCTGGTCGCCATATTATAAAAAAGAATATAGAGGCACTGAGAGGGCGCAGAGAAGATTTACAAGGATGATACCAGAAATGCGAGGGTATACATATCAGGAAAGGATGAACAGGCTGGGTCTCTTTTTTCTCTTGAAAAAAGAAGACTGAGGAGAGACCTAATAGAGGTCTTTAAATAAATTTATGAAAAATTTTGATAGAGTGGATACCGAGAAAATATTTCCACTTGTGGGTTAGAGCATAACTAGAGGCCATCAATATAAGATAGTCACCAAGAAATCAAATAGGAAATTCAGAAGAAACTTCTTTACCCAGAGAGTGGTGAGAATGTGGAACTCGCTACCACAGGGAGTGGTTGAAGCAAATAGTATAAATGCATTTAAGGGGAGGCTAGACAAGCGTATGAGGGAGGAGGGAATAGAAGGTTACGCTGATAGATTTAGATGAGGAAAGATGGGAGGAGGCTCGTGTGGAGCATACACGTCAGGATGGACTGGTTGGGCTGAATGGCCTGTTTCTGTGCAGTATATCCTATGTAAGCCTATGTAAAAGAACCAGAGGTGACATGAGAACATACGAACATATAAGAGCAACAACAACATCAACTTGTATTTATATAGCGCCTTTAACACAGTAAAACATCCCAAGATGCTTCACAAGAGTAGTATAAGACAAAAAATTTGACACCGAGCCACATAAGGAGAAATTAGGGCAGTTGACCAAAAGCTTGGTTAAAGAGGTAGGTTTTAAGAAGTGTCTGAAAAGAGGAAAGAGAGGTAGAGAGGCGTAGAGATTTAGGCAGGGAATTCCAGAGCTTAGGGCCTAGGCAACAGAAGGCACGGCCACCACTGGTTGAGCGATTCTAATCAGTGATGCTCAAGAGGGCAGAATTAGAGGAGCGCAGATATCTGGGGGGGGGGGGGGGGGGATTGTGGGGCTGAAGGAGATTACAGAGATAGGGGGGGGGGATTGTGGGGCTGAAGGAGATTACAGAGATAGGGAGGGGCAAGGCCATGGAGGGATTTGAAAACAAGGATGAGAATTTTGAAATCAAGGGGTTGCTTAACCGGGTGCCAATGTAAGCCAGCGAGCACAGGGGTGATGGGTGAACGGGACTTGGTGCGAGTTAGGACAGGAGTAGGTCATGCAGTCCCTCGAGCCTGCTCCGCAATTCAATAAGATCGTTGCTGACCTTCTACATCAACTCCACTTTCCCGCCCTATCCTCGTATCCCTTGATTTCCTTAGTGCCCAAAAATCTATTGATCTCAGTCTTGAATATACTTAACGACTGAGCATGCACAACCCTCTGGGTAGAGAATTCCAAAGATTCACTGCTCTCTGAGTGAAGAAATTTCTCCTCATCTCAGTCATAGAATTATAGAAACTTACGCACAGAAGGAGGCCATTTAGCCCATCATGTCTGTGCTGGCCGAAAAAGAGCTATCCAGCCTAATTCCACGTTCCGGCTCTTGGTCCATAGCCCTGTAGGTTACGGTACTTTAAATGCATATCCAAGTACTTTTTAAATGTGATGAAGGTTTCTGCCTCTACCACCCTCTGGGTGAAAAAAGATCTCCTCAACTCCCCTCCAATCCTTCTACCAATTACTTTAAATTTATGCCCCCTGGTTATTGACCTCTCTGCTGAGCGAAATAGGTCCTTCCTATCCATTCTATTTATGCCCCTCATAATTTTATACATCTCAATTAAGTCTGCCCTCAGCTTCCTCTGTTCCAAAGAAAACAACACTAGCCTATCCAATCTTTCCTCCTAACTAAAATTCTCCCGTCCTGGTAACATCTTCGTAAATCTCCTCTGTACCCTCTCAAGAGCAATCACTGTCCTAAATGACCGGCCCCTTCTCCTGAGGCTATGACCCCTAGTTCTAGACTCTCCAGCTAGGGGAAACAGCCGCTCTGTCAAGTCCTCTAAGAATTTTATACATTTCAGTGAAATCACCTCTCATTCTTCTAAACTCCAGAGAATATAATCCCATTTTACTCAATCTCTCCTCATAGGACAACCCTCTCTCATCCCAGGAATCTATCTAGTGAACCTTTGTTGCACACCACCTAAGGCCAGTATATCTTTCCTTAGTTAAGGAGACCAAAACTGTACACAGTACTCCTGGTGTGGTCTCACCAAAGTCCTGTATAATTGCAGCAAGACTTCCTTACTCTTATACGCCAACCCCCTTGCAATAAAGGCTAACATACCATTTGCTTTCCTAATTCCTTGCTGTATCTGCATGTTCTGTGATTCACATACAGGGACACTCAAATCCCTGTTTAAAATTCATGTTTAAAATATGAACAGAAAGTATTGGTTATCAATACCTGAAAGAGAAAGATACATTAATGTTTTGGGGGGAACCCTTCATAAGAACTCTGTCTCTCACTAATGTTTCTCTGGTTGGTCTTTCAGGAATTTGAAGTTATTCAACCTAATGGTCAGAACAATGGGAATCTTTCAGAAGAACTTCAGCAAGCAAAGGAAGAGTTACAGATATGGCAGGTACAGCATATCTGTCAGCAGCTCCTGTAACTTGACCACCTGGCCTTATCTTGCTGTGGTTCTAGATTGAGCTCCACGCAGTCACAAGACCAACTCAGTGGGAACCAGTGGTGCAGCATTAATGGCTGGAAGGGGAAATTGGGCCTTGGAGTCATGAGCAGGTTTGGAGTTCTCCTCAACAAAGATCAGATAAACTTTGACTGATTTTATCCATTTGTTGTGATCTTGTAGTCACAACTGATTCCACATAAATGCAACTGAGATTTTTACTCAAGTCACATTTAAGAGTTAAAAAAGTGAATTTCTCTTATGAGGGCAATTGACTCTCCACAATTTAAAGCACTTATGAATAGTCCTGTTATACACAAGCAATTTCAAAAAAATACACTTTCCAATTTGAAATAGTTGGACTGCTTTTAGCTACCCATACGAAGTGAAATTGTGTTGTGTGATATTGGTGACAAAGACACTAATGTGTTTATTTGAAATTATTAGCCTCTTTAAAAATAAATAATATCTGACAAAGAAGTTTCATATATGAATATAATAATACATTAGTTACCAATATCGCACATTATCGAGTCATACGGTACAGTAGGAGGCCATTCAGCCCATCAAGCTATCCAATTAGCCTCACTCACCTGCTCTTTCCATATAGCTTTGAAAATTATTCCTTTTCAAGTATATATCCAATTCCTTTTTGAAAGTTACTATTGAATCTGCTTCCACCACCCTTTCAGGCAGTGTATTCAACTCACAACTCACTGCATAAAAAATTTCTCCTCATCTTCCCTATGATTTCAACAGTGATGATAACACTAACAAAACCAAAACAGTTAATAATGCATTATTTGCAGTGGTGAGACTGGGAGTACAGATAGAGTACAGTTCAAACCAGTGTTTGACTGGTTTTTTAGCCATCTGATCTCTGAGGTGTGTTCCATCTGTGTAGCCTTTATAATAATTTTTTATCTTCCATGCAATTCTTCTGCTGGGCCACTCTCTAATGTCACTTGGAGAGCATCCTTGAGCAGCTAATTTAAAAGAAAGGTAAACCATGACTCCCACGGGACCCAGCCTGAGAGTTAATCCAGAGCCATCAAACCCTGAAAAACATGTTACTGTCTCGGTTCTCTAATTTCCCAAGGTCAAATCACTCCAGATTAGTTCTCATGCCACTCCGAAGCCCCAGTCTAATTGATTTCAGTGGACCATCTCTACGATTCTTTCTACCAGTAATGTCAAAGAGCAGCCTAGCATAGAGAAGACCTGATATAGTAGACCTACATGGTTTAAAAAAAAAGTAATTTTATTAAAAAAATGTCAACAAACATTATTGTGGCAGTTTTTTGCATATTTGAAAAATTATGGTGGTGGGACTTTGTACAAAAATACTCCACTCAGACTTTTTCTGTAAGAATATCTTTACATCCTACAACGTGCACAGATACTTAAGAATTCTGGCCTGGTCCTCAATGGCCTTCCCTCTCTGAAAATGCAGATATTCTGCTTGAGGTTGAAAGTGGAGATCAAGGCTCACACTGAGCTTTCCACCTAATGAATAGAGACATGATACACCTCTACCAACATCTGTGGATGAAATACAACCCAAAGGACCGAAACATCTGCAGATAGTTCCAAGTGAAGTGCTTTTATGCTTGGCCAGAAAAGGATTTCCAGACCTCTACCTCAACTAGGGGTAATCCTCCGCTCAAGCATCCACGCACAATGACAAATATCCCTCTTTCACATGACCGTCACGTCTTTTGAGTCCACAGCGTGGATAGATGGGAGAAGGGCGCAAGGGGAAACTAATTGTAGGACAATGGGTGGCAATAACGTCATCTGCAGTAGGCTGAGGGAGGGGCACGTTGAATTATTGTACAATACATATGAGACCATATCTACCTTTACAGTTAGGATATAGGAGTCGCAGCAGAGTGCTGGAAGAACTGAAGAGCAGGGGGTGATATATTTCATGTACTGAACTTATCCAGTTATCCAATATTAATGGGAAGAAGTCCTAGAAGTTATTGGAAGAAATTGTGGAGATAAAAGGGGATCGACATCTGCGAACGTTGACCACTTTGTCCTCCGAGAAGCTCCAGCGGATCCCAGACAACTTGTTTGTCAGGTTGTTTTCTCTTTATGTTTAACAGATGCATCCCATTCTCCTGGTGCCTCCTGGACATCCAATCGCATCGGTAAAATTTGGTCATTGCTCCTCTGGATAATAGTCCCAGTGATGATAATCGTGCACTCACTTCACCCAGGCTACATTAATGGGGTGAAATATTCTCCTCTTAATTTCAGCAAAGAAAAATTGAGTACAAAATTTAGTTTCAGCCATTCAATTGGATAAATAGTCATAGAAGTTCTAAAAATGAGTTTTAATATATACTTTAAAAATTGTCATTGATTTAGTAGGTGCTTCAGAAGTTACTATTGTGCCTTGTCTTTTTGAATAGAGGAAAATAGACAAGGTAGAAAAAGAAAAATCAGATTTAATTTGTGAAAAACTGGATGCGGATACGAGGAAGAAAGAAACTGTTAGTCTCCTTTCCAAGCTGAATAATGAACAGGAGAGGCTCCAGACCAAATTTCAAAAGGCAGAGCAATTCTTCAAGGTAAGAAGTGATTTTTGAATGGAACTTTGTTTTTTCAGACACAACCTTAAGGCTAGAAAGCCTGATGGGCGAATTTCAGATATGAATGTTTAACCACTCATATTACACTCCTGTGTGTGCTATTATTAGACAATAACTGTTTAAATAGGTTCAATGCCTGCTTAAAAAGAGCATATGTACATACCAAGGCCTGAACATTCTTCTGGGGTGGGTTAGCCACCAGGGGAAGTTCAGGGTGGGACATCAGCCTTCTGCCCCGACCCCACCGTGACCCCAGCCCATTTTCCTAGGTGGTGAGTCATTGGCCGGAATTTTCTTTGGGGAGGCAGGTTGAGGGCGGGGGGCATCCGAGGTGGGCAGGAAACCCAGGAGGCTGGAGGATCGTGACTGGACTCATCATCATCGTGGGGGGGGGGCGGGCGGGCGGGAGAGGACTGCGAATGCGATTGGAGGCCTCGTGGGCGGGGGGCTCCGATCGCGGGGGGCGGGTTAAGCAGGGACCTTGGATCCAGGGGGTAGGTATAAAGCCACTTAACTCCCTGATGCAGCAGTCTCCACCTTGGTTTAACTGCCAGGTTTCACAAATTGTGTGAAACCTGTCCACAGGCAGTTAAATTCAAAATGGAGAGGAAAATAGAGGCTTCCAGCCTCATTACAGTATTTAAATTGAGGTAACGCCCCCTGGGAGCGGGTTGGTCGCCTGCCCCGCCCGTCCCGCCTCTGAGAAAACTTCAAGTGGGCGGGTTGGAGGCGGGATCAGGTCGGGATTCACATTTTTAACAGTTTAACTGCCTCCACGCTCCAAACCCACCTGTTTTTTAATGGAAAAATTCCGCCCATTGGTTCTGCAAGGTGGGGTCCCACAATATCCCCGTCACCAAGTGGGAGTCTACAGCTGCCGGGCTGCAACATTTATCGGTGCAGCGTTTTCAAGGCTTTAAAGGGAACCAAAGCACCCTGAAGATCAGCTAATAATTTTTCTTTTAGGCCTTGAACTGGGCCAATGCCTTTCATAGAATCATAGAATGGTTACAACACAGAAGGAGGCATTCGGCCAGTTGAGCCCATGCCGGCTCTCTGCAACAGCACTTCAGCTAGTCCCATTCCCCTGCCTTGCCCCCGTAGCCCTGCAAATATTTTTCCTTCAGGTACTTATCCAATTCCCTTTTGAAAGCCACAATTGAGTCTGCCGCCACCACCCTTTCAGGCAGTGCATTCCAGCCCTGGTGGCCTGCATAAAAAAGTTTTTTCTTGCGTCGCCTTTGGTTCTTTTGACATTCACCTTAAATCTGTGTCCTCTGGTTCGCGACCCTTCTGCCAATGGGAAAAGTTTCTCTCTATCTACTCTGTCTAGACCTCTCATGATTTTGAAAACCTCTGTCAAATCTGCTCTAAGGAGAACAACCCCAGCTTTTCTAGTCTATCCATGTAACAGATGTCCCTCATCCCTGGAATCATTCTCTTAAATCTTTTCTGCACCCTCTCTAAGGCCTTCACATCCTTCCTAAAGAGCGGTGCCCAGAATTGGACACAGTACTCCAGTTGAGGCCGAACCAGCTTTTTATAAAGGTCCATCATAACTTCTTTGCTTTTGTACTCTGTGCTTCTATTTATGAAGCCCAGGATCCCGTATGCTTTTTTAACCTGCCCTGCCGCCTTCAATGATTTGTGCACATATACCCCAGGTCTCTCTGTTCATGCACCCTCTTTAGGATTGTAGCCTTTAGTTTATGTTGCCTCTCCTCATTCGTCCTACCAAAATGTAATACTTCCTACTTTTCTGTGTTAAATTTTATCTGCCACATGTCCGCCCATTCCACCAGCCTGTCCATGTCTTCTTGAAGTCTATCACTATCCTCCTCACTGTTCACTATACCTCTTAAGTTTTGAGTCATCTACAAATTTTGAAATTGTGTCCTGTACACCCAAGACCAAGTCATTAATATATATCAAGAAAGCAGTGGCCCTAGTACTGACCTAGAGAGGCAATGGTGGCCATTACCAGGCCTTATCCCTCCAAAAGAACGTTCAGCAGGCCTTCCATTGATTTCTCCAGTTCTACTGCTACCCCTTGCTTGGGGTCTCTGGGGTTGGCAACAGTAGCAGGAAAAAGCAGGCAAATTGGGTAGATTCTGGCACCACCACACTGCTATCAATCATTTGCATGCGGTGGGATGGGGACGGAACAGTTGCTCACGTTCCCTGCTTGAGTGGGGGCCGGAAAATCAAGGACAGTGCTGGTAGGGGCAGGGAAGGGAGGGAGTGAGATAGATGGTATCTCTTTGGAATCCAGGTAGCTCTGAGGTGAACAGGTAGCAGTGGAAGTTAGGAACCAAGTGAATCCTCTGACAGACTGGAAGCCAATAGCTAAGTCAGGCAGGTCCACAGTACTCCAGAGAACTATTGATGAATGACCAGCCAACCTGGTTTACTAATAGAATGAGGAGTAGGCATGTCATTGGGAGCCAGGATTCTGCCCATTTCAACTCCAATAATTCTACAGTGCTCTAATAGATAGTGGTCTTGGCAAAACAAGCAGTGGGAAGTTCAACCTGTACTCTATGCTGGTAGGCTGTGCACTGTTAGCTGGTTAAACTCCAGGGGGGAAAAATTCGGTTGATTTGCGCCTCCTGTTAGCGCCCTATGAGGGCGCTAACGGGGCGCAAATCAACTAGCGCCTGGGCGTGGCACCGCTAACGCCTCCTGCGAAATTTAGCGGCGGTGGTAACCGTTAGCGCCCCGCAGCGCTGCACTTCCGGCGATGACATCATCGCCATGATCAGCACCCCACTCGCGCCCCGGCTGCGATCTTCGGTAGCGCCTGCTGACTTACCGTCGGACGCTATGTCCGACAGGGTCAGGGGGGCCTAACTGCGGCCGGGGCGGCGCAAATTAAAGGGATGGTGCCGGGCGGCCATTTCTGTTGCTGGCCGCCTGCTAGCACCTGCCCGCTTTTCCATCCCCAGCCTTCTGTTCAGTCCTCTTGCGGAGTGCCGGCTGCGCTCTGTGAGCCCGGCACTTCTCTTGAGTGCCGGGCTCTTTTGCCGTCGCTCCGATCCCTGGTGGCCCAGGGCCTCGGGCCTCCTCCCCTTTAATAAGGGGAGCAAAGCCTGCAGTACCGCGGCGCAACGTGCCGCAGAGCGTGGCGCTGCGGCACATAGCGCCGCGAAATTCACTCGCAGCGCCCCAAGAGGGAGGCGGGGCACTTCCAGTAGCGCCCCGCCTCCCTCTTGAGTTGCTACTGGTGAATTTCGGGCACGGGGGCGCTAACTTTTTCGGGCTGCTAAAAGTAGCGACCCAGCGAAATTAGCGCCCCAGAGGGGGCGCAACCCAATTTTTCCCCCCACTAGTATTGCCTTGCAGACTTGGGATTCCTAAACTTTGGTTCTGCTCATCTGTGTCGAAGTTCTCAGGGCTTTGTAAGTAGGTGTGTTCCTATGGGGAGAGTGTGCGCACTCCATATTGGGCAAACAGAAGCTACCTGTGTAGATTTCTCAGTAAGTTGATTTGAAGGCTCTTCAATGTGGTGATGGCTTTCCATGTGTGTCGGGCAGCCAGCTAATAAAAAATGAAAAAGATCCAGCCTCTGCTTATGTGGTTTTATCCGGGTCCAGTGTGTACACTGTACAGAAATGCCGAGTGGATCCAAATCTCATATAATCAACCTTTCTTCAACATTTTCTTTAAATTTTATTGAACCTTCCTGGAGATTTAATTAGAATTGATTTTAACTTGTCAAACTAAGTACTGCAGCTTGTTGGGTCTAAATTTTGGCTGGTCCAATATACGTCTGTGATAAAAAGAAAGAACTGTATTGTTTGTCATTCGTGTTTACAGGAGATCAAATTTAAGCAATACTGGGGACCTTTAATTGCAAATGTCAAGTCTATATATCACTATTTTGTTGAGTCACTCGAAAAGAAATTTACTTGCAATTCATATATAATTATTTCAAATATGTTGTTTTTTTAATAGGTGAAGCTCTCTAATAAACAGGATGAAGGTGCAACACTGAGAGAGCAGTTGCTTCAAGTTGAAAATGAGCTCCAAAGTAGGCAAGCTCATTGTGACCGACTGCGCGCTAAGTTCAAGGTAACTGTTACCACTTGTATCATTAGGGGGGAAAGGAAAATAGCATCCTTGCTGTTCTACGAATCCTATTTTTTTTTTTAAGTAGATCTAAATACACCTTGTAGTTATCCATCTGACTGTCCGGAGCCTCAGTGGTCTGGGAATGATGTGATTATGGTTACTAGGAGCTGCCTACTCATCCCTGCAGGGTGTCTTTTCATACCATTGCAAGTGTTAGTGTACAGGGGTGAGAGAACGACCTTTTATTATGAGGGAATCTCTGTCACATCTTTATTCTCGCCCAATCTTCTTCTCCCTCTTTTGTTACCTCACTCAAACGTCTGTGATTTTTAATAGTAAGTGTTGCAGAGTATTCGATGTAACAGCCAAGCTTGAATCTGTCCTCGTCTGACATCCACACATTCTACAACAGTGGTCATTGGATCATGACCAGGAATTGGATTCATGGCTATTTTCCCCAAACCTAATCCAGGAATATTGGGGTCAACTGCATTGTCTCTTACCAATGATCTGACTGAGAACAGCTAATATTTAATACAGACAGGCGTTCAATACTGGGACCTAAGGATGAATTTGCTGAGTCATCTGGGCAGTGGACCTCTGAACTAAGAAGATGTGAAGAGGTGAAGTTGTAGCTCACTTACCATAGCAAGTAACCAGTTATGGTTCTAAAAGCATCATGGAAGGATGCTAGAAACAGTCCAGAATTGTAGAAGTCTCTGGACAGATGAAAGTGAGATTGGTCAGACAGATTAATGCAACAAACTTGTCTATGGCTCCAAACGTCTAGGGGGGAGGGGGGGGTGTCTGCTCCATCAGTGCAAAACGTGCAGCAGAGCAGATCTCCCGCCTGCTCTATCCCGAAGCCGGGGACCCCATCCCAAATACCAAGAATGTCATCATTTGCATGGCTGGGACATGCACGTCACGCCTATTATAGCACATCCCCAGCGGCCGCACTGAACCAACAACCGGAATGTCGGAGTGGTGCCGTGCCAGTCCGACAGCAGAGAGGAGCCCTGGAGAGGTCCAAAAGAAACTCCTATTCTTCATCTCTTCTGCTCTCAGTGGATCTATCGGACCGCATGGGGAAGGGACTTGATCCTCCTGGATCGATTACCTTTCCCTAGTAAAGGGGAAGGGAATTGATCCTCATGGATCGATTACCTTTCCCTAGTAAAGGGGAAGGGAATTGATCCTCATGGATCGATTACCTTTCCCTAGTAAAGGGTTGGGGACTTCTTACAGGCCTCAAAGGGACTTGCGTCAGCTCTCAGCTGACAACTGGTGTGACTTATGCTGAGGCCTCGGGAGGGAGTAAAGGGTGTAATTTTATGGAACATGTCCATTTGACATGGGCAGTGGGGGGAACGGAAAATCTGCTCACCTGCCCCCCCCCCCACTGCCATTTAAAGGGCCAGTGTAAACAGGGTGGAATCCCGTTGCCCCAAATCCTGCTCCTTGCCCATCCCATGTGGAAATAGGAAATCTGCCCTCTCCAGCTCTAAGAATTTTGGGGCCTATTTCGCTAGGGTCCTTTTCAACGGTACTTTCATCAGTTATGGCACCATTTGTGTGGAAGCCCAACAAACCATCACAAAGTTGTTGTATGCAGTCATAAATGTGTTTTTATGCGCGTTACACACTGATACATAGAAGAAGATAGGAGCAGGAGTAGGCCATTCAGCCCCTCGAGCCTGGATACTAAAATGTATCTCAAATATTAACATTTTTGTGATAAGTTGGATCCCAAAGTGGGCAGAATGGGGCGAGTATTTTTCACAGGGTATATAATACTCAACAATTTATCACAATTCGTTTGTATCTTGTGTGTGTTCTTGTGGAGTCAAACTTTTGATATTGCTGCAAATCACTTTATAAAAAGTGATACATATACTTCCTCGGGGGAGGGGGAATTTTCCAGGACATGCTGGTAGCGAAGAACCTGGGCTGGTAGCGAAGAACCTGGGCTGGTAGTGAAGAACCTTGGCTGCCAGGAACGCTTATCGGAAAATCACGGGTGCACTGCCCACTAGTTTTTGAAATGTTCTCTTGAGGGGAAAAGTTCCACAACACCAGGGCGAACTCGGAAAATTGCCCCTTGATGTCATTAGTGTTTGGTAAGTTATGGGGTACCATTCCCTCTGGGCCTATTTTCAGGCCCAGAAGGCACCTCAATGTGTACCGAAATTGGGCCTCGGACTTCACGTCAATAATTTGGGTGAGCTGCAGGGGAAATATTTTTTTTTCCCCAAACGGTTAAGACTTTCACTTTTCAAGCTAATCTTTGTTGTGTACAGATTAAGGCAGTGTTACCTGAGAAGGATATTAAGTTTACCAAGTCTGAAGGAAGTGTGCCAACAGATGAAGAGGGGGATGAGTTCCTGAAGATAAAGAGCTGCTATACCATCCTTCCTAAAGTTTCACTGCGCCTTCAGAATGGACAGGCCTTAATCACCTTTGAAGAAGAACAAGGTAATACTTAAGGTGAAAACAGAACATTCTGGAAATCCGCAGTTGTGCTGTCACTATTTCTAGCAAAATGGCGAGCACATTCTAAATGAACATGGGAGCCTTTTTTTTCAGAAGAAATGCAGATAATTTTAAAATGGGGTTGCTGCATCTTCATACACAAACTTGCTTTTCTGTGTTTCTTTGTTGCTTTGTCTTGCTGCTTATTATTATTTTTTTTGAGCCTGCCCAGTTATAATACTGTATTACACACTGGCTCCCAACATTGTCCTTTTTTTTTGGAAAATGATTTAAAACAAAACAGAACATTAAAACAGTAACAGATCCCTGTTGAAAGATGCAGCAACTTTCTTTCCCCACCCTGACTCATTGAGTCATAACGGCACAGAAGGAGGCCATTCGGCCCATCGAGTCCGTGCCGGCTCTCTGTAGAGCAATCCAGTCAGTCCCATTCCCCCACTCTATCCCCGTAGCCCTGCAAGTTTATTTCCCTCAAGTGCCTATCCAGTCTCCCCTTGAAAACATTATCTCCGCTTCCGTCGGCAGCGAGTTCCAGGTCGTCACCACTCGCTGCGTAAAAAAGTTTTTCCTCACATTCCCCCTGTATCTCTTGCCCAAAACCTTAAGTCTGTGACCCCTAGTCCTTGTACCATCAACTAGTGGGAACAGCCTTTCCCCATCTAGCCTATCCAAACCCATCATAATCTTGTACACCTCTATCAAATCATCCCTCAACCTCCTTTGCTCTAATGAAAACAAATCCAAATTCCCCAACCTGTCCTTGTAGCTAAGACCCCCCATTCCCGGAACCATTCTGGTAAATCTCCTCTGCACCCTCTCAAGGGCCTTCACATCCTTCCTAAAGTGTGGTGACCAGAACTGGATGCAATACTCCAGTTGTGGCCTAACCAGCGCTTTATAAAGGTTCAGTATAACTTCTCTACTTTTTTACTCAATACCTCTATTTATGAAGCCCAAGATCCCATATGCTTTGTTAACCACTCTCTCAATAAGTCCTGTCACCTTCAGGGACCTATGCACATTAACTCCCAGGTCTCTCTGTCCCTGCACACTCTTTAAAACTGTGCTATTAATGTATATTGCCTCTCCCTGTTCCTTCTGCCAAAATGCATCGCCTCACACTTCCCTGTATTAAATTTCATCTGCTACTTGTCTGCCCATTCTGCTAGCCTTTCTATGTCTTGTTTGGTATCATCCTCACTGTTTGCCACACCCCCAAGTTTGGTGTCATCGGCAAATTTAGAAATTCTACTCTGTATTCCAATATCCAGGTCATTTATATATCAAAAAAAGCAGTGGCCCCAGCACTGACCCTTGGGGAACACCACTGTCTACCATCCTCCAGTCTGAAAAACAGCCATTTACCACAGCTTGCTGTTTTCTGCCCTTAAGCCAATTCCTTATCCAAGCTGCCACTGACCCACCTATTCCATGAGCCTCAATTTTGTTAACCAACCTTCTATGTGGCACTTTGTCAAACGCCTTCCGAAAATCCATGTAGACAACAGCCATTGCATTCCCTTCATCAATCCTCTGTTACTTCATCAAAAAATTCAATTAGATTAGTCAAACACGATCTGCCTTTTACAAATCCGTGTTGGCTCTCCTTATTTAGCTTAAACCTCTCTAAGTGCCCGTTAATGTTTTCCTTGACTCAGGAACATGTTCCTATGTTGATCCCCAAATTAATACTTGACACTTTGCCCCCGAAAATCCACGACCCTTATGGCATACCACTGTCGTAACTTTGAAGGAGGCCCTCTGGAATGGCTAGAAACTAGGCCTGGACTTTGATGTGCCAGGTTTCAGCTTTGCATTGGAAACACCCGAGATAGCCTGTTGGGGGCACAGCCTCTGCACACCCCAATCATGGCCATCATCGAAGGGGAGAGGCAGGGCTGGGGCGGGGACTTGTTGTCAGATGTCGTGCCCAGGACCTTCTGAGTGACCCAGCATATGGTTGGTAGAAACTAACAGCACCGTCTGACAATCGTTGTGGGGACCACTGGTTCAGGGTGGGATCATGGCCTGGATCCCTGAAAAGAAAAAGCAGATTTTAAAAAAATGTTAAAATGCTTCCTCCTCCATAAAAGGGCCTGAGGGACCATGGCAGCATTCTTTCTGGAGGTGGGATGGGGGGTGCGATATTCCCCCTGCTCTGTGATCTTCGGCCATTCTTTTTGACCTCTTTAGTGTTCCCCTAATGTCAAGGGCACCCTCAAATGCTATCCAAAGTGGAAACCTTCCCTTGGCCGCAGTATGTCCCCTAGGGTCAGCAGTGAAAGTTCTTTGTGGGTATAATTCCTGGTATCACTGCCCCCTGGATTTTTGGTATCTGTGTTTTTCCCTTTTCTTGACCAACCTGTATTTTTTAAAAGCCGTCAAAATTGCTTGTGGGACGTGATCCCGGCAGTTACGTCGAGATCCTGCCTGCTCGATGTCCTCCAGCGCTGACCTCGTCAGAGTATGTTGGGTAAGAGAGAAGGCACTTTATTTTCCTGGGGCTGGCAGGTGCCCATGCAACTACAGCTGCATCTTGGGCACCTACTATCCCACGCAGCAAGGAACGTCCGCCATCTCCCCCTTCCCCAGGGGGTCCCACTTATGCCTTTTAGGATGCTGGTGCGTCTCGTGTTACTGGGCGTTCCGGCCTCCACACTTCGAGGCAGACGAAGCAGAAAGCCCTGGTGCGTGTTGGTGGCGAATATTGGGTATTTCCACACTCCAGCCCACGAATTTCCAATTTTTAATTTTAACGGGATGAAAATCGCAGGCTGCAGATGTGGAATTTCCTGACATTTGCGTGCGACAGGAGCACTGAAAGGAAAAATCTCAGCCTGTGCTTCCACCTCCCAGCACGAGTCTACCTCTCCGCTCAGACCTGACCTTTTGACTGCTGCTTTCGGCTACTCAACTGACATCTTCTCATTTAACTCCCTTTATTTTTATCTTTTTCTTGAAGTTGCTAATAAGATTCTAAAAGTACCCAAACATCAGGTAAACCTGGATCCTGGGAAAGTAGACGTGAAGGTTCATCCTGTCAGACTGGATACAGCGAGACAGTTTGAGGTAAATGCATGAAACCAATGTCAGAATACTGCGGAATGTACTGTAATGGAAGATCCCGGGCAATAAGGGGTATTGTGTGACATATTATAACTTGAGCAACATTCTGTAGTCTTAACCAGCTCAGATATAATGAACAAGATCAGAGGGACCTTGGAGTGCATGTCCACAGATCCCTGAAGGTAGCAGGACAGGTAGATAAGGTGATTAAGAAGGCATACGGAATACTTGCCTTTATTAGCCAAGGCATAGAATACAAGAGCAGGGAGGTTATGCTTGAACTGTATAAAATACTAGTTAGGCCGCAGCTAGAATACTGCGTGCAGTTCTGGTCACCACATTACAGGAAAGATGTGATTGCACTAGAGGGGGTGCGGAGGAGATTTACGAGGATGTTGCCTGGGCTGGGGAATTTTAGCTATGAGGAAAGATTGGATAGGCTGGGGTTGTTTTCTTTGGAACAGAGGAGGCTGAGGGGAGACCTAATTGAAGTGCATAAAGTTATGAGGGGCCTAGATAGAGTGAATAGGAAGGACCCTTAGCAGAAGGGTCAATAACCAGGAGGCATAGATTTAAAGTCATTGGTCGGAGGTTTAGAGGGGATTTGAGGATAATTCTTTTCACCCAGAGGGTGGTGGGGGTCTGGAACTCACTGCCTGAAAGGGTGGTAGAGGCAGAGACCCTCATCACATTTAAAAAATACTTGTAGGTTTTGGCACTTCAAGTGCATATCCAAGACTACAGACCAAGTACTGGAAAGTGGGATTAGGGTGGGTCGCTCCTTATCGGCCGGCACGGACAAGATGGGCTGAATGGCCTCCTTCTGTGCTGTAAATTTCTATGATTCTATGAAATCAATTACTTCTGACACACTCGCGTTGATTTGTCATGCGTCAGGGACAGCTACTTTACCCGGCCCTTGTCTCACAACCTAACTTGGAATATTTTTATTAACTCTTTCAGATACATATTGACATCTCCAGGAAGATGGTCAAGGTTTCCCAAATTCCTGATATTCTTTCAGAAGAACAGATGAGAGACAAGTTGGAAATAAACTTTTCAAAGCCTAGTCTAGGCGGAGGGGAGGTTGAGAAGATTAACTATGATAATTTTTCTGGAACTGCCACGGTCACATTTGTTGAGGCAGGAGGTAAGTGAAATATTTTCACTTTCACCATTGCTAGCAGTTAAATACACAAGAGGGCGGGACCTAAGGAGTTGCATAATAAAGCAGCACAGTTTACAGTTATCAGGAATACGAATGGGGAGGGGCAAAGAGAGATGCAGCACACATTTTTAGTGTAGAATTACTTGCTGTGAATGTTTTTCAATAGTTGAAAGGCTGCCAGCGTTCTGAATCCGCCCTATTTAAATCACAGGGCAGATACAAAACCCCAGCTGGCAAACTGAAGCAGCTGACTGTGAGTAGTTGCTCAGAAATCACATTGGAACATAGGAATTGTTAGACGAGAAAAGACCAAGGTCATCTAGTTCACTTTCTACCATCCTGGCATTATACAATGATAATCGAGTTGTTGACTAATCATAGCAATCAGTCTCTATCAATTAGTCTACAACAGACTCCGGAATGATACAAGGAAAACCCCAGTGGTGGAGACCTTTGGGAACCATGGGTTTAAAGTCACCTTTTTCCTCCCAAGCACATGTCATATACTGTATCCCGAAATGTTATTTTCTGTAATAAATCTATTTAATTTACATTTGAATGAATCAATACTAGATGCTCCCACCGTCTCCCTAGGGAGCTTGCTCAATAGATTGACCACTCATTCACTCACTCACTGAAATATTGTTTCCGCAGATTTGTTCAAGCGCAGGCCATGTCCTCTGGTTCAGCTGTTCTGGGCAAGGTGAAACAGCTTGTCATGGTCTACATTATCGAGTCCCTTTAATAGTTTAAAATCCAAACACAGCAATCATATCACCTCTCAACCTTCTCTTTTCCAGTGAGAACATGCCCAGCTTAACGCCTCTGATCACAAGCTTCCCAGTACTAATGTTAATTGAACAGATAAGTCGTAATTGAACCGCATGTCTCATTTTATGCATTAAGCACCGAAGGAAGATCGCAGGAATCCTGTCCTTCCCACACTTCGGTTGCCTGACTATTTTTGGTGACCCAACAATTCAAAGGCAGCATTTGAGACTGGGGACCGGGAGTCACAAGACAGGCCCCGTGTGTTAAACTGCTCTCAGCATAACAACAGTGGCAGCAACAAAAGGATACTGAAAACAGTGCCCTGCTGCCACAAGCTTTGCTCCTGCTGCATTAGTAACACAGTAACAGTTTCCAATAGGAATAGACTATTGGTTCATCTAATCAACCCATCCAACCCTGCACAAAATTACCATGATACATTTCTAAATCTAACACAGGTCCACAACCCCTTATCCGCAATTCCGAAATTCGAAAAGCTCTGAAAACCGAAAGTTTTTTCGTGGAGCGTCACTTGTGTGCACGACATGACCCGAGTGGCGCCACACATGACCCGACGCGGCCGATGCTTGACCCACGCAGGTGTGAGGCGTCAGTTGTGTCTCAGCGCTGCTACCAGTCACACGTGCGTCTGCTGCTCTCTGATATTTTTTGTGATTTTGAGTTTAATTTCACTGTAAAAATGTCAAAAAGAGCTACCGTTCTGAAATCCGAAAAATTCCGAATTCCGAAACACATCTGGTCCCAAGGGTTTGGGATAAGGGGTTATGTACCTGTAGCCTTATTTACTAACGGGAACTTAACTACTCCCCTTTGAACCTTGTCATTGTTTTTCATTTCACCACCAGAATTTGTTCCGCCTGTTTATCATATTTTTACTCTGTCCCCTTAGTTCTGGAATTAATCTATTACTTTTCACTTCCCCCAATAACTTTTTTTTAAAATAGAGAGACTAAAATTACGTACAGCACTCCAGATGTGGTCTTATTTGTTGTCTTCTGTTATTTTTCCCCTCAACGGTAAAGTTAGAAAAGTATACAGCCTTTTTTCAATTCTTACTAAGCCCTTCTTCAAACTAAAGCAAACTACTGCGGATGCTGGAAATCTGAACTATAAACAGAAAATGCTGGAAAGTTTCAGCAGGTCAGGCAGCATCTGTGGAGATAGGAACAGAGTTAATGGCCCCGATATTTAGGGAGGCGAGGAGAGTGCGGGGGAGGCCGAAGAACCCGGCAAAGCCGGAGATGCGGAGGTCCTGCTGAACTTAACAGCAGGATCTCATTATCATTTTTTTGATCAATTTCCCGCCTGACAGCCAGCCATGTTGAACGCCAGTGGCAGGAGGTCGCAGCCGGGGACCCTTGGGGACGGTCTCCAGCAATCAGGAGGAGGAAGCTCAGTGATCGGGGCTGGGGGTGGGCGGACAGGTTGGCGAGCAGGGCTGGGGGGGAAAGGTCAATGATTGGGGTGGGGGGGAAGGTAGGTGATTGGGGCAGTTGGGTAGGAGGCCACGATCGGGAAAGGGGAGCGAAGCCATGATTTGGGGGGGGGGGAAGAGAGGCCACAAAACAGGACTATGGGGAAAGAGCAGTGGGATTAATTGTGGGATTAATGGGATAGCTGTACCAAAGAGCCGGCATAAGCACAATGGGCCAAATGGCCTCCTTCTGTGCTGTATCATTCTATGATTCGATGTTGGCCGCAAGGTCGGCAATCGGGAGGTGGGGAAGAGGGACTGGCGATCGGGAGGGGGGATTGTAAGGCCTGAAGGAGAGCACTCCTGTTCCTTCTGGCCCACCAGGAGAGCTGAGAAAGGCGCTTACCTTGGGGAGTCTCTCTTTCACTGCCAGATTTCCCGACCCCTGGGAAACCCGTGCAGCAGCAGTGAATTTTAAATCGGGCTCCCAATTGCACTGGGAGAGCGCGATTTAAATATGTTGATTCAGTGTGCCAGCTCTCCATGGTGGGACACTCGGACGCCCCGATATCCGCTGCTGTAAAAAAGGAGCCGGGCGCTTGCGCAGTGTGTTGGGAACGCGTTCCCCGTATTTCAGTCTTTAACCTCTTTTGCTGCCAAATTTCTATTACAGTTTCTCTTGAATTTAACCTTTCCTGCTCCCCCAGGCAGTTTATTTTTTTACGTTCACGTAGATGTCACTGGCAACGCCAGCATTTATTGCCCATCCCTGGATTACTAGTCCAGCAACATAACCACTATGCTACTGTAGCCCCTACACAAACAAAGTACTGTGGATGCTGGATATCTGAAATAAAAACATAAAATGTTGCAAACACTCAGGAGGTCAGGCAGCATCTGTGGAGAGAGAAACAGAATTACCATTTTAAATTGATGACCTTTCATCAGAACTGGAAGTTCTGAAGGTCGGTCTTCAACCTGAAACATTGGGCTAGATTTTGTCAATGGGGGGGGGGGGGGACTGCTGGTTGTCAGGTTTCAGTCCTGCCCCCAATGACGTCCAGCCAACCCATGCTATTGTCCCTTGATTGAACTTGTTAACATAGAAACATAGAAGATAGGAGCAGGAGTAGGCCATTCGGCCCCTCGAGCCTGCTCCGCCATTCAATGAGATCATGGCTGATCATCCAAATTCAGTACCCTGTTCCTGCCTTCTCTCCATATCCCTTGATCCCTTTAGCCTTAAGAAATATATCCAACTCCTTCTTGAGTATATTTAATGAATTGGCCTCTACTGCCTTCTTTGGTAGAGAATTCCACAGGTTCACCACTCTCTGGGTGAAGAAATTCCTCCTCATCTCTGTCCTAAATGGCTTACTCCTTAGACTGTGACCCCTGGTTCTGGACTCCCTGACCATCGGGAACATCCTTCCAGCATCTAGTCTGTCTAGTCCTGTTAGAATTTTATAAGTTTCGATGAGATCCCCTCTCATTCTTCTAAACTCCAGCGAGTACAAGCCCAATCGACCCAATCTCTCCTCATACGTCATTCCTGCCATCCCAGGTATCAGCCTGGTGAATCTTCGCTGAACTCCTTCCATGGCAAGAACATCCTTCCTCAGATAAGGCGACCAAAACTGCACACAATACTCAAGATGTGGTCTCACCAAGGCCCTGTACAACTGCAGCAAGACATCCTTGTTCCTGTACTCAAACCCTCTCGCTACGAAGGCCAACATACCATTTGCCTTCTAAACCGCCTGCTGCACCTGCATGCTTACTTTCAGCAACTGGTGCACAAGGACGCCCAGGTCTCATTGCACTTCCCCTTCTCCCAATCTATTGCCATTCAGATAATAATCTGCCTTCCTGTTTTTGACACCAGAGTAGATAACATCGCATTTATCCACGTTATATTGCATCTGCCATGCTTCTGCCCAATTACCCAACCTGTCTAAATCATACTGGAGTTTCTCGGCATCCTCCTCGCAGCACACACGCCCACCCAGCTTTGTGTCGTCTGCAAACTTGGAGATATTACATCTAGTTCCCTCGTCCAGATCATTAATATATATTGTGAATAGCTGGGGTCCAAGGACCGATCCCTGTGGTACCCCACTAGTCACTGCCTGCCACTCGGAAAAAGAGCCGTTTATTCCAACTCTTTGCTTTCTGTCTGCCAACCAGTTCTCTATCCAAGTCAATACCTTGCCCCCAATCCCACGTGCCTTAATTTTACACACTAATCTCTTATGCGGGACCTTATCGAAAGCCTTTTGAAAGTCCAAATACACCACATCCACTGGTTCTCCCTTATCTATTTTACCAGTTACATCCTCAAAAAATTCCAGTAGATTAGTCAAGCACAATTTACCTTTTGTAAATCCATGTTGACTTTGTCCGATCCGGTCACTTTTTTCCAAGTGCTCTGCTGTTACATCCTTTATAATGGACTCTAGCATTTTCCCCACTACCGATGTCAGGCTTACCACCCTTTTTGAACAGTGGGGTAACATTAGCTACCTGCCAATCCATGGGTACTGTTCCTGAGTCTGTCGAATTTTGGAAGATGACCAGCAATGCATCTACTCTTTCTAGGGCCACTTCCTTAAGTACCTTTAGGATGTAGATTATCAGGCCCTGGGGATTTATCGGCCTTCAATCCCATCAATTTCCCTAACACCATTTCCCTACAAATACTGATTTCTATCAGTTCCTCCTTTTCATTAGACGCTATGTTCCCCGACATCTTTGGGAGGTTATTTGTGTCCTCCTTTGTGAAGACAGAACCAAAGCATGTATTTAATTGGTCTGCCATTTCTTTGTTCCCCATTATAAATTCCCCTGATTCTGACTGCAAGGGACCTACGCTTGACTTCACCAATTTTTTTTCTCTTCACATATCTATAAAAGCTTTTACAGTCAGTTTTTATGTTCCCTGCAAGCTTACTCTCATACTCTATTTTCCCCCTCTTAATTAATCCCTTTGTCCTCCTTTGTTGAATCCTAAACTGCTCCCAATCCTCAGGTTTACTGCTTTTTCTGGCCAATTTATATGTCCTCTCCTTGGATCTTATGCTATCCCTAATTTCCCTTGTTAGCCACGGTTGAGTCACCTTTTTTGTTTTATTTTTATGCCAAACTGGGATGAACAAATTCTGTAGTTCATCCACGCGATCTTTGAATGTTTGCCATTGTCCATCCACCGTCAACCGTTTGAGTGACATTCCCCAATCAATCCTACCCAACTCGCGCCTCATACCATCGTAGTCTCCTTTATTTAAATTCAGGACCCTAGTCTCTGCGTCAACTATTTCACTCTCCATCTTAATGAAGAATTCAATTATATTATGATCACTCCGACCCAAGGGGCCTCGCACAACAAGATTGCTATTAATCCTTTCTCATTACATAATACCCAGTCTAAGATGGCCTGATCTCCAGTTGGTTCCTCAACATTAAGCCCACCCTGTGGGCTTAGCCGGCCAATTAAGGGAAAGCCGGTGACAGAGGATGTCAGCGTATGACGTTTCATCTGTCGAAAATTTTTGACAGGTGAATTGTCAGCGTTTGATAGCTTTGAGAAGCTGTCAAACACTGACAATCTATTTTCAAAGGTGAGCCCTTGCACTGAAGACTCACCAAAACCTATTTCCTCAGCAGAAATCAGATGGCTGCTGCATCTGAGAATGCAGCAGCCATTCTGTCATCTCTGCCATTGAGATGAGGCACCTCCGGATCCCCAAGGGTTGAAGCGTGCAGGAAGAAGCAAAGGTAAGTAAACTTTTTCTAACACTACACTCACCTCTCATACTTACCTCTCCACACTTGCACCCATCACTCACCTCCACAGTGCACTTTTCGATCCCTCTCACCCCCGCAGACCCACTGCTCGCCTCGCTGACCCTGGCGAGGTTTGCAGCCATTGGGAAGGCTGCACGTGCAGGGGTAAAATGGGGCTAAGCCTCAAAACTGCCTGTTAACTGGCTCTAATCCCCTTCCCGCCTTGAGGAGACGGGTCCCTGCGCGAGTCGGGGACCCGCCTCCCAGGAAGATGGCTCGGAGGCGGGTTGGGAGCGGGTTCGATACCCGCTCCCAGTTTCTGCCATTTTCCCGGCAGTCCCGCCTCCATACTCGCCTACCCAGGGCTGGCAAAATTCCCCCCGTTAACTCTGTTTCTATCTCCACAGATGCTGTCTGACCTGCTGAGTGTTTTCATTATATTTTGTACATTAACTACCACGTCCAAAAAAATTTTTCCATCCATATAGATTTGTTGCCTATTGGAAGAGAGATGGAGGTGAATATTGGCTAGTTCTTTGTGTAGGGAGCAGTAGTAAATTCCTAAGCTAATAGTGTGGCAAGAATCAGTGTGTGGTTCTGGCCACGCTGGTATCACATGTTGATGAAGAAGAATTCCTCATACCCGTGATTTACCTTTCAGTTGCTCAGCGCATTGCAGAAATGAAGAAATACTGCATTGTCATAAATGAGGAAAAATCCATTTGGGTGGCAGTTGAGTCTGTAATGGATTATTCCTTGGAGAAGTTTCAGGTGAGCATGGTGCACATTATGTCATTTTAATGAAGAGCTTGCAAAAAAGGTTGCATTCATTGCAATGGATGGTGTGACTAATTGGAGGCAGAATGGGCCAGATCTTGCTGGAGCGGGGCATCTCCCGGCAGCCATGTTAGTTGGATCTTTCCCGCATCCTTCAGCTCGAAAAATCTTCTTGTGCTGTAACTTGCTGGCTGTGTGAGCTAATAGCCTTAGTCAATGATGGGACCATTAGTCTATCTCCTTAACAAATGAGATTTGAGGATTGAGAAAGAAACAGAGGAATGAGGGAGAAGGAGGTTGAGTTGGTGTCAAATCTCATTTGTTACACAAAGAGAAATAAAGAGAGGGAATGAAAGATTGGATTAAGAGAGAAAAAAAAAGAGACAGAAACAAAAAGTAAGAAAAAAAGACATTTTTAAAATCTCTAACAACAATTGACTACATGCTGGAATAAGATTAAACACTTCAAAAGGTACTTACGCTTTTAATTACCAGACTTGACTTTCTGTGGCGCGTTTAATGGGCAATTAATGCACAAATCCAGCAAGTTCTTAAAAATAATGGGGAGGTTAAGGGCAAGATGCTGTTTACGTGACGCAAATGTTGGAACAGTTTAGATCGACCAGCAAGTTCTGGAGATTTGCAACTCACGGTGTATCTCTGAATCCCCTGAACTTGCTGGATGATTTGCACATTAATAATGGCGTGCACCGTTAACACGCCATTCATTTTCCAGCAAGATCCGGCCCAGTGTCTTCTACTTAAATTGCAATCCTTGGCAGAACACTTGGTTGCAACTAAAACATTGATTAACCTGCGTCCCTTAACTCAAAAAGGTCCATTCTTCTGAAAAGATGTTCTTTAATTCTAAATTGATAGTTACCCAATAAAGCAAATAGGCAAGCATAGCAGATAAGCATTTTGGTTTAAATTTGGACCCCACCGCTCCCCAGCTCATTGCCCAGATACAGGTATTTGAAATCTGATATCTAAAGCTAAATTGGGTTTGTGATGAAAGAAAGCTGATAAAAGGATGCTGGGAAGGTTGAATATGGACCCATCTGGTGTGTTGGTGAAATTGAGCTCATATTCTGACTAAATTGTCAGTGCAAATGAATTTAATGGAAGGTAGAAATATATCATCATAAAAAAGTGGGTCATCTACATGCACTTCCTGTCACGGGAGTCACATTTAGTGCGTCACACTTGGCATGGGTGAACTCTTGCAAGTGATTGGCTGATATTCAAAATTGTCCCACACCAGTTCAAATTTCTTCTATTTCATTCATGTATTTGCAAACTTACTTTGTTATTTTGAAAAACTGACCTGAAGTAAAGAACAGTGGCAATCTACATATAAACATAGCGACATTTTTAAATGTAAGTTAGCTGTAAATGTAGCAATGTTGATACTTTTTAAACAATGGTGACTGTTACAATTAGGATCATTTACAGTTCACTACAGAATCAGGTTAGGCCTTATACAAACAGGCACTAAACCTGTAATGTTTACTATTTGATAGTTTATGATACACCTAGTGTAATATAGCTACTGTGTTGACATGATTCAGGCCATTTTTTAAATGCTTTCTGAAAAACTGGAGTGTAACACACCTTTAAATACATGCATTTATGGTTTATTCACCACTAATCACTACCAAAGGTTATTGCCTGACCATACAATTAAGGCATTTATGAAACCAGAATATAATCCAGTGAATAAGTGTGCCCTTCATGCATGCTTTTATCTAGGTTTAATAATATAAGGAGGCAACACATACCCCATTGTGACCTTTCGGTTTTTCTCCCTTCATGTGTGACCTAATAGAGGTCTTTAAAATTACGAAAGGCTTTGATAGAGTAGACACAGAGGCTGGAATCTTACCGGCGCTCTGAATGCAATTTTGGAGGCGGGTCTGCTGTGAAAATGGCCGTGATTGACAGCGGGGCGGAAGTCCGCTCTGAACTCGCCTCCTTGTTAATTTCCCAAGTGTTTGCAGACTTGGCACTAAGAGGTCGGTCAGGCAATTGAGAAACTTAAGAAGCTGCTTAAAGGTATTTAGCAGCATTTTACCATGTCCTAACAATTTTTCCATGTATTTTACGAGGTTCCCGGTGCTTGGGGATCACGTCAGGTAAGTGTGTTGGGTTTCCAATGACTCTCCATTGCTGTGAATAGTTGACAGCTTTTATTCCACTTTTGCAGCTATCATTTCACAGCTGTTCAATTTCCAATCTTAGAAGCTGGAGCCTTCAGGATTTGTAATACACTTTTCAGCTTTATGGAGGTTTGAAGTGTTTGGAGCAAACTCTGTATCCAGTGTCACGTCCTTGGAGCAACCTCTCACCATTACAGATCGCTTTTGTCATCTCAACTTCAGCTGCCATCTATTCCATCAGCATCAGTGCCCTTGAAAAAAATCTCACCTTGGTCCTCCGAATCCCACCACAATCAGCCCCAACATCAACATCACTGGGCACACCAGAAGCACCAACCTTCTCCGCAATCACCTGATGCTGCACAGGACACAGGGCATCAGCACCCGAGCAGATTGCTGGCCGGGTCGCCAGGGATGGCCTCACCATGGCCAGATTTACTTCACTTGACGCTGTACACTCTGGCTGCCACATAATGCGCCAGGTTGGCATCACCCCACACCAAGACCATAAAGCATCCCTACAATGCCCA
The DNA here is from genome assembly GCF_052327205.1 of Somniosus microcephalus. Taxonomy (NCBI): domain Eukaryota; kingdom Metazoa; phylum Chordata; class Chondrichthyes; order Squaliformes; family Somniosidae; genus Somniosus; species Somniosus microcephalus. The sequence continues at coordinate 310,386,474 of NC_140990.1, read as the reverse complement.
AGCCAATCCTTTCACACTCATCATTGGGGGGGGGGGGGTGAACTGTTATGTCTCACCATTCATTGCAACTCACTAAGCCACTTCCAAAGGTGCACACAGATCTGTCCAAGAAGGCAAAGTGTTGAAAATAAAGATTTCAATGTTTGACAACACATTAACAGAAAATGTACATGAACATTAGCGAAAACACCCAAGTGCCTACCCTTGTGTGTTGTTAGTTGGTATGATTGCACTAAGATGAAGGTGAGTGTGAGGGGTGGCTAGTGAGATAGGGAAGTGATAATGTAGATGCAGAGGGATGGGTGGAGGTGCAAGGTAAGTTGCTGTGAGTAAGGATGTGCAGGAGTAGGGTAGGGAAGGCAGAGTGATGGGGATGTGATGAGAGGTACAGCAAGATGAGGTTGAGTGGCTTTGTAGTAACGTTTCGTGATCTACTGAGATCATTGAAAGGTTTGTGCCACTGCACCCAGGTCCTCCTGACCACATCCCTGCATGTGACCTCCTGTGCAATGTGCAACCAGGCTGTGTTGGTCTCCTGGGGAGGTCTTTTCCACCCATGGGAAGGGAAGAGAGCCTCCCTGAGTCATGGGAGAGCCTGGGTGCAGCCCTGCACTTTTGTGCTGTGATTGTCAGTGTTTGCAGCACCTCAATGCTGCAGAACACTGACTGCATAACTGTCAAAATGAATGTGGACATGGCCCCTTTAAGGAAACCGGCTGATGTCATCAGACCCGCTTCCTTTTAGTTGGTCAGGAACCTCGCAGGGCGGGCTTAACAGGCCCCATTAGGGCAAAATCATGTCTGAGGCCCGGATCAACACAACTGCGGGGTTGGGACTCGCCAAGGACGTCGCCCGCCCCGGACCCGCCAAGGTTGGTAAATCCAACTCGGAGAGTGTTTGCACTTATGGGGAAGAGCAGACTTGGAGGTCATCAATATAACATAGTCACCAAGTAATCAAATAGGGAATTCAGAAGAAACTTCTTTACCCAGAGAAAGTGGTGAAAATGTGAAACTCGCAACCACAGGGAGTAGTTGAAGCAAATAGTATAGGTGCATTTAAGGGGAAGCTAGATAAGCGTATGAGGGAAAAGGGAATAGAGGGTTATACTGATAGAGTTAGATGAGGAAAGACGGGAGGAGGCTCGAGTGGAGCATAAACGCCGGCATGGACTGGTTGGGCCAAATGGTCTGTTCCTGTGCTGTATATCCTATGTAATCCTATGTGTGAGGTTTGACAGCGAGTGTTGACAGATTACTTGACTGTGGGTGCATCATAGTTAAGCCCAATCCTGCCTTTACTCAACACCCATATATGCATACTTTCCAGTAGGAGCTCACGGAATGGCGATCGGGAGAGGGAACCCTGTCTGATTTTTCACCTCCCTATCCCAGGGATGCTATTGTTAATTGTACAATCTCTCCGTCCACCCTAGCTGAGATCAGGTAACTCAGCGCTGAACTTCGGTCAAATGTAGGAGCTTGCTGGTCCATAACTATACTACAACCACTGCATTTACCCATTATGTAATTTGGAGGATGTTTAGCTTTTATTTAACTGAAATGGTAACTAAAAATACAGAATTGATTTATAATCTGGATTTCAGTAACATTGCCATCCCTAAAGTGTTACCCAATACGTTTTTAAAAACTCAGTGTAACAACAAACTGCACTCCACTTTATTCTTTTAACTTTCAGACATTTAATGGCATTTGCAAGAGAACTGTTCTGCTATCAGACATCAAGAGCGGAATAGATGAGGAAGAATTACAGGATAAGTTTGAGATACATTTCCAGAAACCAAGCAACCATGGCGGTGAAGTTGAGAATATAAAATATGTCCCGAAGGACAATCATCTCACCGTGTACTTTGAAGAAGACACTGGAGAGCAATAATGTTCTGGTTTTCAGTAGGTAGTCTCTGAACTGTGTGGTGTTTTAAAATGCACAATTTTTTCTGTTTATTCAAGTAGCTTTTTGCTACTTATAGCAAGACATTTTCTTCACGTAGTAGCCATGATCAGAGTCTTTTTTCTGTTGATTTGATTATTCTAGAAAACAGTTGTACTATTTAGTCGTAATCTCTGTGCTACATTGATCATGCGTCTATATATTTTTACTTTAGTCGCTGATATGTTTTGCAGTGCTTATAACAGCATTCATTAGTGTGCTTTTACTTGCTGTACACTAGGATAAATAGTGGCATTTCATACCCAGACTCCTTAACCTGGGTAAAACCACTCATTGCAATATGGCATGATAAAATGGTAATGTATAAAAATAATAGCCAAAATAAAGGAATGAGAAGAACTGTTCTCATATGTCTTTACCTTGCTGTATCAGTCCTTGGGGAACAAACATAGCATGAGATTGCCCGAGAGGTTGATTGGAATTAGTTAATACTTACCACACCGTTAAAAGGGTACTTTGACTTGAAATGACCAGTTAACTTTCTGTGGCGGTTTAGTTCATATCTACTGTGCAAATACAGCAACTTCACGTCATTCAGTGCATTTCAATGGTGAGCCAGTAATCGCGATGGCGTTTTCTCGAAGCTACATAGAATGACATAGATTGGGTTTGTTTCAGTATTTTTAGTGATTAAAACATTGAACTATGAAGGACAATACTATTGATAATCAGAGGATGAAAGAATAGTCTTACTTGTTAGTTCAAGACTGTGGATTTTACCTGAGGCTTATCAGTTAAAAGCAGAGATCTGCTGTACCTCAAGCAATCTCGGGTTCCAACACTATCATTCGTTTAGTTACAATCTTCCTCTTTGGTGGGATGTAGTGAAATATTCCATTTGTAAAAAGAGAAACTTTGATTACTAAATGTACTCAAAATGATTAAGTTTTGGAAGAAATTCTTAAGAAAATATAAAATGTAAGCATGTTGACTACAGGAAACTTTCTTTTATCCGGGACCGACGTGGTGCGGGTTCATCAAAAATTCCAGATAACCAAAAGCTATAGTAAAAGATACGGAGCTGAGCGCTCCGTATAAAGCAACAAACCCTGTTGCTTAGCAACAGGTTCAGAACAATGGCCACAAGTTCCAAGCATCTCTGTAGCTTAGCAACAGCTGCAGCCATACCCTTGCACAGCAACAGATCGAGGAAGGCAAGTAATAAAACTTACCTGAACCTACTCCTGAATTTTGCCGGTTAACCGAGGTTTCCGATTATTTAGGTGCCGGTAAATCGAAAGTTTCCTGTATTATGTATTTGATATGTCCACAATGCTTGGCGATCAGCTTCCAGCATTTGCACCTAAATGAACAATATTGGCCCAGATTTGGCTGTGCAGGGAATCGAATGGCATCTGCCGTTAGTTAGACTTCCCCTTGTACGTTTTAGGTTTTTTAAATTTTTTGCGTGGCAGTTTGCTGAAAGTGCGGGCTGATAACGTCGCAGCGAGAGAAACCAGGCATTTGGGACCTGAGTGAAGAGGACAAGCAACTGTGCATTTCCTTAACCAATAACGGATAGAAGGATTGTGAAATTAACAGTGCAAGGACCGAGAAGGAAGTGTAAATTAGAGTGGGTGAACTCAATGTCAAATCAGTTACAGAAAGAGAAATATCGGCCGCGATTTTGCCGGCACTCAGAGGGCGGGTTTTGAGGCGGGTCCGGAGTTAAAATCAAAATGACGGACGGCGGGTTGCGAACCCGCCGCCATCCCGCCTCCACGCAACTTTACAAAGTCTCGGGTCTGCGAGTCCCGATCAGACTCAACACCAAGCGGCGGGAGAGGCACTTAAGGCAGTTAACTGCCTGGATAATCTGATTTTGAGAGGCTCTTCCCATTTTACAACATTTTCAGGGTGTTCCACGTTGTGCGCCAAACACGCCAGCTGATTGTGTCGGGTTCAGCAACTATGTGAATTCTTGACAGCTGCTCCTGCAGCATAAAAATAGACCTGTAACATGGCTGACTTTCAGATGGCAGAACCTTGTGTTTTGGGGTGTTGGAACACATTTTGCAGGTTTACTGAGCTTGTAAGTGGTTAAGCTGAGATCGATATGCACTGTGACCTCCTTGGAAAACCCTCTCCCCACACTGACTGAGTGCTTACAACATCTATTCCTCAACTGAGATATATACCAGCAGAATGCTCTCCGCTTGCCTGGATGAGTGCAGCTCCAACAACACTCAAGAAGCTCGACACCATTCAGGATAAAGCAGCCCGCTTGATTGACACTCCATCCACCTTCAACATTCACTCCCTCCACCACTGGCGCACTGTGGCTGCAGTGTGTACCATCTACAAGATGCACTGCAGCAACTCGCCAAAGCTCCTTCAACAGCACCTTCCAAACCCACGACCTCTACCACTTAGAAGGACAAGGGCAGCAGACGCATGGGAACATCACCACCTACAAGTTCCCCTCCAAGCCACACACCATCCTGACTTGGACCTGTATCGCCGTTCCTTCACTGTCACTGGGCCAAAATCCTGGAACTCCCTTCCTAACAGCATTGTGGGTGTACCTACACCATATGGACTGCAGCGGTTCAAGAAGGCGGCTCACCACCATCTTCTCAAGGCCAATTAGGGATGGGCACTAAATGCAGGCCTAGCCAGCGATGCCCACATCCCATCAATGAATAAAAAAAAGGGAACCATTTATACCCTCTCATCCTGGTCCTTGGAATTGGAGGAAATAACAATGCTTTTGAGCTCATTAATTGCTTTTTCTAAGTCCTCTGAGGGGTCCGGTAACTCATGGACTATTGTCCGTAGCTCGGAACGGGTGTTTGTCTTTCTTGGTCCATTTAGACCATTTAGATAAATCATTTGTGGACATTCAACCATAGTTGTTAAAGATGTAAAAAGCGGGAGTCCCTTTTTCTGGGACCTTACTCTGTGATGCTCCCATCTTAGTAAAGTTTTAGTTCTTAATTTATACTAGGCACTCTTCTTCTAGATCGCAAGTTTCGCCCTTTACCCCCTTGCGACTATTACTGACTGTCCAAAGGACCATAAGTGATGAACAATAAAAAGTAATAACATCAAAGAAATGACATGTAATGCAACAGCCCAAACAGGCAAACAGACAAAATGCTCAGACATTGATCTTATACTCTAAACTAAACAAATAGTCAATTCTCAGTTTGCGTTGTACGCCACTGCAAGCTGAGTCCTTAACATTTAACTTATACTTTATGTGAAAGTCTTCTGTCTTAATGTTGTCAACAATCAACAAACAAAATGGAAAACAATGGTTGTGATAATTCTTAACCTCTATGTTCATATAAAATCCTTATGCTTTAATGCGAGGGGCTTGAACCCTCGTAGAAGGTATCTCAACGGAGAATAATCCTGAGCCTGGTAATACAGGTCTTTAAAACACAGTGACAATCCTCAAACGATACTTTCTGCCACGGGACTTTAACCCCGGCTCAAGGGACCCACCCTTGCTACTGCTGTTTTAACCTTTAGTGCATTTTTTTTACAACCTGGTACCTTTATTAGTCCGGGACGCAACCCTGCCGACTTTTCCCTTGCCTCCTTTGCCCGATAGTTTTGAGATCTGAGCCGTCAGTATCCTCCTTTTAGCGTTAAAATAAAAGAAGCAAAAGTTACAGGATTCAACTCAAATCTAAAACACGAGTCTTAACTTGATCGCAGTACTCCCGTCGGAAGAAACAGACTACACCAATTCAGTATCTAATGAGAAATCCTTATGTGATAAAACATCACTGTGGCCATTCAGGATCTGTCACTAGAAATTCACGATGTCTTTGTCCAAAACGCAGCAAGCGATCTCGGTGGAACCTCCAAGTAAGACTGTCGAAGTCTCGACTTCCGAGTAAGACTCTTTAAACACAAAGTATCGTCAAAGGAAGACTTTATTAGTTCTTGTATACAAGGGAAGCGGACATGTAGACAATGGCTACGCTGACCACTTCTAAGATCATAGGCAAAAGGTAACATATTTATAGTTAAAGCAAGCCTTCAGAATCACATGATCGAAGTCTGAGATCATAATTAGTAACAAGAAAAATATAGTGTTAGTAAAACTGTAATCAAGGATAAAAAGGACGAACAAAAAGGAATGCCCATAGATAGGGTTATCTAATCTATAAGTTCTGTTCTTCTTTGACTCCCTATCCTGGTTTATTCATGACTCAAGGACTCTCTTCATCTAGCTATGAGAAAGAGATAGGGAGGCTTACAGTATGTACATCTGAAGGTCTTTGTTCTAATTAACAGTTGAGGTCATCTTGTTAATTTGGAGAGTTCTGCTTTTTCAGCAGAACTAGCAATTACTAATCTATGGAAGCCATTTGTGTTTTCTATTCTGTACCTTGTGAAGCCATTTTGTAATATAAAAGTACACTTCCTCACCAGACACAACAGCAGCAGCAACAACAGGAGCGCCAACCTTCTCACCCACCTGATGATGCACAGGGCAGAGGCCGTCAGCGCAGGGCTGCACCGCGCCACAGGAGATACCCCCAACGCAGGGTTTTACAGGCCGAGGATGAGCTTCCTCAACATGACTGAGCAGCAGTGCCAAAGGTAGGCTGAGGCTTTTGCGAGAGGTAGTTGCTGACATCTGCACAATGTTACACCAAGATCTGCAGCCCAGAGGAGCGGGTGGACACTCCTTACCAGCAGCTGTCAAAAGTCACCACCGCCCTCAACTTCTTTGCTTCAGGGTCCTTCCAGGGATCAGCAGCAGACATCAGCGGCATCTCCCAGTCGGCCGCACACAACTACATCACGCAGGTTACCGATGCCACCTTTGCCTAGTCGCACAATTACATCCACTTCTCCACGGATGAAGCAAGTGTTACCGTGCGTGCAGCTGGCTTTGCAAATATGGCAGGCTTCCCAAGACTGCACACATGTGGCCATTAGGGCACCTCCTCACTAGCTGTATTTGTGAACCGCAAGGGCTTCCACTTCCTTAATGTCCAGCTTGTGTGTAACCACAGGAAGAACATTATGCATGTTTGCGCCAAGTTCCCTGGCAGTTGCCATGACTCGTTCATCCTGCAGCAGTCTACTGTGCCTCAGCTCTTCAAGCCAGCAACCCAACTTTCTGCATAGCTCCTGGGAGACAAGGGCTATCCCCTGAAGACGTGGCTAATGACACCGATGAGGAGGCCATCAAACAAAGCTGAGGAGCATTACAATGAGAGCCACATTTCCACCAGAAGCATCATAGCCGATGGTTTGCTCAAAATGCACTTCAGATGCCTCGACAGATCAGGTGGAGCCCTACAGTACTCACCAGCCAGGATCTCCAGAATCATCGTGGTCTGCTGTGCCCTGCACAACATTGCACAGCAGTGTGGCTTACCGCTACCCGAGGAACAAGTAGCACAGAAGAGGAGGAGGGTGCGTCAGATGAGGAAGACCTTGTGGAGGCCGATGTGCCAGTTCCACCAGCACGCGAGCACATTGCTGGCCGTGCGGCAAGGGATACACTAACCCATGCCAGATTCGCCTAAGTTTACGCAGCAAACACATGTGGCTGGCACGTTGAAATGAGTGATTGCACAACCTTCTTAACACACAATACAGCATCTGTACAATAAACTGTGCTTTCCTATTACTCTCCTCATAATCATTAAAGATGAAAGGCACCCTGACCCCTTACTGTGCAACTTACATTTCTGAGCACACATAGGCCAACTCTTTGAATCTTTGATATCGCATCTCTTTATTACAATTGAAATAACGATGAGAAACATAACTTTGTTATTAGATCCAAACAGCCAAGTGACTGCCCTTGTGACTCTTTCTGTGTTAACGTACCCTTATGCGTGCTTCTACGTGGTACTTCCCCCGTAGCTTCAGCAGATGTTGAGGCCCCTTGCTCACTTTCATGCTGCTCCTGCTTAGACACCTTTGGTGGGCGTCCTCTGGGTTTGGGAGCCTGGGAGGGTTCCACAACAGTCTGCTCCTCCTGCAGCTGTGCAGGGGCTGAGACAGCCATCTCGGTTGGATGAGGAATCTGGGGCTCTGACCAAGGGCTCCGCAGTGGCATGGGAGTGTAATTGCTTGGAGAGGAGCCCACACTTCTTTGTTGTCGACCACCAATATACCCCTAATGGGTCACCCTCATTTCACTGCTAGCAAGTAACTGGAGAGCACCTTGCTGCACATCAGTGGAGCGATGAGGACCCATCTCTGTACTGATAGTTCTCATAATGGGGACGTCCATGTACCTCTGGTTCCTCTCCTCAATAGATGCCCATCTATCCTCCATAGCAGATCATCTATTTAGAAGAGTCACCATGTTCATTTGAGTCTGGTGATTGATGTCCTCCACGGAGGTTGCCATCTTTTCCCTGGTGGCACTGACATTCATTGCGTGCACCACGGCATTGCTCCTGTTTGAGATGGACTCCTCCATTCTCTGCACTCGCAGTTACCGTGGTTGCAAACCCTGTCAGAGATACCTGCACTTGTTCCTGAAGTTCCAGTACCGCTCTCTGGATGGCCCGAGAGGCACCGCGTCCACATGCAGCTGAGCAGAGCTAGGAGCATTCAGTGCACTCTGATGAGGACTCTCCTCTACTGTCCCTGTCTCCACCATCTGCTGATGCTCACTTGTGAGCTGTGATTCACCAGGTGACAACACTACTCTATGTCACGAATGACCCACTGAGGTTGAAGTGATAATTACTAGTCCTAGCCTTTTTCAGGCTACCCCAGATAAGGCATATTCCCCAGATGTTCACCTTCAACTAAAGTTAGAGATAGACGAATTCTATAAGACGCTTAATTGGGTCTAAAGTCCAGACTATCTCTCCCTAAAGGAAAGGAACGACTTGAAGATGTTACCGTCCTCCAGATAACACTTTTAATAAGTTTAACTAGACTGTAACCTTCTGGATATTATGAGGGTCCAGAATACTCCCCCAGAATCTGCAACTCCTCACAGAAGAGTGTACAGATACTGAGTTTGCGAGTTTGATACAGAAATACTATTTGAGACAATTCTAAAAATATATAGATTTATTTAAGAGCCAACATACAGTCAATCACAACTTTAACATTTCAAAATACAAATAGCTTACATTTCTTATTCTGAGATCCTTATTCTCAAATCTTAACTTCGTATATTTTTACATTTCTATTATTCTTAATCCAGAATATCCACCAAAATCAAATAAGAGTACCTTTTTGATCCCCGAGACTCAAAGAATTAAAAACTTACAGAGCGTGCCTCTGAAGTTGAGAATCGCTTGCCCTTTCCAGCGACTTCTGACTTTCCATCTGAAAAGCTCTATTTTTATACCTTATTTTAGTGCTTTATTCTTTGAAGTTTTCTGCTGATGTAAGCTAATTATCTAGTCATCTTCTGTTGAATTCTTTTCTATTCTTACTGTCAATTTAGCTGTTGACTTTCAGAATCCTGTCTGCTGAATAGGTGTTTCAAAAACTTATCATAAAATGGCTACAACAGATTTATCTCTTTGATGTCATTTTTATTGAAGGTCTTCCATTCAATTCTAAAATCACCTAGCTGGTTATAATCAGACGTCGTGTCTCCTAACTATTCCATTTTCAATACAAACACAATGTGATTGCTTGGTGCACCTATTGAAGTCATATCTACAAAGTCTTCTGTGTACCTTTTACAATGTGTAAATCAAAACCACTTCAACCAGGGTGTTCCATGCATTTCTTAGCTACTTCAATTGGTTGCATACATAATCGTGTTTCCTGTTTCTCATTTGATGTTACTTTTATGAAGGCACATGGTTTTTTAATATTCTGTGTTCCTGTTCGAAGTGTCAGTTTTTAACACTTGGGCATAGCTATTGTGTTGGTTCCAATGTTCAGACATAGAGGAACCTCCAGCCTGTTGTTTCAATAGGGCCATTGTTTTAGTATTAACAATCAATTCCCATTTCAAAAGCTTGTATGGTGTTTACAGCTTGTGTTAGCACTTCATCTTATCTCAAAAGCCTGTATTGACAGCCTGTGTTGCCGAGGCTTTCCGGACTTTTAAACCCAGTATGTCATGTATTAATATCAGAAATCTGTTCATAGGATGGTGTATTTCTTAGAATATGGCTATTTCCTTTACAAGGTGTGCATCTCTGCGCTGGTGCTGGGTGCGCTCACTTCTGCTGAAGCTGCGCCCTCAGAGGCTGCAGCTTCCTCTGAGGAGTCATCTGGCTCTTCCTCCTGGACAGTGGAGTGGGGGGCTCTCGATGGTCCTGTGGGGGAGTAAAGGCATGAGTTAGACATGTGGTATTAACATAGCAGACACATCCTATCGTGCAGATGATCAGAACTCAATCTGTATGAACATCAGATGCCGTATCAGTCACTCATGAAATCTAAATGAGAGGGTTACAAATCTATTCTGTCACCAGCTTGCTCTACTGCGCCCGTCTCTCTGTCCCCCACTTCCAGCTCCTCTGCACCTCCGACGACCTTGATAGCAGCCTCCTCAGCGATAGTTAAATGCGCCATGGAAGGTGGCCCTCCTCCTGTCCTCCCCCTCTCCCTCTTATTGTGGGCTCTCTTTTCCTGCAATGAGGGAGACAAGTGGAGTTTAAGCGAGAATGTTAGTGAGTGTAGAGAATCCATAGCATAGATGCTTAGAAGGAGGCAAAGATGGAGTAAGGTGCCAATACCAAGGGCCCTCCCTGTGCATTGTTAGTTGTTGCCATTGCATAACAGTGATAGCGTGTGCATAGTGGAGTGATTATGTACATAGAGAGGGATGGCTAAGGGTGCAAGGGATGTAAGGGTAAAGTGGGATGTGCAGGAGTAGGTTGACAATGCAGAGTGCTGGTGCTAAGAGATGGGGAGCAGATTGAAAGTAAGTGTGATGTTATACTCACTTTTTCTGAGCGTAGCAGGTCATTGAACCTTTTCCTGCACTGAACCCAAGTGCATGAACACTAAGACCTGGCGTTAACCTCCTCAGCAATTTGCAGCCAGGCTGCCTTGGTTTGCTGAGGAGGCTTCCTCCATCCATTGGAGGGAAACAGAACCTCTTGGTGTCCTCTTATTCCCTCCACAAGAGCATGGAGGGAGTCATCATCAAATCGAGGAGAAGCCTTGGCTCTTGCAGCAGTCATCTCACCAACAGTAACACTGAGAAACATCTTAAAGTAAATAAAACACAAAGGGGGAAACATTTGGTTGATTTGCGCCTCCCATTGGCTAACGGGGCGCAAAGCAACTAGCGGCTGGGTGCGACGCCGCTAATGCCTCCCGCGAAATTCAGCGGGACGTTGGTGGCAGTAACCTTTAGCACCCCGCGGTGCTGCGCCTCCGACAATGATGTCATCGCCGTGTGCAGCGCCCCGCTCGCGATCTTCAGTAGCGCCCCCTGACTTACCGCCGGACGCTATGTCTGACGGGGTCAGGGGGGCCTACCTGCGGCCGGAGCGGCGCAAATTAAAGGGGCGGTGCCGGGCAGCAATTTTTGTTGCTGGCCGCCTGCCAGCACCTGCCAGCTTTGCTGTCTCCAGCCTCCTGTGCAGCCCCCCCGTGGGGTGCCGGCTGTGCTCCGTGAGCCCGGCACTTCTCTTGAGTGCCGGGCTCTTTTGCCAGCACTCCAAACCCTGGTGTCCGAGCTGGGCCCCGGGTCGTGCTACGCTAGGTATCTCACCTTTAAGAAGGGGAGGAAGGCCTGCAGTACCGTGGTGTGACGTAGTGCCATGATATTCACTCGCAGCGCCCCAAGAGGGAGGGGGAGCGCTTTCAGTAGCACCCTGCCTCCCTCTTGGGGTGCTACCAGTGAATTTCGGGTGCGGGGGCGCTAACTTTTTCGGGGCACTAAAAGTAGCACCCTGGCGAAGTTAGCGCCCCAGAGGGGGCGCGACTCAGTTTTGCCCCCAAAGGCTGCATGGACTCCTTAAATGCAGATGAATCTAAGACGTCAACAGAGGAGAGCAGCAGACCCGGACCCACTGATTGGGCCGGGTAACGCAGCCCAGTTAGCTCAAAATCCTTATCGCAAAAGCAGAATGACACAGGGCACACCCATGATTTTTAAATGTTTTGCTTTCAGTGAACCACACTCCTAACTTCCAAAGGGCAGTCAGATACCCGAGGGAAAACAATGTTATTGTTGAATAAAACATCTTTTATTAGTAGTAATTACAGAAATCTGATGACATCAGGGACCAAGCACTGTCAATCAATGAATTCTACATGCCTGATATAGTCACAGTTAACTTCAGAAACAACGCGCTGTGTACCCATCCGTAGGGACATCGGAAATGCCGGGCTCAGGCATGCACAGCGTGATATACCTATCAATTCATCCAATGAAAAGTGACGAGTTAAGAAAGTAACTATAGGTTTTTATTGGCTAAATAACAGAGCCCACCCTCGTGGGTGATCGGATCCAACAAGGAGGAATACCAGCCAGTCGACCACCTTTATACCTGGGCAGGTAGGTGGAGCCATGGGCGGAGTCAGCAGTGGTCAGCCCAGGTATAACAGCGTGACAAGAGGCGACCTCGTATAGTGATACAACAGTGTGAACAGTGATAACCATAGAGTAACGATATAACAGTGATAACTATAGTGTAACGATAGTGAACGACAAAAGTGGTTTACCACACTCACCCCTTGTTTAGATTTGAGTCCGGCGGGGTGATGTGTACTACCAGTTCTGGTATGTCAGTCTGTCCGGAGGCCTCGTAAGCCTTTCCGATCGTCGCAGCGGCGGTGTTGCATTCTCCGGTGGTGATGCTGGTGTCTGCGTGGTCGGCGAGGGCTCGTGGGGTTCCGGCATGCCATCTACCTGAGCTGGAATCGGGGGGGGGGGTGAAGGTGGTGTCTCCGGAATGCCCGAGGGTGCGAGGTCTCGCAAGGAGACTGTGTCCTCCCGCCCGTCTGGGTATGCCACATAGGCGTACTGAGGGTTGGCGTGCAGGAGGTTCACCCTCTCGACCAGGGGGTCCGTTTTATGGGCCCTCACGTACTTTCGCAGCAGGACGGGCCCCAGAGAGGTCAGCCAGGTTGGTAGTGTGCTTCCCGTAGTCGACTTCCTGGGGAAAACAAACATTCGTTCATGGGGGGTGGCGTTAATGGCCGTGCAAAGTAGTGACCGGATGGAATGCCGCGCTGCCGGGAGGACTTCCTGCCAGCGGGAGGTTGGGAGGCCCTTAGACTTTAAGGCTAAGAGGACGGCCTTCCATACAGTCGCGTTCTCTCTTTCCACCTGGCCGTTCCCTCGAGGGTTGTAGCTGGTGGTCCTGCTTGCAGCAATACCTCTTGCTAGTAGGAACTGGCGGAGTTCCTCGCTCATGAAGGAGGAGCCCTGGTCACTATGTATATAGTTTGGGAACCCGAACAGGGCGAAGAGGTCGTTCAGGCATTTAATGACCGTGGTACTGGTCATGTCTGGGCAGAGGAAGGGGAAACGGGAGTACTCATCAACAATGTTGAGGAAGTACACATTACGGTCAGAGGACGGGAGGGGCCCCTTAAAATCGATGCTCAAGCGCTCGAAGGGGCGGGTGGCCTTGATCAGGCTTGCTCTGTCCGGCCTAAAGAAATGCGGTTTGCACTCGGCACAGGTCTGGCAGTTCCTGGTCATGGTCCTGACCTCCTCGATGGAGTAGGGCAGGTTGCGGGCCTTAATGAAGTGGTAAAGTCTGGTGACTCCGGGGTGGCAGAGGTCGTTGTGGAGGGTCTGAAGTCTATCAATTTGCGCGTTGGCGCATGTAATTCGTGATAGAGCATCAGGGGGTTCGTTCAGCTTACCTGGCCGGTACAAGATATCATAATCATAAGTGGAGAGTTCGATTCTCCACCTCAAGATCTTGTCGTTCTTGATTTTACCCCTCAGCTTGTTATTAAACATAAAAGCGACCGAACGCTGGTCGGTGAGGAGGGTAAATCGTTTGCCTGCCAGGTAGTGCCTCCAGCGTCGTACAGCCTCCACAATCGCCTGGGCCTCCTTCTCGACCGACGAGTGTCGGATCTCAGGGCCCTGTAGGGTCCTTGAGAAGAAGGCCACCGGTCTCCCCTCCTGGTTAAGGGTAGTGGCTAGGGCGAAGTCGGATGCATCGCTCTCCACTTGGAAGGGGATGGACTCATCCACCGCGTGCATTGTGGCCTTAGCAATGTCTCCCTTAATGAGGGAGAAGGCAGCGCACGCTTCCTCCGTAAGGGGGAAGGATGTGGACTTCATGAGGGGTCTGGCTTTGTCCGCATAATTGGGCACCCATTGGGCATAGTAGGCGAAGAGCCCCAGGGTTCTCTTCAGCGCCTTTGGGCAGTGGGGGAGGGGTAACTCCATGAGGGGGCGCATTCTTTCGGGGTCGGGGCCGATGACTCCGTCCTCTACTACGCAGCCGAGGATGGCAAGGCGTGAGGTGTTAAACACACATTTCTCCTTATTGTAGGTGAGGTTCAGCCGTTGGGCCGTACGGAGGAATCTCTCCAGATTAACATCATGGTCCTGCCGGTCGCGGCCGCAGATGGTGACGTTATCTAGATAGGGGAACGTGGCGTGCAGCCCGTTCTGGTCAACCATCCGGTCCATCTCCCTTTGGAAGACCGAAACCCCGTTGGTGACGCCGAAGGGAACCCTAAGGAAGTGGTAGAGGCGGCCATTCGCCTCGAAGGCGGTATACTGGCGGTCCTCAGGGCGGATAGGGAGTTGGTGGTAGGCCGACTTAAGGTCGATGGTAGAGAATACTCGGTATTGTGCAATCTGATTGACCATATCAGATATGCGGGGAAGGGGGTATGTGTCCAGCTGGGTGTACCGGTTTATGGTCTGGCTGTAGTCGATGACCAGGCGGTTTTTATTGCCGGTCTTAACGACCACGACCTGGGCACGCCAGGGGCTGCTGCTCCCCTCGATGATGCCCTCCTTCAGGAGACGCTGCACCTCAGAGCTAATGAAGGCTCTGTCCCCGGCGCTGTACCGCCTGCTCTTGGTAGCGACGGGTTTGCAGTCGGGGGTGAGGTTAGCGAACAGGGAAGGTGGCGGGAACTTGAGGGTGGATAGGCCGCAGGTGTTACGCGGTGGGCGGTTTAAAGGCTGCTGGTTGTCGACTGTGAGTGGGGGGAGGGGTCCGCCGTATGCCAGAGTGACGCTTTGGAGGTGGGATTGGAAGTCCAGCCCTAGTAGGACGGCAGCGCAGAGCTGGGGGAGGACGAGGAGTTTAAAATTTTTATACTCCGTGCCCTTAACCGACAGGGTCACGACACAGTAGCCGCTGATGTCTGTGGCGTGGGACCTCGATGCCATCGAGATCCGGTTGCGCGTTGGCCGGACAGTGAGGGAGTAGTGGCTCACCGTGTCTGGGTGGATGAAACTCTCCGTGCTTCCGCTGTCGAACAGGCAGGTCGTGGCGTGGCCGTTTACTTTGATGTCCATCATGGACTTGGACAGGTGGTGCGGGCGGGCTTGGTCCAGTGTGCGGAGGCTAGTGTGTGGCTCAGCGAGCTGCCGTAGTCTGCGGGTGAGGCGGTGGTCGAGTCCGGAGGCGAGGTGGCGGTCGAGCGTGGAGGGTAAAATGGCGGCGCCCACGAGGTTGGACAAAATGGCGGAGAAGATGGCTGCCCCCACAACTCACATGAGGCACTGCTGGTGTCGGTTGCCTGGATCAAAGATGGCCGCCCCCATGACTCACACGTGGGGATGCTGGCATCTGTGGCCTTGATGGAAGATGGCCGCCCCCACAACTCGCATGAGGCACTGCTGGCCTCTGTTGATCTCTGTTGGCCTCTGCAGGCCTTAGCAAAGTGGCCTTTCTTCAGGCAGTTTGAGCACGTCGCGTTTCTCGCTGGGCAGCGCGCCCTAGGATGTTTCGCCTGGCCGCAGAAGAAGCAGCCGGCGGCCCGATCGCGGGGGTCCGAAGTCGCAGCCGGTACCGGGGGTGGCGGTCCCGATCGGGTCCGGGACGCCGACGCAGAGGTAGGTCCCAGGGGCGGCGCTGCAAGGGGTATCGCGGTCGGGGTCGGTCCCGAGTCCCAGGGTCGCAAATTACTGTACCTGGAGTACGCCTCGAGGTCCCGATGGGCCACTTCTAGGGAGCGAGCGAGGGCTGCAGCTGTGTTCAGGTCAAGGTCCTTTGCTTCAAGAAGTCTTTGCCGTGCGTAGTCGGACCGCAGGCCTTTCACGAAGGCATCGCGGACATTATCTTCAGTATTTTCTGCCGCTGATACCGCTTTAAAGTCACAGTCCCTGCCGAGTGCTTGTAGCGCCCGTAAAAATTCATCTACCGACTCTCCTGGCTGTTGCGGGCGGGATCTTAGGAGGTGTCTGGCATACATGGAGTTTACCGGGCTCCGGTACTGTTGTTTCAGCAGGTTGATGGCGGCTTCGTATGTTTTAAGGTCCCGGATGAGTGCGAATACTTTAGGGCTCACTTGGGCGGTCAGAACTCTTAGCATGGATTTCTGAGGCACGCCGGATTCTCCCAGGTAGGATTCGAAACAGCTCAGCCAGTGTTCGAAGTCGAGGGCTGAGTTTGCTGCCTGTGGGTTTAGATCCAGGTACGGTGGTCGGAGGGCTCGCAGCCAGGCTGGCTGCTGTGGCTGTTGTAGCTGGGCGTCTGGCTGGTCGTTTGACTGCTCAAGTGTCGACATTTTAAAATTTAGCCAATAAAATTGATATACCTATCAATTCATCCAATGAAAAGCGACGAGTTAAGAAAGTAACTATAGGTTTTTATTGGCTAAATAACAGAGCCCACCCTCGTGGGTGATCGGATCCAACAAGGAGGAATACCAGCCAGTCGACCACCTTTATACCTGGGCAGGTAGGTGGAGCCATGGGCGGAGTCAGCAGTGGTCAGCCCAGGTATAACAGCGTGACAAGAGGCGACCTCGTATAGTGATACAACAGTGTGAACAGTGATAACCATAGAGTAACGATATAACAGTGATAACTATAGTGTAACGATAGTGAACGACAAAAGTGGTTTACCACACAGCGCATGTGCTGAAAACCGGCATTTCTGATCTGTCAAGAAAGCTCTTGACAGGTCCTCCGGCTGCCCTGGAGCAGGGTCTCTGCGGGCCGATAGTTCCGCTTTTTGGAGACCCTCCACCTGCAGAAAACACTTACAATTCTTGCGCCTGGTAAAAGCGTAAGGCCTGCTTTCACCAGGATAAGAATTGAAAAAAGTTTTTTTTTAAATTTCCACTGATTTATCATTTAAAAATACTTTAAAAGAAGGTAAGTTTATTTTTAGCCCTGTAAAAAACTTTAATTATTTTTTTGAAAAATTTAAAGTTTTATTTAAAATAGTTAATTTATTGTACTTTCAAGTCATTTTAAAAATGTGATTTAAAAAAAAATGTATTTAAAGTTTTAAGGGGGTGATCTCCATTCATATATTTGTCAGGTCTTCCTGTCAAGTGTATGAAGAGAGATCCCCTTCTTTGATTGGCTCCCCATGGCCCACGTGATCCCAGGGACACTGCAAACTACCTGCGCCTCTGGGATACCTGGGCCCTGCGCACCGGCAGTTTGGGGAGGCCCAGCATCGGAGCTGTGCGCCTCCCGGGAGCCCTCCGGTCTTGGCACAGATTTTTCCAGATCGCGGGAGGCCTGCGATCGAAAAATACGGGCCAAGGTGATGCTGGGCACTTTTGATGTTGACTGGGCAGCTCGGAGAATGACTCGTGTTGATGTACTTATTGATCAAGTTGGTGATGAGCCTACTAGGTATTTGAGCATCCTTGTAGTCATGAGTTGACAACGATCTGACTGCCTGTGGTACTTGACAACCCCCCATGGCTAGCATTGCAGGCAATAGTCCATTGATGAATGATGACATATAATATAATACGCCAGTTAAGTCAGCACCAAATGAGTGTACCCTTTCCTGTATGAATGTAACTGCATGAATAACATAATGCCATGTCAATGCACAGTCTATTTTAATACAGTATTTGCAAAGTACAAACAATCCTATTTCATAAGAACATAAGACGTAGGAGCAGGAGTAGGCCATTTGGCCCCTCGAGCCTGCTCTGCCATTCAATAAGATCGTGGCTGGTCTGATCTTGGCCTCAACTCCACTTCCCTGCCCGCTCCCCATAACCCTCGACTCCCTTATCGTGCAAAAATCTCTCTATCTCCACCTTAAATATATTCAGTGACCCAGCCTCCACAGCTCTCTGGGGAAGAGAATTCCAAAGATTCACAACATTCCTAGAACTACTTCTCCTGAGTGCCAACATATGACTTTCTATTGCCTATTCTACTGCTCCTTCTAAGTGCTATCTGAGGGCCAGGATGGCAGGAAGTGCTTGGCTCCTCATGCTGTACAGAAGGGTCCTGGGCCTGAAGTGGCCCTCATGCATGCCAGCTTGCTCCTGGGCAGCTTGATGTTACCTCCTAATTTCCACTGGTGTAGCAGGGTGAGAAATTTACCTCCTTAAAATTTACAGGCAGGGAACAGAGCGCAATCTAACACAAGAGATGGATTGCAAAAGCAAAATACTGCGGATGCTGGAAATCTGAAATAAAAACAGAAAATGCTGGAAATACTCCGCAGGTCGGGCAGCACCTGTGGAGAGAGACAGAGTTAACATTTCAGCTCGATGACCTTTCATCAGATGGACTGCAAACCCATTTTAAAAAATGAGGGGTAATTTTCCGACTTCATTCCACCAATTGGGAGCATTGTCCACCGACAACACAGGTCAGAAATTTGAGAATGCACAGCCTACGATTTTAAGATGAAGAATTCTCTATCAGCTGTCAAAGTCTGATAATGATCCCAATGCAGCCACATACACACTTAAACAAAGTACCAGGTTACATTTTTAAACCAAACTGAGTATTGATCGGATTATTGGAGATTTAGCAGGTCAGTTTCTTTTGCGGTATTTTTGTTGTTGCAGTTTTCCATGCATTTTCTCCCAGTGTTGTTGCAAGAACAGAGAATACGACCTCTACCTCCCTCTCCTCCCACCTTCCTGGAATAAGAAATATGAACACGACGTGCTCCAGGACCAGGAGGATTCACACCCTCTGCACGGTTGCTGGTCGCAGCCTCCGCGGCGCTGTTTGTTTCTCCCAGCGACAGTGGTGAAGGGGGCGGAAGCGGCGTTGGGAAAGTGACCTGGTGAGGATTACACTCTTGTGAGGTGGGGTCGAGGTAAAGGCTCGGAGTAAGTTGGACCGAACTGTGACCACTGCCGGTGACTACAGAAAGGCTGTGTGAGTGTGAGACAGGCGCCAACACACTGGGCATTGCACCGAGCAACAGACTCAAGAGCAGTAACTTTAAAATAATACAAACAAGCATGATTTTAATCGAATGTAAAATATCTTTGCAGTTTTTTTTGGCTACATTAGACATTGTTTACACCGTGACTTTGTGAAAATAGTTTTGAATTTTCAACTCGACCGTCGAAATATTTTTAGTTTCGATTTCGTTCCTTGGTTGTAATTGGCCAATGGCGCACGCAGAATCACAACATCGCAGAATGAGACAGCACAGAAGGAGCCCATTCGGCCCATCGTGTCTGTGCTGGCTCTTTGCAAGAGCTCTAGTTCGTCCCACTCTCCTGCACATTCCACATAGCCCTGTAAAAGTCCCCCCCCCCAAATACTTAAAGTCTGACCCTTAAATAATATGTAAAATTCACACTTTAAGAGCAATTCTGATGTAAACTAACCGGTTAGTCCACAGCGTTTGCAGTTTTCTTGCCAAGGTTTAATGAAAGATTCACCAGTAAACAAAATGTACCCAAACCAGTGATGAGATAATGGACCTTGTATCAATAAGAAAGAAAGACTTGCATTTATATAGCGTCTTTCACGACCACCGGACGTTCCAAAGTGCTTTACAGCCAATGAATTACTTTTGAAGTGTAGCCACTGTTGTAATCACAGAATCACAGAATCACAGAAACCCCACAGTGCAGATAGAGGCCATTTCGGCCCATCGAGCCTGCACCGACACATATCCCACCCAATCCCCATAACCCCTACACCAACACATATCCCACCCTATCCCCGTAAACCCAAGTATTTAACCCCCCTAACACTAAGGGTCAATTTATCATGGCCAATCAACCTAACCCGCACATCTTTGGACTGTGGGAGGAAACCGGAGCACCCGGAGGAAACCCACGCAAACACGGGGAGAATGTGCAAACTCCACACAGACAGTCACCCGAGGCCGGATTCGAACCCGGGTCCCTGGCGCTGTGAGGCAACAGTGCTAACCACTATGCCACCGTGCTGCCCTAATGTAGGAAACGCAGCAGCCAATTTGCGCACAGCAAGCTCCCACAAACAGCAATGTGATAATGACCAGATAATCTGTTTTAGTGATGTTGATTGAGGGATAAATATGGGCCAGGACACTGGGGATTAAACCCCCCTTCGAAATAGTGCCATGGGATCTTTTACATCCACCTGAGAGAGCAGACAGGGCCTCGGTTTAATGTCTCATCTGAAGGACGGCACCTCCAACAATGCAGCACTCCCTCAGCACTGCACTGGAGTGTCAGCCTAGCTTTATGTGCTCAAGTCCCTGGAGTGGGACTTGAACCCACAACCTTTTGACTCAGAGGTGAGTGTGCTACCCACTTTTTATTTTTTATTTTGGAAACAGAAAAATAGGAGCAGGAGTAGGCCATTCGGCCCTTCGAGCCTGCTCCGCCATTCAATATGATCATGGCTGATTCTCTATCTCAATACCATATTCCCACTTTCTCCCCATACCCCTTGATGCCTTTTGTGTCTAGAAATCTATCTATCTCCTTCTTAAATATATTCAGTGACTTGGTCTCCACAGCCTTCTGTGGTAGAGAATTCCACAGGTTCACCACCCTCTTGAGTGAAGAAATTTCTCCTCCTCTCAGTCCTAAATGTCCTACCTCATATCCTGAGACTGTGACCCCTCGTTCTGGACACCCCAGCTAGGGGAAATATCCTCCCTGCATCCAGTCTGTCTAGCCCTGTCAGAATTTTATAAGTTTCAATGAGATCCCCGCTCATTCTTCTAAACTCTAGTGAATACAGGCCTAGTCGACCCAATCTCTCCTCATACGACAGTCCTGATATCCCAGGAATCAGTCTGGTGAACCTTCGCTGCACTCCCTCTATGGCAAGTATATCCTTTCTTAGGTAAGGAGACCAACACTACACACAGTACTCCAGGTGTGGTCTCATCAAGGCCCTGTACAACTGTAGTAAGACACCCTTGCTCCTGTACTCACATCCTCTTGCAATGAATGCCAACATACCATTTGCCTTCCTAACTGCTTGCATGTTTGCTTTCAGTGACTGGTGTACAAGGACACCCAGGTCCCTTTGTACATCAGCATTTCCCAATCTCAACATTTAAATAATACTCTACCTTTCTGTTTTTCCTACCGAAGTGGATAACTTCACATTTATCCACGTTGTACTTCATTTGCCATGTATTTGCCCACTCACTCAACTTGTCTAAATCGCCTTGAAGCCTCTTTGCATCCTCCTCACAACTCCCAATCCCACCTAGTTTTGTGTCATTGGCAAACTTGGAAATATTACATTTGGTTCCCTCATCCAAATCATTGATATATATTGTGAACAGCTGGGGCCCAAGCGCTGATCCCTGCGGTACCCCACTAGTCACCGCCTGCCACCCCGAAAAAGACCCATTTATTCCTACACTCTGTTAACCAATTTTCAATCCATGCCAGTATATTACCCCCAATTCCATGTGTTTTAATTTTGCACACTAACCTCTTATGTGGGACGTTATCAAAGGCCTTCTGAAAATCCAAATACACCACATCCACTGGATATCCCTTATCCTACCAGTTACATCTTCAAAAAACTCCAGTAGGTTTGTCAAACATGATTTCCCTTTCATAAATCCATGTTGATTCTGTCTAATCCCATTGATATTTTCTAAGTGTCCTGTTATCGCATCCTTTATAATAGACTCTAGCATTTTCCCTACTACTGACGTTAGGCTAACTGGTCTGTAGTTCCCTGTTTTCTCTCCCTCCTTGTTTAAATAGTGGGGTTACATTTGCCACCCTCCAATCTGCAGGAACTGTTCCATAATCTATAGAACTTTGGAAGATGACAACCAATGCATCCACTATTTCTATGGCTACCTCTTAGTACTCTGGGATGCAGATTATCAGGCTCTGGGGATTTATCAGCTTTCAGTCCCATTAATTTCTCCAACACTTTTTTTACTAATACTAATTTCCTTTAATTCCTCCTTCTCGCTAGACCCTTGGTTCCCTAGCATTTCTGGGAAGTTATTTGTGTCCTCTTCCGTGAAGACAGAACCAAAGTATTTGTTTAATTGCTCTGCCATTTCCTTGTCCCCCATTATAAATTCTCTTGTTTCTGACTAAGGGACTTGCATTTGCCTTCACTAATCTTTTTCTTTTTACATACTTGTAGAAGTTTTTACAGTTCGCTTTTATGTTCCTTGCAAGTTTACTCTCATTTTTCCCCTCTTAATCAATCTCTTGGGTCCTTTTTGCTGAACTCTAAACTGCTCCCAATCCTCAGGCTTGCTACTTTTTCTGGCAACTTTATATGACTCCTCTTTGGATCTAATACTATCCTTCATTTCCTTTGTTAGCCATGGTTGGGCCGCTTTTCCTTTTGTGTTTTTGCGCCAGAAAGGAATGTATAACTGTTGTAATTCATACATTCGTTCCTTAAATGTTAGCCATTGCCTATCCTCCATCATGCCTTTTAATGAAACTCCCCAATCTTATTATTTATTAAACATTAAAAACATTTACAACATCGTGATCATTCCATTGTATCATACAAATCCATTCCGTCGCTCTGCACAGCCATTCCTCCACCACATATTAATATCAAAACTTGAAGTTTAATTTGTCTTAACATACTAATCTATTGTACTTTAAAAACTGATCAGTAATCATGGCTCCGAATAAGGGAAGTGTGCCTGATAATCCCCACATTTAATTGCCGGCCCTTCCCTTCTCTCATGCTCCATCCCAACTTTTTGAGCAGCTGTTGCTTTCTCCTGCAGCCTCCGACTCTTTTTCACCTCCTGTTTGAACCTTCCCTGCTGTTTCAGCCTCTTCCTTACATTAGGTTTGGGCCGAGGAGCTGCCCCTTCTCCCTCCTTCTGCCCCTCACTAACCTTTCCCTTTCCACATGATGCCATCCCACCCCCCACTTCCATGTCTCTGTCCCCCTCTGACTCCTCACTCTCCGAGCTCTTCTGTAACCTCCCGTCCCTGCTCCCTGTCAGATACATAATCTCCCTTAGAGAGTCTTCCTGCTATCACAATTTCTCCAGTAGTGTCACTCCCTTCAGCCTCATCTCCACTGCTGACCCTTGCTCCCCGTTTCTTCGCTCTGTGGGTCAATGGTGCATCTTCACCTATCTTGCTCCCTTCTGGCGTCTTTGTCTCCCTACTCCTGTCCTGCTGCCCGTTTAAGGCTCCTGCCTCTTTTACCCTCCTTGTCTTGCCCCCTCCTGCTCCCCGAGATGTCTGACTCCCCGTCTTTATTGGAGTACTTGCCACTTACCCCGCCCCCGCTTCCTCTCCCCCCCGTGGACACCAGATTCTTTAGGGAGAGCCGAGTCATATTATGGCTTGACTCTGCCCTCGACCCGTGCTGCCTGCTGCTGTCTTTGACCTTTTCCACCGTACTTGGTATGTTTTCCACTATTTCCATCCTGTTCTCTTTGCAATTTTCTGCCTCTTCCTGCGCTCTTTTCTTCTATTCATCGGCTGTGTCATCCGCCTGCTCCGCTCCTCCAGCCGCTCCACTCACACCTCCTGCTCCTTCTCCTCCTCCCATCTCCTCGTCACTCAAGGGGCTTCCTTCTGCCACACACTCTCAGCGGGTAGGGCCTTTCTGACACACCCCACAGCCCTCCGCCTTGCAGTTCCGAGTGATATGTCCAGACTCTCCGCGGTTATAATAGTACAAGTCTGGACAGCTTCTTCCAAGATAGTCCTGTCCAAGACAATAATAACAAACCTTCACCTGGTTATCATGCAGTACCAGAAGTACTGCACCCCTTCCATTGTCTCGAATTTCATGCTATATGGCAATGACTTCACCCCCTCTGGGAACCGCACCTTTACATAACAGGTTCCATCTGCTACCCGCAATAAAGGTATCTGCTCTTTATTGCTGAGCAAATTTTAATGTCCCACAACTCCCAACTTTTTTATTAGCACATCGTCCTCAATATAAACCGGCAGTTTTAAGAATGAGACCAGCACCTCTTCAGAATCCAAGAACTTATCTCCAACCTTCAAACTCAGTAAAAGTCTTTCCACTTCCTCTCGGCCACTGACCGTCACCTCATTCGGCTTTGGTCGGCAGGCAAAGCAGCTTCCCTCGCTGCAGTCCTCGTACCGCCTGGATAATATCTCAAGCTCGTATCTCCTTATCCTCGCACTGAACCACCACCATGTTTTCTTTTCCAAACCTCCCGGGGTCCCGGCCCAAATCTTTGGGCCTTTTTTTCTACCTTCCCCCAACATTTTCTCCCCTGATTAAATTCATCTTGGGAACTCCGGGCCCTTCAGCAGCCATCGGGCTGCTGTTTAAGGACCAGAAAGGCCCTAAAACCTGAAAAAAAAACCGCCATCAACTTTTTACAAACTCACTCCAACTCCCTGCAGTAATCAAGCACCCAGCAGCACCTGCTCGCTCCTAGCCCCTCCCACCGAGAGAGTGCTACCCACTGACACACTTTAGATAAGAAGGACATGAAGCACCTGAAGAGTTTTTAATGTATTGGTGTATAATTTTCCTTAATGTATTGACCGCAGTGTCTTGGAATAAAGGCAACAATTTCAAATATGGAAAACCTGGAATCATTTAAGAAACAATTGGATGCTGCAATGGGGGAACTTGAATCATTCTGGATGATCATGCAAAATGATTTTGTGACAGTTGAGACTCAATTTTAACATGAGAAAGAAGTTTTGTCCATACTTGTACAATAAATGCTTCCCAGCCACTGCCTTTCCAGCTATCTTTGGAAGCTATCTAGAGGGTTTTTTTTAAATTTGTTTATGGGATGTGAGCGTGCCCATCCCTGTGTGCCGTTGAGAAGGTGGATGGCTGCAGTCCGGGTGGTGAAGGTACTCCCACAGTGCTGTTAGGTAGGGAGTTCCAGGATTTTGACCCAGCGACGATGAAGGATCGGCGATATACTTCTAAGTCAGGATGGTGTGTGACTTGAAGGGGAACTTGGAGGTGGTGGTGTTCCCATGCGCCTGCTGCCCTTGTCCTTCTAGGTGGAAGAGGTCGCGGGTTTGGGAGGTGCTGCCGAAGAAACCTTGGCAAGTTGCAGCACCCTCCCAGCAGGGTGTTATAAAGGGGATTTTTTGTGAGGTCTATTAATAAGGAAACTAAAAATGATGCATGTTATGTGTCTTATAGACAAAGCCTAGTGTACAATAAACAATTCGGTGTACAAATCAAATGTTCCTAAATCTTTTCAGTTGTAGGTATAACGATAATTTGCATTTATATAGTACCCTTAATGTAGCCAAATGTCCCAAGCCACTAAAACAGTTTGGCATTAGAGCCAAGAAGGATTAGGAGGGACATTAGAGGAGGTGGCCAAAGGCATCATCAAAAAGAGAGGTTTTAAGGAGGATTTTGAAGATGGAGTGAGATGTAGCAAGACAGAGGGGGTTTAGGGAGGGAGTTCCAGAGTGTGGGGCAATATGACTGAAGGTTCTGCCACTGGTGGTAGACTGGAGAGGAGGGGAAATGTGCAGCGACCAACACTGGAAGAGTGACGGATGTGTAGGACAAGAGGAGGTTGTAATGGTAGGCATGGACGAGACCATGGAGGGGTTTGAAGCGGAGGATGAGCTAGTGGAGTTTGGGAATGATCAGGGTGATGGGTGAGCAGGATCTTGTAGGTGGCAGAGTCTTGTATGAATTGGGGTTATTGTAGCGTGGAGGAAAGTGAGGAGGGTGTTGGAAAGTCTGGAGGTGACAAAGATGTGAATGAGAGTTTCAGAGGCACTGGTGGTGAGGTGAGGGGGGTGCGGTGTTGGAGATGTTTAGGAGGTGGAAGTAGACCGTCTTAGTGATGGACTGGATGCCAGGTTTCAAACCCGGCTCAGCTGAGCAGGATTGAGGTTGCACACCATCAGGTTGAACGGACATCCATGAAGGGATTGGGGTCTAGGGAGTGGATTGTCTGCTTGTGGTGTAATAAGATGGCTTCAGAAAAAGTCTGGCCGATCCACAATTTGATGCCCGGCATGACAGCCAAGATACAAAATCAAGTTGTGTATTGCAAGTTCAGAACAAATATGTTCCCACAAAGAAAAAGGGTGGAATTCCTAAATCTAGAGCCCCTGAATGTCAAGGGGCATACAGGCTAGGATAAGGCAAAAAAGTGCAGGGGTGAAATTAAAAAGGATGTTAGGAAAGCAGAGAGAGTGCACAAAAGAATATTGGCAAGTAACATAAAGGAAAACCCAAAGATGTTTTATAAATACATAAAGAGCAAGAGGATAACTAAGGAAAGAGTAGGGCCAATTAGAGACCAAAAAAGTGACTTGTGTGTGGAGGCGGAAGACGTGGGTATGGTTCTTAATAAATACTTTGCGTCTGTCTTCACAAAAGAGAGGGACAATGCAGACATTGTAGATAAGGAGGAGGAGTATAAAATATTAGATGAGATAAACATAGTGAGAGAGGAAGTATTAAGGGGTTTAGCGTCTTTGAAAGTAGATAAATAACCAGGCCCGGAGGAAATGTATCCCAGGCTGTTAAGAGAAGCAAGGGAGGAAATAGCAGAGGCTCTGACCATCATTTTCCAATCCTCTCTGGCTACAGATGTGGTGCTGGAGGACTGCTAACATTGTACCATTGTTTAAAAAGGGAGAAAGGGATAGACCGAGTAATTACAGGCCAGTCAGCCTAACCTCAGTGGTCGACAAATTATTGGAAAAAATTCTGAGGGACAGGATAAATCTTCATTTAGAAAGACACGGATTAATCAAGGACAGTCAGCATGGATTTGTTAAGGGAAGATCGTGTCTGACTAACTTGATTCAATTTTTTGAGGAGGTAACGAGGAGGGTCGATGAGGGCAGCACATTTGATGTAGTCTACATGGATTTTAGCAAGGCTTTTGATAAGGTCCCACATGGCAGACTGGTCAGAAAAGTAAAAGCCCATGGGATCCAAGGGAAAGTGACAAGTTAGATCCAAAATTGGCTCAGTGGCAGGAAGCAAAGGGAAATGATCGACTGATGTTTTTGTGACTGGAAGGCTGTTTTCAGTGAGGTTCCGCAGGGCTCAGTACTGGGTCCCTTGCTTTTTGTGGTATATATCATTGACTTAGACTTCAATGTAGGGGGCATGTTGCAGATGATACAAAAATTGTCCGTGTGGTTGATAGTGAGGAAGAAAGCTTTGGACTGCAGGAAGATATCAATGGACCGGTCAGGTGGGCAGAACAGTGGCAAATGGAGTTCAATCCAGAGAAGTGTGAGGTAATGCATTTGGGGAGGGCTAACAAGGCAAGGGAGTACGCAAGAAATGGTAGGATACTGAGAAGTGTAGAAGAACCAAGAGATCTTGGAGTGCATGTCCACAGATCCTTGAAGGTAGCAGGACAGGTAGATAAGGTGGTTAAGAGGCATACGGGATACTTTCCTTTATTAGCCAAGGCATAGAATATAAGAGCAGGGAGGTTATGCTTGAACTGTATAAAACACTAGTTAGGCCACAGCTAGAGTACTGTGTACAGTCCTGGTTACCATATTACAAGAAAGATGTGATTGCACTAGAGAGGGTACAGAGGAGATGTACGAGGATGTTGCCAGCACTGGAGAATTTTAGTTATGAGGAAAGATCGGATAGGCTGGGGTTGTTTTCTTTGGAACAGAGGAGGCTGAGGGGCGATTTAATTGAGGTGTATAAAATTATGAGGGACCTAGATAGAGTGGATAGGAAGGACCTATTTCCCTGAGCAGAGAGGCCAATAACCAGGGGGCATAGATTTAAAGTCTTTGGTAGAAGGATTAGAGGGGAGTTGAGGAGAAGTTTTTTCACCCAGAGGGTGGTGGGGGTCTGAAACTCACTGCCTGAAAGGGTGGTAGAGGCAGAAACCCTCATCACATTGGATATGCATTTGAAGTGCCGTAACCTACAAGGCTGGAAGGTGGGATTAGGCTGGATAGCTGTTTTTCAGCCGGCACAGACACAATAGGCCAAATAGCTGCCTTCTGTGCCATAAATTTCTATGATTCTATGATTGCTAGCATAGTTAAGAAAGCTGACCATGTTTATGGATAACATCGCAGCATAAACCACACAGGTAAAAGGTATCCTTTTGAATCATGATACAGAAATATCTAACTTTTTTCATCTTCTGTGGTTAGTTTTTGGTCACAAATCTGACTCTATGTATCGTAGTGAAATTCGGCTTCTTGTACCTTTGCAGGTGTCCCAAACCCTGTAGAAAATGGAATCAAACTGGGCAGAGAGGACCATTGTTGTATCCGGCATTCCTGAGGGTATTCTTTCCAACACTAGAATGATTGACAAACTCACCATTCACTTTTTGAGGTCGAGGAATGGCGGTGGTGAGGTGGAAAACGTCATCTATCCAGTCGATGCCACTGGCATGGCTTACATCACATTCGAAAAGGGGGAAGGTAAATTTCCAAAACCATGAACCAATGGAAATGTTATCAATGTGTGGCGATCTTTGCAAGAACATGGCAAATGGAATATAATGTGGAAAAATGTGAAGTTATCCACTTTGGTAGGAAAAATAGAAAAGCAGAGTCTTTTTAAATGGTGAGAGATTGGGAAATGTTGGTGTTCAGAGGGACCTGGGTGTCCTTGTACATGAATCACTGAAAGTTAACATGCAGGTACAGCAAGCAATTAGGAAAGCAAATGGTATGTTGGCCTTTATTATAAGAGGATTTGAGTATAAGAGTAAAGTTGTCTTACTGCAATTATATAGGGCCCTGGTGAGACCACACCTGGAATATTGTGTACAGTTTTGGTCTCCTTACCTACGGAAGGATATACCTGACTTAGAGGGAGTGCAACAAAGGTTCACCAGACTGATTCCTGGGGTGGGGGGATTGTCCTATGAGGACTGATTGAGCAAACGAGGCCTATATTCTCTAGAGTTTAGAAGAATGAGAGGTGATCTCGTTGAAACATACAAAATTCTTACAGGGCTTGACAGGGTAGATGCAGGGAGGATGTTTCCCCTGGCTGGGGAATCTAGAACCAGGGGTTGCAGTCTCAGAATAAGGGGTCGGCTATTTAGGACTGATGAGGAAAAATTTCTTCGCTCAGAGGGTGGTGAATCTTTGGAATTCTCTACCCCAGAGGGCTGTGGAGGCTCAGTCGTTGAGTATATTCAAGACAGAGATCGATAGATTTTTGGATATTAAAGGAATCAAGGGATATAAGGATAGTGCAGGAAAGTGGAGTTGAGGTAGAAGATCAGCCATGATCTTATTGAATGGCAGAGCAGGTTCGAAGGGCCAAATGGCCTACTCCTGCTCCTATTTCTTGTGTTCTTTACCTCATGAACACGTCTCAAAATACCAATGGATTTTCTGTGGTGTTGCCCACAGAAAGTTAGGACAAAATAAGTTTTCCTCAGAGTACATTAGTGATGCTATAGGTATGGGGACCTGCTGCTTTTGGAGTTTCTGAAGCTCCATCTAGTGATAGAAGGGTGCAGCTGTAGCTGTACGCGTTGCCTATGTGTCACAGAATGGCGATGCCAAAATAAGGAGTGTGTGACATACATTGCAAATTTAATATGTTATAGATTAGGCCACACCAGATTGAATTAGAAAATGTATGTGTTCTATCATTGCATTTGGAGAGAAAGGCAGGCCAGACCGTTGTGTTCTGGGAAATGCTGTATTCAAAGTCTATTGCTTCTCATCCTTATGGTCTCACTACAGTGACACCTTTACTAAGATAACTGTTAGTTTTTTTTGGCCCTTGCTCTATGATCCTTCCGCTAGATATTTTTCTTGGGGTCAACATCTCGGGCAACTCCTTTGCTCCCTATGACTCAGAGTAGGCCTTTACCTGCTCAATATCTAGGTAATTTGTAGCCTGCCCATGGGTTTTAACCAGAGAACTCGCACTGTATTTTTGCTTACTTTATATAACATGTGCCCTGACATGATCTTCCTGATCTGTAGGGCATATAGGCTGCAAAAAAAATATGAATTATTTGAATCTACATGAAAACCTCTTCAAAGAAAATGTTAGGGGTTATTTTGGTGAGAGGGTGAAAACAGGCACTAAATGGGTGTTGTGCTAATAAGACTAGCCTGTTTGAATGTCTGGATTTAGCACGCAATTTTGGTCCTAATTGCTGATTACAGAAACTCTCGATTTACCGGCACCTAAATAACCGGAAATCTCGGTTAACCAGCAAAATTCAGGAGTAGGTTCAGGTAAGTTTTACTTCATATTACTGGCCGTTCCGCGATCTGTTGCTGTGCAATCGGGTGTGGCTGCAGCTGTTGCTAAGCAACAGGGACGCTTGGATCTTGTGGCCATTGTTCCTGCACCTGTTGTTAAGCAACAGGGAAGCCTGGGTTTGTTGCTGGTACCTTTTACTATACCTCTCTGTAATCCAGACTTTTTGATAAACCGGCACCCTGCCGGTCCCGTCGGTGCCGGATAAAAAAAGAGTTTCCTGTACCATAATTTGAACTTGCCTGAAGGCACCAAATCAGACACCTGCAGGTTTAGCACTCCAGTGCTGATTAGACGCAATTTTCGTAGAGCAGTATATGTGGGCTCCACGCGCTCACCTCCACTGATGGTGTGGAGTGGGCTGGCTG
Source organism: Somniosus microcephalus (assembly GCF_052327205.1). Lineage (NCBI taxonomy): Eukaryota > Metazoa > Chordata > Chondrichthyes > Squaliformes > Somniosidae > Somniosus > Somniosus microcephalus. Next base: position 310,355,714 of record NC_140990.1, on the reverse strand, counting down.
GCACACAGCAGCAGGTTTCAGGATGGCTCAGGGACCGACTGAGGGCGCAGAGGTTCTTGGACCCGACACTGGAGGTCCTGGTGGAGGAGGTCCAGAGGAGGAGGGATGTCCTGTACCCGCAGGGGGGAATGGAGTCCACCTCGCCCTCCTGCCCCTCTCTGCTGCAGCAGCTGGTGCTGCTCTGCCTTGCCCCGTCTCCTCCTCCTGCAGACCAGGGGGGACCCCTAGCAAGATGCCAGTGACCGAGCACCCACTTTGTCCTGGTGACTCCTATAAGGTGTCCCAACAAGTAGAGTAGCACAGCACTTACTTTTTTTAGGTGAAGTCCTCAGAATTTCCAGAATAAATGTTGATAGAGTGTTTAAGTCTTGATAAAGTGTCCCAGAAAGTCTCCCGATGTGTTTCAAAAGTCCTCTTCAAACCTCCAGCAGCAAGTGAAGAGTAAAAGGTGATATATGTACCTTTTAGTGCTCAATTCTCAGCAATGACTTGTTTAGTCTCAATCAGCTGGTCGCTGTTAGGAGAGGTCATTAAATGAAGTGTTATCCACCAAAATGGCGTGCAACCTCTTTAATGAGCGTTAGCAGGCAATTTAATTGTCAATCAATCCCTTAACGATCCTCCAGGCGGCCGATACTGGTGCTGGCTTCAACTCCTTTATCAAGATGGCATCTTGCGCTAAACGCGAGCTAAACTGGCGTTGCAGCTTAAGACTCCATCTTGACCACCTCTTTACCTCTTTAGCGCCTAAAGTATTGGGCCAAAATTGCCCTTGTAATCTTCTAATACTGTTGAAATAAAATTGTGACCTTTCGAGGACTATTTATTAATAGTAAAAACTTGTTTTTCAAGTTGTGGAGAGCGTGCTGCGACAGAAGGAGCAAGTGCTTGAAGACAAACAGCTTCCAGTGAAATATCCACTGAAAATTTCACAGTACAGTGTGGCTGTAAGTTTGTGCTATTAAATGTGCTCCGTGACCCACATTGGCTCCCAGTCCACCAACGCCTCCATTTTAAAATTTTCATCCTTGTTTTTAAATCCCTCCATGGCCTCGCCCCTCCCTATCTCTGTAACCTCCTCCAGCTCTACAACCCTCTTTGCGTTCCTCCAAATCTGGCATTTTGTGCATGCTCCACTCCCTTCACCCCACCATTGGTGGCCGTGCTATCAGTATTCTAGGCCCTAAGCTCTGGAATTCCCTTCCTAAACCTCTCCACCTCACTCTCCTTTAAGACTTTCCTTAAAACCTACCTCTTTGACGAAGCTTTTAGTCACCCATTCCTATAATTCCTTCTTTGACTCTGTGTCAATATTTGACTGATTACGCTCATGTGAAGCGCCTTGGGATGTTTTCCTACATTAAAGGCACTATGTAAAGGCAAGTTGTTGTTGAATATTTAACACCATAAACTAAACAGAGCTGCTTTTAGTTTGGTTGCAGAGCCCTAATGGCATAAAGTGTAAAGTAAGTAAGGGAAATTATTTACAAACTTAAATTAAGCCTGATTGCAATTGTCTTTAGAGAATTGTACCAAAAGATGGTGTTATATGGTTTTGATGCTGCTTCATGGTTTTGCGTGTCAGGACCTCTGATATAATCACAGAAATCACAGAAACCCCACAATGCATAAAAGGAAATCTAAAAAGGTGACTCAACCGTGGATAACAGGGGAAATTAGAGACAGCATAAAATCCAAAGATAGGGCGTATAAAATAGCCAAAAAAAGCGCCAGAGCGGAAGATTGGGAACAGTTTAAGATAGAGCAAAGGAGGGCAAAGGGCATGATCAAGAGGGGCAAAATAGCTTACGAAAACAAGCTGGCGGAAAATATAAAAACTAACTCCAAAAGCTTTTATAAATATATCAAAAGAAAAGACTGGTGAAAACCAAAGTTGGTCCATTGCAGTCAGATACGGGGGAATATATAATGGGAAATAAGGAAATGGCAGATCAACTAAATGCATACTTTGGGTCAGTCTTTACGAAGGAAGACACAAAAAACCTCCCTGGGATATCGGGAAAAATAGGGACATTGGCAAAGGAGGAACTGACGCAAATCAATATCTCTAAGGATATGGTGTTAAGGAAGCTAAAGGGATTGAAGGTGGACAAATCCCCAGGGCCTGATAACATGCATCCTAGGGTACTGAAGGAGGTGGCCCTAGAGATAGCGGATGCACTAAGGATGATTTTTCAGAATTCATTAGACTCGGGAACAGTGCCCATGGATTGGAGGGTAGCTAACGTTACCCCACTATTCAAAAAGGGGGGTAGGGAAAAAGCAGGTAATTACAGACCTGTAAGCCTTACATCAGTTGTGGGCAAAATGCTGGAGTCCATCATTAAGGATGAAATAGCGGAGCACTTAGCAAATGGGGACAGGATAGGACAGAGTCAACATGGATTTACAAAGGGTAAATCGTGCTTGACTAATCTATTGGAATTTTTTGAGGGAGTAACTGGTAGAATAGATGGGGGAGAGCCAGTAGATGTGGTGTACCTGGACTTCCAAAAGGCCTTCGATAAGGTCCCACATAAAAGATTAGCATGGAAAATTGAGGCTCATGGGATAAAGGGGAAAGTTTTGGCGTGGATAGGGAACTGGCTGTCAGATAGAAAACAGAGAGTTGGAATAAACGGCTCATTTTCTGAATGGCAGGCAGTAACAAGTGGGGTACCACAGGGATCTGTCCTGGGCCCCCAGCTGTTCACAATTTACATTAATGACCTGGATCAGGGAGTCGGATGCAGCATTTCCAAATTTGCAGACGACACTAAACTAGGAGGGGGGGTGGGCTCAGAGGAAGAGACCAGGAAGCTCCAGAGCGATTTGGACAGACTGGGCGATTGGGCGGATAAATGGCAGATGCACTATAATGTGGACAAGTGCGAAGTTATCCACCTTGGGTGCAGGAACGGGAGGGCAAATTATTATTTAAATGGCAATAGATTGGGAGAGGGGGAAGTACAGAGAGACCTGGGTGTTCTTGTACACCAGTCACTGAAGGCGAGCATGCAGGTGCAACAGGCGGTCAAGAAGGCAAACGGTATGCTGGCCTTCATAGCAAAAGGGTTAGAATACAGGAACAGGGATACCTTGCTGCAGCTGTACAGGGCACTGGTGAGACCACACCTCGAGTACTGTGTACAGTTTTGGTCGCCTCATCTGAGGAAGGATGTTCTTGCCATGGAGGGGGTGCAGCGGCGATTCACCAGGCTGATACCAGGAATGGCGGGAATGACCTATGAGGAGAGACTATGTAGTTTAGGGATGTACACACTGGAGTTTAGAAGATTGAGAGGGGACCTCATAGAAGTGTATAAAATTCTGACAGGTCTAGACAGACTGGATGCAGAAGGAATGTTTCCCTTGGCGGGTGAGAACAGAACTAGAGGACATAATTTAAGGATAAGGGCTAAACCATTTAGGACAGAGATGAGGGGGAATTTCTTCACTCAGAGAGTGGTGAACCTGTGGAACTCATTGCCACAGAGGGCAGTGTACGCCAGCTCATTAAATATATTTAAGAGGGAATTAGATATATTTCTACGGGCAAAAGGGGTTAAGGGTTACGGAGAGAAGGCGGGGACGGGATACTGAATTAAAGGATCAGCCATGATCTCATTAAATGGCGGAGCAGGCACGAAGGGCCGAATGGCCTACTCCTGCTCCTATCTTCTATGTATCTATGTAATGCAGATAGAGGCCATTTCGGCCCATCGAGCCTGCACCGACACATATCCCACCTGATCCCTGTAACCCCTACACCAACACATATCCCACCCTATCCCCGTAACCCCACGTATTTAATCCCCCTAACACTAAGGGTCAATTTATCATAGCCAATCAACCTAACCCGCACATCTTTGGACTGTGGGAGGAAACCGGAGCACCCGGAGGAAACCCACGCAAACACGGGGAGAATGTGCAAACTCCACACAGACAGTCACCCGAGGCCGGATTTGAACCCGGGTCCCTGGCGCTGTGAGGCAACAGTGCTAACCACTATGCCACCGTGCTGCCTAATGTACACTTTTATGGCACACTTTATCAGAGGAATTTTCCTTTTAAAAATAAAAATCACTAAAACATTCTTTTGTACATCTCCCAGCCAGTATTACAGGATGAGTCTGCTACATTGTTTACTTCAGTTATCTCCTGACTCTTTGTCGTTTATTGGCCTGGAATTTCCAAAGTGGGTGCATCTGAAAATGCGCCCTTTCTGTCGATGTCAAGTTACACTCAAATTTCCTGCCAAACTCAATAGAATGCACCCAAATGTAAAATGGGTGTAAATCAGCATAAACAATCAGGGCCCAAGGAAAGTGCAAAACTCGTGCCATATATCTTTACATACGAAAATTAAAGTTTCAGCTCTTTCAGCCATCACTCAGGCACAGTATGTTTAAGAACTTGTCTTCAGGGAAGCTTTTCAATTTTTAATGCGACTCATAATTATGTCATAAAATACATTAAAAAAATACCAAGCAGGTCTCGGTGAGAATGAATAAAAAAAAACGACACAAAACATTGCGATAAAACACCAGAAAAATGACTGCTTCCTGCTGCTCCTGAAAACCTGGTCACAATTTTAAGCGAGCCTCTGAGCGAGCGCACTTGCAGAAAATGGGTATATGAGGCTCTGTACCATGGGGTGAGGCCAGTTTTATGGGCAGAGAGATCGATAGACGGCCGTCATAGATCGAGCAAGTTTGGGCATATTGGCCCAGAAATTCGGGTCGGAGGATTCCCGCGGATTCAACCCTCCAACCTGCACTTACCTAGCGCGCCAGCCGTTGAGCTGTGGGCCCGCATGGGATTCCGATCCTGGGCCTCCTCCAACTGCCGGTGCGCAGTGCTTGCGTATCCCAGGGGCGCAGTTAGTTCGATGCGTCCCCTGGGATCACGTGGGCCATGGAGAGCCAATGGTAGCAGGGAATGCTTCATTCATAAGTTTGACAGGAAGAGCTGTCATAAACTATATCATAATCATAATCAACTTTATTGTCATTGTTAGTGCACAAGTGCAGTACAACGAAATGTAGGCTTGCGGCTCCCGAGAGTGTACATTTAGATTAAGACATTTAAACATTCAACATTCATTTGGCTTGTAATACATTAACATAAACATAATAAAGTGCATTGGCAGATGTGCAGGCTTTATAGTTTATTTGTAGAGTTCAGTAGGATGACAGCCCTGGGAAAGAAGCTGTTCCTAAATCTGGTCGTTCGGGTGCGAATGCATCTGTAGCGTCTCCCAGATGGCAGGAGGGCGAACAGACTGCGGCTGGGGTGGGTAGGGTCTTTGATGATGGTCCGTGACCTCCGTAAACAGCGTTTACGATAAGTGCCAAAACATCACTAAAGCTTCAAATAATTTTTTTTTAAATCACATTTTTAAAATAACTAAAAATTACATAAAATAACTATTTTAAACAATTTAAATTTTTGAAAAAATTAATTACATTTTCTAACGGGGCTAAAAATAAACTTACCTTTCTTTAAAGTATTTAAAAATAATAAACCTGTGGAAAAAATGTTTTAATTTTAATTAATTCACTACTTACCTTGTTAAAAGCAGGCCTTGCGCCTGCTTTTTACATGTGTAACTGCTGGAGACTTACCCTCCCGGAGAAACCTGCAAAAAAAAACGCAAGTTCCAGGCGCACGTGCTGCCTCTCCGGCGCACGCGTTTGACTTCTGAATCCCTTCCTTTAAGGGAACGGAAGTTCCGGTTTCCCGCGCATGCACGAAACCGGCACTTCCGTTGGGCCTACGGGTGAGTACCCCGTGCGTATTCACCCGTGGAGACCCGAATTTCTGGGCCAACATCCCCATGACCATTCTAGGGATCATTGTTGCACTGACTACATACAGCAGCATCCAAAACTCCTGGATTTTCAGGATTTGTGATGGGACGTGGAATAACAAGGTTTTAAAATCAGATAGTAGAGATCACAAGTAATTCTGATTTTATATTGGTTTGAATGTGCAGCACAGAAACAGGCCATTCGGCCCAACAGGTCCAGGCTGGTGTTTATGCTCCACACGAGCCTCATCCCACCCCTCTTCACCTAACCCTATATTGTTGCTTGGAATATTTAAATTGCTCATATAAAAGCTGAATTCCCTCCACACCCCTCCATTACCATTGGAATAAACAAGTATGAAGCAACTTATGAATTTCAAAGTTCCCAACCTAGTCAATGGAAGCGAGAAGAGAACATAGTCTTAGTAGCTGCAGAATATGTCATTGAAATTGCAGCTGCACCATCCCAATCAGTGTTAAAAGTAAGAAAGCAAGCTTGGAACCATCGGGACAGCCTTGCTACCGTATTGCAATCCGGTGACCGACAATCCTGTAAATTGGACCGCATGCCTGCAACATAGTTGCGTTGCTTAATGGTGGAAGTGTATGCTACCTATTTTTGTTGCCTTGCACTCTTCCATGATGACTTGTTTCTAAGCATCTGAATGAACTGCTGGGACTAGCACAATGTTTGCTCATTCTTTGGTTTCTTGATACATTCTTCCATGTCTCCTCTCAGAGTAACCCAGTTGAAGTGTGGAGTTCACCGTCTGAAATAAGAACATGTATCCTGCCATACTTAATTGTTACCGCTAATCCCGTGATCTGTAAATTTACAGGGCCTATTTTATATCTCAGTAGAAGCCAATACTTCACCATAAATAACAGATGAAATGTTTTGCTTTTCACAGGTCTTCATGCAGGTCTCAGTTGACCTGGACTTATCAATATTTGGTGAGAGGCTGGAGTTAAACGAGTTAGTGAGAGAACATCAAAGCAACAATAAAACCTTGCAGTTTTCCAATGGCCCCGATGGAAGGATGCACATTGAGGGTTCTTTCTCCGCAATAAAAGAACTGAGGAAAGACCTTACGAGAAGAGCGGGTGAGCTTCTAGTAATTAATCCCCAGAGTTCAGTGTCGAAATCTGGAGTAAGTGCCTCAGAAAGGAAACTCGTAAAGCCTGCATCTAATGATGTGACTCAGATGACCGAGCCTCAAAAGCTTGCAGCCTCACTGAGTTATGGAGCCAATGATGTCTTGCATCCTGGTGTATTCGAGGAAGAAACAACAGTTATTCTAGATACAGATATTTTCACATACATCAGTATGTTTTGTAAAGAGAAGTGTGAAGCAGTATTTCGGGAAAATTGTGTAAGAGCTATGGAGATAAATTGCGGTGACTTAACTGTACTCCAGCTGCAGAAAACTAATGAAGGGTGCCAACCATTTCAGCTGATGACCGCAAAGTTTGAAATAGAAACATTAATCAGCCGAATGCAGCAATCATTGGTCACTGAAAAAATTAGATTGGATGGAGACAGAGGGCAGAACAAAACATTAAAGATATGCAAGGAAACTATGCAATGCTTCCCTAAGGTTTGGGTTCGCATTACTGATGAGTACGTGACCCTTGTAGGCAGCGTTAACCATTGCAAGCTGTTCAGGAAGGAAGTGGAAGAGAAAGTGATGGCCGTGCAGTCGGTGTTTGATCCAACATTCAGTGGGCATTCAGGAATTCCGAATGCAACTGGATACTCACATCATTTTGGTCAGAGTTTAGGTTCAAATGCTGCGGATGTGCCCAACACAAGTGAGTGCAACCGAAATAGAAACAGCCACTGCGATCAATATATGATGAGTCAGGTTGACGGTTGCCAAACTTCTTATAGCAGGAATGATGCATATGGGAAGTGGAGAAGCTCTCATTGTGGTGGCGGTCCGTTAGTCAGTAGGCCACCTTCGCCTTTGCCAGTTTCGTTCAGTATGAGCTCGAGTACCGCACAAGACAGACAGTCAGAAAATACTGCAAGGTCTGAAAGATCTAAAAACAATAGGCACTACTGAGCAGTAGGCACTGTCATTTTTGATTGGCTAAACCACAGCAGTTTATTTGTACCTTGCTGGTGGCACAGTTTTTATACACTATGTGCAAGGAAAAAAGCTGACAATTCATTTACAACTGGTACTGTTTGGGGCGTGTGTGCCCTAGAGTCAACTCCAGGGCATGTGTGCTGTAAAGTAGGTACATTATGGCCCTAACTGGAACAGGGGAGCCAATATTAAGAGGGCCAATAATCATATGTCTACCATCTCACAGCACTTGCATAAATGAACCATTATCGGGTGTTGGGTTTCTGTGCATGTACCATATCCGATATTGCCCAGTGCATACTGTATGTAAAATTGATGCCACTGTAGAGCTAGGATAGGCTACTTTCTGAATCACGGTGTGTTGAGGGCCAATCATTTTGAATTGAAATTCTAAGCGTTAAATCTTTTGCAATCTGCACTTTAAAAATAAGTTGTACATACTGCTGATTATTTATGAATTCGGAGTGCTTGTTAATGTTCTTGTCATTTTTAAATGTTTGCTGCCTTTGCTTTTGTTTGGCATCTGATAACATTAACGCATTTTGTGAATGGTAAAACCCATAAGCAGCAGCAAAGCAGTTCTTCTAATTAAGGATTTATCGTTGAGGTTGAAGCTCCTACATTGAAGCTGGTACCAGTGAAAATAGTTTGTTAGGATGTAAAGGTTTCTCATATGGGATATAATGCTGTGTTTCTACTGTGATCAGGCATGTATTTTCAGAAGGGAAGAGCTGTCTATCTTCATAATTTATTTCTCTTTCTATACACATTAAATTTCAGTGTGAAATTACTGTTCTTAAAATATTCTCTGCAGATGTTATAACCAACTTTTTTTTTAAACTAAAGTCCCTCAAAAAGGAATATAATCTATAATGCTTCTTTCCTGCACTATTTTTAATATATTTGAATTCCTTATATTTTGTATAATTTTTTATAGATTGCAATTAGTGGTCAGATTGAAAGACAAAGTTCATTCTGATTGTGGCATTGTGAATATCCAAGAATTGGTTCATAAGATGACAAATACTATAACAATATTAAATAAAGATTCTCTAATACTCTTTCTGCTGTGTATTGTTTAATGCTTGTTTTGTCACAAATCTTGTGTATTTGCTTTTGTCACAAACTTGACCGTTCAAACCGCTTCAATTGGAAATCTATCTATAATTAACAACATTGCCGCTGTGACAATGTCCAAATACAGCACAGTCCCAAAACCACCAATAGCAAACACAAATGATTCATTCAAACACAGTACAAGGTGGGATAAATGTCAGAGTGAGTGAGAATGCTTCAGTGGGAACAAAGTGGTTGTCTTTTTGTTGTAGTGCCTATAACATCTAAAATGTGTTTGTATGTTAGCACATACTTCCTGATTAGTGCTACACTTGCTGTTACACTGTCTCCATCACAGTTTGTTGATAAGATCCTGCTGTTGTAAAGCCCTGTATTCCCGCCAACTCATCGTGAACAACACCACAGGAAATCTGCTGCAGCGCCTTATAAGAAGTTATGGATGAGAAACAAGCATTCGTCCCACTGAAGTTCATGCCTTTAGTACCCTAATTCTCTTTTTATACCATGCAACATATCTTGAACAACCCTTTGCAATTGCCCTGGCACACCATAAGATTTATCACTCGACGAGTAAAGAAGTTCTTCTTGATACTGCTTTTGAATTTACTTTTAACTAATTTCCAATTATATCTTCAGGCAAAAGATGCTGTCATTGTAAGTATTATACTGAGGTAAATCTTTGTACTATACTGGTACAAATCAGACAATATTATTTCCCTTCACTTATGTCAATTTATTCCTTGGCTCTGCAGTTACGTCCAAATTTAAACTATCTCAACAAGGAAAGAAGGTCCATCTAATTTTTGGTGTGTTCTAGTTCCACATAAATACTATATGATTTGGAGATGGGCATGGATGGAATGATATCAAAACTTATTGACACTACCAAAGTAACGAGCCTCGCAAACTGTAAATAAGAATACAAGAGAAAATAGGTTAGGTGAATGGGCAGAGATGTGGTAAGTGCAGTTCAACATAGATAAATGGGAAGGAGTACATTTTTGACAAAACTTACAGATATATAGTGCCTTTCATGACTTCAGGGCATCCCAAAGCACCTCACAGACAATGGAAGTACGTTTGAAGGGTTGACCCGGTTATAATGCAGGGAAGCATGGTAGCCAATTTACACATAGCAAGGTCCCACAAACAGCAGTGAGATAAATGACCAGATAATCTGTTTTTGATGGTGTTGGTTGAAGGATAAGTGTTAGCCAGAGAACTCCCCTTCTTCAAATAATTTCCTTTCCATTAACTATATCCTTTCAGCCCTGGTATTGTCCTAGTGAAATTGCATTGTACCTATTATGTACCTCGGAGATCCTTTCTATAATAGGGTGCCCAAAACTGTACACAATACACTAACAGCAGCCTAAGCAATGTTTCGTATAGATTCAGCTTTATCTCATTGCTTTTACATTCCATGTCACTGTAGATGAAACCCAGAATTTTGATTTGTTTTATGGCTTTTTAAACCTGTAATTCAACCTGTAAAGACCTGTGTATGCACACCCTTAAATTAGGGAATTCTTTTATCTTCACCTGAAATGGCAGATAGGTCTTCGCTTTAATAGCTCATCTGAAAGGTGGCACTTCTAACAGTGCTGCATTCTCAGTACGGCACTGAAACGTCAGCCTAGATTATATGCTTAATTCTGAAGTGGGGCTTGAACCTACAACCTTTTGAGTTGGAGGCCAAAATGCCACCATTGAGATGGCTCTGACACTGTAAAGGAACAAAGAATGGAAATATAATCTAAATGGTATAAATTTTAATGCAGCAGATGAACAGAGTAATTTAGGGGTGTGGATACACATTTTTAAAAGTTGAATTACTGGTGTAAAAAGTCATAAAAAATCTCCTTGCTGGTCTCGCCGTTTCAACAACTAAAAATCGTCCAGCCAAGGTCAATGTCCTCCCCCACACTTAGGTCTACATTCCTGTCACTCTTCTACTTGCCAAGATTCACCGTCTTGCCATGTGCCAGACAATCAGCTTTAAGATTGTCGTCCTCGATGGTTTTGCCCCTCTCCACATCCGTGATCTCCAGGCCTCTGTCTCTGCGCACACATTTTGGTCTTGGTCTATCACTCGTTGCCCACTCCCGCCAATCCACCATTAGTGGGTGCTCCGCTAGCCACCTTGCCCCCACCCCCTATTATCTCTGCCTTACCATATTCCCCTAGGCCTTCAAAAAATGTCCTCAAGACCCTCCTCTTTGATGAGCTTTAGCTCCCTCCTGACTCTCTTTCTCCCCCCTACTTGGTTTCTGCTAATCACTGCTCTAAAGTGCTCTGAGACATCTCTGTACATAATGAGCACTATAGAGATGTAAGCTTTTGAGTAGCCCAAGGAATAACATTTGTCATGAATTTTAATTTAAAAAATGCATTAACTAAATGAACCATTTTGAGTGTTTGAGGCAGCAGCAAATGGACAGTCAAAATTTTGTTACTTCAAATAGTTCATAAATCAAGGAACATTTTATTTTATACACAAGACCCTCACCAGGCCAATAGATTTGTTTCTGAACTATACCCAGTAATCTCTAGGATGAGTCGCATCATTTGTTTTTTCAGGAGTGATATATCAGAATAGATACACATGGGAAGTAGCAAAATTGTGACTGTTCATGTTCATTTGCTGCTGCCTCTAACACTTAAAATGGTTCCTCGTTTAGTTAATGCATTTTTTGATAGGAATGTGCTAACGGCAATAACACATGGATAGTTTACAGGACTTCATAAACGCTGGAGTAAACCTCAGATGATTTATGAAAGCTGTTACTGTTGCCTTGAGAAATAATTTCACCAAATTTGTTATTGATAATGGGATCTGATCCTTGACATTTGGCTGCATTTTATATGTGACTCAATCTGGTGATTTTTGAAACAACTATTTATTTTCGGGAAATAATCTGCCTCGCGTAGTTATCCAGGTCACACGGTCTTTGCTAATACATTATGCTAATTCAGGAGCTGCAGAGATTGGGCGGCCTCCTCCAGACAGCAAGGACTGAGGAGCAGACAGGCTTGGAACTGCATTCACATACAATGCCTTTGGGTTAATTAAAGCTCACTCGTTCGGCACTCCAGCGATTAAAAGAATTCACAACACCACCGAGGAGGTAATAGACCAAAGGGTTTAATTACCTTGTTTAATATATGGTGCAGAGCTGTGAATACCTGATCACTGAAATGTTTTACACATACGCCTATCTCTAAATTAACATATCCAGACCACAACACACAAATTAAACTAACATATCCAGACAACAACAAACCTGCATTTCTTGGCAACAGACACAAATAATGATTTATTAGACAAAAGCAGATTTTCGCCCCTCCCTGCCCCGATTGATAGGTTGCTTGTAAAATAATGTTACGTTAATGGAAGTTTGTGGTGTGATTAAAAAATTGTGCTGGAATTTAAAAGTGTCTGAATCATTTATGATTTTTGGAAGCATTTCATAGTCATGTATTCAGTGTTGCACTGATTTACTGAACTATAAATAGATTATACATTTGATTGCTTTTTATGCATTCATGAACTTGTGTATCATTGGATCTGATAAATGTATCTGCACAAGGTCACAGTTGGCTTTGCAAAACAAAATCTGTTGATTTACTCATGTATACTATTATACATTTAGAAGTGTTGTTTTAGCATAAAGTAACTACCATAGAACTTGAGGCCTTAACTTTCCAAATAACTCAATGCAAGAGATTCCAAAGGAAACGTGACCAATATAGTGTGTAGTGAGTATATTTTATTAATAGATTTAAAAGAACACAACAGTCACAGAGTTAATAAGCTGACTCGCTAGCAAAGCACAACCCTAATACAACAGACACGAGATTACCCGGTTCTGCTGGGAGGAGCATTGACTTCAGGATGGTCTTCCTTCTCTGCCTCAACACGTGGAACTTCTTGTACTGTTTTATACCTTGCCTTATCCTTGTTCGTATTCTTTTTAGTCTGGCTATTGCGGGAGATTGATGGCTTGTTCGATCTAATCAAGGACTTATCCCTCATCTTGTTATTCATAGCCTGTTCGTCTGGCTGTTGTGGGAGATTGATTGCTGCTGCAACTAATCAAGGGCTGCTTGGCCTGTTGAAAGAGCATTCTAGGATACACATCTAAATAAGCATGTATAGGCTTTCTAAGCTGTATCTTACATAAGGGAGACAATTTTTAGAAAAAAAACTGCTGGAAAAAAACCCCACAGAATAAGGGCCTGGAAATTGAGGTTGGAGGCTTGCCACCCGCGTTCAGAATTAATTAAAATACCCTTTAATTTAAAATAAAAATTTCATTTTTTGAAAAATAAATCTAAACAATATTACACGGGTCAAAAATAATCTAAACTAATTTTAAATGTAAGTGAATGTTTAAATCATTTAAAAATAATTTATTCTGTTGTTATTTCAGATTTCCAGCATCCGCAGTATTTTGCTGTTGTGTTAATCCATTTGTTGGCTCCACTCAAACAGTGGGGAAAGGAATTGGAGACGAATGTGCAAACCACAGTTAGCTGCTGCCTCCGGAGCTTCGGACTCTTGCAGTCCTGGCCCTGTGTGAAGGCCCATGTATCCCAGGGATACATGCGGTTCGCAGGCGTCCCTGGGATCCTGTGGCCCAGGCCAACCAATGATAAAGGGGGATTCCTATGATGTTTATGGGGATTCCATTTACGCATGGAATCCCTATAGCACAATAGCAATCACCTAATAAATACAATTTCACAAGACTGAACTAAAAATAAATGATCACAGTGTAAAATTAATTAAAATACCCATTAAACATTTAAAATAAATAATCATTTTTTGAAAAATAAATCTAAACAATTTTACATGGGCCAAAAATAATCTAAACTAATTTTAAATGTAAGTGAATGTTTAAATCATTTAAAACATTTTATTTTAACATTTATTTTAACCCTTATATGCTGATAAAAGAAGGCCTTAGTCTACTTTTACCAGGCGTAAGGGTTTGGTGGGTATTCGCTGGGCAGTAGTTGGGCAAATAGCCCAACCCTGCGCCAGCGAAAGGGAATTTATAGCGGATGGGTACGATCTCTCAAGCTGAAACTTAACAGATTGCAAGTTCTGGGTTTTCGCGCATGCGCATCGCTTACGATGGCGTACGCTGTGCGTGTGCGGTCATAGGCCCCGGAAAATCCAGGCCATTGTATTTGCAACCTCAGCTCTGCAGTCCAGGGAGACCACGCATAAACAATATGGTCCCTCAAATAAGTACATGGGATACTGATGTACCAATGCTTACCATGTTTGTTTTAAATTCCTTCTCTTTTCTATCTTAGTAGAGGAAGGGTCCCAGACCTGAAACGTTAACTCAGTTTCTCGCTCCACGGATGCTGCCTGACCTGCTGAGCGTTTCCAACATTTTCTGTTGTTATTTCCGATGTCCAGCATCCGCAGTATTTTGCTGTTGTGTTAATCCATTTATTGGCTCCACTCAAACGGTGGGGAAAGGAATTGGAGACAAATGTGCTAAGCGCTCAATAGTTAGTATCCCGTGGTGTAATTTTAGGACCGTGAGACGTAAGGGATTGTTATCTGAAATTTTAAAACCAATCCCTGCTTTAAAGGTTATATGGTTGTTTATTTGCATACCAAGTTCCTTAATGGTTTTCAAGCAGCAAATTCCAAAGCAAAGGTACCTTGGTTGTTCGTGGAGCATACAAATAGACATCATGGATGGAATGCTTTTCTGTGACAGATAAACAGAAATGTTGTGAAAGTGCAAACCTATTTTTGTCTAGTTTGTCAACACAAAATGCACGTTCACCGGTGATCATGCTGTGTTGTATCTTTCATCCCACATGTGCCTTGGTACTAGAACTTCACTCTTATGTACTCTGTTTTCTTCTCACCAATGTTCTCCCTTCCTTTCCTGAAGCTGTCATTTGATTACACGGCATTGGATTTATTTCATTATATCAGCCAAGTGGCGATTGTTGATGTTTGAGTCTACAGTAAGTGTTGCCAAGCTATTCAACTGCTCAGGGCATCACATTTGAATTGTGTGATAGAATAATGGTTATGTTACTGGCCGAGACTAATAATCCACAGGATGTGAGTTCAAATCCCACCACGGCAATTTCAGAATTTGAATTCAGTTTATAAACTTTGGGGCTGGATTTTTCCAACCTCGGCGGGTCCGGGGCGGGCAATATCTGTGGTGTCTGGGGACCCCGCATCCATCTTGTTCCCAGCCTCCAACAAGATTTTCCGTTGATGGGGCTTGTTAAGCCCGCCCTGCGAGGTTCCCAGCCAATTAGAGGAAGCAGGTCTTGATGATGTAATTTGATGACGCGTCATCAGCCGGCTTCCTTAAAGGGACCACATCCACAATCATTTTGACATTTGTGCTGTCAGCGTTCTACAGCATTGAAACACTGACAAGCTCTGCACAAAGGTGCATGGCTGCACCCAGGCTCTCCTATTATGCCCTTCATATGCTTATGGAGGGAGTCACAATGGGCGAAAGAGACCTCCCCAGGAGACCAAAGATTCACCACCCTCAGTGTGAAGAAATTACTTTTCATCTCCGTCCTGAATGGCCTACCCTTTATCTTGAGGCTTTGGCCCCTGGTTCTAGACTCCCCAGCTAAGGGAAACATTCTCCCAGCACCCATCCTATCAAGCCCTGTAATAATTTTGTATGCTTCAATGAGATCCCCTCTCATTCTTCTGAATTCAAGAGAATACAGGCCTAGTTTACTCAATCTCTTCTCATACAACAGTCCTGCCATCCCAAGAATCAATCTTGTCAACCTTCGTTGCACTCCCTCTATGGCAAGTATATCCTTCCTTAGGTAAGGAGACCAAAATTGTACACAGTACTCCAGGTGTGGTCTCACCAAGGCCCTATATAATTGGAGTGAGACTTCTTTACTCCTGTACTCAAATCCTCTTGTATTGAAAGCCAGCATACCATTTGCCCTCCTAATGGTTTGCTGCACCTGCACCATCACTTTCATGTTATCGCCAATGTTCATGTAAAGTTTCTGTTAATGTGTCGTCAAACATTGAAATATTTATTTTCAACACTCTGCCTTCTTGGACAGATCTGTGTGCACCTTTGGAAGTGGCTGAGTGAGTTGCTGTGAATGGTGAGACATAACGGTTCCCCCCCCCCCCCCAAATGGTGATGAGTGTGAAAGGAATGGCTTGGACCTTGTAGTGGTGCTTTATGGTGTTGGTGTAGGGAGGTGCCAACCTGGCGCATCATGTGGCAGCCAGGGTGTACAGCATCAAGTGAAGTAAATCTGGCCATGGTGAGGCCATCCCTGGCCAACTCGGGATGGACAATAAAAGCTGGCCTTGCCCACATCCCAAGAATTAATAATAATAAAAAATGTAGACTGACCTAACACCACCCAATTTAGATTAGTTAACTTGCACAGACTGGGATTGACACTGGGACATTCCTCGTCTTCTTGGCTAAGCCCACTCAGTGAATAAACCGGGTTAGCTGTCAGACAGGTCCATTTTCTATCATCTTAATCAGTATTGAGGGATCATGTTACACTAAACCAAGCTGCAAGTGTTGTTTCCTTCTTGGTTTGCAGCCATGTCTGGCATAAGAAACACCTTGTTGAAGGAAATAACACCAGCACAACACACTGTTGCATTCAACATGGATCTTCTATGGGATGCGAGGAGATGAGACCTCAAACACAGCAGCAATTTTTTATGGTCTTGTAATGGATGGGGTGATTTTTAACTGTGGCTCAGTGGGTAGCACCAGGGACTTGAGCACAAAAATCTAGGCTGACACTCCCAGTACAGTGCTGAGGGAGTGCTGCACTGTTGGAGGTGCCGTCTTTCAGATGAGACGTTAAACCGAGGCCCCGTCTGCTCTCTCAGATAGACGTAAAAGATCCCATGGCACTATTTTGAAGAAGAGCAGGGGAGTTATCCCCGGTGTCCTGGCCAATATCTACCCCTCAATCGACATAACAAAAACAGATTTTCTGGTCATTATCACATTGCTGTTTGTGAGAGCTTGCTGTGCGCAAATTGGCTGCTGCGTTTCCTACATTACAACAGCGTCTACATTTCAAAAGTACTTAATTGGCTGTAAAGTGCTTTGAGACGTCCGGTGGCCATGAAAGGTGCTATATAAATGCAAGTCTTTCTTTCTTTCTGGCTGCCTGTTTATTGCCTGTATAGTAATCTGGGATGTTATGATTAAGGTTATCCACTAGGTGGTGCTGTAGCCAATGCTGCTGCTTAGGTCAGGGGTTGCTTCCTGTTAAGGTCAGGGGTTAGCTTCCTGCTAAGGTCAGCAAAGGTACAATGCCTGGAAGCAGGCCTGCCTGGTTGTCTCGCAGTCGTTCAATAAAGTACTCGTCTTAATCCTCATACCTCGCCTCTTCACAGCCTGATAAAAAGGCAGCCGGCAATTGAACATTGAAAGGAGACCTCGGGCCAAGGCCCCGTGCAGTTTTCAGGTGGGCCTGTAAATGGCCGAGCACTCTGCCTGCTTGAAGCAGGCAGGTGGCTGTTTAAATCGGGGTTCTATGCTGGTTGTTGGACCCTGATTGCACTTTTCAGGTACAAATGTAAGAAGTCACACAACACCAGGTTATAGTCCAACAGCTTTATTTGAAATCACAAGCTTTCGGAGCGCTGCTCCTTCGTCAGTGTTCTGTGACGTCTTACATTTGTCCACCCCAGTCCAACTCCGGCATCTCCACACCACAGGTACAAATGGGCAGCGTGTCCTTAAATTGCTGCAGGCTGCTCACAAAATGGCCCAGGATAAATAGTATTGTTTTGGTGTTGGCCAGGAAGAGCAGGAATGCTGCTCCTGGGCCAGCAACAAAATCTCCTGCCCGCTGCTGACCCATCTGAGGCTCCCCATGGGATTGTTTCCACCCCCCACCCTCCCGCCCCTGCCACCACTCCTCCACTCCCCACGACCTGATCTATTGGCTGGCTGACTGGCTGGCTCAAAGTGAGATGTGGCCAATTTCCCACCCTCCCACAACTGGCAAGATGCCTACAACTTGCCAGTGGCATATAAATGAGGCCCAGACCTCAAAATGGCTCGGGCCTCACGCCAGCGAGAACGGGTGGGTGGCACGGCCGCTCTGCTGACTATGTGTCCGCTTCAGGCGGAAGTCCACGATGGCCACCATAAGTCGCTGGGGGCAACTCCCAGATGTTTCGGTGGGGTGATCCAGAAGCCTCCTCCCCCTAGCAAGGCTGCTGTATGGCTGGACTTGCTGGCCTCACTAACATGGCAGGTGCCCTAGATGCATCCCTAGAGGCATGGGTGCCCGCAATTGCCACGCAATGCAGGGCCCTCCCCCTGATCCTGTGAACTTTGACAGGATCAGCAATGGAGTTCACAGGAGGGGTATATCGGGATGCGTCTTCCTTCAGATTTTCTTGACTATTACTATGTCATTTGGAGTTCTAAACCCCAGCAGCGATTTACACTGAGAAATGCCTCGGTATCATGAAGAAAAGCAACTTTCTGAGTTCTATGCTCGTTCTCACTGCCTCCATCCCCTGAGATGCCCCCATTGTCCTCTCACAGACTGAGAGAGGGCATCTTGTACAGGCCGTGATGGGGAATACCAAATAAATAATCCCTTCGCTTTGTGCTAATGTCTTCCAACACTTTGCTTGAACTGTAATGAGACTTTGTATAGAAAAACTAGTCCTGACTATCATTTATCTTGGCTAATAATGGCCCAGAATTTGCAGTGGGTAATAACAGCGAATGACCAGCATTTGCTGTTATTACCCCTTTGAAACTGACCGTAATTTCAGGATGTAGCAAATTACATTTTTTTTTAAAAGTTTGTTCTTTATTTCAGGCTTGCCTTTTCCCCATGTGAGAGCCCCAATCTTTGTGTTGCTCTCTGTAACATTTGTAAAAAGTTAGAATCAAAGAAGCTTCTTCACTTCCTGGTTCACTGTCTGTGAGAATTCTGCATTTTGATTGGCTGCTTAGACAGCTTGTTGACGTCATAGCAGCTCGCACTATGGGATTCTCACTAACCTACGCTGAATTCAACTGCAACGCCGGAAAAGCCGAACTTCTCGCCAGAGGGGTCCCGAGATTTTTGTGGGAAGCTTACTTCGGGGCCAGCAGCGAACGTCTTTGATTCACCGCTGACCGCAAATTACAGGCTCATGTCTTTCTCAACAAATAACGGCCCAGAAATTCAGGTCCCCACGGGTGAGTACACGCTGGGTACTCACGCGTAGGCCCAACGAAAGTGCCGGTTTCGTGCATGCACTGCGCATGCGCAGGAAACCGGAACTTCCATTCCCTTAAAGGAAGGGGTTCACCGGTCGAACGCGTGCACCGGAGAGGCAGCGCGTGCACCTGGAACTTCCATTTTTTTTGCAGGTTTCTCCAGGAGGGTAAGTCGCCAGCAGCTATGCTTGTAAAAAGCAATCGCAAGGCCTGCTTTTAACAAGGTAAGTGGTGAATTAAGTAAAATTAAAATATTTTTTCCACAGGTTTATTATTTTTAAATACTTTAAAGAAAGGTAAGTTTAGTTTTAGCCCCGTTAGAAACTGTAATTAATTTTTTCAAAAATTTAAATTATTGTTTAAAATAGCTATTTTATGTAATTTATAGTTATTTTAAAAATGTGATTTAAAAAAATATATATTTGAAGTTTTAGTTATGTTTTGGGGCTGAACTCTACTCTTGGATTTGACAGCTCTTCCTGTCAAATCTATGAATAGAGATTCCCTGCTACGATTGGCTCTCCATGGCCCACGTGATCCCAGGGGACGCTTCGAACTAACTGCGCCCCTGGGATACGCAAGCACTGCGCGCCGGCAGTTGGAGGAGGCTCAAGATCGAAATCCCACGCGGGCCCACAGCTCAACGGCCGGCGCGCAAGGTAAGTGCAGGTCGGGGGCTTGCACCCGCGGGAAGCCTCCAACCCGAATTTCTGGGCTAATCTACGCACCTAGAGGCAACCTCTGCTGATAGGGTCATTAATATGCTGATAGGGTTAGATGAACGAGGAGACTCATGTGGAGCATCAACACCGGCACAGACCAGTTGGACCGAATGCACTGTTTCTGTGCTGTAAATACTATACAATTCATATATTTTTTTATATGGATTTTTATTGCTGGTAAATTGACATAATTCTCAATCTGCTAAACAAATATTTGTGCCTTAATAATCTATGTAGTCAATCCACCTGCTATTGCAATCCTGGTGATTAAATATGAAGCCTTATTGCTAATAGTACAGGAGTTGTTTTATTTGTTCCTGGAATGTGGTCATTGCAGGCAAGGCTAGCAAGTTGCCACGGCAATTTGATGGCCTCTACTGCCACCTGCTGGTAATCAGAATTTAAAATAAATACGAGACGATCAATGGTTTAGTGTACGTAACTGCCTATGTAGCCAGACAAAAGACTTTGACGTGGTGCTGACCTAATTAAGATACATCTGACACCTACAGGTCCAAGATGCAACTAACATTGTCAAGTGATTATGGGCAAGATGTTTTTCTGGGCCAGATTCGGTCTTTGATGGTATCTCTGGCATGTGAGTTTTACAGAACATATATTTTTCACAGTCCAATTTTAAT
The DNA here is from genome assembly GCF_052327205.1 of Somniosus microcephalus. Taxonomy (NCBI): domain Eukaryota; kingdom Metazoa; phylum Chordata; class Chondrichthyes; order Squaliformes; family Somniosidae; genus Somniosus; species Somniosus microcephalus. The sequence continues at coordinate 310,335,122 of NC_140990.1, read as the reverse complement.
AGTCTATATATTATTGTCAACATTCCTTTTGGAGGTTTGCATGCTAATTGTGTCCACAGCTATGTTACATCTGGCAACACCTGCCCTGTCACATTTCTAATAGGATTTTCCTATTAATGTGACAGCCTGTGGTGTTGGGATCACACTGTTATTGGACGACCTGGTCACTGGGTGGCTTTGTGAACCAAATCTATACTTTCTCAGTTCATGCACCCACCATCTCGATTTGCGTGCAGGTAATTTTTTTAATGGTAATTTCTAGCAACATATAATTTTTATTTCGTATTTAAAAAAAAACTTGTTGGCCTCTGCCTGATTTTTTTTCATCAATTGCCCCTCTCTTCCCCCCCACTCCCCGCTTCCCTGTCTCTGATCAGCCGGATTGCAGCAATAAGAACTATGGCCGGAATTTTCCCGTTGTCGTGCGTGCGGGTTTGGGGACGGGTTGGCAGTAAAAGAGCCGGAAATAGCGAGCGAGCCGGGAACCTGCCGTCATCCCGCCGTCGGGAGCAATTAACTCAGGCGGCTTTCATGTAATTTATAGTTTATTTTAAAAATGTGATTTAAAAAATAAAATTATTTGAGGTTTTAGTGATGTTTTGGGGCTTATAGATTTATAGGTTTGACAGCCCTTCCTGTCAAACTTATGAATGAAGCATTCCCTGCTACCATTGGCTCTCCATGGCCCATGTGATCCCAGGGGACGCATCGAACTAACTGCGCCCCTGGGATATGCAAGCACTGCGCGCCGACAGTTGGAGTAGGCCCAGGATCGGAATCCCACGGGGGCTCACAGCTCAACGGCCGGTGCGCTAGGTAAGTGCAGGTCGGAGGCTTGCACCCGCGGGAAGCCCCCGACCCGAATTTCTGGGCCAACAATGTGTATTTGTGGCACTCCTGCCCCAACCTTTGTCCAAAGTTAAGTTTGATTTTGCCACTGGCCCACTCCCAGCTGTGCCTTGGCCCCTGCCATTTTCTCCCACTGAGATTCCCATTGCACTATGCCAACCACCCATCTCCCTTGTTGCCTCCAGCTGCAGCAACAATTCTTCACAAAGCCACCTTGCCTGCCTCAAACAGATGTTTCAGCAGCCCGTGCACCACACCAGTTCAGTCGCTCTGCTGGCGCCCCCTATTTGCCTTTCACCCTCCCCTTTCATAAGCCCAATGACAAGATAAGAATTGAGAAGATAGGAAATAGGAGCAGGAGTCGGCCATACGGCCCCTCGAGCCTGCTCCACCATTCAAGAAGATCATGGCTGATCTTCGACCTCAACTCCACTTCCCCGCCCGATCTCCATATCCCTTGATTCCCCTATAGTCCAAAAATCTAATAAGAAGATAAGAATTAGGAGCAAGAAATCAAGAATTAGAATGGGGTCCAGTTTCCGCCTGTTTACGTTAGTTACATCAGCGCAATCTGGGCAGAATCGGCCAAACCAGCGCAAAAGATCAAGGAATTTTAAATGTAAGTGAGTTACGCCCAAAACCACTTACGTCCGTATTTTCCGTGATCTTTTATGCTGGTTCAAGGTTCAATTCACCTGGATCAGGCCCTGCCCACAAAACCGGCCACGCCCCCCAGGTCAAAATTGCAAGATTCTGCCAGTGGCGCTGGTACGGGAAAGGCTCTTCAATATGCTTCGTCGTTTCTTAATCGCGCAGGCACTTGTCGGCCAGTTTAAAAGCTTTTTCATATCAAAAAATATTTATTTTACTAAGAAACTGACTTGTGTTCACCAATGAAACTATTAAATGGTTCAGTATAGTTTTTTTTAAAAGTCATTTTCAGTGGTTTTACATCAGGTTACTCACAGCTGGAGGACTGGACGCCTGTATTAAAAGTGCTTGATTTTTGCTGTTAATCTCATTTTCAGCTGTATTTTTCAGCAAAACAAAGCTGCATCAGGTTACCACTCTTCAATACATCAAGGAATACCTTTTAATGGAAAGGAAAAAAATGATTAAGTTCTATTACGCTGCCCGCTTGCATATCTTCACCACCCATCCGACCCACACTCCCCACTCATTCACCTCTCCACTGCAGATAATACTGGGCTTCACTCACTGTAAACTCTGACTCCAGGAAAATGCCTAATACTGACAAACCAATATAGTGTTTTTTTAAAAATTTGTTCATGGGATGTGGGCGTCACTGGCAAGGCCAGCATTTATTGCCCATCCCTAGTTGCCCTTGAGAAGGTGGTGGTGAGACGCCTTCTTGAACTGCTGCAGTTCAAGAGATGAAGGTATTCCCACAGTGCTGTTAGGGAGGGAGTTCCAGGATTTTGACCCAGCGACGATGAAGGATCGGCGATACTCTTCTAAGTCAGGATGGTGTGTGACTTGGAGGGGAACTTGGAGATGGTGGTGTTCCCATGCACCTGCTGCCCTTGTCCTTCTAGGTGGAAGAGGTCGCAGGTTTGGGAGGTGCTGCCGAAGAAGCCTTGGCGAGTCGCTGCAGTGCATCTTGTAGGTGGTGTACACCGCAGCCACGGTTCGCCAGTGGTGGAGGGAGTGAATGTTTAAGGTGGTGGATGAGGTGCCAATCAAGCGGGCTGCTTTGTCCTGGATGGTGTCGAGCCTCTTCAGTGTTGTTGGAGCTGCACTCATCCAGGCAAGTGGAGAGTATTCCATCACACTCCTGACTTGTGCCTTGTAGATGGTGGAAAGGCTTTGGGGAGTCAGGAGGTGAGACACTCGCCACAGAATACCTAGCCTCTGACCTGCTCTTGTTGCCACAGTATTTATGTGACTGGTCCAGTTAAGTTTCTGGTCAATGGTGACCCCCCAGGATGTTGATGTTGGGGGATTCAGCGATGGTAATGCCGTTGAATGTTGAGGGGCGGTGGTTAGATGCTCGCTTGTTGGAGATAGTCATTGCCTGGCACTTGTGTGGTGCGAATTTTACCTACCACTTATCAGCTCCAGTTCTTGCTGCATGCGGGCGTGGACTGCTTCATTATCTGAGGAGTTGTGAATGGCACTGAACACTGTTCAGTCATCAGCGAACATCCCCATTTCTGACCTTATGTTGGAGGGAAGGTCATTGATGGAAGCAGCTGAAGATGGTTGGGCCGAGGACACTGCCCTGAGGAACTCCTGCAGCAAAGTACTCTTTGCCTTTCAGAATTTTGATGGGCACTTGGAAAATAAATGTTATTTAACAATTCGGCTGACAATTTTAGGTGGTTGAAGAATATATTTTAGTTCTCCCTTCCACCCCTTCCTCTTCTCCCTGATCCCTTCTTCTCCACTGTCCTGCCCTCTTCCTCCAGCTCATGCCAAATGCCTCCTACCCATTCCCATACCCCTCCACCTCTCCCTTTTCCTTCCACTACCTCATTCCCCCTCCTCTTCTCCTTCCTTTCCATCCCACTCCTCCAGGCTCTGCCTCATGCAGAGTGTCAGCCAGTGGCTCAGTGGGTAGCACTCTAGCCTCTTGAGTCAGAAGGTTGTGGGCTCAACTCCCACTCCAGAGACTTGAGCACAAAAATCTAGGCTGACACACCCAGTGCAGTACTGAGGGAGTGCTGCACTGTCGGAGGTGCCGTCTTTTGGATGAGATGTTAAACTGATGTCTGCTCTCTCAGGTGGATGTAAAATATCCCATGGCACTATTTTGAAGAAGAGCAGGGGAGTTATCCCTGGTGTCCTGGGCAATATTTATCACTCAATCAACATAACAAAAGCAGATGATCTGGTCATTATCACATTGCTATTTGCTGAGTGTAATTTCGCTGCTGTGTTTCCTGCATTCAAACAGTGACTACACTTCAAAATGAGAAATTCATTGGCTGTAAAGTGCTTTGGGACGTCTAGTGGTTGTGAAAGGTGTAGTGTATGTACCTTTAAGGGGGAGAACTACTTTTTACAGCTCCTGTATCCTGTAGTACCGGCAGTGACCACACCTGTATATAAGCCCTGTGTGGTGCTCTGTACAGTCAGTTGCAGTTTGAACCGCATCCAGTAAACACCTGTTGATCGTTCCCTGCAGTCTTTGTCTGATTATTGAAAGGACACAACATTAATATACCCGGATCTAACATTGGCGACGAGAAGATTCGAACCTACCTGCAACTCTGCATAAGGAGGTCGAGTCCAGAAGCACGGGCATCGCAGGGGAGGCTGTCAAGAGCCAGGCTTGGCCTTCCAGCCACGGTGGTCCAGCGAAATGGGCTGGCAACAGGTACTGCGCAGACCCTTCCCGGACAGCGGCAGCTAGAGCTGACCGAGCGGCACAGAAAGGGCTGAGCAGCGTCGACGGGGGAGAGAGAGAGGGCAGAGCGCACGGGGCGCAGCCGGTATTCAAGGGCCAAGCAGCATCAACGAGAGAGAGCAGAGCGCAGCCAGTGTTTGGGACCGAGCAGCGTCAACGGGGGAGAGAGGCGAGAGAGAGCAGAGCGCAGCCGGTGTTCAGGGGCCGAGCAGCATCAATGGGGGAGAGAGGCGCGCAGGAAAACGCGAGGCGCTGCCATTGCCACGAGGACCGCAGAGAACGGCATTGGCAGCAGCGCAGGAGCAGTGCGCGAGGCCTACAGGGCGTTGCCATTTGCCAGGAGGACCGCCGAGAGCAGCGTTGGCAGCAGCGCGGGAGACGCCATTTTAAGCCGCTGCGGGGAAGAAAGGAAGGCGCGGGAGACACCATTTTAAGCCGCAGCGGGGAAGAAAGGAAAGCGCGGGAGACACCATTTTAAGCCAGTCTAACCACACCCAAAAATGCCGAAGAGTGGCAGTATCACAGCGTTCGACAATGAAGTCGAAGATTGGACGACATATGTCGAACGCATAGAAGTATACTGCAAAGCGAATGAAGTGCCAGATGACAAGAAAGCACTGGTATTGTTGAATTCAATGGGTGCAAAAACATATGGCTTACCACAAAACCTAGTAACCCCAGAGAAGCCAGTAGAAAAGGATTTTGAAAACATAGTGTCAATCCTACAGGGCCACTTAAATCCCACACCGCTGCTGATAGCAGAAAGATTTAAGTTTCACAAAAGGAACCAGCATAAAGATGAAAGTAATGCTGAATATTTAACGGAACTGCACAAGCTATCGAAACACTGCCAGTTTGGAACGGGACTAGCAGATACTTTAAGGGACAAGTTTGTGTGTGGGCTTCAAAGTGAAGGAACCCAGAAACGGCTTCTATCAGAAAAGGATCTTACGCTGGACAAGGCTTTCAGCATGGCAGTATCACATGAAGCAGCCGCACGGGGCGCTGCAGAGATACAACGGAGACCGCAAGAATATGGCACAAATGAAATGTCATACGGAACAGTGAAGTGCTATCGCTACGGCAGAACAACACACAACCATAATGATTGCTGGTTCAAGGACAAAGTGTGCAGACAGTGTGGAAAAGTAGGACACATAGCAAGAGTCTGCAGGTCGGGAAAGAAAACCAGCAGCAAGAAATCTCCACAGGAGAAGTACAAGAAGGTACATAAGGTGACGGAGAGTAGTTCAGACGAACAGAAGAGTGATACAGACTCCAGAAGCAAGGAGCTGGGTTGTCTGAAACTACATAATGTGATCAAAACGGAGGATCACCAAACTATCTGGGTCACGCTCAAGATAGCAGGAGTCCAAGTGAAAATGGAATTGGACACAGGATCAGCCCTAACAGTCATAAACCGAAGACTACAAGCGGCTATTCTCACATATACCCTTGAGAGATACAAAGATTGTCTTGAAGACGTACACGGGGCAAAAAGTCTACCCCAAAGGAAAAATAAGGGTGAACGTTATATATAACGGCAAGGAAACACCAAAAATGGACCTATATGTATTGCCAGATGGAAGACCACCACTACTGGGACGTGAATGGATCCGGAAGATACAGCTAGATTGGCATTCCATACAAGCACTGACTGTAGATGCCAAAAAAGATGACGACGTCACACCTGGACGAATGTCAAAAATGCTAACTGACGCACAAGAAGTGTTCCAGCAGGGACTCGGAACACTAAAAGGCATAACAGCGACGATCAAAATAGAGGAAAATGCAAGCCCAAAGTTTTTTAAGGCCAGACTGGTACCTTATGCGATCCGCCCAGCCGTCGAAGCAGAGCTGGAAGGTTTGGAACGTTCAGGAGTACTGTCCAAAGTGGACTGGAGCGAGTGGGCTACACCCATCGTTCCTGTAATGAAGAGGTCATTGAGTAATACGCCTGGGGAACCAAAGAAGGTTCGCATCTGTGGGGACTTTAAGGTGACAGTGAACCCAATCCTTCACACTGTACAATATCCGCTTCCGCGGATTGAAGATATTTTCGCCTCGCTATCTGGAGGGAAATGCTTCACTAAGATTGATCTGGCTCAGGCATACCTGCAAATGGAGGTAGAAGAAGCCTCGAAACAGTACCTCACGATCAACACTCATAAAGGTCTCTTATCAATACAACTGGTTGGTGTCGGGGTAGCATCAGCTCCGGCTATTTGGCAAATGGCAATGGATCTAGTCCTGCAAGGGATTCCAGGGACCCAGTTTTATTTGGACGACATCCTGGTCACGGGCGAAAATGACAGTGAGCACCTCGCCAACCTGGAGCAGGTGCTCACTAGATTGAAGGAATATGGGCTCCGAGCTAATCGCCACAAATGCGAGTTTTTCCAGGAGCAGATCTCGTATTGTGGCCACGTTATTGTTAAAGAGGGGTACATAAGTCCCCTGAAAAGATTGAGGCAGTGGTCAAGGCTCCAGCACCGGAAAATGTATCACAACTGAGGTCGTTCCTCGGGCTGGTGAACTACTACCATAAGTTCTTGACGAATTTGTCTACCGTACTACACCCAGTGAACACCCTACTGCAAACGGGGGTACCATGGAAGTGGAGTGATGAATGTAAACGAGCTTTCCAGCAGAGCAAAGCATTGATCACATCGAAAGAGGTGTTGGCTCATTTCAACCCAGCACTACCAATTCGGTTGGCGTGTGATGCATCACCCTATGGCATTGGAGCGGTGCTGTCGCACAAATTTCCGGACAGCTCGGAGAGGCCAGTCGCCTTTGTGTCTCGGTCACTAACCTCAGCCGAGCGTAACTACGCCCAGATTGACAGGGAGGCCCTCAGCCTAGTGTGGGGAGTGAAAAAGTTCAATCACTATCTGCACGGGCAGAAGGCCACCTTGCTGACTGACCACCAACCACTTGTCTCCATCTTTAATCCAAAGAAGGGCGTTCCGGTGATGACTGCGCAACGGCTACAAAGATGGTCCCTTTTTCTAGGGGCGCACCAATATGATATCGAGTATAAGGGCACGAAACAGCATGGAAACGCTGATGGGCTATCACGCTTGCCACTGCCTATTGCGGAGGAAGCACCAGCAGTGGATCCTGTCGAAATATTTCATTCGACTATAATTGAATGCTTGCCAGTAACTAACGCTGGTATAGAGAAGGAGACCCGAAATGACCCGACACTGTCTCGGGTATATGATTTGACGGTGAAAGGATGGCCAGCACATGGCGACTCACTGTTGCCAGCATTCTCATCCAGAAGAGAACAGCTGTCAGTATGCCAGGGGACCTTGATGTGTGAATCCCGAGTGGTAATTCCACCCAAGTTAAGGGAGAGAGTGCTCAATGAGCTTACGAAGGTCATCTGGGAGGGGTGAAAATGAAAAGCCTTGCTCGGGCTTATGTGTGGTGGCCGGGGATCGATCAGCAAATCGAGGACCTGACAAAGAGCTGCTCAGGATGCCAGAAGGTCCAAAATGCACCACCACATGCCCCTCTACACCCATGGGAGTGGCCCTCATCTCCGTGGCAACGGGTGCATATTGACTTTGCTGGTCCATTCATGGACTCAATGTTTTTAATAGCCGTGGATGCGCACTCGAAATGGCCTGAGGTGATCAAAATGTCCTCCACCACCACGGAGAAAACTATTGCAGTCCTACGGACCACTTTTGCCAGGAACGGCTTGCCAGAGCAGATTGCTCTGATAACGGACCACAGTTTGTGTCCGAAGAGTTTCGAAGATTTATGAAAAGGAATGGGGTAAGGCATTACACATCCGCCCCGTATCATTCAGCCACAAATGGATTGGCTGAGAGGTTCGTACAAACCTTTAAAAAAGCAGTAAAGGCCATGTGCGATGACGACATTCCACTGCAGCATAAGGTGGACAATTTCCTGTTAGCCTACAGAAATGCGACACATGCAGTCACCAACCAGGCCCCGGCCATGATGCTCTTTAACCGAAGATTGGGATCTCGTCTGGATTTGCTCAGACAAAATGTACGAAGAGATGTTGAGAATAAGCAATTCCAGCACATCAATGAGAAGCCGACAAGGAGCTTCAATGTAGGGCAACCAGTCTTGGCCCGCGACTACCGAACAGAGAAATGGCAACCAGGAACGATATGCACACGGCAGGGGCCACTAATGTACACAGTGGATGTTGGGGAGAACATTGTGAGACGCCATGCTGACCAGATCCTAGAGTCACAGGAACGATTCAACCCCATGTCTCGGCCATACGTACCTGGTGAGGAACCCGACGTACAGGTCGCATCCACCTCAGAAACAATAGCATTGGAAGCTGATGAATCAACTGACAACAGGGTGTTAGAATCGCCTCCGCACCAAGAGCGAGACACTCGGGAAAGGCGTTATCCAGAAAGAATCAGGAAGCCTCCCCAAAGACTGAATTTATAAATAGACTATTTCCAGTTAATGTTGCATGTTAAAAGTGTTAATTGTAATTAGTTTGATATTTAATTGTTAAATGAGTGTTATGGTACTGTTAACCTAAAAGGGGAGGAATTGTAGTGTATGTACCTTTAAGGGGGAGAACTACTTTTTACAGCTCCTGTATCCTGTAGTACCGGCAGTGACCACACCTGTCTATAAGCCCTGAGTGGTGCTCTGTACAGTCAGTTGCAGTTTGAACCTCATCCAGTAAACACCTGTTGATCATTCCCTGCAGTCTTTGTCTGATTATTGAAAGGACACAACATTAATATACCCGGATCTAACAAAAGGTGCTATAGAAATGCAAGTCTTTCTTTCTCATCCCTCTAACCTCTCCTCTTTTGCCCCTCCCCCTCCTCCTCTATCTCCCTTTTCGCTCCCCTACCTCCCTCCTTCATATCTTCCCCTATTCTGCCCCTTCACTACCTTTCCCTCTCCTCCCCTCCTTTCCCCCCCCCGCTCCCTCCTCTCCTTTTCCCCTCTCCCCTTCTCCTTTTCCACTTTCCCCTCCCCTCCCTTTTCCCTCTCGCCCCCTTCCTCTCCCTCTCCCTCTCCCCTTCCCTCATCCCTCCTTTGCTTCCCACCTGTGCTCTTACTGTACTTACCTTGCTCGTCTTATTGAGTGCAGCACTGCAGCTGCTTTCTGTGGACTCCAAATCTCCAACAGTGTTCAACTCCCGCCCACCCCTCCAACCCCAGGCATCTCGCTCATCTATCTGTTTACCATGCTCTACTCTCTCCTTCTCCTCCTGGCCTTACCTTCCTTCTCCCTCACCGGGCCTCTAACCTTGTTCTACATGTCCCTTTCCCCAGCCCCAGACTTGGCACCCACGTGCTCTTTCTTCAACATCACTACCACGTTCCCACTTCAGTCTTGACCCCTCCGCCAGCCTCCATCTCCTTACTCAAGGCTCTATTCCTCTTGAACCTTTGCCTTCCTTCCCCTGGCCCCCACCCTGCTCTACCTTGTTTCTTGCCACTCAGCCTCTAATCATCCTCTACATTCCTCCCCTGGGCTCTAACCCCACTCTACTTTCCCGCTCTGGTCACATCTGGCCTCCAGCTTTGCAGTTCTCCCTTGGCCCTGGTTCAATTATCCTGCACTGTCTAACCCCGCTTGATCTAAGTACTTAGCCTCAACTCCCTCTGGTGCAAAGCCATGGTAGGTCAACTGGTATTTGTTAAAGTTTAAGTGAACATCTGGCAAATAAAAGTTCTTATGCTTTGTACCTTTAGCAACCTTTTATTTTGTATTTGTAACAAGCCAAACCATTGAAGTGTTGTCACATTCAGGTCCCAGCACTTGCCTGCTCTGGGAGTAGACCTGATCTTTGAATAAACAACTACAATTTGCCACTGGTTTTATTAGCTGAAGCATAGAAGCATAATTAAAATCCTGTTTTAGACCTACTTCTTAGACCAGCTACAAGTTAATAAAAAAATACAGCTCATGCCATCTTTGGTGCCTTTCCTCAGCAAAGTCGAAGGTCCTGTCTGTAAACCAGGTGAAAGACCAGGTCTGACAAATACCCCAGTGTAAGCACTAAACTGAACTGAAAACCATTGACTCTTTCAGGTTTATTTGAGGCCTGAGAGTTTGACAGTCTGTCCCTATGAATCAGGATGTTTGAGGATATAGAAGCACTGGAGAAAGTGAAAAAAAGATTTACAAGGATGATAGCAGAACTGGGAAGGTACAACTATCAGGAAAGCTGAACAGGCTGGGGCTCACCGAGGGGTGACCTCATAGAGGTCTCTAAAATGATGATGGGGTTCAATAGAGTTCATGTCGGGAAGATGTTTTCACTTGCGGGGGAATCCAAAACTAAGGGCCATAAATATAAGCTAGACATTAATAAATCCAATAGAGAATTCAGGGAAAACGCCTATACTCAGAGAGTGGTGAGAATGTAGAACTCGCTATCACAGGGAGTAGTTGAGGTGAATAGCATGGATTATATTTAAGGGGAAGCTAGATAAGTACATGAGGAGAAAGGAATAGAAAGATATGTTGATAGGGTGAGGTGAAGTAAGGTGGGAGGAGGCTCGTGTGGAGCATAGACCGGTTTCTCTGCTGTAAAATTCTATGTCATTCTATGAGTGCATCTACCATGTTATTTTGGGTGCAGGGAAAAAGTGGTGTTAAGATGTTCCAAAGAATAGATATATATATATGTATATGTTTATATATTTATATTAGTGTCAGCCTTGTCTCAGTGATAGCACTTTCACCTTTGAGTCAGAAGGTTGTGGGTTCAAGTCCCACTCCAGAGATTTGAGCACAAAAATCTAGGCTGGCACTCCAGTGTAGTACTGAAGGAGTGCTGCACTGTCAGAGGTGCCATCTTTCGGTTGAGGCCTCAAACCAAGACCCTCGCAAGTGGACGTAAAAAAATCCCACGGCACTATTCAAAGAAGATCAGGGGATTTCTCCTGGTGTCCTGGCCACCAGTTCTCCCTCAACCAAAACCGAAAACAGATGATCTGGTCATTTATTTCAATGCTGTTTGTGGGATCTTGCTGTGCGCAAATTGACTGCTGCCTGTCCTACATTACAACAGTGACTACACTTCAAAAGTACATCATTGTCTGCAAAGCGCTTTGCGACATCCTGATGTTGTGAAAGGTGCTACATAAATGCAAGTCTTTCTTTATTTTAGAACTGAGATGTAACAGATTTTCCTGTCATTGCTGTAACCACAACCTTAAAAGAAGGAAACGCTCAGACTATTTGTGGTTTTACGAAGTTGAAATTTCCATTACCAAAAGCAATTTACTTTTAAACATTGCAAGTGTTCCCTTGTGGCAGTGAGCTGTGTAATTGGGGGAAAAAAACAAGGTTTAGTTGTTTCTTTAAGTCACTCTCTCAAGCCTTGAAAGGTAAACAAAAGCATAACTTTGTACAATCTGCACGGGTGATGAGAGGGAAGACAGGGTAGTAGAGCAATGTGTGGGTTTGAATCCATTCCAGAATAATGGGACAGAAGTTTCCTCTGCTTTCTCGGCGTGAGGTCCTAAATGAAATGAGTTTGAGCAGTCTCAAGTTCCTAGTCGCAAGGAAGCTCCGTAGCAATTTGCCCAGATTCTGCCAATTGCCATTCTCACTCAGATAAACCACAAGATGGCTGGTGTGGGAATAGGTAAAACATCACACTGATGTAGTAAGGATTGCTCTTCTGAGTTTTACTGTGTTTCTTTTGAAGATGCAGTTTACTTGAAAATAGGGCAGCGGTTGCCCAGTGGCTCAGTTGGGAGTGGCACTGCCAGTGTGGGACTGAGCCTCCGAACCGGGACGATTGCAGGTTCAACCACTGACCTATGCTGAGTTAACTCAACTCAATCTCAATTGGTGTGACAGAAGGCTGGGAAGGGGAAAGAATGTACTCCATCGAATATTCTATTGAGACTCACTGTCAAGGTTCAAACATAAAGAATGGCAACTTGAGTGAAGCAGAAAAGGGTGTGTGGTGCCTGTGGAACAATACCCCAGCAAGGAGTCAATGCCTTTAGGAAAGGACAGGAGAGAAAAAAATTGGTAAGAAAAAATAATAATAAAATAAATAAATATGCCATTGTGCCCATAAATTTCTATTTGATGTCTGATACAGTTTCAGTGTCACATGATATGATGCTGTGAACATCAGTGGAGAAGGGCTGGTGTCTGTACAGGTGTTACATAGATTCCAGCAAAAGTAAAGACCTACGGAGAATGGATATACGTTGTGTACAGGTAAATGTGTAACCATAGCCAGCAACAACATTGGAAGCCTCAGCTGTCGGTGGATTCATATCACCTTGGTTTTGAGCAGAATGAAACACTGGCGCTCTGTATTTCACCTGTACGGTGGGTGTGGTGAACTTCTGGAATTAAACAACAATTTGATGTAAGACACTGTTTTATGGCTTGAATTTAGTTTAGAAACTAGGCAGCACATATAAACAGGCTAAATTAGTGAATAATTACTGTCTCTATTCTGATCCAAAGTCATATATGTAGGGTTATAGACACAGACTATTAATGCTGAGCTGTTTTGAAAAGTTTAATGGAGAATAAACAAAAAATGTAAAAGAACTAGAATCCAATCTTTACACTAAATTATGAAAAGGACCTCCCTTCCTCCAGAGAGATTTGGGTGTCCTCGTGCAAGAAACACAGAAAGCTAGCATGCATGTACAGCAAGCAATGAGGAAGGCAAATGGCATATTGGCCTTTATTGCAAGGGGGTTGGAGTATAAGAGTAAGGAAGTCTTGCTACAATTGTACAGAGCCTTGGTGAGACCACACCTGGAGTACTGTGCACAGTTTTGATCTCCTTATCTAAGGAATGATATACTTGCCGTGGAGGTGGTGCAACAAAGGTTCACTAGATTGATTCCTGGGATGAGAGGGCTGTCCTATGATGAGAGATTGTGGAGAATGGGCCTATACTCTCCAGAGTTTAGAAGAATGAGAGGTGATCTCATTGAAACAAACAAGATTCTGAAAGGACTTGACAGGGTAGATGCTGAGAGGTTGTTTCCCCTGGCTGGAGTGTCTAGAACTAGGGGGCACAGTCTCAGGATAAGGGGTCGGCCATTTAAGACTGAGATGAGGAAGAATTTCTTCACTCAGAGGGTTGTGAATCTTTGGAATTCTCTGCCCCAGAGGGCTGTGGATGCTGAGTCTTTTGAGTATATTCAAGGCTGAGATGGATAGATTTTTGGACTCTAGGGGAATCAAGGGATATGGAGATGGGGCGGGGAAGTGGAGTTGAGGTCGATGATCAGCCATGATCTTATTGAATGGCGGAGCAGGCTCGAGGGGCCATATGGCCTACTCCTGCTCTTATTTTTTATGTTCTTATGTTCCACTCCCAGAAACTCTTAAGCCAATGCTGTTGTCAATAATAATCACAAGAAGATTCATTCTCCTCATGTTAAAATGCATCCCCACTCTAAGATTGAGACCATTCATTCAACTGCCTCTGCCACTTCCCTTCCTTCCTCTAGCCCACTGGGCCAAATTTCCTCTAAGGTTGCCCCCTGCCCTAGCCCTGAACTCACATCTTTCTCTAGTTACTCTCCGATCTCCCCTCATGACCTCTCCATGCACATCTTCTCTATGAGGCCCACTTCCTGCTCCCTCGACCCTTTTCCCACCAAACTGCTGACCACCCAACTTCCTTTTCTGCCTCCCATGTTAGCTGACATTGTTAATGGTTCTCCATCCTCAGGCACTTTTCCCCTCTCCCTCAAATCTGCTGTCATCATCCCTCTCCTCAAAAAAACAGCCCTTGACCCCTCCGTCCTTGCAAACTAACGCCCCATCGCCAACCTCCCTTTCCTCTCCAAAGTCCTTGAATGTGTTGTCGCCTCCCAAATCCGTGCACATCTTTCCCACAACTCCATGTTTGAATCCCTCCAATCAGGTTTCCGCCCCGCCGCAGTACCGAAACGGCTCTCAGCAAAGTCACAAATGACATCCTTTGCGACTGCGGCAAAGGTAAACTATCCCTCCTCGTCCTTCTCGACATGTCTGCAGCCTTTGACACAGTTGACCACTCCATCCTTCTCCAACGCCTCTCCACCGTCGTCCAGCTGGGTGGGACTGCACTTGCCTGGTTCCATTCTTATCTAATTGTAGGCAGAGAATCACCTGCAATGGCTTCTCTTCCTGCTCCCGCATAGTTACCTCTGGTGTCCCCCTTCAATAATTAGATAGAGACTGCAGGGAACAATCAACAGGTGTTTACTGAATGAGGGTTACTCTAGAACTAACTGTACAGATCCCTACTCAGGGTTTATATACAGGTGTGGTCACTGCCGGTACTACAATATATAGGAGCTGTAAAAAGTAGTTCTCCCCTTAAAGGTACATACATTACAATTCCTCCCCTTTTAGATTAACAGTACCATAACACTCATTTAACAATTAAATATCAAACTAATTACAATTAACACTTTTAACATGCAACATTAACTGAAAATAGTCTATTTATAAATTCAGTCTTTGGGGAGGCTTCCTGATCCTTTCTGGATAGCGCCTTTCCTGAGTGTCTTGCTCTTGGTGCGGAGGCGATTCTGGCCCCCTGTCGTCGGTTGGTTCGTCCGCTTCCGATGCTACTGTTTCTGGGGTAGATGCTACCTGTATGTCGGGTTCATCACCAGGTACATATGGGCGAGACATGGGGTTGACTCGTTCCTGTGACTCTAGGATCTGGTCAACATGGCGTCTCACAATGTTCTCCCCAACATCCACTGTGTACATTAGTGGCCCCTGCCGTGTGCATATTGTTCCTGGTTGCCATTTCTCTGTTCGGTAGTCGCGGGCCAAGACTGGTTGCCCTACATTGAAGCTCCTTGTCGGCTTCTCATTGATGTGCTGGAATTGCTTATTCTCAACATCTCTTCGTGCATTTGGTCTGAGCAAATCCAGACGAGATCTCAACCTTCGGTTAAAGAACATCATGGCCGGGGTCTGGTTGGTTAACTGCATGTGTCGCATTTCTGTAGGCTAACAGGAAATTGTCCACCTTATGCTGCAGTGGAATGTCGTCATCGCACATGGCCTTTACTGCTTTTTTAAAGGTTTGTACGAACCTCTCAGCCAATCCATTTGTGGCTGGATGATACGGGGCGGATGTGTAATGCCTTACCCCATTCCTTTTCATAAATCTTCGAAACTCTTCGGACACAAACTGTGGTCCGTTATCAGAGCAAATCTACTCTGGCAAGCCGTTCCTGGCAAAAATGGTCCGTAGGACTGCAATAGTTTTCTCCGTGGTGGTGGAGGACATTTTGATCACCTCAGGCCATTTCGAGTGCGCATCCACGGCTATTAAAAACATTGAGTGCATGAATGGACCAGCAAAATCAATATGCACCCGTTGCCACGGAGATGAGGGCCACTCCCATGGGTGTAGAGGGGCATGTGGTGGTGCATTTTGGACCTTCTGGCATCCTGAGCAGCTCTTTGTCAGGTCCTCGATTTGCTGATCGATCCCCGGCCACCACACATAAGCCCTAGCAAGGCTTTTCATTTTCAGCCCTCCCAGATGACCTTCGTGAAGCTCATTGAGCACTCTCTCCCTTAACTTGGGTGGAATTACCACTCGGGATCCACACATCAAGGTCCCCTGGCATACTGACAGCTGTTCTCTTCTGGATGAGAATGCTGGCAACAGTGAGTCGCCATGTGCTGGCCATCCTTTCACCGTCAAATCATATACCCGAGACAGTGTCGGGTCATTTCGGGTCTCCTTCTCTATACCAGTGTTAGTTACTGGCAAGCATTCAATTATAGTCGAATGAAATATTTCGACAAGATCCACTGCTGGTGCTTCCTCCGCAGTAGGCAGTGGCAGGCGTGATAGCCCATCAGCGTTTCCATGCTGTTTCGTGCCCTTATACTCGATTTCATATTGGTGCGCCCCTAGAAAAAGGGACCATCTTTGTAGCCGTTGCGCAGTCATCACCGGAATGCTCTTCTTTGGATTAACGATGGAGACAAGTGGTTGGTGGTCAGTCAGCAAGGTGAACTTCTGCCCGTGCGGATAGTGATTGAACTTTTTCACTCCCCACACTAGGATGAGGGCCTCCCTGTCAATCTGGGCGTAGTTATGCTCGGCTGAGGTTAGTGACCGAGACGCAAAGGCTACTGGCCTCTCCGAGCCGTCCGGGAATTTGTGCGACAGCACCGCTCCAATGCCATAGGGTGATGCATCACATGCCAACCGAATTGGTAGTGCTGGGTTGAAATGAGCCAACACCTCTTTTGATGTGATCAATTCTTTGCTCTTCTGGAAAGCTCGTTTACATTCGTCATTCCACTTCCATGGTACCCCCGTTTGCAGTAGGGTGTTCAGTGGGTGTAGTACGGTAGACAAACTCGACAAGAACTTATGGTAGTAGTTCACCAGCCCGAGGAACGACCTCAGTTGTGACACATTTTCCGGTGCCGGAGCCTTGACTACTGCCTCAATCTTTTCAGGGGACTTATGTAACCCCTCTTTATCAATAATGTGACCACAATACGAGATCTGCTTCTGGAAAAACTCGCATTTGTGGCGATTAGCTCGGAGCCCATATTCCTTCAATCTAGTGAGCACCTGCTCCAGGTTGGCGAGGTGATCACTGTCATTTTCGCCCGTGACCAGGATGTTGTCCAAATAACACTGGGTCCCTGGAATACCTTGCAGGATTTGATCCATTGCCCTTTGCCAAATAGCCGGAGCTGATGCTACCCCGAACACCAGACGATTGTATTGGTAGAGACCTTTATGAGTGTTGATCGTGAGGTACTGTTTCGAGGCTTCTTCTACCTCCATTTGCAGGTACGCCTGGGCCAGATCAATCTTAGTGAAGCGTTTCCCTCCAGATAGCGAGGCGAAAATATCTTCAATCCGCGGAAGCGGATATTGTACAGTGTGAAGGACTGGGTTCACTGTCACCTTAAAATCCCCACAGATGCGAACCTTCTTTGGTTCCCCAGGCATATTACTCATGTATTACATGTATTACAAGCCAAATGAATGTTGAATGTTAAATGTCTTAATCAAAATGTACACTCTCGGGAGCCGCAAGCCTACATTTCGTTGTACTGCACTTGTGCACTAACAATGACAATAAAGTTGATTATTATTATATTATTATTATTATTATTACAGGAACGATGGGTGTAGCCCACTCGCTCCAGTCCACTTTGGACAGTACTCCTGAATGTTCCAAACCTTCCAGCTCTGCTTCGATGGCTGGGCGGATTGCATAAGGTACCGGTTTGGCCTTAAAAACTTTGGGCTTGCATTTTCCTCTATTTTGATCGTCGCTGTTATGCCTTTTAGTGTTCCGAGTCCCTGCTGGAACACTTCTTGTGCGTCAGTTAGCATTTTTGACAGTCGTCCAGGTGTGACATCGTCATCCTTTTTGGCATCTACAGTCAATGCTTGTATAGAATGCCAATCTAGCTGTATCTTCCGGATCCATTCACATCCTAGTAGTGGTGGTCCTCCACCTGGCAATACATATAGGTCCATTTTTGGTGTTTCCTTGCTGTTATATATAACGTTCACCCTTATTTTTCCTTTGGGGTAGACTTTTTGCCCCGTGTACGTCTTCAAGACAATCTTTGTATCTCTCAAGGCTATGTGAGAATAGCCGCTTGTACTCCCTTCGGTTTATGACTGTTAGGGCTGATCCTGTGTCCAATTCCATTTTCACTTGGACTCCTGCTATCTTGAGCGTGACCCAGATAGTTTGGTGATCCTCCGTTTTGATCACATTATGTAGTTTCAGACAACCCAGCTTCTTGCCTCCGGAGTCTGTATCACTTTTCTGTTCGTCTGAACTACTCTCCATCACCTTATGTACCTTCTTGTACTTCTCCTGTGGAGATTTCTTGCTGCTGGTTTTCTTTCCCGACCTGCAGACTCTTGCTATGTGTCCTACTTTTCCACACTGTCTGCACACTTTGTCCTTGAACCAGCAATCCTTATGGTCGTGTGTTGTTCTGCCGCAGCGATAGCACTTCACTGTTCCGTATGACATTTCATTTGTGCCATATTCTTGCGGTCTCCGTTGTATCTCTGCCGCGCCCCGTGCTGCTGCTTCGTGTGATACTGCCATGCTGAAAGCCTTGTCCAGCGTAAGATCCTTTTCTGATAGAAACCGTTTCTGGGTTCCTTCACTTTGAAGCCCACATACAAAGTTGTCCCTTAATGTATCTGCTAGTCCCGTTCCAAACTGGCAGTGTTTCGGTAGCTTGCGCAGTTCCGTTAAATACTCAGCATTACTTTCATCTTTATGCTGGTTCCTTTTGTGAAACTTAAATCTTTCCGCTATCAGCAGCGGTGTGGGGTCTAAGTGGTCCTGTAGGATTGACACTATGTTTTCAAAATCCTTTTGCACTGGCTTTTCTGGGGTTACTAGGTTTCGCAGTAAGCCATATGTTTTTGCACCCATTGAATTCAACAATACCAGCGCTTTCCTGTCATCTGGCACTTCATTCACCTTGCAGTACTCTTCTATGCGTTCGACATATGTCGTCCAATCTTCGACTTCATTGTCGAACGCTGACACTGCCACTCTTCGGCATCCCTGGGTGTGGTTAGACTGGCTCAAAATGGCATCTCCCGCGCTCTCCCTTCTTCCCCGCTGCGGCTCAAAATGGCGTCTCCCGCGCTTTCCTTTCTTCCCTGCTGATGCTGCTCGGCCCTTGAACACCGGCTGCACTCTGCGCGTTTTCCTGCGCGCCTCTCTCTCCCGTTGATGCTGCCCGGCCCTTGAACACCAGCTGCGCTCTGCTCTCTCTCGTTGACGCCGCTTGGTCCTGAACACCGGCTGCGCCCTGTGAGCTCTACCCTCTCTCTCTCTCCCGTCGACGCTGCTCGGCCTTTTTCTGTGCCGTCGGTCGGCTCTAGCCGCCGCTGTCCGGGAAGGGTCTGCGCAGTGCCTGTTGCCAGCCCGTTTCGCTGGACCACCGTGCTGGAAAGCCAAGCCTGGCTCTGGACAGCCTCCCCTGCAATGCTCAATCTCCGCTGGATGACTGGGGGCTTTCCCGTGGTCGACGCCCGTGCTTCTGGACTTGGCCTTCTTCCACTGTTCTCCAGGAGCGAATCCCTGGGAGGTGATGCAGAGTTGCAGGTAGGTTTAAATCTGCTCGTCGCCAATGTTAGATCCGTGTATCTTGATGTTGTGTCCTTCAATAATTAGACAAGAGACTGCAGGGAACAATCAACAGGTGTTTACTGAATGAGGGTTACTCTAGAACTAATTGTACAGATCCCTACTCAGGGTTTATATACAGGTGTGGTCACTGCCGGTACTACAGTATACAGGAGCTGTAAAAAGTAGTTCTCCCCTTAAAGGTACATACATTACACCCCAAGGATCTATCCTTGGCCCCATCCTATTCCTCATTAACATTCTGCCCCTTAGTGACATCACCCAAAAACACAGCGTCAGTTTCCACATGTATGCTGACGAAACCCAGCTCTACCTCACCACCTCTTCTCTCGACCCCTCCATGGTCTCTAACTTATCAGACTGCTTGCCCGATATCCAGTTCTGGATGAGCAGAAATTTTCTCCAATTAAATATTAGGAAGACCAAAGCCATTGTTTTCCACACTACAAAATCCATTCCCTAGCCATTGACTCCACCCCTCTCACTAACATCTGTCTGAGGATGATCCACACTGTTGGCAACCTTCGTGTCATATTTGAACTTGAAATGAGCTTCCGACCACATATCTGCGGCATAACTAAGACCGCCTATTTTCTCCTCTGTAACATCGCCCATCTCCGCCTTTGCCTCAGCTCATCCACTGCTGAAACCCTCATCCATGCCTTTGTTACCTCTAGACTTGACTATTCCAATGCACTCCTGGCTGGCCTCCCACATTCTACCCTACGTAAACTTGAGGTCATCCGAAACTCGGCTGCCCGTGTCCTAACTCGCACCAAGTCCTGTTCACCCATCACCCCTGTGCTCGCTGACCTACATTGGCTCCCGGTTAAGCAACGTCTCGATTTCAAAATTCTCATCCTTGTTTTCAAATCCCTCCATGGCCTCACTCCTCCCTATCTCTGTAATCTCCTCCAGCCCCACAACCCCCCCGAGATATCTACGCTCCTGTAATTCTGCACTCTTGAGAATCCCAGATTATAATCGCTCAACTATTGGTGGCTGTGCCTTCTGTTGCCTAGGCCCTAAACTCTGGAATTCCGTGCCTAAACCTCTCCACCTCTCCGCCTCTCTACCTCTCTTTCCTCCTTTAAGATGCTCCTTGACATAATAAAACTCACTACGCACTTGGTTTGAGCATAAAGCAAGGCTTTAATCAACTTGTTTCACAACATGGAAGTCTAGTTGTACTTCACTAGCTCCTTGTCTTATAAAATGTCCCTGGAAAGCTGGGGCCCACGCCCGAGTATTTATACTCCTTGGACGGCGCCACCAGCTGGCCGTCCAGCATTATTTCATAAGTAGTTTCTTGATGATGAGATTTATAACACTCCTTAAAACCTACCTCTTTGACCAAGCTTTTGTTCACCTGCCCTAATTTCTCCCTATGTGGCTCGGTGTCAAATTTTTTTGTCTTAATATTCTCCTGTGAAGCATCTTGGAACGTTTTATTACATTAAAGGCGCTATATAAATACAAGTTGTTGTTGCTGTTGTTGTTGATAACAATATTGGGGCCCAAATCTGCCATCCCTGCAATGGCCGCATCAAGAATGCAACATTGGGCAGTGTTGTTGTCACAATATGACTATATGATTGAATATTGCACTTCAAAACAAAACACAATCACAGATGCTTTGTCCAGGTTGCCACATGAGGACTCATGTGTTGGGAGTGAAGATGTGATTTTGACGCTAGGTGCAGTTGACAAAGACTTTTCCGTGAATGTAACTGAGATTGCAGATGAGACTCAAAAGGACTCCGTACTGAAAAGAGTGTATGAAAACACCTTGAATGGATGGACTGATCAGTGTCTGGATGCAGAATAGAAACATAGAAGATAGGAGCAGGAGTAGGCCATTCGGCCCCTCGAGCCTGCTCCGCCATTCAATGCGATCATGGCTGATCATCCAAATTCAGTACCCTGTCCCTGCTTTCTCCCCATATCCCTTGATCCCTTTAGCTTTAAGAAATATATCCAACTCCTTCTTGAATATATTTAATAAATTGGCCTCTACTGCCTTCTGTGGTAGAGAATTCCACAGGTTCACCAATCTCTGGGTGAAGAAATTCCTCCTCATTTCTGTCCTAAATGGCTTATCCCTTATTCTTAGACTGTGAACCCTGGTTCTGGATTCCCCCACCATCGGGAACATCCTTCCTGCATCTAGTCTGTCCAGTCCTGTCAGAATGTTATAAGTTTCAATGCGATCCCATCTCATTCTTCTAAACACCAGCGAGTATAAGCCCAATCGACCCAATCACTCCTCATACGTCATTCCTGCCATCCCAGGTATCAGCCTGGTGAATCTTCACTGAACTCCTTCCATGGCAAGAACATCCTTCCTCAGATAAGGCGACCAAAACTGCACACAATACTCAAGATGTGGTCTCACCAAGGCCCTGTACAACTGCAGCAAGACATCCTTGTTCCTGTACTCAAACCCTCTCGCTACGAAGGCCAACATACCATTTGCCTTCTTAACCGCCTGCTGCACCTGCATGCTTACCTTCAGCGACTGGTGCACAAGGACACCCAGGTCTCGTTGCACTTCCCCTTCTCCCAATCTATTGCCATTCAGATAATAATCTGCCTTCCTGTTTTTGCCACCAAAGTGGATAACCTCACATTTATCCAAGTTATATTGCATCTGCCATGCTTCTGCCCAATCACCCCACCTGTCCAAATCATCCTGGAGTTTCTTGGCATCCTCCTCACAGCACACACACCACCCAGCTTTGTGTCATCTGCAAACTTGGAGATAGTACATCTAGTTCCCTTGTCTAGATCATTAATATATATTGTGAATAGCTGGGGTCCAAGACCAATCCCTGCGGTACCCCACTAGTCACTGCCTGCCACTCGGAAAAAGACCCGTTTATTCCAACTCCTTGCTTTCTGTCTGCCAACCAGTTCTCTATCCAAGTCAATACCTTGCCCCCAATCCCATGTGCCTTAACTTTACACGCTAATTTCTTATGCATGACTTTATCGAAAGCCTTCTGAAAGTCCAGATACACCACATCCACTGGTTCTCCCTTATCTATTTTAGCAGTTACATCTTCAAAAAATTCCAATTGAAATTCGAATTGAAACCATTCCATAACCGTCGTACTGAATTGTCTTGTGGTCAAGTGGGGAAACAGATTGGTGGTACCTACTTCTTTGCGGGATAGACTTCTGGTCGAACTTCATACTGAACATCCAGGGATCATCAGTATGAAATCAATTGCAAGAAGCTTTGTTTACTGGCCTGGATTGGACAGTGATCTTGAATCACTTGTAAGCAAATGCAGTGTTTGCCAAAATTGGAGAAACAAACCACCCAAACCACTACAACCCTGGCCATGGCCAAGTAGACCTTTTCAGAGAGTACATGTAGAATTCTGTGAGAAAGCAAATGATTATTTCCTGGTACTTGTAGATAGTCACTCAAAGTGGATTGAAGTGAAACACATGGGTTCAAATATTACAACTGAACGTACCATAGATGAGTTGAGGTCTATCTTCGCATGTCATGGCTTACCTGAAGAGCTTGCTTCTGACAATGGCCCTCAGTTCCATTCTGCTCTATTCCAAGAGTTCCTGAAACGGAACAATATCAAACACACTCTCGTTCCACCATATCATCCAGTTTCAAATGGAGCAGCTGAAAGGTCAGTCAGAACAGTCAAAGAAGCTCTCAAAAAGCAAGTGTTGCAGGGTTGTTCAGGACTCAGCTGTAGTGTATGCACCTTGAAGAAGGAACTATATTCTGCAGCCCCTGTATACTGCAGTACCAGTAGTGACCACCCCTGTATATAAGCCTGTGTAGTAACTTTGTATAGTAGTTCCAGTTTTGTCTCCATTCAGTAAACACCTTTTATAACCAACTCCTGCAGTCCGTGTCTCAATTACACACGGACGTTACATCAGCATGAAGCAACGTTTGGCAAATTTCTTGCTGAAGTACAGAACTACTCCACACACTACAACTGGATATACCCAGCAGAATTCGTGATGAAGAGGAGATTGTGAACATGATTGTGCAACCGAATTTGGTCTCAAGAGTTGAACAGAAACAGTTGAGTCTGAAACGTTATTATGACACCAATCTGAAAGAACGCAGTTTCAGACAAAACAATTGTGTTCGTGTTCTCAGTCTCCCTGGCAAATCGAGTTCACACAAGTAGGATGTAGGAACCATAGTAGAGGTTGGTGGAACCAAGAGATATTTGGTTGAAATTGGTGACAACATTCGAAGTGTTCAGGTAGATCAAATGATCTCTGCTAGAGATGAACCATGACATGATCGTGAACCACTTGATCATGAACATATACATGAGTTTGACTCAATTTAGACTTCAGTAACTGAAGTACCAGGTTCAAACAAGTCTGAGATAGAAACAGGATCATTTTTGAGTTCGGAACCAAAACAAAACAGCCCAAAAATTGGTTCAACACCAAAACCTTCTTTAAGGCGATCAGGAAGGCTCCACAAACCTGTTATTAAACTGGATTTGCAGTTCATTTAAAAGAAAAAAAGCCGGGAGTTTTTGTTATGTGGTACATGTAATGCTTGGAAAGGTGGAACCATAGTTTTGTTGTATTTGGGAGGGGAATACATACTTATTTTTTAAGGGGAAAGCAGTGTAATGTATTATCACATGGTTTGTCACATGGTTTGGTATGAGCATGCTCAGTTCGCTCTGGACGAGCAGCTCATCATGTTCTACCTTCATTTGTTCTACCCACATATATTACAGTAATGACAGACTCTGCCTGGAGCTCTGGAAGACCAGGCAGTCTGCAAACCTACTCTAACCCCAGCCACACACCTGGACTCCCTCACAGAATAATAAGAACATGTTACAAGCTATCAAGGATTCTCTTCCATCTGATGGATCCACACCTGTGAGATCCCACCCCTGTCCCCGCACAGGCATACTCTTGAAATCTCCCTAACTCAGCTGTTGCTTAGGGATGCTACCAAATGACCTTGACCACCTAAGTTCATGATATATATTCAAGAAGGAGTTAGATATATTTCTTAAGGCTAAAGGGATCAAGGGATATGGGGAGAAAGCAGGGACAGGGTACTGAGTTTGGATGATCAGCCATGATCTCATTAAATGGCAGAACAGGCTGGAGGGGCCGAATGGCCTACACCTGCTCCTATCTTCTATGTATCTATGACGCCCAGCTTGTGTTAACTGTACCAACAACCTTAATGTATCAATGTGTCAATGATGGGTTAGGGTTAGGGTTAGGAAGATCGTGAGTTCAAGCCCCACTCCAGCCACTTGAACCCAAGAGCTAGGTGGACAGTACTGAGGGAGCACTGTGCTGTTGGAGGTGCTGTCTTTTGGATATGAGGTTAAACCAAGGCCCTCTCATGTGGAACTAAAAGATCACAGGGGCACTCTTTGATAGAAGAGCAAGGGAGCTCTCACCAGTGTCCTGGTTAATATTTATCCTTCAACCAACATCACTACAAAAACAAATGGATATCTGGTCATTATCGCATTGCTGTTTGTGGGGCCTTGCTGTGCGTAAACTGGCTGCCGCATTTCCTATATTACAACAGTGACTACACGTCAAGAGTAGTCCATGGCTGTAAAGTGCTTTGGTACATCCTGTGGTCATGAAAGGAGGCAAATACAAATCATTCTTTCTTTATTGTAATCTTTTGTAAGCACCTGTAACAAAACTGCACAGCGACTTCACAGAATGCATATATGTATCTTTTTCTGAGTAAAAGAATATGAAAAAGCTAGCTGTATTAGGCAATGGGCTGAATGTCTTATCCATGGTTTGATCTGTGTTAAAGGGATAATGTATTGCAGCGAAATTCTTAGAAACCTTAAAAGATATGGTAAGATGGATAAATTTGCTGAAAGTGCGTAAATGGCCATTTAAGCCGTTCCTCCATAGATTCTTTTGATCTTCTGCCAAAGTTACGGTGGAAGAGCGGGGCCCTGTGGAATTCTCATCCATGGTCATTTTTGATTCTATCTCTAGTGATGTGCCTTGGGATGTTTTTCTATGTTAAAGGTGTTATATAAATGCAAGTTGTTGTTGACAGAGGAATCTTGGCCATATGCTCTCTTCAGATGATGTTAGAATCTGTTACATCCACCTGGAGAGGCAGAAAAGGCTTCAGTTTAACATTTCTGACAATGCAGCCCACCCTCAGTAATACACAGTAGTGTCAGGCTAGATCATGTGCGAAGGTTCTGGCGTGGGGTTGAACCCATGACTTAGGGTAAGAGTGCTACCAACTGAGTCAAGCTGACACTTAGATAGTGAGCTAACTGGAGGAAGTTAGATTCTGTTGCCTTTCTGAAAGAGCTGCTTGCTAATCATTATATCTTGAAGAAAGTCATGATCTGTATTTTATTCTGTTACTGGAATTTTCCCCAGGGAGGGGTTTGGGTGCAGGGTGGGGGGGGGGGGCCTCCGAGGCAGGCGGGAAACCTGGGAGGCTGGGTTTCCCACAGGCCCTGACGACTTTAACGGCAGGGACTGATTTGCATGTGAGGCCTCAGATCCCGCCCGCACCCAGCCAAATTGAGACGCTGGCAGGCTGCGGGCGGGTAGGCCTGCAGATGCGAGGGGTCGGTCCGGGGGAGGAATCACGGGGGGGGGGCGGGGGGGCTGCAGGGTGGTCAGCATCGGGCATCGAGCATTGTGGGAGGGGGATCGGGGGATTGGCATCAGGGATCGCGGAGGGAGGGGGGGGTCGGTCAGCATCGGCAGGGAGGGTTGGTCAAGGATTGGCGGGGATGGGGGGGCGGTGGGGTGGAGGTCGTCGGGAATTGGGAGGGGTGAGGGGGTCAGCAGGGGTGAGGGGGCAGTGGGGTGGAGGTAGGCCGGGGATCAGGAGGGGATTGGCATCGGGGATTGCGGGGGGAGGGGGGGTCGGTCAGCATTGGCGGGGGATCGGGAGGGGGTTGGGGGTCAGCAGGGGTGAGGGGGCAGTGGGGTGGAGGTAGGCCGGGGATCAGGAGGGGGGTCAGGGGTCGGGGATCGGCAGGGGTGAGGGGGGCGGTGGGGTGGAGGTCGGCCGGGGATCGGGAGAGGGTCAGGGGTCGGGGATCGGCGGGGGGTGAGGGAGCGGTGGGGTGGAGGTCGGGAGGGGGTTGGGGATTGGCAGGGGGGAGAGAGGATCGAGGCCGGCCACTGAAGGATTGCAGCTGGCCTCAGCATCATCAGTGGGGTTGGGGTGGAAGGCTCATGGTGGGGTTTGGAAGCCTGGGAAGGCGATCGTAGGCCCAGGGTTGGGGGCGTCTCCGATCGCGGTGGGTGGGTTAGGCAGGGACCCTGGATCCAGGAGATGGTATAAAGCCACTTACCTCCTGGATCCAGCAGTCCTATTACTTCTTTGTACTGGATGTAAAGTACATAATAAACCTGTTTTACGTATACACAATATACCTGTACCCGGAGTGGTTTTGTGAAGGAATAAGCCATATAACCTATTTAGAAAAATACACCATCTTATGAAAGAATTCTGGCCTTATTAAAACAGGACAAACTGGGTTTGGAAATTTAGAAACTTAACGATGAAATAGCTGTGAAAGAATTCTGGCTATTGAGATAAGACAGTTGTTGACCCTGACTAAATAATCTTATTGAAACAGAAGGTGCATGGCTCCGACAAGCTGACCTTTTGGGAACAAAGCAATGGTCCATACTGGATTAAGGTGTTTTAACTTAAACTTCGTAAAGATGGCACATAAGATAAGGAACATCTGCCCTCATAAAGATGACATAAAATAAGGAACACCTGCCCTTCACACCGTTTTACATGGTAACCCCAGAACACCTGGAGATGAGACAAGATTCTGGAAGCTGATGTAGCAGTAAGAATTGCAGAGGTCGGCAGAAAGATAAATAGGGATAATTAACTTGCATCAGCAGAAACTTTAAAGGAAATACCACTGAAAAAGGGTATAAATATTGAAGTCTCAAATGGGATATCAGACTCACTTTAATCGGGCAAAGCAATTCTCGACCACAGAGGTGGCTCTGTGGTCTCCAACTCTTTGTACCTCGGGGATCAAAGGTATTTGTTATTGATGGATATCCTGTATAGAAAACTTTAAGAACTGTAATACTGTAGCGAAGTTAAGATTTAAAAGTAAGATTCTCTGTTAATAATAAGATAGTATTTTTTCTCTTTTTAGAACTGTTAACGTTGCGATTGACTGATTCACCAACAATCTCTATATAGTTTTAGAATTGTCTCACATAAGTCTTCTGTATCAATAACTCATGAACTCAATCTCTGTACACTCTTTGGTGAAGAGTTACAGAATTCTGAAGGAGGTCTCCGGACCCTCATAATATCTGGGATGTTACAGTCTAGCTAAACTTATTAAAAGCGTTATCTGGAGGATGGTAACATTCTCGGGTTGCTCCTTTCCTTTAGGGAGAGATAGCCCAGATCTTTAGACCCAATTAAGCATCTTTAGGATTCAGCTACCTCAAACTTTAGTTGAAAGTGAACGTCTGAGAAATTCGCCTGATCCGGGATAGCCCCAAAGGGCTAGGACTAGTAAATATCCCTTCAGTTTGCTATAGTCATGGACAAAGTAATTTAGAGCTTTTAAGAGCTACAGAGGCCCTGTCTGCTCTCTCAGGTGGACGTAAAAGATCCCATGGCACGATTTTGAAGAAGCGCAGGGGAGCTATCCCTGGTATCTTGACCAATATTTATCCCTCAATCAACATAACAAAAACAGTTTATCTGTTGCTGTTTGTGGGAGCTTGCTGTGCGCAAATTGGCTGCATACATTACAACAGTGACCACACTTCAAAAGTACTTCATTGGCTGTAAAGCGCTTTGAGATGTCCGGTGGCCGTGAAATCGCTATATAAATGCAAGTCTTTATTTCTTTATTCTTTAATAAGTCATTGATGAAGTGCAGAGCAATGGCCAAACCCAACTGGTATCATCACATTCACTACATAAACATAACCCTGGAAATGTAAACTGATCTGTAAATCCTATCAAGTTACATTAATTTTCCATTATTGTGTGATCTGAAATACTTTGACATGTGCTGATAATGATGTAGTATTTGCCTTTATTATTTCATTACATGAAGATTCTTTTAGCCTTTGGAAGGGAAACAATTGAAGTCTTTTCGAGCTCAATGAAGCACAACTAACACAAGGGGGAAGTACAAGCCTGTTCACTGGTGCTTTTGGTCTCTATGAAATGCAGATAAAGCACACATTCACACATTATTTAATTTTATAGTTTAACTGCACAGGATTTAAATTGTAGCTATCAAAATGTGAACCGATTTCTATAGTCGAGATTTCTGGTTTAGCATATTAGTCAGGGCCTTTTAAAGTTTCTTGCCTTAAGCAACTTCACATTCATAGGCAGCAGACTCAACCATACCTATAACTCATGACAATGGTAGCAGACAGTGTCCAAACACTTCGGGCTGGATTTTCCTCCAATATCCACCCCCCCTGTAATTTAGTTTTCCGGGGACAGTCTCCAGGTGAGGTACTGTGTCCCCAGGTAAACAATGTCCCCGGAAGAGTCCTCGGTTCACAAAACATGTCCTTGAAGTGTACCCCTGGTCAGTGAGGGTACCCCCCACCCCCCTGAGCCGCCAGTTTGTGGCTCTAAGGCTAAAGGATATAGAGGCACTGGCGAAGGTGCAAAAAAGATGTACTAGGATGATACAAGAACTGAGAGGTTATACCTGTCAGGAAAGATTGTACAATTGCCAAGAGTGACTCACTGCGCACGCGCGACTGGGCGATCTTTCTGCGCATGTGCCGGTTGTTTCTGAGTTTCCAGCTGGGCTCGTGCTGCTGGATTGTCGATGCCAGATGTGCCTGGGAGCCCGGCAACTGGAGCGGGTGAGGGAGAGGCCGCGGGGGGGAGGGCCTGGTCACAGTCTGTGGGGGGGCAGGGCCGGCTAATCCTAGACACTATGGGGGGGGTCAGGTGTGACCTCAGCTCCTTGGGGGAGGGTTCAGATGTGACCTCAGCCCCTGCGGGGAGGGTTCAGATGTGACCTCAGTCATGGGGGGGGGGTGGGGGGTCAGGTGTGGCCTCAGCTCCTGGGGGGTCGGGGGGGGGGGTGGTCAGGTGTCTTAATGCGCTTCAATAGTGTGACCGTCACATCTGCGGTAATTATATGCATATTTGTTTTGCATTTGTCGTGTATATGTGCAACTGTTAAGATATAGGCTGCTAAAAAATGTTGCCTCGCTACGCTGTGCAACCAACATTTTCTGTCCTGGCTACTTTGCTGTGCTCCCATCCTGTGTGTCTCTGGATTCAGTTTAGAAAATATGATCACCCTACTGTAATTGGCAGAGAGGGGGACAAAATTGGGCGGTGAGGCCTATTACTACCTCATTGCCCCACTTGAATTGTTCTCCCCCAGCCCCAGCTAGGACTACTGCTGGCTGGTCCTTCCTCGCTCACTGCCTCCCCTCCCTCCGATAGCTTACCTGGTGAAGTCGTTGGTCTAGGCTGAGGCCTTCAGTCTGTTCCACTCTTTGGAGCTCTCTTCAGGGCAGTGGCAACGGTCCCACTGCAGCACTGCCTGGATTATTTGTGGGGTCACGGGTGGGCTCCCGCTTGCTGGTAGAAATCCCACCAAGAGTTCGCCATAATTACATAATGACTCCTGACCCAGGAAATTGGGCTGGGGTCATGGCAGGGTCAGGGTGGAAGACGGAAGTGCCACTCCAATCCTCTTAGGGCAGGTCCATGAAAATCCAACTCTTAGATGGTATTAAATAATCATAGGAACGTAGGTAGAGAGCTTTGGGGACCACAGGTCCAAAGTCACCATTTTCCTCCCAACAATGTTATTTTCTGAAAGAAATATATCTTATTAGCATTTGAATGAATCAATGCTAACTGCTTCTACCGTCTCTCTCAGGAGTCTGTTCCATAGAATGACCACTCACTCACTGAAATATTGTTTTCGTTTTGATTAGTTTTGAATTCAAGTGCAGGCCGTGCCATAATTAAAGCCTCTGAAGGCTTAGTGGTTTGATGTCCAGGACCAGCCTTGGAAAATGAGTTATCACATTTTTTTATAACTATTGACAGTTGTGTGTTTAAATCAGGATTCCAAATAGCTTGGCTATCTCACTGTGCAGTGTGCCTTGAGGAGGAGGGGAAACAATTGGAAGGGCGCATTTCTTACAAAAATAAAACACCATAAAATCTAGGGGGGGAGGGTGATTTTCCCAGCCCCGAGGAAGTGGGTTTGGAGGTGGGACAGTTGGCAAAATGGCAAAAACTGAGGGCAGGTTCGGAACCTGCCTCCAACCTGCCTCTGCGCAATTTTGCCGGAGGCGGGTTTGTTGGGTGCGATTCGTCCCGCCTCCATCAGTCAGGAGAGGTAGTTAAGACCCTTAAATAGTAGTTAAGGGCCTCTATAATCCTATTTTGACAGGCCTTCATTATTTTACCACATTTTCAGCTTGTTGCACGACCCTCCTAAACCACGCCAGCTAATCCTGGCGGGTTGACAAGTGGGTGGCCTCCTCACAGCTGCAGCTCCACCATTAAAATGGAGCATTCATCAGGGAGCAGTTGCAGGTGGCAGAACTTTTGTTCCAAAGGTCTTTCAGCACTTTTAGCAGGCCTACCGAAGTCGGAGGTGCTGCAGCTTCTATCTCTCAACTGTGGGACCTCCTTGGAAGACCCTCTCCCCGCTTGGACTGTGCGGTTCCACAACGGAGGTATCTGCCACCAGCATGGGAACCATTTATTTCCTTTCACCATGGACCTCTGTGGTGATTATTCCTTGATTAGTAAAAGTATTGTGATTCGTTGTTTGTTAACTGCCTTGGGATATGTGTTGTAATCTCATTGGTAGTTGATGATCACATGATGTGTTGTGGCTACCTTAAATTCAGTCCTTTTCTAGCTTTAGTTGGGACTGGATGTAGAAAGATATGCTACCGATTTTAAAGTTAATAAAGCCTAACTTTGGAAGGCAAATCTATTCTTTATTTCAATTTATTAACTTTATGTTAGAATGGAGCGATATCTTCAACCAGAACGATTCAAGGCTGACCCCAATTCTGCTGGAGAGATGATAAATGGAAACATTGGTATTGTACATTTAAAAACTTTTTGGGCGTGTTGGATCAAGAGGCTCTAAATAAGCTGAATATGCTGATCAACTACATTGACCCGGATGTATATAAATATATTTTGCACTGTAAAACTTATGAAGAGGCTACTTCTACATTGGAAAAGATTTTTGTTAAACCAAAGAATGAGGTATTTGCACGTCATCTTCTATCTGCCCATAGGCAGCAGTTGGGAGAATCTTTGGATACTTATTTACAAGCACTTCGGTGCCTTAGTGTTGACTGTAATTATAAGGCTGTGACGGCTGAAGAATATAAGGACGAATCGGTACGGGATGCTTTTATTAATGGATTACTGTCTAGATCAATTCGTCAGTGGTTGTTAGAAAATAAGACTCTGGATCTTAAAAGTGCTTTTGAGCAAGCTTCTACATTGGATATGGCTCAGAGAAGTTTGGATTTTTATGCTCTTTTTAACCGGCCTGCGACTATGGTTTCGGCAGTTTCGGATGAAAAGGAATTATGTGGACTTAATGGGAGTGGTTTACTAGATTTTGAAACAGTTTCTACTTCGGCGGCCGTTGCCTCTAGGATTCAGAAGTGTTATTTTTGTGGGAATATCCGGCACCCTGCTCGGGAGGCTGTGTGTAGTAAATGCGGCAAGAGAGGTCATTATGCACGTGTGTGCAAATCATCAGGTTCAATTACCTTCCCTTCTCCTGGTGTGGGAGGGTCTTCCTCCACTACCTCTTCTGTGACTATTCAGCCTTTAGATAGGGCGTTTATTGCATCAATTTCTGCTGCATTTGCTCATGGCCTAAACAAAGCTATAGTTACGGCTCAAGTTAATGGGTTGGAAGTGAAGGCCCTTATAGATACGGGCAGTACTGAGAGTTTTATAAGTCTTCAGTTTGTGAAGGAGAAGCATTTGAAAATTTCGCCTGTTACGTATCAGGTGTGTATGGCTCAGGTGACCCTTACTTCACAAATAGCTGGTTGTTGCTTTGTGAAAATGGTTCTTCTAGGTAATACGTATACTGATATACGCCTATCTGTTTTGCCTAATCTCTGTGCGGATATTTTGATTGGACATGATGTGCTTCAGTTACACGAGTCTCTTAGTCTTTCATTTGGAGGGACTAAGCCACCTTTATCTATTTGTGGATTAACCTCTTTATCTATTCCTCCATTATCACTTTTTTCCAATTTGATGTCGGATTGTAAGCCAATTGCTACCAAGTCAAGAAGATATAGTAGTCAGGATAGAGAATTTATTAATTCTGAAGTTCAACGTCTCTTATTGGAAGGAATCATTGAACCTAGTTGTTCGCCTTGGCGAGCACAGGTAGTTGTCACGACTAACGAGAGACACAAGAAACGAATGGTGATAGACTATTCCCAAACTATTAATAGGTATACTCAATTAGATGCGTACCCTTTGCCTAAGATTGATGAGCTTATCAATAAAGTATCTCAGTATAAAGTTTTTAGCACTATTGATTTAAAGAGTGCTTATCATCAGATTCCTATTGTTAAGAAGGATCAACCATATACGGCCTTTGAGGCTGGTGGAAAGCTGTATCAGTTTTGCCGAATACCATTTGGTGTTACTAATGGTGTTGCTTGTTTTCAACGGGCAATGGGTGCTTTTATAAGTGATAACTCCCTCTCTGACACCTTTTCATACTTAGATGACATCACAGTGTGTGGCAAATCAAGGGTGGAGCATGATTCTAATTTAAAAAGATTCCTTCAAGCTGCGGAAAAAGTTGGTTTAACTTTTAACAAAGAGAAATGTGTCTTTTCGACTATTGAGGTAAATCTATTGGGGTATATTATTTCGGGAAATAAGATTAAACCAGATCCAGAACGTCTGCGACCATTGATCGATTTACCTTGTCCTACTAATTCTAAGGCTTTGCAACGAGTTGTTGGACTGTTTTCTTATTATTCTAATTGGATTGCAAATTTTTCATGGAAGATCCGGCCTCTTATTCGGGTTACGACATATCCTCTATCATGGGAGGCCAGGACATGTTTTGAGAATTTTAAAAAGGATATTTTAGGAGCAGTTGTGCATTCCATTGATGAGCAGGTTCCCTTTGTGATTGAGATGGATGCTTCGGATTTTGCAATTGGGGCTACTTTGAACCAAAATGGAAGACCTGTGGCCTTTTTCTCACGTACTTTGAATAATAGTGAAAAAAGACATTCCTCAATAGAAAAAGAGGCATACGCAATAGTAGAAGCATTGCGTAAATGGAGACATTATTTATCGGGGCGACATTTCACGTTGGTAACTGACCAAAAATCTGTGTCCTTTATGTTTGATGTTAAACATTTTGGAAAGATTAAAAGTGATAAAATAATGAGATGGAGGATTGAGTTGGCATGTTACCATTTTGACATAGTTTATCGTCCGGGGAAGGATAATGTTGCTGCTGATGCAGTCGAGGGCTTATTGTTCGGTGATTCACGGAGATACGCTTATTAATCTTCACAATGCCTTATGTCATCCTGGGGTTACGAGGATGATACACTTTGTACGCAGTAAGAACTTGCCTTTTTCAGTTGAAGACGTCAAGCGGATGACTTCATCATGTTCTATCTGTGCTCGGTGTAAACCGAATTTCTTTAAGCCTCAACGAGCTCATCTTATAAAGGCTACTTCTCCTTTTGAACGTTTGAGTGTTGATTTTAAGGGACCTCTTCCTTCAACTACTCAAAACCAATATATATTTACTGTTGTGGATGAGTTTTCAAGGTTCCCTTTTGCTTTTCCTTGTGCAGATGTATCAGCTGCTACAGTTATTAAATGTTTGACTCAACTTTTTGTCATCTTTGGGATGCCTGCGTATATCCATTCGGATCAGGGAAGTTCTTTTATGTCTTCCCAGTTGAAGGAATACCTTCAGAGTCGGGGAATTTCTACTAGTGGAACTACCCCGTATAATCCCCAGGGTAATGGACAGTGCGAACGATACAATGGGGTGATCTGGAAGGCAGTTATGTTGGCGTTGACATCCCGGAACCTTAAGAATACACAGTGGGAAATGGTACTGCCTGATGCCCTGCATTCCATTAGATCATTGCTTTCAACGGCTACTAATGTGACCCCCCATGAAAGGCTCTTTAACTATCCGCGGAGATCTACTATGGGATATTCGGTACCTTCATGGCTTACTATGCAGGGACCTGTGTTGCTTTGACGCCATGTTAGATTGTCAAAATATGACCCCTTGGTGGAGGAGGTGGAGCTGTTGGAGGCAAATTCCCAATATGCTCATATTCGATTCCAAGATGGGAAAGAAAGTACTGTTTCAATTAAAGACTTGGCTCCTTGTGGGGGCCAGCCCTCTTCTGAGGATAATAATAATGGTCATGATTCGGATAATGTGGATGCTGTTACAGATACTACGAATATTTCCAATCCGATTGCAGATAATCATACTTCTATTAGTCAGCCTTTGATAGATGTTTATGACCGTCCCAGTGCATCTTCTGATGGGATTTCTAATCCGGAAACCGTTGAGAATCGGGATATGGATAGCCTTCCTGTTGAAGATACTTCTGTGCCTTCTGGCGTGGGAGGGCAAGGAATTTCACCAAGGTTAAGAAGGTCGACACGAACAAGATATCCGGTCGACCGATTGAAAATGGACTTTTAAATTGATAGTAATGTTTTAAAAATTGTTGAAATATTATAGTATATTGTTTTAGTTGAGAGATACTTAATACTTATGCGTAATGTTATTATTTGTTGTTGTTCATTTAGTATTGTGTTATGTAAATAGTTTTATTCTCGTGCATAGTTTAGTTGTAAATAATTAATTGTAAATTGTAAAAGTTATTAGGTTAGAGTATATTTTAAAGGAGGGGTGAATGTGGTGATTATTCCTTGATTAGTAAAAGTATTGTGATTCGTTGTTTGTTAACTGCCTTGGGATATGTGTTGTAATCTCATTGGTAGTTGATGATCACATGATGTGTTGTGGCTACCTTAAATTCAGTCCTTTTCTAGCTTTAGTTGGGACTGGATGTAGAAAGATATGCTGCCGATTTTAAAGTTAATAAAGCCTAACTTTGGAAGGCAAATCTATTCTTTATTTCAACCTCAAATTCGGATGTGGAACAGCCATGGCAGCAGCAGAACCAGGCAGCTCAGTAGCAACAGCAGCAGGAGCCCCAACCTCCTGCTCACCCACCTGATGCTGCACAGGGCAGAAGGCACCAGCGCATGGAAGCACGTCGTGCAAGGAATGCTGGCCAGATTTGCATAGGTTGCCCATTGTGGCACATGTGCTTGGCTCCTTAACACGTGATAGACAATGGACATGACTCTCTGGCCTCCTTTCACTCTGACCACCAACCTGACTATGCAAGTGTCGCGGAGCCTGCAATGTGGAGCTGCCTAAGCCGAAATAACAGATACCATCCCGCCAACAGTTTGCCATCACCTAATTTTAATACATTCCCACAGGGATGGCATTTCATCAATAAACAGAAACAATCACCCAATCTGCACACAGATCTGGAGATAATATATCCCTTGCCAGCTGGACCCACACAGCCTTGGTTTCTTTGGGAGGCCTCTCCTTCCCAGATGAAGGGAAGAGCACCTCCCTGCCAGCTCTCGCCCCCTCAACCAGCATACCCAGCGCCTCATCCGAGAATCTCGGGGAGGCCCTTGCCTTGGAGCTGGCCATTCTTCAAGGAGATAACAGCTTGGAGGTGGTGCAACATCAACCAAAAACCAGTGGAATGAGCCAAGGCAGCAAGCAACCCTTAAATGAAGCTGGATAAGTGACGTCAACAGAGGCGAGTTTCAGTCCCAAATCACTAATTGGCCTAGGGGAACCCACACCTCTGAAATCAACTGACCAATTAGGGGAAAATCACAAATTTTTCCAACCTCTCAGTGGAGGCAGGTTTGGAATCCACCCAAACTGAATCCTGCCTCCATTGGGAAAATCGCGCCCAATGGGGGGCAATTAACCCACATCACACTCGTTGTGGGAAGCCTTTGCTGCTGGTAGCACATATTGGGAACACATAGCTGGACACACACTGTACAGGCCTTCCGGACTGTTAAATTAACTGGCTGAAGAATCCTGCGTAGTGTGCACTCGAATTTCTGACATGCACTGTTGGCGGACAAGACTTCCCACTGGAAGTGTTGTAGGATTCGCAAAATTGGACTTTGTATTAATAAGGGTCAAATGGCAGAAGAGGCCATGATTTTAAAGACTGCTTTAAAAGAAGCCCAGAAAAAGGGGCATACAAAATGGCCACCGTACCATGTGACCAGCTTATTGGGACACTTTAAAATGGTTCCTGTGCAACCTCAGACAGCTTTGTGGATTCAACCCACAGTAAGTTCTGGAAGCCGTTTCTGAGAGAACAAAACCAGACCCACACATATACATATGGATTAGATGCAGATCCAGTCAAGATCGGCCTGGAGACAGAGGCCATCTAAATGTTGATCCAGACAAAAGGGGACAATTTCATATTCATGAGAACAGCACCCAGGACTAGATAACGAGATCAGCAGTACATTAAAAAGAATGAAGGTAATTCCAGACCAGAGATGGGCTTTTACCGGCCGTTTAAAACATTTTAAAATATAATAACTACCCCGCTGTGCTCCCAGCCCGCCAAAAGTAAAACAAAGACTAACCTGATTTTGGGCGGGAGACGGAAGTTTTCTGGAAGAAAGGTATATCTGAAAGACTTTTTGGCAGTTGGGGGGAGAGCTGGAGAGTTTGAATCACACTCAGAAGAAGAAGCACTGACTCGAAGAGAGGGAGAGGAAGCTTGAGCTCAGACGGAAGATACCCTCAGAAGAAGAAGAAGCAGGCAGTCGCAGGAGGAAGAAGAAAGCCAACATCAAGAAGGCCGTCTCGAAGCTGGCGTCCCGCCCTGGGGAAACACCTCGGGAGATCATCGACCATCCCCGGGCCGTTGCCGGAATGAGAGGCCATCGACCCAACTTGGGAGAAGAAACAAAAAAATAAAAACCCCAAGAGAAGAAACCTTCCAGCCACCCCAGCTCGGGAGAAGAGATAAAATCAAACTGAAGAAGCGATGGGAGCCAGCCCAAGGCTCCTCTGACCAGGGTCGAGCCGACGATCCTCGACCCCGCTGACATCCAGGCCCGCCGGTGTCCAGCCGCCCCCGACCCCCACCTCAGGAGAGAGATGTGGCGCAGCTCGCAGGGGCTCCACAATCCACGTGGAGACGAAACGCCTGAAAGGACCAAACACAGACTAGATTTCAAAACCTTGCACTTCCTAGTGGGATTGGTGAGCATGTTTCTGGCCCTTCACAATCAGATCTAGATAGGTTTAATAAGGGGGTGGATTTAAGGGTACAATTAACATGAGTTGTCCCTCAATGTTCCGTGTGTTTCCTTATTTCATGATGATCTTTGCAGAGTATAAGATGCCTGTATTTGCTTTAGTTAGTACTGTGTCGTTATGATTTGTTTTTGTTTTTTTCCCTCCCATGTACTCTCTTATCTGCTTGCATTTGATTTGATATTTTTCCTTATGCAATAAAATTTCATTTTGTTTCATCAAACTTGGTCTACAAGAGTTTTCTCTACATTGTAGTTCCTGCGCCTAAGTCCAGAGTATAGAATCTAAGGGGCGAGTGGGTCGAACCACTCAAGGTTTTACTGTGCAAGAGAGAGAGGCCTCTAGAGAGAGAAACCTCAGGGAAATCTCTCAGGAAAGCCCCTTACAGTGTGGAGTGGGGAAACTTCCCCAAAAGTTTCATACTGTTTAAACAACTGGGTTTCTCTTTACCATGAAAACCAAAGTTTTGATTGGCACTCTGGCTCTCCCTGCAAGGAGCGGTACGTGTTGGGACCGCCTGAATGGAAAATCAACCCTCGTAATATTATAGAGTTGCTGAAAAATAGTATTTCAGTTTTGATGTATTAATGAACAAAAGTTGAAGGTTCAGTATTAGATTCTCACCATGGGAGGTGAAATTCGCCTTTGTGCGGGGATGCAGAACGGACTTTATTACATCTGCCTCCCGTTATACATCTCGTCCAAAGTTCAATTCCATTGACTTCAACTCGACTGAATATTGGGCAGGGCGTATAACTGGCGGCAGATGCGAGGCCGCCCGTTTTGCACCCCCGCCCAATTTGAATTTCACTCCCCCACCTATTGACATTGGGTCTGAATCAATCTCAAAGGTAAGATATCCTGGCAAATTTGGTAACTTCAAACTGTGTGTGGTGGATATATCTTTAACTGTGTGTCTGTCAGCCTTATAGACCAGGATCAACAGATGGTAAACATCTTTATTTATAAGTGTTAGGCTGCGTTTTGTTATTGGTGTTAGCAATGCTGTGGATTGACAATTGCGGCTGGTGTATTTTTAGCAGTGGTATATTTACAGCAAAACCAAATTTTCAACTGCCACAAAATCAAGCAGCAAGTTATCCTAACGCTTTATTAATACAGTAATTAGCTGGCATTTCAAACTAAAAAAAAATATGACAAGCAATTTTCCATATGCAAATTTTAACCCATGGCTGAATTATACTAAATATCCACCTTTTTGTAAATCTCCATCGCATTGTAAAATAGCAGTTAAGTAAATGTTTTTAATTCAGTACCTGAAAGCAGTGGCAACATTTCCACTTAAGGATAATAGCAGGAGAAACAGCAAAGAGGGGAGAGTTGAGCCACATTCCACCATACCCCTCACTCGCGACTGAATATGCTTTGGCTGCAGGGGAGATACAATATTTCAGGCACTTTGCTTGTCACAGAAGCCGTACATGACATATGTCTGGATGTGCAGAAGGACCTAGAATGACAGTGTCCCTTAAGAAAAGCCTTGCCAGCAGCAGTGAAAATGATGGCATTGATCGCTTTCTTTCCCCCCTGCATTGTTATGTTTGTCACGTGTTATAGATATCTTGATGCACACAGCATTGACCAGTACTGGAAAAACACTTGAAAATTACTCTGGAGGAGGTGAGTCTAAAGAAGTGACAGATTGGAGATGCAGGTTCAAAAACACAAATGTCAATTGCCGGCTGGTAAATTGTTTTGTTTTTCAATTAGATGAAAAGTAAGTTGCCCTTGTTTAATTGAGTAGCATTTTCCAGCCCTGATAGATATGCTTCGTTTAAATCTGACAGCAACACCAGCAACAATAGCAGTTGTTTTTTGCTGTTGCTGGATTTCCGAATGGTCCTGATACCATCAACTGCACACAGGGAAGGATATATGTATGCTTCCTGAATGAGACCACTTAGCACAATAAAAAGGCATATTATTCAAAGACTAGGCAGATAGCTTTGGCTACCAATCACATCGTTATACATGGGCACCATTAAGACCTACCAAGTAAATTTAATATTACAAAGAGCTTTTTTGTCAGAGTAATCAATGTTTGGAATATAAGATAGTAGTGGTTAAAAGATTGGGGATGTTTAAAATACAATTACATGCACTGACAGGAGAGTTAAGGTACCAGAGGGATGAACTTTAATAGATCAAATGGCTTTTTATGTTTTAATCCTTGATTTATTTTTATGCTCTCATAATGCCTTTGACCTCAAGTTGCAGAAGATACTCGAGTCTGTAAGAGTAGCTTGGTGTATAATAGTGATTATAGACTGAATTAATGGCTGCCGACTCCCAAATTCACATGCTTTCACAGAAGAGTCTACATTATTGAGTGCACATTTAAAATGTTAAAATGATCTTCAGGCGCTGTGTTATAATAAACATTTCCAAAGGTCTGTCATTTTTTGACAGACGACGCATTATACAGGGATGCCCTAATGTGTTTAGGCGATCAGCATTGGCTGGTAGTGATGGAAGTGTCACTGTCTCAGAAATAGCACATCAGCAGGGCTCCTTCATCACATATGCACATGTAGTAGACCCTTCTTTGGAAATCTCCATAGTGCTGCATAGTGACCAGAGCTGGAGATACCAAGCTTGTAGATCTTAGGGAGATGGGGAGGCAAAAGTAAGTATTTCCCTAGTTTTGAGTTCCTGAGAAAAATGAGTTGAAGCAGGGGTGAACAGCTTGATGGGTCTTGACTTCAACATAGCTAGGATGCAGTGAGGAACCAGAATGAATGTTTACTGCCAAAAAGGTCCTTGTGCTACAGTGCTTTCCTCTCCCAGCAGCTCCATTTTATTCCAAGTAGTATTCCAAAGCACTCCTGACTGACCTCCCACTTTCTACCCTTCATAAACTTGAGGTCATCCAAAACTCAGCTGTCCGTGCCCTAACTCGCACCAAGTTCCATTCACCCATCATCACCACTGTGCTCATTGATCTACATTGACTCCGGTTAGGCAATGCCTCGATTTAAAAATTCTCATCCTTGTTTTCAAATCCCTCCATGGCCTCACCCTTCCCTCCCTCTGTAATCTCCTCCAGCCCTACAACCATCCGAGATATCCTGCGCTCCTCCAATTCTGGCCTCTTGAGCATCTCCGATTTTAATCGCTCCACCATTGGAGGCCGTGCCTTCAACTGCCAAGGCCCTAAGCTCTGGAATTCCCTCCCTAAACCTCTCTGCCTCTCTCTCCTCCTTTAAAACGCTCTTTAAAATCTACCTCTTTTGCCCTAATATCTCCTTATGTGACTCGGTGTCAAATTTTGTTTGATAACGTGCCTGTGAAGTGCACTGGGACATTTTACTATGTTAAAGGCGCTATATAAATACAAGTTGTTGTTGTTGTAGACAGTTGGTTACACTGTTATCTCTCCTACTGTATTGTCATTTTCAAGAATACAGTGCTAGGGAATTGCTATGCACCTGATTATTCTACAAAATTGGGCATTATTTCCCTACTTAGTTTGTTAAACAGGTTGCTTGAGGCCTCAATGTCCTTGGTTACCTATATGGACCACCACCAGTGACACCACAAACCACAATAGAAAATATTATAGAACATTAATGGAGGTGACTGAGTGGAATTGCCACGGACAACTCCTAGACAAACTGGTGACAATCACTACTGAGAAAATCTAGCTGACTGAAAATGTAATTCAAACATAACATGGCTCCGAGTTATTCCACGTGGATTCCAACTGAACTTCCACCCTTCATGTTTCGGATCCACCCAGGATTACAAATATCTCCTCGATATTCATCGTTCCTCGAACTACTGCTCTCGCCGCATCTTGAGATCCACGCTCAACGCCATGCGTCGCCACATGAACACTCTCGACCTCTCTCTTCAGCAGCACC
Organism: Somniosus microcephalus; assembly: GCF_052327205.1. Lineage (NCBI taxonomy): Eukaryota > Metazoa > Chordata > Chondrichthyes > Squaliformes > Somniosidae > Somniosus > Somniosus microcephalus. The sequence continues at coordinate 310,293,444 of NC_140990.1, read as the reverse complement.
GACGCATTCTATCTCAAAGCTGTCCGGGTCCACAGTTCCATTTCATCCTTCAACTCATCCGACGCTTCAACAAAAAAATGTTTTTCTTCCTTTCTGATGTCAAGGATCGCAAGCTTCATCAACACTTGAACACCAACGCTCCTCCGGAACCTTCTTCCCCGTCACTTTCCTCTGATCCCATCCCTTCTTGCAATCTCACCCCCTGCCGTGTTTTCACAATCCCCTCTGACCTTCCCCTCTCTGACCCCGAACGATCAGTCCTCAGCAAAGGCCTGAGCTTCATCCCCTTACGCCCCCATCTCAATGAATTTCGAGCTCGGCTCTATGTTGAGCTCTTTTTCCATCGCCTTCATCTCCATGCTCACTTCTTTGGCCAGGAGTCTTCCCCCCGCACGGCTGACCCTTTCTCCTGCTTTCTAAATTCTCGTTCTACCTGGACCCCTCCCTCTGGCCTCTTACCCTCTCTAGATCTTTTCATTGCTAACTGCCGACGTGACATTGGCTGTCTCAATTTCTCTGCTCCCCTCTCTCACTCCAACCTACCTCCCTCTGAACTTGCAGCACTCTGTTCTCTCAGATCCAACCCTAACATTATCATTAAACCTGCTGTTGTTGTTTGGCGAACCGACCTCTACCGTGCGGAAGCTGAACGCCAACTCTCCAACACCTCCTCCTACCTCCGCCTGGACCACGACCCCACTAGCAAACATCAACCCATTGTTTCCAAGACTGTCACTGACCTCATCTCCTCTGGAGATCTTCCCTCCATGGCTGCCAACCTCATAGTTCCCCAACCCCGCACAGCCCGCTTCTACCTCCTTCCTAAGATCCACAAACAGGACTGCCTGGTAGGCACATCATTTCAGCCTGTTCTTGCCCCATGGAACTTATCTCTTCCTATCTCGACTCTTTTTTCTCCCCTTGTCCAGTCTCTTCCCACCTACATTCGCGACTCTTCCGACGCCCTCGTCACTTTAACAGTTTCCAGTTTCCTGGCCTCAACCATCTCCTTTTCACTATGGACGTACAATCCCTCTACACCTCCATCCCCCAGCAGGATGGCCTGAGGGCGCTCCGCTTCTTCCTTGAACAGAGGCCCAACCAGTCCCCATCCACCACCACCCTGCTCCGCCTGGCTGAACTTGTTCTCACATTGAACAACTTCTCCTCTGACTCCACTTACTTCCTCCAAATTAAAGATGTTGCTATGGGAACCCACATGGGCCCTAGCTATGCCTGCCTGTTCATGGGATATGTGGAGCATTCTTTCTTCCAGTCCTACTCAGGTCCCCTCCCTCACCTCTTTTTCCGGTACAATGATGATTGTATCGGTGCCGTTTCCTGCTCTCGCCCTGAACAAGATAAGTTCATTCACTTTACTTCCAATTTCCACCCTTCCCACACCTTCACATGGTCCATCTCCGACTCGTCCCTTCCTTTCCTCGACTTCTCCGTCTTCATTTCTGGCGATCGGCTTTCGACAAACATCCACTACAAGCCCACCGACTCCCACAGCTACCTGGACTACACTTCCTCCCACCCCGCTTCCTGTAAGGACTCTATTCCATTCTCCCAGTTTCTCTGTCTCCGCCGCGTCTGTTCTGACGATGCCACCTTCCATACTAGTGCTTCTGACATGTCTTCCTTTTTCCTCAACCGAGGATTCCCCTCTACTGTGGTTGACATGGCCCTTGACTGTGTCCGTTCCATTTCCCGCACTTCTGCTCTCACGCCTTCCCCTCCCTCCCAGAACCACGATAGGGTTCCCCTTGTCCTCACCTTTCACCCCACCAGCCTCCACATTCAACGTATCATCCTCTGCCATTTCCGCCACCTCCAACGTGATCCCACCACCAAACACATCTTCCCCTCACCTCCCCTTTCAACATTCCGAAGGGACCGCTCCCTCCGCGACACCCTGGTCCACTCCTCAATCACCCCTAACAGCCCTTCCCCTTCGCCTGGCACCTTCCCGTGCAAGCGCAGGAGATGCAACACATGCCCTTTTACCTCCTCCCTTCCCACTGTCCAGGGCCCCAAACACCCCTTCCAGGTGAAACAGCAATTTACTTGTACTTCTTGCAAATTAATATACTGTACTCGCTGCTCACGATGCGGTTTCCTCTACATTGGGGAGAGCAAATGCAGATTGGGTGACCACTTTGTGGAACACCTCTGTTCAGTCTGCAAGGGTGACCCTGAGCTTCCGGTTGCCTGTCACTTTAATTCACCGCTTCACTCCCACTCTGATCTCTCTGTCCTCGGCCTATTACATTGTTCCAATGAAGCTCAACGTAAGCTCGAGGAACAGCACCTCATCTTTCGATTGGGCACTTTACAGCCTTCTGGACTCAACATTGAGTTCCACAATTTCAGATAATAATCCCTGCCCCCATTTTTCATGCTGTATGATTTTTGCCACTCCCATTTGCAACATTTTATCTTTCCTGCCTCTTACAAAAGTACAGTATGTTCTTTCAATTCCTTCCTCCCCTCCTAACCCCCCCCCCCTGTCTCTGCACCTGCTTAATATGTTACATCTCCAGCTTTTTCCAGTTCTGATGAAGGGTCCCAGACCTGAAACGTTAACTCTGTTTATCTCTCCATGGATGCTGCCTGGCCTGCTGAGTATTTCCAGCATTTTCTGTTGTTATTTAACATGGTTTTACATCATTATCTTTTTAAGAATCCCATCATTTTGTCAGCATTGTTAAAGCATTAGGAAACAAATGGTAGGGGAAATACGGATTTTAGAAAATCAGATTGGCTCAGTTAGGAGCACTCTTGTCTTTGAGTTAAAAGGTCCAAGCCACACTCCAAGGCTTGGGAAAAAATCTAAGCTGATACTCCAATGCTCTGTTGTTGAAAGTAATGTTGTTTGGATAAAATATCAGATTAAATCAGGTGGATATTAAGAATCCCGTGGCGCTATTCAAAGAAGCACAGAAAGTTGTCTTGGCCAAATGTTTTTCCCTCATCCAACACCACCAAAAAACTGATTAACTGGTCACTGCTCTGTGGCTTCTGAAATCTGATTTAAATGTTGCACTAAAATGTGGTGAGATGTTTGCAAGAAATGGTTGCTGCATTCGCTGCAAGTAATTCAATACGTGTGAAGTACTTTGAGATGTTTCTGAGAGATGCGATAAGGTGCGATGTAATGGCATGTTTTCTTTTCTTTCAATGATTTATTAAGCAGGCGAGTTGTTCCAGTGCTCAGCTGACTAAACTATTTTTGTCACTGACAGAATGCTGCATTTAAGTAATGTCGATTCAGTAATATATTTTACAAGCCTTTGTGTAATAATGCATTTTTTGAATTTCCCTGTCTGCGTAATCTCAAGGGGGTAACGCACAGATCTCCTGCCGTGTTCCTCTGTCCCAACCCCTTTCAACTCACCACCTACAGCACTTGCTCCTTCATTTCCAGGTAGTGTTGTGTATTTTGAATGTTGTATTTGAATTGTCCCACAAAGCTTACCGTAGTTGTGATGTGCAATGCACTATGGGAAAGAGTGTGCAGGGAGTTGAAGAGATTCTTCTGTAAGTGATGGCTGTTAACTGAACTCTGTCTCCTGCGTACTCTTTTAATTGTTATACAAGCAAGGTTATTAAACTCTTGAGATTTAACAAAAGTGGCGATGAGGATGGGATGGACAAATTGAGGACAAAGCTAAAACCTGTTCCTCATGTCAGAGAGTTCGTAATGTGCCACAGTTTGCACCTCTTCACCCCTGGGACTTTCCGGAGGAAGTATGGCACCGCATTCATGTAGACTTTGCAGGTCCATTCGAGGAGAGAATGTTCCTGGTGGCTGTTGACGCGCACAGTAAGTGGCCAGAGGTTGTTATAATGAGGTCCACCACCGCTGAGAAGACCATCGAGAAGTTAGGTGAGGTGTTCAGCCAATTTGGATCTCCGATGCAACTTGTCTCAGACAATGGTCCACAGTGGGTGCCACAAGAAATGGCTACATTCCTGCAGGTGAATGACGTACAACATATCAGGGCTGCACCATACTACCCTGTGACCAATGGTCTAGCTGAGAGGTTTGTTCAGACCATGAAACACTCTCTAAAGGCATCGCAAGGCCAGGGAATGCTTCATCAGCGCCTGAATAGTTTCCTGTCGAGTTACAGGAACACACCACATGCGACCACAAAAGCATCACCTGCCACTCTACTGCTCAAAAGAGAGCTGCAACCTGCTGAAACCGCCAAAGGTGAAAGACGTGGTACAGTATCAGCAGGACAAGCAGATCAAGCGACGTGAACAACGCTCCAAAGACAGAGTCTTCAGTCCAGGTGAACATGTGTTGGCATGGAACTACATTGGTGGACCTAAGTGGGTTCCTGCTACTGTCATTGCACAGACTGGTCCAGTATCCTACACTGTACAGACACCCGAGGACATTGTCTGGAAGAGACACACTGATCAGCTTCTACGAAGTGCAGCAACACCCACTGAACCACCAACAGCAGTTTATCTGCCATTGGGTGATGCTGTGGGTCATCCGCCTTCTACACCAAGAGGCTCACCTTCTGAGGAAACAGCCGCTTCAGCCCCTATCTCATCAGCAAGGGAGACCTGTATACAGGCACCCCAGCCGCCTACACCTGTGGTGACGTCACCTGTGAGAGACAATGAACTGGAGAGCCAGGTTGACCGCCGGTATCCTACCAGAGAGCGGCAGGCCCCTATACGTTTGAACTTATAGTTCAGAGGCTTACTCTTTATCTGGAGCAGAATAATCCCCATGGGTATAGCCATGGTTGGAGGAAGTTTACCCTCACTCCCAGGTTATTGTGTTTTAAAAATGTTGTGGTTCTATTGGGACATCTAATGTAAGAGGGGAGGAGATGTTGTGTATTTTGAATGTTATATTTGAATTGTCCCACATAGCTTACTGTAGTTGTGATGTGCAATGCACTATGGGAAATAGAGTGCAGGGAGTTGAAGAGATTCTTCTGGAAGTAATGGCTGTTAACTGAACTCTGTCTCCTGCGTACTCTTTTAATTGTTATACAAGCAAGGTTATTAAACTCTTGAGATTTAACAGGTAGCAGCTCAGACGTCTTCACTCGGTCAATTGGATAGTGTTGAGATGTGGTATTGGGTGATTCACAGAGCTTGAGGGAGTCAGAGGAGTGGAAAATGGGCAAGGATGTGTCGCCTGCTTAGAACATTGAACCTACATGTAGGCTCCAAGCTCAGTCCTTGACGATACTCAGCAACTGAGAAGATGTGACTCTCAAATCCACAGCCCTTCTTTGCAGCAACATCAGGGAAGCTTTTTTCAGAATTGCGGGAAATAATTCAGTTGGCATATGGCAGCATCATTACAATGTGCAGCAGACCCCCATCTAAGTAACGGCCAGGGACCAGTCAGTGCCTTCAACTCCACAGAAGCACAGACTGCAGCTCTGGAGGCATTAGGGGAGAGAATAGAGGGCAGCCTGCATAGCGGCTTCCAGACCATAGTGGCCGTGATGCGTGCTGCTAACTCACAAGGCTCTCAGGATCTGACATCTGCCATTAGGCCAACAACCTCACTGATCAGTGGCGATCTAGGAATTAAAATATACAATTCCTGCAAAGTACGTAGCGTATAAGAGCAGAGTCTAGAACTAGAGAGGACAGTCTCAGGAGCAGGAGTCGGCCATTTAGGACTGAGATGAGGAGAAATTTCTTCACTCAGAGGGTGGTGAATCTTTGGAATTCTCTACCCCAGAAGGCTGTGGGTGCTCAGTCATTGAATATATTCAAGGCTGAGCGATAGATTTTTGGATACTAAGGGAATCAAGGGAAATGGGGATAGGACGGGAAATTGGAGTTGAGGTAGATCAGCCATGACCTTGTTGAATGGTGGAGCAGGCTCGAGGGGCCGCATGGCCTACTCCTGCTCCTATTTCTTAAGTTCTTAAAGGGATTATGAAAAATATGTACAAGTCACTGGGTGAATACACAGTTACTGTGAGCAGTTGTGTGTATCTAATTTCTACTGGAGCAGAGATGGCTAATAGCAGATTAAAATGTTCACCCTTCCATGGCCTTGCCTCTCTTTATCTTTGTAACCTCCTCTAGCCCTACATCCCTCACCACCATACTGTCTGTTCCTCTGACTCCAGTATCTTGTGCATTCTCTGCTCCCTCCGCCTCATGATTGGCAGCCCTGCCTTCAGCCTATCTAGATCCCAATCTCTGGAATACCCTCGCTAAATCCCTCCACCTCCCTTAAGACCTTACTTAAAACCTACCCTTTGATGAAGTTTTTAGTCACCCTTCCTAATCTTTCCTTCTTTGGCTTGGCATCCAATTTCCTTATAACATTGTGAAGGGCCTTAGCATATGTTTCTATGTTAAAGGCTCTATATAAAGGCAAGTTGTTGTTGAGCACAAACATCTAGGCTGACACTCCAGCGCAATGCTGAGGGAGTGCTGCAATGTTGGAGGTGCCGTCTTTCAGATGAGACATTAAACCGAGGCCCCGTCTGCTCTCGCAGGTGGACGTAAAAGATCCCATGGCACTATTTCGAAGAAGAGCAGGGGAGATATCCCCAGTGTTCTGGCCAATATTTACCTCTCAATCAACATCACTAAAACAGATTATCTAGTAATTATCCCATTGCTGTTTGTGGGAGCTTGCTGTGCACAAATTGGCTGCCGTGTTTCCTACATTACAACAGTGACCACACTTGAAAAAGTGCTTTGAGAAGTCCTGACATTGTGAAAGGTATAATATAAATGTATGTCTTTCTTTCTTTCTTGAGTCATATGACATTTTTGTTACAATGGCCCAGAAATTCGGGTCCCAACGCGTGAGTACACACGGGGTACTCATGCGTAGGCCCAACGAAAGTGCCGGTTTTGTGCATGCACTGCGCATGCGCGGGAAACCGGCACTTCCGTTCCCCTGAAAGAAGGGGTTGAGAGGTGGAACGCGTGCACCGGAGAGGCAGCGCGTGCGCATTGAACTTACGGTTTTTTTCCAGCTTTTTCCAGGAGGGTAAGTCTCCAGCAGTTGCACTTTTAAAAAGCAGTTGCAAGGCCTGCTTTTAACAAGGTAAGTGGTGAATTAATACAAATTAAAACATTTTTTCCACAGGTTTATTATTTTTAAATATTTAAAGAAAGGTAAGTTTATTTTTAGCCCCATTAGAAAATGTAATTGATTTTTTCAAAAATTTAAATTATTGTTTAGAATAGTTACTTCATGTTATTTTATAGTTATTTTAAAAATGTGATTTTTTTTCTTAATTTATTTGAAGTTTTAGTGATGTTTTGGGGCTTATAGTATTTATAGGTTTGACAGCTCTTCGTGTCAAACATATGAATGAAGCATTCCCTGCTACGATTGGCTCTCCATGGCCCACGTGATCCCAGGGGACGCAACGAACTAACTGCGCCCCTGGGATACGCAAACACTGCGCGCCGGAAGTTGGAGAAGGCCCAGGATCGGAATCCCATGCGGGCCCACAGCTCAACGGCCGGCACGGTAGGTAAGTGCAGGTCAGAGGCTTGCACCTGCAGGAAGCCTCCGACCCGAATTTCTGGGCCAATATGTCACATGCAAACAATGCCATGATATCATTTCATATTATCTATGTTCCTGTGTAATGTATGTGCAACCAAAAAAATACTTTTTTCCTTGACTTTAAATTTATTCCTGCTGGTAAAGTTTGCAAAAAATTTAATTTTGGAGCCTCCCTGTGTCTGCATAAGATACAGTTATTAGTCCATAGAACTGCTGCTATTGCAAAAATAAATTAAAAATAAAACAATAAAATTTCTGAGGGGTTTTGATAAAGTAGATAGTTTCTTCTGGCTGGAGGGTCAGTAACCAGAGGGGGTGATGAGGAGAATGTTTTTTTACTCAGCGAGTTGTGATGATCTAGAATGAATTGCCTGAAAGGGAGGTGCGCAAACATCTAGGCTGACACGCCAGTGTAGTGCTGAGGGAGTGCTGCAATGTTGGAGGTGCCGTCTTTCAGATGAGACATTAAACCGAGGCCCCGTCTGCTCTCTCAGGTGGGCGTAAAAGATCCCATGACACTATTTCGAAGAAGAGCAGGGGAGTTATCCCCAGTGTTCTGGCCAATATTTATCCCTCAATCATAACTTTCAATCGTAACTTTCAAAAAAGAATTGGATAAATACTTAAAAAGGAAAATGTTCTAGGGTTATGGGGAAATAGCAGGAGAGTGGGACTAATTGGTAGCTCTTTCAGAGAGCTAGCACAGGCATGATGGGCCAAATGGCCTCCTTCTGTGCTGTATGTTTCTATAACGATATGAATAAACGAGGAATGCATTTCGAATAGCACATTAACCCTGGTTTAAGGACAGCAGTTTGTGTAACCACCTAGCTGATTATTTTGCATATTTGCAGCAAACCATGAATGAACATTAAAATACTTTGATACATAATATATTATATGACTTCACGACTCAGTAGGCGGCAGGAAGCATGGCTGCACAACAACAAAAATGCATCAATATTTCAATTTATATGTTCAGACTTTATCATGTGCAATCTAAATGAAGAAATGTTCCAAGGGTCTGTGGACTTAACATGGTGCTATACATTTCACAAATAACTTGTACTGAATCCTGATGCATTACAAATATGCTGAAAATCAATTTACCAAATGCTAGGAGACTGGAAATGCATATACGTGAGAAGAACAGATACTGTAATTCTTAACCAATCATAGCATTTGCTCTCCGGCCTGTATGTACTTTTCTGATTTCAGCTAATATTGGGCTAGAATTTGCTGTAGCAAGGCATATAATGGCGTCTGCCATTAGTTAGACTTGGCCCTGCACCCTTCAGCTCAAAACATGTTTGCCCACAAAGTTGATGAAAGTGCGAGCTGATAATGGCGCAGCGTGTGAAACAGGGCATCTGGGACCTGAGTCATGAGCAACAGGGTATCTCCTTAACTAGTCAGCTTGAAGGATTGGAAAATAAACAGCGGAAGGACTGAGAAGGATGGTGAATTAACAGGGGTGAATTCAATGTCAAACCAGGTACAGGAAGAAAAATAAAGGGACAGAAAGAAAGATTCGATTAAGAGAGAGGGGGAGAAAAAGAGGCAAATGTAAAAAATGTAAAATTTATAATTTGACCTTTTTAAAATCTCTCCAAAAATTTCAAAATCTGAAGGAATGAGGCTCCACACTTGCAATAGTTAATTTTCGATGCCAGAGAGGTTGACTGGCAGTCATTGACCCATATCATGTTGTTAAAAGGGTACTTACGCTTGCAACGACAAGACTTGACTTTCTGTGTTGAGTTTAACGTGCAATTAATGGGCAACTACAGCAAGTTCCTAAAAAAAAAAAAAGGGGAGGCTGAGGGCGAGAGGCCGTTTTTGTGAAGCTATTGGCGGAGCGCCGCAACTCGGACAGCAACTTTTGGATAGTCAGATTTAGCAACGCATCTGCTCCTTGCTTGAAGTTGCTGCACCATTTACTCATAAATAATGGCGAGCGCCATTAGCCTTGCCGATATTTTGACAGCAAATTCTGACCCAATGAGTTAATGCAGCTGGCCTCAGCTCATCGGGCTGGGGAGGGTAAAACAACCCCTGGTTTCCCATTTCTGATCATTATCCAGTGAGCAGGGGTAGAAACTATAGCTTTGTGCATATGTCTGATAAGGATGGGATTGGGTTTACCTATAGTGCCCTCTATTCCCCAAGTAGCCTGCCACCATTTAACTTTCAAAGCTTACTAACGATGAATGACCACCTGGGCAAGGTACTAGAGGCTGCAACACTGTCAAGTCCTCCACTTGAAGACATGCTTTAGAAATGACACACGATCACACATGAGCCCGCTACTACAGATATCTGTGCTGTCCCCTCTGCCTGCTTCTGCAAAATTCAGCAATTCTTGGCTCTTTAAAGGCTGCAGTTTCCATTTCCCCCCTACCGCCCTGTGTCGTACTCCAATGTTACATCGAAGTTGCACTCACCCAACTGTAAAGAATAGATTTGACCTCATGATTTACAGCAGGGTCAATGCTAGAGAGAATCATTGGGCAGATGTGCAGCCTCTAAAGCAAAGAAAGACTTCATAGAATCATAGAAATTTACAGCACAGAAGGAGGCCATTGGGCCCATCTTGTCCGTGCCGGCCTACAAAGGACTATCCAGCCTAATCCCACTTTCCAGCACTTGGTCCATAGCCTTGTAGGTTACGGAACTTCAAGTGCATATCCGAGTACTTTTTAAATGTGATGAGGGTTTCTCTCTCTACCACCCTTTCAGGCAGTGAGTTCCAGACCCCCACCAACCTCTGGGTGAAGAAATTTCTTCTCAAATCCCCTCTAAACCTCCTACCAATTACTTTAAATGTATGCCCCCTGGTTATTGACCCTTCTGCTAAGGGAAATAGGTCCTTCCTATCCATTCTATCTAGGCCCCTCATAATTTTATACACCTCAGCCTTCGGTTCCAAAGAAAACAACCCCAGCCTATCCAATCTTTCCTCATAGCTAACATTCCCCAGCCCAGGCAACATCCTCGTAAATCTCCTCTGCACCCTCTCTAGTGCAATCATATCCTTCCTGTAATGTGGTGACCAGAACCGCACGCAATATTCTAGCTGCGGCCTAACTAGTGTTTTATACAGTTCAAGCATAACCTCCCTGCTCTTATATTCTATGCCGCAGCTAATAATGGCAAGTATCCCATATGCCTTCTTAACCAGCTTATCTACCTGTCCTGCTACCTTCAGGGATCTGTCGACATGCACTCCAAGATCCCTCTGATTCTCTGCACGTCTCAGTATCCTACCATTTATTGTGTATTCCCCTTGCCTTGTTAGCCCTCCCCAAATGCATTACCTCACACTTCTCTGGATTTAATTCCATTTGCCACTGTTCTGCCCACCAGACCAGACATTGATATCTCCCTGCAGTCTACAGCTTTCTTCTTCATTATCAACCACACAGCCAATTTTGGTATCATCTGCAAACTTCTTAATCATACTTCCTACATTAAAGTCCAAATCATTGATATATACCACAAAAAGCAAAGGACCCAGTACTGAGCCCTGCGGAACCCCACTGGAAACAGCCTTCCAGTCACAAAAACACCCTTCGACCATTACCCTTTGTTTCCTGCCTCTGAGCCAATTTTGGATCCAACTTGCCACTTAGCCTTGGATCCCATGGGCTTTGCTTTCATGACCAGTCTGCCATGTGGAACCTTATCAAAAGCCTTGCTAAAATCCATATAGACTACATCAAATGCACTACCCTCATCGACCCTTCTTGTTACTTTCTCAAAAAATTAAATCAAGTTAGTCAGACACGACCTTCCCTTAACAAATCCATGCTGACTGTCCCTGATTAATGCGTGTCTTTCTAAATGAAGATTTATCCTGTCCCTCAGAATTTTTTCCAATAATTTTCCCACCACCAAGGTTAGGCTGACTGGCCTGTAATTACTCGGTCTATCCCTTTCTCCCTTTTTAAACAACGGTACCACGTTAGCAGTCCTCCAGCACCACACCTGTAGCCAGAGAGGATTGGAAAATAATGGTCAGAGCCTCTGCTACTTCCTCTCTTACTTCGCTAAACAGTCTGGGATACATTTCATCCGGGCCTGGGGATTTATCCGCTTTCAAAGATGCTAAGCCCCTTAATACTTCCTCTTTCACTGTTTATTTCATCTAATATTTCACACTCCTCCTCCCCGATTGCAATGTCTGCATCATCCCTCTCTTTTATGAAAACAGATGCAAAGTATTCATTAAGAACCATACCCATGTCTTCCGCCTCCACACACAGGTTACCTTTTTGGTCCCTAATAGGCCCTACTCTGACTTTAGTTATCCTCTTGCTTGTAATGTATTTATAAAACATCTTTGGGTTTTCCTTGATTTTACTTGCCAATATTTTTTCATGCCCTCTCTTTGCTTTCCTACTTTCCTTTTTAATTTCACCCCTGAACTTTCTATACTCCTCTGGGGTTTCTGCATTTATATCGCGCCTTTCATAACCTCAGGACATCCCAAAGTGCTTTAAAGCCAATGAAGTACTTTTTGAAGTGTAATCACTGTTGTAATGTAGGACATGCGGCAGCCAAGTTGCGCACAGCAAGCTCCCACAAACAGCAATGAGATAATGACCAGATAATCTATTTTTAGTGATGTTGATTGAGGGATAACTATTGGCCAGGACACCAGGGATATCCCCCCAGCGCTTCTTCGAATGAGTGCCATGGGATCTTCTACGTCCACCTGAGAGAGCAGGCGGGGCCTCGGTTTATCGTCTCACCTGAAAGACGGCACCTTAGACAGTGCAGCACTCCCTCAGTAATGCACTGGAGTGTCAGGCTAGATTTTTGTGCTCAAGTCTCTGGAGTGGGACAGCTTTAAAACTCTGGGCGGCAACAGCGACATTAAGTGGCCCTGTGGAATTTCGCAGGTGATGCATTTTTCTTCTTAAGTAATGACTTGATTGCAAATTAAGTGAATTATATGGAATAAATCATAGATTGGATATCAAATTGAGCTTCTAAGCTTCCTTATTTCCCCACTTTATGTGAACTAGACTAGAATTACACTTGCATGGCACAATTGTGAAATCTGCCTCCTCTCTAAATGGATTACAGAGTACATAACAGTGCTTGAAGGATATTTTGTTTTCAATTTATTAGACTCTTTATCTATAAAGCTATTACAAATAAAGGGACACAGTGAATCATACTGAGGACCAGAGTAGGCAGATCTATATATAGATTCCAAACTCCTCTTCTCCATTAAAAACCCACGTATTTGGCCTTCAACCGCCGAGCACCAGTAGAAACCATAGCAACACAGGTTTGTACTCATTGCTAAGTCATGTAGAAAACCTTAGGTATAATGTTCTAAAAGTCTGGCCTGCAGTTCGATGATGCTGAACCATTTTTTATGGAGAGGGCTTGGTATGCACTGATGCAAAGCCCATCTATAATGTTTCTTGTCTACAGGCAACATCTGGAATTGATGTTAGGTTGCATGTACATATTGGCTGCATAGGTAGAGACGACCATTGTAATTAATGGGGTGCCCAAGGGATGGTTCATAACATTTGTCTTGAAGAAATTTAGACAACAGGGCCATGTACAGTATAAGGTTTCTTTTGGTTACTGAAATATGTGGTAACCCAAGAAACGACATCTTATATTTTATAAGCCTTTTCAATTTTTTATAATAATTCCATTAGTATGATAAACCTATTAACGTTAATAAGGGGAAATTACAAGTAGTAATAGATGATGTAAACTCCATTGCCAAAACTCAAAGACAGCTAGCTCATGTAAGCGTGATTAGATCCCAGGCATAATCTTGGTGGCAAACGCCAGATGGTTCCTTGACAGGGAGTTAAGGTGAAGAGTTAATAATTCGTTTGGTGCCCTTGATGACTATTCTTGACAGGGTATTAATCTCTGTGTTTTTATGACCCTCTTGGACCTTGCTACCTCATTGCCTCACTCCCTGCCTCAAATTGCTTTCGAAAAGCGAATGCTTTGGCTGTACTCCTTCCTGCTCAGCCCGCGCACCCACCACCCCCACTGCCACAAATCCACTCCCACCCCCCCACACACCCCCACAGCATCTTCTGCAAAGTGCTTTCGGATGCTTGTTTTTGTGCAAGGTGCCATAAAAGTGCAAATTGTTATCGCTACTCTTAGTTTGGAGAAGGATGAGTTTCTGCACACATGACCAGAAAAAAAATCTACTGAAGATTCAAATTCTTTATTAAAATGTTGGGAGACAAGATGGAATTAGTGGCATGATGAAGATTTGCTTCCCTTTCTTTAACTTTACAAAATAGCTAACTGGCTGTGACCGTGTGACCATTTCATTTCTTTGATTTTTAATGCAGGCTTCTGCCACTCTCCCAGTTTATGTAACTGTAGCTATTTCTCATCAAACAGCACCCCACAGTCTTTTCTAGCAGTCCAGCACAGTTGATCATGAACAGGAAAGATAGCCTTGGTAGATTCAGTCGCCAAGCTGCAAGAAGCTTCGCAATCAAGTAACAATGAGTAGGGTTGCACAGTTTCATCGAGAACCAGCATTCTGTGCTCAGGAATAGAAGGACGCAGGTTCATGTCAGTAGTTCCCTGCAGGGTGAATTCTCAATCTTAGCTGCCAGCAGGAGACATGGACTGAATGCAAGTACTTCAGTTATGGACAAGGAATCAGAGCCAGCCACCCTGGGCTGCTGTTGTGATCTTTGCAACATCCAGGTACAGAGCAGTATTGAAGTAACAACAGAAAACGCTGGAAAAACTCAGCAGGCCAGGGCAGCATCCGTGGAGGGAGAAACGGAGTTAACGTTTCAGGTCGAAGACCCTTCGTCAGAACTGCGAAAAATGCAGGAAAAGAGATAGGTTTTAAAGCAAATGGGGGCTGGGAAAAGGGGGAGAGGATGAAAGAACAAAAGGGAAGGTCAGTGACAGGATAGAAAGCAGGAGAGATTAAGAGACATTGAGAGACATTAAAAGATATTCAAGGAATAAAGGATGGCTCTAGATGAAGTGTAAATGGCCCTTATTGAAGTGACATTGGGAGGTTTGCAAGTCTACCCTCTTGGCTGGTGTGCATTGCAAAATGTGAAAGATGTGAGAAGCAGAAAACAGCATGAAATAAATAATATACAAATAACATTCCCTGTAAATACAACATTTAGCTTGGTCGCCCGGGGCACCCGCCTGATTCAATTTCGTGGGAGGCGCGCTTCCAGGCTGGGTCGGGAGCGGGAGATCGCAACCTGATTTTGGACTTTGTTTCATCCATTTCATGCCTGAAAAATGGGCACACCGACGTCCCGTTTCTCCCCCTGTGTTATCAGATTTTTGTAGACGAGCACTGAGTAAACAGCACGAGCTGAAGATTCCCAACCGCAGCAGCCCATATGCTTCCTTAAAGAAGGAGGCAGCGAAGAGCTATTGCTGATAAGGCATTGTAGCAATAAATCTGCTGGTGCTAAGTATCGGCATCCCAATCATGTAATATAGATTAATTAGTTTAGCAGCTTGGAAACGAGCCGCTTGGCCTCCACAAATAATTCTAGTGGTGTTAACATTAGCATTGATGAATGGAAACTGCAGGCCAATAAAGAAACAAGAAAATGTTGCTTGACCATGAATGAAGTTCGAAAAAAAAGACATGGGGGAGGGGGGGAATTCATTATAGCCCCGTTTGGGCGATAAAAACTTCAGAAGCGTAAAAATTATCGCCAGAGGCTCCCGCGAAATTCAGCTGTAGCGCTCCAAGAGGGAAATGGAGTGCTTAGTCAAGCGCTACCACTTCCCTTAGAGCGCTAAAGGGAGTGTGAGGGGCAGTATCGGCAGAGCACTGATCAATGCTCCGTGCAGCACTGCCGGAGTCGCAGGCTCCTTCCCACCACTAAATGAAAGGGCCAATGCTCACAGCAGTTAAAGGTGAGGCTGGGGATGTGGCTGTGACGGCGCCCGCGATCAGCAAGGAGCAGCCTCAAGCACTCTGAGAGAGTGCAGGGCTGATCAAGCGTGGCAATGAAAAATAAAAAAAACAGCACAAAGGAGTGAGAAAACAATTTTGCCCTACCTGACCACTAATCCCTTTAACTATCCCTCCCCAAGCGGCTGGCCGCGGTCACAACGCCTCCTGCAGCAGATGTTGCTGACGCCTGGCGAAGCTGCAGGGGGCGGAAGCGAATTTAGGATCTGGGGCGGTAACGGGGCGATCCGCACTGGACGACGTCATGATCTCCGGGGCGCAGGAGATCGAGGCGGTAAGTTTTACCGCCGGCGCTAACCCCCCCCATTGAATTTCGCGGGAGTCGTCTCTTTCGCCGTGCCCGGTCGGTAAGTCGTTAGCGCCCCGTTATCGCCCCCCGGCAGCGATAACGGGAGGCGCAAAGGAGGCCAATTTCTAGCCCATGAAGTCATCTTTGTGAATTCATTTCCTGCAGTGAGTTGCTGAGAGACAGCTAAAACCAACAGAAACAAAAATGGTCAAGAACACAAGAAGGAATTTCTTATTTCTTGTCCAAGGAGCTACAGAGTTGGGCCACATTCCTGATGCATGTTAGCTACGTTGGGGAAAGGGTCACCTTGGGTTGTAAAGTATGATCTGACCAGAGCACGACAGAGTTGGTGGTCATTTCCTAACATACTACAATGATTTTGCTATATAGTACAGCATTCTGTTGCTTTGTTGGTTGCTGCACTGCAATGATTATGGCAGGTGCATTGTGATTAGCTGCTAATTTTTCAAGACCTCGAACAAAATCACACATCTCAAAATCACATGTTCCCATGATTTTGCTGGTGGGCTCGTGATTGCAGTGAAAAACACGAGTTTCTCCTGCTTTTTGTTGAGAAGTCAAGCCCTCTGTCGTCTGACAATGTTTAATTGTTTTCTGTGTGAAGCAGCTTCACACGTACAGTCCACCTTCACAATTTTCGTTATAATGCAATAACTCTTGGCAATTGCCTCAAAATTCATGAAATAGAAGTCTTCTCTGTCCAAATGATTTTGTTCACCATTTTTTCCCCAATTTATGCAAATGCCTTAGAAATAGCCGGAGTTAGTGTAAACAGCTGAGAGTGCTAGACGCCAAAACTTGCACTATGCTAATCCAGATATGCACCAGTAGCAGAATTTACTGCGGTATCAGGACACAGCATCTGGTGAACAAGATGTTACGGCTGCACAGCAGGTGGCAGAACCAGCCCCACAAGCATCTACAAGGAAGCATAAATGTTATCGGACTGTGAAGACCAAAATACAAACTGAGACAATTCAGCTTACAGATCCAACATTCCCTATAGAAATCTTAAAAGTTGCAGAGCACTGAAAAGATAGATGTTTCAGAAACTCTGCATTATAATGCAGATTACTACTGCAGAACTGTAATGCAACATATGCGCTGAGAAAGCAAACCTGCATTTAGCTGTGACGTCTAGCATGGCAGACATCCATGGCATCAAGCAAACTACCATATCAGACCACTATGGCACTGTGTAGACTTACATGGCAGCAATTCAAGGCATCATGCAGCCTGGGGTGGTTGGAATTGGGGGTCTGTGTTGGAAATTTGGAATGTTGCCCAGACTTTCCTCTCTCCAGTGGATATAATCAGCAGCATTTCTACAGACTGTGCTCGCTGATTTGAGTGACATTACCCAGTTTGGTTCAGTGGCCAGCCACAGACCAGATGGCTTGTTCCACCCAGTCCAGGACCAAGTCAGACTGTGGAATGACAGTTGCCTCACGTGCCACTTTCTCGGAAATGGCGCACATTTCTGATCCCTGCACCTTTTGTATCGCAACAAGACCGCAACGTTCTTGGTAACAGCAAACTGCTAGAACCAGGAATTTCAAAGTATTTGGCCAACACACGGCAGAAATGTCAATTCAAACATTTATGAGTTGCCAATGTAATAGGCTAAATAATTTAATTTGAACACAGAGTTCACCCTGCTTTGTATTCTAACCTGAAAGTTCAATTGCTTTTAATTTTTGCCAATCTTCCGTAAATGTATGCTGAATCATACTGTGAAGCAAGATACAGGATACTGTAAAAAAAAAATTCAGTCTTCTCAGGAAAATACCAAAGAGTACCTTCCAACCTGTCAAGCTATCAGAACCTCGTTTACAAGATGGTGACATAGGTGCACTTATTACCAAGAAAACTGGATCTGAGTGCAGAGGTTGAGGATTTGGTGGGATGACATTTCACAGGCTTTGCAAGTAACATCACTGCGTTTTTCTATCTTCAATCTTCAATCACTTCTCTTTTCTGCTTTTTTTGTCACACTTGATCTTTTATTGGCTCTTTACAGCATTTCCCTTCCCGCTGATTAGCTCTTCATTCACATGACCAGTGGTGCACATTACCATGGACCTCCAGCTATCCATCATCCCATTATCCACGCTCATGATATTTGCCAGAATTGTCCCAGGAATCAGGCTTCGGGTTGATAGATCAGCGGGAATTGGGCCTGCCGGAATTTATTAAAAGGGAACTTGCAGTTTAAAATAAAATTTTAAAAAAGAAATACATTTAAAATTCTACCTGAAAGGAGATTTGGAAGCCCGCAATTATTTTACACGTTGGGGGTTGGGAGGAGGTTGTTCTGCTGCATTCCTGTCCAAGATTAACTTTTTCTGATTAAAACTTAAGCAACAGTTGAAAAAGAGTCCTGGGGGTGAAATTCCTGGGAGCTTTCCCACTCGTCCGCCGAAAATCTGGAGAAACAGATCTTCTGTCGAGGTTATGAAAGAATCCTCACGGAGATTCACCCCCCCCCTCTCCTTGATCTGTGGTAAGTTAGCTGATCTCAGCCAAGATGATTACGAGGTGCACTATGACCTGGGCTAGGGAGCAGTAAAAATGAGCCAGTTTCTGCTTCTGGTTGCTATTCAGTGACCCATGCTGGAATATTCATGTGTGTGGATGGTTGGGACAGGAGCAGGGGAAGCTGTAAAATTCCCTGAAGTTAAATAGCCTGCCAACATTTTTGAGGTAATTTTAACTTAACTCGCCGAGCGTGAAACCCACGGGATTTACACCCCGCCCAATATTACTCTTCATTGACTTCAAGCAACGTTGCACCCGATCTTGTCAGTTTCCCAACGGGCAGCTTAGGTTAAAATTGCCGCCTAAATGACTGTCTATCCCTACATATGAAAATGGTAACTTGCAGCAAGCTGCCAGAGTCAAGCATGCACACCAGCATGAAAGTTAGAGGCAAAAGTAATGAATAGCCTTTTAAAGTTTTATTCAACAGTTTAAAATATTATTATAGATACATAGCAAAAAAACATGCAGCAGAAAATAAATCCTATTTAAGTGAAATGTTATGAAATTTGAGAAGCACATCTGACCGAGATGATTCCAGCGAAGTGTAATCATCTAATTACATGGGTCGGTTGGTCCGTTACTCAGTCTGTGTTTCTCTCATTTGGGCACATACTTACTAAAGTTATTCTAATGTATAAGAAATAATGACTGCTATTTGAATCAAATTCTGTAGCAAGAATATTTTCCATTATATTTCAGTTTCTCTTACTGTATGAGTTATGAAAAAGAACAGCATATGATTCTTCAAAGAAAATACAGAACATTGCATTCTATTACTTTTGACATAAATTACATAATCTAATGGTTTATGAAAAAATATTCACCCAAAATAGAAATTACATGATTCATTCAGTACTGACATTTCAGTGCTGCATTTGGGCGGTTCACTGGATGGCATCCAGTGTCATTCTTTTCACTTTTTGGATAATGAAAATATAATGGCATTTTTCTCAGTAGGCTGGTAGCTGCACTGTTAAAGGATTGACTTCTGTATGAGTCTGAACTGGAAACTCAGCCTCACCTGATTGAACTCAGAATTTGACTTGATGACAAGTTTCATCCATCTTACCATGGGAGGGAAAATGGTTGGAGAGGGTGAAGGGTTAATTACAGTCCTAGCCCTTTTGGGCTATTCCAGATCAGGCGTATTCCCCAGGCGTTCACTCTCAACTTAAGTTAGAGATAGCCGAATTCCATAAGATGCTTAAATGGGTCTAAAGGTTCAGGCTATCTCTCCCTAAAGGAAAGGAACGTACCGTCCTCTGGATAGTACTTTTAATAAGTTGAACTAGACTGTAACCTTCTGGATATTATGAGGGTCCGGAATATCCCCCAGATTTCTGCAACTCCTTACAAAAGAGTGTACAGAATTTGTGGGTTCGCGAGTCTATACAGATGCACTCTTTGAGACAATTCTAAAAATATATAGTTTTACTTAAGAGCCGGCATTCAGTTAACATCTGTTGAATCAGTCGCAACATTAACAATTCAAAGTACAATTAGCTTACATTTCTTATTTCTCAGAGATCCTTATTCTCAAATCTTTACTTCGTTATATTTCTTATTTCTTACTTATTTCTAAATCCAGAACATTTCTTATTTCTTATTTCTAAATCCAGAACCTCCACCAAAAATCAATCAACCGAGACTCATAGTTAAAAACTTACAGAGATGCCTCTGGAAAGTTGAGAAACGCCCTGCCCGTTCAGCGTGTTCTGACGTTCTGTTAAAAAGGTCTTATTTTTATACCCTTTTGGCATTGGTTTCTTCTTTGATGTTCACTGCTGATGTCAGCTAATTGTCTTTATTGATACCTCTGTTTGAATGCTTCCTTTGTTACTATCAATTCAACTATTGCATGCACAATTATTTCTCTACTTTTAGGTGTTCCAAAAACTATCATAAAAACAATGACAGCTATGGTTTTTGTTTGATGTCATTCTTACCGAAGATTCTTCATTCATTTCTTAATATTGGCTTAACTGCTTTTTAGCAGACATTTTGACTCCTTTCTACTTCAAGTTTAATACAAACACAATGCAATTGCTTGGTGTCATCTATTGAAGTTATATCTTTAAAGTCTTGTTGGTATGGTTTTTACTATATGTAAATCAAAACCACTTTAACTGCGTGTTTACTTGTTTTCTAGCTATCTCAATTGGTTGTATATTTAATCGTGTTTCCTGTCATCCAAGTTTAACATAAAACTATTTGACCAGCAGGTTTCTTTACTTGATGTCATGTTTCAAAGGCACATGCCTCTTTTAATGTTTGTATTTCTGTTTTATCGTGTCAGCTTGTAACACCTAAATTGGGTCTTCCCATTGTGTTCGTTGCAAACCGTAGACCTTTTGGAACCACCAATGGTTTGCTTCAATCTTTCATTGTTTTAGAATATTTAACTAATTCCCATTTCAGAGCTTGTTTACAACTTTGTTATCAACTGATCTTTTCTCAGAAGCCTGTATTTCTGTTCACAGCCTGTCTGCTGAGACTTGTGTCTTTTAAACCCAGTATGTCTTTTATTAATAATATTAGAATTCTGTTCATAGTATCGTGTATTTCTCTGAATCATGGCTATTCCTTCACAAGGGGCCCCTTGATTACACCTCTTGATGGGTCATTCAAGGGGCAATATTGGTATTAAGAACATCTGAGGCCACACCATCCCACACTTCACTTTTTAACTGAGGGAATTGGGCACAGATACATATAATTAACTTAGGGGTGCAAAAATAAGGGGGAAATCTATAAAACAAAATATGGTCTTACCAGGGATTTATGGTTCTTATGTATGGTTCTTAGTTGAAACCAATGGATCGAAGTAGCGGGGTCTTATGATAAACATGTTAAAATAATCCCTGATTGCACCATCTTATTGGGGTACAATTTTTTTTGGAAAAGGCAGGCAAGATGAGTTTGTTAATGCATTCTGTAACTGACTGATGGTAGGCGTGAGAAAGCCACCTTTCAATACTTGGCCATGATTTGGAATGTAGCTTGCAAAATAGTGGTTTGAGAGTCCATCTCTGTCCAGTTTGTGGTTTTGCATGCTGGTACATAGGAACAGGAATAGACCATTCAGCCCCTTGAGACTGCTCCACACGTTCAGGTAGCGATGTGCCTCAATAATTCCGAGACTCAAAGTTAGCAGAACAAAAACAAGGCTTTTATTAACTTAGAAAGTAACACGTAAGAGAGAGAGATGTCTTCCTTCTGGAGACTGAGGCCAGACTGAAGCTAGCTTACAAACGGGGCCAGGTATGGGCGGAGCCCTACACACAGCACATTCCAGCACATTCCAGTATACAATACAGCACATTCCAGTACACAATACAATGAGGTCTGGGGGAAGGGAAATGACACTGAAACCGATCTCAGTCACAGGCAGTGGTGAATGGAATATTTCATCACAGGTAGATCATGGCTGACCTGTTCCTCAACTTCATTTACCCGCCTTAGCTCCATATCCCTTGATACCCTTACCTAACAAAGATCTGATCTCAGTCTTGAAAGTTCCAATTGTCCCAGCATCCATAGCCTTTTGTGGACAAGAATTCTAGCTCTCTAGTACCCTTTGTGTGAAAAAGTGCTTCCTGATTTCCCTCCTAAGTGGCCTAGCTCTCATTTTAAGATTATGTCCCAGCAGACTGCCTTGGAGAGTGAATGGTTCAGTATTATTTTAAGTAGTCTTATTTTTACAGCCTTTCATGGGATCAATGTGTATTTTTTGCAAAAAAAATCAAATGTTGAAAAATGTAATTAACTTCTACCAAATGCCAAGATCATTTATATTGTGATGCCCACGCTACTAAAACCATTTCTCCCCACTTCCATATGGAACCTGAGGCATCCAAGAACTTGCCAGGGAAAACAAGGTGCAGAACAATGAAGCTGCATAGGTAAAGGGCAAAAGAAAAGATGGTCTCCTTGAGCTCATTGCCAGAGGGTTCATTCAGCTTCACAAATTCATGGCAGTCGGAGCAGATAAGGATTACAATCGGAAAATACTTTGTGATATTAAACTGAATGAAGCAACTGATTATCACAAATGAGCTCCCCTACACATACACTGCTTGTCATCCTTAGGGCTTCGTCACAATGAGTATTATGAGCAATTTGCACGTTAGTCCAGCTGACCAGACTTAAATTATGCACAGATATTGGCTGTCAACATTAGTACAAAATACTTAATATAAGTGATAAGTTTGTAGGTAGCACATATAATTTGTAAGACTTGACAGGTTTACTGTCCTGGAGCACTTTTGAACAATTTGTTATAACAAATTTGTGGCAGATAGGCATGGATGAGCATAATACAAAATGTCAGCAAGTAAAAATATTTTGAGGAAAAATATATCAAGGTTTGTTTAAAAAATATCATTTGAATCACTACTAGCGTGAAATCCGTCAAAAATTGTTTTTCAGTACCATGCATTGAAAATCAGAAAACTTATTCATTCTAATCCATCCCTCTGAAAGCTTATGCATATGTAATTTTTAATTATATTAAGTTTCCCCTTTGCCGGGGTGTCAACCTATCACTCTGTGAATGATTGCTGGTGAGATAATTAAATCGAAGTCACTGTTCACCGGTGGAATTTTAACCTTCAGCAGAGAGATCAATTTATATTTGTCATCACTGTGGCTCTTAGGTACCACTGAGCATAACACCAAAACAGAAGTGATGTTATTATGAGATGCCGAGGATTACGGTGCAATTAGTTTATTCATCTCTGCAGTGGTTTGAACAGAAAGATCATAGGTTTGTAATCTAGGAGGCAATTATTATCAATTCAGCAGAACACTGAAAATGTAACACAAAATAACAAATATAGGCAGAATTTAATAAGCTTGTTCAATATGACAGACATTAACAGCCATCTTGCATCTCATTTTTTTTAATGCATTCTTGTTCCAGTTGTGGCTTTGCAATTAAACTTTATGTATTCCAGGGGCTTGAATCATAATTTTCGTACTCCGTGATGTAATGTTTTGTTGCAGAGAAATAAACAGAGGATAATGCATGCCTGAGAAGGAATTAGAAGCTAAGGTGGTCATTTTGACTTTGTGCGATAGCGCGAAACGGCAGCCTGCTTTACATCTCTCCAGATTATTAGTTCTGTTGAATTCAAAATTATCCCCCAGTGATCCAATCGAAAGCTTCAGGTGATATTGTAAACCACAGTAGCAAAGAATGAGATTAGATATGTGATGAAATATTCCATTCATCACTGCCTGTGACTGTGGTCGGTTTCAGTGTCATTTCCCTTCCCCCAGTCCTCATTGTATTGTTTATTGGAATGTGCTGGAATGTGCTGTGTGTGTAGGGCTCCGCCCATACCTGGCCCCTTTTGTAAGCTAGCTCAGTCTGGCCTCAGTCTCCAGAAGGAAGATACCTCTCTCTCTTACGTGTTACTTTCTAAGTTAATAAAAGCCTTGTTTTGTTTCGCTAACATCGAGTCTCGAAATTATTGAGGCACATCAATTTTATTAACTTATTTTTCAACACTATGGATCAACTCCTGAAACCCGAACGTTTGGATTTGGATCAACATGCTCCGGACGCATCAGCACGCTTCGGACACTGGTTTGAGTGTATGGAATTCTTCCTGGACAATTCCGCAGCCGTCAAAGACGCTACGGACGCTGCGAGGATGAGACTCGGAATTCTGCGGAATTGGGTAAGCCACCGGGTTTACCCCCTCAGCCAAGACGCCGACACGTACCTGGCCGCCTGCGACATCTTAAAGGCGCATTACCAGCAGCCTACGAATGAGGTGTATGCTAGGCATCTGCTCGCTACTCGTGCACAGCGACCCGGGGAATTGGTGGAGGAGTTCCTAAGCACCCTGAAAATGCTTGGCAAAGACTGCAAGTGCCGAGATGTAAAAGCCGCAGTGTACACTGACGAGCTTGTTCGCGATGCCTTTATCACAGGCCTCAGCTCCACTTACATCCGGCAAAGACTGCTGGAAAAAACGGGGTTGGACCTGAAACAGGCTGCGGACACCGCGCGATCCCTGGATGTGGCCCAGAGAAACTCGGACGCCTAATCTTCAGCCCGCGCCGTCCACGCCGCCACGTGTGCACCGAGGGCGCCGCCATCTTGGAAGGCATCTTCCCCGCCCGGCAGCCCGACACCGGCGGGGCCCCGCTCTCCCCCCAGAAGCCCTACGACAGCCGCGACGCGTCAGGGACCCAACTGCTACTTCTGCGGGCAGCCAAAACACACCAGAAACCTGTGCCCGGCGAAAGGCACCACCTGCTTTAAGTGCGGTAAGAAGGGGCACTTCGGGAAGGTGTGCAGAGGGAACCCCGCCGGAAAACCAACCGCCGGAAAACCCGCCACCGCCGCGTGTGCGCCGTGGGAGCGGCCATCTTGGACGCCATCTTGCCCGACCTCGTGGGGTCCGCCATCTTATGAGCAGACAGCGTGGACGCCATCTTGTATCGATCAGGGCCCTACAGTGGCATCGGTCACAGTGGACCAGACCAGGCCGCACCCGCTATCCAAATCAATGGTGGACATCGAGGTAAACGGGTGCCGGGTTAAATGTTTAATTGACAGTGGAAGCACGGAGAGTTTTATCCACCCTGAACTGGCACAGCAACTCTCCCTAAAGGTGGTCCCTGCTCAGGGTGCCATCTCTATGGCTGATAAAACCCAGACATCGACCATTCTGGGTTACTGCACGGTACAATTGGGCGTTAACGGAACTGTATACGATAATTTTAAAGTATTAATCATGAAGAACCTATGTGCGAGCATGATCTTGGGCCTGGATTTCCAGTGCAACCACCAAAGCATCACGCTCAAGTACGGTGGATCCCAGCCGCCCCTCACAGTGTGCGGTCTGGCTACCCTGAAGGTAAAGCCGCCTTCGCTATTCGCGAACCTTACCCCTAACTGCCGGCCAATAGCGACCAAAAGCAGGAGGTACAGCTGGGAGGACAGGCGGTTTATCGCGACCGAGGTAGACAGGCTCCTGAAAGAGCGCATTATTGAACGCAGCAACAGCCCGTGGCGCGCCCAAGTGGTAGTGGTAAGGGGTAGCGAGAAGAAACGGATGGTGATCGACTATAGTCAAACGATCAACAGGTTCACCCAACTAGACGCCTACCCGCTACCCCGCATATCAGAAATGGTGAACCAAATCGCCCAATACCGGGTGTTCTCCACCATCGACCTCAAGTCAGCGTACCACCAGCTCCCTATCAGACCAGAGGACCGCCCGTACACCGCCTTCGAGGCGAACGGACGCCTCTACCAATTCCTCAGAGTCCCCTTTGGGGTGACGAATGGGGTCTCGGTGTTTCAGAGGGAGATGGACCGCATGGTCGATGACCACCACTTGCAGACAACCTTCCCCTACCTCGACAACATCACCATCTGCGGCCACAATCAGCAGGATCACGACTCGAACCTCGAGAGATTCCTGGAAACCGCACAAAAACTCAACCTCACCTACAACGAGGACAAGTGCGTTTTCAACACCACGCGCCTCTGCGTACTAGGCAGCGTGGTGGAGAATGGGGAAATCGGACCAGACCCCGACCGATTGCGCCCCCTACGGGAGCTGCCCCTGCCCAACACACCCAAAGCCCTGAAAAGGTGCCTGGGGTTATTTTCTTATTATTCCCAATGGGTCCCCAACTACTCCGACAAAGCCCGCCCCCTCTTGAAAGCATCCTCTTTTCCGCTCTCTGCTGAGGCCCACGCCGCCTTCAAAAGCATTAAGCAGGATATTGAGCGGGCCACGCTACAGGCAGTGGACGAGAACACTCCATTTCAAGTGGAAAGTGATGCGTCTGACTTCGCCTTGGCGGCCACCCTCAACCAGGCGGGGCGGCCCGTAGCTTTCTTCTCGAGGACCCTCCAAGGGCCCGAGATCAGACACTCCTCCGTGGAAAAGGAGGCCCAAGCCATCGTGGAGGCAGTGCGCCACTGGCGCCACTACCTAGCCGGCAAACGCTTCACCCTACTTACCAGCGGTCGGTAGCGTTTATGTTCAGTAATAAACAGAGGGGGAAGATTAAAAATGATAAGATTCTTAGGTGGCGGATCGAGCTCTCCACCTTCGAGTACGACATCATTTACCGGCCAGGGGCCCTTAACGAATCCCCTGACGCCCTCTCACGAGGGATGTGTGCCAGCGCCACCGGGGATCGGCTACAGACCCTCCACAACGACCTCTGCCACCCAGGGATCACGCGGCTGTTCCACTTCATAAAGTCCCGTAACTTACCCTACTCGATTGAGGAAGTTCGGTCTCTGACCAGGAACTGCCGCACTTGCGCTGAGTGCAAGCCTCGGTTCTACCGCCCAGATAGAGCCCACTTAATCAAAGCTACACGGCCCTTTGAGCGGCTCAGCTTAGATTTCAAGGGCCCCCTCCCGTCCGTCGACCGCAATGTTTACTTCCTGAACATTGTGGATGAATACTCCCGGTTCCCATTCGCCTTCCCCTGCCCAGACATGACCAGCGCCACGGTCATTAAATGCCTCAACAGCCTGTTCTGCCTGTTCGGTATGCCGAGCTACATCCATACGGATAGGGGGGCGTCCTTCATGAGTGAAGAGCTACGCCAGTACATGCTGTCCAAGTGGATCGCCACGAGCCGTACCACCAGCTACAACCCCCGGGGTAACGGCCAAGTGGAGCGAGAGAACGGGACAGTATGGAAAGCAGTCACTCTAACTCTAAGGACCAAGGGCCTCCCTATCTCCCGCTGGCAGGAAGTCCTCTCGGATGTGCTCCATTCGATACGGTCGCTATTGTGTACGGCCACTAATGCCACGCCTCATGAACGAATGTTTGTCTTTCCCCGGAAATCCACCTCAGGCATATCCATGCCGTCATGGCTCTCCACCCCAGGTCCGGTACTCGTGCGAAGGCATGTGAGGGGCCACAAGACGGACCCTCTCGTGGAGCCAGTACACCTACTCCACGCCAACCCCCAATACGCATATGTCCGGCACGCCGACGGAAGGGAGGACACCGTGTCCATAAAAGACGTCGCCCCAGCCGGCATCGACAACAACCACGGCAATAGCAGCAACAACGATCACAGCAACTCTTACCCACCCACTACTCTTTCATCACCCCCGGAAGAACATCGACCAACGGCACCCCCACCAACTACCCCTTCAACAACCCTGGCGGCACCCCCGGCAGAGACCCAGGAGACTACCGGGGACACCCAGCCGACACCCGCGGCACCACAACAGCCACGTCGGTCGCAGAGGACTATCAAACCCCCGAACAGACTAAATCTATAGAAGGGGTGAATGTGATGAAATATTCCATTCATCACTGCCTGTGACTGTGGTCGGTTTCAGTGTCATTTCCCTTCCCCCAGTCCTCATTGTATTGTTTATTGGAATGTGCTGGAATGTGCTGTGTGTGTAGGGCTCCGCCCATACCTGGCCCCTTTTGTAAGCTAGCTCAGTCTGGCCTCAGTCTCCAGAAGGAAGATACCTCTCTCTCTTACGTGTTACTTTCTAAGTTAATAAAAGCCTTGTTTTGTTTCGCTAACATCGAGTCTTGGAATTATTGAGGCACATCAAGATTATTGCCTTACATTCATTGAATGGTTTTTGTTTTCATTTAGAATACACAACAGATTATTATTTAAAGCACAGTACCCTCATGCTGAGGTAAAAACAGAATATGCTGGAAACACTCAGGTAGCATCTGTGGAGAGAGAAACAGGGTTAATGTTTCAGGTCGATGACCTTTCATCAGAAGGTCATTCACCCTCTTGATGAGTTCGACTTCAAATTGGGAGGTGAGGAGTGGAAGCCAGCACACACACCACTGCCCATCAAGGGATCGACTAACCCAGCACACATTGTAGAAATGAAATCTCCAATCTTCCTGTCTGAATGGCTCGTTACCACACCACATGGTGCACTGTTCACTAAGCCATTAGGGAGTTCTGCAAAGTAATCTAATGCTGTTCTGTATTTTGCATTGAAAGCAGTGGCATCAATGACCTTCCCTCCAACATAAGGTCAGAAATGGGGATGTTTGCTGATGGCTGCACAGTATTAAGTGCCATTCGCAACTCCTCAGATAATGAAGCAGTCCATGCAACAAGACCTGGACAACATTCAGGCTTGGGCTGATAAGTGGCAGGTAACATTCGTGCCACACAAGTGCCAGGCAATGATTATCTCCAACAAGCGAGAGTCTAATCACCTCCCCTTGACATTCAACGGCATTACCATCGCCAAATCCCCCACCATCAATATCCTGGGGGTCACCATTGACCAGAAACCTAACTGGGCCAGCCACATGAATACTGTGGCAGCAAGAGCAGGTTAGAGGCTGGGTATTCTGTGGTGAGTGACTCACCTCCTGGCTCCCAAAGCTTTTCCACCATCTACAAGGCACAAATAAGGTGAGTGATGGAATACTCTCCACTTGCCTGGATGAGTGCAGCTCCAACAACACTCAAGAAGCTCAACACCATCCAGGACAAAGCAGCCCGCTTGATTGACACCCCATCCACCATCTTAAGCATTCATTCCCTCCACCACTGGCGTACCGTGGCTGCAGTGTTTACCATCTACAAGATGCACTGCAGCAATTCGCCAAGGCTTCTTTGGCAGCACCTCCCTAACCCGTGACCTCTTCCACCTAGAAGGGCAAGGGCAGCAGGCGCATGGGAACACCACCTCCAAGTTCCCCTCCAAGTCACAACCATCCTGACTTGGAAGTATATCGCCGTTCCTTCATCGTCGCTGGGTCAAAATCCTGGAACTCCCTCCCTAACAGCACTGTGGGAGTACCTTCACCGCACGGGCTGCAGCGGTACAAGATGATGGCTCACCATCACCTTCTCAAGGGCAATTAGGGACGGGCAATAAATGCTGGTCTTGCCAGCGACACCCACATCCCATGAACGAATAACAAAAAATGATTGTAGAGCCAGATGAGTGAGGTGTATTGAGAATCACATAGCCACAAGGACAATCAGAGGTGCATTTTAAGATGAAGTACTGACTGCTATGATGGCTCAGTGGATAAATGCACCATTTGGTGTGGTAACGAGGCATAGAAACCACAAATAATCCAGATTTTATGTCTGGTCTCTGATGATTTGGCTACAGATGGCCTTAACACTCTTTGGGCGAAGGGAATAAAACTTAATGTACTTAAGAAAGAATTTTGGGGAAAAATTCAGTTGGATGCGCCACCCGTTAGCGCCTTAAGAGGGTGCCAAGTGGAGCGCAAAGCAACTAGCGCCCGGGCGCGGCGATATCTGCGCCTCTCGTGAAATTGACCAGACATTTTGCGGCGGCGCTAAACAATACCGCCTGATCTCCTGCGCACGCAGATCTTGGCGTCATTCGAGAGTGCAACGCCCTTGTGACGCCTCGGAACGGAAATTGAGTGGCGCCCCCCTCCATTCCGCCTGTCGCAACCAACGACAGGATGACTGGAATGCTTCCCAGTCGCTGTGGGGCTGGGGGGGTGCTATTTAAAGGGGGCCTCTTCCTGGCTTTTGATTGGTAGCCAATTTTGCACCACTCGTTCTGAGAGAGAGAGAGATTTTGAGAGAGAGAAAGAGAGACTTCTGCATTGAGTCAACACTGTCTGAGGTAGGTTTGGCTTCTGACCATAACTTTGCAGGTACTTTGCTTTTTGACCTTCATAACTTTGATTGCCTAGATACTATGGGGGCTGCAATGGATGGGAACGTTGTCCTTCTCCATCACATTCGGAGGGCACAGAGACGCAGAGAGAGAGTGGCAATCATGGCCAGACGGAGGAGGGCCAACAGGCCTCGGTACAGGAGACCTTACCCTCCCAGGGTTTTTCGCCAACGGTTCTCCGACATTAATATGTCTGAGGAGCAGCATTTGTGAAGGCTGCGCTTCAGCAAGGAGGTGGTCACTAAGCTCTGCCACGTGCTTCAGTCAGATCTGTAGCCTCAACTGAGGAGTAGAACATCTCTGTCGGTGGCAGTGAAGATAACAGTGGTTCTCAACTTTTATGCCACCGGCTAATTTCAATCAGCTACTGGGAACATCGCCAATATCTCCCAGTTCGCGGTGCATTGTTGCATCCGTCAGGTCACAAATGCCCTCTTTAAAAGGAGACGAGAGTACATCTCTTTCCCCATGACCCTGGACAAGCAGCAAGAAGGCTCAACGGGCTTTGCGATGATAGCGGGCTTCCCCATGGTGCAGGGCGCCATTGACTGCACGCATGTGGCTTTGCGTGCGCCGCAAGAGAATGCCGAGGATTTCCGCAACCGAAAGGGCTTCCATTCCTTAAACGTCCAGTTGGTCTGTGACCACAGGCAGCTGATACTCGCTGTCAATGCCCACTTTCCTGGCAGCAGCCACGATGCCTTCATCCTGCGCCAGACTTCTGTGGCAGACCTTTTCCAGGCACCGCATCACCCAGGAGGTTGGCTTCTTGGGGACAAGGGATATCCTCTGATGACACCGCTCCGTACGCCCAACACCCCTGCTGAGCTGCGATACAATGAGTGCCATCAAGCTACCAGGAACATCGTTGAGCACACAATCGGCGTGCTCAAGCTACGGTTCCGCTGTCTGGACCATTCTGGAGGAGCCCTTCAGTACTTGCCTGAGTGAGTCTCCCACTTCATTGTGGTGTGCTGCATGCTGCATAACCTTGCAATCCTCAGGACCCAGCCAATGCCACCAGGCATTGGAGCACCAGCAGAGGAGGAGGAGGAAGATGAGGAGGATGATCATCAGCAGCACCAAGGCGGGAGGGAGGCACACAATGTACAAAGTGGAAGGACCGTCCATCAAAGGCTCATAGCAAGTCGCTTCTAGGCCCCCTCTGTGGAAATGGCTTCTGCCATTCAAACAACCTGAATGATACCATCCCGCAACCCCTAAGTCGGTCAAGGCAACAATGATTGCAAAGACCAAACATGTACATTTTGAATACAGACACTTCTTTTTTTAACAAACTCTGTGTGTCTCATTTCCGCATGACAAACTAATAGAAAGAAACACAAAAAAAAGCAATCATTCACATAACTGGCTCTCACAACCTGGAGACAATGTTCCAAACAGTTACAAAAATTTGACCACGAACCTCGGCCTTTAATAAAACAATGAAAAACATTTTGTCACACCTCCTACCTTTTGCCTTTCGAGGGTGATCTCCTTCCCTTGTGAAATTCCCCCCTTCCCACCCTGCAGCTCCTCCGTAATGGGACCCCAGTGGCTGGAGCAAGGCTGGGGGAAGGCTGCTGATTGTCAGAACCTGAGACTGCAGATGCCCTTGAAGGACGGCCTGGACCAGCTCTGGGCCTGGAGGGCCCGGCTGCCGACTGCACCAACACTGCATGGGCGGCAGCAGTCTGTCCTACAGGTGGTGGCAACTGCAGTGGAGAAGTGCCAGTGGTGGCAGCAGGAATGCTGTCATCTTGAGAGAGGACAGCAACTCCCTGCTCGACCGACACACTGGCACTCCCACGGGGCAGCACTTCAGCATCCAGAGCAATCTGCTGGAGCACAGATTGCTGGCCTGCTGCGGCGCAGTGAGAGCCCTGGGGAAATGTGCCCGATCCATCGAGGGTGGCAGCAGTCAGTGCTCGTGTGGCCTCAATCTGCATCTGCATGAGACCAGCCACTGACTGCATTGCAGCACTAAGCAGTTGCATGGCAGCCGCCTGTGCTACACCGAAGTGCTCCACACTCCTTGCCAGTGATTCAATGGATTCGGGTACCTTGCCACTGCAGCCATGAGCTCAGTGTGCCTGTGCTCCGCCTGGGCACTCATTTCAGCGAGGACCCACTCCTCCTCTGCGTCCAGTGCAGCAGGACTCGATGGCATACTCTCCGGGGAGAATGCCCCCGAGCTTCCCTACCCCCATTGCGTTGCTGCAGCCCGCTGGGTCCTGGAGCTTCACCCTCATCAGACCATTCCCCCTGCTCCTCTCCAGGGAGGGCGTGTCCTCAGTATGGCCATGGGCTGCCTCGGTAGAGGGTGGCGCTGATGCTCCAGCTTCCTCTTCCTCCTCGCCTTCAGCTTCACTCCCACTGGCAGCTTGAGAGCCCGTCTCCTCACCTGGTGAATCACCATCTGAAAGCAGGGAGGTACAAGAGTGGCTTTAGCGTGAGGACAGGGTGGCAGCAAGGGAGGCATGAGTGCAGCGATTTCGTGATTTGGATTGAAAGTGTCAAAGGCTGGTGTTGTGAGGAACAAGTGGAAGGAGAGAGGACAAAAAGGTGATGACCTTACCATTGCTGACCAGAACGGGGTCGGCGTCTCCAGTGGCGACGGGACCAATCACCCGGCTTGCCACAATCCTGTGGACGAGCTCCTCAAGATCGCTGAGGGGTTGCAGCTGAGGCCGCCCTCCACCGGTCCATTGCTGCTGTCTCTCCTATTATGAGTCAGCTTAGCCTGCAAGAAAAAGGATGGCGTCTGAGTAAATATACAGCCATGGTCTTGCCTGAAATGCCTCCCATAGTTGAATAGCCCTTACTGTATGCAGCCATGGTCTTGCCTGATGTGCCTCCCAAAGTTGAATAGCCCTTACTGTATGCAGCCATGGTCTTGCCTGAAATGCCTGCCATAGTTGACTAGCCCTTACTGTATGCAAAGTGTGGAATGTGCGTGTGTGTTTGATGAAAGGGCCATTGGTGTTGGATGAGTGTTGGGCATTGGGGCTTTTAAGACCCTCTGGCCATAAAGTGAGGTTGAGATGGAGGGATGAAGAGGTTTTGAAAAAAAGGCACTCACCCTGATGACCCGAGTGAGGTCGTTGAACTTTTTCCTACATTGCACATGGGTCCTGGGCACCATGCTGCTTGAGGAAACGCTTTGAGCCACCTCCCTCCACACTCTTCTGTACTCGCGTGGCAAAGGCCTCCTGCCACTCTCTGGGTACAGAATGGATCTTCTGCGCTCCACTGCGCCAACCAGAGCCACCAAGGCCTGCTCGCAGAAGCGCTGTGCTTGCTCCCTGGCCCTCTCCATAGTCCTTGGCTGCAAGATTTAGCCACAGGTGTGCCCAGGCTGAGATTCAAGGCTCCAATGAGCAGGGTGTGGCTGCAGAGCGAGATCGACCCTCCCCTTTAAGAACAGTGTGTCTGTGTTCAATCACTAACTGACAGCACCTGCGCTGCACCCGCCCTCTGAGGTAGCGCCTCGCTCCTTGGCCGTAGCGCCTTAAGAGAGGTGTGTAGCGCCTGATTTAGCACTCCAATCACCTCCAGGGGCGATAAAAGCCAAGTTTGCTGTCGGAGGCGATAATTAACGCCAGGCGCGAAACTTTGCGCTCCGCCAATAATGGTGCCCCATATGGGGCGATACCGAATTTTTCCCCTTTTCTGTTTACATAATGTCTTTCATAACCTCAGGATGTCCCAAAGCGCTTCACAGCCAATGAAGTACTTTTGAAATGTAGTTACTGTTGTAAAGGCCAGTTTTTGCTGAATGGTAGCACTCTTGTTTCTGCATTGGGTTTGGGTTCAAGCTCCACTCCAGAGACTTGACTGCATAATCTGAGCTGACACTTCAGTGCAGTACTGAGGGAATGCTACCTTTCAGATTTTTAAAATTTGTTCACGGGATGTGGGCGTTGCTGACAAGGCCAGCATTTATTGCCTACCCCTAGTTGCCCTTGAGAAGCCTTCTTGAACCGCTGCAGACGATGTGGTGAAGATACTCCCACAGTGCTGTTAGGGGCAGGGAGTTCCAGGGTTTTGACCCAGCGATGATGAAGGAATGGCGATATATTTCCAAGTCAGGATGGTGTGTGACTTGGAGGGGAACTTGGAGGTGGTGGTGTTCCCATGCGCCTGCTGCCCTTGTCCTTCTAGGTGGTTCAGGTCACGGGTTTGGGAGGTGCTGTCAAAGAAGCCTTGGCGAGTTGCTGCAGTGGATCTTGTAGATGGTACACACTGCAGCCACGGTACGCTATTGGTGGAGGGAGTGAATGTTTAAGGTGGTGGATGGGGTGCCAATCAAACGGATTGCTTTGTCCTGGATGGTGTCGAGCTTCTTGAGTGTTGTTGGAGCTGCACTCATCCAGGCAAGTGGACAGTATTCCATCACACTCCTGACTTGTGCCTTGTAGATGATGGAAAGTCCTTGTGGAGTTAGGAGGTGAGCCACTCGCCACAGAATACCCAACCTCTGACCTGCTCTTGTAGCCACAGTATTTATGTGGCTGGTCCAGTTAAGTTTCTGGTCAATGGCGACCCCCAGGATGTTGTTGGTGGGAGATTCGGTGATGGTAATGAGACGTTAAACTGAGGCCCCATCCACGCCATCAGGTGGATGTGAAAGATATCATAGCACCATTTGAAGAAGAGCAAAGGAGTTTTCCTGGCGTCCTGTGCAACATTTATCTCTTAACCAACACCGCCAATAAGAGGTTATCTTGTGCTGCATTTCACTGCTGTTTGTGGGACCTTGCTGTGTGTAAATTGGCTGCCGCATTTCCCTACATTACACTGTTGCAATGAATCTCAACGGATCGAGGAAAAGCGCCTCATCTTTTGATTAACATCATCTTTCGATTAGACACTTTACAACCTTCTGGACTCAACGACGAGTTCAATAATTTCAGATCATAACCAGTGCTCCCATTTTTCCCGACACCAGCGTGCTGGTAATGATTCTGTAATTGCCATTTACAGCTCCTCTAGACCCATCTTTTGTTTCTTTATTTGTCCCGTCACAACCCCCTTTTGCCTTGCACCATCGGTCCTTTGGTCATTTAATCTCTCCTGCCTTCCACCCTATCACTGACCTTCCCTTTTGTTCTTTCCTCCCCTCCCCCCTTTCCCTGCCTCTGTACTTGCTTAAAAACTGTTACATCTCTAACATTTCCCAGTTCTGATGAAAGGTCATCGACCTGAAATGTTGGGCGCGATCAGTGGCGGGTTGGGTGGGAATTTTTTTTTTCTGACAGCCGGTCGGGACCCCGCTGTCAACCCGCCACCACACGCCTTTCCCAAATGTCGGGTCTGTCAACACTGAGCAGACCCTACACGCAGCAGCGGGGGAGGCAATTCAGGTCATTATGACCTTGTTAACAGGCCGTTAAGAACTATTTTGAGCCCACCTTCAGAGTTTACCAAGTCGCGTACAGGGTCTACGCTGCTCAGGGATCACATCAGGTAAACAGATTGGGAGTTGAATGGCCATGGAATCATCTCATTATTTGACAGCTGCAAATGTGCTATTAAAACTCCCATCTCACACCTGTTCACTTTCCAAGCTCAGAAGCTGTTGCTAACTGCATTTGGAAGACAGATTGAGCTTAATACAGCTTGCAAGTGTATGGCGTAAACTCTCTATCCTGTGTCACCTCATTGGAACAACCTCTCTCACCACCGACAGATCGCTTCTGTCATCTCAAGGTCACCTGCCATCTATTACATCAGCATCGGTGCCCTTGAAACTATTTCACCTTGATCCTCGGAATCCCACCACGATCAGCCCCAATACCAGCAACACCAAGCACACCAGCAGCACCAACAACAACACCAATCTTCTCCGCAATCAGCTGATGCTGCACAGGAAAGAGAGCACCAGCACCCGAGCACATTGCTGCCCGGGAGGCCAGGGATGGCCTCACCATGGCCTGATTTACTTCACTTGACGCTGTACACCCTGGCTGCCACAAGATGATCCCACACCAACACAATAAATCATCCCTACAATGCCCAAGCCAAATCTGGGGAAAATAATTTTGGACAGCGGGCTGGAGCCAGCAGCGAGGCTGGGACCCACCACCGATGCTGCCTGTTAACTCTGTTTCTCTCTCCAGAGATGCTGCCTGATCTGCTGAGTATTTCCAGCAATTTCTGTTTTTATTTCAGATTTCCAGCATCCGCAGTATTTTGCTTTAGATAAATACATGTTGTTTCTTTCTTTATGTATGGATATGCAGCCACCAATTTACACACAGCAATATCCTGTAATGATCAATAACATATCATTCTAGAGTGGTACACTAGATGGAGCCGTAGAGCTGTATATTTAGTTGTATGTGTTTAAGACTACACTACCCACGATGCACTAGGTTACCCACAAGGCAGTAGTCAAGATGGAAGCCTGCACACAGAAGTACACATGCTGAATCTCTACAGATGCTGTACCTAGAGAATGTGTACTGAATAAATGACTAGCTAGAAGCTAGCTGTTCATAATAAGAATGTCTAGTTAATAATGAACATAACATGGTACCAGGATTGGTGAAGATCTGCTCAAAATTGTGAAACGCGACATGGAGAATTTGAAGCCACCGGAGTTTTTGAATCTCACAGGAAATGTCGACTACAATTGGCGGACTTTCAAACAACAATTCGAACTCTACATTGCTGCCATCAGGTTCGGTACGAAGCCAGATGCAAGGAAAATAGCGTTGCTGCTCACGGTTGCAGGCCCACAGGTGATAGAGGTATTTAATATATTTGTATTTAATCCAGAGGAGAACAGAGAAAAATTAGACGATGTGCTAAAGAAATTTGATACACATTGTTCTCCCAAAAAGAATGAAACCTATGAGAGGTATGTGTTCTGTTCAAGGACACAGCAGCAAAATGAGACTTTTGATAGCTTTGTGACTGATCTGAAACTGAAAGCACAGACATGTAATTTCTCTGAGCTGAAAGCATCCATGATTCGTGGCCAAATTGTGTTTGGTATTCATGATAAAAAGGTCAGGGAACGTCTGTTGAGAGAAACCGAACTGTCATTGGAAAATGCTGCGAAAATATGCCAAGCCAGTGAGCTAGCTCGACAGCACGCGAAGACTTTCAGTGAAATCAATAATGATGCAATTGTAGTAAGTGCTGCTGTCGGTGCTGTGTCCTACAAAGGGAAGAAACATGGGCAGAACAGAAATGAAAAGCAATCAGAGGAAGGAATTTTTAATTGTAAACGCTGTGGTTACAAACACCAGTTAAAACAATGCCCAGCGTTTGGAAAAATATGCACAAAATGTCATGGAAAGAATCACTTTGCCAAACAATGCTTTTCAAAAGTAAAAACAAAGAAAGAGCAACAAGTCAATATGATTGAGGACACTGATTTAAGTGAGACATTTTTTGTACGAATGGTGTCATGTGACAATGTCAAAAATGATACAGAAAATGTGCAGCCCTCAGATATGGACAATGTTGAACATAAAATTAATGCAGTAAAAGAGGACAAATGGATGATCCCACTGCAGGTAAATGGAGCATTAGTTACATTGAAACTAGACACTGGGGCAAAAGCAAACTTAATTAGTATGAGTGACATTAAAAATATGAAAGAAAAGCCCAAAATACAGAAAAAGTCAGTGATGTAAGAAAAAGGAGACTTACCATCAAGTAACTTTAAAGTAAGCTTTAAGTAACTTATAAACACACTATATACACAAGAGAGGTCTTTACCATGCCTCTGGTAGAAGCCTCTTACAATACTGAACAGACCAGTATTTATACCAGTCCAACAGGAAGTGACATATGACAGGAAGTGAGGTATGTACACAGTTCATAGTTCATAGTTCATAGTTCATAGTTCACAGGAAGTGATGACATAACTTCCTGGAAGTTATCATTTTTATCACATTCTTCCCTCCTGCAGGATTAGGAGGCTGTGGTCTACCTTTTGGTCCGCAGCCGCCGAACAAGGAAGAGTCGCACCCGTTTGGATTCCCATCGTAGAGGGTCGCTGGTCCGCTTACATGCGGTTGGCCATTGGTCAGAGTCTGTGTGGCCTGGATTGCCCTGTGAAGGGTCGGGGAGATCATGGCTTCGAGTACGAGCCCCAATAGGTTCAAAGTCGGACTGCCTCTGTTCAGAGGGAGGTGCAGAGCTGGTCTGTGGCGGATCAGTACTTTCATGCGCGGTACTGGGAGGGTCGCAACCTTGAGCACGGGGTTCTACCGGCACCAAGCTAGTTGGTGTCCGATCAGGATCCTGGAGAGGGGTACCCGATAGGTCCCAAGAATTTCCTGGTGAAATGCCATCACCCGATGTCCCACTAGGTCCTGGTGGGCAGGGAGCCAGATCCCGTAATGATACGGTAGATTCTCGGCCGTCGGAATATTGTATGTTTGCATAGGTGGGGTTGGCATCGGTTAGTTCGACCTCGTCTACAAGAGGGTCATTTTTAGACGTCCGAACGTATCTTCGGAGTAATACAGGTCCAGGAGTAGTTAGCCATGACGGGAGTGATGTCCCATGAGATGAGCGACGCTGGAATCCAAAGAACCGCTCATGAGGTGTAGTATTTGTGGCTGTAGAAAGCAGGGACCGTATAGAGTGCAATGCATCCGGAAGCACTGTTTCCCATTGCTGGTCTGGTAGGCCCCGAGATCTTAAAGCGAGACGTACGGAATTCCAGATGATACCGTTATACCTCTCTACCTGCCCATTTCCGATGGGATGGTATGGTGTTGTTTTGCTTGTAGCAATTCCCCGTTCTGAGAGGTAGTCCTTGAGTTCCCTTGACATAAAGGATGGACCCCGATCTGAGTGAATATAAGCCGGCATGCCACAGAGAGAAAATACCTGCTCAAGGCAGCAGATTACTGTGGACGCCAGCATATTGGAGCAGGGGAAGGCAAACGGAAAACGTGAATATTCGTCGATCATGGTGAGCAAATATGTGTTCCGAGTTGAAGAGGGCACTGGGCCCTTAAAATCAATGCTAAGTCGTTGCATCGGTTGGGTTGTATGTATGAGTATACCATCTGAGGGGCGGAAGAACTGAGGTTTTAATTCCGCACAAAGCCGGCATTCTGAGCATATTTTCTTTACATCTCCAGTGGAAAAAGGGAGATTCCGTGATCGTACGAAATGTAGCATGCGCGTAACGCCAGGATGACACAAACCATTGTGGACATCCATGAGAGTGGAGGATGACATAGTGGAGCAGAATGCCCGTGTGAGGGTGTCCGGGGCCACATTCTCCTTGCCAGGCCGATAGAGAATGGTATAACCAAAAGAGGCCAGTTCCATCCTCCAAAGTTGTATTTTGTTATTCTTAATTTTGGTTCGTTTTCGATTATCGAGCATGAAGGCGACTGATCGTTGGTCCGTGATCAATGTAAAGTGCTGACGAGCTAGAAAATGGTTCCACTTCCGTACTGCCTCTATGATGGCTGTGGCTTCTTTCTCAACCGGAGGATAATGTAGCTCGGCACCTTGTAAGGTCCTGGACATAAATGCTACAGGACGACCTTCCTGATTCAGAGTAGCCGAGATCGCCACCTCCGAGGCATCACATTCAACCACGAAAGGGAGATTCTCATCAATGGAGTGAAGAGCCGCTTTCTCCAACTGTTTTTTGAGAAGGTTAAAGGCTGCAACAGCCGCTGTTCCCAGTGGAAATGATCTAGCATGCAGCAAGGGTTGGATTTTGTCCGAAAAATGAGGAATCCATTTAGCGTAGTATGCAAACAGACCGAGAGCCCGATGTAAAGAAGCCGGATTCTTAGGTGACGGGAGCTCTTGGAGCGGGCGAAGTCTTTCTGGGTCTGGCTTAATGATACCATTGCCTACGCAGTAGCCAAGGATGTTGATGGTCGGTTGCGACTCAACAGATTTGGATTCATTCAGGGTCAAATTACGGCGATGGAGGGCATCCCGAAATTTTTGGAGGTTGGAGTCGTGTTCCTGTTGATCGTGACCTGCAATGGTAATGTTATCAAGATAGGGAAAAGTGTCCCTTAGGTTTTCCTGCTTAACCAGGCCATCCATTGCCCGTTGAAAGACAGCCACTCCATTAGTAACCCCGAATGGGAGGCGACGAAATTGGTACAGCCGTCCATTAGCCTCAAAGGCTGTGTACTGCTTATCCGAGACCTTCAAGGGTAACTGATGATAGGCACTTTTTAAATCGTAAGTTGAGAACACTTTGTATTCGGCCAGTTTATTAACCATATCATGAATGCGTGGCAATGGGTAGGCGTCCAAGTCGGTATATTGATTGATGGTTTGCGAATAATCGATGCATAGTCGCTGTTTGTGAGGTTTTAGAGGGTTCTTGACAATGACGACTTGAGCCCGCCAGGGCGACGAACATGGTTCAATGATATCCTCTGCTAGAAGTCGAGAGATTTCAGCCGCAATAAAAGATTGGTCTTCCTGATTAAAGCGCCGCGATTTCGTTATTATCGGTTGGCATTGAGGCGGAATACTGGCAAATAATAAGGGTTCATCAAGTGAAGCTGCTGATAATGCACAAAATGGTAATTTAGATGGTATATTAGAAATAGTAAGTCCGGGTTTGGATCCACCAAACTCAATGGTGAGTTTCTTATGCTGTTTTTGGAAGTCCAGCCCTAAGAGGAGATCACTACATAAGTCTTTGAGCACCGAAAGTCGGGTGGAGGGATACATACGACCATGAAGTGTCATATCAACAACACAAAAGCCGGAGATTCTGGTATTAAGTGATGACTGGGCCATCGCAATTGCCTGGTCCGATGGGAAGACATGTAGTTTCAATTTCGCAACAATCTGTTCCTTAATGAAACTATCAGTACTTCCTGAGTCAATTAAGGCATCTAAGGTATGCCCTTTAATTGAAATTTTTGTGGCTGCCTGAGACAGGTTCTGTGGGCAAGCAGCTGTAATTGGTGTCGTTGCACAGAGAGTGGCTAAAACTCTCGGTGTGCTTCTTCGGGAGAGAGCTCGAGAGGAAGCTTGATAGGTCCTAGCTGGAGCATCTTGATAGGCCCTAATTGGGGCAGTTCGGTAGGCCTTAGCTGGATTGGCCCTCGTAGAGGCCCTTGATAGGCAAACTTTAGCAAAGTGTCCTTTTTTCCCGCAATAACTGCAGATTGCATTGCGAGCAGGGCAGGTTTTCCTAGGGTGAAAAGCATCTCCACAAAAGAAGCATTCCTTCCTAGATTGCCAAGAAGCTGCTAAAGTGGGGTCGTCCTCCTCTTCTTCATCAGAATTATCAGAATTAGATTCCCCCATGATAGGGTTCACCTGAGACCGCTTGAATTGTCTGGTTGCAGCTACAGCAGCAGATCGAGATCTGGGCAGCTGATAGAGGTCTGCATTTCTCTTTGCCAAATCCAGTGAACAAGCTAGGTCAAAAGCTTTTTGTAGCTCAAGTGTTTTACTTTCTAGTAGACGCTGGCGTATAAATGGAGAGGCAATCCCGCAGATGAAAGCATCACGAATCATTTCTTGGCGGTACAGCTCAGCTGAGGCTGCCTGAAAGTTACAATCTACGCTGAGCCTGCGAAGTTCTTGCAGGAATTCGTCAATTGATTCCCCTGGCCCTTGTCGGGCTGTGGCCAGTAGATGTCTAGCATAGACCTCATTTGGGGTCTTCGCATACAGTTTCTTAAGTGCCCGAATCACCTCTTCGTAATTATCCCAGTCATCAACATATTCGAACACTTTTGGGGTCACATAATTGACAAGTATCTTCAATTTAGCAGGAGCATCCGCTTTACATTCATCCAGAAAATTCTCAAAAGTACGATACCAATGCTTCCATACCCTGCCAGCTGCTGGTGTATTCGGGTCCAAGTCCAGACAAATAGGTCTAAGGATTTTCTCCATGATGGGTGGTTCCCTGGATCCTTAACTTCCGAGTTTGTCTGAAGGTCTAGTATTTGCCAGTGTAAATACTAAGTTACTTAAATTGATGTAAGAAAAAGGAGACTTCCCATCAAGTAACTTTAAAGTAAGCTTTAAGTAACTTATAAACACACTATATACACAAGAGAGGTCTTTACCATGCCTCTGGTAGAAGTCTCTTACAATGCTGAACAGACCAGTATTTATACCAGTCCAACAGGAAGTGACATATGACAGGAAGTGAGGTATGTACACAGTTCATAGTTCATAGTTCACAGGAAGTGATGACATAACTTCCCGGAAGTTATCATTTTTATCACAGTCAGTACTAGTGAAGGACTACAATGGACAGAAAATAGATAGCTTAGGTGTATGCAGACTTAAAGTGACAGTCAAAGACAAAGTGCATCATCTCATGTTTTCTGTTGTGGCTGAAGGACTTGATTCACTACTGGGTGACAAAGCTTGTGAGGACTTAGAACTGGACAAGAGAGTCTACCGTATAAACTGTGCCATAAGCAGACCAGATGACTCAGTGGACTCTATAGTGAGTAATTTCCAGGATGTGTTCAAAGGATTTGGAGTTCTACCATTCACTTACAAGATCCAGCTAAAGGAGGATGCTCAGCCAATGGTACATGCTCCACAAAGAGTTCCAGCACCCCTGCGTGACCGGCTCAAGAAAGAACTGGACAGAATGACCACACTAGGAGTCATCAGGAAATTCGAAGAGCCAACAGACTGGGTTAACTCCATGGTATGTGTAAAGAAAAAGAACAATGATCTAAGAATATGCATGGATCCAAAGGACTTAAATGCAAACATAAAACGTGAACACTACCAGATTCCCAAGCGAGAAGAAATCACCAGTGAAATGTCAGGTGCCAGATACTTTACAAAGCTCGATGCCTCACAAGGATTTTGGCAACTAAAACTGGATGAAGAGAGCACCAAATACTGTACCTTCAACACACCATTTGGCAGGTATTGTTTCCTCAGAATGCCTTTCGGGATAATATCTACATCTGAAATCTTTCATAGAGCGATGGAACACATAATTGAAGGTCTGGAAGGAGTTCGGGTTTATGTTGATGACATCATCATCTGGGGCTCCACATTGAAAGAACACAATGAGAGACTGACTAAAGTGCTACAGAGCATACGCCGGAATGGACTGAAGCTCAACAAAGCCAAGTGTCAGTTTGGCGAACAGGAAGTC
Organism: Somniosus microcephalus; assembly: GCF_052327205.1. Lineage (NCBI taxonomy): Eukaryota > Metazoa > Chordata > Chondrichthyes > Squaliformes > Somniosidae > Somniosus > Somniosus microcephalus. The sequence continues at coordinate 310,250,317 of NC_140990.1, read as the reverse complement.
ACTTTCCTAGGAGATAATCTATCTGGTAAAGGAATAGAGCCAGATGTGGAAAAAGTAAACGCCATACTCAAAATGCCCCGACCCACTGACAAAAAAGGAGCGCTACGCATCATGGGGATGATAAACTTCATTGGAAAGTTCATTCCTAACTTGTCAGCCAAGACATCCTGTCTGCAAGACCTGCTACATAAAACAAATGAGTTCGCATGGACAGAAAGACATGAACAAGAGTAGATGAACCTCAAAACAGTGCTGACAACCACACCTGTACTCACTTTCTTTGACCCAACAAAGAGAATCAAAGTGTCAATGGATGCATCAAAAGATGGCCTAGGCGCGGTCTTGCTACAAGCAGAGGGTGAAGATTGAAAGCCTGTTGCCTATGCCTCCAGGTCTATGACTGATACTGAGTGTCGATACGCCCAGATTGAAAAGGAATGTCTAGGCTTGGTAGTTGGATTAGAAAAGTTCCATGGCTACATATATGGACTTCCCACCTTCACAGTTGAGACAGACCGCAGCCCACTGGTTGCCATCATTTAAAAAATCTGAATGAGATGTCTCCAAGGATTCAACGACTCATGATGAAGCTGCAAAGATATGACTTTGAACTGATCTACACACCAGGCAAATACATCGTGTTAGCAGATGCACTATCCCGAGCACCCACAATGAGTCATGTGAGCTCTACTGAAGAAGACGTGGATGTTCATGTGAGTATGGTCACTGCTGCGCTGCCTGTGTCAGACACAAAATCAAAGCAAATAGCAGAAGGAACAGTAAAAGATACAGTGTTACAAACAGTAATAGAGAACATTCATCATGGTTGGCCAAAAGGTTCCTGTCCAAAATACTTTCACATCAGGTCAGAGTTGAGTGTCGCAAGTGGACTATTACTAAAACAGAACAGAATAGTCATTCCACAGGCTCTACGTCAAGACATGTTCAAAAGGATTCATGAGGGACACATCGGAATTGAAAAATGCAAAAGGAGAGCAAGAGACACTGTTTATTGGCCTGGCATAAATAAGGACATTGAGAACATGATAGGCATATGTGAGACGTCAGAAACACCAAAACAAACAAACAAAGGAACCAATGATAGTAGCTGCCTTACCAACAGCACCATGGCAAAAGGTTGGTATGGACCTCTTTCATTTGAATGGTAAAGAATATCTAATAGTGATTGACTACTATTCTAACTATCCTGAGATGGCGCTGCTCTCAAGCACCACAGCAAGCAGTGTCATAATGCATGTGAAATCCATCTTCGCCAGACATGGAATTTCCAGGATTGCCATTAGCGACAATGGTCCGTGCTTCAACTGTAAGGAGTGGCAACAGTTTGCAGCACATTATGACTTTCAGCACATCACATCCAGTCCTTTGTATGCTCAGTCAAATGGTAAGGCAGAGAAAGGTGTTCAAGTTCTCAAGCAGCTACTGAAGAAAGCGACAGAAAGCAAGTCTGATCCTTATCTCGCCCTGCTGAGCTACCGAGCCTCACCTTTAGACTCTGGTTCTTCACCTGCTGAACTACTAATGGGTCGCAAGTTGCGCACCACGCTACCCTGCTGTGCAAAAGAACAGCAAAGTAAGGAACTGAGACAGAGACTTCAACTGTTAAAGCTGAAACAGAAATCATATGATGACAAGTCATCCAAAACTCTGAAACCCTTGACAAGAGATGATGTTGTCAGGATTGAGGATCCAGATGCATGGAACAGGAAAGCTACAGTTCTTGAGGAAGTAGGACCAAGGTCATACACTGTTAGAACTGAGGAAGGTCTGATTCTCAGGAGGAACCGCCGTTCCCTCCTGAAAACACAAGAAACCATCCAAGAGCAGATTGATGACAATGCCGCAACTGAATCTTGTCATTCACCACCAGAACAATCTCATGAAAACACATCAGACTTACCCGTGTTAAGAAGACCCACACATGAGGTAAAAAAGCCTGATAGACTTAAACTTTGAGTACAAAGAAAAACTATATTGAAAATGTATTGTCTGTTGTGAAAATGTTTATGTTTATAGAGCACTAACAAAAGTGTTACTGATATCATCTTTATCATTTTTCTTGACAGTTGATTGATATTGATTTTGTTTAACCTCAAAGAAAGGGGGATGTAATGATCAATAACGTCATTCTAGAGTGGTACACTAGATGGAGCCGTAGAGCTGTATATTTAGTTGTATGTGTTTAAGACTACACTACCCACGATGCACTAGGCTACCCACAAGGCAGTAGTCAAGATGGAAGCCTGCACACAGAAGTACACATGCTGAATCTCTACAGATGCTGTACCTAGAGAACGTGTACTGAATAAATGATTGGCTAGAAGCTAGCTGTTCATAATAAGAATGCCTAGTTATTAATGAACATAACATATCCCACAAACAGCAATGAAATAAAAGACAAAATAATCTGTTTTAGTGGTGTTAGTTGAGGGATAAATGTTGGTGGGGACACCGAGAGATCTTCCCTGCAAATCTCCGAAGAGTGCCATGGGATTCTTTACATCCACCTGAGAGGACAGGCGGGCCTTGGTTTAACATCTCACCTGAAAGGCGGCACCTCTGACAGTGCAGCACTCCCTCAGTACTACACTGAAGTGTCAGATTCCGTGCTCCAGTCTCTGGAGTGGGGCTTGAACCTACAACCTTCTGATGCTTTAAGATGAATCGGTGAGGAGAGAAAAAGAAATAGAAAATTGGAAATAAAAACAAGTGTAATGTTTAGCTTCCACAGAGGGCAGATCACAGTACAGACCTATGAATTTGCCATGAATAGCTTGCTTGCTGTTGCAGCCATGGCAACACGGTGTGTGACTGACAATTTGTTAAAGGTAAAGATAATTATTGGAGCACAAGGGGGTGCTCAGAAACAGGACTATACATATTTGTAATGTCATCACCTATAATTACTTTTCCTAAAGGTGCATCGCTATCAGAAGAACATCACTAACTGAGAATAGAATCGCACTCTTGTACACAGTGCAAGTATAGATAAGGATGAGAGCTATTGTACTCTCATTTACCTGTGGCTCTTCAGGGGATTGTTTCTATTCATGGGCTTATAATGATTTTTCAGTTTGACTATGAACCTTTAGAGATCTTTCCTTAAGTACAAATGTTTCAATTAAGCAACAAGGGTTTAGACCCAAACTAGAGTAAGCCAATCTGCAATGAGTTGCTCTATGTAGAGTTTGTTTAAAACCATAGTAAATCTAACTTTAAATCTATGCCCCCCTGGTTATTGACCTCACTCTTAAGAGAAGTAGGTCCTTCCTATCCACTCTATCTCGGCCCCTCATCATTTTATACAGCTCAATTAAATCTCCCTTCAGACTAATGACAGAAGGAAGAAGATGATGATTTATATAGAATGCAGTGTGAAAGACTTCTACATTGGTGCTATAGCCTAGTAACGAGCACCCCAACCCCTAATACTAAAGGATTAATGGCAGGGCCAGGACTTTAGTGTTGACACTAAATGATTTTCCCTTTGTATTTACCCTAACCTCCCTATTCAACCACTTGGGCCTAGATAGTGATATGTTTCTCTGCTCCTATGTGATACACATCCTGCGGTCACCTGCTCTAGGATACCGTTAAAGAGATGACATATTTGTGCCCTATTCCCACATCTAGTTTTATTTCCCAGTTTATCGTCCTTCACTGCCTTAATTTCACCTCTGCTGTGCTCCGCTACGTCACTTGTATTATCCCCGGCAGCAGTTTGCGCCGCCAAGTTGAATCTAATGGCCGTGTGTGATCACGAGCCCTGAAATGCTCCCCAAACATTCCATCATCTGAAGCTCCGTACTGAGTACGAGGTCAAACCAATCTTTAATGTTGAGGTGTACCTTTGTGTCCAAACAACACTGCGGAGCCAATCGAAAGAATCAGATGAGAAAGAGGCTATTAAACTGAATTATTCAGCAACTCTGCATTTTGAAGGTGGAAATTAAAAGGGCCGTTTTCCCACTCGGCATCAATTTAACATCATGTTTGTAATTTTACTTATGGTGTGCTTGTATTGCAGAACAAAAAAAAGTTGCTATTATTGTGAGTGTCCCCACCCCTCACCTTATTCATCAGCAGGTGCAGTTGATCAAACATTGAATTTGTGACTAAGTACAGACCTTCTCTGATATCATAGAATCTTACAACACAGAAGGAGGCCATTCAGCCCATCGTGCCTGTGCCGGCTCTTTGAAAGAGCTCTCCAATTAGTCCCACTCCCCCCTGCTCTTTCCCCATAGCCCTGGAAATTTTTCTTTTTCAAGTATTTATCCAATTCCCTTTTGAAAGTTACTATTGAATCTGCTTCCACGGCCCTTTCAGGCAATGCATTCCAGATCACAACAACTGCGTAAAAGAATTTCTCCACATCTCTCCTCTGGTTCTTTTTGCCAATTATCATAAATCTGTGTCCTCTGGTTACCGACCCTTCTGCCAGTGGAAAAAGTTTCTCCTTATTTACTCTATCAAAACCCCTCATAATTTTGAACACTTCTATTAAATCTCCCCTTAACCTTCTCTGTTCTAAGGCGAACAATCCGAGCTTCTCTAGTCCCTCCACATAACTGAAGTCCCCTCATTCCTGGTATAATTCTGACAAATCTTCTCTGCACCCTCTCCAAGAGCTCGACATCCTTCCTAAAATGTGGTGCCAAGAATTGGACACACTACTCCGGCTGAGGCCTAACCAATGATATATAAAAGTTTAGTATAACTTCCATGCTTATTAGGAGAAGGTACTTTTAGGCCAGCAATGTTAAAGCTGTATTGCTGGCCTACATGGATAGGCTGAGAGCTCAGCCTGCCTTCAGCTGGAAAGCCAGCAGCGTTGAGTGCTGGGAGCAATCATTCATATTTGGCTCTCATGGTGTCTGCCTCCAGAGATGGGTCTTGGTGCCTCCAAAGATACTAGCTCAGTCTGGTTTATATTAAAGTGCTGACTGTAAAGGTAAAGTTAAGAACAAAGCTCCTGATAATTTTGCTTTGATTCTAGTGGTCTTCCCCACTTACAGTAACTTTGAGTTAACTGTCAATCACCAGTGAGGTATCTTGTTTTGTGTACGCCTATTTCCATTCTGCGTATCGTAGAGACCTGCATTTCTTTCTTATCAGGAAGGACATTCTGCACAGTTTACTGCCAGTATTATGAGGGCCACTTCTACATTATAGCTGAGGTCCCAAGAGAGTAACCCTCAAGAGACCTGAGACCTCCATCTGACCCTCTATGCCATAATTACTATTGCTCCACATGAAAGCCTTTGATGGCCGATGTTTCAATGTGAACCTATGATTTGTGCATGTAAAGCCATAGGCCAAGAAATTCAGTTGGTTGCACCAGCCGCTAGCGCCTTAAGAGGGCGAGAAGTGGGGCGCTAAGCGGCTAGCGACCGGGCGCGGCACGATCTGCGCCTCTCGCGAAATTCAGTAATGATTTAGCGGTGGCGCAAAACCTTTGCGCGCGCTCAGCTGCGCGCGCAGATCCTGACGTCATTTCATGGTGCAACGCCCTTTGTGCGCCCCGAACCGGAAATTCAGTGGCGTTGGCCTATTGTGCGTCTGGCGCCCCCAGCGACTGGTAAAGGGGAATGGTTCTCAGTCGCTGCGGGGCGCGGGGGGCGCTAATTAAAGGGGACTCCTCCTGCAGTATAAATGTCAGCCATTTTGCTCCACTCCTTCTTTGTGAGACACTGATATTTGGAGAGAGACAAAGGGAGAGAGCTTTCTGGTTTGAATCAACACTCGCTCAGGTACTTCTGGCTTCAGGCCAGAGCTTTGCACTTGTAATTAACTTTCAGTGCCATAGCATTAATTCGATACATCTAATGGGGGCTGCAATGGGTGCAAACATTGGCTTACTGCATTGCATTCAGAGGGCTCAGAGACGCCATGAGAGACTGCCAGTCATGGCCAGACTGACAAGGCCAACAGGCGTCGGCACAGGAGGCCTTACCTACCCAGGGTATACCGCCAGCAGTTCTCATATTTGAACATGTCTGAGGAGCAGTGTGTTTGGAGGCTGCGATTCAGAAGGGAGGTGGTCACAGAGATCAGCCACCTGCTTCAGAGAGATCTGCAGCCACAGCTGAGGAGCAGGACGTCTCTGTCGGTGGCAGTGAAGGTGATGGTGGCTCTCAACTTCTATGCCACCGGCTCCTTCCAATCCGCAACTGGGGACATTTCCAACATCTCCCAGTTCGCGGTACATTGCTGCATCCGCCAGGTGACCAATGCCCTTTTCAGAAGGAGACGTCAGTTCATCTCCTTCCCCATGACCCTCGACAAGCAGCAAGAGCGTGCAATGGGATTTGCAGCATTAGCGGACTTCCCCATGGTGCAGGGCGCCATTGACTGCACGCATGTGGGCACCTCTGGAGAATGCCGAGGACTACCGCAACCGGAAGGGCTACCATTCGCTCAACGTGCAGTTGGTGTGTGACCACAGGCAGCTCATACTAGCTGTCAATGCCCGTTTTCCAGGCAGCAGCCACGATGCCTTCATCCTGCACCAGACTTCTGTGGCAGACCTTTTACAGGCCCAGCCTCACCCACGAGGATGGCTTCTCGGGGACAAAGGCTATCCTTTGTGCACCTGGCTGATGACCCCGCTCCGTGCGCCCAGCACCCCTGCAGAACAGCGATACAATGACAACCATCAAGCAACCAGGAACATCATTGAGCACACAATCGGTGTGGTCAAGCAATGGTTCCGCTGTCTGGATCATTCCGGGGGAGCCCTACAGTACTCGCCTGAGCGAGTCTCCCATTTCATTGTCGTGTGCTGCATGCTGCACAACCTGGCTGTCCACAGGACTCAGCCACTGCCAGCAGACATTGGAGGACCACCAGAGGAGGAGGAGGAGGAGGAGCAGGACCAGGATGGGAGGGAGGCAGAAAGTGCAAGGGCCGTCCGTCTGCGGCTTATTGCAACTCGGTTCTAGGCCCCCTCTCAGGGAATGGCTTGTGCCAATGAAGGAAGATGAATGTAGCCACTCCGCAAGCTCTCAGCTGATCAAGGCAACCAATACTTCCAAAAGCAAACATGGACAGTGCAATTAAAGAAAATTTTTTACTCTTATAACTCTGTGCCCTTCCCGCATGACAAACTAATTCAGAGAAACCCCCCAAACAAAAACACACCAGTCTCGGCCTTTATATAAAAAACAAACACACCAGTCTCGGCCTTTATATAAAAAACAAACACACCAGTCTCGGCCTTTATATAAAAAACAACAACATTGGCCAGACCTTCTACTTTTTCACCTGCGAGGGTGATCCGTCTCGCTTCCGGGCATGGCCCCTACCCGCCCTGCAGCTCCTCCTCAATGGGACTCCAGTGGCTGCAGCAAGGCTGGGCGAAGGCTGCTGAAGGTTAGTTGGTGAGACAGCAGATGCCCTTGGGGGTTGGCCTGGACCAGCTCTGGGCCTGGAGGGCTCGGCTGCGGACTGCTCCAACTCAGCTTGGGTGGCAGCAGTCTGTCCTACGGGTGGTGGCAGCTGCAGTGGAGGAGTGACAGTGTTGGCTGCAGGAATGCTGCCAACCTGACAGAGCACAGGCACTCCCTGGTCGGCTGATTCACTGGCTCTCGCACGGGCCAGCACTGCAGCATGCGCAGCAATCTGCTGAAGCACAGACTGCTGGGCTGCTGCGGCCCGGCGAGTGCCCCGGCGATGCCTGGCCGAGCCAGCGAGGGTGGCAGCAGTTATTGCCCGTGTGGCCCTGGTCTGTGTCTGGATGACACCAGCCAGTGAATGCACGGCACGACTGAGCACTTGGCTGGAGGCCGCCTGTACTGCCGCGAAGTCCTGCAGACTCCTGGCCTGTGCTGCACTGAATTCTTGTAGGCTCCTGGCCTGTGTTGCCCCGAATTCCTGAACACTCCTTGCCAGAGGCTCTATGGAGTCCGGCATCCTTGCCACTGCAGCCATGAGCTCAGTGTGCCTGCGCTCAGCCTGGGCGCCCATTTCCACAAGGAGCCGCACCTCCTCTGCGCTCACTGTAGCAGGACTGGAGGCCACACTCTCCCTCCGGGGAGAAGGCCGCCGAGCTTCCCCACCCCTCCCACGTTGCTGCAGCCCACTGGTCCCTGGAGCATCACTCTCCTCCGACACTTCCCCCCTGCTCCCCTCCAGGGAAGACGTGTCCCCATCATGGCCATGGGCTGCCTCGGCCGAGGGTGTTCCTGATGGGGCGGCTTCCTCTTCCTCCTCCTCTAGGTCTGAGTCTGACACAGTGCCAGCTTGAGGGGCCGTCTCCTCACCTGGCGAGTCACCATCTGAAAGCAGGGAGGCACAGGAGTTGCTTTAGAGTGAGGACAGGACAGCAGCGAGGGAGGCATGAGTGCTGCTATGCACTGCATTGGTTCGATAGTGGCAAAGGATTCTGGCGTGGGGCACAGGTGGAAAGAGAGAGGTCAAAAAGGCGAGGACCTTACCATTGGTGCCCAGAACAGGGTCGGCATCTCCAGTCGTGACGGGGCCAATCAGCCAGCCTGCCATGGTCTGCACCACTCGCAGCTCTAGGTCGCTGAGCTGCTTAATGTCAGGACGGCCTCCCCCGGTCTGGCGCTGATGTCTCCGGTTGTGTGCCAGCTTGCCCTGCAAGAGAGAGGACGGCCTCTAAGTACAGTGTGAAGCCCTGATCTTGCCTGCACTGCCTCTCATGGTGGAATAGCCCTGACAGTGTGAAGCCCTGATCTTGCCTGCACAGCCTCCCATGGTGGAATAGCCCTGACCGTGTGAAGCCCTGATCTTGCCTGCACAGCCTCCCATGGTAGAATAGTCCTGACAGTGTGAAGCCCTGATCTTGCCTGCACAGCCTCCCATGGTGGAATAGCCCTGACAGTGTATAAACTCCTGAATATGCAAGTGCTTTTCATGACAGTCCCATAGCTGCTGGATGAGGGCTGGGCAGTAGGGCTTTCACGTCCCTTTGGCCATCAACTGAGGAGCACATGCAGGGATGAGGAGGATACTGGAAAGGGTACTCACCCTGACAACCCGAGCGAGGTCGTTGAATTTTTTACGGCATTGGAGGGGAATCCTGGCAACCACGCTGTTGCAGGTGACCCTGCTTGCCACCTCCCTCCAGGCTTTCCGATATTCGGAGGGCAGCGGCCTCCTGCCACCTTCAGGGAACAGAACATGGCGCCTGTGCGCAACTGCGCCAACCAGCACCCTCAGGTCACCCTCGCCGAAGCGCTGCGCTCTCTCCCTTGGCTTCTCCATTCGCCAGGGCGTGGAGCAGTTGAATTAGCACTGTTCAGGCCTTCCCTCAGGGCTGCAGTGTGCAGGGCGTGGCAGCCAAACAATTCCACCCTCCCCCTTTAAGTGCTGACCGGCGCCTGACTGTCTGCCTTCAATCAATAACTTGCCGCACCTGCACTGCGCCCGCCCTCGGTGGTAGCGCCCCGGATCGCCGGCTTAGCGCCTTATGATACTCGTGCATCGCCTGCTTTAGCGCTGCAGCAACCTCTTGGGGCAATGCAACTGAACATCGGCAGAGGTGGCGCTAAGTTGCGCCGGGCGCAAAGTTTTGCGAACGCCCGGCTGTAGCGCCCCAAACGCGGCTATACCGAATTTCTAGGCCATAGAATCATTCAATATTACAGCACAGAAGGAGTCCATTTGGCCCATTGCACCTGTGCCGGCTTTCTGAAAGGGCTCTCCACTTAGTTCCATTCCCCACTTCTTTCCCTAAACCCTTAAAAAAAAATTCCAATATTTTTCATTTACCTTTAGAAAGCTATTATGGATTCTGCTTCCAAAACTGTTTCTGGTAGGATATTTTACATGCTAATAATCTTCTGTGTGAAAAGATTCTCCTAATATCTCTCTGGTCTTTTGATGATGACCTTAAATTTATAATTATATAAATAGTGCAAATGTCTGAAATCTGAAATAACGACATAAAAAGCTGGAAACGCACAAGTCGGTCAGCACCTATTGATAGAACAACAGCCAATGTTTCAGGTGAATCCTCTTCATCAGAACTGGGTAGCCGCCCGACACGTTGACTGTTGACTCCACAGGTGCTGAAATCATTTTTCCGGATTTACTTTATCAAAATCTCTCATAATTATGAACACTTTTATCAGCTCTCTTCTTAACCTTCTTTGTTCTAAGAACCCCAGTGTCTCGAATCTCTTCTCATGATTAACACCTCCCCTCTCTGATACCGTCTTAATGAATTTCTTCTGCTCCAGTGTCTTGACACTGTTAGGTGCCCAAAACTAGATACAGTTGTTCGAACTGTGGCCTGACCAATGATTTGTACAGTTTAGCTTTACCTCTTTGCTTTTGTGATTTCTGTAGCTGCACATGTGCCGAAAGGGTTTGGGGGCTGGCATCAATCTCCCAATGTGTTTTGTTTCTTTTAGCAGAGTCTGGGAATTGTTGCGGAGACAGTTCTCTGTGCTTCTATGACCTGAAATTACACCTGGGCGCAAACATTTAGATGCCTGGAACTGGTCCTGTGCCTTTTAGCAGCTTGATCCAATACTAGATCGCAGCACCCATGAATATCTGAGTAATGCCACCAGATTTCCAGAGAACAGGTCATTTATACTTGTGAGTGCTATTGGATCTTTCAAATTGAAAGTATCTTGAGTTACACATAAAAGGAACCTTATACTGCAAATGTAACACGCTTGCACAATTGGTCCTATAAAGCATGCCTACTGTGATAGAAATTGAAATGTGATGACTCCTTAAAGAGCATATCAAACTCCAACTGCTAAATAGCTGTAGCAAAGAATGTTAGCCAGAAAAAAACAATTGCAATAGACTGAATGGGGTTATCTACATATGTATGAAATTCATTTATTCTTTGCTTTCAAAACTGTTTTTGTCTCATTTCCTCTAAGGCTGTTTCCCCCCTTAATAGTATAGCAACAGTTAAACAAGAAACTAAATTTAAAAGAAAGAAAGAACTTGCATTTATATAGGGCCTTATCACATCCTCAGGATGCCGAAAATACTTCATAACCCAATGAATGAATTTTGAATCATAGAATCATAGAATGGTTACAGCACAGAAGGAGGTCATTCAGCCCATCGAGCCCGTGCCGGCTCTCTGTAAGAGCACTTCAGCTACTCCCACTGCCCCACCCTTTCCCCATAGCCCTGCAATTTTTTTTCTTTCAGGTACTTATCCAATTCCCCATTGAAAGCCACGATTGAATCTACCACTACCAACCTGTCAGGCAGTGCATTCTAGATCATAACCACTCGCTGCATAAAAAAGTTTTTCTCATGTTGCCTTTGGTTCTTCTGCCAATCAACTTAAATCTGTGCCTTCTGGTTCTCGGCCCCTCATGATAGAAACATAGAAACATAGAAGATAGGAGCAGGAGTAGGCCATTCGGCCCCTTGAGCCTGCTCCGCTATTCAATGCGATCATGGCTGATCATCCAATTTCAGTACCCGATCCCTGCTTTCTCCCCATATCCCTTGATCCCTTTAGCCTTAAGAAATATATCTAACTCCTTCTTGAATATATTTAATGAATTGGCTTCTACTGCCTTCTGTGGTAGAGAATTCCACAGGTTCACCACTCTCTGGGTGAAGAAATTCCTCCTCATTTCTGTCCTAAATGGCTTACCCCTTATCCTTAGACTGTGACCCCTGGTTCTGGACTCCCCGACCATCGGGAACATCCTTCCTGCATCTAGTCTGTCCAGTCCTGTCAGAATTTTATGTTTCAATGAGATCCCCTCTCATTCTTCTAAACTCCAGCGAGTACAAGCCCAATCATCCCAATCTCTCCTCATACATCATTCCTGCCATCCCAGGTATCAGCCTAGTGAATCTTTGCTGAACTCCTTCCATGGCAAGAACATCCTTCCTCAGATAAGGCGACCAAAACTGCACACAATACTCAAGATGTGGTCTCACCAAGGCCCTGTACAACTGCAGCAAGACATCCTTGTTCCTGTACTCAAACCCTCTCGCTACGAAGGCTAACATACCATTTGCCTTCTTAACCGCCTGCTGCACCTACATGCTTACCTTCAGCGACTGGTGCACAAGGACACCCAGGTCTCGTTGCACTTCCCCTTCTCCCAATCTATTGCCATTCAGATAATAATCTGCCTTCTTGTTTTTGCCACCAAAGTGGATAACCTCACATTTATCCACGTTATATTGCATCTGCCATGCTTTTGCCCAATCACCCAACCTGTCCAAATCATCCTGGAGTTTCTCGGCATCCTCCTCACAGCACACACGCCCACCCAGCTTTGTGTCATCTGCAAATTTGGAGATATTACATCTAGTTCCCTTGTCTAGATCATTAATATATATTGTGAATAGCTGGGGTCCAAGGACCGATCCCTGCGGTACCCCACTAGTCACTGCCTGCCACTCGGAAAAAGACCCGTTTATTTTGAGTTTGAACACCTCCATCAAATCTCTCTCAACCTTCTCTGTTCTAAGGAGAACAACCCCAGCTTCTCCAGTCTATCCACATAACTGAAGTCCCTCATCCCTGGAACCATTCTTGTAAATATTTTCTGCGCCCTCTCTAAGGCCTTCAGATCCTTCCTAAAGTGCGGTGCCCAGAATTGGACACAATGCTCCAGTCGAGGCCGAACCAGTGTTTTATAAATGTTCATCATAACTTCCTTGCTTTTGTACTCTGTGCCTCTATTTATGAAGCCCATTATCCTGTATGCTTTTTTAAATGCTTTCTCAACCTGCCCTGCCACCTTCAATGATTTGTGCACATATACCCCCAGGTCTCTCTGTTCATGCACCCCCTTTAGAATTGTACCCTTTAGTTTATATTGCCTCTCCTCGTTCTTCCTACCAAAATTTATCACTTCGCACATTTCTGCGTTAAATTTCATCTGCCACGTGTCCGCCCATTCCACCAGCCTGTCTATGTCCTCTTGAAGTCTATCACTATCCTCCTCACTGTTCACTATACTTCCAAGTTTTGTGTCATCTGTAAATTTTGAAATTGTGCCCTGTACACCCAAGTCCAAGTCATTAATATATATCAAGAAAAGCAGTGGTTCCAGTACCGATCCCTGGGGAACACCACTGTATACCTTCCTTCAGTCCGAAAAACAACCGTTCACCACTACTCTCTGTTTCCTGTCACTTAGCCAATTCCGTATCCATGCTGCCACTGTCCCTTTTATTCCATGGGCTTCAACTTTGCTGGCAAGCCTATTATATGGCACTTTATCAAACGCCTTTTGAAGTGTAGTCATCACTGTTATGCAGGCAGATACTGCAGCCAACTTGCACAGTATGATCCCACAAATACACGTTACATCTTCAGGTAAGTCATGGATGACAACTACTCACAGAGTTCTTCCCTCCCCAAACCAAAGTTTGCCCAACATATTTTCATAATGAAGACTGTTCCTTTAAGCATAATTAAAAATGTTGTGCTCTGTAATCAACAGTTAGAGGTGCCTCAGGATGATTCTATCTCTGACTTTATCTTCCCTACTTGTGAGAAGTACTTCCATGTGGTGTTTCCGCGCCCCCACCAACCCCGCACCCCAAGTGTGTGGCTAAGATCAGGAATTTAGTATGTAGGGAATCGTCCTTATAAACCTTTACCCACCAATCTATGGCACACCAGACTGCAGCTGTTTAGTGCTGCGTAAGTGCACCATTCACTCTTTGTAATGATCATTTGTTCAATGGTGCACATCAAGCACCCCAAAAACAGGCAAAGCGAAGGAAGGATACAGTAAGGAGTAGGGATATGAGCATGCTTGCAAAATGTATTAATTGTTTTACATCTTGATGCTGCAGTGAAGAAGACGGGCTCCCCTTTGCTATTTATAACAAGTCAAAAAAAGTGGTTTTTTTATGTTTGTGTTTATGATTTTGCTACAAAAAGCAGAGAGAAAACACTTTCACTCAGTAAGCAAACCAATCACCTGAATTTTATCTCCTTAATGTGCGGTGTGTAATTGCTCTATCTTTGGTTTTATTACAGACTTTTTAATGCTGGTTATTTTGGTATCATTTCCACCGTAGGCATAATTAACACAAGCTCATATTTTCTATGAATAATACATTTTCACACAAAGAGTAAAACAACAATTAAACCAATGATTAGGGTTAGACCAACTAAATAAGCTCACTAGCCATTTTGCTCATCCAGTGTAAGACATAAGCCTATAAGCCACAATTGAAGTAGGGTTAAATGGAGCTTGCAGATGTTACGCAACAACATCAGTTGCTCATGTGAGTAGAATATTTGATTCGGCAGCAGCTGCCTCATCTCAGCAGAGGAAGGAAATGTGGAGAACGAAGCATTATCCTTTTCAAATAATTTACTGGCAAAGAACCAACTACTTTGCATTAACAAAACAACAGTCTGTGTCATTTTAGGCGCAGTCCAGATGTGCTCACTGACTTGGAACCACCCTCTGCAATTGTGACTGCTTTACCTGTGAAGGTCACTGAAGCTATGAATTTGTGCATCACTCACTACTTCCAAGCTCTAGGTACTGATTATATAAGCAGCTTCCAGTCAAACATTGAACTGTATACAGGAGACCACCGGCACATCGCTGATAAAGGCATCTTTATGTGTTCATTTTGCAAATGCAGAGGAGCAACAGCTAGCAACTCACCAGATCTTCCCTTGCCATAGCTGTATTTCCACAGATACATTTGTGTTTTTACTTCAGTAGCTGTCAGCTTAGGCTCAGTTGGTAGCACACTTGCCTCTGCATCCGAAGGTTGTGGGTTCAAGTCCCACTCTAGGGACTTGAGTACATAAATCTAGGCTGACACTCCTGTGGAGTGTTGCACTGTCAGAGGTGCCGACTTTCAGATGACCGAGTTAAACCGAGGCCCTTTCTGCCCTTGCAGGTGGATGTAAAAATACCCCATGGTACTATTTCGAAGAAGAGCAGGGGAGTTAACCCCAATGTCCTAGCCAATATTTATCCCTCAATTAACATAACAAAAACAGATTATCTGGTCATTATCACATTGATTGCTGTTTGTGGGAGCTTGCTGTGTGCAAATTGGCTGCTGCGCTTCCCACATTATAACAGTGACTACATTCCAAAAGTATTTCATTGGCTGTAAAGCACTTTGAGATGTCTGATGGTTGTGCAAGGCGCTATATAAATGCAAGTCTTTCTTTCTTTCGTCTCTCTAATTTTCCCTCCACCCTTGGTGACCTGCTGGGGTATGGTATCATGGGCACTGCTGCTCGCTAACACCTTGTCGGAGTTTCAATTTTTCCATGTGAGTGAGTGTACTTGTCGGGCTATTCTATCAGGCGGGCCTGATCCTGCCCTCACCTAATGCCCGTACCCATGGATTTTCTGGCAAGGGACAATAGAGGGCAATCAGGGGTGAGTATTCTGTCTGATTTTTCCTAATCGTAAGCTGGCGCGTTGAAGCTTACTGTAGCAGCATTACCTCCCCGTCCCCCTGCCCCCATCAGCTGTGTTCAGCTAATGCACATAGCAGGGATTAAAATTGGGGCCTCCTGGTTGAGCCATCAGGTGTAGTTGATGCTGTTGAAGACACACATGCTGTGATCGGTGCGCCTTTCCATAATACCATTGTCCACATGAATGGAAAATGATTCTACTTAATGAATCTGCAGATGGTTCATACTGACCCAGCACTGAATGTCAAATATATGCCAACCATTCGGGTTTAACACATAACTTATTCACTATGTCTGAATCTGCCTCGCCCAGAATATTTGAAGTAGATGATGGGTGGTTATTGGGAGATTGAAGTCATACCATTAAGTCATGGCTAACCACATTCAGTGAGCTGAATAAAGCCATTGGGTTAATGATGGAAAGGAGTTTTGCATCAATGTCGCCCTCAATGATGCTCTGAAGTGTGCCCCACAAAGAGTCTTTAAAATATTTGCCATGACATTTAGCGCAAAATTGAACATACAACAAAGCGTCAGTGTGGATCTACATAAGATTATGAGCCAAGTAATGTTTAATGCTGAAGCTGAACAGTATGGAGCAGGCTGTGGGAGCAATTGAAAATTGATGCTGGCCTCATACTTTAGAGGAGTGAGATTGCAGAGGCAGGGAGTGGCAGAGTGCACTAATTGTGCTGCTGAAAAATGCTGAGGTGAAAAACTGAACGGAAGAGCCTGCTGGACTCGGGCCAGAAGATGATGGGGTGCAATGGTTTGCAGTGTGCTGGAGCACTGGTGAGGAGAATGGCCTAGGAGGGATCAGTGACCAGGGACTAGAGGATGTAATGTTATCTTAGTAATGTAATTACGAGTCTCACAAGCAGTTGTTGAGGAGAACCATTTTATTCAGTCCTGCTTCTGTGTCTCCCAGTACAGTCTGAAAGCATGGCCAAGATGGCGTCGGATCCCGCCCCCGGATATGACATCAGCCGTCAACCAGCTGTCAATCAAACCCCCGCTGTCCTTACAACAGCTACGGTTATCCTTACAGAGGGGAAAGGTAAAACAGGGCCACCGGGGTGGATGGCGGGTGGGGATGGGGGAAGTCAGAGTGGGACAGTCAATGTGAGCCTCGCTAGGATTGCGAAAGAGTGGGGGGAAGATGGAGCAGAGTGAGACAGGATTCTTGTTGGAGTGTCGCAGGGTGTTCAGTGACCTAACGTGGGTTGCAAGACTCACAGAAAGGGGGCTTAAAACTGAAAGGCACCTCAGCTAGGACTGAATAAATTGGATGGGGAGGAGGGGTCCTGCTGTAAGCTGCCTCACTGGGGGGGCAGGCGTGGCCTTAGGGCTGAATAGTGTCGTGAGGGTGAGTGGCTGTAAGGTGCCTCATCAGGAGACAGATCTGTACAACAATTTGAGGCAGCCAGCATTGTTGTTATAGCAACAGTGCTATTGCAGTAAGGTTCACGCTGGCTGCATAAAAAAACACACTTTAGAGAGGCCTTAAACATTACAGGCTTGATTTTCCAAGCCCTGAGGAGGTGGGTTTGGAGGCGGGAGTGGTGGGAAAATTGCAGAATCGGGGGGCAGGAACCCATTCCGCCCCCAACCTGCCTCCGTGCCAATGTCCCAGGAGGCGGGTACCCGACCTGTGCTTGGAGCTGCTCCCCGAGGCGGGAGGGGATTAGTGCCAATTAACTATCTGTTAACAGGTAGTTAACAGGCAGTTTTTTGCCTAATCCCTATTTTTAGCCCTGAAGTGTGGGCTGTCTGATGGCTCTGAACCACGCCAAGTTAGCGAGGCAGACCGTCGGTCTGCAGGCGTTGGAGGGGTCGAGATGTCCGTTGTGCAGGTGAATAATGGGTGCATGTGTGCAGAGGTAAGTGTGTGAGGTAAGTGTAAACTGTTTTAATAAGTTTTACTTACCTTTACTTTCTCCTGCAGGCTTCCTTCCTTCAGTTCTCGGGAGTCCCTCAGCTCACCGGCACTGAAAGCAGAATGGCCGCTGAACTGTCTAAAGCTGCAGCCTCTGCTTTCTGGTCTGGAGAGCTCTCTAACTGAGTCTGAATAGAAGGATTTTTCATCTGTCAAAAGCTCTTGACAGATGAAATGTCAATCGCTGACGTCACCAGTAACCAGGTGTCACTTAATTGGCCTGCTGAGCCCACTGGGCGGGCTTAACAAGGTCATTCAAGGGAAAATAGCATGGGTTGGCCACAAGTCGATGGAGGCGGGACTACAACCCAAAAAGTGGGAGTCCCGCCTCCAAAAGCTCCCCATTGACAAAATCAAGCCCTACGACCGTAGAGTTTGCAGTGTATGTTCAGGATGGCGCTGGGCTATTAAAAGCAGAAGTGAACGCTGTCTGCAGCATTGGCGGGGAGGAGACTGCGGCAGACGATGTCTGATTTCTCTTGGACTGCCTGCAAGTAAAATGTCAGTGGCTGCAAGCAATCAACTCACACAAACAGTGCTTTGGGTGCTTACATTTGCAAAGGTGGCAGGCAAGTCGGATACAGTGAAACTGATGCCATAGTAGCAGAAAGTGTGGATTTGGGAATTAAGACTCAACTACAGTGTGGGGGAAATGTGAGAGGAAGGAGAGGCACATTATCAAGTGGGCCATCAGAGAGGACACTGTTATGTCTGACATTGGTGATAGGTACTCGATTGCCTTGGCCTGAGCACATGGAGTTTGATAGTGCTGTTATCATTGTATTGTGTATAGGTATTCGATTACTTTGGCCTGGAAGTGTGTGTGTGTGGCAGCCATTAAAAAAGCAACATGAACTGGTCTCTGCTTACGGTCGCTGGATTATCTTTGCAAACGCAACATTTGGCGACAAGGATGGCTGAAATCTCTCTTCCACCACCTCCTCCCTTCCTTGCACTACCAGGTGAGCCCCCGATCCCATGGGTTCGCTGGTTACAGTCCTTTGAAACCTACTTCATTGCTCTTGGACTAGAAACTGTGAGTACGGCTCGGAAAAAGGCACTGTTATCCCATTGCTTGGGAGCGGAGGGCCAGCGTGTTCTTGGGACATTATGCACAGCAGACTCAATTCAAACATATGATGAGGCTGTGGCTCTGTTAAGCACACACTTCTCTGCCCCACAAAGTGCCCTCCTGCGGCGATTCATTTTTGGACAGCGTCACCAACTCCTCGGCGAGTCGGTGCATCAATACGTGACTAATTTGAGGGGGTTAGCTAGCTCATGCAAGTTCGGTGCACTACAAGATGAGATGGTGCGTGATCAACTAATAGAGCACACCAACAACGTGAGAGTGCGTGAAAGACTGTTACTCGAGACCGACGATCTGTCGTTGTCACAGGCAGTCAACATTGCCTTTCAAGTGGAGTCTGCAGCCGAATGTGCAGCGAAACTAGCACACACACCCAGTGACAGCGCCCTCGGCCCCGACAGCTCTGACACGGTAATGCTCGCGCGACAGCAGCAACGCGCGCTACCGCGGCAACAGTGTGGAAACTGCGGATCTCGTTCACATGCTACCAGAGCACAGAATTGCCCCGCGCGCAGCCAAGCCTGTCGCAATTGTGGAAAACAAAATCACTTTGCCAATGTCTGCCGCTCTGCCCCGGTTGCTACAAATGAACACTCTCAGTCCTCAAGCAATATAATTCACAACGTGAGCTCTGGGCCAGTAGTGGCTTTCAAGTCATGCACAATTAACCTGAATGATGTGTGCACCCCGCTGTTGTTGGATACTGGTGCCAGCGTCTCGCTGCTGAACGTGGACACATTCAAACGCTTTTTCAGCTCCCTGCCACTCTCTGCACCCTCCACTACCCTTTGCGGGTATGGTAATTCAAAAATTGGACTAGTGGGCTCAGCCAATCTCACTGTACGCTATGGAACAAAAGTTTTGCCAGATTTTTGTTTTCATGTGGCACACCAAGGAGCTAACCTGATGGGACTGGATCTTTTCACTGACCTGGGTTTCTCTCTCTTGGACACCGGCGGGTCTGCGATTCTGCACGTCGCCTCACCGTGGCGCCAAACATGGCCAGCACTCTTCGAGGGTCTGGGCTGCCTGACTGCCTTCACCCACCAGCCCATGGTTGACTCCACCGTTACCCCTGTCATTCAGCCACTGCGCCGCATCCCGCTTGCTCTCCGTGACGGGGTCACAGCTGAACTAAAGCAGCTACTGGAAGCCGGCACCATCGAACCAGTTGATGCCTCCCCATGGGTCTCCAGCCTGGTGGTCGCAATGAAAAAGTCAGGTGGTCTACGCGTCTGTGTCGATCTTCGAGCAGTGAATAAGGCCATAATCCCTGACAAGTATCCACTGCCCACGCCAGAGGAACTCACAGCGCAGTTCTATGGTTCCATCCTGTTCTCGAAACTGGACCTTCAACAGGGCTATCTACAGGTTCCCCTCCACCCCAGCAGCAGGGAGCTCACTGCTTTTGTGACTCATGCTGGCGTCTTTTGGTACACCAGGATGCCATTGGGACTTCGTTCTGCACCCAGCTGCTTCCAAAAGGTGATGTCCTCTGTGCTCGCGGGCATTCCTGGGTTGGCCATCTACCTGGATGACATCGTCATGCATGGGCCCTCGACCTCCACTCATGACGAACGCCTTCACAGAGTTTTCACAGCTCTAGCAAAACACAAGCTCACACTGAATGGCAAAAAGTGTGTCTTTGCTGTTTCAGAGATCGAATTTGTGGGGTTTCGGTTGTCGGCTGATGGTATATCCCCACTCCAGTCAAACGTGGATGCCATTCACAGCATCCCAGAACCCAGCTCTGCAGCACAGGTTGCCTCCTTCCTTGGCATGACTGGGTACTACCTGAAGTTTTTGCCCCAGTACTCAGCCACCACAGCCCCACTGCGCCAGCTCCTGCGAAAGGATGAGCCCTGGGTGTGGTCACAAGCCTGTACGGAAGCTGTTCGCCTCCTCAAATCGCAGCTCACGTCGCCTCCAGTGTTGGCTCACTTTGACGTCGCCAGCCCCACCCTCGTCACCTGCGACGCGTCCGCTGCAGCTGTGGGGGCGGTGTTATCGCAGATACAGAATGGAGTGGAGAAACCAATCGCCTTTGCCTCCCGAGCCCTTAGCCCCACTGAACAGAAGTACTCAGTAGGCGAGCGTGAGGCGCTGGCGTGCGTCTGGGCATGTGAGTGGTGGCACCTGTACAC
Organism: Somniosus microcephalus; assembly: GCF_052327205.1. NCBI lineage: Eukaryota > Metazoa > Chordata > Chondrichthyes > Squaliformes > Somniosidae > Somniosus > Somniosus microcephalus. Next base: position 310,229,744 of record NC_140990.1, on the reverse strand, counting down.
GTATGGCCGTGTCTTCACCCTGCAAACTGATCACCAGGCTCTCACTGCCCTGCTGTCGACATCCGGCACGGGCCACAGACCACTGCGTCTACACCGCTGGTCTGACCGCCTCCGCCAATACAATTTCAGTCTCCAGTTCACACCAGGACGTGACAATGTTGTTGCAGGTCTGCTCTCCCGCACTGTCTCTGCCCCAGCCCCACTCGTCGGGTCTGAACATGTGGAACAGGATATCGTCCAGATGCTGCACACGCCTCTCCAAAACACAGTCTCTCTCCAGGAGCTCAAAGAGGCCTCTGAACAGGATCCGGCCCTCTCCCAGCTGTGCACCTTCATCAGAGATGACTGGCCTCGCAAGGTGCCTGAGGAACTGTCTGCCTGCTCCAGAGTTAAGGAGGAGCTCTCCTGCTGGAATGACTCCTGTGTTGCACGTGGGCTCTGCACTGTGGTCCCAAGTGCCCTTCGTGCGCGTGTTTTATCCATGGCGCATGAGGGCCACTTGGGCATAGTGAAGCTCAAACAACGATGCCGAGACCTAGGCCTAGAAATTGGGTTGGTAGCGCCGGTGCTGAGCGCCTAAAGAGACCTAGAATTGGGGCGAAGCGCTATGTTGGGGCGGACGCTATGAAGATAGCGCCAACTCAGATATTGACTATACATTTAGCGCCTGCGCTAAGTGTTTGCGCGCGCCCGCGAGCGCAAGCAGCTCATGACGTCATTTCAGTGTGCAACGCCTTTTAGGAGCGCCTGAGCGCATATTGGGTGGCGCCCGGAGCCTTAGCGCCCAGCGCTATTAGTGACAGTTCGAGGGAGGGCTAACAGGCCCTTCTCGGAGTAGGGGGGCGCTATTTAAAGGGGACAGCTCTACTGCAGAATCTTCTGCCACTTGGCCTGCTCATTGCGCTCGCTGCTAGAGAGAGTTGGCGAGCTAATGTGGAGCGGAGTTCTGGGATTTGAGCTTTACAGTACTTGGTACCTTCAACCCTGTCCGAAGTACTTGCACCACTACACCTAAAAGCCTTTTGACCAACTGGCATCGGAATGGGAGCTTGTTTGGAGGGCGACGGACCTCATCTGCACTCTGTGCAGCAGTCATGATGACCTGCCTTGCCCTGCGGGGAGACGGTGGCCAAACTTGCCTATCCCCGCTGCGTTCCTCCATGCCGCTTGGTCCGGCAACTGGTTCATCCTCAGAGCCACCCCCCCTCCCCTCCAGGGGACTACTATCCCCAGTCTGCAGATGTCTCCGCTCCCCGGATTCTGCAACGGCTGGTCCGGATTCCTCCTGGTCCTCGCCTCCGGTGGCACTGGCACTGACAGCTTCAGCGCGTTGAGCCCGAGTTGGTGCTGCTTCATCTGAAAGTGGGAGGTGGAAGAGTGGCTTTAGCAAAAGGACAGGTTTGCTGAAAGGCATGCCAGATTGCGGCAAGGCTCTGACATGGCTGCACACTGAGGATGCATGCTGGCGGGGGGACCAAGTGGAAGGCAACAGGTGGAAAAGGTGAGAGTCTTACCCTCACTGTCGGTAATGGGGTCGGCAGATGCAGTGGTCACTGGACCAGACAGACGTCCTCCAAGTATCTGGTGCACTCTCTCCTCCAGATCCGTGAGAGTGACCACTTGTGCAGGTCCGCCACCGGTTCGACGCTGCTCCTTTCTAATCTGTGCCATCTTGGACTGCAGGGGAAAGAAGGGGAGGTTCTGTTACATGAGGCCTTGAGACCTCATCGCATGCCCCCCATGGTGCAAGAGCCCTTACATGAGGCCTTGAGACATCTGTCCATGTGTGTGGCCAGAAAGGGCCATGGGTGCATACTGACAGATGGCCATTGGCGCATCACTGCAGCAGAGTGCCCGAAGTCAGCTGCAGATGGAGGGAAGCACAAGTTTGGTAAACCATCACTCACCCTAACGATCCGTGTGAGGTCGTTGAATTTCTTCCTGCACTGAACAGGGGTCCTGGTCGCCAGGCTGCTGGAATTCACCCTCACAGCAACCTCCCTCCAAGATCGTCGAGAAGCCTTCTGATTTGGCCTCTTGCCATTATCCGGATACAGGACCTCTCGACGGTGTTCAACTGCAGCCACCAAGTGGTCCAGAGCCTCAGTGCTGAAGCACTCTGCTCTCTGCCTAACCTTCTCCATAATGCACAAGTTTCTAACGCCAGACAAGGGCGAGCGCCGAATCTGAGGCCTACAGGGCGTTGGGTGTTTAAGCTCAGTCTGACTGACCCGCCCCTTTAAGAGCCGGCCGGCGCCTGTAGGTCTCGTGCTTTCCCGTAATTGAGTTCACCTGTGCTGCGCCCGTCCGCGTCGATATTGAGTAGCGCCTGCCTTTTTGCGCCTTAAGAGCACCGTGCAACGGCTGATTTAGCGCCTCAATTCCCTTTGGGGGCGATGCAACCCAATATCGCGCCAGGCGGCGATAAGTTTCGTCTGGCTATAAACTTTGCGCATCGCCAGTTCTAACGCCTCAGCGGGGCTATACCCAATTTCTAGGCCTAGTGTGGTGGCTGGGTATCGACAGGGAAATCGAGGCCCTGGCCAAGGACTGTGCAGCCTGCCTTGTAAGTGGCAAGACTGGCCACCAAGCTCCACCACCCCTGCAACCCCTTGCCTGGCCCTCTCAGCCCTGGGAGCACCTGCAGCTGGACGTCTGCGGGGAGATCCATGGTGTCCCCCACCATCAACGGTTCCTAGTGGTGACCTATGACCTGCACTCAAAATGGCCAGAGGTCACTGCCGTGGGCTCCGTCACCTCTCGGGTCATCATTGATATCCTTGAATCTCTCTTCTCCCGCTGGGGGCATCCAAAGGCCATCACCACAGACAATGGCCCCCAAATGGTCTCTTCGGAACTCTCCTCTTACCTTGAGAGCAAGGGCATCCGTCACATTCGCACAGCGTACTACCACCCCGAGTCAAATGGGGGGGCGGGGGGGGTGGAGCATTTTAACCAGACACTGAAAAATGGCCTCAGAGCACACCTATCCCAGGGGTGTGCGTTTGACAAGGCCCTCCTCCACACACTGCTGCACTACAGAGCCTCCCAGCATTCCACTACAGGGGTCTCACCCGCATCCCTCATGCTAGGCCGTGAGCTCATGCTGCCCCTTGGCAGGCTCTGCCCCTCGCAAGATCAGAGCCCTGCACCACCAGCTCAAGCCACAGTCGCTAGACAGCAGGAGAAGATGAAACTCCGCTTCGACCAGTCGAAGAGGGCCAAGACGCCCAACATCTCAGTCTCCGATTGGGTCAGAGTCCGCAGGCCTCACCGCAATAATAAGATGGCGTCATTCTGGTCCTCCCCTCTCCAAATCAGCCGCCAACTTGGACCAGCCACTTTCTGCCTCACTGACGGCTCTCGGTGGCATGCCAGCCGCCTTCGGAAGGTGCCAGCACCCCCTGATACGGGATTATACGGACGTAACCCCCAAGCCTTACCCCCAGAGTGGCGGGATGCACATGTGACTCAGCCAGCCAACCCCCAAGCAGATGTTGTGCCTCAGCCTGCTCCTCGGCAGTCCCCACTTCGGCCTGCTCTTCGGCAGTGCACACCTCGGCCTGTTCGTACACGTTCTCGCCCTGGCCACCTACAGGACTTTGTCACTACATTTCATGTTTGAAATTCTGTGAGGGGGGAGGAATTGTTATGTCTGACATTGGTGATAGGTACTCGATTGCCTTGGCCTGAGCACATGGAGTTTGATAGTGCTGTTATCATTGTATTGTGTATAGGTATTCGATTGCTTTGGTCTGGAAGTGTGTGTGTGTGGCAGCCATTAAAAAAGCAACATGAACTGAACTCTGCTTACAGTCTCTGGATTATCTTTGCAAACGCAACAGACACAACATTCTGCTGGGTCAGTAGAGTGGGGCGGTCATGTAACATTAGTTGAGCCTCACTGTATACGATGACCAGCCGGAATGGTGCAGGCAGATCGTGAAAGTTGCTGCAGAATACTTACCTCTCCATTTCTGCTCCATTCCCGCCAGCTACCATTTTAACCGTGCTGTGTTTTTCAGTTGACCGAGATGGCGGCCTTATCAATATATGCAAATCAGGTTCCTATTATGTCATGAGGATGTTTCAATTCAAAATCAAGGAAGTGTCCTCCAGCACTCAACCCACCAGTAAAACATAGCTCTCTCAGAGCCACTGGAAGCATTGTTTAAAAGGGCAATCAGCTGCAGCTAATTGCATCATAGGATCTTTGTGCCATTGTACTGTTTGGATTGCCAGGAGAGTTTCCAGCTTGCAGATCTCTTTTTTCTGAGGTTCTTTGCCTTATTTACTCTCAGTAAGTATCTGCTTAGCAAGGGTGCCATTGTTGCCAGTTTGATTTGGATGGAGAAAGAGATAGAAACATAGAAAATTAGGAGCAGGAGTAGGCCATTTGGCCCTTCGAGCCTGCTCCGCCATTCAATATGATCATGGCTGATCCTCTATCTCAATATCATATTCCCGCTCTCTCCCCAGACCCCTTGATACCTTTTGTGTCTAGAAATCTATCTATCTCCTTCTTAAATATATTCAGTGACTTGGCCTCCACAGCCTTCTGATGGTAGAGAATTCCACAGGTTCACCACCCTCTAAGTGAAGAAATATCTCCTCATCTCAGTCCTAAATGTCCTACCCCGTATCCTTAAACTGTGACCCCTTGTTCTAGACCCCCCAGCCAGGGGAAACATCCTCCCTGCATCCAGTCTGTCTAGCCCTGTCAGAATTTTATGCGTTTCAATGAGATTTTTATATATTTCAATGGAGCAGGAAGAGCAGCAGCAGCAGTTGCCTCAGCATCCAGCACTGAGCAACAGCTGGGCCTATTAGAAGATGAGGTGAGGCGGGAGGACTGCTCATAGAAGGCCATACCCAGTACATAGACCAAGAGTGAGTTTCTTGGATCGACAGGAAGAGCAGTGCATCAGGGTGTGCTGCTCCAGGCAGACAGTCTCAGACCTCTTCAGCCTCCTGCAATAGGACCTGCTGCATACTGGACCAGGGTGCCATGCTTTGCCAATGGCTGTAAAAGTCACCACAGCCCTTAATTTGTTTGCAACTGGCACCTTCCAGTCCGCCACAGTGGACTGTAGGAAAGGCTGATATTTAAAGGTAATTAGTAGACGAGAATCATATATGTATAACTTCAAGTGTAGCCATTGACCAAATAATATTACCCATAATTACTCCTGGGTAGCTAAGCTAAGACTTGTTCAAAATGCAGCTGCAAAGACAATCAAAAGCAGTTTTGACTAGGTTTTGATAACAGGCTGCGAGTGAAGGTTAAATTGCTAAATAACATATTATGTTGCTAAGGAGAAATTAGAATTCGCTTAACAAAACTAATTGCAAAGATACTTTAAAAATAATTAGTATAATGACATAAAATAAGAGAGATCATGGAGATAAGGGCCTAGAAATTCAGTATAGCCACTTTTGGGGCGGTAAAGTCGGGCGGCCGCTAAAGTTTGCGCCCGGCGCAAAGTGGAGGCCACTTCGCCGATATTCAGTAGCTTTGGCCAAGGAGTTTGCTCGAGCGCTAAAACTGGCGATGCACGGCTATCTTTAGGCGCTAAGCCGGCGGTGCAGAGTGATACCGCCGAGGCCGGGCGCAGCGCAGGTGCGGTCATTTCTTGATTGACAGCAGACACCCTGGCGCCGGCCAGCTCTTAAAGGGGGAAGGGTCGACTTGGTCTGCTGCCACGCCCTGGATACTGCAGCCCTCCAGCTAGGTCTAAACACTGCTGCTGGAGAGAAATAGCGCCAGGAAGGATGCAGAGGGCCCGTGAGCGAGCGCAGCGCTTCTCTGCCCATGATTGAAAGGTGCTGGTTAGGGCTTTGGAGAGGAGACGCCATATCTTGTTCCCGGCCAGTGGCAAGAAGCCTGCCACCAGGGTGTACAGAAGAGCCTGGAGGGATATCGCCCAGAGGGTCACAGCCACTTGCGATGTCCCCAGGACTGGTGTCCAATGCCGGAAAAAGTTTAACGACCTCACTCGGATTGTTAGGGTGAGTACCCTTTCCAGTGTCCTCCTCATCCTTGCATGTGCACCTCACATTATGGGCAAAGGGACCTCAAAGCCCTAATGGCCAGCCCTCATCCAGCAGCTATGGCACTGGCATGAACATCAATTGCACTTTCTGCACTTTACACACTGGCCAAGCTATTCGACCATGGGAGGCAGTGCATACAGCAACAGGGCACCACACTGACCAAGCTATTCGACCATGGGAGGCAGTGCACACAACAACAGGGCACCACACTGTACTTAGAGGCCGTCCTTTCTCTTGCAGGCCAAGCTGGCCCAGAATCTGAGGAGCCGGACTGACACCGGGGGAGGCCGTCCCCAGTTCCAGCAGCTCAGTGACCTGGAGGAGCGCGTGGGTCAACTCATGGGTGGCCGGCTGATTGGCCCCGTTGCATGTGGAGATGCCGACCCTGTGCTGGGCCCCAATGGTAAGGACATCACCTTTTGGACCTCTCTCGTTCCCCTTGCGCTTCAGATCTACATCCTTTGCCACTGTCCGACCAATGCGCTGAATGCCACCACTCATGCCTCCCTCGCTGATGCCCTGTCCTCACTCTAAAGCTACTCTTGTGCCTTCCTGCTTTCAGCTGGTGAGGAGGAGGTCCCTGAAGCTGCCAGTGACAGTCCCTCGGAAGAGGAGGACGAGGAGGAGCAAGAGGAAGGCGGCCCATCAGGGGAACCCTCATCCGCGCCAGGGGATGGCAATGGAGGGGAGACATCTTCCCTGGAGGAGAGCCAGGGGGAAGTGTTGCAGGGGGGTGTAGCTCCTGTGCCCAGTGGCGTCCAGCCACGCGGGAAGGGTCGGGCAGCTCGGCGGCCTTCTCCCCAGAGGGGGGAAGTGTTGCAGGGGAGTGTAGTTGCTGGGCCCAGTGGCGTCCAGCCACGCGGGAAGGGTCGGGCAGCTCGGCGGCCTTCTCCCCAGAGGGGGGAAGTGTTGCAGGGGAGTGTAGCTCCTGTGCCCAGTGGCGTCCAGCCACGCGGGAAGGGTCGGGCAGCTCGGCGGCCTTCTCCCCAGAGGGGGGAAGTGTTGCAGGGAAGTGTAGTTGTTGGGCCCAGTGGCATCCAGCCACGCGGGAAGGGTCGGGCAGCTCGGCGGCCCTCTCCCCAGAGGGAGAGTCCGGCCTCCCGTCCGGAGACGGTCCTCGCCCAGGAGGTGCACCTCCTCGATCAAATGTCCGTGGACTCAGATCGCCGGCACACCGAGTTCATGGGGGTTGTGGCACGGTTGCCTGAGGCCATCGAGTCCCTGGCTCATAGTGTGTCCGATTTCGGGGCCTCACAGGCCAGGGGTTTCGAGCAACTCGGGGCAGCACAGGCCAGGGGTTTCGAACAATTCGGGGCAGCACAGGACACGAGTCGGGCCGAATTTGGGGCAGCACAGGACGCGAGTCGGGCCGAATTCAGGGCAGCACAGGACGCGAGTCGGGACGACTTCAGGGCAGCACAGGCAGCGAGTGGCTAGTTGATCAGTGGTTCCGTGCAGTCACTGGCTGGTCTGATGTGGGCACAGACCAGGGCAGTACGGGCACTCACTGCTGCCACACTCGCTGTGTCAGCCAGGCATCGCCAGGGCACCCGCCACACTGCAGCAGCACAGCAGTCTGGCCTTCAGCAGATTGCTGCGCTTGCTGCAGTGCCAGCCCGGCCGAGTGCCAGTGTCTCAGGTGAGCAGCGAGCGCCTGGCATCAGCCAGCTTGCCCCCATTGCTGCAGCTGCCACTGCCACTCCCCCAGTGAAGCTGCCACGAGCTGCTGGAGAGACTGATGCTGCCCAGCCACAGCTGCAGCAGTCAGCAGCCGGCCCCTCGAGGGCCAGAGCTCGTCTAGGCCGACCCCCAACGGCATCTGCCGTCACGCCATGTGCCCCTCAGGAGCCTTCCCCCAGCCTTGCAGCACCCACAGGGCCCAGGTTGAGGCGGAGCAGCAGGTCGGCCAGGGGCCGGAAAAGGCTGGACAAGGACTCGCCCTCTCGGCACACAAAGTAGAGGGTGTTGCCAAATGTTTTTTTATATGGGGGTGGTTGTGTTGTCTATGGGGGGGGTTGTTTTGGTAAGGCTGAGGATGAAGGCCATCTGGATGGAAAAGTTTTGTTATTCCTCCCCAGGTTGTGGGAGTGAGTCATGTGTTTGACTGTTTTTTGGGGGTGTTGTCTGTTTTTGGGTTTCATGTGGGAAGGGCCCTGAGTTTGTTCAATAAAGGTTTTTCTTTATTCAGCTTGTCCATGTTTGATATTTGAAGTGGTTGTTGCGTTAACCGGCTGAGGGCTTGCGGAGCGACTGCATTCATGTCCCTTCATTGCCACAAGCCATTCCCTGACAGGGGGCCGAGAAGTGTCGTTCAATAAGCCGCCGACGGACGGCCCTTGGACCTTGTTGCTCCCTCCTGGGCTGGTACTCCTCCTCCTCCTCCTCCTCCTCCTCATGGTCCTCCTGCTCCTCCTCCTGAGGTGGTGGTCCAACGTGAGGTGGCAGTGCCTGAGTCCTGCGGACAGCCAGGTTGTGCAGCATGCAGCAAACGACGACGAACTGGGAGACTCTATCCGGCGAATACTGGAGGGCTCCCCTGGAGCGATCCAGACAGCGGAACCGTTGCTTGAAGACGCCAATCGTTTGCTCTATGATGTTCCTTGTGGCTTGATGGCTTTCGTTGTATGCCTCCTCAGCAGGGGTCCTGGGCGCGCGGAGCGGGGTCATGAGCCATGTACACAAAGGATAGCCTTTGTCCCCGATAAGCCATCCTCTTGGGGGAGGCTGTGCCTGGAACATGTCAGCCACAGTAGTCTGGCGCAGGATAAATGCATCGTGGCTGCTGCCTGGAAAGCGGGCATTGACAGCTAGGATGCGCTGCCTGTTGTCACACACCAGCTGTACATTGAGGGAATGGTAGCCCTTCCGGCTGCGGTAATCCTCGGCATTGTCGATAGGTGCCCGCAAAGCCACATGCGTGCAGTCAATGGCGCCCTGCACCATGGGGAAGTCCGCGATCCTCGCAAATCCGACTGCACGCTGCTCCTGCCTCTCCAGGGTCATGGGGAAGGAGATGAATTGGTGTCTCCTTGTGAAAAGGGCATCGGTGACCTGCCGGATGCAGCGATGCACGGCGACCTGGGAGATGTTAGCTATGTCCCCAGCAGCGGCTTGGAAGGAGCCGCTTGCATAAAAGTTCAGAGCCACCGTGACCTTCACTTCCACCGACAGAGACGTCCTGCACATCAGCTGTGGACGCAGATCTCTGTGAAGCAGCTGGCAGATCTCTGCAACCACCTCCCTTCTGAAGCGCAGCCTCTTAACACACTGCGCGGCAGTCATGGTGAGATAGGACACCTGCTGGCGGTATTCCCTGAGTGGGTAAGGCCTACGTTGCCGACGCCTGATGCCCCCTCTGCGTCATGGCTGCCCCTCTCACACAGCGTCTGCGAGCCCTTCGCACATAATGCTGGAACTGAGGGTTGGCACCCCATGCAGCCCCCATAATATACTGGCAAACAATGAAATCACAATGAGGCAAATTTCCAAGCTCTGGCCAGAAGCCAAAAATACCTCTCCTATGTTGGGCCAAATCAGTAAGGTCTCTTCCTTGGTCTCTGTCCAGAAATCCGTTGCACAAAAGTCATTGCAGCAAAATGGCTTGCCTTTATAGTTCAGTGTAAGTGCCCTTTAATTAGCGCTCCCCGAGGCCCGCAGGGCCTCTGCTGCATTCCACTTCACAGTTCTTAGCACCGCCACGCCCACATTGGGCGGGCGCGACTGAAGTTCCGGTTTGGGGCGCACAAAGGGCGTTGCACGACGAAATGACGTCATAAGCTGCACGCGCAGCTGAGCGCGCGCAAACACTTTGCGCCGGCGCTAAATGTCTACTGAAGTTGGGCGTAGGCGCAGAGCGCGCTGCGCCCGGCCGCTAAGTGCCTAGCGCTCGAAGTCTACTCCTCTTAAGGCGCTAACGGCTGGCGCATGCAACTGAATTTCTAGGCCAAGGTATTTATCTGGTAGATTAAAGTGAGATAGTCTGGATACCTCAAGTCTAGTGAAACAGCGTTGATATGGGCTCTTGGTGTAGAAAGGCCTTGTACCAGGGAGGCTAGAAATGAAAGAAATAAGATGAATTCCAATGGGGTGAAGAACTACAAACAAGATAACAAGACAGCAGGAAAAGTATTGAAAAAGGAGTGGCCAAGTCTAGGTGACAATGGTATTTTGACCATTAGAACCAATTAAAAAAGGTGATTTTGTTAAAGACCATATATGGACACTGGTCACGCCAACTTTTGATAAGAATAAGGTTAAACCTCAATACTCAAAGAACAACTTTACACAGACTTACTGTGAGAACAAAGGAACAAACTTAAGATGACGTCATCTGTGTCTGAGAGGTTCCAGAGACTATGGGCTGCGAGCTACTCGTTAAAACTATCGCCTAATGTTAAGTATCTTACGCTGTAAGCTTAATAAATCTTGATCTATTGCTCAAACATACTGGCTGCTATCTATTGGTGTCTTGTCCAAGAACTCAGAGATCATTAAGATCTTACAAATTGGCACCCTTCAGATGGGACAAGACAAAACGGCTAGTATTGTGTAATAAATTGGACCTCGAAAGTAGCTTCCTGATCAGCTGCTGCTCTTGAGGAGGGATAAACCCCGTTGGGAGTGGGGAGTGCCCGTGAATTGCACACCGATAGTTATTGATGTTAGAGGTCAGTTAGGAAAATCACCAAATGGCTAGTAAAAGTTTTGTTAATGCATATAAGAGGAGGAAGTACAGGTATTATTGATGGAACGATTAACAAAAGGAGACTGAGTCCCCTTGGAAAAAGTGATCAACTTTATTCAGGAACATGTGAATCAGAAAAAAACATGCGTTAAGAGAGAAACATAGCCAGGTGGTTAAGCATAAAGAGATAAAGAAGGAAAAAGATCTAATTTGCAGGCTAACCAAGCTGAAAACTCAGCAAAGGAAGGAAAAAAACGGTGATTTGGAATGCCAGGAAAAGCTGCTGAGACGCTGATTTAAAAAGAGAAAAGAAAAGTGAAATTTAAAATTTTACCGACATGGAAGTTATTAATGTCTATGCCGAGACAAATAAAACGCAAGATTTGCTGAGTGAAAGGAACATTAAGGAATGCTGGAATTTCCATTTGTGTGAAAGTGTGTGTTAAAGTGTGAAAGTTTTCCTGACTATGAATGTTTAAGAAGTTACAGTATTTCTTTAGTCTGAAAGTCTGTCTTTAAAAGAAAGATTCTGTTATGTTTGTTTTAGCTTCTCTGTGTTAAATACATTTAAAACTTTTGCCTTGTCTTGGATTTTGGAAGTTTTAAGAATGTGCGAATAAGATTGTGCCCCAAGAATTGGAAAAAAAACTTTGAACTACAATTTAAGTTAAGCTGGTGTGTATAAACTGAGAAGAACAACAAAAAGTTTGTTTAACAAAAGATTAAGTTTCAGTCTAAGATTTAACCTTGGAGTCGCAATTGCTATGGTGAAATTTTCCAAAGCAGTTTGGTTTGATTTGTTAAAATGTGAAAAACTAATTTTTCTCCAGTTATACTCAATGTTTTACAGTATTTTGGAAAGGCATCTGAAGAAAGGACAATAAGAAATATGATGCAATTTACTGTTTTCTGCAAGCATGTGATATTTTGTTTTGTTTTTTCTGTTCGTGTTTAGTTAAAGTGTGAAAACACAACTGTCTTTTTCAATCGGGAAAGATTTTTTATATTTACGTGAAGTGACACAATTGCATGCGCCTGACACAGTTTCACTCCACCTTCTTAAAAACCTGCAAAGGAGTTAACCCTTTCCACTGACAACTGTTTAAGTTCACCAAGCAACAACTTTAGTATGAAATTTAAAGATATTGGACATTATTAAATTTAAGTTTCTTAATTTTAAGTTAATATTTCCCCACAGCGACAGAAGGAAAATTATGATTTGATAAATTAACCCCTTGGGCTCTTAAGCAGAGTCACAATGGATTCTCTTCTTTCTTTTGTTATATGGAAGTTACCTTGTAAACTAATTGCAGCACTTCTGTCTCTAATGTTAAAACACTGTGTAAGACACCTAGCCTGGGAATCACTTGTTTCTGAAATTGGAAATGCAAGATAAATTGATAGAAATGAAATGGGACATTAACAAACATGTCAGTTCAACAATACTGCTGTTTGGATTTTGGGATAATTTTGTAATAACAAAATGGACTCAGACACTATGGGCAGGATTTTCATTGGGCCGTGGAGGCGGGATTGGAGGCGTGCGGGTGGTTAAAATTGCAAAAACTGGTGGGCGGGCCTGACCCCGACTCCATCCCACCACCACGCAATTTTCATTAATTCGTGTCTAATGGTCCCGACTCCGTCCCGCCTCCAAAATGCGGGATAGGCCATTAAGGCCCTTAACAAGCACTAAATTGCCTCTATAATGCCATTTTGAAAGGCCATTGTGATTTTAACCCTTTTCCCACATGAAACGCGCCTGTTCTGAAACACGACGGTGAAACCTGGCGGGAGCACAATTGGATTGCTGACTATCAACTGCAGGTCAACCATTAAATAGATTTCATCAGCCATCATTTGCAGGTGGCAGGACTTTGTAGTCTCAGGTCTGGGGGAACTTTTAGAAGGCATAACCACAGCTGTGGAAGATTGGTACCTGACACCCATCTCCAGTGTGACCCCCTGGGAAACCCCTCTCGCCACCTTCACTCAGCGCTTCCTCAACTGAGGCATATACCAGAAGCATGGAAACCATTTATTTCCTTTCCTCCTGGACATCAGATGAGGACGAAGACCAGCCATGCCAGCAGCAGAACCATGAACAACAGCAGCACCAACAGCAGCAGCAACAGCAGGAGCGCAAAGCTGCTGCTCACCCAGCTGAAGCTGCACAGGCCAGAAGGCGCCAGCGCGCGACCACATTGCTGCCCGGGATGCAAGGAACGCACACTTCTTGGCCAGATTTGCTTAGCCTAGCCAATCAAGCACTTTTGCCTCGTAGCTTCTTACGTGAGCATCGACAATGGCCAAGAACCAGCGGATTCCTAGCAATTTCACCACCATACTGACAATTGCAAGTAATCCTAAGCCCTCAATGTGAAAGTCCCATTCACAAATGACACACGCCACAACTACAGCAGTAGATATCAGATTTTTTATGTACATGATTCATATGATGGCTTTTACACATAAAACATCAAATTTCACCCGTGACTACCCTTGTGACTACTTGTGCAGTATCTTTCTCTTACACGTGCTCCTACGTAGTGCTTCCCCTGTGGCTTCAGCAGATGTGGAGGTCCCTTGCTCACTTTCTTGCTGCTCCTGTCTCGACACCTTTGGCGGGCATCCTCTCGGGTGGTGAACCTGTGAGGGCTCGTCAACAGTCTGCTGCTCCTGGGGCTGTGCAGGGGTTGAGCCGCCAATCTCAGTTGGGTGTGGACTCTGGTAGGGCTCTGACCGAGGGCTCTGCAGTGGCATGGAAGTGTGAGCGCTTGGAGAGGAGCCCCCACTTCCTTGATGCCTGCTACCAACTTCCCTCTCATGCATCAGGTCCCCCTCAGCACTTGCAAGTGGCTTGAGAGCACCTTGCTGCACATCAGGGGGGCCATGGGGACCTGTATCTGCACTGGCAGTCCTACTCAGGGGGATGGCCATGAAGGTCTGGTTTCTCTGTTCAATAGCTGACCATCGCTCCTCCAGAGTTGTCAGTCTATTCAGAACACTCACCATGTTTTCAACACTCTAACGACTTATCACCACCATGGAGTTTGCCATCCTTTCCATGGTGATGCGTTCATGCACCAATGACTCCACAAAGGCTCTGCTCATGTTAGCGAGGGACTCCTCCATTCGTTCCACACTCGCAGTGACCCTGGAGACAAAACCTGCCAGAGACCCCTGCATCTTTTCCTGGAGTGCCATCACCGCTGATACTGTGGATGGACCCAGAGGCAGAGGGTCGACATGCAGCTGAGCCGAGCTGGCAGAGTCCTGCGCCCTCCGACTAGGACTGTCCATGCTGTCCCTGTCTCCACAATCTGCTGATGCCCACTTGTGAGCTGTGTTACACCAGGTGACTCTACTCTATGTCCCGAAGGTCCCACTGAGGTGTGAGTGTCTGCGCTGGTGCTGGGTGCGCTTAATTCTGCTGACGCTGCGCCCTCAAAGGCTGTAGCTTCCTCTGAGGAGTCTGGAGGCTCAGCCTGTTCCTCCTGGCTAGTGGGGACGGATGCTTGCGATGGTCCTGTGGGGGAGTAAAGGAAAGAGTCAGAGATGTGATGCCAAGGTTACATGCACATTGCATATTGCAGATGATCATTAGTCCATCTGTTAGAGCTTCCGAAACATTATCAGCGACTCATGCAATGTCAATGAGAGAGATGTAAAACTATTCTGTCACCAGCTTGCTGTGATGCACCTGTCTGTCCGTCCCCAACTTGCGCATCGTCTTCCACTCCGACTATTTCCAGGACGGCCTCCTCCCAGGGGGTGAACTGGGCTACTGATGGTGGCCCTCCTCCTGTCCTCACTCTTTCCCTTTTATTGTGAGCTCTCGTTTCCTGCAATGAGGGAGACAAGTGGAGTTTGAGTGAGAATGAAGGAGTGAGTGTAGAGATTCCATAGCACAGATACTTGGAAGGAGACAAAGATGGAGTGAGGTGGCAAGACCAAGGGCCCTCCCTGTGTGTTGTCAATTGCTTTCATAGCATCACAGTGATAGGGAGTGTGAGGGCTGCTTAGTCGAATAGTTAGGTGAATGTGAGCAAAGAGAGAAAGGGAATGGGTAAGGGTGCATGGATGTCAGTGTCAAGTGGGATGTGGAGGAAGAGATTGCTAAAGCTGAGTGCTGGTGAGGAAAGGCAATGGGGATTAGATTGAGGGTGATGGGAAATGCATACTCACTTTTCCAGTACGAAGAAGGTAATGAAATCTCTTTCTGCACTGTATCCAGGTTCTACGGGTAACCGTTAGGGAGTTGGCCTCCTCTGCCACTTGCAGCCAAACAGCCTTGGTCTGCTGAGGAGGCTGCTTCCTCCCAGATGAAGGAAAGTGCACCTCCTTATGAGCTCTCGCTCCCTCAACCAGAGCCTGCAGGGCAACATCATCAAACCTGGGAGCAGCCTTAGGTCTGTCGCTCGCCATTTTGACTCCAGGTCCCTCTAACTGTATATGCCAAAAGGTTGGTAGCCTGCAGAACAAACAAGGCTTGTTGCAGACCTTAAATGCAGCAGCAATAATGATGTCATATTATGCGACTTTCTGACTGGAAAAACTCATTTGCCAAGGGTTCCCACACGCTGGAACTCAAGTGGACAATTAAGTTAAAATAGCATCAATCTCCCACATCGATTTATATTCGTGTGGATAACACGAAATGCGGATTTCACGACACCAACCCGCTCCTGAATGAAAATCCAGCCCTATATACTGTATTTGGTTACTTTGGGGAAAATAAAAGACCCTCTAAAATAATGATAAATAAAAAGTGTTAATAACTTGGACCAAGTGAGAATGTTTGATCTATGTTTTCAATCTTAAATATTGTACTGGACAGTAAAATTGCTCCAGGGCTCATGAATGAGATATGAATGGTAATTAATGGGATGTGTAAAAGGGAGAGAGGAAGTGATTGAGGGTGTGAGATAGAAAGAGGAGAATTACACCACCAATTGGGAATTTTCCAAACTTTCTAGTGAAAGTCAGGAAAGTGTAGTTAATTATAGTAAATTTGTAGCTTTCTCTTGGAGACATTTGTGTCCCTGCCTATAATGGACTTTTTAAGAAAACTGAGTTTGATGGTCTGGCCACTATCCAAGACATCGGAACCATGCAGAGGAAGATGAACAAAGAGCTCCAGACAATCTTTTGATAAGATCACCTGAAAGCCCAAGAAAGGCTTGTATCAGATGGTACGTGTGGCATAATATGGAGATACCGATATGAGTGTGCAAATGTGATTTGTTACATATGAAGCAATTACCATCCACATATGCGTGGTGAATCTGCACTGAAGAATGGGTCTCAGACATGCTCAGTTACTTGACAACAGCAAGCCATGAAATGGTTAATGTGGCTCAGGAGAGTGAGACAACTTTTAAAGCATTGACACATACTCAGTTGAGAAATTATCTAATTAATGAAACAATCATAATAGAGTTAAATACACTGGTACCTGTTAGAGGGATTGAAATTGAAGTGGAGAGTTACATGGAATTTGGATTGGGACAATTGAGGGCTGAGGAGAAATCATGTTTAGTAAGAATTATCCACAAGATGGATATGAGTAAGAGAGATTGTGAAGGAATAAGCCATATAACCTATTCAGAAAAATACACTATCTTATGAAAGAATTCTGGCCGTATTAAAACATGACAAACTGGGTGTGGAAATTTAGAAACCTAACTATGAAATAGCTATGAAAGCATTCTGGCTATTGAGATAAGATAGTTGTTGACCCTGAATAAATAACCTGTGAAACAGAAGGTGCATGGCTCCGACAAGCTGACCTTTTGGGAACAAAACAATGGTTCACCCTGGATAAAGCATTCTAATTTAAACTTTGTAAAGGTGGCATATAAGATAAGGAACATCTGCCCTCATAAAGATGACATAAAATAAGGAACACCTGCCCTTCACACCGTTTTTATATGGTGACCCCAGAACACCTGAAGATGAGACAAGATTCTAGCTGATGTAGCAGTAAGAATTGCAGAGATCAGCAGAAAGATGAATAGGGATAATTAACTTGCATCAGCAGAAAACCTTAAAGGAAATACCACTGGAAAAGGGTATAAATATTGAACTCTCAAATGGGATATCAGACTCGCTTTAAACGGGCAAAGCGATTCTCAGCTTCAGAGGCGGCTCTGTAGTGTACCACTCTTTGTACCTCGGGATCAAAAGTATTTGATATTGGTGGATATCCTGTATAAGAAACATTTAAGAACTGTAATACTGTAGCGAAGTTAAGATTTAAAAGTAAGATTCTCTGTTAAAAAGATAGTATTTTTTCTCTTTTTAGAACTGTTAATGATGCGATTGACTAATTCACCAACTGTAATTTGCATGTTGGTTCTTTTAATAAATCTCTATATATTTTTAGAATTGTCTCACATAAGTCTTCTGTATCAAAAACTCGCAAACTCAATCTCTGTACACTCTTTGGTGAAGAGTTACATTTCTGGGGGAGTTTTCCGGACCCTCATAATATCCGGGATGTTACAGTCTAGCTAAACTTATTAAAAGCGCTATCTGGAGGATGGTAACATTCTCAGGCTGTTCCTTTCCTTTAGGGAGAGATAGCCCAGACCTTTAGACCCAATTAAGCGTCTTTAGGATTCGGCTACCTCAAACTTTAGTTGAAAGTGAACATCTGAGAAATACACCTGATCCGTGGTAGCCCTAAAGGTGCTAGGACTAGTAAATATCCCTTCAAGATGTGGAGAATCTTTTAAGTCCATGATTTGTTGATTAGCTTTTAAAGTGTAATGTCGCTTGAAATGATAGTAAGATTGAATTTAACTGTGACTGTAATAATTGTGTTTTGTAGGTAACAGAGCATGGGAAAAACCAGTACGAATCCAGTATGAGGTGGTTTTGGTGGTGCCTCCTGTATCACTACTACCACAACTACTTTGCTTTACAGGTCTAACAGGATGTGTCCCATCAACCAACATGTTTTACTCAATATCAAAACCTATGCTCAAGTGAAACTGACAGTAAATGAGATAGTTAAGTATGAGCTGCACAATTATATGTCACAATTCAGATACTACATTCCCCTGTTATCTGAGGGTTTCAGTGAGCTCATGATGAGACTGAACTCCTCCTTAAAGCATTTTTATGTTTTGGAGCAAGACAAGTCGAGAATGAATATTGAAATTGACAGCATAGAGGACAACTCACACTGGTGGGATATTGGGCTTAATACATCAGCACACCCTTAGGTTTGTATTATTTCACATACTCTGGTAGTTCTCCAACTTGTAATGATAGTGTATATGATATATGTATACCCTATGTAGTAAGACTTTGATAAATAAGCCAATTGTGTACTCATGCCTATGACTAACCAGCACCAACAAATTAATTGAGCACACTGAAAGAGAAGATCTGAAGCAACATAGAGAAGATCCCAGGCGGGGTAAGCTCAGGACAGATGCAAAGAAACAATGGATACCCCAGCGGGGGCAGAATTGGAACACCGGAACAGTGAATTGAATTTAAGTAAGGGGTCAGATCGGGGCCGTTACGGCCAGATCATATGATGCAGCAACAGAAGCAGTGGGCGGAGGAGAAATGATAGACTGGGATGCACTAGAAGGCAAGACATATCAGCACAGCCGACATGATGGTTGAGGAGACCCCGGAGTGTCCCTCAGCCATGACGCTAGGGCGTCGGCCCCTGGGAGTGTCATAGTTAGCACTCAGGCCTATAATGAAAAAGGGGATAAAACTTCATTTGAGAAGCGCTCCGTTCCCCTCAATTAGAGGAATCCAATTTGCAGCAATGCTTGTCAGAGAATAGATTGAAGTAGTCGAGGAATCAATGTTTAAAACATTTCATCCTCCAGGTGGGGATTTGTAGGAAGGGCTGATATTTAAAGATATTTAGTAGATGAGAATCATATATGTATAACTTCAAGTGTAGCCATTGACCAGATAATATTACCCATAATTACTCCTGGGTAACTAAAAAGCTAAGACTTGTTCAAAATGCAGCCGCAAAGACAGTCAAAAGCAGTTTTGATTAAGTTTTGATAACAAACAGCCACAGGCTGCAAGTGAAGGTTAAATTGCTAAATAACATATTGGGGCAGAAATTCCTCCCCAAACGCGTGAGTACGGAAGGGGTACTCACGCGTCTGGCCGGAGGAAATGCCGGTTTTCAGCATGCACAGTGCATGCGCTGAAAACTGGCATTTCCTCTCCTCTAACCCAAGAGGTGAAGAGGCTAGCGCGTGCGCTGTAGGGGGCAGCGCGTGCGTCTTGGATTTCCTCTGTTTTGGGGGATTTGCGCATGTCTAAAGGCCTCCGGTCTTTACGCTTGTAAAAAGCACACGTAAGTATTTATTTTTACAGGTAAGTGATGTTTTAGTGTAATTTAGAATTTTTTTTCCCACAGGTTTATTATTTTAAAGAATCTACAATAACGTAAGTTTAGTTTTAGACCCTTTTTATTAAAAATTTATTTTTTTCAAAAAAAAAAAATTATTGTTTAAATTATTTTTTTAAACTTATTTATACTTAATTTAATGATTGGGGTGTTTTTTAAATTTTTATTTAAAGTTTAAATAGTGTTTTGGGCCCCCGTAGTTTTCATGATTTTGACAGTTCTTACTCTCAAACTCATGAATGAACCTTCCCCTCCCTGATTGGTTGTACAGTGCTCACCTGATCCCAGCCGGCACATCGCACTAACTACGCCGCTGGATCAGGTAAGCACCGCGCGCTGACATCTGAACCGGGCCTGTCACAGGAAATGCAAGCAGGCCCGGGCTTCAGATGTCAGCGCGCAGGGTGAGTGCAGATCGGGGGCTTGCACACGCGGCAAGCCCCTGACACCAAGTTCTGGGCCAATATGATGCTAAGTAGAAATTAGAATTTGCTTAACAAAACTAATTGCAAAGATATTTTAAAAATAATTAGTATAAGGACATAAAATGAGAGAGATCATGGAGATAAGGTATTTATTTATCTGGTAGATTAAAGTGAGATAGTCTGGATACCTCAAGACTAGTGAAACAGCGCTGATATGGGCTCTTGGTGTAGAAAGGCCTTGTACCAGGGAGGCTAGATATGAAAGAAATAAGATGAATTCCAATGGGGTGAAGAACTACAAACAAGATAACAAAACATCAGGATAGGATTGATGGAAAAGTATTGAAAAAGGAGTGGCCAAGATGCTACCCTTAGTCTGAGTGACAATGGTATTTTGACCATTAGAACCAATTAAAAAAGGTGATTTTTTTTAAAGGTCATATATGGACACTGGACAAACCAACTTTTGATAAAAAAGGGTTAAACCTCGATACACAAAGAACAACTTTACACAGACTTACTGCGAGAACAAAGTGACAAACTTAAGACAATGTCATCTGTGTCCGAGAGGTTCCAGAGACCAAGAGCTGCGAGTTACTCGTTAAAACTATCACCTAATGTTAAGTATATTACACTGTAAGCTTAATAAATCTTGATCTATTGCTCAAACTTACTGGCTGCTGCCTATTGGTGTCTTTTCCAAGAACTCAGAGATCATTAAGATCTTACAGGACATCTCCTCTATATCCCAGTCTGTAGTACACAGCAACGTTAAGCAGGTCACCATGATATTCCCTCGCAGTGCCCCAAGAGGGTGGTGGAGTGCTTCCAGTAGTGTCCTGCTTCCCTCTTGGGGTGCAACTGATGAATTTCGGCCGCAGGAGCACTGAATTTTGCTGGGCTCTAAAAGTAGCGCCCCGGCGAAGTTAGCGCCCCACAGGGGGCGCGACTCAATTTTTCCCCCAAGATGTCTTACTGCAATTATATATGGCCCTGGTGAGACCACACCTGGAGTACTGTGTACAGTTTTGGTCTCCTTACCTAAGGAAGGATATACTTGCCACAGAGGGAGTGCAATGAAGGTTCACCAGACTGGTTCCTGGGATGGGGGGAATGTCCAATGAGGAGAAATTGAGTAGACTAGGCCTATATTCTCTAGAGTTTAGAAGAATGAGAGGTGATCTCATTGAAACATACAAAATTCTTACAGGGCTTGACAGGGTAGATGCAGGGAGGATATTTCCCCTGGCTGGGGTGTCTAGAACCAGGGGTCACAGTCTCAGAATAAGGGGCCAGTCATTTAGGACTGAGATGAGGAGAAATTTCTTCACTCAGAGGGTGGTGAGTCTTTGGAATTCTCTACCCCAGAGGCCTGTGGAGGCTCAGTCATTGAGTATACTCAAGACAGAGATCGATAGATTTTTGGATATTAAGGGAATAAAGGGATATGGGGATAGTGCAGGAAAGTGGAAATGAGGTAGAAGCTCAGCCATGATCTTATTGAATGGCAGAGCAGGCTGAAAGGACCAAATGGCCTGCTCCTGCCCCTATTTCTTATGTTCTTATGTTTGTAGCTGTGTAATATGTGGAGGGTCTCCACTCCACAATTCGATTGACTGCAGTTAGTTTGGATAAATCCTTATCTGGGTCTAAGTGAAATTCTGAGCAGGGGTGCTGATGTAATGAGGCTGCTTGTAAGAGCACCAGTCCTTTATTTATGTGTTCCCCTGGGCTATTGTAATACTGAATGGCAGGCTACCTACCCTGTGAATGGACTGTGATGCTCAGCAGTGGGCTTAGCTCATCGAAACCTTCATTGGTGTTCAGCAGCGCATGCAGTAAATGGAAGTAGTATAATGTGGGTGCTTGGAGATTAGAGTGCAACCCCTAAAACCCCATACTGGCTGAAGGTTGCAGCAGCAGGCTGGGGGAAGGTACTTTCTCACTGAACTCACGGTCAGACAGATGGACTGGATGGGTCACGTGTGGTTTTGTCCCACTTTGCAAGAAAGTTTTCCACTGGAAGATTGGGCAGAGACAGCTGAAGAAAGGAGAAGACCATCTCAAAGAGGTACCAAAGAGGAGTGTATAATTTCAGTGAGATGGACCTCCAAACTCCCCTTCAGGAGGTTCAGCAAAAGAGAAAGAGAGAGACTGCTGGGTCTCCACGGGAAGAAATTGCATAATAATGTGAGTTGTGCCATGTGGAGAAAGGTGGCACCTGCACGGAGTTCCACCTCCCTCATCCCCAGAATGGTCGACCAGCGTCGCAAGAAGTTTGATGATCTGACAAGGGCAGGCAAGGTAACACACTGACCACTTTTCCTTTTCTTCCTAGGGCACCAGCACGTCCCTTACTGTTTAAAATTAAGAGCTGCACATCTAATGCTTCACACTGCACTCTGGTTAAAGGGGACACAAACTCAGTATGTTACTGTATATATGGCCATCTCCTCTAAAAGCAATTACATGCATAAAGAACAACCTCCTTTCTCCACTTAACAGGATGACACCACCAGATCTGTTGCATTAGCTGTCCAATGCCACCTGGGAGACAGCCCTCAGTTGCTAGCCTATGTTTGATTTATTTCATTGCTGTTTGTGGGAGCTTGCTGTGTGCAAATTGGCTGCCGCATTTCCCTGCATTACAACAGTGACTAAACTTCAGAAGTACTTCATTGGCTGTGAAGCTCCTTGGAATGTCCTGAGGTCAGGAAAAGTGCTATCTAAATGCGAGTTCTTTCTTTCCATTAAATAGTGAGTTCCATTAATAATCCTGCAACTGATGCTAAATATGGGAGGAAGATTTCCTCTGTGTGCTTCATGTAGCAAAGCAGTTAATAGGTTCTCTCTAAATGAATTTACACTTTGAATATACACAGTAGAATTCTCCCCACTATATTTTAATTAAAATAACTAGAAAATTATATAACAGCGCTAAGAATGCACCAAAATTTGCATTTACAATTTTAAAGAATGTCACAAATGAACATGCTCCCGGGGATTGCCACTGAAAGGGCTGGCATTTGACACAAGATCATTCTGACAGCTTCACATTAGTTCAAAAACCTTGGGGGAACTCTGCAGTACATTCTCTGATAGTACAGGAGCTTGGGCTCTGGAATCTTATGAGGCATTGTCTCCTGGGCACCCAAGAAGGTGAATTGGTTTTACACATATTGGATTTAAAATTGTACAGATGCTTCATCTCTGCTTTGAGGGTAGAGCCGAGGATGAATGCGGCTTGGCACAGCACAATTCAAGCACAGAATTTCTTTAGAGCTGTGGGTTACTTAGCGAGTTGAAAAAGGGCAATGGCAATGGTTTAGGGAGGGTATGCTGTGAGGAGGATGTCGTGAAACCCCAGTACGATTTGGACAGGTTGGGTGATTGGGCAGAAACATGGCAAATGCACTATAATGTGGATAAATGTGAGGTTATCCACTTTGGTGGCAAAAACAGGAAGGCAGATTATTATTTGAATGGCAATAGATTGGGAGAAGGGGAAGTGCAAAGAGACCTGGGTGTTCTTGTGCACCAGTCGCTGAAGGTAAGCATGCAAGTGCAGCAGGTGGTTAAGAAGGCAAATGGTATGTTGGCCTTCGTAGCAAGAGGGTTCGAGTACAGGAACAAGGATGTCTTGCTGCAATTGTACAGGGCCTTGGTGAGACCGCACCTTGAGTATTGTGTGCAGTTTTGGTCACCTTATCTGAGGAAGGACGTTCTTGCCATGGAAGGAGTGCAGCGAAGATTCACCAGGCTGATACCTGGGATGGCAGGAATGACGTATGAGGAGAGATTGTGTCAATTGGGCTTATACTCACTGGAGTTTAGAAGATTTAGAGGGGATCTCATCAAAACCTATAAAATTCTGTCAGGCCTGGACAGACTAGATGCAGGAAGGATGTTTCCGATGGCCGAGGAGTCCAGAACCAGGGGTCATAGTCTAAGGATAAGGGGTAAGCCATTTAGGACTGAGATGAGGAGGAATTTCTTCACCCAGAGAGTGGTGAACCTGTGGAATTCTCTGCCACAGAGGGCGGTGGAGGCCAGTTCATTAAATATATTCAAGAAGGAGTAGGATATATTTCTTAAGGCTAAAGGGATCAAGGGATATGGGGAGAAGGCAGGGACAGGGTACTGAATTTGGATGATCAGCCATGATCTCATTGAATGGCGGAGCAGGCTCGAGGGGCCGAATGGCCTACTCCTGCTCCTATCTTCTATGTTTCTATGTTTGCATGCTAATTTCTGTCAAGTTTAATGTTCTCAATGGAAAGAGATACAGACTTGAGGGACGTAGCAGCGTGCTGTTATACTTTACGAAAGATTTAATAAAAAAATCTTTTATTTAATTTTATCATATTAATGCACCGAACTGAATCATTTAGCTCAGACAGGTGGTTATCTTATGCGTTACCACAAAATAACTTCAGTAGGACTTTTAAGAATGTTACACACACTTACAGAAGTCTGGTGTTTCTTTGGAAAATGATTGAAAGCTTGTGCTGCCTAGAAACTCGCCTCGGGCAGTGGTGCAAGACAGGCGGTAACGGATCGGCCGCCCGTTATACGCGGCGCTGAACTGAATATCAGGCGCTACGTATAACGGGCGGTCGATGTTATACCACCTGTGATGTGCCACGGCCTGAGATCAGTTTTTAGGCCTGTGTGTTTATACTTGTAGTGACACAGTTAATTCCATAATCCATAATATTAAATGGTGAGGCACTGCAACCAATTTCATTTATGTATGTTTTTACTGCTCTTCCTCCCCTCGCCCTGTCTATTTTTTCCCTAAGAGAGTAAGAAGAGAGGTTAAAAGAAATGATAGCAAAATACTGCGGATGCTGGAAATCCGAAAAAACAACAGAAAATGCTAGAAAAACTCAGCAGGCCAGGCAACATCCGTGGAGAGAGAAATAGAGTCAACGTTTCAGGTCGAAACCCAGAGACTCCTGCATCTGTGCCTGGAGTTCCATCACCTCTGATCTTACGGATGGACCCAGAGGCAGAGGGTCGACATGCAGCTGAGCCGAGCTGGCAGAGTCCTGCGCCCTCCGATGAGGACTCTCCACTGCTGTCCCTGTCTCCACAATCTGCTGATGCTCACTTGTGAGCTGTGATACACCAGGTGACGACTCTACTCTATGTCCATAAAGGTCCCACCGAGGTGTGAGTGTCTGCGCTGGTGTTGGGTGCGCTTATTTCTGCTGACGCTGCGCCCTCAGAGGTTGCAGATTCCTCTGAGGAGTCTGGCATCTCAGGCTCTTCCTCCTGCACACTGGGGACGGGGGCTCTCGATGGTCCTGTAGGGGAGTCAAGGAAAAAGTCAGAGATGTGATGCCAAGGTTACATGCACATTGCATTTTGCAGATGATCATAAGTCCATATGATGTAGCTTCAGAATCATTATCAGCGACTCATGCAATGCCAATGAGAGAGATGGAAAACTATTCTGTCACCAGCTTGCGGGGATGCACCTGTCTCTCCTTCCCCAACTTCTGCATCTATGTTAGCCCCGACAATCTCCAGGACGCCTTTCTCCCAGGGGGTGAACTGGGCTAATGAGGGCGGCCCTCCTCCTGTCCTGGCTCGCTCTCTCCTGTTGTGAGCTCTCTTTTCCTGCAATGAGGGAGACAAGTGGAGGTTGAGTGAGAATGAAGGAGTGAATGCAGAGATTGCATAGCATAGATACTTAAAAGGAGACAAAGATGGAGTGAGGTTGCAAGACCAAGGGCCCTCCCTGTGTGTTGTCAGTTGTGTTCAAAGCATCAGAGTGAGAGGGAGTGTGAGGGCTGCATGTTGGAATAGTTATGTGAATGTGAGCATAGAGAAAGAGGGAATGGGTAAGCGTGCATGGATTTGAGTGTCAAGTGGGATGTGGAGGAAGAGATTGCTAAAGCTGAGTGCTGGTCAGGAAAGGCAATGGGGATCAGATTGAGGGTGATGGAAACTTCATACAGTACTTACTTTTCCAGTGCGATGAAGGTCGTGGAATCTTTTCCTGCACTGCATCCAGGTGCGCCGTGTGAGCCCCAAGGAGTCGACTTCCCCTGCCACCTGTAGCCACACAGCCTTGGTCTGACTGGGAGGCCTCTTCCTCCCTGAAGAAGGGAACAGGACCTCCCTGTGGGCCCTAGCACCATCCAGCAATGCCTGGAGTGAAGCCTCATCAAATTTGGGGGCAGCTCTTGCCCTCCCGCTGGCCGTTGCTCCTGCAGGCTCCTGTGCCGTCTCAATGGTGAAGTTTGGAAGCCTGCAGAAGAAGCAAGGCTTGCTGTGGACCTTAAAAGAAGCAGCAATGATGACGTCATATTCTGCGACTTTCTGACTGGAAATACTCAATTGCCAAGGCTTCCCACACGTTGGAAATCAATTGGCCAATTGAGTGAAAATTGCATCAATCTCACAGACCCATTTAGATTCGTGTGGGAAACACCAAATTCGGGGAACCCGACAATTCCCTGCACCTGATTTAAAATCGAGCCCTAAACATTTTATTGGGACTTCAACTCTTTTATATCTATTCATTTTTGTCTTAAACCATTAAAATGTTTTGGTGCTTTTACTTTGTGCTCATCAGTTTTGGGTAATGGAATAATTGCTCATTTTTCCCCCCAGGCTAAAACAAGCTCTCAGGGTAGGTATATGGTAGGTTAGATACCGTGTTAAAATCTCTGTCCCATGGCCCAGAAATTCGGGTCTCCACGGGTGAGTACGCACGGGGTACTCACCCGTAGGCCCAATGGAAGTGCCGGTTTCATGCATGCACTGCGCATGCGCGGGAAACCGGCACTTGCGTTCCCCTGAAAGAAGGGGTTGAGAGGTGGAACGCGTGCGCGTGCGCATTGAACTTACGTTTTTTTTTCCAGGTTTCTCCGGGAGGGTAAGTCTCCAGCAGTTACACTTTAAAAAAGCAGTTGCAAGGCCTGCTTTTAACAAGGTAAGTGGTGAATTAATTAAAATTAAAACATTTTTTCCATAGGTTTATTATTTTTAAATACTTTAAAGAAAGGTAAGTTTATTTTTAGCCCCGTTAGAAAATGTACTTAATTTTTTCAAAAATTTAAATTATTGTTTAAAATAGTTATTTCATGTAATTTATAGTTATTTTAAAAATGTGATGTTTCTTTAAAATTTATTTGAAATTTTAGTGATGTTTTGGGGCTTATAGTATTTATAGGTTTGACAGCTCTTCCTGTCAAACTTATGAATGAAGCATTCCCTGCTACCATTGGCTCTCCATGGCCCACGTGATCCCAGGGGATGCATCGAACTAACTGCGCCCCTGGGATACGCAAGCACTGCGCGCCGGCAGTTGGAGGAGGCCCAGGATCGGAATCCCACGTGGGCCCACAGCTCAACGGCCGCGCGCTAGGTAAGTGCAGGTCGGGGGCTTGCACCCGCGGGAAGCCCCCGACCCGAATTTCTGGGCCATTAATAGGTATAGTGTCATTTGAGAGCTTGACCGGTTTGCATTGAGGTTTGGAATTCCAAATTGTAATGCAGGACGGATTCCACTGGCAGGACCTCCTCAATGCAGTGAGACTTCCGATGCTCTGAACTCACCCTGTTTACATTGCAGGGCAGCATCAGAGTGACCGGTGGGTGGCCACCCTGAAAAATATTCAGGATTGCAAGATTATGCACGCACGGTTGCTTTTAAATTGCTGGTGGCTTATATTTTTGATTTGAGGATTACTTGTAGGTGCCAAAACAACTCAGCTGGAAACAAAAATGGCAGCCGGTGACTCCGAGTGCTGCAATTTATGTTTCCTCCCAGCGGTGATTAGATTCCAGATTGCCTTTCGAAACTCACCTCATAAAGTGAACCTTAGTGGCTTGTTTCGTTTGCAGCACTGCCGACAGTGATATAAGTACATCAACATAAAATACTTATTTGCTCGATACCTTTCATAGAGTATGCGCTGAGAAATGACTGCTGATGATGCCAGGAGATATACACGTACTGCATTTGTACAATCAGTTATTTGGCCACTACTTTATTAGGAGCATTAACCCATTTAAAATAAATGGGTTACCACCTGTATTGAAATGTGGGAGAGGGGGAATGCTTTCTGAACCTGTTAAGTATTTGTCTGCTAACAGCAAAACTGTCATTTCTATGCTATGGTTCTTAACTAACATATATCTGTGAAAAAGGAATCTGATATTTCTTAAGAAAAGCCATGCTCCATTAATGCAACCCATGAGCCTTGCCAATGAGTGGGTCCTCAAGGGAGAATGGAGATCTCCAGAGGTTTTGTGCCTGGATAATGATCATGACTTGCAATTCCCGTCCTAAAGCAACACACTGGTTTAGTATCACTATCGCCACAAATAAACAGCAGCACGATTCAGCAGGGAGTGATTTAGCAAAACAAAAAATGAAGAAATGAAAAGTGTGCAAGTCTGCCTGAGGGCGTAGCAACCATATTCATTGATGACACCTGCATTTAATGTTTGCAAAGCACATCTATCATTCAAGTTGTGTGGCTCCAATAACACCTGGTAGGGCTTGTTTACGCCCTAAGTACAAAATCAGATGGAACGAGCAGGTAACAGTGGCATTATTATAGCTTCAATCCTCATATTTGCTTTTCTGCTGATGGAATCTCTAAGATGTTCTGGGAGAGAAAACTCAAGTCAGATAAGTGGCAGCTTAGTTGTACGTGTGTGAAAACAGCAAAAAATTGTACACTTTAGAAGAGAAAGACGGATCTCACAGTGGCAGTAATTTCAGGGGAAAATAACCTTCTTGCTGCAGTGGAAAATACCTACAGGGTCTATGAATCACTGTCGAAAGTCAGTACTGCAGTATAATTATAGCTGGGACTTTGGAGCAAAGACCTTCAAAGGATAGAAACTGCTGCAGTTGCCGTGCTGGGAAGCATTCGCACTGTTCTTTATCCTGAAGGGATTTTTTTTCAACTGATTTGAATGGTGCTGGAAACAGACAGCAAATGGAAAGGTTCAAAAGGGACAGCTGTGTTAGCACCATTATCGTTCAGTTTGCAAACTATTCAGTCAATATTTAAAAACAGCTAAAAGTGGATGCCACAAGTTTTTAATAATGCATTATAACATTTGTTCCAGCAGACTAAGGGGGGAAAAAAGTGTTAAATGACTTTGTAATTAAGTGTTGATAGTCTGCACACAGAATACATACCAATGCGTGCACTTCTACTCCATAATATTACACAGTCAGACTCTCCCAAGGGGCCTAATAATCCCACTTAAATTAGTTTAATATGCTAATTGCTTAATATTTGCTTTCTATTTTGAAAGTATGATGTTGTCAAATTGGCATGCAATATATTTTTTTAATCGTTCATGGGATGTGGGCGTTGCTGGCAAAGCCAGCATTTATTGCCCATCCTTAGTTGCCCTTGAGAAGGTGGTGGTGAGCCGCCTTCTTGAACCGCTGCAGTCCATGTGGTGAAAGTACTCCCACAGTGCTGTTAGGGAGTTCCAGGATTTTGAGCGAGTGACAATGAAGGAACGGCGACATAATTCAGGATGATGTGTGACTTGGAGGTGGTGGTATTCCTATGCGCCTGCTGTCCTTGCCCTTCTAGGTGGAAGAGTTCGTGGGTTTGGGAGGTGCTGCCGAGCCGAAGAAGACTTGGCGAGTTGCTGCAGTGCATCTTGTAGATGGTACACACTGCAGCGACGGTACGCCGGTGGTGGAGGGAATGAATGTTTAAGGTGGTGGATGGGGTGCCAATCAAGCGAGCTGCTTTGTCCTGGATGGTGTCGAGTTTCTTGAGTGTCGTTGGAGCTGTACTCATCCAGGCAAGTGGAGAGTATTCCATCACACTCCTCATTTGTGCCTTGTAAATGGTGGAAATGCTTTGGTGAGTCAGGAGGTGAGACACTCATCGCAGAATACCTAGCCTCTGACCTGCTCTTGTAGCCACAGTATTTATGTGGCTGGTCCAGTTAAGTTTCTGGTCAATGGTGAGCCCCAGGATGTTGATGGTGGGGGATTCGGCGATGGTAATGCCGTTGAATGTCAAGGGGCGGTGGTTAGACTCTCGCTTGTTGAAAATAGTCATTGCCCGGTGTTGTGTATGTACCTTTAAGAGAATAACTGGTCTCAGACTGCAGTACCGGCAGTGACCACCCCTGTATAAAAGGCGCTAACAGCCCTCTGTAGTTTCAGTTTCCCGTTTGTCTCCATTCAGTAAAGACTTGTTATGATCAACTCCTGCTGTCCGTGTCTCAATTATATACGGACATAATATTGGCGACGAGCAGATACGAACTTACCTACAGTCTGCACCACCTCCTGGGATCCATTCCTGAAGCGAAGTGAGCAGAGGTCGAGGCCTGAAGGAAGAAAGAAGCAGTAGAAACGGGCGTCGACCGTGGGCATCTGCCCCTGAGTCAGCGGAGTTGAAGATTGCAGGCGAGGCTGTCGAGAGCGGGGCTTGGTTCCTGTCAACGGTGCTTCAGCTAATCGGGCTGGTGGCAGGTAGTACACTGATCCTTCCTGGGCTGCGGCGGTCTAGAACTCGAGAGGGTGGCTTGCAACGGGGCCGAGCTGCGTTGTCGGGAAGAGAGGAGAGAGAGAGGGTGGAGCACACAGGGCGCGGCCGGTGCTACGAAGCCGGGCTGCGTACAGACCCGAGAAGAGGGAGGCAAGAGTCCCACAGGGTTGTTCCACGACGGGAAAATAATAAAATAACAAAGGATATATATATAAAACATGCAGGAAGCCGCGAGGAGCTGCAGGTTGCAATGGAAACCGCGGGAAGCAGCGCTAGCAACAGCGGGGAAGAAGGCAAAGCGCGGGAGGCACCATCTTAATCCAGCGGGGAAGATGGCAAAGCGCGGGAAGTGCCATTTTGTTAAATCGGGGAAGAAGGCAAAGCGCGGGAGGTGCCATTTTAGATTTCCAAGATGCCGAAGACTGGCTGTATCACTGCCTTTGATAATGCAATAGAGGACTGGACCACGTATGTGGAAAGAGTTGAGGTATATTGCGAGGCAAACGAAATAGCCGATGAGAAAAAGGCATCGGTACTGCTAAACTTAATGGGCGCAAGAACGTACGGCCTATTGCGGGACCTGATTGCTCCAGCCAAACCGAAGGCGAAGAGTTTTAACAAAATTGTTGCTATCCTACAGGAACACCTAAACCCTGCACCGCTGCTGATAGCAGAAAGATTTAAATTCCACAGGAGAACTCAGCATAAAGATGAGAGCAATGCTGAGTATGTTACGGAACTAAGCAAACTATCAAAGCACTGCCAGTTCGGAGCAGGACTGGCTGATACCCTACGGGACAAATTTGTCTGTGGACTTCTGAGTGAAGGAACCCAAAAGAGGTTACTCTCAGAGAAAGAGCTGACGCTAGATAAGGCTTTCAGCATGGCAGTATCGTACGAAGCAGCAGCCAGGGGAGCTGCAGAAATACAACAAAAGCCACAGGAATACGGCACCCACGAAATGACACGGGGATTTGCAAAATGTTATCGCTGCGGCAGAACTAACCATGACCAGAAGGACTGCTGGTCCAAGGACAAAATATGCAGGCAATGCGGAAAGATGGGACACATTGCACGAGTTTGCAGGTCTGGGAAGAAGACCAACGACAACAAAAAGGCTGCTAAGGAACCGTACAGGAAAGTACAAAAGATGACGGACAGTAGTTCCGAAGACCAGATGAGCGATAGTGAATCCGGGAACAAGAGACTGAGCTGTCTCAAACTTCACAACGTAATCGCAAAAGAGGATCACCGAACCATTTGGGTCACCCTCACGATAGCAGGGTCCCAAGTCAAAATGGAATTGGATACAGGATCAGCTCTAACCATCATGAATCGACGAGACTACGAGCGGCTATTCTCACACATACCCTTGAGAGAGACATCCATTATCTTGAGGACGTATACGGGGCAAAAAGTATACCCCAGAGGAAAAATAAGGCTGCCTGTCGAATACAACGGCAAGAAAATACGGAAATTGTATCTCTACATTCTGCAAGATGGTGGACCACCGTTATTGGGACGTGAATGGATCAGAAAGATAAGTTTAAACTGGCACGCCATTCAGGCACTGACGGTGGTTGGTAAAAAGGATGACGACGTCACTCCTGGACGATTGTCAACAATCTTAGCTGACGCCAAAGACGTATTTCAACAAGAACTGGGCACTCTTAAAGGCGTAACCGCCTCGATAAAAATAGAGGAGAATGCAATTCCCAAGTTTTTCAAAGCAAGACCGGTACCATATGCAATTCGCCCAGCCGTCGAGGCAGAGCTGGAGAATCTGAAGAATGCAGGCATGTTATCTAAGGTAGACTGGAGTGAGTGGGCGACACCCATCATTCCTGTCATGAAGAAAACGTTAAACAATAAGTCTGAGGAGCCAAGGAAGGTTCGCATCTGTGGGGACTTCAAGGTGACGGTGAACCCAGTCCTTCACACAGTACAATATCCCCTTCCAAGGATAGAAGATATCTTTGCCTCACTATCTGGAGGGAAGCGTTTTACAAAAATTGACCTAGCACAAGCATATTTGCAGATGGAAGTCGAAGAATCCTCTAGGAAGTATCTCACGATAAACACTCACAAAGGTCTTTACCAGTATAATCGACTGGTATTCGGATAGCATCAGCTCCGGCGATATGGCAAAGAGCGATGGAACAAGTCCTGCAAGGGATTCCGGGGACTCAGTGTTACTTAGACGACATCCTAGTGACAGGTGACGATGACAGTGAACACCTTAACAACCTAGAACAGGTGCTCACTAGACTACGTGAACATGGGCTACGAGCCAACCGCCCCAAGTGCGAGTTTTTTAAGAAACAGATATCGTATTGTGGCCACGTGATTGATGAAGAGGGGTTACATAAGTCCCCTGACAAAATTGAAGCGGTTGTTAAGGCCCCAGTGCCTGAAAATGTGTCGCAACTGAGGTCATTCCTCGGATTGGTGAATTACTACCATAAGTTTTTACCGAATTTGTCCACAATTCTGCACCTACTGAACGCCCTACTACGAACGGGAGTAGCATGGCAATGGAGCAATGACTGTAAGCGGGCCTTTCAGAAGAGTAAGGACCTAATCACTTCAAGAGAAGTATTGGCTTACTACAACCCATCACTACCGATAAGACTGGCGTGTGATGCGTCTCCCTACGGCATTGGGGCGGTACTGTCGCATAAATTCCTTGATGGGTTAGAGAGGCCGATAGCTTTTGCGTCACGTTCGTTAACTTTGGCTGAGCGTAACTACGCCCAGATTGACCGAGAGGCCCTCAGCCTAGTGTGGGGGGTGAAGAAGTTCAATCACTACCTGCACGGTCAAAAATTTACTCTACTAACTGATCATCAACCTCTTGTCTCCATTTTCAACCCTCAGAAGGGCGTACCGATAATGACAGCACAACGGCTACAGAGGTGGTCCCTTTTCCTAGGGGCACACCAATATGACATCGAGTACAAAGGAACTAAACAGCATGGGAATGCTGATGGATTGTCGCGCCTACCGTTGCCGACGGTGGAAGAAGAACTTGCAGTGGATCCAATGGAGATATTCCACTCGACCACAGTCGAATGTCTCCCTGTGACAAATGCAAGCATAGAAAAGGAAACATGGAATGACCCGACACTATCCCGGGTCTATGATTTAACGGTGAAGGGATGGCCAGCATATGGCAAACCACTGCTGCCAGCATTTTCGCCGAGAAGAGAACAGCTGTCAGTGTGCAGAGGAACCTTGATGTGTGGATCCAGAGTAGTAATTCCACCTAAGTTGACGGATAGAGTGCTCAATGAGCTTCATGAGGGTCATCTGGGTGGGGTAAAAATGAAGAACTTAGCCAGAGCGTTTGTGTGGTGGCCGGGAATCGATAGAGAAATCGAAGAGATGACCAAGAGCTGTGCAGGATGCCAGAAGGTCCAAAACACCCCACCACAAGCCCCTCTACATCCATGGGAGTGGCCCTCATCTCCATGGCAAAGGGTGCACATTGATTTTGCTGGTCCATTTATGGACTCAATTTTATAAAATTGCGGTGGATGCCCATTCAACGTGGCCAGAGGTAATAAAAATGTCCTCAACCACCACAGAAAAAACCATCACAGTCTTACGAACCATATTCGCCAGAAATGGGCTGCCTGAACAGATTTGCTCTGACAATGGACCACAGTTTGTGTCTGAAGAGTTCCGGAGGTTCTTAAAGAACAATGGTGTTAAGCATTACACATCCGCCCCATATCATCCAGCCACTAATGGATTGGCTGAGAGGTTTGTTCAAACATTCAAGAAGGCTATCAAGGCAATGTGTAATGAAGATATACCCCTACAACACAAGGTGGACAACTTCTTGTTTGCCTACCGGAATGCGACACATGCGGTTACCAACCAAACTCCTGCCATGATGTTCTTCAATCGAAGACTACGATGCCGCTTGGATCTGGTTAAGCCGAACATCAGAAGAGATGTGGAGAACAGGCAGTTTCAGAATATGAATGAAAGACCGACCAGGAGTTTTAAGATAGGTCAACCAGTGTTGGCCCGGGACTACCGCACAGAGAAATGGCAGCCAGAAACGATTTGTACACGGCAAGGACCTCTCATGTATACCGTGGACATTGGAGAGAACATTGTAAGATGCCATGCTGACCAGATTCTAGAGTCACTGGAAAACGTCAACTCCACACCACGATCTGATATACCTGGCGATGAAACTGACGTACCAATTGCATCTACCACAGAATCGGTGATATTGGAAGCAGATGAACCAAACAATGACATTGATCCCGACTCAACCTTGCCAGAAGAACCTGATACCCCAAAGAGGCGTTATCCAGACAGAATCAGGAAGCCTCCTCAAAGACTGAACTTATAATTGCTTAAACTCAACCAATGTATCTAGCAACCGTAATTGTGATTGTAATTAGTTATCATTTAGTTGTTAAATGAATGTTATGTACTGTTTATCTAAAAGGGGAGGAATTGTTGTGTATGTACCTTTAAGAGAATAACTGGTCTCAGACTGCAGTACCGGCAGTGACCACCCCTGTATAAAAGGCTCTAACAGCCCTCTGTAGTTTCAGTTTCCCGTTTGTCTCCATTCAGTAAAGACTTGTTATGATCAACTCCTGCTGTCCGTGTCTCAATTATATACGGACATAATACCCGGCACTTGTGTGGTGTGAATGTTACCTGCCACTTATCAGCCCAAGCCTGAACGTCATCCAGGTCTTGCTGCATGCAGGCATGGACTGCTTCATTATCTGAGGAGTTGCGAATGGCACTGAACACTGTGCAGTCATCAGCGAACATCCCCATATCGTAACTTATGTTGGAGGGAAGGTCATTGATGAAATAGCTGAACATGGTTGGGCCTAGGACACTGCCCTGAGGAACACGTGCAGTGATGTCCTGGGGCTGTGATGATTGACCTCCATCCTTTGTGCTAGGTATGACTCCAGCCAGTGGAGAGTTTTCCCCCCCAATTCCCATTGACTTCAGTTTTACTAGGGCTCCTTGATGCCACACTCGGTCAAATGCTGCATTGATGTCAAGGGCAGTCACTCTCACCTCAGCACCTTTGTCCATGTTTGGACCCACGGCGGTCTGGAGCTGTGTGATCCTGGCGGAACCCAAACTGGACATCAGTGAGCAGGTTATTGGTAAGTGCCGCTTGATAGCACTGTTGACGACACCTTCCATCACTTTGTTGATGATTCCGAGTAGACTGATGGGGCAGTAATTGGCCGGATTGGATTTGTCCTGCTTTTTGTGGACAGGACATACCTGGGCAGTTTTCCACATTGTCGGATAGATGCCAGTGTTGTAGCTGTACTGGGACAGCTTAGCTAGAGGCGCGGCTAGTTCTGGAGCACAAGTCTTCGGCACGACAGCCGGGATGTTGTCAGGGCCCATAGCCTTTGCTGTATCCAGTACGCTCAGCTGTTTCTTGATATCACATGGAGTGAATCGAGTTGGCGGAGGACTGGCTTCTGTGATGTGGGAACCTCAGGAGGAGGCCGATATGGATCATCCACTCAGCCCTTCTGGCTGAAGACGGTTGCAAACGCTTCAGCCTTGTCTTTTGCACTCACGTGCTGGGCTCCACCATCTTTGAGGATGGGCATTTTCATGGAGCCTCCTCCTCCCGTTAGTTGTTTAATGGTCCACCACCATTCACGACTGGATGTAGCAGGACTGCAGAGCTTTGAACTGATCCGTTCATTGTGGGATCGCTTAGCCCTGTCTATAGCATGCTGCTTCTGTTTTTTCGCATGCAGGTGTGAAGGAATAAGCCATATAACTTATTTAGAAAAATACACCATCTTATGAAATAATTCTGGCCTTATCAAAACATGACAAACTGGGTTTGGAAATTTAGAAACTTAACGATGAAATAGCTGTGAAAGAATTCTGGCTATTGAGATAAGACAGTTGTTGACCCTGAATAAATAACCTTATTGAAACAGAAGGTGAAGGGCTCTGACAGGCTGACCTTTGGGAACAAAAACAATGGTTCACCGTGGATAAGATGTTCTAATTTACACTTCGTAAAGAGGCACATAAGATAAGGAACATCTGCCCTCGTAAAGATGACATCAAGTAAGGAACACCTGTCGTCGCACCACTTTTATATGGTAAACTTAGAACACCTAGAGAGGAGACATGATTTTGGCTGAGGTGGCTGTAAGAGTTGCAGAGGTCGGCAGAAAATGACTAGAGATAATTAGCTTGCATCAGCAGAAAACCTTAAAGGAAATACCACTGGAAAACGTATAAATATTGAACACTCAAATGGGATAACAGACTCGCTTTAATCAGGCAAAGCGATCCTCGGCTTCAGAGGCGGCTCTGTACTCTCCAACAGTTTGTACCTCGGGGATCAAAGGTATTTGATTTTGGTGGCTATCCTGTAGAACACTTAAAGAATATATAATAGTGTAGTGAAGTTCAAATTTAAAAGTAAGATTCTCTGATAATAAGATTGTAAGTTTTCTCTTTTGGGAACTGTTAATGTTGCGATTGACTCACCAACTGTAAATTGCATGTCGGTTCTTTAATACATCTATATATTTTTAGAATTGTCTCACATAAGACTTCTTAATCAAAAACTTGTGAACTCAATCTCTGTACACTCTTTGGTGAGGAGTTGCAGAATTCTGGAGGAGTTTTTTCTGGAACCTCATAATATCCAGAACGTTACAGTCTAGCTAAACTTATTAAAAGTGCTATCTGGAGGATGGTAGCATTCTCGGGTTGTTCCTTTCCTTTAGAGAGAGATAGTTCAGACCTTTAGACCCAATTAAGCATCTTTTGGATTCGGCTACCTCAAACTTTAGTTGAAAGTGAACGTCTGAGAAATACGCCTGATCCGGAGTAGCCCTAAAGGGGCCAGGACCAGTAATTATCCCTTCACATGTAGTCCTGTGTTGCAGCTTCCCCAGGTTGGCATCTCATTTTTAGGTACACCTGGTGCTGCTCCTGGCATGCTAATCTACACTCCTTATTGAACCAGGGTTGGTCCCCTGGCTTAATGGTCATGGTAAAGTGAGGTATATGCCGAGCCATGAGGATACAGATTGTGGTGGAATACAATTCTGCTGCTGCTGATGGCCCACAGTGCCTCAAGGATGCCCAGTTTTGAGCTGCTAAATCTGTTCTGAATCTATCCCATTTAGCACGGTGGCAGTGCCACACAACACGATGGAGGGTGTCCTCAGTGTGAAGACGTGACTTCATCTCTACAATAACTGTGCGGTGGTCACTGCTACTAATGCTGTCATGGACAGATGTATCTGCGACAGGTAGATTGTTGAGGCCGAGGTCAAGTAGGGTTTTTCCCTTGTGTTGGTTCTCTCACCACCTGTCGCAGTCCCAGACTGGCAACTATGCCCTTCAGGACTTGGCCAGCTTGGTCAGTGGTGGTGCTACCGAGCCACTCTTGGTGATGGACATTGAAGTCACCCACCCAGAGTACCTTCCGTGTCCTTTCTACTCTCAGTGCTTCTTCAAAGTGGTGTTCAACATGGAGGATTAATGATTCATCAGCTGAGGGAGGGTTGTAGGTGGTAATCAGCAGGAGGTTTCCTTGCCCACACTTGACCTGAAGTCATGAGACTCCATGGGGTCTGGAGTCAATGTTGAGAACTCCAGGGCCACTCCTTCCTGACTGTATACCACTGTGCCACCACCCCAAAAACATAGAAACATAGAAGATAGGAGCAGGAGTAGGCCATTCGGCCCTTTGAGCCTGCTCCGCCATTCAATGAGATCATGGCTGATCATCCAAATTCAGTACCCTGTCCCTGCCTTCTCCCCATATCCCTTGATCCCTTTAGCCTTAAGAAATGGCTCGATGGGCTGAAATGGCCTCTATCTGCACTGTGGGGTTTCTGTGATTCTGTGAAATATATCCAACTCCTTCTTGAATATATTTAATGAACTGGCCTCCACCGCCCTCTGTGGCAGAGAATTCCACAGGTTCACCACTCTCTGGGTGAAGAAATTCCTCCTCATTTCAGTCCTAAATGGCTTATCCTTAGACGATGACCCCTGGTTCTGGACTCCCTGGGCATCATAAACATCCTTCCTGCATCTAGTCTGTCCCGGCCTGACAGAATTTTATAGGTTTCGATGAGATCCCCCTCTCAATTTTCTAAACTCCGGTGAGTATGAGCCCAATCGACACAATCTCTCCTCATACGTCATTCCTGCCATCCCAAGTATCAGCCTGGTGAATCTTCGCTGCACTCCTTCCATGGCAAGAATGTCCTTCCTCAGATAAGGTGACCAAAACTGCACACAATACTCAAGGTGCGGTCTCACCAAGGCCCTGTACAACTGCCGCAAGACATCCTTGTTCCTGTACTCGAACCCTCTTGCTACGAAGGCCAACATACCATTTGCCTTCTTAACCGCCTGCTGCACCTGCATGCTTACCTTCAGCGACTGGTGCACAAGAACACCCAGGTCTCTTTGCACTTCCCCTTCTCCCAATCTATTGCCATTCAAATAATAATCTGCCTTCCTGTTTTTGCCACCAAAGTGGATAACCTCACATTTATCCACATTATAGTGCATTTGCCATGTTTCTGCCCAATCACCCAACCTGTCCAAATCATACTGGAGTTTCACAACATCCTCCTCACAGCTTACCCTCCCACCCAGCTTTGTGTCGTCTGCAAATTTGGAGATATTACATCCAATTCCCTCGTCCAGATCATTAATATATATTGTGAACAGCTGGGGTCCTAGGACCGATCCTTGCGGTACCCCACTAGTCATTGCCTGCCACTCGGAAAACGACCCATTTATTCCAACTCTTTGCTTTCTGTCCGCCAACCAGTTCTCTATCCAAGTCAATACCTTGCCCCCAATCCCATGTGTCTTAATTTTGCATGCTAATCTCTTATGCGGGACCTTATCGAAAGCCTTCTGAAAGTCCAAATACACCACATCCACTGGTTCTCCCTTATCTATTTTACCAGTTACATCCTCAAAAAATTCCAGTAGATTAGTCAAGCACGATTTACCTTTTGTAAATCCATGTTGACTTTGTCCGATCCTGTCGCTGCTTTCCAAGTGCTCTGCTATTACATCTTTTAAAATGGACTCTAGTTTTTTCCCCACGACTGATGTCAGGCTTACCGGTCTATAATTCCCCGCTTTTCTCGACCACCTTTTTTGAATAGTGGGGTAACATTAGCTACCCTCCAATCCATGGGTACCGTTCCAGAGTCTATCGAGTTCTGGAAGATGACCAGCAATGCATCTACTATTTCTAGGGCCACTTCCTTAAGTACCCTAGGATGTAGATTATCAGGCCCTGGGGATTTATTGGCCTTCAGTCCCATCAATTTTCCTAACACCATTTCCCTACAAATACTGATTTCTTTCAGTTCCACCCTTTCATCAGACCCTATGTTCCCCAGCATCTCTGGGAGGTTATTTATGTCCTGGTGATGGAGGAGTTTGGGACATTGGCTGAAAGGTATGATTCTGTGAGTATGACTATGTCAGGCTATTGCTTAACTAGTCTGTGGGACAGCTCTCCAAATTTTGGCACAAGTCCCCAGATGTTGGTGAGGAGCTCTTTGCAGGGTTGACTGGGCTGGGTGTGCCGTTGTCGTGTCCGTAGCCGATGCCGAGGTCGATGCTGGGTGGTCTGTCCAGTTTTATTCTTATTATTGTTTTTTGTTTGCTACAACTGAGTGGCTTGCTAGGCCATTTCAGAGGGCAGTTAAGAGTCAACGACATTGCTGTGAGTCAGGAGTCACATATAGGCCAGACCAGGTAAGGATGACAGATTTCCTTCCCTAAAGGACATTAGTGAACCAGATGGGTTTTTACAATCCGACACTTTCATGGTCACCATTACTGGTACTAGATTTGTTTAATTAACTGAATTTAAATTCCCCAGCTGCTGTGGTGGGATTTGAACTCATGTCTCTGGATCATTAGTCCAGGCCTCGGGATTACTGGCCTAGTTACATAACCACTTTGCTACCGTTAACAGCCGAGTAACGGGACGGAGATTTGCAGAAGCTTCTTCAAATATGTGTTTCAAGAAAGTTAGCATGTTTTGAGCTCAAAGCTGTAATTATTCCCATGGGGAGTTCCTAATCTATGCAATACCATTGTGGGAAGAGGCTGATTGGAGGCCATGTGGTTTGCAATAGGAAGGAGGGGGGAGGGGGAAAAATTAGACTGCCACTACGGGCCTTGTAGAGGTCTTAGGGCAGTCTAAAGAAGAAAGAACTTGCATTTATATAGTGCCTTTTATGACCTCAAGGGCACTCCAAAACACTTCACAGCCAATGAAGTACTTTTCAATTGTAGTTACCGTTGTAATGTAGGAAAACGCAGCAGACAATTTGCGCACAGCAGCATTCCATTTACAGCAATGTGTAAAAGAACTGGATAATCTGTTTTATTGATGCTGGCTGAGGAACTGGGGGGCGGGGGGTTCCAGGTTTCCAAGCCTCCGGATTGCCTGGGAGTCTTCCAGAATGGGCAATTGATCTGAGAGCTGCTGCTGGCGAACCTAGCTGCTGAGAGAGTATGAGCAGCTAGGGGCTAAATTAAAATGCAGAACCTCAAGGGTACCTGAACCATGAGCAAATTGGCATGGGGTAAATAAAATTAGAGAGATGAATGCGTGATTCAAAGACTGGTGTGGGAGAAATGGGTTTCAATTCCTGGGGCACTGGCACCAGTACTGGGGAAAGTGGGATCTGTATCGTTGGGACGGTCTTCACCTGAACCGTGCTGGGACCAGTGTTCTGGCGAGTCGTATAACTAGGGTGGTAGAGAGGGCTTTAAACTAAATATTGGGGGCATGGGATCAAATTTGGGAAGATGTGGTAATTCAAAGATTAGAGACAAGGCAATAGAGAAAGGTATTAATATGGGAAATGATAAACAGACTGTGACAGGAAGGGATAGAGAGTACAAATCTAAGAGTAAATCAACAGATAGGGCTAGAGATTACAAAAATAATAAAAGGACAAAACTAATGGCTCTGCATCTGAATGCACGTCGCATTCGAAACAAAACAGATGAACTGATAGCGCAAATAGAAATAAATAAATATGATCTGATAGCCATTACAGAAAAATGGCTTCAGGAAGACATAGATTGGGACCTGAATATTGAAGGGTGCATGACATTTAGGAAGGACAGGAAGGCAGGAAAAGGTGGAGGGGTGACTCTGTTAATTAATGATGGTATTAGCACAATAGAGAGGGATGACCTTAGTTCAGGAAACCAGGATGTAGAAGCGGTTTTGATGTGCCTCAATAAATCCGAGACTCAATGTTAGCGGAACAAAACAAGGCTTTTATTAACTTAGAAAGTAACACACAGTGGAGAGGTGTCTCCCATCCAGAAGCCTGCTGTACTGGATGTGAGACACGCTGGGCCTGCTTACATAGGGGCCAGGTATGGGCGGAGCCATACACACAATACAATACAAGGTGAGGAAACGGAACTGAGGTAAGGGAAATGAAACTGAAACTAAACCACAGTCACAGGCACAATCACACACAGAGAATACAGATGAGTGATGAATGGCATATTTCATCACAGGTTTCAAATCAAATCAAATCAAATCAAATCAACTTTTATTGTCATTGTTAGTGCACAAGTGCAGTACAACGAAATGTAGGCTTGCGGCTCCCGAGAGTGTACATTTAGATTAACATTTAAACATTCAACATACATTTGGCTTGTAATACATTAGCATAAACATAACCATAATAAAGTGCATTGGCAGATGTGCAGGCTTTAGAGTTTATTTGTGGAGTTCAGTAGGATGGCAGCCCTGGGAAAGAAGCTGTTCCTAAATCTGGTCGTACGGGTGCGAATGCATCTGTAGCGTCTCCCAGATGGCAGGAGGGCGAACAGACTGTGGCTGGGGTGGGTAGGGTCTTTGATGATGGACCGTGACCTCCGTAGACAGCGTTTCTGGTATATGTGCTCTATGGTCGGTAGCCGGGTGCCGGTAATGCGTTGGGCAGTTTTGACTACCCGCTGCAGGGCTTTCCGGTCATAGTAGCTACAGCTGCCATACCATACTGTGATACAGTTCGTCAGGATGCTCTCTATTGTGCAGCGGTAAAAGTTAGAGAGGATCAGGGGTGACAGGTTACATCCCTTCAGCCTCCTTAGGAAATATAGGCGCTGCTGGGCTTTCTTCACCAGAGAGGAGGTATTGAGGGACCAGGAGAGGTCTTCCGTGATGTGGACTCCGAGGAACTTAAAGCTGTCCACCCTTTCCACCACAGCCCCATTGATGTGGACGGGGGGGTGACTTCCGCCTTTAGACTTCCTGAAGTCCACAATGATTTCTTTGGTTTTCTTGATGTTAAGGGCCAGGTTGTTATCGGCGCACCACTTCACGAGATGCTGGACCTCCTCCCTGTAGGCTGACTCATCGTTGTTGGTGATCTGGCCTACTACCGTGGTATCATCCGCAAACTTGATGATGGTGTTGGAACCATGAACAGCCACACAGTCGTGGGTGAAGAGGGAGTAGAGGAGGGGGCTCAGCACACATCCTTGTGGGGCCCCCATGTTTAGGGTCGGGGGGGGGTAGGTGTGGTTACCTAATTTGACAGACTGGGGTCTGTTTGTTAGGAAGTCCAGGGTCCAGTTGCAGAGGGAAGTGTTCAGGCCAAGGGTTTGGAGTTTGGTGGCCAGCTTGTTGGGGATGATAGTGTTGAATGCTGAGCTGTAGTCTATGAACAGCATTCTGATGTAGGTCTCCTTACCATCTAAGTGATTCAGAGCCGAGTGTAGAGCAGTTGTGATTGCATCCTCCGTTGATCTGTTTGCACGATAGGCAAACTGGCGTTGGTCAAGAGAGGCGGGAACACTGGCTTTGATGTGAGCCAGGACCAGTCTCTCGAAACACTTCATTATG
Organism: Somniosus microcephalus; assembly: GCF_052327205.1. Classification (NCBI taxonomy): domain Eukaryota; kingdom Metazoa; phylum Chordata; class Chondrichthyes; order Squaliformes; family Somniosidae; genus Somniosus; species Somniosus microcephalus. Next base: position 310,186,768 of record NC_140990.1, on the reverse strand, counting down.
ATGGGTGTGAGTGCGACAGGTCGATAGTCATTCAGGCACGTCACAGCCGTTTGTTTTGGCACAGGAATAATGGTAGCGGTCTTGAAGCATGTAGGGACTACTGCCTGGGCCAATGGCAGATTGAAGATGGTGGTGAAGACATCAGCCAGCTGATCAGCACATTCCTTGAGTACCCGTCCAGGGATGCTATCCGGTCCAGCAGCCTTACGTGTGTTCACTCCGCGTAGAACACCCCTTACGTCGGAGGTCGACAGAGTGAGCACCTGGTCTTCCGGGGGTGGCAAGGCTTTGGTAGCCGGCTCCCTGTTGTCCCTGTCGAAGCGAGCGTAGAAGTTGTTAAGCTCCTTCGGAAGGGAGGCATCGCTAACCGGGGGGCTGGTGTTTTTGCCCTTGTAGTCAGTGATGGACTGGATGCCTTGCCACATGCGCCGGGGGTCCGAGTTGTTGCGGAAGTGATCCTCTATCCGCAGTGTCTGTTTCCTTTTGGCAGTCCTGATCCCCTTTTTTAGGTTGGTCCTAGCTGCACTGTAAGCCGCCGCGTCGCCTGATTTAAATGCTGCGTCGCGTGCTTTCAACAGTGAGCGGACCTCTCCGTTCATCCAGGGTTTCTGGTTGGGGTATGTCCTGATATTTTTATGGGTCATGACGACCTCGACGCAGCTGTTAATGTAGAATAGCACTGTGGATGCGTATTCCTCCATGAATGGTAGAGATGAGAAATAATAAAGGCAAGAAATCACTTGTGGGAGTGGTGTAAAGGCCCCCTAACAGTAACCACATGGTAGGATGGAGTATAAAGGAAGAAATAATGGGAGCTTGTCAGAAGGGTACGGCAATAATCATGGGGGATTTTAATCTGCATATAGACTGAAAAAATCAGATGGGCAAAGGTAGCATAGATGAGGAGTTCATGGAATGTTTTTGGGATAGTTTCTTACAACAGCACGTTCTGGAGCCAACTAGAGAGCAGGCTATACTAGACCTGGTATTGTGCAACAAGATAGGATTAATTAATGACATCATAGTGAAGGCGCCCCTAGGTAGCAGCGATCATAATATGATTGAATTTTACATTCACTTTGAGAGAGAGAATAGTGGGTCCAAGGCCAGTATGTTAAACTTAAATAAGGGCAATTATGAGGGCATGAAAGCAGAGCTAGCTAAAGTGAACTGACAAATTAGGTTAAGGGATCGTTCAATAGAGTTGCAGCGGCAGACATTTAAGGGGATATTACAAAATACACAGAATATATACATTCCAACAAGAAAGAAAAATTCCAAGGGGAGGACCCACCATCCGTGGTTAACTGAAAAAGTTAAAGATAGTATTAAACTTAAAGAAAAAGCATATAATTGTGCAAAGATGGGTGGCAGGTCAGAAGATTGGACAGAATATAAAAAACAGCAAAGAATGACTAAAAGATTAATAAGGAGAGAAAATTAGAGTACGAGAGAAAGCTAGCTAGAAATATAAAAACAGATAGTAAGAGTTTCTATAGATATTTAAAAAAGAAAAGCGTTAACAAAGTGAGCGTTGGTCCTATAAAAAGTGAGTCTGGGGAATTAATAATGGAAAATAAGGAGATGGCAGTTGAATTGAACAGGTATTTTGCATTGGTCTTCACTATAGACGATACAAGTAACATCCCAGAAATAGCTGTATATCAGGAAATGGAAGGGAGGGAGGAACTCAAGAAAATTATAATCACCAGGGAAGTGGTACTGAGCAAATTGTTGGAGCTGCGGGCTGACAAGTCCCCGAGTCCTGATGGACTTCATCCTAGGGTCTTAAAAGAAGTGGCTAGTGAGATAGTTGATGCGCTGGTTTTAATTTTCCAAAATTCCTTAGATTTGAGGAAGGTTCCATTAGATTGGAAAATAGCAAATGTAATTCCTTTATTCAAAAAGGGAGGGAGACAGAAAGCAGGAAACTACAGGCCAGTTTGCTTAACATCTGTCATAGGGAAGATGTTAGAAGCTATTATTAAAGCCATTGTAGCAGGACACTTAGAAAAGTTCAAAGTGAGGGAAATCACGTTTAACAAATTTATTGGAGATTTTGAGGAAGTAACATGTGCTGTGGATAAAGGGGAACCGGTGGATGTACTGTACTTAGATTTCCAGAAGGCATTTAATAAGGTGCCACATCAAAGGTTATTGTGAAAAATAAAAGCTCATGGTGTAGGGGGTAACATATTGGCATGGATAGAAGATTGGCTAGCTAACAGGAAACAGAGAGTAGGCATAAATGGGTCATTTTCTGATTGGCAAGTTGTAGCGAGTGGTGTGCCACAGGGATCAGTGCCGGAGCCTCAACTTTTTACAATTTATATAAATGACTTGGATGAAGGGACCGAAGGCACGGTTGCTAAATTTGCTGATGACACAAAGATAGGTAGGAAATTGTGAAGAGGACATCAGGAGGCTACAAAGGGATATAGATAAGTTAAGTGAGTGGGCAAAGATCTGGCAAATGGAGTATAATGTGGGAAAATGTGAAGTTGTCCATTTTGGCAGGAAGAATAATAAAGAAGCATATTATCTAAATGGTAAGAGATTGCAGAGCTCTGAGATGCAGAGGGATCTGGGTGACCTAGTGCATGAATCACAAAAGGATACTATGCAGGTACAGCAAGTAATTAGGAAAGCTAATAGAATGTTATTGTTTATTGCGAGGGGAATTGAATACAAAAGTAGGGAGGTTATTGTAGTGTATGTGCTTTAAGTCAGAACTACTTTTTACAGCTCCTGTATACTGTAGTACCGGCAGTGACCACACCGGTATATAAGCTGTGCGCATGCCTCTGTACCCAAGTCTAGAGATTACCCTCCTCCAGTAAAGACCTGTTATTTGTTTATGTACAGCATCCGTGTAATTATTTATCCACTGAACCGCGGATCTAACAGTGGCGACGAGTGTTGATGCGATTCTACCTGCAACATTAAAAAAAAATAGTCGAGTCCAGGAACACGGGCGTCGACCGCGAGCAACCGCCCAGCAGTCAGGCAGAGACCCAACTTCGCTGGGGAGGCTGTGGAGAGCCGGGCTTGGTTCCCCAGCCACAATGAGCAGTAAGAGACCGACGACAGGTCCAGAGCAGACCCTACCCGAGCAGCGGCGGCTGGAGCCGACCGACGGCAGAGAGAGAGAGACGGGCAGCGTCGACGGGGTAAGAAAGAGGGTGAAGAGAGCAGGGCGCAGCGGGGGTTGATCACCGAGCGGCATCGAGGAAAAATACTGCAAACCGGAGAGAGAGAGGGTAAGAAACAGCCGGGTTCTAGACTGAGCGGCGTCGACAAATATCAAGAGAAGAACGCGCAGAGCACAGCCAGGGATCACGGGCTGATCAGGGTCCGCGGGGCGAAGCAAGGGGAGATGCCATTGAGCCGCGGAGAAGCAGGGAGAGCGCGGGAGACACCATTGAGCCGCGGAGAAGCAGGGAGAGCGCGGGAGGCGCCATTGAGCCGCGGAGAAGAAGGAAGGGCGCGGGAGACGCCATTTTGCGAAGCCGCAGCGGAGAAGAAGGGTGAGCGCGGGAAGGAAGGAAAGCGCGGGAGACGCCATTTTGTGCCAGCGGAGAAGAAGGGGCAACGCGGGAGGCGCCATTGGTGATAGTTAATGCACAACCAAGGATGCCGAAGAGTGGCAGTATCTCTACGTTCGACAATGAAGTCGAAGATTGGGCGACATATGTGGAACGTATTGAGGTGTACTGCAGGGCGAATGAAGTGCCAGATGCTAATAAAGCACTGGTTCTGTTAAATTCCATGGGTGCAAAAACTTATGGGTTACTGCGAAATCTAATAACCCCAGAGAAGCCGGTAAACAAGAATTTTGAAAGCATAGTAGAAATCCTACAGGACCACTTAAACCCCACACCGCTGCTGATAGCAGAACGATTTAAGTTCCATAAAAGGAACCAACACAAAGACGAAAGCAATGCTGAGTACCTAACGGAACTGCGCAAGCTATCGAAATACTGCCAGTTTGGAGCGCGACTACCAGACACGTTAAGGGACAAGTTTGTGTGTGGGCTACAAAGTGAAGGAACCCAGAAACGGCTTCTATCAGAAAAGGACCTTACGCTGGACAAAGCTTTCAGTATGGCAGTATCACACGAAGCAGCCACAAGGGGCGCTGCAGAGATACAACGGAGACCGCAAGAATATGGCACCAACGAAATGACCTATGGAACAGGGAAGTGCTATCGCTGTGGCAGAACAACACATGACCAGAAAGATTGTTGGTTCAAGGACCAAGTGTGCAGACAGTGTGGGAAAGCAGGACACATAGCAAGAGTCTGCAGGTCTGGGAAGAAAACCAACAGTAAGAAATCTCCACAGGAGAAGTACAAAAAGGTACACCAGGTGATGGACAGTGGTTCAGACGAACAGAAAAGTGACACAGACACCGGAAGCAAGGAGCTGGGTTGTCTGAAACTACATAATGTAGCCAAAATGGAGGATCACCAGACTATCTGGGTTACACTCAAGATAGATGGAGTCCAAGTGGAAATGGAATTGGACACAGGGTCAGCTCTAACAGTCATAAATCAAAGAGACTACAAGCGGCTATATTCACACATACCCTTGAAAGCTACAGAGATTGTCTTGAAGACGGATACGGGGCAAAAAGTCTACCCCAAAGGAAAAATAAGGGTGAAAGTGACATATAAAGGTCAGGAAATACCTAAAATGGATATATATGTATTGCCAAATGGAGGACCACCACTGCTAGGACGTGAATGGATCTGGAAGATACATTTAGATTGGCATTCCATACAGGCACTGAAGGTGGAGGCCAAAAAGGATGACGACGTCACACCTGGACGACTGTCAAAAATGCTAACTGACGCACAAGAAGTGTTCCAGGAGGGACTAGGAACACTAAAAAGAATAACAGCAACAATTAAAATAGAGGATAATGCAAGCCCAAAGTTTCGGAAGGCCAGACCAGTGCCTTATGCGATCAGACCAGCGGTTGAAGCAGAGCTGGAAGGGTTGGAACGTTCAGGAGTACTGTCCAAAGTGGACTGGAGTGAGTGGGCTACACCCATCATTCCTGTAATGAAGAGGTCGTTGAGTAATTCGCCTGGGGAACCAAAGAAGGTCCGCATCTGTGGGGATTTTAAGGTGACAGTGAACCCAGTCCTTCACACGGTGCAATATCCGCTTCCACGAATTGAGGATATTTTCGCCTCGCTATCTGGTGGTAAACGCTTCACCAAAATTGATCTAGCCCAGGCGTACTTGCAAATGGAGGTAGAAGAAGCTTCGAAACATTACCTTACGATCAACACCCATAAAGGTCTCTATCAATACAACCGGCTGGTGTTTGGAGTAGCCTCGGCTCCGGCTATCTGGCAAAGGGCGATGGATCAGGTCCTGCAAGGGATTCCAGGGACCCAGTGTTATTTGGATGACATCTTGGTCACGGGCGAAAATGACGGTGATCACCTCGCTAACTTGGAGAAGGTGCTCGCCAGATGAAAGGAATATGGGCTACGAGCTAATCGCCACAAGTGCAAGTTTTTCCAGAAACAGATCTCGTATTGCGGCCACGTCATCGATGAAGAGGGGTTACATAAGTCCCCTGACAGGATAGAGGCAGTAGTCAAGGCTCCAGCACCGGAAAATGTGTCACAATTGAGGTCGTTCCTCGGGCTGGTAAACTATTACCACAAGTTCTTACCAAATTTGTCTACGGTATTACACCCGCTGAACACCCTACTGCAAACAGGGGTACCATGGAAGTGGGATGACGAACGTAGACGAGCTTTCCAGAAGTGTAAAGAATTGATCACATCAAAAGAGATGTTGGCCCATTTCAACCCAGCACTACCAATTCGTTTGGCATGTGATGCATCACCCTACGGCATTGGAGCGGTGCTGTCGCACAAATTCCCAGACGGGTTGGAGAGGCCAGTAGCCTTTGCGTCTTTGTCACTAACCTCAGCCGAGCGCAACTACGCCCAGATTGACAGGGAGGCCCTCAGCCTAGTATGGGGAGTAAAAAAATTCAACCACTATCTGCATGGACAGAAGTTCACCTTGCTGACTGACCACCAACCACTTGTCTCCATCTTTAATCCTAAGAATGGCGTGCCAGTAATGACTGCACAGCGGTTACAAAGGTGGTCCCTGTTTTTAGGGGCGAATCAATATGAAATAGAATATAAAGGCACGAGACAGCATGGGAACGCTGATGGGCTATCGCGCCTGCCACTGCCTACTGTGGAGGAAGCACCAGCAGTGGACCCTATTGAGATATTTTATTCGTCGATAATTGAACGATTGCCAGTAACAAACGCGGATATAGAGAAGGAGACCCGCAATGATCCGACGCTGTCACGGGTATATGAATTGACGGTGAGGGGATGGCCAGCACATGGCGACTCACTGTTGCCAGCATTCTCATCCAGAAGAGAACAGCTGTCAGTATGCCAGGGGACAGTGATGTGTGGAGCCAGAGTGGTGATTCCACCCAAGTTAAGGGAGAGAGTGCTAAATGAGCTACATGAAGGTCATCTGGGGGGAGTGAAAATGAAAAGCCTAGCTACGGCTTATGTGTGGTGGCTGGGAATCGATCAACAAATCGAAGACCTAACTAAGAGCTGCTTAGGATGCCAGAAGGTCCAAAATGCACCACCACATGCCCCTCTACACCCATGGGAGTGGCCCTCCTCTCCATGGCAACGGGTGCACATTGATTTCACTGGTCCATTCATGGACTGAATGTTCTTAATAGCAGTGGATGCTAATTCAAAGTGGCCTGAGGTGATAAAGATGTCTTCAACCACTACAGAGAAAACGATTGCAGTCCTACGGACCATATTTGCCAGAAACGGGTTGCCAGAGCAGATCTGCTCTGATAATGGACCACAGTTTGTGTCCGACGAGTTCCAAAAATTCATGAAATGGAATGGGGTAAGGCATTACACATCCGCCCCGTATCATCCAGCCACAAATGGATTGGCTGAGAGGTTCGTACAAACCTTTAAGAAGGCGATAAAGGCCATGTGCGACGAGGAAATTCCACTTCAGCATAAGATGGACAATTTCTTATTAGCCTACCGAAACGCGACACATGCAGTTACCAACCCAGACCCCGGCCATGATGTTCTTTAACCGAAGGTTGAGATCTCGTCTGGACTTGCTCAGACCAAATGTGCGAAGAAATGTTGAGGACAAACAATTCCAGCACATCAACGAGAAGCCGACAAGGAGCTTCAATGTAGGGCAACCAGTCTTGGCCTGGGACTATCGAACAGAGAAGTGGCAACCCGGAACGATATGTACAAGGCAGGGGCCATTAATGTACACAGTGGATGTCGGGGAGAACATTGTGAGATGCCACGTCGATCAGATCTTAGCATCACAGGAATGCGTCAACCCCATGTCTCGAGTACCTGGGGATGAACCCGACATACCGGTAGTATCTACTTCAGACCCAGTAGCAGTGGAACCCGATGAACTACCCGATGAAAGGGGGTCAGAATCACCTCTGCACCAAGAACAAGAGCCTCCGGAAAGGCGCTATCCCGAAAGGGTCAGGAAGCCGCCCCAAAGACTGAATCTATAAATGGACTTTTGTTATTGAATGTACATGTAAAAATGTAATTGTTATTTGAATATTAAGGGGGTATTATTAATTTAAAAAGGGAGGAATTGTAGTGTATGTGCTTTAAGTCAGAACTACTTTTTACAGCTCCTGTATACTGTAGTACCGGCAGTGACCACACCGGTATATAAGCTGTGCGCATGCCTCTGTACCCCAGTCTAGAGATTACCCTCCTCCAGTAAAGACCTGTTATTTGTTTATGTACAGCATCCGTGTAATTATTTATCCACTGAACCACGGATCTAACAGTTATGCTTCAGTTATACAGGGCATTGGTGAGACCACATCTGGAGTACTGTGTACGGTATTGGTCTCCTTATTTAAGGAAGGATGTAAATGCCTTGGAAGCAGTTCAGAGAAGGTTTACTAGACTAATACCTGGAATGGGCGTGTTGTCTTATGAGGAAAGGTTGGACAGGCTAAGCTTGTATCCACTGGAGTTTAGAAGATTAAGAGGTGACTTGATTGAAACATATAAGATCCTGAGGGGTCTGGACAGGGCGGATGTGGAGAGGATGTTTCCTCTTGTGGGAGAATCTAGAACTAGGGGTCACTTTTTAAAAATAAGGGGTCGCCCATTTAAGACAGAGATGAGGAGAAATTTTTTCTCACAGAGGGGCATGAGTCTTTGGAACTCTCTTCCTCAGAGGGCAGTGGAAGCAGAGTCTTTGAATATTTTTTAAGGCAGAAGTAGATAGATTCTTGGTAAGCAAGGGGGTGAAAAGTTATCGGGGTAGGCGGGAATGTGGAGTAATCGGATCAGCCATGAACTTATTGAATGGCGGAGCAGGCTCAAGGGGTCGAATGGCCTACTCCTGCTCCTATTTCTTATGCTCTTATTGTTGCTATTTAAAGTGGAGTTGGTTATAAATATTACTGCTGATAATTAAAAGATTCCTGAGGCATCAACGTGTGGTTGATTTGGAGCTGCTTATTTGCAGATAAACTGTAGTTAGACCTATTCTAAGTGCTAGCTGTTATTGAAGTTTTTGCTGCATCACCCTAGGGAGAAAAAAACAATGAATAATTGGATAAATTATTGCAACTAAATAGAACTTAATATACTCTGGATCCAAAGATTAGTGGTATTTATCTCTTCTTATACCTTCTAATATGGGCGAATCAGTCATAATAACAACGTATAGACACTGTGAGCTATTTCTAGTAAATTATAGATATGTTCTAAAAGAACCCATTTACAATATTACTACAAATGCAAAACAGTGATAGCATTCATGAATGTCTTTATAACGTGGCCTTCTATAGCAGCAGGGGGAATTGTTATACCATCTTTGTCTAAATTTCAAGAGTAACGTTCCTATTATTTACTTAATACTTAATTGGAGGAAGGACAATTTCAGTGGGTTGAGAACGGATCTGGCCCAGGTAAATTGGAATCAAAGATTGGCAGGCAAAACTGCAGTAGAACAATGGGTTGCCTTTAAAGAGGAGATGGTTCGGGTACATTTGAGATACAATCCCACAAGGTCAAAAGGTAGGGCAACCAAAGTCAGGGCACCCTGGATGAAGAAAGGGATAGAGAGTAAGATGAAGCTGAAAAAGAGGACGTATGACAGATGTCAGGTTGAGAATACAAGTGAGAATCAGGCTGAATATAGAAAGTTCAGAGGGGAAGTGAAAAAGAAAATAAGAGGGGCAAAGAGAGAGTATGAGAATAAATTGGCAGCTAACATAAAAGAGAATTCAAAAGTCTTCTATAGGCATATAAATAGTAAATGGGTCGTAAGAGGAGGGGTGGTGCCGATTAGGGACCAAAATAGAGACCTACGCATGGAGGCAAAGGGCATGGCTGAAATACTAAATGAATAGTTTGCATCTGTCTTCACCAAGGAAGAAGATGCTGCCAAAGTCATAGTAAAAGAGGGGGTAGTGGAGATACTGGATGGGATAAAAATTGACAAAGAGGAGGTACTAGAAAGGCTGGCTGTACTTAAAGTAGATAAGTCACCAGGGCCGGATGGGATGCATCCTAGGGTGCTGAGGGAAGTTAAGGAGGAAATCGCGGAGGTACTGGCCATAATCTTCCAATACTACTTTGATACAGGAGTGGTGCCAGAGGACTGGAGAATTGCAAATGTTACACGCTTGTTCAAAAAAGGGTGTAAGGGTAAACTCAATAAGCACAGACCAGTCAGTTTAACTTTCTAAGCTTTAGAAACGATAATCAGGGTCAAAGTTAACAGTCACTTGGACAAGTGTGGATTAATTAAGGAAAGCTAGCATGGATTTGTTAAAGGCAAATTGCGTTTAACTAATTTGATCGAGTTTTTTGATGAGGTAACAGAGAGGGTTGATGAGGGCAATGCAGTTGATGTAGTGTACATAGATTTCCAAAGATTTGATAAAGTGCCACATAATAGGCTTGCCAGCAAAGCTGAAACCCATGGAATAAAAGGGACAGTGGCAGCATGGATATGAAATTGGCTTAGTGTCATGAAAACAGATGATATTTAACTCAGAAAAGTGCGAAGTGATACATTTTGGTCGGAAGACCGAGCAGAGGCAATATAAACTAAAGGGTACAATCCTAAAGGGGGTGCATGATCAGAGAGACCTAAGGGTGTATGTGCACAAATCGTTGAAGGTGGCAGGGCAAGTTGAGAAAGCAGTTAAAATAAAGTACAAAAACAAGGAAGTTATGATGAACCTTTATAAAACACTGGTTCGGCCTTAACTGGAGTATTGTGTCGAAGGCCTTAGAGAGGGTGCAGAAAAGATTTACGAGAATGGTTCCAGGGATGAGGAACTTTAGTTACGTGGTTAGACTAGAGAAGCTGGGGTTGTTCTCCTTGGAGTAAAGATGGTTGAGAGGAGATCTGATAGAGGTGTTCAAAAATCATGAGAGGTCTAGACAGAGTAGATAGAGAGAAACTGTTCCCATTGGCGGAAGGGCCGAGAACCAGAGGACACAGATTTAAGGCAATTGGCAAAAAACCATACTCGATACCCTAACATTTGTCTGAGGCTGAACCACACTGTTCAGAACCTTGGTGTTATATTTGACCCTGAAATGAGTTTCTGACCACATATCTGCAACATAACAAAGACCGCCTACTTCCACCTCCATAACATCACCCGTCTCTGCCCTTGCCTCAGCTCATCCGCTGCTGAAACCCTCACCCATGCCTTTGTTACATCTAAACTTAACTATTCCAACGCACCCCTGGCCAGCCTCCCACATTCCACCCTACATAAACTTGAGGTCATCCAAAACTCAGCTGCCCATGTCCAAACTCACACCAAGTCCCGTTCACCCATCACCCCTGTGCCCGCTGACCTACACTGGCTCCCAGTTAAGCAGTGCCTCGATTTCAAAATTTTCATCCTTGTTTTCAAATCCCTCCATGGCCTCGCCCCTTCCTATCTCTGTAATCTCCTTCAGCCCCACAACCCCCTGTGATATCTGCACGCCTCTAATTCTGCCCTCTGGAGCATCCCTGATTATAATCGCTCAACCTTTGGTGGCTGTACCATCTGTTGCCTAAGCCCTAAACTCTGGAATTCCTTGCCTAAACCTCTCCATCTCGCTACCTATCTTTCCTCCTTTAAGACACTCCTTAAAACCTACCTCTTTGACCAAGCTTTTGGTCACCTGCCCTAATTTATCCTTATGTGGATCGGTGTCAACTTTTTGTCTTAAAATACTCCTGTGCAGCGCCTTGGGATGTTTTACTACGTTAAAGGTGCTATATAAATACAAGTTGTTGTTGTTGTTGATATGAGGAAAAGCTTTTTTATGCAGCGAGTGGCTAGGATCTGGAATGCACTGCCTGAAAGGGTGGTGGAGGCAGACTCAATCGTGGCTTTCAAAAGGGAATTGGATAAGTACCTGAAGGAAAAAATATGCAGACCTACGGGGAAAGGGCAGGGGAGTGGGAATAGCTGAAGTGCTCTTGCAGAGAACCGGCATGGGCTCGACAGGCTGAATGGTCTCTTTCTGTGCTGTAACCATTCTATGATTCTATAATTCTATGATTTCTCCATTTTTCTGGTCCCCAAGTTCACACACAAACTGCAATTCAGAAAAGATGATCAGCCAACCAACACCTTGACCTTCACCAACTCTACTCTTGCAGATAAGCAGAAGTGTCTCAATGATTATAGCACTCTGAGTCAGTAGGTCGTGGGTTCCAAGTCCCACTCTAGAGAATTGAGCACATAATCTAGTCTGAGACTTCAGTGCAGTACTGAGGGAGTGCTGCACTGTTGGAGGTGACGTTTTTCAGATGAGATGTTAAATCAAAGCTCGTCTGCTCTCTCAGGTGAACGTAAAAGATCCCATGTCACTATTTGAAGAAGAGCAGGGGAATTCTTGCCAGTGTCCTGGCCAATATTTATCCCTCAAACAACATCACTGAAACAGATGTTCTGATCTTTGGCCCAGAAATTCGGGTCTCCACGGGTGAGTACGTACGGGGTACTCACCCGTAGGCCCAATGGAAGTGCCGGTTTCCTGCATGCACTGCACATGCGCGGGAAACTGGCACTTCCGTTCCCCTGAAAAAAGGGGTTCAGAGTTCGAACACGTGCGTGGGAGAGGCTGCGCGTGCGCATTGAACTTAGGTTTTTTTTGCAGGTTTTTCCGGGAAGGCAAGTCTGCAGAATTTACACATATAAAAAGCAGTTGTAAGGCCTGCTTTTTACAAGGTAAGTGGTGAATTAATTAAAATTAAAACATTTTTTCTACAGTTTTATTATTTTTAAATACTTTAAAGCAAGGTACGTTTATTTTTAGCCCCATTAGAAAATATTTTTTTTTTTCCAAAAATTTAAATTATTGTTTAAAATAGTTATTTCATGTAATTTATAGTTTATTTAAAAAATGTAATGTTTTTTAAAATTTATTTGAAGATTTAGTGATGTTTTGGAGCCCGTAGTATTTATAAGTTTTGACAGCTCTTCCTGTCAAACGTATGAATGGGCATTCCCTGCTCCGATTGGCTCTCCATGGCCCACGTGATCCCAGGGGACGCATCGAATTAACTGCGCCCCTGGGAAACGCAAGCACTGCGCGCCGGCAGCTGGAGCAGGCCCAGGATCGGAATTCCACGGGGGCCCACAGCTCAACGGCCGGCGCGCAAGGTAAGTGCAGGTCGGGGGCTTGCACCCGCGGGAAGCCCCCGACCCAAATTTCTGGGCCATTATCTCATTGCTGTTTGCGGGTCCTTGCTGTGTGCAAATTGGCTGCTGCATTTCCCTACGTTACCACAGTGACTACATGTCAAATGTATTTAATTGACTGTAAAACACCTTGGGACATTCTGCGGTCATGAAAGGTGCTATATGAATGCAAGTTCTTTCTTTTCTAATCTCTTGCTGACTTGCCTCCATCCCTGTTGGAATGTGGCTAGCCTACAATCACTGCTTTCCTAAATCAATGTGGGTGATGATGTGGGGAATTTGGGACTATCTCACGACCCAGCACAAAGAGGTACAGGGAACATCACTAGAAGGAGTACAAGGTACCAGTGAGGAGCATCAAAAAAACAATCCTAAGGATAAAAAACTAAAATGTGGCCAAATAGAAAGAATGACACTCGTCTAAAGAGGGTTCCTGGTATTCTCAGGTTCTTTGTGCAAATATGAAAAATAACTGCAACAATTCCATTATTAACAAGATGCAGCGACAATGACAGTAAAATATAATTCCTTTGCATGACCATTTTTGCATTTCTGCACACAGATATTAAACTTGGGGACAGCATTTTTGTTCAATTCGATAGCAGGACGTCATTGTTAAATTGACTTTTGTTCAGGATTGTTTGGTAAAATGGCACGAATGATTCAACTTCCTCATTTCTGATGGGTGTAGCTGTAGGAAGCTACCGCCAGTCCTTGGATAAGGAGATGTGTGTTGATTGATAAAGGAGCGATCCATTGGTAACGGTGACCTAAAGCCATTTGCTTTCCAAGTGCCGGTGCCACCCATATTGCAATCAAGGTCAGATAGCAAGATAGAGGGTGGTCATCTCACATCCCCAATAGAGCAACTCATGTAGAGCAATTCATTAAATATATTCAAGAAGGAGTTGGATATATTTCTTAAGGCTAAAGGGATCAAGGGATATGGGGAGAAGGCAGGAATGGGGTACTGAATTTGGATGATCAGCCATGATCTCATTGAATGGCGGAGCAGGCTCGAGGGGCCGAATGGCCTACTTCTGCTCCTATCTTCTATGTTGCTATGTTTCTATGCTTCTTGTGAATTTTGGCTAGAGCCCTGTCCTCATGGGGCCAGGACTCCAACCATTCACTTTGTCCACAATAAGGTACACAAAATAAACTGACCACTCATCATTTACTTGTGTGGGCTGTCCAAACATCACACAGCAGTGGCAGCTGAAAAAACTCGTTGCTGAAATGTGTGAAGTCGCTGCTTCCATATTTAAGTTTCTTCTTTACTGTTTGGGAAAATTGTGCTTGTAGAGTGCATCAGTGTCAAGTCTCCAGCTGGTGAGTTCAAAGTACCGACATTAATCACTTCCAGGTCAGTACAGGAGATATGGCTATTGTTTCTGTCAAATTAAACTGAGTAGAATGACTGAGGGGAATCCATTTAATGATTTTTTTTTTACTGTTACAGGGAATCCATCTTTCTCTGAGCTGGAGATTCTCCGACATATTTTTTTTCCTTTTCTCTGGGGGGTGGCATTTTGCTCTTAGTTGAGAACTGTTAGTGCTGAGGAATGGAAACAAAAATGAAAATAAAGCCATGGGCCTAAATTCCGTTGATGGGCCATTATGCCAGCAGACGTCAGTTGGGGTGGGGAACTCAGCCCGCTGCAAGACTGTGTGCTGACTTAATGGCCCAGAAATTCGGGTCCCAACACGTGAGTACGCACGGGGTACTCACGCGTAGGCCCAATGAAAGTGCCAGTTTCCTGCATGCACTGCGCATGCGTGGAAAACCGGCACGCCGTTCCCCTGAAAGAAGGGGTTAAGTGGTGGAATGCTTGCGCGGGAGAGGCAGCGCGTGCGCATTGAACTTACGGTTTTTTCCAGGTTGCTCCGGGAAGGTAAGTCTCCAGAAGTTAGACATGTAAAAAGCAGTTGCAAGGCCTGCTTTTAACAAGGTAAGTGGTGAATTAATTAAAATTAAACATTTTTTCCACCAGTTTATTATTTTTAAATACTTTAAAGGTAAGTTTATTTTTAGCCCCGTTAGAAGATGTAATCATTTTTTTCAAAAATTTAAATTATTGTTTAAAATAGTTATTTCATGTAATTTATAGTTTATTTTAAAAATGTGATTTTTAAAAAATAATTTATTTGAGGTTTTAGTGATGTTTTGGGGCTTATAGTATTTATAGGTTTGACAGCTCTTCCTGTCAAGCTTATGAATGACGCATTCCCTACTACCATTGGCTCTCCATGGCCCACGTGATCCCAGGGGACGCATCGAACTAACTGCGCCCCTGGGATACGCAAGCACTGCGCGCCGGCAGTTGGAAGAGGCCCAGGATCGCAATTCCATGGGGGCCCACAGCTCAACGGCCGGCGTGCAAGGTAAGTGCAGGTCGGAGGCTTGCACCCGCGGGAAGCCTCCGGCCTGAATTTCTGGGCCAATATTCTGTGGTCAGGGCTATTTGAATAACTGGGGTGTCTGCCTGGAGGAGGTGCCTGGCTTTGACAGGTCTCAAAAGCTTGCTATACCTGGCAAGGCCTCTGTGCTGCCAGTAAAAGCTTAAAATAAAAATAAAATGTTCATAAAAAGCATCGTAACGCAAGCAATATCAAAAGATGCTTTCATAAAGGAAACTAGATGAGTACATGAGAGAAAAAGGAATAGAAAAAGAAAGAAAGACTTGCATTTCTATCACACCTTTCATGACCTCAGGACGTCCCAAAACGCTTCACAGCCAATGTAATACTTTTTTTGAAGTGTAGTTTCTGTTGTAATGTAGAAAGATATGCTGAAAGGCTGAGATGAGGTCGATCAAGTGGGAGGAGACCAATGTTCCCTGTAATTTTTTTGGCGCCAGGTGGCCCCTCATACATTGATTGTATGCATTGACAAGCTGCCAAGCCAGATGCTCGGGCTCCCTGGAGTGCTGTGTGGCCGTGCAGCTTAAAGGGAACATTGGAGGAAACTCGTGTGTGGTATAAACAGACTAGTTGGGCTGAATGGCCTGTTTCTGTGCTGTATATTCTATGTAATTCAATCAGTCACCTTACAATTGATCGCATTGGCTTTTTTGCTCCCTTCACCGTCCATAGCAAAATTGGATGCCAGGGAAGAACGGATTCCCTTTGTGCCCAGTGTTGCTACGGTGCAAATAACAGAAAATACATTGGATGACATATTTAATTACAGTTCAGTCACCCTAAAATGGTTGGAAGTTTGTAAATGCCACATTACCTTTAGCAGGAAATCTCATGAATGCAAAAATGGAGCTGCACCTGGCAGAACAGGTCCCTGAACCATTTTCTGCCCCAGTCTGTTCTAGTTACGCTGATACTGTAGTGCAAATCAAACTAGAAATGCTAGTAATGTATAGCGTTTTCCAGATCCATTGCAGTTTTGGTCCCTGCTGATAACACTGAAGCCTGATAGTGCAGAGGTCGGTGGATAGCCTCCTAGTTCTCTGCATAGCCACTCATGTGCTGAACACTTTCTCACTCAATGATTACAAATTCATCCTGACATCATTTCTGCTGCACTCTCCAACCACTTCACCGCCAACCTTTGCTGCTCTCATCCCAGCCCCCTTAAGAAACCTCCTATCCATCTTCCTAAAAATCCTCGATAGTCCATCGCCACCACATTGTAGCGTCTTGTCGACTGCGATGGGGTAGGATTGTTCGGTTTCTGTTTGGAGGGAAATAGCTTGCAGGGAAATCTGGTGCATTTTATTCCTCATCTTAATTTTTCAATTAAAATTGCATTATGAAAATAAATTCAAATACCAAAAACTGACTGGAAAGAATAATAGGTGTTTTAATTCATAATTTTGAGATGCAGTACAGAATAATAATTAAATTACATTTATGTATTATTTTTATGAACAAGCACCAAGAGTAACATCAATTGGTGATGATGTTCAGAAAGAAAATTGAAATAGTCAAATATTAGTTTTCAGACCATGACAGGTAAGCAATTCTAATTACAATAAATTTGTTATGGGAAAAAAAAACAGTTGGTAATTTATAAATATACATGCTTTGGTGGTCAAATTACTGAACTGAGATCAGTTCATAAAATATGAAACATTCCCCTTAAAGATGTAAAAGCAAAACTGTACAATTATTGAGGAAACATAATATAAAATAAATTAAAACAAATATTTAAATTAACATATATACATCATGTGTAACAATATGGAGGATATATTTTATATGTCCAGCATGGACATCCTGCTCTGTAAAACCTGGCGGAGATGAAGAGGAGGCCCTCTAAGGTATGTTAAATACTTTGCTTAGCGGGTCCTGAAGAAGCAGGAGTGCCCCGCAAGGGAAGTTTGGGCCTCTGCTGCCACCGGCTCCCTGCGACCCCCCCTCTCCTCCTTCCCAACTGCTAACAGCCCTGATAGGAACATAGCAACAGCAATGGGCCATTCAGCTCCTCAAGCCTGTTCCATCATTCAATTAGATCATGGCTGATCTGTATCTTAACTCCATTTACCTGGCTTAGTTCCGTATCTCTTAATCCTCTTGCCAAACAAGAATTTATGAATCTCAGTTTTGACATTTTCAATTGACTCCCCCAGCCTCAGCTACTTTTTTAAGGGAGCGAATTCTAGCTTTCCACTAACCTTTGTGTGATGAAGTGCTTCCTGACATCACCCCTGAATAGCCTAGCTCTAATTTTAAGGTTATGCCCCCTTGTTCCCACCACAGGAAATGGTTTCTCTCTATCTACCCTATCAATGTCTTTAATCACCTTAAACACCTCAATTAGATCACCCCTTAATCACCAGGTAGCTCAGGGTTAGCAGACGGCCTCCATGCCCCACCACTTTACCTGCCCCAAGCCAACCAGCTGCTTCTTTACGCTCATTTCAGGTGGACAGCCGGCTGGCGGGATGCAAATGAGGCCCAGGAATTAGGGTGGCCCAGGAACTCAAACTGATAACCCGCCCCTGTCTCCCGCTTGCCTGAAACCTGCTCCCAGTTAAACCGGCCCCCTCTCGCGCCCCCCCCCCCCCATATCTCAAGACAGTAATTTGTTTGTCTTTTCTGTTTGTCGTATTCATCCCATGTTCCCCCCCACCACACCACCACCCCCCCCCCCCCCCCGGTTTTTCCTGTTCAAGGATTCTCACCTACACTCATTTTATTAATCTGGGAAAGCCAGGTTTTCCGTGGCTGCACTGACAATGGATCATATTTTCAGGAAATATCATATGTCACGTAATTTTATGCATGGCACAAGTTTCCCCAAATTCCTTAATTGTTGCATATTTGTCTATCTAATTTTCCTGATTATCAGTAAATTATCTTAAGCTCATAATTATATGAGCACAGTATGAACCATTCAATCCGTGTAGCTTAAGTACCAGGAAATAGCAATTACTGGCACAACAAGAGTATTGAAGAGTGACTTTGAGATAATGAATGGAAGGGAAGGGGATTACCAGTTAACATCTTCAATTCATCTAGGGTGATATTCAGTAAAGACCTGTAATTAAGTAAATTTTGGCTCCATTGGCTTTTCACGCTCTTTTGTATGACAACATTGCTACTATATTAAACTGGGTAGTGCCAACTGTGAAAACAACAGGCAAATATTGGTAGCTGCTAGTCATTTGGATTGCTTGAGAAGAGATATGCATTGTGCAGACAAGTGCAAGTCATGAGACATTTAAATAGCTGTAGAAATATAGAAACTTTTTGTATTATAGGTGGCTGGCAGTGAGTTACAAGCCATAATTCAATAGAATGAATCTGGTGATATTGTCCTAAAATGAAACACGGGTAGTTTTCAAGAGGAGAATCATGAGATTGAGTTATTGCTTGGAGCTCGTCGGTAGACATTTGTTGTTCTTCATGTTATATATAGTCTTTGGTTCTCTCTTTTTACATTTCATTATTCAGTGTGATGGAGTGGGAGTATATAAAAACAAAGTGTGACAGGACCAAAAATATCCTACATAATGCATACATTTCATTTCAGTAGCAGATTACACTGTATAATATCAATTACTTTAATACATTTTGATCACATTTGAAAATATTTCTCAAAAAGGGAGATTATTTTCAAAGAAGGTCTGCTGTAAAGTCAGGATGTGTAATACAGAGTGCAGTGTAAAATAATCTTGAGTGTCACACCATGAGGCAATGGACTAACAGTAAGTCATTCCCGCTGATTCCTGGATGTGAGGAATCACCGCGATGTGCCTGGATATTCAAACTGAAGCACTGCCCAGGGAAGTGACAACTGACTAATTCTTTTCATGAATCTCATTATTGGAGATTATCCTCTTATTCAGGCCAAAGCGTTTTAAAGAAAACAAATACGTATTTATATAGCACTTTTTAAGGACATTGAAACATGATGGGCTAAAAATTCAGTTTGGGGTGCCAAGCTCGCCTGGGCGCTGGAATTACCGCTGCGCGCAGAGCCACTTGCGCCATCGGGATATTCAGTTTCTGCGCCCCAAATGGAAGCCAGCCGCTAAACGAGGCTTCCCGTGCCCCGCTTGGGGCGCTGAAACTGAATATCGGCGCGCAAAGTGCCGCAGCGCCACCCGCTGCGGCACGGCACGCTGCGGTACTGCAGGCCTTCCTCCCACTGTTAAGGGGGAGGTGGCTGCAACAGCGCGATCCCCGCTCGCGAGTGCCGGCAAATGAGCCCGGCACCAAGGAGAAGTGCAGGGCTCTCGGGAAACAGCCGGCAATGCCGCGGGGGGGGGGGGGTGTAGGAGGCCGGGGACGGAGGTGCGGGCAGGCGGCCGCCGAAAAAGCGGCCGGCCGCACCTCCACCTTAACTCGCGCCACTACCGCCACAGGTTGGCCCCTGTGTACCGGTCGCTATTTGCGGCCGGCGCGAAAGAGGCGGGCGCGACCTAATATGGCATTCGGGGCGGTAGTGGGGCGCTGCGCACACCGATGACGTCATAGGTGGTGGCGCAGCGCAACAGGCTAACGCCGCCATTAGCGCCCCGCTAAATATTGTTGTGGTTGTGGCCAGTGGTGCTAAAGCCTCTGAGTGGCCTCTTTGGGCGCAAACTGGTGGCGCAAGCAACTGAATTTCTAGGCCGATGTGTTTTCCACAATAAAAAATTTTTTTTTTAATTCATTGATGGGATGTGGGCGTCGCTGGCTAGGCCTGCATTTAGTGCCCATCCCTAATTGCCCTTGAGAAGATGGTGGTGAGCCGCCTTCTTGAACCGCTGCAGTCCATATGGTGTAGGTACACCCACAATGCTGTTAGGAAGGGAGTTCCAGGATTTTGGCCCAGTGACAGTGAAGGAATGGCGATACAGGTCCAAGTCAGGATGGTGTGTGGCTTGGAGGGGAACTTGTAGGTGGTGATGTTCCCATGCGTCTGCTGCCCTTGTCCTTCTAAGTGGTAGAGGTCGCGGGTTTGGAAGGTGCTGTTGAAGGAGCTTTGGCGAGTTGCTGCAGTGCATCTTGTAGATGGTACACACTGCAGCCACAGTGCACCAGTGAAAGTTGAAGGTGGTGGATGGAGTGCCAATCAAGCGGGCTGCTTTATCTTGAATGGTGTCGAGCTTCTTGAGTGTTGTTGGAGCTGCACTCATCCAGGCAAGTGGAGAGTATTCCATCACACTCCTGACTTGTGCCTTGTAGATGGTGGAAAGGCTTTGGGGAGTCAGGAGGTGAGACACTCGCCGCAGAATTCCCAGCCTCTGGCCTGCTCTTGTAGCCACAGTATTTATATGGCTGGCCCAGTTCAGTTTCATATCAATGGTAACCCCCAGGATGTTCATAGTGGGGGATTCAGCGATGGTAATGCCATTGAATGTCAAGGGGAGATGATTAGAGTCTCGCTTGTTGGAGATTAATTACTTTTGGTATGTAGTGACCATTATGTAGACAAGTGGAGCAGGAATTCTGTACCAGCAAAGTCCCACAAACAGCAAGGAGAGGAAGGATTAAATGATTTGTTTCTGGTGCTATTAGGTGAGAAAGGAATGTTGTTTAGGAGACCTGGAGAACTCACCACTCTTCTTTGAGCTGGTCATTACTCTTTGTGGGATATTCCTGTGTGTGCAAGGGGCTGTTTTTCCAAACTTGGGCGTCTAAATTTAAGTGCTTTGGAGTAGATTAAAAGATAAACGTCTTCCAAATTTTAAAAACAAATTAATTAATTAATTGAGATGGGAGACCAGGCAATGTGTTGTTGTTGTTGCATGTGGGAGCTGGTGGACACCATTGAGGTCCACGGCGAGCACATCTGCAGCAAATGTTGGCTGCTTGAGGAACTTCGGCTCAGAGTTGATGAGCTGGAGTCCGAGCTTCGGACACTGCGACACATTAGGGAGGGGGAGCGTTACCTGGACATTAAGTTCCAGGAGGCAGTCACACCCACTAGAGTAATTACTTCCAATTTGGCCCATGGTCAGGGACAGGAGGGTGTGACTACAAGCAAGGCAGGTATTGGGATCCAGGAGGTAGTGATGGGAGAGCCTCAGCCCTTGGCCTCGTCTAACAGGTACGAGATTCTTGCTCCCTGTGTGGACAAGGGCAGGGACTGCAGGGAGGATGAGCAATCTGACTACAGCACCATGGTACAGGGAGCCATTCAAGTGGGGGGAGTAAAAAGAAATGTTGTAGTGATAGGGGACAGTATAGTTAATGGGATAGATACTGTTTTCTGCAGCCGAGAGCGTGAGTCCCGAAGGCTGTGTTGCCTGCCCGGTGCCAGGGTTAAGGACATCTCCTCTGGGCTGGAGAGGAACTTGGAGTGGGAGGGGGAAGATCCAGTTGTCATGGTCCACATAGGTACCAATGACGTAGGTAGGACAAAGAATGAGGTTCTGCTGAGGGAGTATGAGAAGCTAGGGGCTATATTAAAAAGCAGAACCACAAAAGTAATAATCTCTGGATTACTACCTGAGCCACAAACAAAATTGCATAGGGTAAATAAGATCAGAGAAGTGAACGAGTGGCTCAAAGACTGGTGTGGGAGAAATGGGTTTAGATTTGTGGGGAGCTGGCACCAGTACTGGGATAAGAGGGAGCTGTTCCGTTTGGACGGGCTTCACTTGAACCATGCTGGGCCTAGAGTCCTGGCGACTCGAATAACTAGGGCTGTAGAGAGGGCTTTAAACTAAATAGTGGGGGGGAGGGTCCAGGTGAGCGGGAATTTAAAAGGTCAGTTAGAAATGAGAAAACAATAGAGCAGGATAGAGATGGGGGAAATAATAACCAGAGTGTGACAGGAAGGGACAGAATGTTTAAAAATAAGAGTGCAACAGAAAATAGGGCCAAAACAAGGAGAAATGGTAAAAAGACAAAGGTAAAGCTATACCTGAATGCACGTAGCATTCGTAACAAGATAGATGAGTTCATGGCACAAATAGATACAAATGGGTATGATCTGATCACCATTACAGAGACATGGTTGCAAGGTGACCAGGGCTGGGAACTGAATATTCATGGGGATTTGACAATTCGGAGGGATAGACAGAAAGGAAAGGGAGGTGGGGTGGCTTTGTTGGTAAAGGATGGGATCAGTGCAGTGGTGAGAAGTGATATTGGCTCAGAAGATCAAGATGTAGAATTGGTTTGGGTGGATATAAAAAATAATAAGGGAAAAAATCTCTGGTGGGCGTAGTCTACAGGCTCCCGAAAAGTAGTAATACTGTTGGACAGAGTATAAATCAACAAATAATGGAGGCCTGTAAAAAAAGTATGGTAGTAATCATGGGTGATTTTAATCTCCATATTGATTGGACAAATCAAATTGGCCATGGTAGCCTTGAGGAGGAGTTCATAGAGTGTATCCAGGATGGTTTCCTAGAACAGTATGTAATGGAACCAACCAGGGAGCAGGCTAGCTTGGATCTGGTACTGTGTAATGAGACAGAATTAATAAATGATCTCATAGTAAAGGATCCCCTAGGAAAGAGTGATCATAACATGGTTGAATTTCAACTTCAGTTGGAGGGTGAGAAAGTTGTATCCCAAACCAGTATTCTGATCTTAAACAAAGGCAATTACAATGGCATGAGGGCAGAACTTGCTAAAGTAGACTGGAAAAATAAATTAAAGGGTAAGACAGTTGAAATGCAGTGGCAGACATTTAAGGATATATTTCATAACTCTCAACTAAAATATATTCCAGTGAGAAAGTAAGAGAAGGGAGCACTATCCGTGGCTAACTAAGGAAGTAAAGGATAGCATCAAATTAGAAACGAAGGCATATAATGTTGCCAAGATTGGTGGGAGGCCAGAGGATAGGGAAATTTTGATCAAACCAACAAAGGATGACTAAACAAATAATAATAAATAGCAGATGAATTATGAGAGTAAACAGGCAAGAAATATTAAAACAGAAAGTAAGAGCTTCTACAGGTTTATAAAAAAGAAGAGAGCAGCTAAAGTAAATGTTGGTCCCTTAGAGGATGAGACTGGGGAATTAATAATGGGGAACGGGGAAATGGCAGAGACTCTGAACAAATATTTTGTATCTGTCTTCACTTTAGAAGACACTAACAACATCCCAATAATGGATAATCAAGGGGCCACAGGGAGGGGGGAACTAAAGACAATCACTATCACTAAGGAAATAGTACTCGGTAAAATAATGGGACTAAAAGACGACAAGTCCCCTGGACCAGATGGCCTGTATCCCAGGGTCTTAAAAGAAGTGGCTGCAGAGATAGTGGATGCATTGGTTGCAATATACCAAAATTCCCTGGACTCTGAAGAGGTCCCAACGGATTGGAAAACCGCAAATGTAACACCCCTATTTAAAAAAGGAGTGAGACAGAAAGCAGGAAACTATAGACCAGTTAGCCTAACAGCTGTTGTTCGAAAAATGCTGGAGTCCTTCATTAAGGAAGCAGTAGCAGGGCATTTGGAAAATCATAATGCAGTCAAGCAGAATCAGCATGGTTTTATGAAAGGGAAATCATGTTTAACAAATTTGTTAGAGTTCTTTGAGGATGTAATAAGCAGGGTGGATAAGGGTGAGCCAGTGGATGTGGTGTATTTGGATTTCCAGAAGGCATTTGATAAGATGCCACATAAAATGTTACTGCATAAGATAAAAGCTCATGGAGTTGGGGTAATATATTAGCATGGATAGAGAATTGGCTAACTAACAGAAAGCAGAGAGTCAGGATAAATGGGTCATTTTCCGGTTGGCAAACGGTAACTAGTGGGGTGCCACAGGGATCGGTGCTGGGGCCGCAACTATTTACAATCTACATTAATGACTTGGATGAAGGGACTGAGTGTAATGTAGCCAAGTTTATGGATGTGGATGTGGGAAAGCATGTTGTGCAGAGGACTCAAAGAATCTGCAAAGGGATATAGACAGGCTAAGTGAGTGGGCAAACATTTGGCAGATGGAGTATAATGTGGGATAGTGCGCGGTTATCCACTTTGGCAGGAAAAATAAAAAAGCAAATTATTATTTAAATGGAGAGAGATTATAAAATGGTACAGTTCAGAGTGACCTGGGGGTCCTTGTGCATGAAACACAAAAAGTTAGCATGCAGGTACAGCAAGTAATCAAAAAGGCAAATGGAATGTTGGCCTTTATTTCAAGGGGGTTGGAGTATAAAAGCAGGGAAGTCCTGCTACAACAGTATAGGGTATTGGTGAGACCACACCTTGAGTACAGCGTACAGTATTGGTCTCCTTATTTAAGGAAGGTTATACTTGCATTGGAGGCAGTTCAGAGATGATTCACTCGGTTGATTCTTGAGATGAGGGGGTTGACTTATGAAGAAAGGTTGAGCAGGTTGGGCCTATACTCACTGGAATTTAGAAGACTGAGAGGTGATCTTATTGAAACATATAAGATACTGAGCGGTCTTGACAAGGTAGATGCAGAGAGGATGTTTCCCCTCGTGGGGAAATCTAGAACTCAGGGGCATAGTTTCAGAATAAAGGGTCGCCCTTTTAGAACTGAGATGAGGAGGAATCTCTTACTCAGCGGGTCATAAATCTGTGGAATTCTCTGCCCCAGAGAGCTGTGGAGGCTAGGTCATTAAATACATTTAAGGTGGAGATAGACAGATTTTTGCAAGATAAGGGAGTGAAGGGTTATGAGGAGCGGGCGGGGAAGTGGCTTTGAGCCCAAGATCAGTCATGATCTTATTGAATGGCGGAGCAGGCTCGAAAGGCCAAGTGGCCTATTCCTGCTCCTATTTCTTATGTTCTTATGGCCACATATCAAATGTCACTGCACTCCAAACAGGAATTCATTGTGTCCAGCACCTTGAAACATTTCTAAGAGTTGCGATAAGGTGCTATAGAAATGCAAGTTTTTCTTTATAATAGGAGATTAGCATATGTTCTTCATGGAGAGGAGTTTGAATTTTGTGTAATAAATCATTTGTCACTTATTGTCTCCATTGTCAGGTAAATTTTGAGTCAGAAACTGTTTCCACTGGCCATAGGATGGTCACCAGAGCACACAGATTTATGATAATTGACAAAAGAACCAGAGGGGAGACAAGTTGTTGTGATGTGGAATGTATTGCCTGAAAGGTTGGTGGAAAGCAGATTCAATAGTAACTTTCCAAAGGGAATTGGATAAATACTTGAAAAGGAAAAAATGCAGGACTGCGTGGAACGAAGAGGGAATAGGACTAATTGGATAGCTCTTTCAAAGAGCTGGCATAGACATAGTGGGCCAAATGGCCTCCTTCTGTACTCTAAGATTCTATGGGGGGAATTTTGCCGGCGCTCAGGGGGCGGGCTTGGAGGCGGGACATCGGGCAAAATTGCAAGGATTGACAGTGGGTCGGAAACACGCTGTCAAGCCGCCTCCAATCAATCTTCCCAGGTGTTGGGTCCCCGATGTGCGCATGAACCCAACACCTAGTGGTGGGAAGAAGATTATAGGCACTTAACTGCTTGTTAATAGGTTGTTAACAGGCAGTTAAGAGGCTTTTTGTAATTTTGACAGGTCTATTGCGGGCTTCCTGACGATCGGGCACCACACCAGGTAAATGTGGTGTGCTGTGGGTCTACTGTAATGTTTGTGCATTGATGACAGCTGCAGAATTGGGGTGAAGGATCCAATGGTACACTGGTGAGTTTCAGAGGGAAGAAAATGTTGGGAAAATCATTTTTAATAAATTAAGACTTTTCTGTGGGTGACAAGTTTTAAATTGTTTGTGTAGTCCCACCTCATTGGGAGAACCTCTCTCACCAGTGACAGATCGCTTCTGTAACCTCACCTGCAGCTGCCATCTGTTCTAGCCTAAGGAGGGAGTCACTGGAGAGCCTGGGTGAAAGGGCTCACCTTTGTACAGGGATTGTCAGTGTTTGCAGCACCTCAATTCTGTCAAACACTGAAAAATCAGCTGTCAAAAAAATTGTGCGTGGCCCCTTTAAGGAAACCAGCAGATGACGTGTCATCAACTGACGTCATCTGACACCGGCTTTCTCTTAATTGGCCAGCAAGCCCGCAAGGCGGGCTTAATAAGGCCAATTGACGCAAAATCGCATCTGTGCGTCGGACGTCGTTGGGGACGGGATCGGAACCTGGAAGGCAGCTGTCCCGCCCCCAAGCCGCATCAAGAGGAAAAATCGTGGCCTAAGACTCTATCAATCTATGATAAATGCAACTCCTTTAACAGCTCCACTATGGTCACTCCACTTAATTTAAAGTTGCTTAATTCAAATCATCTGACAATTTGAATGTTTTTGAGCAATGAGCTTCTACATTCCTGTGTTATTTACATTGCTTAATTTGATTTACTGGATAATTAAAAATTTTTGCTGTTTAAAATGGCTTTGCATTATCAGGAGTAGACTGTAATGTAACAAAGTAGCATGATTGCCAAAGTTAGAAGATGATCCTTAATGTACCAGGGTGATTTTATTTCCATTTCCTGCATTATCACTGTGGCCTCTCTAAGTGATTCACAATTTAACATCAGTCAAAGGAAAATTTGAATTCACTGATAGTCAAATTTCATGGTCTTTGCACAAACACATGTAAAAAATGTACAGTCCTTATGCTGCCCAGCGAAAACTATCAACATGCTGTTCTTGGATCGACTAGCAGAAGTCCAAACAATGTATAGAGTCAGGCTCTCCAAGCTTCTCAATAGCCACTTAGCTGTTTACAGTGGAGCTTGTGAGTCACATATAAGCAATTTATTTGATTTAAAATGTGGAGCTTGGTTGTGGATGTAGAATTCAGAAAGGATGCCAGATACACTTTGTTTTCTTTGCTTGGAAGCACATAGATTAGAGAGGATGTCAGGAACAGTTCATTTGGTAGGGAGCATTTAGGTTGGAAGGGATACCAAGAACAGTTTGTTTGGTTGGGAGAATGTAGATCAGAGAGGATGCCAGACACAGCTGGCTTGGTTTAGGCAGGGGGGAAGTGGTAGGACTTGTTACCTAGGATGGATGCTAGATGCAGCCATTTGATTGGGAGTGTGCACTTTGGAGACTCTTCCTTAACTGTTCGATGGCTTGCTATTCTACCCTACAAATTGGGAGTAGTGAAAGGTGAAACCTGGAAGCCAGAGGCCAATCAGTTCCTAAAATCTGCTTAAATGTGTATAAACGCCATTAGAAGCTGTGTGAAAGGAACTTTGTTGATTTATTTTTATACCTATTTGCCAAACCATCAGATCAGATTTTTTCTGTAATATCACTGCAGATGAACACCAGGAATGCTTAGTGGTCTTGTGAGCCAGGCACTTGTAGTTTGGACATTCCTGCTTTAGAGGAATCAGTAAGAATGTCCTTCTGCAGTCAAACTCAGGAAATTCAGCACAATGTTCCTTTTTAGGTCTAATTTCAATTCTGCCCCATGTTTCATCCATATATACTGTATCTCTCAGTGAAACTCAGCCTCCCTTTAATTTATGTCCTAGCATTTAAAACAGTGAATACCAGTGACTTTTTAAAAAAATTATTAAAAACTGTTTTGTTCCCCATCTGTTTTGCACTGTAATAGTATTCCACATCACTAAAATATGTTCATCGCAATGAACACAGAGAACTTTTCAATAAGGCTAACATGTGTCACTGAGATCAAGAGCAGATCTGATTTGTAACAGTTGTGAATGGAGACAGCTAGTCTCACAGGAAAGAAAGTCCAGCTTAAGCACAAGTGGGTCTCCCTCATTGGTGAGTTTTAGATACATATATATATTTAAAGCCTATAGACTGTAGGAGATAGGGTTAGCTAAAGCTGGTTTTACATTGACACAGTGCCTTTGAAAGCAAATACATGGCACACCTTCCCATAAATGGGAACGGTAGCATCATGGTAATGTTACTAGACTAGTAATCCAGAGGCCGGGACTAATAATCCAGAGCCGTGAGGTCAAATCCCACCACAGCAGCTGGGGAATTTAAATTCATTTAATTAAATTAATCTAGAATAAAAAGCTAGTATCAGTAATGGTGACCATGAAACTATCTGAGTGTTGTAAAAACCCATCTGGTTCACTAATGTCCTTTAGGGAAGGAAGTCTGCTGTCCTTACCCGGTTGGGCCTATATGTGACTCCAGACCCACAGCAATGTGGTTGACTCTTAACTGCCCTCTGAAATGGCCTAGCAAGCCACTCAGTTGTACCAAGCCACTATGACAAAGTCAGCACTGTGTACCTTCACCACAAGGACTGCAGTGATTCAAGAAGGTGGCTCACCACCACCTTCTCAAAGACAATTAGGGATAGGCAATAAATGCAGGCCATGCCAGTGATGCCTGTAATGTATGTACCTTTAAGGGGGAGAACTACTTTTTACAGCTCCTGTATCCTGTAGTACCGGCAGTGACCACACCTGTATATAAACCCTGAGTAGTGATCTGTACAGTCAGTTGCAGTTTGAACCCTCATTCAGTAAACACCTGTTGATCGTTCCCTGCAGTCTGTTGTCTGATTATTGAAGGACACAACATTAAGATACACGGATATAACAATGCCCACATCCCGTGAACAAATAAAAAAAATAATGAGACTATTTAATATAAATGGTTCAACTTCCATGAATCGGATGCCCACATTTTCATGGGTAATCTGAGCTGTGATTGGATCATCAGTTTGAACTAAAAGCATAGAGTTGGATCCCTTCCCTTTTAATTTTGGGGGAATCACCGGTCTCCAGCTTGATTTGGAGTGGCGGCAGGAAGAAAACTAAATAGATGAGAGTGGCAGCTGTAGGTTGCTGGTCTCCATTTAAACACTGCTCCCCAGAACCACTTTTATAATCTACAAGTGCCTTAAGGGAGTAAGAAGTTCTAGAGTTTTGGGGTGCTGAGAAAGAAGGAGTAAGCAAATGAGATGCTGTTATATGTATTGAGTTCAATACTGTGACGACACAAGGAGGAGAAAAAGAGCCGTAAATTTCCCGTTTTATAGGAACAAGAGGGGAAATAGTTCACAGCAACAATAATCATTGCAGTATCAATAAAACACAGGACAAGAACGTTTATGACCAAGAGACAGACGTCAGAGGCTAGAAGCTGGAGATGAAAGAAGGATCACATATTGGACAAGCTTTTCTTTTATCTTACCCAGGAAGGTGGGCAGCACGGTGGCATAGTGGTTAGCACTGTTGCCTCACAGCGCCAGGGACCCGGGTTCAAATCCGGCCTCTGGTGACTGTCTGTGTGGAGTTTGCACATTCTCCCCGTGTTTGCGTGGGTTTCCTCCGGGTGCTCCGGTTTCCTCCCACAGTCCAAAGATGTGTAGGTTAGGTTGATTGGCCATGATAAAAAATTGACCCTTAAGTGTTAGGGGGGATTAAATACGTGGGGTTACGGGGATAGGGCTTGGGTGGGATGGCTGTCAGTGTAGGGACCGGGTGCTAGGGTTTGGATGATCAGCTATGATCTCGTTGAATGGCGGAGCAGGCTCGAAGGGCCGAATGGCCTACTCCTGCTCCTATCTTCTATGTTTTTAAGTGTTAATTTATAATAAGATTTTTTTTGATCTTTCTGATCGTCTGTGCAATGGGAAGGATGACCAGAGGGCAGACTCCATGATGGGGAAGAGAATAGCAAAGCTGCTAGGGATGTAGGAGTTGATGGTAATTTAGTATCATGTGATGGGTGTTGTAGTGTTATGAGATTTTAATGGTGGTTATCGGCTGCTTTTGTGCATAGACTTTAAAACTGTTTGGTTGGTAACATGAACTGGCAGCAGAGGGAGCTCATGTCATCACTTTCTGCTCCTTAAGAAGATTGAGAGTGTGAGTCCTATTTTGCTTGAACCAATAAGTAGCATTTGCCACAAAACATGAAAGTGTGAGTCAGTGCACTTGTGAAAGTTAATACTGCCTGGGGCAAAATTCACTTTTGCCTGTTGCAAGCACGCCCAATTTTTGTCAATGGGACTGTGCACAGGCCTCGGTTAAAATAAAACTCACTTCACTTGTCAAAGTACAGGAAATAATCTGATATAAACATAAAAGAACATCGGCGTGCATTACTGTCTAGAATCTCTCACCAGTGGGAAAATCACTGCGGATTAGCGGAGGCTTCACGTTATTGGATCCTTGCCATTTGTCTGTTGTAGACTGTCCCAGTGGAATAGAGATCCAGCAGAGGCTTGTCTCCAACACTAAAAAGCCCTTAAACAGAAAGAAGAGACAAAGAATATGAGCGAGTGTCTCACCAGAGCTGTTTCTCAGTTTGTCTTCCATGAGCTAGAAAGTAATAAGTAGTTTGCCAATCATTAATATGTCAGATGCTGTTTGTTGTTAAATTGAATAATAAGCTTTGGGTTTATAACAGAATAAAAAGAATCATATCCTTCATGCGAAGGGATTCTTATTGGCGTGTGTGTATTGGTGTATATGCATATGTATATGTATATACATGTATGTGTGTTGCTGAACTGGCCTTATGCGGTACTCCCCTTACACCAAATTGCACATAGGAGAAAGTAAGCATTATTATCATAGCTAGCAAATATCTTGGTCAATCCCAGCTATACAATTATGTTTCCAACAGTGCATTGTTTTGCTTATAGAATAGAATAGTACAGAAGAGATGGAGGCCATTCGGCCCATCGAGTCGGCGCGGCTCTTTCGAAGAGCAATCCAATTAGTTTACATAAGAACATAAGAAATAAGAGCAGGAGTAGGCCATACGGCCCCTCGAGCCTACTCCGCCATTCAATAAGATCATGGCTGAACATCAACCTCAACTCCAGCTTCCCACCCGATCTCCATATCCCTTGATCCCCCTAGAGTCCAAAAATCTATCTATCTCAGCCTTGAATATACTCAAAGACTCAGCATTCACAGCCCTCTGGGTCCGAGAATTCCAAAGATTCACAACCCTCTGAGTGAAGAAATTCCTCCTCATCTCAGCCTTAAATGGCCGACCCCTTATCCTGAGACTATGCCCCCTAGTTCTAGACTCTCCAGCCAGGTGAAAACAACCTCTCAGCATCTACCCTGTCAATGCCCTTCAGAATCTGGTATGTTTGAAAGAGATCACCTCTCATTCTTCTAAACTCCAGAGAGTATCGGCCCAATCTACACAATCTCTCATCATAGGACAGCCCTCTCATCCCAGGAATCAGTCTAGTTTACTTTCATATCATTATCAACAAAAGTAACGTGAGTTTCACATACAGTGAGAAAGTAGAGTAAAAGGGCAAATCCATTTGGCCCATTGAGTTCACTCTTTCCGAGACCACAGAGTGACTCTGTAGCCCTGGGATTCCAGTGGGGAGTTGTGCAGGGAGTGTGGTTAAGGCATCAGGAGAACAATATTGTAGCCCCATCCCATATCCATGTTTCCCTGCAACTGTGACTTCCCCGCTGGGACCGTGGGAATGTGGAATCACTTCTCACGTACAGTTGTGCCATCGACTCTTCCCAACTGATTTATTCTTCTGGGGGAGGTAAAGGCAATTCTATCAAGAAGAGGAATTTTCATGACTAGAAAAATGGATTACACAGCCTCTAGTATGGATTCCCTCACTCCATGTTCATATAAAGAAACCAGCCAGCTCTGTTCAATGAAATGTGATGCACGCCATTTACTCACTGTTACTCAGTCTAACACTTTCTGAATACATTATAGTGGGGAGTGGCCCTCACAGAGAATTTATCTTGGGAGATTGCGTACAGCTCGAGATTTTCCATCCATGAATCTGCATTGCGGAATCACTTCTTATGTTATGCAGATAGAATGATGTTTTGCAGTATCCAATTTAGATGATGCTAGAGGATCGCATAAACACTATTTTCTAAAAGGAACATTGTCATCCAGCTGGTGACTTAATGTGGTAACAAGTTAGAACAACTTGAATTATTACCAATGGCAACACTACTGTCAAACATGGCAAAGAGCTGAGAATTGAAGAAACTCCAATAAAAGTCTTTATGAAAAGTTTAAATGATTTTCCAGCCACTGACTATGTGTATGATCTTCATATGGAAGCTATTATAAAGATACAATGTTAAAACTCTTTTAAAATAACATTATTGAAAATTGGACTGAGCCACAAGAGGGTTTTTCAATCGGAGTAGGCTTTTTGATGTGCAACATCAGTAGCATCGGTGGGATTTGAGTGCATGAAGACCAGGAAATTGTGTGCAGATCGCTCATGCCCAGTACCTGCTGGAAACTCCCGTTAATATTTTCTGTTTGCCTGTGTTATTTATTCTTGCTCATTCCAAGGGGAACCTAACTTCACTTATATGGTGCGTGCTAATGAGAGTGTTTAGTAGGCCTGCCAAATACCCCGATGTTTGGGCAGATGTACCACCCATTATTACCTTCCTCCCATTGAGACCAGGTGTTAAGTTGCACGAGCTGAAAAACCTCTGCCACTGGGGGCTCTGCTGCAGATATCCCTGGAGTTGCTGAGCGCTTCATGGTAGACTGCAGTGCTGACAAGCCTTTGAGAATGCATGCACAGATGCAGGTAGTGTACCCCTCCATATCAGCCATCATACCTTGCAATATTAACGACATGTCTTCTAATGGCTGCATTAGATAAATGTACCTGTCCTGGTGTTTGTGCCATGAGGTGTGAGTGCCACAGGGTTTTGTGAGGTGTGGGCTTTTTCTTTGTCACTGGGACCAGGCAGTGCTTCTTGTTCAACCTATAGAAAAAGAAGAAAGACATGTGTAATAATGCTGGCTGCATGACACCTCTTCAAATATTGCTTAACGAGAATATATATATTGCATCACGTGATACTGTTCTTGAGTGCAGGGCTGGGAGGCAATAAGGTGAGAAGAGGGAATATGAGAAGGATAATATGAGTCTTGAGTTTGGGGAGACTTCTGTCTTCACCCTCCCCTATTTCCCCATGTCAAGATTTCCAGTATCTTTTGAAGGAGTTCAAGTGCTTTATTTGGTGAAGCACTTCTACTGCCTGTGTTTGCTACCTTCTTTTGTGCACTGCCTTGCCTTGCAAGCAGAGAAGCAATACTGAGATATAGGAAGTATCAGGAGCACAAACAGTGACACCCAAGTGCCTATCCTACAGTCCATTGTGGGTGTGAGTACATTAGTGTGGTTACTTGAGACATGTTACCACATTACTGTCCCACTTCACTATGTTTTGCACAGCTACATTGTGACATCTAAGATCTTACAGCTAAACTTTGTCTGAAGCACTTTTTGGGTAAAGCCCTCTAAGAACGTCAATGTTGAATGTTTAAATGTCTTAATCTAAATGTACACTCTCGGGAGCCGCAAGCCTACATTTCGTTGTACTGCACTTGTGCACTAACAATGACAATAAAGTTGATTATTATTATTATTATGATTATTATTATGTGGCAGAAGTTACAGGTATACGTTGCTGCTGCGAAAGGGTGCCAGATTGCAGAGTGGGCATGAATAGTAAGCATTCAAAGGTAGTCTTAATGAGAGGGGAAAAAATTGTGGTTATGTATATTTTGCCATCCTATCTGGTAAAAGGCCATGCTGGGTAATCTTACCTTGGCACATTTATAGAGATTTCTAAATATTTGTAGCTATTTCCTGCATGGTGGAAATACACTAATGTGGTTCACCTCCTCGAATGCATTCTATATAATTCACCAATGTGGATAAGAACTTAGGAACAGGAAGAGCCCATTCAGCCGCTTGAGCCTGTTCCACCATTCAGTGAGATCCATATCCCCTAACACCCTCAGTTAGCAAAAATCTATTGATCTCAGATTTAAAATTATTAATTGAACTAGCATCTACTGCTTTATGTGGGAGGGAGTTCCACACTTCTACCCCACTTTGCGTGCAGAAGTGTCTCCTAACTTCTCGCTGCAGTTTCCCTGTAGTGCTAAACGGGGCAATCGTCTTCTGCTGCACGTCTCCCAGCAGCACTTCATGTTAAATTGGAGGGGGAATCCTGGATATCTCCTTTCCATTGTGGTAATGATTGGTTAACATGGTCGAACTGCTATCCATCGAAACCACCCTCCTCTCTAAACTGCTGCTGCAGGTCTTTGCAGCAGCACTGAGTATCCTGACCTCCCCCCACCAACAAACACCCAACTCCCAACGACAACTGTGCCACATGCCAGGATCTCATTACGTAAACATAATTGGGCCTGACTCTGGAAGATTCAGCGTGGTTTAGGTGTGTCCAATTCTGGTGGGTGCAAAATTCGCTACACATGGTTCCCCATTCAATCTGCCAACGTATACACTAGCAGATGCTTCTGGCCTGCAGTGCATATGTTCTTGATAATAGTCCCCCTTTAATTCCATAATATCTTAACAATGATCATCTGAACCATCGAGTTTCAACCTCAGTGGCTTTTAAAAAAAAAATCAAACCATTACAAAGGATTATGTTACAAAGGCATGGACTCTATTCATTATTTCTTGCAGTTTCTTGAGACACGGTTCTGAATATTAATTGCGTAATTTACATATTTAACACCCTATGGGGATTTATTTGCTTTTTGAATATATAATGTTCCATTTTTTTAAACTTTTTTTGCTCTCGTTACATCAGTGGGTGAAATAGATTGTGCAAACTGCTGATGTGTGGGGACTAAAGTAACCTCAATAATGGCAAAAGTATTAACCCAGTGTACTTTCTTTAAACTATGCAAGTTATTTGTCTTTGTAAGGCTAATTCTGAACACACTGGCATCTTTTCTGCAGGGTCTACACAACTGCAGATCTTAGATGTCACAATGTAATTGTGCAAAACATAGCGAAGTGGGACAGCAATGTGGCAACATGTCTCAAGTAACTACGTGATTATCTGCTGCATGAAGCAGAACAGGTATGAGCTACAATCTATTGAATAATTGTTGTGATGTTGACCTTAGTTCCTTAGTCATGCTAATTTATTGCAATTATCTTTTATAAAGTGTTTCACCTGGGCTGCACTAAGCAGTTCTACTGATGTACCAGATATACATTGTGTCCTTTTAGTCAACTTGATATTATGATATTTGCCCTGTCTTACCATACACTCTCACCCCATCAATGACAACAAGGAAACCTACAATAGGATATAGAAATGATATTGCGCATATATGGAAAAAGAACAAAAAGACTTGAATTTTGTCTCTTAGGAAATCCCAAAGTAATTTTCAGTCAATGAAGTACTTCTAAAGTGCAGTCAGTGTTGTTATGGCAAACACAGCAGCCAGTTTGCCCACAGCAATGTCCCAGAAACAGTGGGGGGAATTTTCCCAGCCCTGGAGAGGTTGGAATGGAGGTGGGACTGCTGGAAAAATGGCAGAATCTGGGAGCGGGTACCCATCACGCTCCCAACCCGCCTCCGTGCCATCTTCCCAGGAGGCGGGCCCCCGACTTGCGCAGGGACCCGTCTCCACGGGGCGAGAAGGGGATCAGTGCCAATTAACTGCCTGTTAACAGGTAGTTAACAGGCAGTTTTTTGGCTTTTCCCTATTTTGAGCCCTAAAGTGTGGACTTCCCGACGGTTCCAAACCTCGCCAGGGTCAGCGAGGCGAGCAGTGGGTCTGCAGTGGTCTGAAGGGCCGAAATGTCTGCTGTGGAGGTGAGTGATGGATGCAAGTGTGGAGAGGTAAGTGTGTGAGGCGAGTGTAAAATATTCTAAGAAGTTTAC
The DNA here is from genome assembly GCF_052327205.1 of Somniosus microcephalus. Classification (NCBI taxonomy): domain Eukaryota; kingdom Metazoa; phylum Chordata; class Chondrichthyes; order Squaliformes; family Somniosidae; genus Somniosus; species Somniosus microcephalus. The sequence goes on along the minus strand of NC_140990.1, from coordinate 310,150,984 downwards.
TTACCTTTGCTTCTTCCTCCAGGCTTCAACCCTCTAGGCTGCGGAGCTGCCTCATCTCAACGGCAGAGAATGCAGAATGGCCGATGAAATGGGAATTCGCTGATGTTATCTGTCACTGGCTTTCCATTAATTGGCCAGCTAAGTCCGCAGGGCGGGCTTAACAAAGCCAATCAATGGAAAATAGCGTTGGTTGGCCAGACGTCGCTGGAGGCAGCACTAAAACCAGACAAGCAGCATTCCCGCCTCCAACACGCCTCCATTCATAAAATCCAACCGAGTAAATGAGATAAATGACCAGAAAGAAAGAAAGACTTGCATTTCTACAGCGCCTTTCACGACCTCCGGATGTCTCAAAGCACTTTACAACCAATGAAGTACTTTTTTAGAGTGTAGTCACTGTTGTAATGTGGGAAACACGGCATCCAATTTGCGCACAGCATGCTCCCACAAACAGCAATGTGATAATGACCAGATGATCTGTTTTTGTTATGTTGATTGAGGGATAAATATTGGCCAGGACACCGAGGATAGTGCCATGGGGTCTTTTGTGTCCACCTGAGAGAGCAGACGAGGCCTCATTTAACATCTCATCTGAAAGACAGCACCTCCGCCAGTGCAGCATTCTCTCAGTACTGCGCTGGAGCACCAGCGATATTACCGCATAGCAATTTATGCATAAACGCCACAGCAACTTCAGGTGTGGGCAGATGCGTGATTAAACGTGGAAATCAAAAAGTCGCTGTCGGAGAGGCGCCACTCCTCCATTTGCTTCACGAGGACAACATCTCGCTGTCTGGCTCCCCGTTCAAATGCATTGATTGGCGTGAAAATCCTATACTTGCACGGTAGATATGAAGTAAACTCACCACAGAAAGTTAAGTCAAGTCATTTCAAGCCTAAGTACCCTTTTAACAATGTGATAAATATTAATTACTGACAGTCAACCCCTCTGGCACTGAAAATTAACTATTACAAGCATGGAATCTGATTCCTTCAGGATTTAATTGTTGGAGATTTTTTTTGAAATTAATATTAATTTTTTAAAACTTTTTCTTTCAGTCTCTTTTTGCTCTTTCTCTTAATTCTATCTTTCTTTCCCTCTTTATTTCTCTTTCTGTGCCTGACATTGAATTCACCATTCTAAATTACACTTCCTTCTCTGCGCTGTCAATTTCAGAATCCTGCAATGCGATTGGTTGAGGAGATACACCATTGCTTGCCTTGTTCACTCAGGTTCCAGCTGCCCTGTCGAGGGTGCCGCGCCATTTCCAGCTCGCATTTCCAGCAACTTGCAGGGCAACATATTGTCGACATTAAACGGGCAAGGGCCAGTCTAACGAACAGCGGGTGCCATTCATTGGTCTGCCACAGCAATGTCTGTGCCACTATTGATATTAGATTCCAAAGTACTGTTCAGACATCATCTGTAAAACAAAGTATGAAGTAAGTCAAGTGCTGAGCTGCAATTCATTGGTTTTCTTCATATATTTTTACATTAAATCTTATGTAATTGATAATGATTCCTACAGAACTAACACTAGCTTCCCTGTCCTGATTATCTCAGCGCTGCTCACATAGTTCCTTAACTGCCTTCCTCTACACCAACACAATTATATAGTGTAGCACCTACAGGGATTTTATCATGCTGATGTCCCAGCTTCCTCATCTTGTGTGTTTCACATAATTTGAAGTCAATCAACCGGCAAGTTTCTGATTGAGCTTGAATTTCAACTCAGATCCCAAGATCTTGCTTTCTCTAGTATACTTCATATTAATTAATCTAACTGACATAAATGTCACTGCAAAAGGACATGACAGTGGTATTTAAAAAAACATGAAGTCAAAATGTAATTTAAAAATACATGTAACATTATCAATAATGAAAGCACCATGAATAAATTAGTACTGGAGGTGGCTTGCAAAGCCTGATAAACATTGGAAAGACCAATGGTAGTGTCTTCAGGCCCTGCCACAAACTCCATCCCGTCGCCACCAATTCCATACCCACCCCATCATCCTAAGCCACTGTCTCAGGTTGAACCAGACTGTTTGCAACCTTGGTGTCCTATATGAGCCCGAGCTCGGCTTCTGTTCAAATAGCTTCTCCGTCACAAAGATCGCCTACTTCCACCTCATTAACATCATCTGCCTCTGCCCCTGTGTTAGCCTTCTGAAACTCCAAACTTGACTAATTCAGTGCTCTCCTGGCTTGTTGTGACAGCTCCTGGCAAATCTGGCACTGACATGCAGGCTTCATTGTTGCTGGTCACAGACTATTTGAGCACAAGGAAGTGGAATCCCTTTCTATTCAGGAAAGGTCAGTGTGTTGAGGCTGCCGCGGAACACGAATGGAGGCCGAACCGATCTGAGGAACACGTGGCTTTTTATTACATTCTCTTGAGAGATGGCTGCCCCAGCTCTTCTCTCTGCTAAACCCGAAAACCAGAATGGGGCGACGCCCACGCTTTTGTGTACACACTGAGGGCGACGCCCGCTCCTTTGTGTACACGCTGAGGGCGACGCCCGCGCTTTTGTGTACACACTGAGGGCGATGCCCGCGCTTTTGTGTACACACTGAGGGCGACGCCCGCTCCTTTGTGTACACACTGAGGGCGACGCCCGCTCCTTTGTCATGCCTTAAAGGCAGCATGCTTCTTAAAGGCAAGGTGCCCGATTTATTGTCCACGGACGGAAAAGTGGATTGCGCCCGTTTAGGTGGCGATCCGCCACACAGCTCCCCCCAGAATCCGCTTAGGAGGTGTGGACGAGACGGTGTGGCGGTCTGATGGGCCGGCCGGAGTGGCTCTTGTAGGACGCCGGTGGACGTGGAACGGCCAGGCGTGGAGCAGCCGGGTGTACTGGCTTGAGGGCAGGTCGGCCGCGTGGCAGTGGACGAGCTACTGGGATCTGCTCACCGGGCTCCGAGTGTGCTGGCTTGAGGGCAGGTCGGCCGCGTGGCAGTGGACGAGCTACTGGGACCTGCTCACCGGGCTCCGAGTGTGCTGGCTTGAGTCGGTCAACCGACACTTTTTCAGTCCTGTCGCCCACTTGTAGGGCGAAGAATTTGTCCCCAGCCTGTAGCACTTTGTAGGGCCCGTCGTATGGGGGTTGAAGGGGTCTGCGGTGGGCGTCGTGCCGGACGAAGACGAACCGTGCCTGGTGCAGGCTTAGCGGGACGTGTGAGGTGGATTCGCCATGCCGGGCAATGGGCACCGGGGCGAACTGTAGCGCCGGTGAGGCGAAGTCGTGGCGTTGCTGGTCGGCTGACCAGGGTGTCGTGGCGGTGGGCAGGAACTCGCCGGGTACGCGCAGCGGCTGGCCGTACACGAGCTCTGCTGCCGATGCGTGGAGGTCTTCTTTAACCGCGGAGCGCAGGCCGAGGAGGACCCATGGGAGTCGGTCGGTCCAGGCGCCGTCCTGGAGGCTGGCTCGAAGAGATGCCTTCAGGGATCTGTGGAACCGCTCACACAGTCCGTTGGCTTGGGGGTGGTACGCTGTGGTGTGGCGAATGGTCACCCCGAGATTGCGTGCGATGGCGGTCCAGAGTTCAGAGGTAAATTGCGGACCTCTGTCCGACGTCATGTCCGAGGGGACGCCGAACCGTGCGACCCAGGTGCTGATGAAGGCTCTGGCAATGTCAGCGGTTGTGGTAGAGGTCAGTGGAATTGCCTCGGGCCAGCGCATGGTGCGGTCGACGATCGTCAGCAAGTGGGTGTGGCCTTGCGACGGCGGCAGGGGCCCGACGATGTCCACGTGGATGTGGTCGAATCTACGTGAAGGGACGGTGAACTCCTCGAGGGTTGCTTTCGTGTTTTGCTGCACCTTGGCCCGTTGGCAGGCTAGGCAGGAGTTGGCCCAAGTACGTATATCCTTGCTGTAGTGTATGTACCCGTCTACCTTTAAGAGAACTATTGTATGTAACTGTCCACCTTTAAGAGAACTACTTTAGGTGTTGCACTACTTTGTTGGCTTCTGTATACTGTAATACCGACGGTGACCACACCGGTATATAAGTGCTGTGTCAGGATTTATTGGGCAGATTCGCCCTGACCTTCGAATAGTAAAGTCCTGTTTTAAGTTACTCTGGTAGTCTGTGTATTAATTAACTAAACAACCCACAGACTTTACACTTGCGAAGGCCGCGCCAGACAAAGCGGTTGGCTACCAATTTGATGGATGCGCGGGCGCCGGGGTGGGAGAGGTTGTGGAGAATCTCGAATACCCGGCGGCGCCAGGACGCTGGGACGACGGGCTGAGGTTGAGATAGGGATATGTCGCACTTGACCGTGACTGCGGTCGGGCCACAGGCGACGTCGGCCAGGCGTAGCCCTGGTAGGTTGGTAGGTGCGGAGAGCAGATCAGGGTCCGTGAGCTGGTCTGCTGCGAGTTGAGCGTAGTCGACTGCCAGGTGTGCGGCGTGGATGGCGGGGCGGGAGAGGCAGTCGGCTACCACGTTGTCTCGGCCGGAGACGTGTTGGATGTCCGTGGTGAACTCGGACACTGCCGCGAGCTGGCGCTGCTGCCTGGTGGACCAGGGGTCGGTTGTCTTTGCCATTGCGAATGTCAGGGGTTTGTGGTCGACAAACGCAGTGAAGGGGTGGCCCTCCAGCAAAAACTGAAAATGGCGGACCGCCAGGTACAGCATGAGGAGCTCGCGGTCGAAGGTGCTGTACTTGACCTCTGGGGGGCGTAGTTGGCGGCTAAAGAAGGCAAGTGGTTGCCAGGCGCCGTCGACCCACTGCTCGTACACGGCGCCGACCGCGTCGTCGGAGGCATCCGTGGTGAGCACTACTCTGGCATTGGGCCGTGGGTGCGCGAGCAGGGTGGCGTCGGCGAGCACGGTCTTGGTGGAGTTGAAGGCGGCTGATACGTCTGCCGTCCATTCGACCGCCATCTTGCCGCTCCTGCCCCGGAGGGCTTCATACAGGGGCCTCATGAGGGACGCCGCTTTGGGGATGAAGCGGTTGTAGAAATTCACCATCCCGAGGAACTCCTGGAGTCCTTTGATGGTGGTGGGGCGGGGAAATTGCTGGACGGCCTGCACCTTGGTGGGCAGGGGAATGGCCCCAGCATGGGTGATGTGGTGGCCGAGGAAGTCGATCTTGTCCAGGCCGAACTGGCACTTGGCTGGGCTGAGGATGAGCCCGTGGTCGCTGAGGCACCCGAACAGGATGTGAAGGTGTTCGAGGTGTTCCTGCTTGGAGGAACTGGCGACCATGATGTCGTCCAGGTAGACGAACAGGAACTTCAGTTCCCGAAGGACCGAGTCCATGAGCCGTTGGAATGCCTGGGCCGTGTTTTTGAGGCCGAAGGGCATCCGCAGGAACTCGAAAAGCCCGAAGGGGGTGATTACGGCCGTCTTGGGGACGTCCGCGGGGTGGACAGGGGCTTAGTGGTAGCCGCGCACCAGGTCGACTTTGGAAAAGACTGAGCGGCCGGCCAGTCTAGCCGAGAAGTCCTGAATGTGCGGCACGGGGTACCGATCAGGGGTGGTGGCGTCGTTGAGGTGGCGGTAATCCCCGCAGGGGCGCCAACCCCCGCCTGGTTTGGGGGCGATGTGGAGTGGGGAGGCCCAGGGACTGTTGGAGCGGCGGATGATGCCGAGCTGTTCCATAGTGGCAAACTCGGTCCGCGCGATCTCCAGTTTGGCCGGGTCCAGCCTGCGGGCGTGGGCGTACACTGGGGGGCCTGTGGTGGGGATGAGGTGTTCCACCCCGTGTTTGGCGACCTCCGCGGAGAAGGTCGGGTTGGTGAGGGCCAGGAATTCGGCCAGGAGTGTCGAGTAGTCATCCGTGGCCCGGGCGTGGCACTGTGACGCCATGTCGGTGGGTTGACGGGGGGCCATGGCACCCAGGATGAGGGACATGGTGTTCATGTCCACGAGGCGGTGTCGAGGGATGCCTACCAGTAGGCCGTGGGCGCACAGGAAATCTACGCCGATGAGAGGGGAGAGTACCTTGGCAGTGATGAACTCCCATCGGTAGCGGCGACCAGCGAGGTCGAGGGTGACTGTGCGGGTGCCGTACGTCCGGATGTCCGAGCCGTTAGCGGCAGCCAGCACCTGTCCTCGTTCGCCCTTTTGGATGTCGAGGGCGGAGGCCGGGATGATGCTGTGCTGAGCTCTAGTGTTGCACAGGAACCGGCGGCCGGTTTTGTCATCCGTGACGTACAGCAGGGAGCCCACGTGGCCCACGGCCATCGCGGGGGCTGGTACGGGGGCGGACTTGAAGGAGCAGGGAGGTGTGCACCGTTGTGCCCTGGCGCCGAACCGTGCATGGTAGTAACAGTAGCCCGGGTTTGTGGGGCGCGTGGGCCCCGTGGCTGGGCCTTGTGGCCGCGTGGTGGCCGGTGAGGGGCGCGCCCAGGCTGTGGCTGCCAGGCCCGGAGCGATGTCGCGGCTGGAGTGAGCGGACAGCAGCTTGTCGGCCTCGTCGGCCAGGGCTTCTAGGTCCGTGAGGCCGGACGCCACGATCGCTGGGCGGATGCTGGGAGGTAGCTGGCGGATGAACAGCGTGCGGAAGAGGGACCCGGGCGGGCTCTCGTCGGTGAGTGAGAGCATGTGGGAGAGGAGGTCTGACGGTGAGGCGTCACCGAGGCCTGGAAGGTCGAGGAGGGGGCAGTTTCGCTGGTATGTCGAGGTCGTAATTTTTTTAAGGAGCGCGGCCTTAAGATGTGCATACTTGCCCTCCTCTGGTGAGTTCTGCAGCGCTATCCAGACCTTCGTGACTGTGGAGCTACCGAGTGATGCGACGAGGTAGTCATACTTCGTCCCATCTGTGGTGATGTGTCGCAGTCGGAATTGGGACTCAGCTTGGAAGAACCAGGCTTCGGGCTGGTTTTCCCAAAACTCCGGCAGTTTCACGGAAACTGCGTTCATGTCCGCCATTGCAGTGCTCGGAATACGTTCTGAGCGTCGGGGTCACCAATGTTGAGGCTGGCGCGGAACACGAATGGAGGCCGAACCGATCTGAGGAACACATGGCTTTTTATTACATTCTCTTGAGAGATGGCTGCCCCAGCTCTTCTCTCTGCTAAACCCGAAAAACAGAATGAGGGCGACGCCCGCGCTTTTGTGTACACACTGAGGGCGACGCCCGCTCCTTTGTCATGCCTTAAAGGCAGCATGCTTCTTAAAGGCAAGGTGCCCGATTTATTGTCCACGGACGGAAAAGTGGATTGCGCCCGTTTAGGTGGCGATCCGCCACAAGTGCTTCCAAAATTGGAGCTCACGGTGCAATGTGGATATCGCTATTGTCCCCTGAACTCTGGGAATCCAGTAACATGATAGAATTGAACAGCCATTCCAAGTTGTTATGTAGGAATCATCAGAAAATGGATGAATTTTCCAGCTTTCCTGAAGATGATAATGGTGACCTGGCATATGAGGGCATGGCTGATGTTGCGACAGTCTACGGTCACAGCTTGGAAAGTGTCTGTGAGATCATCATTGAGAGCTCCTTATTTCATGGCAGAGAAAGATGAAAATATTGTTCCTGAGGCCATCATTGACCTGTGTTGAAACAGTGTCTGAAGCCAATGTCAGAGAGGTCAGAGTGGGAATGGGAGGGGGTAGTTAGAGTTATTTTAAATTTGTTTATGGGATGTGGGCGTCACTGGCAAGGCCAGCATTTATTGCCCATCCCTAATTGCCCTTGAGAAGGTGGTGGTGAGCCACCTTCTTGAACCGCTGCAGTCCATGTGGTGAAATAACTCCCACAGTGCTGTTAGGGAGGGAGTTCCAGGATTTTGACCCAGCGACGATGATGGATCGGCGATATACTTCCAAGTCAGGATGGTGTGTGACTTGGAGGGGAACGTGGAGGTGGCGGTGTTCTCATGTGCCTGCTGCCCTTGTCCTTCTAGGTGGAAGAGGTCTCGGGTTTGGGAAGTGCTGTCGAAGAAGCCTTGCTGAGTTGCTGCAGTGCATCTTGCAGATGATACACACTGCAGCCACTGTACATCAGTGGTGGAGGGAGTGAATTTTTAAGGTGGTGGATGGGGTGCCCATCAAGAGGGTTGCTTTGTCCTGGATGGTGTCAAGCTTCTTGAGTGTTGTTGGAGCTGCACTCATCCAGGCAAGTGGAGAGTATTCCATCACACTCCTTACTTGTGCCTTGAAGATCGTGGAAAGGCTTTGGGGAGTCAGGAGGTGAGACACTTGCCGCAGAATACCTAGCCTCTGACCTGCTCTTGTTGCCACAGTATTTATGTGGCTGGTACAGTTAAGTTTCTGGTCAATGGTGACCACCAGGATGTTGATGGTGGGGGATTCGGCGATGGTAATGCTGTTGAATGTCATGGGGTGGTGGTTAGACTCTCGCTTGTTGGAGATAGTCATTGCCTGGCACTTGTGTGGCGCGAATGTTACCTGCCACTTATCAGCCCAAGCCTGAACGTCGTCCAGGTCTTGTTGCATGCGGGCATGGACTGCTTCATTATCTGAGGAGTTGCGAATGGCACGGAACACTGTGCAGTCATCAGCGAACTTCCCCATTTCTGACCTTATGTTGGAGGGACGGTCATTGATGAAGCAGCTGAAGAAGAGTGGCAACCAACAGGTTTCTGGCAATGTGGTCATCTAATTGATGTTTGGTCTTCCCTATGCAAGAGAGATCACACCAGGAACAGTAAAAATAGAGCAGGAAATACTCAGAGCTGGTTCTCCACTGCCAATGTTACTTCATTGGAAGTGCGGTGGAAATGCAGCAAAGTAATACCGGCAGAGTGAGAGCAGCTCTGAGGAATTTCTGGGCCATAGTACACTAGATTGGAGGATGTACTTGTAAATTGCTGACTCACATGGAAGGAGTGATTGGGGCCTTGGGAAACAGCGTGGGAAGAGGTGATTGGATAAATGTTTGCATTAGAATGTATCAGGGCAAGGGGCAGCTGGAAGTTGGAGTGGTAGGAGGGCAACCCAGCGTGTCAGGGAGAAAAGAGTCCCTCCAGAAAGCGGAGAGGAGAGGGAAGGAGCTGAAGACACTGGTAAAACTCCCAGAAATTGGCACAATCGCTGTTCCAATCATTTGCACCCTTTCCCTGGGGGTTCCACTGGTCACCTGCTGGAGTTATGGCAGGAGAATGGTACAACCTCTGGGAAATTTCAGGGTCAATGGGGGAAAATTCGGTTGCTTTGCGCCTCCCGTTAGCGCCCTAAGAGAGCGCTAATAGGGCGCAAAACAACTAGCGCCCGGGTGCGGCGATGTTTGCACCGCTCGCGAAATTGACCAGACATTTTGTGGCGGCGCTAAACACTATCGTCACGATCTCCTGTGCTGGCAGATCGTGACGTCAGTCGAGCGTGCAACGCCCCGGTAGCGCCCAGGACCAGATATTGAGTGGCTCCTCCTGCCTTACCACCTGCCGCTAGCAACGACAGGTTGAGGGGAGCGTTTTGCAATCGGGAAGGGACTGGGGGAGCGCTATTTAAAGGCGACCGCTTCCTGCCTTTTTTTGTCGGCAATATTTTTGCACCATGCATTCTGAGAGAGAGAGAGAGAGAGAGAGAGACTTCTGGAGAGATTCAACGCTGTGTGAAGGAGTTTTGGGTACTGAGCAGCACTTTGCAGGTTCATTTTGATTTGACCTTCCTAGCATCGATTTAGAAGAGCCTATGGTGGCTGCACTCTGAGCTCTTTCCGTGGGCCTCTCCATTGTTCTTTCCAGCAGATTTGATGTACAGGTCTCTCCAGGCCGAGATTTAATTCTGCAATGAACAGAGTGTGGATGGAGAGCAAGATCGACCCTCCCCTTTAAGAACTAGCTGGCACCAGTGTGCCTGTGTTCCATTGCTGACTGACATCACATGAGCTTCGCCAGTGCTCTGAGGTAGCACCTCGCTCCTTGGCATTAGCGCCTTAAGAGAGTGTAGTGCCTGATTTCGCGCTCCAATCACCTCCAGGGGCGATAGAAGCCAAGTTTGCAGTCGGAGGCGATAATTAGCGCCAGGCACTAAACTTTGCGCCCGGCCGATAATTGCGCCCCAAACAGGGCAATACCGAATTTCTCCCCCAATGTGTTTGCTCTTGGAATCATTTTGCATGTGATAAAAAAAGTAGGAGATAAACCTGGTGAATACAGAAGATGGAAGGTGATGGCCATTGCAATTTTTGCCTTTCTATTGGAACATTTTGTACAGCAATTATTGCAGAGTAATTCTTTGTTGACTTGCAGTCAGGGAATATATTTTAGTATGTGGTAGACATTTTTCCCATGGATTAGACAAAATTGATAGTAAAGTACTTTGGTGCTATAAAGTCTGTGCTATAAAAGTCAGGACTTCCGATTCTTCTGCTTAATAAACCTCACAAAATGGCTGCAACGGACAATAGAGTATTATTGCTTCCTAATCAGAAAATGATTAAAATATGTATTGCAAATCAGATAACTGTGCTGTCTGAGACTTTACATTCTTATGTTGTTTTACAGGAGATATATATCACAATGATTCCAGGAAACACCCAAAGGAGTAAGCCGAATGTTCTGTTTGACAGCTGTTGCCGTTTTGGGAGGTATTTTAATCACCTACACCACAGTATGCTGATCTGAATCTGGCAAACAGATGGTATCTAGTTAAATGAACGCGCTACCTGCTCTGACTGATAGCCAAGTCCTGACGGGCAGCATGCCCATGTAGGTATTGTGTGTTTTTAAAAAATGCAACTAGAAAGAATTCCTGACCTAAATACATACCCAGCGTCTGCATGACTACACTGCTGATAGTTTACCATGGTATGTGCTCTTTACCTCTTTTTTCCCATTTTCAAAGAAGGAACATCTTTTTTCCTTTGCTTTAATACCCCAGGGTGTAAGTCAGATCTGACAGAAATCAAACACCACCTTCCTTCAGATAGAATATTATTTCTTCCCTAGGGTGTAAGGGAAGTTTTACACCAGTAAGGAGCTTTTTTTTAATCTGTTCTATCCTACACTTACGGATGTAAATAACTTTTGGGGAAAATGGTAGTTGAGATGTGCATTCCCCCTCAGGCCCCTGCCTACCCCTCCCCCAACAACTTTCTTGATATAGATGCTTGTAGAAATACTTAAATCTTAGACAACACCTTACTGGGTTTTTGCTCAACTACTATAAGCAATTTTGCTCACTCCTTTCTCTTTGAATCATAGAATAGTACAGCACAGAAGGAGCCCATTCGACCCATCGTGCCTGCGCCAGCTCTCTGGAAGAGCTATCCAGTTAGTCCCACTCCCCTGCTCTTTCCCCATAGCTACTGCAAATGTTTCTTTTCAAGCATTTACCCAATTCCCTTTTGAAAGTTACTATTGAATCTGCTTCCACCACCCTTTCCGGCAGTGCATTCCAGATCACAACTCGCTGAGCAAAAAAAATTCTCCTCATCTCCCCCCTGGCTTTTTTGCCAATTATTTTAAATCTGTGTCCTCTAATTACCAACCCCTCCTGCCAGTTTCTCCCTCTCTATTCTATCAAAACCCCTTATGTGTTGGTATACCACACATCTGTTTCCTTATACTGGAGGACCTTTCTTGAGCCACTATAGTTTATGTCTTTCTTTAGTGTTAAATAATGAGCTTCCTGAACTTTAGCTCAGCTACGATCAAAGATTAACACCAAGGCCCCGATCTTGACAGGCGCGAGTAGCGTAGGCGGGGGGAGGGGGGTGGAGTTTCGGCCGGGAAGGTTTTCCCACATGATGTGGAGCGTGCATCTTTTTTTTTAAAGCAGGATCGCCGCCTGGAAGTCAGCCTGATTGACAGGCTTGGCTTCCTGTCAGGCGGGGCGCATGCTGGAACATCCTGCAGCTCCAGGTAGGGAGCTTGCAGCTGCTACTGGAACCGTGAGGAGGGCAGGTCTGATTCCCAATCCCAGGGTGGTGTTCCATCCCTGTCACTGGTGGGGGAGGGGGGGGTGATTCCCGGGGGAGTCCAATCCCTGACCTTTTGGGAGGGTCTTTGTATGGAGGGTGGGGGGGGTCTGATGGGGGTGCTCCGATCCAAGGCAAGAGGGTAAGCTTGAGGGGTCGGGGGGTGGGCGGATGCACGCCTGCTCCTCCTGACATACAAGCAGTGCTCTGAAGGCAATTGCCTTCTCCCCAAAGCTGTCCCCGCCTCCCTTCAGCTGCCGGGTTTCCCGAGGCCTGGGAAAACTGGCTGGCCAGGGTTAAACCAGCAAAGCAGGTTAAATCTGAGGCCGCTAGCCTCATTAAAACATTTAAATGGCCAACCCGCCTCCTGTGAGCTGCCCACCCCTTGTCCCGCCTCCGTTAACCCTGGAAGTGGGCAGGTTGAAGGTGGGTTGGGGTCGGGATTGAGATTTTTAAAGTTTTAACATCTCACCCAACCCCAACCCACCCATTTTTGGGGGTTAAAATGTACCCCTAAGATCCTTCCTAGACTGTCATGGAACTTCCTTGTATCATCTACAAAACTGCCACGGGTCAGCCATGTAACTGTAACTAGTCCAGGAGGAATTGGGCGGATACTTCAACAGGCCACCAAAAGCGAACACCAAACATGATTTACAAAGATCTGGGCTGTCAGGGATCGGGGGCTGATAACTCGGGGGAGTAGGGTGGGGGAAGTAGCAAACCACTGCCTAAGCACTGGGATGTGCCCCTGAGAAACTTCTGCTGCTGACCTGATGGGCTTTAAAGGAAAAGGGAGAGGTTCCCTCATCACCCTACCAATGGCAGGTGCTTGGCCCACTAGGGATGCATTTAAAGAACCTGCCTGCCTCGAGTTCATAGAATCATAGAATGATACAGCAGAGAAGAAGGCCATTCGGCCCATCATGCCTGTGCCAGCTCTTTAGTAGAGCTATTCAATTAATTCCACTCCCCTGCTCTTTCTCCATAGCCCTGTAAATGTTTTCCCTTCATATATTTATCCAATTTTCTTTTGAACGTTACTATTGAATCTGCTTCCACCATCCTTTCAGGCAGTGCATTCCAGATCATAACAACTCACTGCGTAAAACAAAAATTGCCAGGTCTGGCGTCACATATAGGCCAGACCAGGTAAGGATGGCAGGTTTCCTTCCCTAAAGGACATTAGTGATCCAGTTGTTTTTTTTGCAACAATCTGGTAGTTTCATGGTCACTAACACTAGCTTTTTATTATTTAATAATTATCAGAGTTATTTAATTAACTGAATTTAAATTTCCCAACTGCCATGGTGGGATTTGAATTCACGTCTCCAGATTATTCATCCAGGCATTTAGATTACTAGTCCAGTAACATAACCACTATGCTACCGTACCCATATACGCCAGCTGTACCGCTGTCGAAGTTCAGCTGCGCGTTATGTGTAGCGAAATCATAAACCCGTTGATAAAGACTAAAGCAACCGGGGCTCCTTTCACTTAAACAGATATCTGATAGAGGTTTCAATAAGATGAACAGGGATAAGCTATTTCCACTGGTCAGTGAGTCAGTAAATAGAGAACATAAATTTAAGGTCATCACCTAAAGAACAAAGATTAGCAAAATTTATTTTACACAGAGATTTGTTAGGGCGTGGGAAGTCATCGAAGACACGAAAAGAAGAAGACTGTGAGTTGACTCACATTATTTTTCCATTCTTGTTGTGAGGTAGATAAGGTCGGCTCCTTTCAAACCACATTCTATAGCCCTACTGATGGCTCAGTGAATAAATGTACCACATAGGGTGTTACATACATGTCAGTCAGCTTCATGCCGTCACTTTTTCCTCACTCCTTATTTAAATTATGAGCAGAAAAGCAACTTTTAAGCTTGGTCCTATTGAAATCACGTGTAGAGTGACCAGATCTAGAGCAGAAAGGTAGGAATTAGATGTCTTCCAGCAGTCATATTAATCTGTGCCTTCTGTGCAACTGTGGGGGGCCCCTTTTGTATATAATGGTGGGAACGCTCATTGTAAAATTCAGAATAAACTGAAAGGAAGGTTTGTTTTTATACTGAATTGCCTAAATTCACTATAATTATAGTGGTAAATTGGAACCACTATGCTCTTCACCTATTCAGCTCCACTTGTTACTATGAACAAAACATACATGTTGATTTGAACCAATTATGTACATTCATGAATAATCCATAAATTATTCATGTTCAACTGAATTTTAGATTTTCCTTTCTAGTTTGTGCTCAGCCCCAGTAACATGTGTGATCAGCATCAGTGAAAACCATTTGTTTGCGCAAAACGCTTTGAATTTTACACAAATGCGAAATTCTTAAAAATGGTAACCCTGCAACATTCTGCCTGAAAGCAGTCGGGAGGGGACATGTGCCAATTGCCTCAATTTACTTTAATGGAACCTCTATTATTACAGCAACAGTAATAGGAGCAGATGGAAGGAACGTGGTGACCTCTGCTCTTCCAAAGTAGGGCCTGTGCAGTTTGATGGTTGCCATAGTAATTTAGGCCCGAGAATCGAATTTGTTTGGCGGGGGGAGTGTTGGTCATAGTCCATGGAAATCAAAAATTTCTTTAATCTGTTATGATTTATAGACTCATTTGAGTCAACTGGGAGGACTATGTTTTCCTATAAAACCTATGTGGAAAAACAAGAGCAATGCACGTATAAGGATCTTACTATCTCTCGCAGCACTACTAATTGAGTCTAATGATTCTTGACTTGAGGCTTTGGTCTTGGACCTGGCCTAAGATTAAGTATAAAAATCCTGTTAAGCTATGTGCAGCATTGTTGGGAAAAGAAAATTGCCTGCAGGGTAGCATACATGAGTCCTGCAAAAAAGTTAATTACTCTTTAGACCCCATTGTGTTTGTGTTTAATAGCTTTCCACCTGTGTCCTACACTCAATTCAAACATGGGAAATGAGTTGGTTTCAAAGCTAAGAGTCTGATTTAAATCTTCCAGATTCTCACAGTTACACTTGTAAATTAATTCATGACAAATGTGGAAATAAAGAGGAAAGGTTGTTGAGACCAAGGAAGACCCTGAAGATAATTGGAAGAAGGTGATGATATTCAGAACATGAACTATAAAGGCAATCTATTCAGTCCTGTAATATCAGTAAGAAATTAAAAATTTCCTAGCTCATTTCCTATGGTATTACTACTGATCCTGTAATTGCTGAGTCACGATCCTGCTAGTTACGCCTGAATTGCGCCCGATGGTACCCTCCAACATTGATCCTAATAGAGTTTAGAGGGTCAATAGGAGAGGACCACTTGCATAGGACAGGTGGGTACCTCTTCTAATGCATCTCTGGCACCTGCCTGTCCAATTCTGCCAGAAACTCCAGACTTGTATAGTCCTTTGCGGGTAGGGATGCCGGCTATCGTCCTCTCAGTCCCCTGCGCAAGGGGGCCAATCTGGCTGAATTCTAAATAAATTATTTTCAATTCTTCAGGGGTCCAGGCTGCTTACCTGGCCTGGACCTCACCAGTGGGGCCCACACTCACCCTTGTGGACGCTGCTGCACCTCCACTCAGTTAGCATGCCAGGGGCAGGAACTCCTGACTGAAGGACAACCTTCCCCTGACCTCACCCCCGGCCCATCATTTGCCTTGTGAAGGACTGATGGAACTTCCGCCCCAAAAAAGTCAAATTGGAAACTCCCAGAAATGGTGAGACCCAGGACATTGGTCTCGTGTGGCGTTGTGGTGGGAGGCTGGCGGAACCTCAACCCCAGTTTGATGTCTGGAGTACAGTCATAGGGGGAAAAATTCAGTTGGTTTGCGCCTCCCGTTAGCACCTGAAGAGGGCGCTAATGGGGCACAAAGCAACTAGTGCCGGGGCACGGCGATATCTGTGCCTCTCGCGAAATTGACCAGACATTTTACAGCGGCGCTAAACAATACTGCCCCAATCTCCTACACACGCAGATCTTGATATCATTCAAATGTGCAACGCCCTTGTGGCGCCCCGGAACAGAAATTGAGTGGCGCCCCCCTCCTTTCCGCCTGGCGCAAGCAACAACAGGTAGATTGGAATGCTTCCCAGTTGCTGTGGGGCTGGGGGCACTATTTAAAGGGGGCCTCTTCCTGGTTCATTCTGTGGTAGACATTTTTGCACCACTCGTTCTGAGAGAGAGAGAGATTCTGAGAGAGAAAGAGAGACTTCTGCATTGAGTCAACGCTGTGTGAAGTAGTTTTGGCTACTGAGCATTACTTTGCAGGTACTTTTGTTTTTGACCTTCATTACTTTGATTGCCAAGAGACTGTGGGGGCTGCACTGATTGGAGGCGTTGTCCTGCGCCAGCAGAATTGGAGGCCACAGAGACGCAGAGAGAGAGCGGCAATCATGGCCGGATGGAGGAGCCTCTGTACAGGAGACCTTACCCTCCCAGGGTATTTCGCCAACAATTCTCCTACATTAATATGTCCGAGGAGCAGTGTTTGCGAAGGCTGCACTTCAGCAAGGAGGTGGTCACTGAGCTCTGCCACCTGCTGCAGCCAGATCTGCAGCCTCTACTGAGGACCAGGACGTCTCTGTCGGTGGCAGTGAAGATCACAGAAGCTCTGAAATTTTATGCCACCGGCTCCTTTCAAGCAGCTACTGGGGACAACGCCAATATCTTCCAGTTCGCTGTCCATTGCTGCATCCGTCAGGTCACAAATGCCCTCTATAAAATGAGACGACAGTACATCTCTTTCCCGATGAACCGGGCCAAAAAGCATGAATGCACTTTGGGTTTTGCGAGGATAGTGGGCTTCCCCACGGTGCAGGGCGCCATTGACTGCACGCATGTGGCATTGCGTGCACCGCATGAGAATGCAGAGGATTTCCACAACCGCAAGGGATTCCACTCCTTAAACGTCCAGTTGGTCTGTGACCACAGACAGCTGATACTTGCTGTCAATGCCCGCTATCCTGGCAGCAGCCACGATGCATTCATCCTGCACCAGACTACTGTGGCAGAACTTTTCCAGGCATCGCATCACCCAGGTGGTTGGCTTCTTGGGGACAAGGGATATCCACTGTGCACCTGGCTGATGACACCACTCCGTACGCCCAACACCCCTGCTGAGCTGCGGTACAACAAGAGCCATCTCGCCACCAGGAACATCATTGAGCACACAATCGGCATGCTCAAGCAATGGTTCCGCTGTCTGGACCACTCAGGAGGAGCCCTGCAGTACTCGCCTGAGCGAGTCTCCCTCTTTGTAGTTGTGTGCTGCATGCTGCATAACCTGGCATCCTCAGGACCCAACCAATGCCACCAGGCCTTGGAGCACCACCGGAGGAGGAGGAGGAAGAGGAGGAGGATGATCATCAGCAGCACCAAGGCGGGAGGGAGGCCCACAATGTTGAAACTGCAAGGGCTGTCCGTCAACAGCTGATAGCAAGCCGCTTCTAGACCCCTGCTGAGGAAATGGCTTCTGCCATTGAGAACAACATGAATGAAACCAACCCACAACCCCTAAGCCGGCCAAGGCAGCAATGATTCCAAAGACCAAACGTGTGCATTTTGAATACAAAAACTTATTTATTTTACAAACTCTGTGTGTGTCATTTCCTCATGACAAACTAATAGAAAGAAACACAAAAAAACAGTCATTAACATAACTGGTTCTCACAACCTGGAGATAATGTCCAAAACACTAAACAAAAGTTTGACCATGAACCTCGGCCTTCAATAAAAAAATGACCAACAATTTGTCACACCTCCTACTTTTTGCCCTTCGAGGGTGATCTCCTTCCCTTGCACAGTTCCCCCTTTCCCACTCTACTGCTCCTCTGTAATGGGACCCCACTGGCTGCAGCAAGGCTGGTGGAAGGCTGCTGATTGTCAGAACCTGAGACTGCAGATGCCCTTGAAGGATGGCCTCGACCAGCTCTGGGCCTGGAGGGCCCGGCTGCAGACTGCACCAACTCTGCATGGGCGGCAGCAGTCTGTCCTACAGGCGGTGGCAAGTGCAGTGGAGAAGTGACAGTGGTGGCAGTAGGAATGCTGTCATCTTGAGAGAGGACAGCAACTCCCTGCTCAACCGACACATCGGCACTCCCATGGGGCAGCACTTCAGCATCTGGAGCAATCTGCTGGAGCACAGATTGCGGGCCTGCCGCGGCGCTGTGAGAGCCCCAGGGAAATGTGTCCGAACGAGCGAGGATGGCAGCAGTCAGTGCTCGCGTGGCCTCAATCTGAGTCTGCATGAAAGCAGTCAGAGATGGGGTCATAGCAGCCAGTGACTGAATTGCAGCACTAAACATTTGCATGGCATCCGCCTGTGCTACAGCGAAGTGCTCCACACTCCTTGCCAGTGATTCAATGCATTCGGGCACCCTTCCCACTGCACCCATGAGCTCAGTGTGCATGTCCACCGCCTGGGTGTTCATTTCAGCGATGAGCCGCTCCTCCTCTACATCCAGTGCAGTAGGACTCGCTGGCATGCTCTCCCTCCGGGGAGAAGGCCCCCGAGCTTCCCTACCCCCATCGCGTTGTTGCAGCCCGTTGGGTCCTGGAGCTTCACCCTCATCAGACCCTTCCCCCCCTGCTCCCCTCCAGGGAAGGCGTGTTCCCAGTGTGGGCATGGGCTTCCTCGGGAGAGGGTGGCGCTGATGCTCTGCCTTCATCTTCCTCCTCGCCTGCAGCTTCACTCCCACTGGCAGCTTGAGGGCCCGTCTCCTCAGCTGGTGAATCACCATCTGAAAGCAGGGAGGTACAAGAGTGGCTTTAGCGTGAGGACAGGGTGGCAGTAAGGGAGGAATGAGTGCAGCAATTTAGTAAGTTGGATTGAAAGTGTCAAAGGCTGCTGTTGTGAGGGACAAGTGGAAGGAGAGAGGACAAAAAGGTGATGACCTTACCATTGCTGTCCAGAACAGGGTCGGCCTCTCCAGTGGCGACAGGACCGATCACCCGGCTTGCCACAATCCTCTGGACGCGCGCCTCAAGATCGCTGAGGGGTTGAAGCTGAGGCCGCCCTCCACCCGACCGTTGCTGCTGTCTCCTATTATGAGATAGCTTGGCCTGCAAGAAAAAGGACGGCGTCTGAGTAAATATACAGCCATGGTCTTTCCTGATGTGCCTCCCATAGGTGAATAGCCCTTACTGTATGCAAAGTGTGGAATGTGCGTGTGTGTTTCATGAGAGGGCCATAGGTGTTGGATCAGTGTTGGGCATTGGGGTTTTAAGACCATCTGGCCATAGAGTGTGGTTGAGGTGGAGGGATGGAGCGGTATTGAAAAAAAGCCACTCACCCTGACGACCCGAGTGAGGTCATTTAACTTTTTTCTACATTGCATATGGGTCCTGGGCACCATGCTCCTGGAGGAGATGTTCTGAGTCAACTCCCTCCACGCTCTTCTGTACTCGCACGGCAAAGGCCTCCTGCCACTCTCTGGGTACAGTATTGATCTTCTGCGCTCCACCGCGCCAACCAGAGCCTCCAAGGCCCGCTCGCTGAAGCGCTGTGCTCGCTCCCTGGCCCTCTCCATAGTCCTTGGCTGCAAGATTTAGCCACAGGTCTCTCCAGGTCGAGATTCAAGGCTCCAATGAGCAGGGCGTGGCTGGAGAGCAAGATCGACCCTTCCCTTTAAGAACTGTCCGGCGCCAGTATGTCTGTGTTCCATGGCTAACTGACAGCACCTGCGCTGCGCCCGCGTTCTGAGTTAGCGCCTCGCTCCTCGGCCTTTGCACCTTAAGACAGGTGTGTAGCCCCTGATTTAGTGCTCCAATCACCTCCAGGGGCGATAAAAGCCAAGTTTGCAGTCGGTGGCGATAATTAGCGCCAGGCGCTAAACTTTGCGCACGGCCGATAATCGCGCCCCAAACGGGGCGATACTAAATTTTTCCCCCATAATGTTTAACTGGTCAGGCAACTGCTCAGGTGCTCCATGTGAAGAGGCCTAACTAGGTCCTGAGGTCAGTTGCAGGTTTATTTGCAGATTTCCAAATGTTTGTAAATTTACAGCTCCAGGTCAAGTGTGATGGCTGAAACATGACGTGTGGAGCTGATTCTCCTGTTCCTTCTTTGCCCGGGTGCTGTAACAGCACTCAGCTACTGCAAAGTCAGGAGTCTCTCCTGCCAGCTATGCATATCATAAAACCGTGAACCACGGTATTCCTCCTCCACATATGAGTGCGCCTAAGATTTCCCAATACACGCAGTCAGCCGGTGAGGCTCCCCACTGCCGGCCGAACTCGGAAATTTAGCCCTTCCATCTGCACCTCCAATTTTATCTCTGATTTTCTGCCCTTACCCTTTTTCTGTTCTAAAGGCTGGAACGCACACTGGGTGAAGTTCCATGAGCACCACACTCAACTTGTAAATTGCCCAGTGGTCATTCTTTATGTATAAAGATGGATAGTGAGCCTTGATCAAATATTCAACCACAGGAGCTGTTACAACTGAGTCCAACCACCTGGCATCCAGATATCCTACAGTTCTAACAAAGGTCATTGAGCACTAAGAACATTTGAATGTAGAAGCAATTCTAAAGTCGTATCTCTGTTTTTCTGTCACATAACTAAGAATGATACCAACCCTGGGTAAATCACTTACTATGAGAGCATATGGAGTCATTTAATTCCATGATTACAACAGGATAATTTAATGAATATCACATTGCAGCACTGTTTTAAACTCCATCTGTTGTGAAGACAGTTAATAAGTGAGTCAATCAGTCCAGTAATGGAACATTCTTCTGCAAAGCTGGAGAGCAATATCAAAAGCAAAGACCACCATCGAAGTCAAGGGGATAAAAATAGGAAATAGTTACTTCATTTATTAATTTGTTTTTTCAATTAATTTAATATCGAAGCTCAAACCGTTAAAACGCAGCAATGAAACCTTCGAATGATGTTCATTGTATAATTCAATCACGTCAGCTTACTGGGAGACGAGCGTTATGACATTTGCATGACTCTGGAGTAAGTGGGTCCGACTGCAATAGTGTGGCAATGATGTGTGACTGGGACACAGTGACATGCCATGCCAATGTCTCATGTGTTACCTGGGAGTTCCTGGAAGTAAAGGGAATTAAGGGTTACGGGGAGCGGGCAGGAATTTGGACATGAGTCTAGGTTCGGATCGGACATGGCCTTGTGGGTAGCGGAGCGGGCCCAGGGGCCGTGTAGCCTGATCCTGCTCCTATTTCATGTGTCTAATTCTGTTAGATTCAGGAGATGGTTCTGTGATAGTAGATTGGCGGTTAGGATCAGATCAGCCATGATCTTATTGAATGGCGGAGCAGGCTCGAGGGGCCGATTGGCCTACTCCTGCTCCTATTTCTTATGTTATGTTCTTATGTTAACTTAGTGACACATGGTAGCAATGAAGTCCATGACCCATGCATATTTGAACCCCAGTGACATTGCCACAGCAATGACATATATGCAGCTTGAGAGTACTTGAGTCCTGGTCATGTACCACTGTGGGGATATGATTGTGAGTAAGTGTTTGGGTTCTTGTTACGTTTCATTGCAGTGACATGAATGTGACTTGTATTGGTGCTCTGGCCCTGTTAATGCATTGTAACAATTACATTTAAATTACCTGAGCCACTTGGACTCCCGGAATGGTCAATATCAATCTGACTAAGGCAAAATTGGATCCCAGAGATGAACTTCGCTGCCTGTGGTTTTGTGGTCAGGTAATCATAAAGTTTTTTTATTCTCATAGTCACCCATTCTAGATCACCTATTCACTCATGTATTAAATATATATTCATAGCTCATGATTGAAGTTCAATACTAAATCACTAAAAGTGCAAAATATATTTTACTTACATCAGGCTGTGAGCTTTAATGGAAATAGTACCAATATTAGCATTGCTCCAAATGAATTTCTTTAATTAGAAAGAAGAAAATTAAATGTCTATTTTTTATAGTACCTTTCAGGACCTGAGGATTTCCCAAATTGCTTCACAGCCAATGAAGCACTTTTGCAGTGTAGTTGCTGTTGCAATGTAGGGAAACGTAGCAGCCAATTTGCACACAGCAAGCTCCCACAAACAGCAATGAGGTAAATGACCAGATTATCTATTTCAGGTGGTGTTGATTGAGGGATAGTGCTACGGATCATTTACATCCGCTTAAGAGGACTTGGTTTAATGTCTCATCTGAAAGATTTATTATTTATTATCTGTGTTTCTGAAGCGGGGCTTGACCCCACAACCTTCTAACTCAGGGCAATAGTGCTACCACTGAGCCAAGACTGATGCTACACATTAGTTTTGGCTGCAAACCATCAAGGTCACAGTAATTTAAAATGCAGGAGGGATCACAATTTGGAGGAATACATAAGTGGATTTCCCATGAGTGCTGGATG
The DNA here is from genome assembly GCF_052327205.1 of Somniosus microcephalus. Classification (NCBI taxonomy): domain Eukaryota; kingdom Metazoa; phylum Chordata; class Chondrichthyes; order Squaliformes; family Somniosidae; genus Somniosus; species Somniosus microcephalus. Next base: position 310,128,789 of record NC_140990.1, on the reverse strand, counting down.
ATGAAAGCTGCCCTTCAGTCTTGGCTTTAAAGAGTTGTTAGAGTCACTGGAAAGGAAACAGTTTTCCAGTAAATGTTCTCCTTTACAGCTTGGCTTGGGATAACGGTTGGTGCAACAAAAATGTGCCAGTAAAACCTCTACTTTGGAGCACATATTTGGTCTTGAGAATAACTTGTATTGTGTGACTTTGAGGTCGTAACCTACCAGTAAGACAGTCGCAACAAGATGGAGTTTTTTTTATAAGTCACCTCTCACTGTCAAGCCTTCTCCAGTTGCTGACCCAAAACCAAAACGAGCTATCCAACAGAAAAATCGGTTATCCTCCGTCTGACCTACATACTCTTGTCTTGAATGAGAAAGAACATCAGTCTCCCCTTTGGTGCCCCACTCCAGCAATCTCTGGAGAAAGACGCACTTGCTAATTACTGTAATCAGCAAGGTAAGTGCCTGTTGCCAGGAGTTCTAGGGAATAACGAACCTTCCAGTGGTGAGAAACGCCTCAGAATTCACTTATGCCTGTGGCACTGATAAATGACGGGACTTCCACACTGATGACATAAGCTCAGTCATACTGAAATATCCTCCATTTCCTAACACTCCTGGCAATAGAAGCTTTGCTGATTACAGTCATTTGTGTTTTGTTCCTTCCAAGGAGAAAGAATGAGATAAGGACAGAATATATCCTTCATAACAAGCTAATTATGCTGCGACTGTAAACTGACAGGCTGTTAGAACTTGGGTAACTAAACTGATGATGATCTGGGACGCAGCTTAAATCAAGAAATACAATGCAGGTTGATTGCAATAAGGTTAGGCAATCTGTTTGTTAAATCTAAAACAGTGAACTTTATATTCTATGCACAGTCGGCAGATTAATAGAATAACTTACTCTGTGAAACCTATTGGCCTAGAATTTTACTGGAGCGTGCCCCGTTTGTTATTTTTTTCCTCACTCTTCTGCTCGAAAATGTTTTGTGCTGCAAATTGCTGGAAGCGCAAGTTGATAACGGGGCATCTGGGACCTCGCTGGACAACGGGACCAATAGTCTAACTCTTTAACCTATGAGATTTAAGGATAGAAAAGAATCAGAGGAACATCAGTTCGGACTGAGATGAGGAGAAATTTCTTCACTCAAAGGGTGGTGAATCTTTGGAATTCTCTACCCCAGAGGGCTGTGGAGGCTCAGTCGTTCAATATAAAGATCGATAGATTTTTGGATATTAGGGAAATCAAGGGATATGGGGATAGGGCAGGAAAGTGGAGTTGAGGTAGAAGATCAGCCATGAACTTATTGAATGGCAGAGCAGGCTCGAGGGGCCGAATGGCCGACTCCTGCTGCTATTTCTTATGTTCTTATGACCGAGAAGGAAATAGGGTGAGTTAGAGTCAAATCAGGTACAGAAAGAGAAATAAAGAGAGGGATAGAAAGATTGGATTGAGCGAGAGAGAGAAAAAAAAGACAGAAAGGAAAAGTAAGAAAATCATTAAAAAAAATTAAATTTTAAATGTTAACAGCCTCCAAGAACAATTTACTACCTGCAGGAATGAGACGCCACAGTTTCAATTATTCTCTTTCTGTGCCAGCGAGGTTGAGTAGCATTACAAGCATGTAAGTCTTGTCATTAAAAGGGTCTTTACATTGTTAAGCACCAGACCTAACTTTCTGCGGCGAGTTCAGTTCATTTGAACAGCACAAATGCAGTAATTTCATGAAACTCACGGGGAGGCAGATGACGTGCTCCTGTTGTTGCGAGGCTAACAGTGCAAATCATCCAGCAATTTGTGGTGTTTCACAACTCACAGGGTATCTCTTCCTTGCCACAAATTGCTGGGTTATTTACACGCTAATAACGGCGTGAGCATTAAACTCGACATTATCTTCCCTGCAAATTCTGGCCCAATATAACATTTACTTTATGAATAGGAGGGACATCGGAACATTCAGCCCCTGGAACCTGTTCCACCATTCAATTAGATCATAGCTGATCTGTACCACAACTTTTGCTTGTGAAAATGAACTGTCACCAATTTTTCAGTGACCCTGGGACATGCACTAAATATAGTTGAGGACAGGCTGTTGCCTTAGTTCAAATAGCAGAGAAAGGAATTAAATAGGAATGCATTTTGTTCAAACACTAATCCTGTCACAACATCATTTCAAGGCCATTATCTTGAAGTACAATCCCCTTTTGATTAAGAGTTGTTGCTCTACATCTACAGTCTGTTTTTACACACCAACATATCAGAAATACAGGATTCAACACTCCAGGGGGTAAAAATTGGTTTGCTTTGCGCCTCCCGTTAGTGCCCTAATATAATCGCCGTGCGCAGCGCTCTGCTCGCGCCCCGGCTGCGACCTTCGGGAGCGCCCTCTGAATTACGGCCGGACGCTATGTCCGATAGGGTCAGGGGGGCCTACCTGCGGCCAGGGAGGCGCTATTTAAAGGCGAGGTGTGGGGTGGCCATTTTTGTTGCTGGCTGCCTGCCAACACCTACCTGCGCTCCCACCCCCGGCCTCCTGAACACCCCCCCCCGCTGCGGAGCGCCGGCTGCACTCCAAGAGCCCGGCACTTCGCTTGAGTGCCGGGCTCTTTTGCCGGCACTCCTGATCCCTGGGGGCCCAGCTGGGCCCTGGGTCACGCTGCACAAGCTACCTCCCATTTAAGAAGGGGAGGAAGGCCTGCAATACCGCGGTGTGGCGTACATGCTCTGTGGCACGTAGCACCGCGATATTGACTCGCAGTGCCTCAAGAGGGATGCGGGGTGCTTCCAGTAGCGCCCCGCTTCCCTCTTGGGGTGCAACCACTCAATTTCCAGCATGGGGGCGCTAATTGTTCCAGGGCGCTACCGAAGTTAGCGCCCCAGATGGGGCACTACTTAATTTTTAGCCCCAGGTTTTTTTCTTAAAAGACAGGTTTATATTTCTATGTCTCAAAGTATTTCATATACTATGAATTGCTTTGAAATGCAGCGACTGATTTTTATAATTCATTCTCGGTATATCAGCAGTGCTGGCAAGGCTGACGTTTATTGCCCATCCCTAGTAGCCCTGTGGGATCACTTAGCTCTGTCTATAGCATGCTGCTTCCTCTGTTTAGCATGCATGTAGTTCTGTGTTGTAGCTTCACCCGGTTTGCACCTCATTTTCAGGTACGCCTAGTGCTGCTCCCAGCATGCTCTTCAACACTCCTCATTGAACCAGGGTTCATCTAGTTTTATGCTGATGGAGGAGTAAGGGATATGCTGGGCCATAAGGTTACAGATTGTGGTGGAATATAATCTTATAACGTAGGCAACACAATACCTATTTGCGCCCCGGAAGATGCCACAAACAACCAGAATTGAACAGTTGGTGAATCTGGGTTTCTTTAGGAGGAATTTAGCCAGGCTGCTCTTCCTCAAATAGTTCCATGGGATCTTTAATGTTCCCTAAACCAGCAGATCAGGACCTTGGTTTATCTCATCCATAGAACAGCAGCCCTTTAATACTGCACTGGAGGGTCAAGCTAGATTTATCAAGTGCTGGAGTGAGGCACAACCCAAAATCTTATCGCTCAGAGGCAAGAGTGCTGCCAACTGACCAAGCAAAATCTTCACTCATCCAATCAAATACTATGCTAACTGGCCCATACTAGCCACACCTCACAGATGAATATTTAAGAAACATTTTTTTCAGGATTGTAGCATTATATATATTGCATGCACTATAGATAGTCAATGTCACTTGAGCTGGCAACTTGGCAGCACATGATAGCGTCTTGACTGTTTGTCCCTCCCCACCACGGAGATGCCTAGACTGTACTTGATGGCTCCCCTGACTATGTGGTTGAGTTGAGGTATTTACTTGAGATGGGAAATTCTGAGATCAAATCAGTGTCCTCACACTGCGTTGGCACAATATATTGAAGGACAGGTACTCTGCATCATCGTGCTGTTGGTAACCTGCTTTATTTTTTTATGAACAGTCTCCAAAGACCAACAAAGGGGGATTCTACTGCATAAATAAGTTACTGCATCTACACAGCTTACATCTTCGCCAATATCCCTGAACTTAAATCAATTCTGACAATGGTTTCATTACACTCAATCACTACAGGAACATCTCTTTGAATTTCAGTCATCCTTCTACCATGAAGGCTTTCAGTTTCAATTTGATACACCTCCATATTTCCCAGTATCAAACTTCTTTCTGGAACTTTTTAATATCGCATTAAGTAGCTGTGAAAAATTCATGAACGCTTTAGAAAATTGCCAAGCGTGTGTTAGTAATTATTCTTGCCCGCTGCCTCAGGACATTGGCAAATGGAATTTAACCCTGAAAAGTGTGAGGTGATGCATTTTGGATGGACAAATAAGGCAAGGGAATACACAATGAGTGGTAGGACCCTAGGAAGTACAGAGGGTCAGAGGGACCTTGGTGTACATGTACATAGATCCCTGAAGGCAGCGGAACAGGTAGATAAGGTGGTTAAAAAGGCATATGGGATACTTGCCTTCATTAGCCGAGGCACAGAATATAAGAGCAGGGAGGTTATGATGGAGCTGTACAAAACGCTGGTAAGGCCACAGCTGGAGTACTGTGTGCAGTTCTGGTCGCCTCACTATAGGAAGGATGTGATTGCTTTGGAGAGGGTGCAGAGAAGATTCACCAGGATGTTACCTGGGATAGAGCGCCTCAGCTATGAAGAAAGACTAAACAGGCTGGGGTTGTTTTCCTTGGAGCAAAGAAGGCTGAGGGGGGACCTGATTGAGGTGTACAAAATGATGAGGGGCATAGATAGGGTAGATAAAGAGGAACTTTTCCCCTTAGTAGGGGGTCAATAACAAGGGGGCATAGATTCAAGGTAAGGGGCAGGAGGTTTAGAGGGGATTTGAGGAGGAACTTTTTCACCCAGAGGGCGGTTGGAGTCTGGAGCTCACTGCCTGAAAGGGTGGTAGAGGCAGAAACCCTCACAACATTCAAGAAGCATTTGGATGAGCACTTGAAATGCCATTGCCTACAAGGCTATGGACCAAATGCTGGAAAATGGGATTAGATTGGACAGGGCTTGATGGACGGCGCAGACACGATGGGCCGAAGGGCCTCTTTCTGTGCTGTATAACTCTATAACTCTATCACTCTATGACATGGTGCAGAAAAATTAGTGACTCAAGAATGATTTTGCTGTAAATGGGCCATGCAGTGGGTTAGTCAATGTCCTTTGACCTTTTGGCACATGTATTCAAATCCAGCCCAGACTGAGAGGATGAAAGTCTTCTCTATTTATTGGCTATGATGGTCCTATTTGAAATGGGTTTGGACAGCCTCAACTCGATATTTAGGGCACCAACCTACAGCAGAAACTACTCCTGATTCTGTCACTAATTGTCACTCTCACTAAGAGTGGTCACAGAAATGGCTGGTGTGGGGAATGGAAAAATGCCAATGCTGATGCAGCATAGAATGTTCTTCTGAGGTGCTAGCCGAGGGAGATTGTTGGGGCAAAGTAGAAGAAGCTTTGCCGAGTATCCAACTTGGATGTTGATATTGATACCGAGAAGTAGCCAAAGTGGCAAAATGTTTCATTTCCCAACAATAATATCCTTTGTCCTGATGGGCATATAAAAGGGGGAAAACATGATGACAAGTATGCTGCCATCACTTGAATTGACCTCTTCCTATTATTATTGATTAGTATTATTGTTATTTGCAACTCTTCCCTGTAGTCGAAGAGCATTCAGGTCCATGTGTGCTATAGCAGCTTGGCCATTAAATTTTCGTATGTAACTAATTTTTTAAAAATGTTACTGAAGAGGTTTTGACCACTACTGTCACACTTGGTTGCACATGAGTGACCTCTTATATAACACATGCTCCGCTTAAAGTGAATGGGCAGAGACGCGTGGGCTGAGATGCTCAGCTTCCCAATAGGCTTGTCTGCTGGGCACGACCTTTGCTTTGGGAGCACTGAAGTAGAAAATCCCCCTTTTAAACACCTCTCCCGATAACATGCCTTCTGTGTGGCTACCAAGGGTAGCATTATAGAGAGCGGTTACTGAATAATTTGCTTCATGACTGAGCATAATTTTAAGCTGCACTCTCAACGCGAGTACAGTATAATTCACGAAGCATGATCCGAGCACAACTGGCTGCAACCCGAAGACAAACCTGCCAAGATTTGTGAAGGCCAACAGCCAGGAAGGTATGTTTCTTTTTTTTAAAATCTGGCAGCTAGCCTTAGCAAGTGCTGCGAATATACATAACCCCTTAGTTCCCCTGTGGCCCCCAGGCCCGCTCTCTGATCCTTGATGATTCACTGGCAACAAGTTCTGAAAGTGCTCATTGTGCATATAACAACAAAGATTAGAGAAGAGGCTTGGGGCCAAGGCAGGAGGTGACTGGGAAACAGGAGAGACAGGCAGCACTGGCTGGTTGGCAGCAGAAAGTCTCGGCATGATGGTGGAGGAACATGGCTAGGCTAGTACACAGGAGATGTGGGAATGGGAATTGAAAAATGGGAAGGTAACATCGTTGGCTTGGCGAGACAAACATTGAGAAATGACAGGGCCAAACACTTCACAGAGTGCCAGCAGGGATGGCAAGACGTTTTTCTTTAAAGCACAGGGCTGGATTTACAATGCTTTAATAACAACAGAGAATGCTGAAAACACTCAGCAGGTCAGGCAGCATCGCGGAGAGAGAAACAGAGTTAACATTTCGGGTCGATGACCCTTCGTCAGAATTGGAAGAGGTTAGATTTTTAACCAAGTGTGCGACAGGGACAGGGAGGTGGGAAGAAAGAACAAAGGGAAGGTCTGTGATAGGCTGCAAGGCAGGAGAGATTAAAAGACAAAAGGATGATGGTGCAAGGCAAAAGGAGATGGTAATGGGACAAGTTAAGAAACAAAAGATGATTCTAGATGAAGTGCAAATGGCAATGGCTGAAACATCAACAGCTGCATGTGAGGGGAAAAAAAGGAGAAAATAATATAATGGTCGAGGTTATAGTCTGAAATTGTTGAACTCGATGTTGAGTCCAGAAGGCTGTAAAGTGCCTAATCAAAAGATGAGGTGCTGTTCCTCAAGTTTACATTGAGCTTCGTTGGAACAGTGTAAGAGGCCGAGGATGGAGAGATCAGAGTGGGAGTGAAGCGGAGAATTAAAGTGACAGGCGACCGGAAGCTCGGGGTCACGCTTACGGACTGAATGGAGGTGTTCCGCAAAGCGATCACCCAATCTGCGTTTGGTCTCCGTGAACTCATCGTGAGCAGCGAATACAATATACTAAATTGTAAGAAGTACATGTAAATCGCTGTTTCACCTGGAAGGAGTGTTTGGTACCCTGGACAGTGGAAAGGAAAGAGGTAAAAGGGCAGGTGCTGCATCTCCTGCGCTTGCATGGGAAGGTGCTGTGGGAAGGGGAAGGGGTGTTGGGGTGATAGAGGAGTGGACCAGGGTGTCGCGGGCGAAGTGGCCCCTTCAGAATGCTGAAAGGAGGGGAGGCAGGGAAGATGTGTTTGGTGGTGGGATCACGCTGGAGTTGACGGAAATGGCAGAGGTAGATCCGTTGAATGTGGAGGCTGGTGGGGTGAAAGGTGAGGACAAGGGGAAATGCTTTAAATCATTGAAGGACCACACAATTCTTTGCCAGGGAGCAGCAGAAAAGTGCAGCAATGAGCCAAGAAGGAACAACCTTTAGGTGGGGTGGTTAGCAGCAAGAACGGCTCCCAGATTTAGAAATTATTTGATGGATGTTCTTCTAGCAGAAATAAGATCCAGAAAAAAAGGATTCTTGGGGACTGAGGGCAGGAAGCCCCTAAGAGGATAATCCAGACATTATGGAGGGAGGTGACCGAGGCAATGAGTGCAAACATCACCACCACACGAACTGTCATACAGTGCCGGAAGTGGTTTAATGAGCTCACAAGATTGGCCAAGGCAAATTAAGGCATTTCTCCTATGCACACCCTGTAGGAATGATACGGACATGGCTCCCATTCTAAACTCTCGAGCTATGATTTTGCCGGCGCTCAGAGGGTGGGTTTGGAGGCAGGTCTGCTGTCAAAATTGATATGATTGACAGCGGGTTGGAAACCCGCTGCGAACCTGCCTCCACGTAAGCTTCCAAAGTGTCGGGTCTACAATTTCAGAACAGACCCGACACCAAGCGACGGGGGAGGCATTTAAGATATTTAACTGCTTGTTAAGTGCTTGTTAACTACAATTTTGCCAGCATTTTTCTATTTTACCACATTTTTAATGGGGTTCACGTTGTTTGGAGATCACGTCAGGTAAGCAGGTTGGCTTCTCTATGTCTCCCCATTGCTGTGAATAGGTGGCAGCTGCAAAAGTGGTATGAAAGCTACCATTTCACAGCTGGTCACTTTCCAATGTCAGTTCAGGACTTGTAAGACACTTTTGAGCTGTATGCAGTTTGGAAGTGTTTGGAGTAAACTCTCTATCCACTGTCACCTCCTTGGAGCAAGCTCTCTCACTATTGACAGATCGCTTCGGTCATCTCAACTTCAGCTGCCATCTATTCCAGCAACATCGGTTCCCTTGTAAAAATATCATCTCGGTCCTCTGAATCCCTCCACGATCAGCCCCAACACCAACATCACCAGGCGCACCAACAACACCAACCTTCTCCGCAATCAGCTGATGCTGCACAGGGAGGCCAGCAATGGCATCACCATGGTCAGATTTAATTCACTGAGTTGCAGTGAATGGTGAGACATAACGATAACCCCTGCAATGGCGATAAGTGTGAAAAGAATGGCTTGGGATTTGTAGGGATTGGTGTTGGTGTGGGGTGGTGCCAACCTGGCACATCATGTGGCAGCCAAGGTATATAGCGTCAAGTGAAGTGAATCTGGCTATGGCCTCCCGGGCAGCAATGTGGTCAGGTGCTGATGCCCTGTGTCCTGTGCAGCACCAGTTGATTGCAGAGAAGTTTGGTGGTGTTGTTGGTGCTGCTGGTGTGCCTGGTGCTGCTGATCGTGGTGGGATTCTGAGGACCAAGGTGAGATTGTTTCAAGGGCACTGACGCTGATGGAATAGATGGCAGGTGAGGTTGCAATGACAGAAGCGATCTGTCAATGGTGAGAGAAGTTGTTCCAAAGAAGCGTTAGCTCCAAACACTTGCAAGTGGCATAAAGCTCAACCTGTCTTCCAAATGCAGTGAAAAGCAGCTTCTAACCTTGGAAATGGGAGCTTTTATAGACCATTTAAAGCTATCAAGTAAAGAAATCATCACCTGCTGACAGAACACCCGACCTCCTTACCTGACGTGATCCCTGAGCAGCAGGTAAGCTGTTGCTGAACTCTAAAAATCTAAGGGTGTGCTTAAAATACTAGTTAATTGCCGCTTAACAATCTCTCTAATGATATAAATTGCCTCCCCCGCCGCTTGGGTGTCGCCGCTGCGATGACAGACCCGACATCTGGGAGACTCGTGTGGAGGCGGCTTGACAGCATGTTCACTACCCGCTGTCAACATTTTTTCTTTCCCCAGCCACCCCGCCACCAAACATGCCCGCTGACCCCCCTAAAAATCCCCCCATACAGTCTGTCATAATGAGATTTGCTAGACTAAGGAATATAGGATCAATAGGGACAGGAAAAGGCCATTCAGCCCCTCGATCTTGCTACACCATTCAATTAGATCTTGGCTAATCTGCTCCATTTATTCACCTTTGCTTCAAATCCGTTGATACCCCTACCTAACAAAAATCTACCTAGCTCAGTCTTGAAAGTTCGAATTGACCCAGCATCCACACGCCATTGGAGGAGAAAATTCCAGATTTCTACTACCCTTTGTGTGGAAAAGTACTTCCTGATTTCGCTCCAGAATGGCCTGGCTCTAATGTTAAGATTGTGTCCACTTGTTCTTGATTCCCCCACCAGGGGAAATAGTTTCTCTATGTCTACCGTATCAAATCCTTTTTAACATTTTAAACACCATGATCAGATCACCCCTCAATCTTCTATAGTCAGCGGAATACAAGCCACATTTATGCAGGCTGTCCTCATAATTTAACCCTCTAAGGCCCGGTATCATTCTTGAAGGAGAGATGTTTAAAAGGAGCCTGCACCTGCAAACCTGACCCTCCACCTCTGAGCAGCAGTAGGAGAAACAGTGCCACACTTCAATATTAGCTCAGAAACTTAGTATAAGAGCTAACTGTACCTTCGCTGTTGTCTCTCTCACTCCTGGTTCTAGCAGTCTGTCCCAGTCGATTGAGACTAATTTATGCTGGCCTTCACAGTTGCCAAAAACTCAGTATAATGCTTCACTCCAAAATTTTCAAGTGGCTACATGCTATGTGCCTCTGCTTACCCTGAACCACACCCTGGGTAATACAGCAGAACTTTTACATCAAGTATGAATTGTATTGCACCTGAACTAACTAGGAGAGTTTGAGGTTATGGAATGCAGGAATTTTATGTTTACACCTGTAACATACACCACAATTTTAATTTTTATAGTTTATTAATGTATGGTGTGTACCTTTGACTGTTAATATGTTTTAACCGTGCAATTGGGAGTCTGGTTTAAATGTAGCTGCTGGCTCCAGAAGGTAAGTGCCTTTTATAGCACTCCTCGTGAGCCAGCAGGAGTGCTCCCCGCCCCCCCCCCCGGTCCCGAAAGGAAATCTTCGGCCTCCTTTCTGCCAATCACAGCCTCTCTCTCCCCCCTGCCCCTATCAGCAAGTTGCCCCCGCCTCCCCAAAAAGCCCCGATCTGCAGCCTGCTCACCTCCCAATTGCTGGGGACCATCCCCAAGAGTCCCCGGCAGCAACCTCCTGCCGCTAGTTTTCCCTCCCAGCCTGTCAATTTGTTTGGTTGCCAGGTGGGAAATGGAAGAGGGGCCGAATGGCCTACTCCTGCTCCTATCTTCTATGTTTCTATGTTTCTATTATAATGGGGTCTTACCGTTAAATTCGGTAGGGCTTCCGCATCCCCATGCCCACCCGCACCCTCCCCACCTCCCCGTAAATATGGAGCCATCAGATCAGTATGGCGGTCATGTTGACTTCCACCGGCAGTGTTTTTCCCTATGGCGGCGAGCGTATGCAGGTCAGATTGCAGCAGAGGACACAACTCTGTTACTGCTTCCCTGGCGAAGTTCAGATTGTGAAGGCCGTTCTCTTCAGACATCCCCAGGTGGTTGTGCTCGATCTGTAAACATGACTACACACATAATGGCAGGTGTGGGCTCTCCGCCGCTGGTGCAAATAAACCTCCCTCACATCCCTTACTACGTCCTCTTCTTCCACCTCCAAAAAAACTCAGAGGGAAGCACTGAGTGCAATCAATACCCCATTCTTAGGGCAGCCACCAAAAATAACTCAGCCTCCCTTTAAGAGGCCACTTCCTGGAAGGCCAATATACTTCTGATCTTTTACGCCTACTATGTGTGGGCAGGCTCAGCGCACTGGCTGATCCTGCCAGAAAGGACGGGATGTCACTCCAAGGCTGGTTTTAAGTCTAATTTGCACAACATTAACTATTAAAATGAAGTTCTTGCACATTCTTAAACATTTATGTGTTGCACGAGTTCAGTGGGGAAGCAGTGAAATCAACCCCTGCCCAATTTCCTAGCCTCGCACAGCTGTTTTGGGATGGAACAAACTTTGTGCCTTCTGCAAATTGTGCCTTCTGCAAATTCTACCTTGTAATGTGCGAAATATTACAGAGTGAACTATTAATCCCCTATAGGTAACCTAATCCTTATCCAGTATACACACACACTCAGTGCATAGAATAAATAAAACGTATTAATATCATAATATACTTAGGCACGGGATTTCTCAGTAACTCACAACACATTGCTTCACTATGAACTTGCATAATAATGCCACAAACAGCCTTTGGTCTGCTTGTGTGAATATCACACGATGCTGCTCTAAGCAGTCAGCTTATCCCACAAGCTTGCAAGCATCTATTGTAGTCAGTACCATGCTGAGACGTTCATTGTGCTAGCAGTGGAAGTGCAGTATAACGCTGCCGCTGCCAATCCCAATTTACAAGCTGACTCAAGAGGTTGCCTGAGAGTCGTTTTGCTTTGTGTCGCCTGCTTTTACAAAGTTTAAAAAGAAAACTCGAGGCAGCTTCCTGTATCATCATTCCAGTTTCTACTAATTGAAAAGAGATGACTGTCTCCATCAGCCATCAGCATCTTTTCAATCGGTCGAAAATACTGCCAGAGTACAGGAAGCCAATAAATTGCATTCCATCCATGTATCTGAGCATGCATGAATAGAGCCCATTCACCCCCTGCCCCCATAGCCGTGTAATTGAGCTGTCTAACTGTGCCCTCCCCTTTCGCATCTCTGTACAAATTGTGCTGGTACCATTGGAGTAACATACGCCTAAAAGAGCAATTCCCCTAACTAATGAATGTTGTGACAACGTCTGTGAATTCTTATTTTAAACGGGCACGGGGGAAAAGAAAAACTTGCATTTGTCTAGCACCCTATTACATCTCACAAGAACATCTCAAAGCGCTTCGCATACGGGGGCCAATTCTGTGCTCAGCTGCATCGATTGCACAAGCACAGGATGGGCACAGGGGGAGGATCGGAGCATGTGCTGGCGTGTGCCAATGTTGGTGAGAGGTGCGTGGAGTACCGTGTGGTAATGTCTCATTCTGGGTCACTGGCAGTGCTGCTCGGCTGTTATTTAAGGTCAACAATGAAAAACAAAGGAACAGATGCTGGGGTGCTGGCTGTAAGACATCTTCAAACAGAGCTTGATAGCAAAATACTGTGTGTGATGTTTATGTGGGTTTGCGCATGCCTGTTTGACAGTGAGCCTCAAGGGGGCGAAGATATAAAGCAGGATCGTACTAGCTCTTAGGAAGGACTGTAGCTTCATCTCCTCTGTTGCCACCAAGCTCCTACTTGCAATAACGTCCAGGATCACCTCCTACAAGAGACTCAAGAGCTAGTCCTTTCTAAGCCCATTTTCCAGTTTGAGTCTCTTCTCTTGCATTATGTGCCCCATCTGTTTCGGGGGTGCTGCAGGTATTGCACACAGTGTTGAGTCGAGATGCCAAGTATGGCACTCTTGTTTTGTGGGAGTGTCAAACAGGGCAGCCTTTCTCACACCCAGCTCATGTCCACTTTGCTAGGATCGGGTATTGCAATGCTCTGCCACTTGCCCACATACTCTGTTTTGTGTCTCCACGTGCATTCATTTGCTTTTGATCTGCCATTTATTTCCTTTTGTACATCCTTTGGAAAGGCTGACAAATATTTAGATGTTATTTTCAGTTTTTTTGAAATGTTGAGAGCATATTTTGCCCCCTCCCGTAAGGGGCACATCCCTTTAAATGTATCTTTTAAAGGCTGCTGGATCATGCTGGATATCTTACCGTACATCAACTATGCTCCCTGCGCCTAGGCCAACGTGTGTAGGGAGCATGTTCAGAATATTTACTTGAATTAATCTTGCGAATGCAAGTGAGATCAACTCTTCAAGCTGTATGTGGTTCCACTGCCACTAAATCAGCCCCATAATGAATTATTTTGTAATGTGTGAGTGTTGCTATGCAGAAAAAGAATGAGGAGGTGTACAAATGCAAGTCCTGGAGTAGTGACAGGCACAGTCAAAATGCCTCAGAGGTTGTTGTACCAGCATTTGTTGGCACCTCACGGACTCCTTGTCCTCCTCTCAATTATACAGCGCATTCAGGACCCCCAAAAGAAAACCCATCCTTACCCATTTGTTGCCGCATCAAAGGCAGAAGCATTCAAGAATAATGAAAGAAAGTATTGGGCGGAGGTGGGGGGGGAGGGGACACAATTATGTATAAATGGAGGATTGCTCAGCACAATTACAAATGTAGCAAAGGGCACATAAATATGCAAATCCTCTTCCTAAAAACAGTGACCTTTCTTCTAATCTTGAGAAGCCTGCTTCAGCAGGCCAGGTCAAATGACTTCTTTGTGCCCTGTTTTCATGGGCAAGGCTCGTGTTGAGGGCAGAGTTTTATCCAAAGACGTGAACTTCAGCATCGGGCAGTTTACAGTAGTATTGGAATATTAGATTGAGCCTGTGCATCCCAGGAGTACAGTCTCATCATGGTGCTCCAAAGTCCCCGTCCGGAAATCGGCCTTGCAAAATCACCCCTAATAAATAATAAGAGATAGCAGAGAGTGATGGGGCTGGATTTTCATTCAGCAGTTGGGAAGGAGGCAGGACTACAACTTTCAGGTTTTAGTCCCGCCTCCATCGACGTTCGGCCAATCCACGCGATTTTCCCTTGATTGACCTTGTTGAGCCCGCCCAGCGGGCTCAGCAGGCCAATTAAGGCCCACCCGGCAACAGGTGACGTCACAGACTGAAATTTCATCTGTCAAGAGGTGTTGACAGATGAAATATCAGTGTTTCACAGCTGTTTGAAGCTGTCAAACACTGACAGGCTGTCACTTTTGACAGATCGCAGCCATTCTGCTTTCAGTGCCGGCTGAATGATGGACTCCCGACGCCTAGAGGAAGAAAGGCTGTTAAGGTAAGTACAGGTAATTTAAACTTCTTTACACACTTTAGACACACCAAACACACTTACCTTTGCATTCATGAACCCATCACTCACCTGTACACGGACATCTCGACCCCTCCAAGTCCTTCAACCCAACGGCCCACCTACTCTAACCTGGCGTGGTTTGGCGCCGTCGGGAAACCCACACGAAACCCTTCAAAATAGGGATTAGGCTAAAAACTGCCTGTTAACTACCTGTTAACAGGCAGTTAATTGGCACTAATCCCTTCCCGCCTTGGGTCGGCGGGTCCTTTGAAACTTACGCGGAGGCAGGTTTTGGGCGGGATAGTGTCGGGACCCCCGAATTCGGGATTTTTGTCCCCCGCACGCCTAAAAGCCCGCCTCACGGCACACTGAAAAATTATCTTTAATCTTTGAATTGAATCAGTAAACCGCTCAATCGTTGATCTTGTAGTTTATGGTATCATCGTATAATTTGTATAGGCTATCCATGGATCTAACAATCAAAAATTTTGATTTCTTCCCATAATTACGCACAAATGATACTTTAAAGGTAAATCATGCTTGACTAATCTACTGGAATTTTTTGAGGATGTAACTGGTAAAATAGATAAGGGAGAACCAGTGGATGTGGTGTATTTGGACTTTCAGAAGGCTTTCGATAAGGTCCCGCATAAGAGATTAGCGTGCAAAATTAAGGCACATGGGATTGGGGGCAAGGTATTGACTTGGATAGAGAACTGGTTGGCGGACAGAAAGCAAAGAGTTGGAATAAACAGGTCGTTTTCCGGGTGGCAGGTGGTGACTAGTGGGGTACCGCAGGGATCGGTCCTAGGACCCCAGCTGTTCACAATATATATTAATGATCTGGACGAGGGAATTGGATGTAATATCTCCAAATTTGCAGACGACACAAAGCTGGGTGGGAGGGTATGCTGTGAGGAGGATGTCGTGAAATTCCAGTACGATTTGGACAGGTTGGGTGATTGGGCAGAAACATGGCAAATGCACTATAATGTGGATAAATGTGAGGTTATCCACTTTGGTGGCAAAAACAGGAAGGCAGATTATTATTTGAATAGCAATAGATTGGGAGAAGGGGAAGTGCAAAGAGACCTGGGTGTTCTTGTGCACCAGTTGCTGAAGGTAAGCATGCAGGTGCAGCAGGCGGTTAAGAAGGCAAATGGTATGTTGGCCTTTGTAGCAAGAGGGTTCGAGTACAGGAACAAGGATGTCTTGCTACAGTTGTACAGGGCCTTGGTGAGACCGCACCTTGAATATTGTGTGCAGTTTTGGTCGCCTTACCTGAGGAAGGACGTTCTTGCCATGGAAGGAGTGCAGCGAAGATTCACCAGGCTGATACCTGGGATGGCAGGAATGACGTATGAGGAGAGATTGTGTCGATTGGGCTTATACTCACTGGAGTTTAGAAGACTGAGAGGGGATCTCATCGAAACCTATAAAATTCTGTCAGGCCTGGACAGACTAGATGCAGGAAGGATGTTTCTGATGGCCGGGGAGTCCAGAACCAGGGGTCATAGTCTAAGGATAAGGGGTAAGCCATTTAGGACTGAAATGAGGAGGAATTTCTTCACCCAGAGAGTGGTGAACCTGTGGAATTCTCTGCCACAGAGGGCGGTGGAGGCCAGTTCATTAAATATATTCAAGAAAGAGTTGGATATATTTCTTAAGGCTAAAGGGATCAAGGGATATGGGGAGAAGGCAGGGACAGGGTACTGAATTTGGATGATCAGCCATGATCTCATTGAATGGCGGAGCAGGCTCGAAGGGCCGAATGGCCTACTCCTGCTCCTATCTTCTATGTTTCTATGTTTCTATGTAAAGATGCTAATGCGACACATCCCCTAAGCAGAAATTGTGAGGGTAATAGCTGCAAACTCATACAGACAACACAAAGAGAAACCTCAGCAATCTCAGAACACCCATGTAGCGAGTCTGAAAAGATAACCTTTTTTTATATAAAGTGAAAAGCTAAATATATATTTTCAGTCAAAAAAATCTTAACTTCGCCTTAAGTGCTCTGTCCTTATAAAAAATAAAAAAAGAGCCCAGTATATTGAAATGGGTTTGTAATCTGTCTATTCTTTGTGTCTTTAATGCCTTATTCCTTGGCAATGTGCTGATGCTGGCAGCCAAAAATGAATTAATAGCCATTAGCTGCTACTTGTAGCATCTTGTCTTGACAGTTCGACTGTCTTGTACCTGATATACTGGCGTAAGGTGGTATTAGACTATCTCTCAATGAGATAGGGAGACATTGGCTGTCACCCAGCTGTCACTCAGTTTACTCCTAATGTACTTTATCATTGGCAATGCAGTCATGGGCTTCACATAATGGGCTATTTTGTTTCATATAGATAATACATTCCATGGCAATTATAATGTAGCTCTCTGGAGCCAAGCATATTTTCGGTATAATAATAAGGCACATGGGGATGATTTTCGCCTAAAACTTTAGGCGCTAAAGAGCCTCCGAAGTGGCCAAGATGGGGGTCTTAAGCTGAAACGGCAGTTTAACCCGTGTTTAGCGCAAGCCACCATCTTGGTAAAGTGGTTGTACCCAGCACTAGGAACGGCCGCCCAGAGGCTCGTTAAATGGCTGATTGCCACTTAAAATGCCTGCTAATGCTCATTAAAGAGGCTGCACGGCATTTTGGTGGCAAGCACTTCAACTAACGTTCTCTCCCAACAGCGACCAGCTGCTTAGGAGTAAACACGGCGTTGATGTCGATTGCAAGCGCGACTTAAAGCGATACTCACCACTTAAAGCGATACTCACCATTTCATGTTCGTCGCTGCTGGAGCTGTGAGGAGGGCCTCTGAAGCACGTGGGGAGACTTTCTGGGACATTTTGTCAAGACTTCACCAACACTTGAGCAACATTTATTCTGGAAATTTTCTGAGGACGTCACCTAAAAAGAGTAAGTACTGTGCTACTCCACCTTATTGGATACCTTATAGGAGTCACCAGGAGAAAGGGAGTGTTTGGTCATGGGCATCTTGCTAGGTCTGCAGGTTTCTGGTTTAGCTCCTCCAGGCAAGTTCAAATTATGGTAATCAGCAATTAGGACCAAAATTCAGACTTTCAAACAGGCGCACCTTATTAGCACAGCCCCATTTAGCGCCTGTTTTCACCCATTGGCCAAAATAACCCCCATGGTATAGTGAATATCTATTTACATAATAATAGAAAATATAATGTAAATATTGTAGCTAAACTCTATGGCCTAGAAATTCAGTGGGCTGCGCCACCCGTTAGCGCCTTAAGAGGGTGCTAAGTGGGTCGGAAGCCACTGGCCACGCCTCCCACTAAATTTAGCGGAACGCTAATGGCAGCGCTAGCCGTTAGCACTGCGCCGCTACCGATGACATCATCGGTGTGCGCAGCGCCCCGCTACCGCCCCGATCACGATATTTAGTTGCGCCCCCTGCTTTAACGCTGGACGCTATTTGCGACCGGTTCAGGGGGCCTACCTGCGGCAGTAGAGGCGCTAATTAAAGGAGAGGTGCGGGCCGGCCATTTTTTTTGCTGGCCGCCTGCCAGCACCTCTCTGCGCTGCCATCCCCGGCCTCCTGAGCACCCCCGCAGCGGAGTGCCGACTGCGTTCCAAGAGCCCAGCACTTCTCCTTGGTGCCGGGCTCTTTTGCTGGCACTCGCAATCCTCGGGGGCCCAGCTGGGCCCCAGATCGCGCTGCAGAAGGCCCCTCCCCTTTAAGAAGGGGAGGAAGGCCTGCAGTACCGCAGCGCGCCGTGATCTTCAGCTGCAGAGCCCCAAGAGGCATACGGGGCGCCTCGAGTAGCGCCGCACTTCCCTCTGGGGTGCACAAAGTGAATTTCCGGCGGGCGGCCGCGACTACTTCCGGGGCGCTACTTTTAGCGCCCTGGTAAGGCTGGCGCCCCAAACGGGGCGCTACTGAATTTCTAGGCCTATTAGTTTTATAAGAGAAACAGTATTAGGATTCGGCGCCAAGCTTTTGGTCACCTCTCCTAATATCTTCCTCTTTGGTTTGGTGATCATTTTGTCTGATTACGCCTCTGCGAAGTATCTGGGGACGTTTATCTACATTAAAAACACTATATTAATGCAAGTTGTTTTATTTGTTGTTTCCTTCAAGCCTCTTAATCCGTTATTCTTCTTTTTCAGGAGAACTGATTAACAGAACACTAGTTATTTTTGATGAGAATCTGGTCAGCTATTTTATGGGAAAAGTAGATTCTTCTCAAGTTGGGTCTCACTTGAGGTGTTTGAATTTTGGGCTTATGTCCTCGACTTCTGCAATCATAGTCCAGGTTAAACATTGGTTTACATTGTGCTATCCTCAACATGTAGCATGTTAAAGATTTGAATCAAATATATTCCCAATCTCCTTTTCTTCCATAGAAACAAACTTAATTCGGAGACTCTGGGATGCTGTACAAAAGTTGGTGGCATAGCAACGGAAAACAGAGCAAATTCAGCATGGAGGCCGACCACTGCATCCCCTTCCCAACCCGATTGTAGCATTCAATTGTTTCCAGGGTTTTTGCCTTCACTACTCTATCTGGACATTATTTCCACATGTTGTTCACTCATTGTATGAAGACGAAATTCCTGATGGTTTGAACCCGTATCTCCAAGTTCTACTTCCACAGTTTAATATAAAGTGATATTCAGGGTTAACCTTTTCTATGCCCGTAACAATTTCATATACTTCTGTAAGATTACCTCTTAAACACCTATCTTCCAGGATGAAAAGCCCAAGTTTCTCCTGTCTTTTAACTCATAACACATACCCCTGACACTGGGGATTAACTTTGTGATTCTCCTCTGCGCGTTTCCAGCATTTCAATATCTCCTTCGTTTCTTGTCGACCAAACCTAAATGTAATATTCAAGGTGCAGCCTGACTAGACCTTTATAATTTGACCATCCAGCCCAATCCATCACTAGTGACATGAATCTTGTCATTCATGTGGAAATGACTTATGAAATGATACTGGGTGGCCTGCTGGTGGCGCTGTCCAGGGAGAGTATAAATACTCGGGCACGGGCCCAGCTTGCTCAGGACAATCTTTAACAGGAACTAGTGAAGGACACAACTCGATCTCCATGTTGAAAAACAGTTGATTAAAGCCTTGTTTAATACTCAGACCAAGTGCCTAGTAGTTTTCTTACGTCAACTAGTCTTGTTAATAAGAGTTCCACAATAAATGGATAGACTCAGTGAATGGCTAACAATTGCACCTGAATCCTTTTTTTCCATTTAACCTTTTACCAAGGGGCACCAATCCATTATGTACACCTGCCTCCTGTTTCAGCCATCAATATCCATTACTGTATATTTATCCACATTAAAATCCATCTGCCATTCCTTAGCCACCTACTTAATTTTGTGCCGATCCATTTGACTGTCAGAAACGAATGATCGGGAAATTGGGTGCACAGTAAGTTCGGTGTGTTGACCTTTGTGCCTGATTCTTTGATCGTTGCTCAGGTCAAGTAAGGCTCTGTGTCAGAAATGAAAACTTTGCGAGATTTACCCATTAGTACTGATACATTAGATATAAAATAACATGTGGAAGTTAAAGGGTTCAATATGAGCCTGCAGTTCAAAATAATAACATTTACAAACAACAACTGAAGTTAATAGAAATTTTGTAATGGAACACACTTGAGTAATATCGAGCCTTTCTTGGTTAAACTCAGTTGATCTTATCAGGGTGCATTGCATAGAGAGAGGATTCAAGCTGCCCTCATTTTGATTTACTTTAAAATGTTTTTGTCTGGAATAATCTATATCAATTCCTTAAGCAAAGCATTACAAATCAGAAAAGGAACATAGGAGAGAGGCCAGGCTTACTGCCGTCTAACATTGAGGAATGGCAGGTAATTTCCTATTGATAAATGAAGCACACAGTCACATACAAAGAGCTCTAACCTTGGAAAGGAACAGAATTTAATACTAACTGTCAGCTTTCCAAAACCGCCAAATAGCTTGCTTTGATTTAACCCTGAAGCAAGGTTGCTAATAATTATTAATTTTTTTTTGTTCTGTACTTTCACCTAAAGATGGTAGGCCATTTTCACATTCAAGCATTCAGCCTGATCATCCCACCTCTCCCATGGAAGTAAAGGTCAATATGGCTGCCTGTCCTTAATAAAATTCTGACAATGGTATGTCAGGCTTGGGAGGATATTTCAGCTGGATCAAATCTCTAGTGCTGAAATAATGGCAGATTAAATTTAATGTGAAGGAATGTAAAGTGCTGCACTTTGGGAGAAAAACAATGTTACTTATATAAGAACATAAGAAATAGGAGCAGGAGTAGGCCATTTGGCCCCTCGAGCCTGCTCCGCCATTCAGTAAGATCATGGCTGATCTTCAACCTCAACTCCACTTTCCCGCCCAATACCCATATCCCTTGATTCCATTAATATTCAAAAATCTATCTATCTCTATCTTGAATATACTCAACAACTGAGCCTCCACAGCCCTCTGGGGTAGAGAATTCCAAAGATTCACCACCCTCTGAGTGAAGACATTTCTCCTCATCTCAGTCCTAAATGGCTGACCCCTTATTCTGAGACTGTGATCCCTGGTTCTAGACTCCCCAGCCAGGGGAAACATCCTCCCTGTATCTACCCTGTCAAGCCCAGAAAGAATTTTGTATGTTTCAATGAGATCACCTCTCATTCTTCTAAACTCTAGAGAATATAGGCCTAGTCTACTCAATCTCTCCTCATAGGACAATCCTTCATTGCACTCCCTCTATTGCAAGTATATCCTTTCTTAAGTAAGGAGAACAAAACAGTACGCAATACTTCAGGTGTGGTCTCACCAGGGCCCTATATAATTACAGTAAGACGTCTTTACTCTTATACTCAAATCCTCTTGTAATAAAGGCCAACATAACATTTGCTTTCCTAATTGCTTGCTGTACCTGCATGTTAACTTTCAGTGATTCATGTACAAGGACTCCCAGGTTTCTCTGAACACCAACATTTCCCAATCTCTCACCATTTAAAAAATACTCTGCTTTTCTATTTTTCCTACCAAAGTGGATAACTTCACATTTCTCCACATTATATTGTAGGAATGTCTAGTTCCTATCCGAAAGTCTGAGGTCCACTCAGGCGATCAAATAAACGAGGTTTAATGAAAACTAACAGAGTTTAACGGATAACTACAGGAGAACATCGAATATAGGTCTAGTCAGTTCGGAGGCTCCACGAGGACTGCTTGGGCGGTCCCATGGCTGACATCATGACGTCATCACGTTTTTCCCGCCAGTGGGGGATCACGTGATGAACGGCGTGATGTCATCGCGTTTACCCGCGCTATTAAAGTGATCGCGCTCTGTACATGTAAACAGTGAAAACAAAGATACAGACTCAGGCTGTAGCTAACATATTATTAAAGGGAATTATATACAATTGATCAGAGTCCCTTAGTGGCTCCACCACAATATTCCATTTGCCATGTTCTTGCCCACTCACTTAGCCTGTGTATATCCCCTTGAAGCCTCTTTGCATCTTCCTCACAACTTACATTCCTACCCAGCTTTGTAACATCAGCAAACTTGGATATATTACATTTGGTCCCCTCATCCAGATCATTGATATAGATTACAAATAGCTGAGGCCCAAGCACTGATCCTTGCGGTACCCCACTAGTTACAGCCTGCCAACCCGAAAATGACCCATTTATTCTTACACTCTGGTTTCTATCCGTTAACCAATCCTCAATCCATGCTAGTATATTACCCCCAATCCCATGAGCCCTAATTTTGTTTAATAACCTTGTGTGGCACCTTATCGAATGCCATCTGAAAATCCAAATACACCATATCCACTGGTTCCCCCTTATCTATTCTGCTAGTTACAATCTGCAAAATTTCTATCAGACTCGTCAAACACGATTTCCCTTTCATAAATTCGTGTGGACTCTGCCCAATCCTATTATTATTTTTTAAGTGCCCTGTTACCACGTCCTTAATAATGGATTCTAGCAATTTCCCTGCTACTGAGGTCAGGCTAACTGGTCTGTAGTTCCATGTATTCTCTCTCCCTCCTTTCTTAAATAGTGGGGTTACATTTGCTACCTTCCAAACCACAAGAATCATTCTAGAATCTATGGAATTTTGGAAAATGACAACCAATGTATCCACTACCTCTATAGCCACCTCTTTCAAAACCCTAGGATGTAGGCCATCAGGTCCAGGGGATTTATCGGCTTTCAATCCCATTAATTTCTCCAGTACTATATTTTTACGAATACTCATTTCTTTCAGTTCCTCATTCTCGCTAGACCCTTGCTTCTCCACTATTTCTGGGAAGTTTTTTGTGTCTTCTTCCATGAAAACAGACACAAAGGCCGAGAATTTCTCAGCGGAGTCGGGATGGTGGCGGGAGAGCTGGTTTCCGGGTTCCAGTCCCGATTCCGCTCTGTCAAAGGGATTTTCCCTTGATTGGCCTGGGCTTCCCGGCCAATTAACAGGAAGCGGGTCTGATGACATCATTTGATGACAAGTCATCAGCCGGTTTCCTTAAAGGGACCACGGCCACATTGAGTTTGACAGTTGTGTCAGTGTTTGACAGCATTGGGGTGCTGCAAACACTGACAAGCACTGCACAAAGGTTGACGCTTGCACCCAGGCTCTCCAATGACTCCCTCTACATGCTTATGGAGGGAGTCACAGCACGCAGGGAGGTTCTCTTCCCTTCCAAGGGCAGAAAAGACCTCCCCAGGACACCAACACAGCCTGGTTGCACATTGCACAGGAGGGCAAAAGCAGGGATGTCATCAGGGGTCCCTGGCTGCAGTGGCACCAACCTTTCAATGATCTCAGTGGATCACGAAACATTACTGCAAAGCCACACTCAAACTCATCCTTGCTGTGCTACTCAACCCATCCCCATCACTCTGCCTTCCCTACCCTTCTCCTGCACATCCTTACTCACACCAACTTACTTTGCACCTCCACCCATCCCTCCCTATCTACATTATCACTTCCCCATCTCACTAGCCACCCCTCACACTCACCCTCATCCTACTGCAAGCATACCAACTAACAAGAGACAAGGGTAGGCATTTGAGAGGTTTAGCCAATGTCCATGTGAAGTTTCTGGTAATGTGTTGCCATAGAGTGAAATCTATATTTTCAACACTGCCTCTTATTGGACAGATCTGTGCGCACCTTGAGAAGTGTCTTACTGAGTTCCAGTGAATGTTGAGACATAACTCTCTGCCCCCCACTCCCCCCACAGTAGTGATTAGTGTGCATGGAATGGCTTGGACATTAAAGGGATGCTTTACGGTGCTGGTGTGGGATGGTATCAACCTGGCGCATCATGTGGCAGCCAGGGTTTACAGCGTCAAGTGAAGTAAATCTGGCCATGGTGAGGCCATTGCTGGCCTCCCAGGCAGCAATGTTGTCAGGGGCTGATGCCCTGTGTCCTGTACAGCATCAGGTGATGGCGGAGAATGTTGGTGATGTTGTTGGTGATGTTGGTGTGCCTGGTGATTTTGGTGTTGGGGACTGATCGTGGAAGGATTCAGAGGGCCAAGGTCTGATTTTTTCAAGAGCACTGATATTGCTGCAATAGATGGCAGCTGCAGGTGAAATGACAGAAGCGATCTGTCAATGGTGAGTGAGGTTGTTCCAATGAGGTGGCACTGGACATATAGTTGCCTCTAAACACTTGCAAGCTAAAGAAATCTCTATATGTATTACAAATGCAGTAACTGACAATTTCTATACTCTGAAACTGATCATCTGTAACATGGCATCCTTTACACCACTTCTGCAGCTGTCAGCTTATCAGATACATCAGAGCAGACACAAATCATGCCAGGGTGAGCTGGCGTGTT
Source organism: Somniosus microcephalus (assembly GCF_052327205.1). Lineage (NCBI taxonomy): Eukaryota > Metazoa > Chordata > Chondrichthyes > Squaliformes > Somniosidae > Somniosus > Somniosus microcephalus. The sequence continues at coordinate 310,104,427 of NC_140990.1, read as the reverse complement.
CCCTGAGTAGCGGGTAACCCATGGGGGAGCATGTAAAATTGGAAAGAAGCCTCAAAATACCATTAAATTGGCTGTTAACAAGCCATTTAATGAGCTCAATTGTTTCCCCCGCTTTTTGGTGTCGGGTCAGTTCTCCACTGACAGACCCGACACCTGGGAGACTGGCGTAGAGGCGGGTTGACAGCAGGTTTCCTATCCACTGTCAATCTTTGCTATTTTGACAGCGGACATGCCTCCAACGCCCCCCCCCCCCCCACCCCCCACTGATGCCGGCAAAACTCCGGCCAAAGTATTTGCTTAATTTCTCTGCCATTTCCTTATTCCCCATTATAATTTCTCCTGTCTCAGCTTGTAAGGGACCCACATTTACTTTTGCTAATCTTTTCCTTTTTACATATCTATAGAAGCTTTTACAGTCTGTTTTTATGTCTCTCACTAGTTTGCTCTCATATTCTATTTTCCCCTTCTTTATCAATTTCTGGTCCTCCACATACTTTACTAAGATGTTGTGGTAGCTAAGGCTAAAGTGAAAGAGATTTAATAGTTTCCATAGCCTCATCACTCACGAGAGTAGAGGTTGGAGAATACTGTACTGAAATGATATAATGCTCTGTTTGGACCCCATCTTGAGTACTGGGTTCAGTTTTTGTTACTGAAAAACAAGGAAAATGTTTAATTCCTGGAAATGATCCAGTGAATAACCACAAGGTTGATCCCTAGTGTCAGAGGCTTGAGCTAAGAGAAAAGAATTAGGGCTCTTCAGCCTTGACAGTAGAAGGCAAAGAGGGACAGCGATGGGAATCTTACAGAAGTATATAAAACATTTTATGGTCTACAAATGGAGTGCACTACTTTAAGCTAAGCCTTGACAGAAGTCAATGAGACATAGGTCTAAACCAGTGAACGACATATTTCAGACTAATGTCGCAATGGTTTTTCTTCATGCCAATTGTGATCAACACTTGGAGGGCAAAAATTGGCTTGCGCTCCCTTTGGGGTGCTAACTTTGCCGGGGCGCTACTTTTAGCACCCCAAAAAAGTTAGCACCCCCGCGCCTGAAATTAAATGGTAGCACCCCAAGCAGGAGGCAGGGCGCTACTGGAAGCGCTCCCCCTCCCTCTTGGGGCGCTCCCATTGAATATCGTGGTGCTACGTGCAGCAGCGCCAAGCACGTTGGCACATAAGAACATAAGAAATAAGAGCAGGAGTAGGCCATAAGACCCTTCGATCCTGCTCCGCCATTCAATGAGATCATGGCTGACCATCGACCTCAACTCCACTTTCCCACCCGATCTTCATATTGCACATAGCACCGTGGTACTATAGGCCTCCCTCCCCTGATTAAAGGGGAGGGGCCTAGCGCAGCATGCACCGGGGCCCGGCTGGACCACTGGGGAGCGGGGTGCCGGCAAAAGAGCCCAGCACTCAAGTGGCGTGCCGGGCTGACCGATCGTGGCTGGCACCCCGCAAGAGAAGGCAAGAGGGGGCAGCTGATGGCAGGCAGCCCAAGAAAAATGGTCGCCCGGCACCTGCCCTTTAATTATCGCTGCCCCGGCTGCAAAAACGCCACCCTGACGCTGTTGGACGTAGCGTCTGGCGGTAGGTCAGGGGGCGTGAGGCAAGTTTGCGGCCGGGGCGCGAGCGGGGCACTGTGCATGGCAATGACGTCATCGCCGGAGGCGCAGCGCTGCGGGGCGCTACTGGCTACCGCCACTGCTAACCTGCCACTAATTTCATGGGAGGAGTTGACGGCGCATGTCCGGACACTAGGTGCATTGCGCCCCGTTAACGCCCCCTCAGGGCACTAATGGGAGGCGCAAATCAACCGAATTTTTCCCCCCACTTACTGCCACATACAATACTGGAGGCGAAAACTTTAGAGTCACTTGAAGGACAGTTGAATGCTTTGAGAGGGGGACTAGATTTTTATAGACGGATAAGCAGGCTGAACAACCTTTCCCAACTGTACTTATCTTGTGACCTACTAAGGCTTTAATTGCTGTCCTCCGTAGAAATTAATTAGATACCTTCATAGCCCTCACAAACCGTTGATGTTTAAACATGTCTTCTGCCAGTACTCAAACCTTAGAGTGAAGACACAACTGTACTAATGGATTTCTAGCAAAGAAAAACTGCTTTGCTCAGTTGTATTCCAGCTCGCTATTCTTTTTTAACTATAATATAAGACAGCAGCAGTTTCAATAGCAGTCATGCACATCCAAAACTAATGTCTTGAGCTTTTAATTTTTTGTGTGTTCAACTGTTTAGAGATTATGAGACTTTCAAAATATACTGTGCCATGCTGCGTTATTTTCCAGCCTAACTCCCACTCCAAATAAAACTAGTCTCAAATGGTATTGATATATATTGTAATTATATACAATGACTTCAGGTGCCAAATCACTTCCATTGACGTCACACCTTGCACAATGCTCACTCGCCCCATATTACTTCAATACCCTGGTTCACTGGTCAATTGGCGAAAATGGTAAGGATAGCAATCTCAGTGGCAGAATCAAAATGCCCGGCATATTTATTTATTTTTATGCCTGCTTATACCTCAATTACCTTCAAGATGCAGCCACAATGACAGTTCCCTGTTTCCTTCTCCGCAGTGAGCCCAGCAAAGATAGAAAAGAAACATAGAGGTAAGTCTTGAACAGATTTATTTGATTTAATGTGTTGTGCAGTAAAAAAAAATTACAAGTTGCTTGAGGGAGCCCATCCAGATGTTAGACTAATATTTATCTGAATAATTTATTGATTATATTAACGTTCACCAACAAACTCAATCAGATCATGCAGTCTTTGGTCAATAACTTGAGCACCTCATAACTTCATAATAAAAAAACAAGAGAGATGGAAGCAATAAAATAAAATAACAAAATAAAGAATGTCAACTGACTCTCTGCACCAAACCTTAATGGGTATTTGTTGCTGCTAGCAAGATTTAAAAAAGTAAGCAGTGTACTGTTTTTTATTAAAGCACTAGGCATATTAAATGCATAAGCTTTTAGGGTTATACAGGTCTTTTCTTGAGATGTAAACCTCATGATGTTGTGTTTCTGGAATCTGGAAAGCCTTTGACAAAGTTTCTCACAAATACTGCTGCTGGAACTCAAAATAATGGGAATACAAGGTAAATCTGGAATATGGATAAGAAACTGGCTGAAGAAACGGAAGCAGAGGGTACTTGTTAAGGGAGTTATACCAGAATGGAGGGAAAGTTCTTCAGGACTAAGTGATGGGGCTCCTACTGTTCCTAATCTACATCAACAACTTAGACTCAAGAAACTCAATGAAAAGTGGTCAAGTTCACAAATAATATCAAACTACCCAGGGAGTTCTTGTCAGGAAGTGAAATATGGTTGATGAATAACTTTACGTTATGGTACAGGAATATTCCATACTCCATAAACATTTAGCTCATCCAAAATGCCTGCTGCCTGTATCCTATCCTGTACCAAGTCCTGCTCACCCATCACTCTTGTCCTTGTTAACCTACATTGGATTCAGGTCTCCACAACGCCTCCAGTTTAACATTCTCCTCCTCATAGTTAAATCCTTTCATGGCCTTGCTCCCCCTCTATCTCTATAACGCTCTCCATCCATCAACTCCCAAAATTCTCTGTTCCTTTGACTGTTTATTACCATCCCTTCAGCCCACCAATGGTGCTGTGCTTTTAGCCACCTAAGCACCATGCTGGGGAAATCCGTCAATCTCCCCCTTCTCCTTTAAGACAATCCTTAAAATCCACCTCTTTGATCAAGCTTTCGGTACCCCTCCTAATGTCGTCTTCTTTGGCTTCGCATCCATTTTTACCCTTCTGCCTCTGAAGCACCCTGGGATATTTTTTCTTCATTAAAGCCACTGTATAAATGCAAGTTGTTCTTTTATTATGTTAGGTCCACTCTAAAAATGCAAGTTGCTGTTGTGCAATGTCTTTAGCCCTATGATGGCCTGATTCACACATATTGATAATAGTGTGAGGAACATCTGTAAAATGTAGATTGTTTCGTACCTACTGCTGGTCAGATATTGGTCATTTCTCTTTGTTACCTGATCTGTCTGGGTTGTGTTGAGACATATCTACACACAAACACACACACACATTTGGGTAGTGAATTTCCAAGGGGGTTCTTTTCTGGTGTAGCAGGGACTGTTGATAGACTATACAAGCGCCTTAGAGATATTTTTAATTGGTGATAGTAAATTAATTTAAATTAAGTAAAGGGAAGGTCATGCCAGGTGAGCCCAGCCCCGTGATATGCTCCTCTTGCTCTATGTGGGAATTCAGGGACCCCGGTGCCCCTGATGACCACGTGTGCCAGAGATGCATCCATCTGCAGCTACTAGCAGACCGCATTGAGGCGCTGGAGCTGCGGGTGGATGGGTTGTTGAGCATTCACGATGCTGAGAGGGTCGTGGATAGCACGCTTAGTGAGTTGGTCACACCGCAGGGAAGGGCTGCACAGGAAGACAGGAAATGGGTGACCACCAGGCAGAGCAATAGAAGCAGGCAGGTAGTGCAGGAGACCCCTGTGACCATTCCCCTCTCAAACAAGTATACCGCTTTGGATATTGTTGAGGGGGATGACTCACCAGGGGAAGGCAGCAGCAGCCAACTTCCTGGCACTGGGGGTGCTCCTGCTGCCCAGGAAGGGGGGAAAAAGAGTGGGAGAGCAATAGTGGTAGGGGATTCTATAGTAAGGGGAACAGATAGGCGTTTCTGTGGCCGTAGACGTGAATCCAGGATGGTTTGTTGCCTCCCTGGTGCCAGGGTCAAGGATATCACTGAGCGGCTGCAGGGCATTCTGGAGGGGGAGGGTGAACAGCCAGAGGTCGTGGTCCACATTGGTACCAACGACATAGGTAAAAAGAGGGATGAGGTCCTGCAGCAAGAATTTAGGGAGCTAGGTGAAGGATTAAAGAGCAGGACCTCAAAGGTTGTAATCTCTGGATTACTCCCGGTGCCACGTGCTATTGGGTATAGGAATAGGAAGATAGAACAGATGAATGCGTGGCTAAAGGGATGGTGCAGGGGGGAGGGCTTTAGTTTCCTGGATCACTGGGTCTGCTTCTGGGAAAGGTGGGACTTGTACAAGTCGGACGGTTTACACCTGAACCAGAGGGGAACCAATATCCTTGCGGGGAGGTTTGCTAGCACTGCTGGGGGGGGTTTAAACTAACTTGGCAGGGGGATGGGGTACAGAGTGGAGCTATAGTAGGGGGTGATTTACAGCCAAATACAGAGGAAAAATCAAGTCAGCTGGGAAGGCAGAGCAAATATGTGAAGGCAAAAGGGAATATGGCAGGGCTGGAAGGCATTTATTTTAATGCAAGGAGTCTTGCAAATAAGGTGGATGAACTGAAGTTGTTGTTGAGCACATGGGAGTACGATATTGTTGCTATCACGGAGACATGGTTGAGGGAGGGTCAGGGCTGGCAGCTCAATATTCCGGGGTATAGAATCTTCAGGCGAGACAGAGGGGGGTGTAAAAGGGGAGGGGGTGTTGCAATATTAATTAAGGAGTCAATTACTGCTGTAAGGAGGGATGATATATTAACGGGTTCCTCTAATGAGGCCATATGGGTAGAACTTAAAAACAAAAAGGGGGCAAGCACTTTGCTGGGAGTGTACTATAGGCCCCCAAACAGTCAGGGGGAGATAGAGGAACAGATATGTCGGCAAATCTCAGAGAAGTGTGAAAATAATAGGGTAATAATAGTGGGGGATTTCAACTTCCCCAATATAAATTGGGATAGTCAGAGTGTGAAAGGCTTAGAGGGTGCAGAATTCTTAAAGTGCATCCAGGAGAGCTTTTTGAGCCAACATGTAGAAAGTCCTACAAGAGAGGGGGCGGTACTGGACCTAATTCTGGGGAATGTAGCCGGGCAAGTGGTGGAAGTATCAGTAGGAGAGCATTTTGGCGACAGTGACCATAATTCGGTGAGATTTAAGGTGGTCATGGAAAAAGACAAAGACGGCCCGGAAATAAGGGTTCTAAATTGGGGGAAGGCCGATTTTAATATGATAAGGCAGGATCTGGCCAAAGTGGACTGGGAGCAGCTACTTATAGGAAAATCCACCTCAAAACAGTGGGAGACTTTCAGAAGGGAAATAGAGAGAGTACAACGCCAACATGTTCCTGTAAAGGTCAAGGGTGGGACCAACAAGCAAAGGGAACCTTGGATGACAAGGGATATACAAAAATGCATTAGAAATAAAAGGGGGGCTTTTGGCAGTTACAAAAGACTAAAGACGGAAGAAGCCCTAGAGGAGTATAAAAAGTGCAGGGGCATACTTAAAAAAGAAATTAGGAGGGCGGGGAGGGGCCATGAAATAACACTGGCGAGCAAAATAAAGGAAAATCTTAAGATGTTTTATAAGTATATTAAGGGCAAGAGGATAACCAGGGAAAGGGTAGGGCCCATTAGGGACCAAAGTGGCAATCTGTGTGTAGAGCCAGATGATGTAGGCGGGGTTTTAAATGAATTTTTTGCATCTGTGTTCACTATGGAGAAAGACGATGCAGACATAGAAATCGGGCAAGGGGACTGTGACATACTTGAACATATTAGCATCGAGAGGGAGGAGGTGCTAGCGGTTTTAGCAGGCCAAAAAGTGGATAAATCCCCAGGCCCGGACGAGATGTATCCCAGGCTGCTGTGGGAGGCAAAGGAGGAGATTGCAGGGGCTCTGACACAAATTTTCAGAACCTCTCTGGCCACAGGGGATGTACCAGAGGACTGGAGAACAGCTAATGTAGTACCATTATACAAGAAGGGTAGCAGGGATAAACCAGGGAATTACAGGCCAGTGAGCCTAACATCTGTGGTAGGGAAATTATTGGAAAAAATTCTGAGGGACAAAATTAGTCTCCACTTGGAGAGGCAAGGATTAATCGGGGATAGTCAGCATGGCTTTGTCAAGGGTAAATCATGTCTGACAAATCTGATTGAATTTTTCGAGGGGGTGACTAGTGGGGTGGATGAGGGAAATGCTGTGGATGTGGTTTACATGGACTTCAGTAAAGCTTTTGACAAAGTCCCGCATAGGAGACTGGTCAAGAAGGTAAGAGCCCATGGGATCCAGGGTGCCTTGGCATGTTGGATCCTAAACTGGCTGAGTGGCAGGAGGCAGAGGGTGATGGTCGAAGGTTGCTTTTGTGACTGGAAGCCTGTGTCCAGTGGAGTACCTCCGGCTTGATCCCTTGTTGTTTGTGATCTACATAAATGATTTGGATGAGAATGTAAAAGGTATGATCAGTAAGTTCGCAGATGACACGAAAATTGGTGGGGTGGTAAATTGCGAGGAGGAAAGCCTCAGGCTACAGGACGATATAAACGGGTTGGTCAGATGGGCGGAAAAGTGGCAAATGGAATTTAACCCTGAAAAGTGCGAGATGATGCATTTTGGACGGACAAATAAGGCAAGGGAATACACAATGAGTGGTAGGACCCTAGGAAGTACAGAGGGTCAGAGGGACCTTGGTGTACATGTACATAGATCCCTGAAGGCAGCGGAACAGGTAGATAAGGTGGTTAAAAAGGCATATGGGATACTTGCCTTCATTAGCCGAGGCATAGAATATAAGAGCAGGGAGGTTATGATGGAGCTGTACAAAACGCTGGTGAGGCCACAGCTGGAGTACTGTGTGCATTTCTGGTCACCTCACTATAGGAAGGATGTGATTGCTTTGGAGAGGGTGCAGAGAAGATTCACCAGGATGTTACCTGGGATGGAGCGCCTCAGCTATGAAGAAAGACTAAACAGGCTGTGGTTGTTTTCCTTGGAGCAAAGGCTGAGGGGGGACCTGATTGAGGTGTACAAAATGATGAGGGGCATAGATAGGGTAGACAAAGAGGAACTTTTCCCCTTAGTAGGGGGGTCAATAACAAGGGGGCATAGATTCAGGGTAAGGGGCAGGAGATTTAGAGGGGATTTGAGGAGGAACTTTTTCACCCAGAGGGTGGTTGGAATGTGGAACTCAATGCCTAAAAGGGTGGTAGAGGCAGGAACCCTCACAACATTCAAGAAGCATTTGGATGAGCACTTGAAATGCCATTGCATACAAGGCTATGGACCAAATGCTGGAAAATGGGATTAGACTGGACAGGGATGGATGGGCGGCGCAGACACGATGGGCCGAAGGGCCTCTTTCTGTGCTGTAAACTCTATGACTCTATGACTCTTCCATTCATCTACTGTAACCTTGACAGAAGAGCTGCAGAAACTCTTCAATGCCATCCATGCCATTTTTCCAGGGTTTCCATGGCTCTTTCACCAAAGTCACGGCAGGTGAGCATGATAACCCCTACTGAAATATATCCCCGTGGTTCCTTAGATGGTTCAGTAAAGTCTTGCTTCACCAGAGATGAGGGTAAAAGCAAATGAGAGAGCGCTCTCAGCTGCATTATCCTTTTAAACAAAAACAAGCAAGTGTCCTCTGCTTTACACGAGAGGAGCCCATTTTAGAAATACTTCCAGGAAAGTACTACATCCACAAATTGGTTGAGCAGATCTTGGCCCTGAAGCTTTTGAGGCTCATTAACTTCACCCTTGTCATAATAGCTAAATTAGACATGATGTGCACCACCGGCAGGTGAAAGTAGTTTGGATTTTATCTTTGAAGGACAAATATGCCCATTAACACATTTAAACGGCGAGAAAAATGAATATAATTTTCTCGATCAGGAACATAGCTGTGATGTTCTCAAATAATGACCACTCTGCAGTGTAATTCCATAGGATGCTACACAATGGCATGACTGATTTATAGCAGACATTTACAGCAACTGACAAGGAGACATACATGAACTAGGAATAGCCGGCGTCAGTGAAATTTCAGCTTTTATGCAGTGCACATTGATGTGTCACGAAGGAATGATAGGATAGGTTTTCTGGTCCCAGTAATTGGGCTGTGGGACCATGTGCTCACGCTTTGGGCTTGAATGAAATAGGAATGGTGGACCTGGCCAGATATTTCATGCTCTGCCTCATTATATATTCACCAATGATATATTCAGCATTCAGTGTGAGCCTGAACTGGAGCTGCTGCTGGGACCTTGCTCAATGCGGGTGGGAGTATGGGGTAGAGGGGGAAACAGGGGAAGCTGCATCTCTTAAAGGACTCCATCTGTTACTTAAATGGAAGGCAGCTAGTTAAAGGGAGGTGGCCACCCAGGGTACACCTCCCTAAACCAGTGCACCATGTCTGGCAGGAAGTAGTGGCAAGAGTCAATGTAGTATACATGACCAGCAGAGTCTGCCTCTTCCAGGAGATTGCATGGATGGGGATTATTGAAGGTCCTGAATTTAAATAAAGGAAACTACGATGGTATGAGGCGCGAGTTGGGTAGGATTGATTGGGGAATGTTACTCAAAGGGTTGACGGTGGATAGGCAATGGCAAACATTCAAAGGTTGCATGGATGAACTATAGAATTTGTTCATCCCTGTTTGGCATAAAAATGAAACAAAAAAGGTGACTCAACCGTGGCTAACAAGGGAAATTAGGGATAGCATAAGATCCAAGGAGAAGACATATAAATTGGCCAGAAAAAGCAGTAAACCTGAGGATTGGGAGCAGTTTATGATTCAGCAAAGGAGGACAAAGGGATTAATTAAGAGGGGGAAAATAGAGTATGAGAGTAAGCTTGCAGGGAACATAAAAACTGACTGTAAAAGCTTTTATAGATATGTGAAGAGAAAAAGATTGATGAAGTCAAGCATAGGTCCCTTGCAGACAGCGGAATTTATAATGCGGAACAAAGAAATGGCAGATCAATTAAATACATACTTTGGTTCTGTCTTCATAAAGGAGGACACAAATAAACTCCCAGAGATGTCGGGGAACATAGGGTCTAATGAGAGGGAGGAACTGAAAGAAATCAGTATTTGTAGGGAAATGGTGTTAGGGAAATTGATGGGATTGAAGGCCGATAAATCCTCAGGGCCTAATAATCTACATCCTAGGGTACTTAAGGAAGTGGCCCTAGAAATGGTAGATGCATTGCTGGACATCTTCCAAAATTCGATAGACTCTGGAACAGTTCCCATGGATTGGAGGGTAGCTAATGTTACCCCACTATTCAAAAAAGGTGGTAGAGAGAAAACGGGGAATTATAGACCGGTAAGCCTGACATCGGTAGTGGGGAAAATGCTAGAGTCCATTATAAAAGATGTAATAGCAAAGCACTTGGAAAACAGTGACAGGATCGGACAAAGTCAACGTGGATTTACAAAAGGTAAATCGTGCTTGAATAATCTACTGGAATTTTTTGAGGAAGTAACTGGTAGAATAGATAAGGGAGAACCAGTGGATGTGGTGTATTTGGACTTTCAGAAGGCTTTCGATAAGGTCCCGCATAAGAGATTAGCGTGTAAAGTTAAGGCACATGGGATTGGGGGCAAGGTACTGACTTGGATAAAGAACTGGTTGGCAGACAAGAAGCAAAGAGTTGGAATAAATGGCTCTTTTTCCGAGTGGCAGGCAGTGACTAGTGGGGTACCGCAGGGATCGGTCCTATGACCCCAGCTATTCACAATATATATAAATGATCTAGACGAGGGAACTAGATATAATATCTCCAAGTTTGCAGATGACAAAAAGCTGGGTGCTGTGAGGAGGATGCCGAGAAACTCCAATATGATTTGGACAGGTTGGGTGATTGGGCAGAAGCATGGCAGATGCAGTATAATGTGGATAAATGCAAGGTTACCCACTTTGGTGGCAAAAACAGGAAGGCAGATTATTATCTGAACGGCAATAGATTGGGAGAAGGGGAAGTGCAATGAGACCTGGATGTCCTTGTGCACCAGTCGCTGAAGGTAAGCATGCAGGTGCAGCAGGCGGTTAAGAAGGCAAATGGTATGTTGGCCTTCGTAGCAAGAGGGTTCAAGTACAGGAACAAGGATGTCTTGCTGCAGTTGTACAGGGCCTTGGTGAGACCACACCTTGAGTATTGTGTGCAGTTTTGGTCGCCTTACCTGAGGAAGGATGTTCTTGCCATGGAGTGAGTGCAGCGAAGATTCACCAGACTGATACCTGGGATGGCAGGAATGACGTATGAGGAGAGATTGGGTCGATTGGGCTTATACTCGCTGGAGTTTAGAAGAATGAGATGGGATCTCATTTGAAACTTATAAAATTCTGTCAGGACTAGACAGATTAGATGCAGGAAGGATGTTCCCGATGGCTGGGGAGTCCAGAACCAGGGGTCACAGTCTAAGGATAAGGGGTAAGCCATTTAGGACAGAGATGAGGAGGAATTTCTTCACCCAGAGAGTGGTGAACCTGTGGAATTCTCTACCACAGAAGGCAGTGGAGGCCAATTCATTAAATATATTCAAGAAGGAGTTGGATATATTTCTTAAGGCTAAAGGGCTCAAGGGATATGGTGAGAAGGCAGGGACAGGGTACTGAATTTGGATGATCAGCCATGATCTCATTGAATGGCGGAGCAGGCTCGAGGGGCCGAATGGCCTACTCCTGCTCCTATCTTCTATGTTTCTATGTTTCGATGTGATGCTTAGTTGCAACATAACTGAATGCGACAGGAAAAAGTACTGATGGGACTGAAAGCCAATAACTCTCCTGGACCTGATGGCCTACATCCTAGGGTTTTGAAAGAGGTGGCTATAGAGATAGTGGGTGCATTGGTTGTCATTTTCCAAAATTCCATAGATTCTAGAACGGTTCCCACGGATTGGAAGGTAGCAAATGCAACCCCACTATTTAAGAAAGGAGGGAGAGAGAAAACGGGGAACTACAGACCAGTTAGCCTGACATCAGTAGCAGGGGAAATGCTGGAATCTATTATTAAGGACGTAGTAACAGGGCACTTAGAAAATAATAATAGGATTGGGCAGAGTCAACACGGATTTATGAAAGGGAAATCGTGTTTGACGAATCTGTTACAGTTTCTTGAGGTTGTAACTAGCAGAATAGATAAGGGGGAACCAGTGGATGTGGTGTATTTGGATTTTCAGATGGCATTCGATAAGGTGCCACACAAGGTTATTAAACAAAATTAGGGCTCATGGGATTGGGGATTGGTTAACAAACAGAAAACAGAAAGTAGGAATAAACGGGTCATTCTCTGGTTGGCAGGCTGTAACTGGTGGGGTACCACAAGGATCAGTGCTTGGGCCTCAGCTATTCAAAAGCTACATCAATTACTTGGATGAGGGGACCAAATGTAATATATCTAAGTTTGCTGATGATACAAAGCTGGGTGGGAATGTGAGAATGTAAGTTGAAGAAATGTGAACTTATCCACTTTCGTAGGAAAAATAGGAAAGCAGGGTATTTTTTAAATGGTGAAATATTGTGAAATGTTGGTGTTCAGAGGGACCTGGGTGTCCTTGTACATGAATCACTGAAAGTTAACATACAGGTACAGCAAGCAATTAGGAAAGCCAATGGTATGTTGGCCTTTATTACAAGAGGATTTGAGTATAAGAGTAAAGGCATCTTACTGCAATTATATAGGGCCCTGGTGAGACCACACCTGGAGTATTGTGTACAGTTTTGGTCTCCTTACCTAAGGAAGAATATACTTGCCATAGAGGGAGTGCAATGAAGGTTCACCAGACTGGTTCCTCGGATGGGGGGATTGTCCTATGAGGAGAGATTGAGTAGACTAGGCCTATATTCTCTAGAGTTTAGAAGGATGAGAGGAGATCTAATTGAAACATACAAAATTCTTATAGGGCTTGACAGGGTAGATACAGGGAGGATGATTCCCCTGGCTGGGGAGTCTAGAACCAGGGATCACAGTCTCAGAATAAGGGGTCGGTCATTTAGGACTGAGATGAGGAGAAATTTCTTCACTCAGAGGGTGGTGAATCTTTGGAATTCTCTACCCCAGAGGGCTGTGGAGGCTCAGTCGTTGAGTATATTCATGACAGAGATCGATAGATTTTTGAATATTAAGGGAATCAAAGGATATGGGGCTAATGCAGGAAAGTGGAGTTGAGGCAGAAGATCAGCCATGATCTTATTGAATGGCGGAGCAGGCTCGGAGGGCCAAATGGCCGACTCCTGCTCCGATTTCTTATGTTCTTAAAGTCAGGAGTATTGGTATTGCTTCTTTGGCAGGCTGCACGCAGAGCACAGTGGAAATTAAATGATTCAACTGAAATGAAATGATCATGTTTCACACGCAGCAACATTTTCAGCTTCTAGCAGGCAACCTACTTGCTACAAAGTTATACGTCATTGGGATGAGAGAAAGAGAGAACGAGAGCGCTCAGATTCAGATCTTCCATGCAGATCAGCCATGATCTATTTGAATGGCAGAGCAGGCATGAGGGGCTGAATGGCCCGTTCCTGTTCCTATGTTCAACAGCACCACCATCACTAAGTTCAAATCCCAGCTACGAGCCCCCAATAAATGTAAGAACACTAGGATCGATACCCTGACAAGAGTATTCATCAAGGGCACCAGACAAATCCTTAACCTCTTCACCTTAACTTCTCGTCAGGGAACCATCTGTCACTCTGTTCATGCCTTGGTGTTAATGATGTCTAAACTTGGCTCGCAGAATTATCTTACATCAACCAGTTTCCATTATATTAGCATTTACTCTACTGACCTCCCATCAGGATCCACAAAAGCTACTCAGTGAATGAATTAACTTATTCTTGTCAATTATCAAAGAAGTCAAACAGCAAAGTCATGAACTAACAGTTGTTTATTAACCGTAGAATCATAATTAGTAGCACTTAAACATTGAGTAGCCAAATAATTAGTGGATAACGTTAACTGACAAAATAAATAACAGTGGTTACAAAGGCAGTCATTTGTGTCACAGTAATTCAGCCTTAACTGCTTGCTGATTATAAACTTACAGTCGAGATCAATGTTTGAGATTGACCTAAATTGGTGAGATTAATTTAGAATTAACGAAAGAAAGACTTGCATTTATATAGCGCCTTTCACGACCACCGGATGTCCCAAAGCGCTTTACAGCCAATGAAGTACTTTTGAAGCATAGTCACTGTTGTAATGTAGGAAACGTGGCAGCCAATTTGCGCACAGCAAGGTCCCACAAACAGCAAAGTGATAATGACCCGATAATCTGTTTTTGTTATGTTGATTGAGGGATAAATATTGGCCAGGACACTGGGGATAACTCCCCTGCTCTTTATTTAAATGGAGAGAGATTACAAAATGCTCCAGTTCAGAGGGACCTGGGGGTCCTTGTGCATGAAACACAAAAAGTTAGCAAGCAGGTACAGCAAGTAATCAAAAAGGCAAATGGAATGTTAGCCTTTACTTCGAGGGGGTTGGAGTATAAAAGCAGGGAAGTCCTGCTACAACTGTACAGGGTATTGGTGAGACCACACCTTGAGTACTGCGTACAGTTTTGGTCTCCTTATTTAATGAAGAATATACTTGCATTGGAGGCAGTTCAGAGACGAAGTCAGGGACAGGATACTGAATTTGGATGATCAGCCATGATCTCATTGAATGGCGGAGCAGGCTCGAGGGGTTGAATGGCCTACTCCTGCTCCTATCTTCTATGTTTCTATGTTTCTATGATTCACTAGGTTAATTCCAGAGTTGAGGGGTTTGACTTATGAGGAATGGTTGAGCCTATACTCATTGGAATTTAAAAGAATGAGAGGTGATCTTAATGAAACATATAAGATACTGAGGTGGCTCGACAAGGTAGATGCAAAGAGGATGTTTCTCCTCGTGGGGAAATCTAGAACTCGGGGGCATAGTTTCAGAATAAAGGGTCGCCCCTTTAGAACTGAGATGAGGAGGAATTTCTTCTCTCAGAGGGTCATAAATCTGTGGCATTCTCTGCCCCAGAAAGCTGGGTCATTAAATACATAGACAGATTTTTGCAAGATAAGGGAGTGAAAGGTTATGGGGAGCGGGCAGGGAAGTGGCTTTGAGCCCAAGATCAGCCATGATCTTATTAAATGGCAGAGCAGGCTCAAGGGGCCAAATGGCTTATTCCTGATCCTATTTCTTATGTTCTTGCGTCGAAATATTGCCATGGGATCTTTTATGCCCACCTGAGAGAGCAGCAATGGCCTCGGTTTAACGTCTCATCTGAAAGACAGCACCTCCGACAGTGCAGCACTCCCTCAATACTGCACTGGAGTGTCAGTCTAGCTTTATGTACTCAAGTCCTTGGAGTGGGACTATGAACCCACAACCTTCTGACTCAGAGACAAGTGTGCTACCAGCTGAGCCACAGTTGACACTCTTAGACTCCTTAGCTAGTTGACAAGTTACAGCATTAGATAGCCAGTCTACTGAACAGATTAAAGTCTATGTGGTAGAAATTGGTATGTGTTACGCCCATTTTTCTGGCATAAAATGGACACAAGGCATACTAACTTAGCAGTGGAACGGCCTGCACCAATCTGGGGCCCATTTTGTAGGTATCCCAGGCATACACCTAAAACTGGTATTAGGCTCCTTGCATATGTAAATTAGAGGCTTCATGCCTATTTCAAAATTTATCGGTGATGAGCAGGGCAGGCGTTGGACCACTTTTGTAATAAAGTAACCTTCCTGTGGAGCCAGGAGCAGAGGGATCGCCCATCCAATCGTAGCCTGCTCCAATCCCCACCTCTTGGGACTTACCCGAGGGCTGCTGCTGGCGAGGCAGGCGGCCTGACATTGATGTCTTCACTCGGGTGAGCTGCCTGATGCGAGACCTTATGCACAAAGTAACCTGGGTGAGTGCGCCCTCGGTGAATAGACCCTTTTATGGTTCCTGGATTTAGGAGTTTCACTGCACTCCCGCGTCACTTCGGAAGACAATTAGTATCATTCCCATCAGACACTTTCCAAATAGAGTAAACTATTAAGCAAGTTTATTCACAGCTAAAAGTGATTGGTGGTGAATTCCTGCAAGAGTTTCACCCACTTGTCCACCGTGACTTCGGCAGATGAGCTGCGGAAAATAGTAATAATACGAATTATTATTTTTAATACTAATTTCTTTCAGTTCCTCATTCTCGCTAGAGCCTTGGTTCTCCACTATTTCTGGGATGTTTTTTCTGTCTTCTTCCATGAAGACAGACACAAAGTATTTGTTTAATTTCTCTGCCATTTCCTTATCCCCCATTATAATTTCTCCTGTCTTAGCCTGTAAGGGACCCACATTTACGTTTGCTAATCTTTTCTTTTTTTTACATACCTATAGAAGCTTTTACAGTTTGTTTTTATGTCTCTCACTAGTTTACTCTCATTCTATTTTCCCTTTCTTTATCAATTTCTTGGTCCTCCTTTGCTGAATTCTAAAATCCTCCCAATCCTCAGGCTTACTATTCTTTTTGACAACATTATAAGCCTCTTCCTTTGATCTAATAATATCTTTAACTTCTCTTGTTAGCCACGGTTGGACCACTTTTCCTGTGGGGTTTTTATGCCTTAAAGGAATGTATATTTGTTTCTAAATTATGTATTAATTCTCTCAATGCTAGCCATTGCTTCACTATCATCATACCATTTAATGTAGTTTCCCAATCTACCTTAGCCAACTCGCCCCTCATACCTACGTAGTTTGCTTTGTTTAGATTTAAGACCCTAGTTTCGGACTTAACTAAATCCCTTTCAGACTCAATATAAAATTCTATCATATTATGGTCACTCTTTCCTAAAGGCCCCTTTACTACAAGGTTATTAATTAACCCTTTCTCATTGCACAATGCTAGATCTAAAATAGCCTGTTCCCCAGTTGGTTCCTCAACATACTGATCTAGAAAACTATCTTTCATACATTCCATGAATTTGTCCTCCACACTATTACTGCAAATTTGGTTTGCCCAGTCTATATGTAGATTAAAGTCCCCCATGATCACTGTATTACCCTTGTTACATGCGCCTCTAATTTCCTGATTTATTCTCTGCCCTACATTATAACTACTGTTTGGGGGCCTATAAACAACTCCCACCAATGTTTTCTGCCCCTTGCTGTTTCTTAGCTCCACCTAAACTGATTCTACTTCTTGATTTTCGGAGCTAAGATCCTTTCTCTCTACTGTCTTTAACACATCCTTTATTATCAGGGCTTCCCCTCCTCCTTTTACATTTTGTCTATCTCTTCTAAAAGTTAAGTATCCTGGAATATTTAGTTCTCAAACTTGGTCACTTTGCAACCATGTCTCCATTATGGCTATTAGATCAAACCTATTAATTTCTATCTGCGCTATTTATTCATCTATTTTATTGCGAATGTTTCACACATTCAGATATTTCGGGCTGGATTTTCATTGAGGAGGCGGGTAGGAGGCGGGACTACAACTTTTGGGGTTGTAGTCCCGCCTCCATCGAGTTGTAGCCAACCCACGTGATTTTGACTTGATTGACCTTGTTGAGCCCACCCAGCGGGCTCAGCAGGCCAATTAAGGGCCACCCGGCAACAGGTGACACCACAGATTGACATTTCATCTGGCAAGACCTTTTGACAGATGAAAATCAGCGTTTCACAGCTGTTTGAAGCTGTCAAACACTGACAATCTGTACTCCAAGTTAATTCCTTCCTCTCAGGCTGATTTAGAGATCTCCCCAGAACAGAAAGCTGAATGCTGCAATTTTTGACAGATTCTGCTTTCTGTGCAAGTGAGATGAGGGACTCCCGAGACCTGAAGGAAGGAAGGCTGTAAAGGTAATAAAACTTCTTTAAATACTTTAAACACACCAAACACACTTACCTCTGCACTCATGCACCCATCACTCACCTGAACACCGGACATCTCGACCCCGCCAAGCCCTTCAGCCTGATGGCCTACCTCGCTAACTTGGCGTGGTTTGGAGCCGTCGGGAATCCCACACTTCACCAATAAAAATAGGGATTAGGCTAAAAACTGCCTGTTAACTACCTGTTAACAGGCAGTTAATTGGCACTAAACCCCTTCCCGCCTCAGGGAGGCGGGTCCCAGCGCAGGTCGGGTATCTGCCTCCTTTGAAACTGGCATGGAGGCGGGTCGGGGGCGAGATGGGTTCGTGCCCCCCGATTTCAAGATTTTAACCCCCCACACGCCTCCAATCCCGCCTCCACGGCTCAATTAAAATCCTGCCCAGTGCCTTTAGCTTTGACTTATTTCTATTTTTCCTTGATATCACTTTAGTCACTGATGCCTTATTACCTTTGTTACTCTCTCTGTCCCTTCCTGATCCACTCTGTTTATTTTTACCTGAAATTCTACTCTGCTGTAGAGCCTTGACATTTCTTTCGCTGCTTTTAAATTTACTCTTTCCTGAATCCTCCCACCCCCCTTCATTAGTTTAAAGCCCTGTTATTCATTAACAATTTGTTGACATTGTACTTTAGCACGTGTGATTCACCGGGATAGAAATGGGGCAGAAAAATATGGCAGTTTATTTTCTCTTTCTCCTTTCTAGCCCCAAGATTTATAAGTGTCTTAAAATTCAAATTCAGTAATATAATAACAGAAATGGGAATGTTGGTAACACTAAAAGGGCAACTATAGTTATGTATTTTGTTCAGTATATCTTGTGGCATGGCACATGTTCAGCTATACTCACTGTTCATTTATTCGTGTCTTGATCAATTGTTTTAGTTTCACTCAATTGTATAATATACTTAGAGTCATAGGGTCATACGGCACAGAAGGAGGCCATTCAGCCCATCGAGTCCGTGCCGGCTCTCTGAAGGGCAATCCAGTCAGTCCCATTCCCCCGCTCTATCCCCGTAGCCCTGCAAGTTTATTTCTCTCAAGTGCCTATCCAGTCTCCCCTTGAAAACATTGAGTGTCTCCGCTTCTACCACTTCTGTCGGCAGCGAATTCCAGGTCATCACCACTCGCTGCGTAAAGAAGTTTTTCCTCACGTCCCCCCTGTATCTCTTGCCCAAAACCTTAAATCTGTGTCCCCTAGTCCTTGTTCCATCAATTAGTGGGAACAGCCTTTCCCCGTCTAGCCTATCCAAACCCGTCATAATCTTGCACACCTCAATCAAATCACCCCTCAACCTCCTTTACACTAATGAATACAAATCCAGCTTCTCCAACCTGTCCTTGTAGCTAAGATCCCCCATCCCCGGAACCATTCTGGTAAATCTTCTCTGCACCCTCTCAAGGGCCTTCACATCCTTCTGAAAGTGTGGTGACCAGACTTCACCTGAAGATGATAATGAAAGTGGAGTCGGGCTTTGCCCTGCATGAGCTGGATCAGGAACTTGCAGAGCTCCTGCTACAAATAATTACCATTTCAGAAGCTTTGAGTGGGAGAGTTACAGTGAACTGACATTGAGAAAAAGGATCCCCTTGTATCATGTCTGCTCAGAGCAATTAATGGGAGCGTTTACGACTCTTTAGGGACTGATTTTGGGCCAGATGTCTATTTGTTTTCAGTCTCTATTGACTATTTGTTAATACTTGGCAGCAACTAAAAAAAAGACATTAAGCTGGGCAAACCACTCCATCAGTGAACCTCCCATGTGCTGTGCTTATGCTTCGTGCCATTTCTTACATCCCAGCCTTCCTCTTGAGTACTCTATCCCTTCACATCAATAATATTATTGATTGTACAGTTAACAGACCCATCGCCCAACAATCTCACAGGCACTTACCGTGCCTCTCCTCCCACTCTCACAGCCAGATAGTTGGGTTCTTCTCACAATCACCTAGATATTTACCATCTTGTCTGGTCTCAAAGAAAGATGCAAGGGTCCCACCCTGCCCCATGCTTTAGCATTGTTCTGTCCTCCTTTGTGCTCAGCTTCACTGGACATTCTGAGAAGACTATTGTGAGTGCGGACTTTTTAAAAACCGAAGCTTAAAGAAAAATTTATACAAGGCAGGTGTTCTCTAGACAAGTGCTGATGGGCTGCTTACCTCATCTCCTCTATGGTGACAGCCTTATTCATATCATCAACACCTCAAAGATTAATTACTCAAACAATTTCCTTGCCAGCCTCCACCTTTAACAAACTTCCTCAAACCAAGGACTGTGTGGCCTGAGTCCCCTTCCACACAAAGTCCCAAACACTCATCACCGCTACCCTCCATTACCACATCTTCATGTTCAAATCGCTTCCTCTGCTTCGCTGCACCCTATATCCTCATCTTGCACCTTTTTTTCCTCTGACTCTGGATCACTGCTTGTCCCTTGTTTCTTTCACTCCACCATCAGCAGCTAATCATTCAATCACTTAAGATGTTTCTTCCATAAACATTTTGCCTTGCCACCTTGCTCCCTCCCTTCAAAAGCCTCCTAAAAGTCTGTCTTTCTATGCCTTGGCTCTTACCCGCTAAATTCCTTATTTCCTGCTTGGTGTCCACCTTTCTTCTTTGTAACGTTCTTTTACACGAAGGATATTATGGCCGCGATTTTGCCCACCGGGGCGGCCGGGGCCAATAGCACAGTTCCAGCCCGCTGCCTGCTCCAGCCTGCTCTGTTGAAGTGATTTTCCATTGATTGGGCTTGTTAAGCCCGCCCAGTAAGGTTCCCGGCCAATTTAAAGGAAACGGGTCTGATGACGCGTCATCAACCGGTTTCCTTAAAGGGACGATGTCCAAATTGACTTTGACAGTTGAGCTGTCAGTGTTTTACAGCATTGAGGTGCTGCAAACACTGACAAGCAAAGGTGCACGGCTGCACCCAGACTCTCCCATGATGCCCACCATATGCTTATAGAGGGAGTCACAGCATGCAGGGAGGTTCTCTTCCCTTCCAATGGATGGAAGACACCTCCCCAGGAGATCAATGCAGCCTAGTTGCACATTACACAGGAGGCCACAAGCAGGGATGTCGTCAGGAGGACCAGGCTGCAGTGGCACAAACCTTTCAATGATCTCAGTAGATCATGAAATGTTACTGTAAAGCCACACTCAACCTCATCCTGCTGTGCCACTCATCACATCCCCATCACTCTGTCTTCCCTACCCTAATCCTGCACATCCTTACTCACACCAAATTACTGTGCACCTCCACCCATCCCTCTCTATCTACATTATCACTTCCCCATCTCACTAGCTACCCCTCACACTCAACCTCATCTTAGTCCAATTATACCAACTAACAGCACAAAAGGGTAGGCACTTAGGTGTTTTAACTAATCTTCATGTAAAGTTTATGTTAGTGTGCTATCAAACATTGAAACCTTTATTTTCAACACTTTGTGTTCTTGGACAGATCTGTGTGCACCTTTAGAAGTGGCTTAGTGAGTTGCAGTGAATGGTGAGACATAAGGGTACACCCCCGCAATAGCGATGAGTGTGAAAGGAATGGTTTGGGAATTGTAGGGATGCTTTATGGTGTTGGTGTGGGGTGGTGCCAACCTGGCACATCATGTAGCAGCCAGAGTGTACAGCGTCAAGTGAAGTAAATCTGGCCATGGTGAGGTCATCCCTGGCAACCCAGCCAGCAATGTGGTTGGGTGCTGATGCCCTGTATCCTGTGCAGCATCAGTTGATTGCGGAGAAGGTTGGTGTTGATGTTGGTGCTGCTGGTGTGTCCGGTGATGCTGGTATTGGGCCTGATTGTGGTAGGATTCTGAGGACCAAGGTTAGATTTTTTCAAGGGCAACGATGCTGATGGAATAGATGGCAGGTGAGGTTGAGATGACAGAAGCGATCTGTCAATGGAGAGAGAGGTTGTTCCAATTGGCTCAAGGATGGCCAAGGCTGGGAACTCAACATCCAGGGGTAGTCGATATTCAGGAAAGATAGGCAAAAAGGAAAGGGAGGTGGGGTAGCATTACTGGTTAAAGAAGGGATTAACACAATTGTAAAGAAGGATATTAGCTCTGATGATGTGGAATCTGTATGGGTAGAATTGAGAAATACTAAGGGTCAGAAAACATTAGTGGGAGTGGTATATAGACCTCCAAACAGTAAGGCGGAGGTTGGGGATGGCATTAAAAGGGAAATTAAAGAAGCGTGCAATAAGGGCACGGCAGTCATCATGGGTGACTTTAATCTACATATAGATTGGGCTAACCAAATTAGTAACAATACTGTGGAGGAGGAATTCCTGGAGTGTTTACGGGATGGTTTCCTGGACCAATATGTCAAGGAACCAACCAGAGATCAGGCCATCTTAGGCTGGGTATTATGTAATGAGAAAGGATTAATTAGCAATCTTGTTGTACGAGGCCCCTTGGGTCGGAGCGATCATAATATGATCGAATTCTTCATTAAGATGGAGAATGAAGTAGTTGACTCAGAGACTAGGGTCCTAAATTTAAATAAAGGAAACTACGATGGTCTGAGGCATGAGTTGGGTAGGATTGATTGGGGAATGTCACTCAAAGGGTTGACGGTGGATAGGCAATGGCAAACATTCAAAGATCGAATGGATGAACTACAGAATTTGTTCATCCCAGTTTGGCATAAAAATAAAACAAAAAAGGTGACTCAACTGTGGCTAACAAGGGAAATTAGGGATAGTATAAGATCCAAGGAGAGGACATAAATTGGCCAGAAAAAGCAATAATCCTGAGGATTGGGAGCAGTTTAGGATTCAACAAAGGAGGACAAAGGGATTAATTAAGAAGGGGAAAATAGAATATGAGAGTAAGCTCGCAGGGAACATAAAAACTGACTGTAAAAGCTTTTATAGATATGTGAAGAGAAAAAGATTGGTGAAGTCAAGCGTGGGTCCCTTGCAGTCAGAATCAGGGGAATATATAATGGGGAACAAAGAAATGGCAGACCAACTAAATACATACTTTGGTTCTGTCTTCACAAAGGAGGACACAAATAACCTCCCAGAGATGCTGGGGAACATAGGGTCTGATGAAAGGGGGGAACTGAAAGAAATCAGTATTTGTAGGGAAATGGTGTTAGGAAAATTGATGGGACTGAAGGCTGATAAATCCCCAGGGCCTGATAATCTACATCCTAGGGTACTTAAGGAAGTGGCCCTAGAAATAGTAGATGCATTGCTGATCATCTTCCAGAACTCGATAGGCTCTGAAACAGTACCCATAGATTGGAGGGTAGCTAATGTTACCCCACTATTCAAAAAAGGTGGTAGAGAAAAAGCGGGGAATTATAGACCTGACATCGGTAGTGGGGAAAATGCTAGAGTCCATTATAAAAGATGTAATAGCAGAGCACTTGGAAAGCAGTGACAGGATCGGACAAAGTCAACATGGATTTACAAAAGGTAAACCATGCTTGACTAATCTACTGGAATTTTTTGAGGATGTAACTGGTAAAATAGATAAGGGAGAACCAGTGGATGTGGTGTATTTGGACTTTCAGATGGCTTTCGATAAGGTCCCGCATAAGAGATTAGCGTGCAAAATTAAGGCACATGGGATTGAGGGCAAGGTATTGACTTGGATAGAGAACTGGTTGGCGGATAGAAAGCAAAGAGTTGGAATAAACGGGTCTTTTTCCGAGTGGCAGGCAGTGACTAGTGGGGTACCGCAAGGATCGGTCCTAGGACCCCAGCTGTTCACAATATATATTCATGATCTGGACGAGGGAATTGGATGTAATATCTCCAAATTTGCAGACAACACAAAGCTGGGTGGGAGGGTATGCTGTGAGGAGGATGTCGTGAAACTCCAGTACGATTTGGACAGGTTGGGTGATTGGGCAGAAACATGGCAAATGCACTATAATGTGGATAAATGTGAGGTTATCCACTTTGGTGGCAAAAACAGGAAGGCAGATTATTATTTGAATGGCAATAGATTGGGAGAAGGGGAAGTTCAAAGAGACCTGGGTGTTCTTGTGCACCAGTCGCTGAATGTAAGCATGCAGGTGCAGCAGGCGGTTAAGAAGGCAAATGGTATGTTGGCCTTCGTAGCAAGAGGGTTCGAGTACAGGAACAGGGATGTCTTGCTGCAGTTGTACAGGGCCTTGGTGAGACCGCACCTTGAGTATTGTGTGCAGTTTTGGTCGCCTTATCTGAGGAAGGACGATATTGCCATGGAAGGAGTGCAGCGAAGATTCACCAGGCTGATACCTGGGATGACAGGAATGACGTATGAGGAGCGATTATGTCGATTGGGCTTATACTCACTGGAGTTTAGAAGATTGAGAGGGGATCTCATTGAAACCTATAAAATTCTGTCAGGCCTGGACAGACTAGATGCAGGAAGGATGTTTCCGATGGCCGGGGAGTCCAGAACCAGGGGTCATAGTCTAAGGATAAGGGGTAAGCCATTTAGGACTGAGATGAGGAGGAATTTCTTCACCCAGAGAGTGGTGAACCTGTGGAATTCTCTGCCACAGAGGGCGGTGGAGGCCAGTTCATTAAATATATTCAAGAAGGAGTTGGATATATTTCTTAAGGCTAAAGGGATCAAGGGATATGGGGAGAAGGCAGGGACAGGGTACTGAATTTGGATGATCAGCCATGGTCTCATTGAATGGCGGAGCAGGCTCGAGGGGTCGAATGGCCTACTCCTGCTCCTATCTTCTATGTTTCTATGAGATGACACTGGATAGAGAATTTGCTTCATACCCTTGCAAGCTGCATAAAGCTCAATCTGTCTTCCAAATGCAGTAAGAAGCAGCTTCTAACCTTGGAAAGTGAAGACCTATGATATGGGAGCATTTATCGACCATTTGCAGCAACAAGTTAGTAAATCATCACTTGCTGACACGACTCCTGACCTCCTTACCTGACGTGATCCCCACAGCAGCGGGGAAGCTGTTAGCGAACTCTAAAAATCTAAAGGTGAGCTTAAAACAATGCTTAATTGCCTCTTAACAATCCAGCTAATGATTAAATTGCCTCCCCCACCGCTTGGTGTCGGATCTGTTCAGCGCTGACAGACCCGACACATGGGAGACTAATGTGGAGGCGGGTTGACAGCGGGGTCCCAACCCACTGTCAATCATTTCAATTTCACAGCTGACCCACCTCCGTTCCCGTCCTCTCAACTCCGGCAAAATTCCCGCTTATGTGACTACAAGTTGTGGTTGTATTCATAGAATCATAGAAAGTTACAACACGGAAGAGGGTCATTTTGGCCCATCGTGTCCGCGCCGACCAACAAAGAGCCATCCAGCCTAATCCCACTTCCCAGCTCTTGGTCCGTAGCCCTGCAGGTTACAGCATCCCAAGTGCACATCCAAGTACTTTTTAAATGTGGTTAGGGTTCCTGCCTCTACCACCCTTTCAGGCAGTGAGTTCCAGAACCCCACAACCCTCTGGGTGAAGACATTTCCCCTCAAATCCCCTCTAAACCTTCCACCAAATACTTTAAATCTGTGCCCCCTGGTTTTTGACCCCTCTGCTAAGGGAAATAGGTCCTTTCTATTCACTTTATCTATGCCCTCATAATTTTATACACCTCAATAAGGTCTCCCCTCAGCCTCCTCTGTTCCAAGGAAAATAGACCCAGCCTATCCAGTCTTTCCTCATAGCTAAGATTCTCTACTCCCGGCAACATCCTTGTAAATCTCCTCTGTACCCTCTCCGGTGCAATCACATCTTTCCTGTAATGTGGTGACTAGAACTGCATGCAGTACTCTAGCTGAGGCCTAACTAGTGTTTTATACAGTTGAAGCATAACCCCACTGCTCTTGTATTCTATGCCATGGCTAATAAAGGCAAGCATTTCATATGCTTTCTTAACCACCTTATCTACCTGGCCTGCTACCTTCAGGGATCTGTGGACATGCACTCCAAGGTCCCTTTGTCCCTCTACACTACTCAGTGTCCTGCCATTTAATGTGTATTCCCTTTCCTTGTTAGCCCTCCCCAAATGCATTACCTCACACTTCTCCGGATTGAATTCCATTTGCCACTGTTCTGCCCACCTGACCAATTTATTGATATCTTCCTGCAGTCTACTGCTTCCTTCTTCAGTATCAACCACACAGCCAATTTTAGTATCATCTGCAAACTTCTTAATCATACCCCCTATATTCAAGTCTAGATCATTGATATATACCACAAAAAGCAAGGGACCTAGTACTGAGCCCTGCGGAACCCCACTGGAAACAGCCTTCCAGTCACAAAAACACCCATCAACCATTACCCTCTGCTTCCTGTCTCCGAGCCAGTTTTGAATCCAACTTGACACTTTGCCCTGGATCCCATGGGCTTTTAACTTCGTGACCAGTCTGCCATGTGGAACCTTATCAAAAGCCTTGCTAAAGTCCATATGCACTAGATCAAACGCACTAACCTCATCTACCCTCCTTGTTACCACCTCAAAAAATTCAATCAAGTTTGTCGGACACGACCTTCCCTTAACAAGTCTGTGCTGACTATCCTTCATTCATCCGTGTCTTTCTAAATGAAGATTTATCCTGTCCTTCAAAATTCTTTCCAATAATTTTCCCACCACCGAGGTTAGGCTGACTGGCCTATAATTACTGTCTATTCTTTTCTCCCTTTTTAAACAAGGGTACCATGTTAGCAGTCCTCCAGTCCTCCGGCACCACACCTGAAGCCAGAAGGGAACAAGGCAGTTGAGCTGAGGGAACAGGTAGATTGGGGGAGCTTGGAGAAGGTACCAGCACCAAAATGCTCCCCCACTGATATGCCTGCTACCTGCCCAGCTTCATTCCCTAAAACTAAGTCCAGAATCCCCCTCCCTTGTTGGGCTTGCTACATACTGGCTAAAAACGTTCTCCTGGATGTATTTTAGGAATTCTGCACCCTCTGTATTTTCCCACAGAAGTACCTTCTCCAAGCTCCCCCGATGACTCAGCTAGTTAAGAGAGTGAATGCCTGACCAAGACAGACAAGTAGATCTCAGCTTTGCTCCCTGCTCTATATAAATTAGTTGATCTCTGCAGGTGATGGGGGTGCTACAAAGGTGTTCAGCAGCCCAAAAGAATCAGCCAGAGTTACTGCTTTGCCATCTAGTGATCCTTGCTGGAATAGCACATGTGTGGACATCAACTGAGGACAAGGATGGGCTGAGCTGTGATGCACTCTACAGCCAAACAGCTTGCCGACACTCCCACCCATGAAGAATTGACCACTTGGGTGAGCTATTGGAGGGTATCCACTGAACTTTACCTGAGCAATGACTTCATGTCCGCAGGGGATAATTGGCAGGTTAAAAAAAGAAAAAAATACTTTAACAATTGGGCTAGACTTTTTGCTCGGTCACCTGAAATTGGCCAAACCAGCAGAAAAGATCAAGGAATTTCAAGCGCAAGTTATATCCAGCCCATATCGAGTTTCCGCAATCTTATGCACTGGTTTCAAAAACATTGTGCTAGAAGCCGGCCCCGCCCACAAAACTGGCCATGCCCCCAGACCAAATTAATCACCATGGCGAGATTCCACTTTTTGTGCCTGTTTACACCCCTTCAAGGAGGCACTTAAAATGGCCTTTTTTAGGTGCAATTGCACTTTTAGGCACCTTTTACAAGCTTTAAAATATTAAAAATTATTTAATTTATTAAGAAACTGACTAGTGTACACCAATTTTGCTGCTAAATACATAGAAGATAGGAGCAGGAGTAGGCCATTCGGCCCTTCGTGCCTGCTCCGCCATTTAATGAGATCATGGCTGATCCTTTAATTCAGTATCCCGTCCCCGCCTTCTCTCCGTAACCCTTAACCCCTTTTGCCCGTAGAAATATATCTAATTCCCTCTTAAATATATTTAATGAGCTGGCGTACACTGCCCTCTGTGGCAATGAGTTCCACAGGTTCACCACTCTCTGAGTGAAGAAATTCCCCCTCATCTCTGTCCTAAATGGTTTAGCCCTTATCCTTAAATTATGTCCTCTAGTTCTGTTCTCACCCGCCAAGGGAAACATTCCTTCTGCATCCAGTCTGTCTAGACCTGTCAGAATTTTATACACTTCTATGAGGTCCCCTCTCAATCTTCTAAACTCCAGTGTGTACATCCCTAAACTACATAGTCTCTCCTCATAGGTCATTCCCGCCATTCCTGGTATCAGCCTGGTGAATCGCCGCTGCACCCCCTCCATGGCAAGAACATCCTTCCTCAGATGAGGCGACCAAAACTGTACACAGTACTCGAGGTGTGGTCTCACCAGTGCCCTGTACAGCTGCAGCAAGGTATCCCTGTTCCTGTATTCTAACCCTTTTGCTATGAAGGCCAGCATACCGTTTGCCTTCTTGACCGCCTGTTGCACCTGCATGCTCGCCTTCAGTGACTGGTGTACAAGAACACCCAGGTCTCTCTGTACTTCCCCCTCTCCCAATCTATTGCCATTTAAATAATAATTTGCCCTCCCGTTCCTGCACCCAAGGTGGATAACTTCGCACTTGTCCACATTATAGTGCATCTGCCATTTATCCGCCCAATCGCCCAGTCTGTCCAAATCGCTCTGGAGCTTCCTGGTCTCTTCCTCTGAGCCCACCCCACCTCCTAGTTTAGTGTCGTCTGCAAATTTGGAAATGCTGCATCCGACTCCCTGATCCAGGTCATTAATGTAAATTGTGAACAGCTGGGGGCCCAGGACAGATCCCTGTGGTACCCCACTTGTTACTGCCTGCCATTCAGAAAATGAGCCGTTTATTCCAACTCTCTGTTTTCTATCTGACAGCCAGTTCCCTATCCACGCCAAAACTTTCCCCTTTATCCCATGAGCCTCAATTTTCCATGCTAATCTTTTATGTGGGACCTTATCGAAGGCCTTTTGGAAGTCCAGGTACACCACATCTACTGGCTCTCCCCCATCTATTCTACCAGTTACTCCCTCAAAAAATTCCAATAGATTAGTCAAGCACGATTTACCCTTTGTAAATCCATGTTGACTCTGTCCTATCCTGTCCCCATTTGCTAAGTGCTCCGCTATTTCATCCTTAATGATGGACTCCAGCATTTTGCCCACAACTGATGTAAGGCTTACAGGTCTGTAATTACCTGCTTTTTCCCTACCCCCCTTTTTGAATAGTGGGGTAACGTTAGCTACCCTCCAATCCATCGGCACTGTTCCCGAGTCTAATGAATTCTGAAAAATCATCCTTAGTGCATCCGCTATCTCTAGGGCCACCTCCTTCAGTACCCTAGGATGCATGTTATCAGGCCCTGGGGATTTGTCCACCTTCAATCCCTTTAGCTTCCTTAACACCATATCCTTAGAGATATGGTTCTTTATAGGTTTTTAAGGTCATTTTCATTGATTTAAAATCAGATTGCTCACAGGTGGTGGACTAGGCAATTATTAAAAATGCTTATTTTTTGTGCTTAAACCTATTTTCAGCTGTATTGATAAAACTGCACCAGATTACCACTCTTAAATATATCAAGGAATATTTTTTAATGCAAGGAAGAAACATAAACAACTACGTTCGAAAACGTTGCCCGATTGCCCTAGTTCATGGAAGATTTTACATTTGTGATTATGCAAATAAGTTTGAGCGGAAACTTGAACCTTAACTGCAATTCGGGAAACCAGCGCGATTTTGAACGCAACTTGCGGCCGGTTTGTCGATTTGGCCCAAAGTAGGAACTCTACCCCGGTAGATCTTTGCTTTTAATCTCACAGCCCCACTGACTGAAAATAGAATGAGCAGTGACACAAACTAATAGGAATTTAATTGGTATAACCGTGTCTGATTCGATTCACCATTGTTCTGCTATCCAGCATGCCATCAAACGCTAATTTTATGCGCTCCGACACACTGTGGTTTGGGAAGGAAATGGTGAGTAAATGCTGGGAAGATAGAAGTCACTTCTGCTCATCATGATTCCAAACTGAGTTGAACTCCCCCCCACTCAATGCAAAATGATTTTGAGTTGTTCTCTACATTAGAAAGGACTATGTGAAATTCATTCAGTCATGTAACACTGCACAAGACGCATACAAATATTTAAAGTCCCATCAAAGCCACAATGCATCGAAATAACATATTATGTGAAAAACATGGAACGGGATGGTGTGCATGAATTTATAAGAGAAATGGAAAACATGATAAATATGACTACTTTCCCCAATGTAAATGCAATTATCAGCATTTTTTTTCGCAGTCTGACTCGATTAATAGCAAATTGCTGATGTTCCATTTTCAAAGTGCCAACTTTCTGTTTCACTTCAGGTAAATGTGCTACGCCACAAAGGGAAGGGGTCAAAATTAGGGACTGAATGAGCAACTCCCTGAACGGTATGTTTCCCTTAAGTCAATGCGGCCACTATCAGGTGACAGTTTTGCAAAGTGATTGTGGAGGATGTGCACACTCTGTTAAACAGCCAAAGCATGTACAGCCTGAGAAGGAAGGAAATTACCAAAGAAACTCAGAGTTTGAATGTCAAGGTAGATATGGGAAGGAACCTTTCCCTGGGAGGTAGTCTATTGGTCGCTTCTATTTTTGGGACTTTCTTCATGAGATAAATACAGACAAAGAAGCCCATTCAGTCTCTCTTAAATCATTGTCCAGATCTATCGTCCCTCCATGACAGCATCCACATCTTTCTTAAATTATTCCAAGCTTTTTGCCTCACCTGTCCCATCTGGAGTGTCTGCTGCAAGTACTGATCACTCTTTGCATGAAGAAGTTTTAACATCAGCCCTAGATTGGACTTTAAGGACTGCTGGTTAGGATTCTCAATGTCTGGAGAAAGTGGATGTAGCATATGCCTTGAAAGTTGCGATTGGTAAGAGTGCTGAGTGTCCATTTAAGGTCCTGCCTGGAAGTTGAATTATGTGGACAAATGGGTGCTCAAGATCCCCATGCTTTTTCAGGCGAGAAACGGGTGTCTGGAAGTTGAAAATTTCTCCTATAGTGCAGCATTCTATTTGCTTTGCTGATTGTTTTTGCAGTGACCAAACATATTAGAGATTTTCCTGTGTCTGTATTTGGGAGCACCGGATCACTCTGGGTGCAATTAAAACTGGGTAATTGGGTGGGACGCTGTGCTGTCTGTAAAGGAACCTGCCTAATTTTTCTCTGTTAGTTTAGATGCGGGGTGGGTGGAGGAAATGAGCAAGCCCCTTCACAGGCGTGTGCTCCGACCCAGCCAATTTTCTGGTACTCGCTGTGCAAGGGCAAAGGTTCCCGGTTGCAGATTCAGGAAAAACTCCCCAGCTAAGTGCCGTGTCCCCTAACACTCCGAGGTCTCCTTTAACCTTACCCTTTGTTATTTCAACACCACTCCGAGAAACAAATACCATGTTTCACACATAGAAACATTCTGTCACTAGATCCAAGCAAGCTTTGACCTTCTCGGTCAGCAGCTTCTTCAAACCAAGCAACAAATTCATCACATTTACTCGCATTCTATGATATTTTATTACCGGTGCAAATCAAAAGAGAAACAGAGTTCAGCAAAGCGGAGCAAGAGCCAGGAAAGCGTGCAAGGTACATCTCAAAGCCATACCTCAGGTTGTGCTATTGGTCATCAATCACCAGATATTAGAATGATTCACATTCCTCAGTTGGTGATCAAACCATGCTCCGGTAGAGTTGCCCCCATTAAAACTGTAGGGCCTGAGCTTATTATCGGTGTAACACCTATTTCTGGACGTTACTGAGGATAAACAATACCAACTTTTACAGGTAAAATTTGAAATGCCTCTCAGCCATTTTGTAAGTCTATTTCTTGCCAGCTTTACAATTTACTTCACAAAGAACAGTGGCCTGGAATTTCCTCGTCATTTTTGATGCAACGACAGCGTAAGAGCCGCGCTGCACTGGGTTTTCCCAACTCTGCTCCCGAGTTATGTCCACCGAGACCCCACTCAACTCATTGACATAGCCCTGCCACCATGCAAAAGTCGAGGGAATGTGAATTTCCTGCGTTTACGCCGGCTCTGAACGGGGGGGGGGCGGATTAATTTTATACCCGAAATTTTAGGCAGCAGGTGCCAAAGTCACCACTTCAGGTGTTTTATAGCAAAGTTTTTTCAGTGGTTTCTTTTCATTTTTCTTTACTGAGGCCTGCACTTCGTTTTCTATATCTCTGAACTCGGCGGGTGGATTTCATAAACACCTAGTGTAGGCCGCAAGTCGCGAATGAGAACATACAGTTTCCGCGTTTGCAGCTCGGAGACTTTTTCCTGGTAAAAGGCCCAGATTAACGGCCGCCATCTTTGCAAAAGAAAACTGTGGGTTTGTTCACCGCCATCTTGCGATAGATTAGATATATTTCTTAAGGCTAAAGGGATCAAGGGTTATGGGGAGAAAGCAGGAACGGGGTACTGAATTTGGATGATCAGCCATGATCTCATTAAATGGTGGAGCAGCCTCGAGGGGCCGAATGGCCTACTCCTGCTCCTATCTTCTATGAATGCTTTTCTATGGCATCAGAGTCTGGTACATAAAGAACAGGAGAGAAGCTTTCACATTCACAATTGAATTTTTGTAAATATGGCTGTGCTTAATGTACATACACGATGGTTTAGTGGCTTCAGATTTTTATTTTCAATAACATCAATAAGATAAAGTCAGACTTAAAGAAGGCGTACGTTCCATGCTTTCCTCGAGCACTGATTGTTGTCGCTGATCTTCCCTTGTTTTGCATCAGTTTCCCTTCTTGGCATATGCTAATGAGATTCTCAGGAAATTTCAGCATTAGTTGTCGTCGGCAGGATCGGTACAGAAACTAACATAGACTTCTGTGTAAGTTCGGTGTAAATCGGATTGAGGAAATTCCGGTCCAATGTAATTTTCTGCTTATATTCCTAACTCTTCAAAACCTTCCAATCCATTGTTCCTTGTATCAAGCTTTGACTATCATTTTTGCAACTCAACATTGTCAGGCCCCTCTCATTTGTCTCTTGCAAGCAAAGGCAGACTGTACAACAATGGTAGATCTCTTTTTTTGTAAATGTCATCTGCTTTGACAGTTATTTCATCTCCATCCCCACAGCCATAACTGTCATTTATTCTGAAAATTTGGATGATTTAAGAAGTGAACTGGATTGAATTAGCGTTAAAGTACTTAAGGGACTGGTCATGGTGGGGAAAGAATAATAAACGTAGAATGGCGACCATTATATTAAAAAAAACAGTCGAGCCGGCCAATTCAAATATATCTCCCAAATCAAAGCTTTTAATGTGCAAACAGGCTGTGCTTCTCAAATAAATACAGACCAGATGTGATAAACTGCTTTAGAATAATGAAGGCGCATATTAATCTGATTTTACGTAGTCAGGGGAAAAAAAATCTGCTTGTAATTCTTTCGTGTTGAAATTTGTAACTATACGTCAACTTGTTTATGCGTTGTTCGTCATATTTCTGAACTAATTGAATCCAGCTTTTGCACAATAAAGCGGCCTTAACATTCTGCTGAGGTAATAAACAACAGCTGCATGGGGTCTTGAAGTGTTTCCTGTATTCTCTTTCTTCCTCGATTTTTCTGATAATGGCAAACAAATGGCGCAAACTACCAGGTGGCACCGTAGGCCCTCGGGTTGAACATTTTTTTATCTTCATCGACACGGAGAAAGGAAATGCTTTGAAGAACTGCCAGTATCTGACAGACAAAAATGTGGAGAAATGTGGAGTTTTCTCATTTAAAGATGGTAACATGATAGGAATGAGTCATGTAGCATTTGTTGTGATCACTCCATTTCAAAAACACTTCAGAAAATGGAACTGAAAGGATAGCATTGCTTATGAGATCCACCATGCAATAATGTATCTTAAACCCAATCTCAAACCTCCCTGTCCTCTCAAATCCTTGACTGTGTTGTTGCCTTCCAAATCCGTGCCCAGCTTTCTTGCAACTCCTTCTTTAAATCTCTCCAAACAGGTTTCTGTCCCTGGCACAGCACTGAAATGGCTCTAACCTCTGTAACTGTGACCATGGTGCATTATCCCCCTCATCCACTTAGAACTCTTAGCAGTCTTGATATGGTTGACCAGTCCATCCTCCTCCATTACCTCTTCTCCAATATCCAACTCGATGGGTCTACCCTCGCTTGGTTCTGCTCTTACTTATCCAATTACTGCCAGAGCATCTTCAGCAAAGTCTTTTCTTTCCATCCTCACACCATTCCACTAGAATATCCCAAGGATATATCCTTGGCCTCCTCCTCTTCCTCATCTACATGCTGCGCTTTGGTGACACCAGCCAAACATGGATCTGGGCCAGCTGCGTTCAGGATAACCAGGTCTACATGCATCCTTAAAAGGACTGACACTGGCCCGTTTCTTTTAAATACAGGAGTCTTCTTCCGACTCCACTGCAGTCCTGCAGACCATTGCCGGCCCCCACCCCCAACACCCCCTTCCTGATCGCCTTCCTTTCCTGAGCACCCCCTCCTAATCATGTTCCTTTCCCAGGAACCCCCTTCCCAATCGCCTTCCTTCCCAGTCGCTCCATCTCAATCGCCTTCCTTCCCAATCGCTCCATCTCAATCGTCTTCCTTCCCAGTCGCTCCATCTCAATCACCTTCCTTCCCAGTCGCTCCATCTCAATCACCTTCCTTCCCAATCGCTCCATCTCAATCACCTTCCTTCCCAGTCGCTCCATCTCAATCACCTTCCTTCCCAGTCGCTCCTACTCAATCGTCTTCCTTCCCAATCGCTCCATCTCAATCGCCTTCCTTCCCAGTCGCTCAATCTCAATCATCTTCCTTCCCAGTCGCTCCATCTCAATCGCCTTCCTTCCCAGTCGCTCCATCTCAATCACCTTCCTTCCCAGTCGCTTCATCTCAATCACCTTCCTTCCCAGTCGCTCAATCTCAATCACCTTCCTTCCCAGTCGCTCAATCTCAATCACCTTCCTTCCCAGTCGCTTCATCTCAATCACCTTCCTTCCCAGTTGCTCAATCTCAATCGTCTTCCTTCCCAATCGCTCCATCTCAATCGCCTTCCTTCCCAGTCGCTCCATCTCAATCGCCTTCCTTCCCAGTCGCTCAATCTCAATCACCTTCCTTCCCAGTCGCTTCATCTCAATCACCTTCCTTCCCAGTCGCTCCATCTCAATCGCCTTCCTTCCCAGTCGCTCAATCTCAATCACCTTCCTTCCCAGTCGCTTCATCTCAATCACCTTCCTTCCCAGTCGCTCAATCTCAATCACCTTCCTTCCCAGTCACTCAATCTCAATCGCCTTCCTTCCCAGTTGCTCCATCTCAATCACCTTCCTTCCCAGTCGCTTCATCTCAATCACCTTCCTTCCCAGTCGCTCCATCTCAATCGTCTTCCGTCCCAGTTGCTCCATCTCAATCGCCTTCCTTCCCAGTCGCTCCATCTCAATCACCTTCCTTCCCAGTCGCTCAATCTCAATCACCTTCCTTCCCAGTCGCTTCATCTCAATCACCTTCCTTCCCAGTCGCTCCATCTCAATCGTCTTCCGTCCCAGTTGCTCCATCTCAATCGCCTTCCTTCCCAGTCGCTCCATCTCAATCGCCTTCCTTCCCAGTCGCTCCATCTCAATCACCTTCCTTCCCAGTCGCTCCATCTCAATCACCTTCCTTCCCAGTCGTTCCATCTCAATCGCCTTCCTTCCCAGTCGCTCCATCTCAATCACCTTCCTTCCGAATCGCTCCATCGCAATCACCTTCCTCCCCAATCGCTCCATCTCAATCGTCTTCCATCCCAGTCGCTCCATCTCAATCGCCTTCCTTCCCAGTCGCTCCATCTCAATCGCCTTCCTTCCCAGTCGCTCCATCTCAATCGCCTTCCTTCCCAGTCGCTCCATCTCAATCGCCTTCCTTCCCAGTCACTCCATCTCAATCACCTTCCTTCCCAGTCACTCCATCTCAATCGTCTTCCTTCCCAGTCGCTCCATCTCAATCACCTTCCTTCCCAGTCGCTCCATCGCAATCACCTTCCTTCCCAGTCGCTCCATCTCAATCGCCTTACTGCCCGGTCTCTCCATCTCAATCGCCTTACTGCCCGGTCTCTCCATCTCCATCGCCTACTGCCCGGTCTCTCCATATGCATCGCCTTACTGCCCGGTCTCTCCATATGCATCGCCTTACTGCCCGGTCTCTCCATGTTGATCGCTTTTTCTTTCCAGATGCCCCGCTCCCGATTGACCCCCACCTGATCAGCTTCTCTTCCCTTTTAAACACTTACCTGAAACCGCTGCCGATAACACAGCAGCTCAAGATACCAAGGCTTTTCACCAACATGCTGCCCGGGGATGCTGGTCTCATTCAAATGAGGTCTATGGCCCAATATCGGTTGTACCCCGGGCCCTACCTGTTCAGGTGCAGGGATTGCTCCCTGAATCCAGTTTGTTCCAGCTGGCACCGGTCCGAACACATTTCTTGGCCCCCATGTTTTTAATCTACATAAGCAATCTGAGCAGTGTAATCAACTGCAGCCTGTTATATTCACTCATAACAAAAATATTGGAGAGAAGTAGAGACAGAGAATGCATTTAAAGATTTGCAAAAGGATTTAGATTATTTATACAACTGGGCAGATATATGACAAATAGATCTTACCATGGATAAATGTGAAGTATTGCACGTTATGTCAAAAAATGCAGAAATAGAAGTATACAATAAGAAGAATAGAATAGAACATTTTTGAATTGGGTCAGGGAGACATGTAAAGAGATTTGGGAGAAATAACAGCTATATCCCTTTCAATGTTCAGGTATAGGATGCAATTTTAACCTAAACCGCCCAGTGGAAAACTGACGGGATCGGATCAGCCCATGTTTTACACCCTGGCTGATTTACCTTCCCATCGATTTGCCTTTCCATCAGCACCAGGTTAGAAAAGCTAACACAGTGCTAGAATATGTAGCCAGAAATTCACAATTTAAGACCACAGGTGTTATGGCCCCAAAAAGATATACTTGCATTAGAAAGGTAACGGAGAAGGGCAACAAATTTAATCCCATCTGGAAAGATGAGCTGTGAGGAAAGATTGGAGAAGCCTGAGCTTGTTAAGAAGGGACCTCAGCAAAGTATATAAAATATTAAATGCTATAAATGAGGTATGGTCAAGAAACAATTAAAAAGATCTTCTCAAACATATATAGATATAAAGTACATTTCACTCCATGCCTGGGCAATGACATTAAGTGGCATTCTTGTGCATGAAATGAACATAAATGCCTACTTTGCCAATTTTAAATCAAGGAAAGAACTATTATAAACAGACAAAAGCACTACAATCTGCACTGCAGTAGAAGACTAAAGACATATAGCGTTGTGGTAAATCATTATTAACTATTGTAAATACAGTGTGACCAATGCACACCATGGCAGCGCAGTTTTCTGGTATTTTTTTATTAACCTGAAAATATCAATATGACAAATAAATGAGGTAGATGCAACATGAGATATATTAACAACAGCTTTAGGTGGTGTTTTTACTAATCAATAAATAGTTTAGGAAATAAAAACACAAAATACTGGAAATACTCAGCAGGTCAGGCAGCATCTGTGGAAAGAGAAACAGAGTTAACGGCCCAGAAATTGGGGTCAGGGGCTTCCCGTGGGTGCAAGCCCCCGACCTGCACTTACCATGCGCGCCGGCTGTTGAGCTGTGGGCCCCCGTGGAATTCCGATCCGGGGCCTGCTCCAGCTGCCGGCGCGCAGTGCTTGCGTATCCCAGGGGCACAGTTCGTGCGATGCGTCCCCTGGGATCACATGGGCCATGGGGAGCCAATCGGAGCAGGGAATGCTTCATTCATAAGCTTGACAGGAAGAGCTGTCAAAACTTAGAAATACTATGGGCCCCAAAACATCACTACATCTTCAAATAAAAAAATTTTAAATCACATTTTTTAAATAAACTATAAATTACATGAAATAACTATTTTAAACAATTTAAATTTTTGAAAAAAATAATTTTATTTTCTAACGGGGCTAAAAATAAACTTACCTTTCTTTAAAGTATTTAAAAATAATAAACCTGTGAAAAAAATGTTTTAATTTTAATTAATTCACCACTTACCTTGTAAAAAGCAGGCCTTACGCCTGCTTTTTAAATGTGTAACTTCTGGAGACTTACCCTCCCGGGAAAACCTGTTTAAAAAAAAAAAAAAACGAAGTTCGATGCGCACGCGCAGCCTCTCCTGTGCACGCGTTCGACCTCTGAACCCCTGCTTTCAGGGGAACGGAAGTGTCGGTTTCCCGCGCATGCGCAGTGCATGCAGGAAACCGGCACTTCCATTGGGCTTATGGGTGAGTACCCCGTGCGTACTCACCCATGGAGACCCGAATTTCTGGGCCATAGTTTCAGATCGATGACCCTTCATCAGAACTGAATAGTTTAGGCAATACTACTTAATTTGTAAACTGCTGCCTGTGGAATATTTTGAATGTGGTATTCAGTCAGTAATGTGAGAGAAAGGAAAGGGAGTATGGTGTCTGTGCCAGAAGTCCAGAGCGACTCACCCTCCAATTTTGCAAGTCTTAGCGTGCACCTTGAAGATATTTGTTTTTAGCTCAGAGCAAGTCCTTCTAACCTTGTATAGATCATCAAAGAACAGGCAGATTGGTAATACAGTGTGTAGCTTTAAGAACCCTAACTTCATTAGGACATCTTTATATTGGAAAATATAGAGAAGAGTAACAAGGGTAATTTCAGGATCCTGAGCTCCATGCTGTCATAAAGAAAGAAAGAGATTTTGACAAGATCCCACATGGTAGACTGGTCAGAAAAGTAAAAGCCCATGGGATCCAAGGGAAACTGGTTGTAATGATCAATAACATGTCATTCTATAGTGGACACTAGGTGGAGCTGTAGAGCTGTATATAGATGTATGTATATAAGACTACACTACCAGCTGTATGTATATTAAGACTACATTACCCATGAGGCACTAGGCTACCCACAAGGCAGCAGTCAAGATGGAAGCCTCTACAGATACTGTACCTAGTCCATATGTGCTCAATAAAAGTGTCTAGCAAAAGCTAGCTGTGTTCATAATAAGAATGTCTATTTATTAATGAACATAAGATGGTACCAGGATGGTGAAGATCTGCTGAAAATTGTGAAAAGCGACATGGAGAATTTGAAGCCACCAGAGCATTTGAAACTCACAGGAAATATCGACTACAATCGGCAGACTCTTAAACAACAATTCGAACTCTACATTGCAGCCATCGGATTCGGTACGAAGCCAGATGCAAGGAAGATAGCGTTGCTGCTTATGGTTGCAGGCCCACAGGCGATAGAGGTATTTAATACATTTTGTATTTAATCCAGAGGAGAACAGAGAAAAATTAGAAGATGCGCCAAAAAAATTTGATGCACATTGCTCTCCCAAAAAGAATGAGAACTATGAAAGGTACATCTTCCGTTCTCGGACACAGCAGCAAAATGAGACTTTTGATAGCTTTATAACTGATCTGAAACTGAAAGCACAGACATGTAATTTCTCTGAGCTCAAAGCATCCATGATTCGTGACCAGATGGTGTTTGGTATTCATGATAAAAAAGTCAGGGAACATCTGTTGAGAGAAACCGAACTAAATTTGGAAAATGCGGTGAAAATATGCCAAGCCAGCGAGCTAGCTCGAAAGCACGTGAAGACTTTCAGTGAAATCAATAATGATGCGATTGTAATGAGTGATAATGCTGCTGTCGGTGCTGTGTCCTACAAAGGGAAGAAACGTGGGCAGAACAGAAATGAAAAGCAATTGGAGGATGAAATTTTTAATTGTAAACGCTGTGGTTACAAACACCAGTTAAGACAATGCCCAGCATTTGAAAAAATGTGCACAAAGTATAATGGAAAGAATCACTTTGCCAAACAATGCTTTTCAAAAGTAAAAACTAAGAAAGGGCAATGAGTTAATGTAATTGAGGACACTGATTTAAGTGAGACATTTTTTGTAGGAATGGTGTCATGTGACAATATCAAAAAGGATACAGAAAATGTGCAGCCCTCAGCAATGGACAATGCTGAACATAAAGTTAATGCAGTAAAAGAGGACAAATGGATGATCCCACTGCAGGTAAATGGAGCATTAGTTACCTTGAAACTAGACACTGGGGCAAAAGCAAACTTAATCAGTATGAGTGACATTAACAATATGAAAGAAAAGCCTAAATACAGAAAAAGTCAGTACTACTGAAGGACTATAATGGACAAAAAATAGATAGCTTAGGTGTATGCAGACTTAAAGTGACAGTCAAAGACAAAGTGCATCATCTCATGTTTTCTGTTGTGGCTGAAAGACTTGATTCACTGCTGGGTGACAATGCTTGTGAGGACTTAGAATTGGTCAAAAGAGTCTACCGTATAAACTGTGCCATAAGCAGACCAGATGACTCGATGGATTCTGTAGTGAATAATTTCCAGGATGTGTTCAAAGGATTTGGAGTTCTACCATTCACTTACAAGATCCAGCTAAAGGAGGATGCTCAGCCAGTGGTACATGCTCCACGAAGAGTTCCAGCACCCCTGCGTGACCGGCTCAAGAATGAACTGGACAGAATGACCACACTAGGAGTCATCAGGAAAGTCGAAGAGCCAACAGACTGGGTTAACTCCATGGTATGTGTAAAGAAAAAGAACAATGATCTAAGTATATGCATGGATCCAAAGGACTTAAATGCAAACATAAAACGTGAACACTACCAGATTCCCAAGCGAGAAGAAATCACCAGTGAAATGTCAGGTGCCAGGTACTTTACAAAGCTCGATGCCTCACAAGGATTTTGGCAACTAAAACTGGATGAAGAGAGCACCAAATACTGTACCTTCAACACACCATTTGGCAGGTATTGTTTCCTCAGAATGCCTTTCTGGATAATATCTGCATCTGAAATCTTTCATAGAGCGATGGAACACATAATTGAAGGTCTGGAAGGAGTTCGGGTCTATGTTGATGACATCATCATCTGGGGCTCCACACTGAAAGAACACCATGAGAGACTAACTAAAGTGCTACAGAGCATACGCCGGAATGGACTGAAGCTCAACAAAGCCAAGTGTCAGTTTGGCGTCCAGGAAGTCACTTTCCTAGGAGATAATCTATCTGGTAAAGGAATAGAGCCAGATATGGAAAAAGTAAACGCCATACTCAAAATGCCCCGACCCATTGACAAAAAAGGAATGCTACGCATCATGGGGATGATAAACTTCATTGGAAAGTTCATTCCTAACTTGTCAGCCAAGACAGCCTGTCTGCGAGACCTGCTACATAAAACAAATGAGTTCGCATGGACAGAAAGACATGAACAAGAGTGGATAAACCTCAAAACAGTGCTGACAACCACACCTGTACTCACCTTCTTTGACCCAACAAAAAGAATCAAAGTGTCAACGGATGCATCAAAAGATGGCCTAGGTGCGGTCTTGCTACAAGCAGAGGGTGAAGATTGGAAGCCTGTTGCCTATGCCTCCAGGTCTATGACTGATACTGAGTGTCGATACGCCCAGATTGAAAAGGAATGTCTAGGCTTGGTAGTTGGACTAGAAAAGTTTCATGGCTACATATATGGACTCCCCACCTTCACAGCTGAGACAGACCACAGCCCTCTGGTTGCCATCATAAAAAAAAACCTGAATGAGATGTCTCCAAGGATTCAACGACTCATGATGAAGCTGCAAAGATATGACTTTGAACTGATCTACACACCAGGCAAATACATAGTGTTAGCAGATGCACTATCCCGAGCACCCACAATGAGTCATGTGAGCTCTGCTGAAGTAGACGTGGATGTTCATGTGAGTATGGTCACTGCTGTGCTGCCCGTGTCAGACACAAAATCAAAGCAAATAGCAGAAGAAACAGTAAAAGATACAGTATTACAAACAGTAATAGAGAACATTCATCATGGTTGGCCAAAAGGTTCCTGTCCAAAATATTTTCACATAAGGTCAGAATTGAGTGTCGCAAGTGGACTATTACTAAAACAGAACAGAATAGTCATTCCACAGGCTTTACGTCAAGACATGCTCAAAAGGATTCATGAGGGACACCTCGGAATTGAAAAATGCAAAAGGAGAGCAAGAGACACTGTTTATTGGCCTGGCATAAATAAGGACATTGAGAACATGATAGGCAAATGTGAGACATGTCAGAAACACCAAAACAAACAAGCAAAGGAACCAATGATAGTAGCTGACATGCCAACAGCACCATGGCAAAAGGTTGGTATGGACCTTTTTCATTTAAATGGTAAAGACTATCTAATAGTGATTGACTACTATTCTAACTATCCTGAGATGGCGCTACTCTCAAGCACCACAGCAAGCAGTGTCATAATGCATGTGAAATCCATCTTCACCAGACATGGAATTCCCAGGATTGCCGTTAGCGATTATGGTCCGTGCTTCAACTGTAAGGAATGGCAACAGTTTGCAGCACATTATGACTTTCAGCACATCACATCCAGTCCTTTGTATGCTCAGTCAAATGGTAAGGCAGAGAAAGGTGTTCAAGTTCTCAAGCAGCTACTGAAGAAAGTGACAGAAAGCAAGTCTGATCCTTATCTCGCCCTGCTGAGCTACCGAGCCTTACCTTTAGACTGTGGTTCTTCACCTGCTGAACTACTAATGGGTCGCAAGTTGCGCACCACGCTACCCTGCTGTGCAAAAGAACAGCAAAGTGAGGAACTGAGACAGAGACTTCAACTGTTAAAGCTGAAACAGAAATCATACTATGACAAGTCATCCAAAACTCTAAAACCATTGACAAGGGATGATGTTGTCAGGATTGAGGATCCAGATGCATGGAACAGGAAAGCTATAGTTCTTGAGGAAGTAGGACTAAGGTCATACACTGTTAGAACTGAGGAAGGACAGATTCTCAGGAGGAACCGCCGTTCCCTCCTAAAAACACAAGAGACTATTCAAGAGCAGATTGATGACAATGCCGCAACTGCATCTTGTCATTCACCGCCAGAACAATCTCATGAAGACACATCAGACTTACCCATGTTGAGAAGATCCACACATGAAGTAAAAAAGCCTGATAGACTTAATCTTTGCGTACAATGTAAAGCTTTGAAAATGTGTTGACTGTTTTGAAAATGTTTATGTTTATAGAGCACTAACAAAAGTGTTACTGATATTATCTTTATTGTTTTCTTGAAAGTTGATTGATGTTGATTTTGTTAAACCTCAAAGAAAGGGGGATGTAATGATCAATAACATGTCATTCTATAGTGGACACTAGGTGGAGCCGTAGAGCTGTATATAGATGTATGTATATAAGACTACACTACCCAGCTGTATGTATATTAAGACTACATTACCCATGAGGCACTAGGTGACCCACAAGGCAGCAGTCAAGATGGATGCCTCTACAGATACTGTACCTAGTCCACATGTGCTCAATAAAAGTGTCTAGCAAAAGCTAGCTGTGTTCATAACAAGAATGTCTATTTATTAATGAACATAAGACTGGTAAGTTGGATCCAAAATTGGCTCAGTGGCAGGAAGCAAAGTGTAATGGTCGACGGATGTTTTTGTGACTAGAAGGCTGTTTCTAGTGGGGTTCCACAGGGCTCAGTACTAGGTCCCTTGCTTTTTGTGGTATATATAAATGATTTAGACTTCAATGAAGGGGGCATGATTAAGAAATTTGCAGATGATACAAAAACTGGCCTTGTGATGGATAGTGAGGAAGAAAGCTGTAGACTGCAGGAAGCTATCAATGGACTGTTCAGGTGGGCAGAAAAGTGTCAATGGAATTCAATCCAGAGAAGTGTGAGGTAATGCATTTGGGGAAGGCTAACAAGGGAAGGGAATACACATTAAATGGTAGGACACTGAGAAGTGTAGAGGAACAGAGGGACCTTTGAATGCATGCCCACAGATCCTTGAAGGTAGCAGGACAGGTAGATAATGTGGTCCTTTATTAGCCGAGGCATAGAATATAAGAGCAGGGAGGTTATACTTGAAGTGTATAAAACACTAGTTAGGCCACAGCTAGAGTAATGTGTACAGTTCTGGTCACCACATTATAGGAAAGATGTGATTGCACTAGAGAGGGTACAGAGAGGGGACTGGAAAATTTTAGAAATGAGGATTAATTGGATAGGATGGGGTTGTTTTCTTTGGAACAGAGGATGCTGAGGGGAGACTCAATTGAGGTGTTTAAAA
Organism: Somniosus microcephalus; assembly: GCF_052327205.1. Taxonomy (NCBI): domain Eukaryota; kingdom Metazoa; phylum Chordata; class Chondrichthyes; order Squaliformes; family Somniosidae; genus Somniosus; species Somniosus microcephalus. Next base: position 310,060,606 of record NC_140990.1, on the reverse strand, counting down.
TTATGAGGGGCCTAGATAGAGTGGAGAGGAAGGACCCTTAGCAGAGAGGTCAATAACCAGAGGGTATAGATTTAAAGTAATTGCTCGAAGGATTAGAGGGGAGTTGAGGAGAACTTTTTTCACCCAGAGGGTGCTGGGGGTCTGAAACTCACTGCCTGAAAGGGTGGTAGAGGCAGAAACCCTCATTGCATTTAAAAAGTACTTGGATATGCACTTGAAGTGCCGTAACCTACAAGGCTACGGACCAAGTGCTGGAGAGTGGGATTAGGCAGGATAGCTGTTTTTCAGCTGGCACACACACAATGGGCTGAATGGCCACCTTCTGTGCCATAAATTTCTATGATTCTGTGATTTATATAGCACCTTTCATGACCTCAGGACGTCCCATGTCATAGAATCTTTTATGTCCACTTGAGAGGACAGACGGCACCTCTGACAACACAGCACTCCCTCAGTACTGCACTGGGGTGTCAGCCTAGGTTTTGTGCTCAAGTGTCTGAATGGAACTTGAGCCCACAACCTTCTGACTCAGAGCTGAGAGGGCTACCACTGAACCACAGCGAACAATTAACACGGTGGCAGATTGTGTCTTTCATAAATCATGAACACTAGAAGCCTTGTGAATAAAGTCAGAACTTTGTTTTTCTTTGGTTCATGAGGGACGTGTACAAACAATAAACATGGGTCACAAGGTTGTGTCCTGGGGCCACAGCAGGGATTGAGCTCACAATGTAAGGTGACCTTAGATAGTCTAGCACCGAGGAAGTGCTGCGTTGTTGGAAAGTGCCATCCTTTGGATCAGAGGTGCACCAAAGCTGCTGTTCACATGGCGATTAACGATACCATGGCACTATTCAAGGGAATTCTACTGGTGTCCCACCTCAACTAATACAAATTAAAATGAGATAAACTGGTCCTTCATCTCATTGATCTTTGCTTGGGATTGCACAGTTGCAACCATTAGTGTCCATATTTGGTAGCCAACAGCAAGGAAGCTGAGAAATGCTTCTTTTTTATTTTAACGGGTGAGCAGGACTCAGAGCGGGCTGAAAATACAGAGAATTCATTGTTGGGGTGATTGTAATATATTTACCTACATTTTGGGGGTGTAATGAGGCCTGTGCTCTCAAGCATGGCCTCCAAAAACCGTTCATTTCATTATCAGGGAATTCGGAGAGTATTACGCCCGTGTTCAAGCCTACAGGCCCAATTCCGCGATGCGCCTGCTTGGAATGTGTGGTTCTGCCTCCTGAGTGCACCATCAGGGAATCGGCCCTTTGAAGTCTGTCTAGACACATTAGAAGTATAAATCCTGAAAAAATGAAAGCTTTGATGATAGCTATGATTATGCTGTCCGAGTTGTGAAGCACGGTGTTATTTAGTTTCACTGCTGTTGCAAATAGTAATACCAATTACTGCAGGTTTTCATAAAACATAAGTGCTACTGTTTAATGATATGAAAACAAGCGTCATTAACAACCCCATAGATTTCACTGCAAGGGTATAGAGGAGACAGAGTCGTCAGTCATAATCAACCCCTGGCATATTCAAACACATTCTTGTTCATTGCTCAACTCAAAAATGTATTTTATGCAGATGATCTCCGTGAATACTGGCAGCATGTCATGTCCCGTGGTATCTGGTCATGAATATCATTGAAGGATCTGACAGTGGAATTTCAGGGTTAGAACATAAGAAAGCTCATAGGGGACGTGATGGAGAATGTTTTCAACGAGAATATGGTACATCTAACAGTTTTATTCCACATTCTGTTTCAGGCAGGTAAATAGGACTAGGTGTGCTTGCATGTCAATCAACTTGACATCAAAAAGTCACATCAGGAGACTGTAGCAGGTAATGAGAAAAAGAGCGGTTTGTGAAAGATTTTGTGCGTAACACCAGTTTTTTCACATCTGGTATTAGTGTAATGCAGTATTATACATGACTGGGCTAATGGGCCAGAAATTAGGTTCGGGGGCTTGCCGCGCGTGCAAGCCCCCGATGTGCACTCACCCGGCGCGCCGACATCTGAAGCCTGGGCCTGCTTGGAATTCCTGTCACTGGCCCGGTTCAGCTGTCGGCGTGCTGTGCTTACCTGATCCAGCAGCGTAGTTAGTGCGATGTGCCTGCTGGGATCAGGTGAGCACTGTGCAGCCAATCAGGGGAGGGGAAACTTCATTCATGAGTTTGATAGTAAGAACTGTCAAACTCATGAAAAGTACGGGCGCCCAAAAGACTAGTTTAACTTTAAATAAAATTTAAAAAAGCATCCCAATAATTAAATAAACTATAAATAACTTTTAAAAACTATTCTAAACAATTAATCAAATTTTTGAAAAAAATAATTTAAAAAAATTCGGGTCTAAAACTACACTTACCTTACTGTAAAGTCCTTAAAAACAATAAAGCTGTGGAAAAAATGTTATAATTTTAAGTAATAGACCACTTACCTTAAAGAATGAAGTCCTTATGTCTCCTTTTTACATTCGTAAAAAGGAGAGGCCCTTACACACGCGCAAACCTGTGGGGGAAAAAAGGAATTTCAGCACGCACGTGCAGACTCCTGCGCGCACGCATTCGTCCTCTGAACCCCTTGGTTCAGAGGACAGGAAATGCCGGTTTTCCGCGCATGCGCTGTGCATGCTGAAAACCGGCACTTCCATCGGGCCCACGCGTGAGTACCCCGTCCATACTCACGCGTTGGGCCCGGAATTACTGCGCCAATATGTTGAAAATTTGACCGAATTCACACGATTTCAAGTTAAGAAAGATGAAGTTAGTTTGTGGAGATTATTATGAAAATTGAAGATTACAACAATGCATGGCAACATGGTTTAACAAAAAGAAAAGGTGGACCTGCCTTTATATAGCGCCTTTCACGGCCTCAGGACGTCCCAAAGTGCTTTACGGCCAATGAACTACTTTTGAAGTGTAGTCGTTGTTGTAATGTAGAAAATGTGGCAGCCAATTTGCACACAGCAAAACAGCAATGGCCCGGAATTTGCCCCGAAGAAAGCTGTCCACAAAGATCTTGCGATCTCTGTGCGGAGAAGTTTGCTGTTTTCGACGCATAAGTGAGATCAGTGCAGTATAGTGGGGAATCCTGAGCGTAGTGCTACAGTGACTTCAACAAGCTGTCTAAGCAGCCAATCACAATGCAGAATTCTCACAGACGGGGAACCAGGAAATGAAGAGCTCCTTTTGTTTGGAGTTTAAAAAAATGTTACAGAGAGCAAACAAAGACTGGGCTCTCACATGGGGAAAAGGTGAACCTGAAATAAAGATGATCAAATTTTTAAAAAATACAATTTTCTTTGAAGTTTCTTAAAAATTATAATTTGTACCATAATGGAGAAATTTGACACTCCACAAAATTAAAATTAGATTTTCAGGGCATTACATTTAGCAGTCAATACACTGTTAATACCCCAGTTACACCTAATCCAACAAGGCCTAACTTTTAATGGGGTATTTAACAGTGATATTACCACAGAAAAGCCCAAATTTTCATCAGTTTCACTGATTTCACTGATTGCCGGCTATGGGGCGGGGGGAGGGGGGGCGAGGGGGCGTCTACAGCACAGCCAGTGTCGGAGCAGTGAATGACTGACCGCAACTTCAGGATTTCCGCGTTTAGATGCACATGTGCTACATCCTGCAGTTGCGGTCAGTTTCAAAGGGGTAATAACAGCGAACGCTGTTAGTTCACCATTAATATCCACTACAAATTCTGGGCCAATGTAATTATGACCAGATAATTTGTTTCTAGATGAAAGGTCATTGACCTGAAACGTTAACTCTGCTTCTGCACAGATGTTTTTATTTCCGATTTCCAGCATCCGCAGTATTTTGCTTTTGAATTTGTTTTTAGGTGTTGGTTGAGGGATAAACACTGGCCAGGATGCTGGGGAGAACTCCCCTGCCTCTAAAGAGTGGTAAATCTCCAGGACCAGATGGTTTCCATCCCAGGGTTTTAAAGGAAGTAGGTGAACACATTGCAGATGCCCTAACTATAATCTTCCAAAGTTCTCTCGATTCAGGAACTGTTCCTTTAGATTGGAAAATTGTGCATGTCACTACATTAAGAATGGTGAGAGAGGGAAACCAAGGAATTATAGACCAGTTAGCCTAACATCTGTTGTTGGAAAATTGCTATAGTCTATAATTAAGGATGGGGTGACTGAACACCTCGAAAATGTTCAGTTGATCAGAGAGAGCCAGCATGGATTTGTGAAAGGTAGGTCATGCCTGACAAACCTGATTGAATTTTTGGAGGAAGTGACTAAAGTAGTGGACGGTGGAATGTCTAAGGACTTCCAGAAGGCATTTGATAAAGTTCCACATAAGAGACTGTTATCTGAGGTAGAAACCCACAGAATTGAGGGCAAATTATTGACCTGGTTAGGAAATTGGCGGAGCAGCAGGAGACAGGCAGTAGGGATAATGGGTAGGTACTCAAATTGGCAGTGTGACTAGTGGTGTCCCGCCGGGATCTGTGTTGGGGCCTCAACTATTCACTGTATTTATTAATGACTTAGATGATGGCATAGAAAGTCATATATCCAAATTTGCTGATGACACAAAGATAGGTGGCATTGTAGACAGTGTAAATGAAAGCATAAATTTACAAAGGGATATTGACAGATTAAATGAATGGGTAAAACTGTGACAAATGGATTTCAATGTAGACAAATGTGAGATCATCCATTTTGGATCTTAAAAGGATAGAACAGGGTACTTTCTAAATGGTGAAAAGCTAAAAACAGTGGAGGTCCAAAGAGACTTGAGGGTCCAGGTCCATAGATCATTAAAATGTCATGAACAGGTACAGAAAATAATCAAAAAGGCTAATGGGATGCTGGCCTTTATATCTAGAGGACTAGAATACAAGGGGGTAGAAGTTATTCTGCAGCTATTCAAAACCCTGGTTAGACCACACCTGGAGTACTGTGAGCAGTACTGGGCACCACACCTTAGGAAAGATATATTGGCCCTGGAGGGAGTACAGCATAGGTTTACCAGAATGATGGAGTGGGCCTTTGGCGTAGTGGTAGCATCCCCACCGCTGGGCCAGAAGGCGTAGGGTTTCGAACCCCGCTCCAGACAGTCCCGGCAAGTGGGGTCGGAGCTCCGGCTCTAAATTCTGGGTTGACATAAAGCGGGATACTTGCGTCCGTGGGTGTGGGTGGCCCCCCCCCTCATATGGGTTGTGGGAGCCCATAAAACACTCCCGCCATAGGACTAACCACCCTAATGGCTGGTACGAAGATGGTTACGGTCACGGAAGGAGTGTTAATCGCAGCCAGAAATCCTTCCACCACTTCATACAGTTCCCCAAAGGGAACAGTGTGAAGTCACGTACGACGATGACCAGAATGATACCCAGACTTCAAGGGTTAAGTTACGAGGAGAGATTACACAAATTAGGGTTGTATTCCCTAATAATTTAGAAGGTTAACAAGTGATCTGATCGAAGTTTTCAATATATTAAGAGGAATAGATAGGATAGATAGAGAGAAACTATTTCCGCTGTTTGGGGAGTCCAGGACTAGGGGCATAGTCTAAAAATTAGAGCCAGACCTTTCAGGAGTGAAATTAGGAAACATTTCTACACACAAAGGGTGGTAGAAGTTTGGAACTCTTCTGCAAACAGCAATTGATGCTAGATCAATTGTTAATTTTAAATCGGAGATTGATAGCTTTTTGTTAACCAAAGGTATTAAGGGATATGGGCTAAAGGCTGGTATATGGAGTTAGGTCGCAGATCTGGCATGATCTCATTGAATGGCGGAACAGGCTCGAGGGGCTCAATGGCCTGCTCCTGTTCCTATGTTTCTATGTTCTGCAAATAGTGCCGTGGGATCTTTTACCTGAGAGAGCAGTTTAACATCTCATCCGAAAGTGCAGCTCTGTCAGCACCGCACTGGAGTGTCAGCCTAGATTATGTGCTTAAGTCCCTGGAGTGAGACTTGAACTCACAGCCTTCTGACTCAGAGGCAAGAATGCTGCCACCGAGCCACAAACTAACTTTAAAGATAAAAGTACATGTCCAAGTTACAGAAATTATGTTGCACAACAGGATCAGATAGAAGATACAGTCACTTATTAAAAAATTGGAGGGATATCAAAGGCAAGTGCAGGTTTGTCACACAGGGAGAGGAGCACATATCCCACGCCATAAAACCTGAGGGAGATACAGCTCCTGTACTGCCCCCACCAAGTTATACCTATGGACTTAGGAACCAACCTCCCATCGGAAATAGCTAATGGGCCTAATGAATATATACAAATGGGGGTCAATTCTTAACACAGTTAAAATTCCAGTGTGATTTTCTCGTCAATCAGTACTTCCAATGCTATTTCCTGAACCCGTCCACAAATCATGGGCAGTACAGATCAGGAAATGCCAACTTCCAGAGATACTTAAAGGGATCATAAGCTGCAGTGAGAGAAAGCTGGACGCAGGTCTGTATTCATTTTTCCTGGGTTGGTTTGGGAGTTCTGAGCCTTAAAACTTCCTTAACTTCAACTGCTTACTGCTGGGTGTCCTCTTTACATTTCTCCAATGCTGAAATAAGTTGCTCCTTTGGCCCCCCTCAATCTTGCCAGCCCTCCCCTTTTAAAATGGAGTGTATCAATAAAGGGGTGTGTTATGTCTTCTAACGTTTGTAGTGCTTTGTAAAGACGGCTCTGGGCTCGGTAGTTTGTAATTATAACTACTGTTTTATTTGTGTTGTAATGGCTGCCTGCTGCATGGTGCGGGGTGATATTTCCAAGTGCTGTGCGGCGCCTGCGCACTACTTTCCCAGCATCGCAGTGCTGCTACACTTGATTTGAGTGTTAGTACACTTGTACAATGTAGTCCCAACATAACTATGTAACATCCCTCTTTCCCAACAAAACTAATTACATCAATTTTCTATTTTACAATGTTTCCAGTTGAATAACGTTAACAAAATACAGAACGTGAGCTTTCTTTGCTCAATTTATATACAGATATTTGTCCACGTTGTTTTACTGTTCTGTGCGAATTATAATTGTCTTTATAATTATTCGCGATACCGCTCAGGTGGTTGTATGTTACTCCTCCATCTTGTGGACTTGGCTGTAACTATTCCTTTCTGCGGTGTTTTGGTGTGTTCTTTTCTTGTTGCCGGTGCTCTGGAGAGTGCATGTTTGCAGTTGTTGTATTTGAGGTGTTTGTTTCTGGCTTTATATTGTTTTCCGTGTCTGGTACCCTAACTGCTGTTAATGTTGTCTGCTGTTTGACAGCTTCAGGTGAGGGTCTGATATGGATCCTGTTTCACCTGTATTGGTTTCCAGGTCCTGTCTCTACCAAGTAAGATCTTGGAGTATCAGCTTTTCCAATAACCTTGGCTGGACTCCATGTTCTCAACAACGGATCTTGTATATGCACTGATTGCCCATTTAGCAGCTCCGGCAGTGGTTTTGCATGCTTGTTATAGTGTGTGTTCCCCGTAGCTTGTGTTTCCATCAGCTTCTGCCGAACATCCTCTTGGTCCTGGGGAGGATATACCTTTGCTGGTAGAGTTGTTTTGTATTTTCTACCGTTTAGTAGTTCTGCTGATGATTTCGAGTCTGCTCTCAAAGGTGTCGATCTGATTGCCAAAAGGGCGAGGTCTTGGTCTTCTCCCATCTCCTTGCTTTTAATGAGAGCTCTTTTGACTGTTTGGATCTGTCTTTCAATAAATCCATGTGCCCATGGGTAATGTGGGGATGAGGTAATTATTTTAAATCCGTATTTTCCAGCCAGTGCTCTGAATTCGCTGGAGGTGAATTGTGTCCCATTGTCGCAGGTGACCTTCTCTGGGATGCCCTGTTCTGCGAATAAGTTTTTCACAATTTTTGTGATTGTTGTGGCTCTCATGTCGTTTATCCTTCTGACAAAAGGAAATTTTGAGTAGTAGTCTGCTACTATGATGTACCACTCCTGGTTGCACAGGAACAGATCTGTTCCGACCGTGTGCCATGGTCTCGGGGGTACTTCCATTTGAATCATCTCCTCCTTCTGCTGTGTGTTTCGGTATTTCTGGCATATGCAGCATGTGGAGACCATTTGTTCTATGCTTTTGTACATGCCTATCCAGTACACAGCTGATCTGGCTCTTAGTTTACATTTCTCCATCCCCATATGACCTTGGTGTATTAAGCGGAGAAGTTCCGTTTGCATCGTTTTTGGTATTATGATTCTTGAGCCAGCAAGGAGAACACCGTCCTCCACCGAGATGTCATCTCTGATTGTCCAGTACTGTCGGATTTGGTTTTGGACCTGCTGGATCTTCTCCGGCCACCCCTGTATTACCTGTTGCATGAGTAGTAGCAACTCCTCTTCTTTACCAGTCTCCTCTTGAATTTGGCTAAGCTTTGTGGGAGTAACATTTATGAGGTGGTGTATTTTTACTGTCAGGCCCTTCATCTCGTGTTTTTCGTGTGGTGACAATCGAGACAATGCATCTGCCAGTGCCATTTCTTTCCCTGGCCGGTATTTTAATTCGAAGTCGTAACTTTGGAGTCTTAACAGTAACCTTTGCAGTCTTGCTGGGGCCTTGCTTAGGTTTTTCTTGTAAATTTGTTCGAGTGGACGATGGTCACTCTCTACCTCGAATTTTCTTCCGTATAAGTAGGTGTGGAACTTTTCGCATCCGTATACTACTACCAATAGCTCTCTTTCGATGTTTGCGTATCTTGTCTCTGCTGATGTCAATGCCTTTGATGCGAAAGCTATTGGTTTTCCTTCCTGCACGAGGGCTGCCCCTAGCCCCATGGTAGAGGCATCTACCTGTAGGGTGACAGGTTTTTTTCTATCGTAATAAGACAGGCTGGTTTCTTTACATAATAATTCCTTTAGGTGTTTGAAGTTCCTCTCATGGGTATCTGACCATTGGTATTCAGTGTCTTCTTTTAGTAATTCTCTTAGGTTCGCTGTGTAGTCTGACATGTTCGGGATGAAAGAGCTCATATACTGGACCAAGCCGAGGTAGCTTCTCAGCTCCTTCTTGTCGTTTGGAGGTTTCACCTCTGCTATCACCTCGACCTTTTCGGGATTAGGCTTGACACCCTCCGGTGTGTAGATCATGCCAAAAAATTTGCATTTCGTACTTTTAACGATGCACTTCTTGGCGTTCAGCTTGATGCCAGCCGTTCTGGTGCGCTCCATGGCCTCGTGCAAGTGCACGTCGTGGTCTCTTTCATTTGATCCGTAAACTTGGATGTCATCAGCGATTCCAATGGCTCCTTCACAGCCTTTGTATGTTTCATCGATCTTTTGTTGGAAGATGTCTTGGCTGACTTTCAACCCAAATGGCAGCCGCAGGAATTTATAACGCCCCAATGGTGTATTAAAAGTCATCAGGTTAGTTGATTCTTCGTCCAGTTTTATGTTCCAGTAGCCATTTCTGGCATCCAGTTTGGAGAAGACTTTGGCTCCTGCCAGTGCTGGTGTGATTTCTTCTAATGTTGGTGTGGGGTAGTGGTCCCGCTTTATTGCCTGGTTTAAGTCTTTGGGGTCCAGACAGATTCTGAGCCGCCCGTTCGGCTTTTCCCGTACCACAATCGAGTTTACCCAGTCTGTGGGTTCAGTGAACTTTGCGATTATTTCTTTCTTTTCCATTTCTTTTAGTTCGGTGTATAATTTTTCTTTTAGCTCGATGGGTATTTTTCTTGGTGCGTGGATGATGGGTTTTACCTCTGGATCTATTGTTATATGGTACTTGAACTCCCCGAAGCACCCTACAGTGTCATCAAAACATTCTGGATACATGTCCATCAAATGTTTCGTGTCCATGATTTGTGGACGATTCTCCAGTGGGGTGTTGCTGTCGATTTTCAGTGATGTCTTTGTTAGTTCGTGGTTTACCGAGATTAACCCCAGCTTCTCGCAGCTGTTTAATCCCAGGATCGCTGGTCCCTCGGAGTCGGTCACATAGAACATGCAGTTGATGTTTCTGCTTTTGTGTGTTCCTTTTATATAGGTTGTTCCGAGTTGTCTGATCTCGCTCCCCCCATACGCTGTCAGCGTGACATTGTTTGCTTTTAAACATCCTCTTTTCAGGTATCTATCTTCACCCAAGTTTTCGGGGAAGATCCTCTGGTATAGCCTCAGTGGAAGGATGTTGCTCTGAGCTCCTGTGTCCAACTTTACTTTTAGATTGATGGTTGTGGGCTATCCTTCAATCCTCTTTTTAATCTGGATGATAGTGTGCCATTCTTTCTTTGGGGTGCTTTCCGCTCTGGACGTTTTGTGTAAGAGAACCTTTATGGTTTCAATGTTCAGAGCTTTGTCGTACCCGAAGTCCTCGTCATCTTGCCCACCCATGGTATGGATTTTGTTTTTCTTTTGTTGGTTCTGCTGCCCACCTCTGCTTTTGGTGTGTAGCCCCTCTCTTTTAGCTCTGCACATCTTTTGCCAGTTGTTTGCTTTATCACACGTGTTGCAGCTTGTTCCATACGCTGGGCATTTTCTTCTGCCTGTGTAGTCGTGTTGTCTTCCGCAGTTTCTACACGTATTCTTCCCGCTGTCATATACTTGTTTTTGTGTGCTGTGCTTTTCGCGCACTGCATCTACTCTGTGATCTGGTTCGGGAGTTGTCCGCACGTCAGCCGTATGAGTATTCAACGTTTTCATCTGTTGTTTTGTGGCTTCGTGAGCCCTTGCTGTATCTATGGCTTCTGATATTCTGAGCTTTTCTTTTCCTATTAGTTGTTTTTGCACTTCTGTATGTGCTGATCCCCATATTAATTGGTCTACCAGCCTTTCTTCTAGTTCCGTAAACTTGCATTTGCTGGCTTCGTTTTTTAATCTCGTCAGGAAATTGTCAGCCGTTTCACCAGGTTCCTGTCTTAAGCTTTGGAATTTATACCTGTGTATGCGGTGGTTTGGTTTAGGCTCGAGATGGTTACTGAACTTTTCATAAATCTCCGTAGGGTTCGTTTTATCCTCTTCGGATAAACTCCAGCTGTTGTAGAGATCTAAGCCTTTTTCTCCCGCCCACAGTAGAATGTAGCTGACTTTTTCCTCGTCGGAGGAGCCTTTCAGGAAACTTTTAAATGTAAGCTCGCATTTTTGCTTATATTTCCGGAAAGCTTCCACGATATTGACAGCTTCCCAGTTCATGATGGGGAGCATATTCGCGGTCAGTGCATTGTACGCCGCCATTTTAGCTGCCCGTACGATTCGCGGTTACAACGCTGCAGAGTTTACTTTTAAATTTCTTTCTTCAATCTGATATCGTTTTTATTTGCGTAAGTTTTACTCACTTATACCGCTGCCACCATGTTATGTCTTCTAGCGCTCGTAGTGCTTTGTAAAGACGACTCTGGACTCGGTAGTTTGTAATTATAGCTACTGTTTTATTTGTGTTGTAATGGCTGCCTGCCCCATGGTGCAGGGTGATATTTTCAAGTGCTGTGCGGCGCCTGCACACTACTTTCCCAGCATCGTAGTGCTGCTACACTTGATTTGAGTGTTAGTACACTTGTACAATGTAGTCCCAACATAACTATGTAACAGGGTGTATTGCTAAATGTTGCAGGCCCATGTGACCATCTGGATTTCCCGCCCTCCCAAATGGCGAGCGGCCTGTAGGCTGCGTGATTGGCGCTGGTATTTCGCCTGCTGTACTTAAGCGAGGCCTGACCACGTAAATCAATCAGATCGCCTAACGGGTCTTTGGCGCTCTGCCAATAAACAACACGAGTAGCGCTGGCAGCTCAGCAATCATCACCAAACGAGGCACGCACGCCATTTTTGTGCCAGCCTCTCCCTGATTTCATCGGCCAGGAGTTCGGACTTCTGAATGTTTCTGCTCAGAGTTGCCTCCATGATGCAGCTTTGAACAATCTGTTAACTTCACTGCTGCATTTCATTGCTGATGCTCCACATTAAAAGCTTTCTGCTGCAGTCCATCTGTGTCAACCAATTTGACTTACTTGTCAAACTGATTAGCATTTAACTGGGCGAAACTGTGCTGAGAACCAATCTACCTCATTTCCTAATTATAATTCTCCCTTAAGAACTTTCTGTCGCAATCCTTCTTTGTCCAATTTGGATATTGAAGACAATTCATCTGTTTGACTGTTCTGTTATCGCTTGTGGCATTAACTTGCAATGGAGGCTGTTTGATTTACCTCATAGAACACAGAAGTTTATGGCACAGAATGAGGCCTTTCGGCCCATGATATATGTCCCAGCTCATTGCTAGATCAATCCAAAATGAATCCTACTCCGTCCTCATAGCCCTATACCTTTCTCTGCTTCATATATTTATCTAATTTTCCCGTAAAAGAAGCAATGGTCTCTGCCTCAACCACTCCCTGTAGCAAAGCATCTATGTTTCAATAACCCTCTGTGCAAAGACATTTATCTGAACCTCGATTCTCACAGGACAAAGCAGCCCGTTTGATTGGCACCCCATCCACCACCTTAAATATTCACTCCCTCCACCACCGGCGTACATGGCTGCAGTGTGTACCATCTATCGGATGCATCTACAAAAAACAACTCACCAAGGCTTCTTCGGCAGCACCTCCTAAACCCGCGACCTCGACCACCTAGAAGGACAAGGGCAGCAGGCGCATGGGAACACCACCACCTCCAAGTTCCCCTCCAAGTCACACATCATCTTGACTTAGAAGTATATCACCGATTCTTCATCGTCGCTGGGTCAAAATCCTGGAACTCCCTACCTAACAGCATTCTGGGAGTACCCTCACCACACAGACTGCAGCAGTTCATGAAGGCGGCTCACCACCACCTTCTCAAGGGCAATTAGGGATGGGCAATAAATGCTGGCCTTGCCAGCGACGCCCACATCCCATAAGCGATTTTAAAAAATCTCTCGCAGTGATAAATTTAAATAGAATGACATTTCGTCATTGACTTTCAAACTAGAGGAAATAGTCTTTCTCTATTCATTCTATCTAAACTCTTCATAGTTTTAAAAATTTCTATTAAATCTCCTCTTAGTCTTGTCTACTCCAGTGACTTTTCAATCTATTCTTTCTCTTGGTGATGTTCTGTACTATGTCCTTGACCTTGGTTTCAAAGCTTAACAAAAGTTAGTTAATGATACTTGTACCTGGCAGGTTTAGTCCATCATGGCTAAGTATAGATTTCCATACTTCATCTCTTTACTTAGTGATACTTTAATGTAACAAACACCAGAGAAATTGATAGAGATCACCTGGATCGAGACTAGTCTGCTGTGTCGTCAACTCACAGGAAACTGTGCTGCTCCATAGGTTTTCCAAATGAACCAAATTCTCCTGCCATCAATCTGATCATTTTAATTTCAGTTTTGGAATCAAATTTTTCACTGGCAGATTTATCCATGTCAGCGCTTTACAAATATTTTACTTTAATATCATGCATGCCAGCTAACCTGATTGGAATAAATGGCATTACTGAAAAATACATTTTTGGTAAAATAAATGACCATTACAAAAACTAAAATAATATACTGCAAGGAAATCTCTTTCTTGGGAATTACTCAGAAATGTTATCGTAACCCGATAGTTAATATATCAAACATAGAGCATTGATTTTTTTTCTGGTTGGAGAGTGCCTCAGTGGTTGAGGCCATGTGAGGTTGGAGGTAGGGAAAGGAGGTTAAGAGTGTTTGGCCGAGTAACATAATAACAGCTCACAGTGCCCCAGTCATTCTGAAACAAAAAAACAGCCTTCATCTGATCAAGGCCGAAGGACTGCTCCCCGGCACTCCTGTAAGTCGCGGGGAGTGGGTTGCAAGTGGGGTGGGCGGGGTTGTGATGGAGGCGGGTGGGATGCCCGTGACAGGGGAGGCCTGAACTTTCCTTGTGCGGCCCAGAGAGGCAATCCTGCTTCTCCTGGCCACACAAGGTATGTCAAAAAAATAAATGAAAAGACTTACTTTATTGGACCTCTTCTGACCCCGAGTCCTCCTCATGCTCGGTTGGGCCAGTCGGGAAAGCCACAACGGCTACCCCAACACAGGCCTCTGGTTAAAATAGCAGTCGGAGGACCACGCTGGTTTCTAATGGGTGTCCTTCTCGCCTGCTCATAAGAGCAGGTTGAAATCGTAGTCTGTAGGATCGATGCGGGACATCAGTGGGTGATTCCCATTACAAGGTTAAAATGGCCCTTATTTATCTCGTACTGGGCTAGCTTATTACAAATGGGCTTACACTGGAGATTTTTGAAAATGTATTCATTTTGCACCAGCCAGGGTCTCTAGAAGAAACAGGGCATACTTCCACATTTTCTTTTCTTTGGCTGATCCTATTGCACGCTTGCTCTCATTTTATTACTGCGAGACTGAATAGATTTGTGCAAGGTGGGGGGTAGGGTAATAGACAAAAGGAATGACTAGCTCAACAGTGACGTGCAGTGGTATCAGTAAGATAGAAGACATATGGTGCAAAGATACTTATATTGATAATTGGGACAAGGGGCAAGGGTGTGAAAATTGGGACTGCCCTAACATTACACCAGTTGGCCGTTGTTATGAGTGTACTTATTTGTGTGAATTGGTTCCTTTAATAGCATAATTAGAACAATTAATTTGCAGGGATAAACTATTCCTCTGAATGCATTAGTTTTATTTAATAATGGCTGTTTATGTCAAAATCCCCTGGTCAACAATTTTAGCAAAAAAGGTGTGTAAACATAAAACCGGATTTCCCATTTAGTACGAATACTGATTTTTTTGGGGGGGCTCAGATTATTGACAGGAGGAATTTCATAGGAACATAAGGAAAAGGAGTAGGCTATGCAGCCCCTCGACCCTGCTCCGCCATTCAATTAGATCATGACTGATCTGCACCTTGCTCCATATCCCTTGATTACCCTTACCTAACAAAAATCTATCTCTCTCACTCTTGAAAGTTCCAATTGACCCAGCATCCACAGCCTTTTGGAGGAGAGAACTATAGATTTCTACTACCTTTCGTGTGTGAAAAAGTGCTTCCTGATATCGCTCCTGAATGGCCTAGCTCGAATTTTAAGATTGCGTTCCCTTATTCTTGATACCCCCCACCAGAGGAAATAGTCTCTCCGTGTCTACCCTATCAAATCCTTTTAACATTTTAAACACCACGATCAGATCACTCCTCAATCTTCTATAGTCACACAGACACACACACAGAATCCCCACAGTGCAGATAGAGGCCATTTCGGCCCATCGAGCCTGCACCGACACATATCCCACCCTATCCCCGTAACCCCACGTATTTAATCCCCTAACACTAAGGGTCAATTTATCATAGCCAAATCAACCTAACCCGCACATCTTTGGACTGTGGGAGGAAACCGGAGCACCCGGAGGAAACCCACGCAGACACAGGGAGAATGTGCAAACTCCACACAGACAGTCGCCCGAGGCCGGATTTGAACCCGGGTCCCTGGCGCTGTGAGGCAACAGTGCTAACCACTATGCCACCATGTCAATGGAATACAAGCCACGTTTATGCAACCTGTCATAGTTTAACCCCTTAAGCCCCAGTATCATTCATCCATTATGAAAGTTGCCTAGTTTCATGGTGCCTACTTGTACATGGTCCACCAGCAGTTGCTGACCTCCTAATGTCCAGTTGTAGAGCAGCATTGAAAGAAATCTTAGGGTGTGTCACCTGCCTGTTATCTCATGTGGGGCATAGTGTGCAGAATGTAGTTGTTCAATAGATCCTAAGAGATTTTATACACATCTCCCATCCTTATTTAGACTAAGGAAAAGACCCAGCTGCTCATCACAACACCCAGTTTAATCTTTCTACAATTTGTTGGAAATCTTCTTTCACTGACCATAGGTGAGAGGAGATGAATTTATATTTTGCATCCATTCAAAGGAAACTCAACATTTAAATCACAAATTTGCAACTAGGATGAAGTGTCCTCTGAATAGGACCAATATTCTCAGCTTCCTCGAATAATTTCAGATATTGCTTCTGTAATATATAGGAGTCATTTTACTTAATATTATTTAGCCTCCCTAAATTGGAAACAACATTTTTAAAAAGGTTTTACTATTGGATTATTCCAAAACCAATAACACAGTTCATACGTGTAGCATATATATTTGTGAACAAAGAATATCACGTCACGTGAACAGATTATAGGTTGATGTGAATTGTCTCTTGCAATGCTCTGTATATTGTTTTTTAAATGAAGCTTATTGTGCAAACAAGAGGTGACTTGCAGACAACTTGAGATAAACCAGGCCGATGCTTAGGTTCCATAGTGGTGAAATTTCATTTTGGTAGATCTGCACTATTTATGACATGTAAATACCTTTTTCATACTTTAATGTAATGTGTCATGATATATTGGCAATATAAGAAGCTACCTGGTGCTGAACATATGACAAATAAGCAATAGATCTTCACTTTGGTGGGCATCGCCTTCTATGGTTCAAATATTGCTAGAAATATTGGCCATTTTAATTCGTTGTATATTTTACAAAAGAGAGCCTGTTATTAAAGCCATTCAAATGAATAAATGAATTGAATTGATATCAACTATATAAGGTCAAGGAGAGAAATAAACTGCGTAAAACAGGTAAAAAGGGGCGTTTGGTGAAATCCATTATAAATTTGTGTACTATTACAAATGAAACAATTATACTATTTAAAATGAAACGATTCATATCTGCAAAGGAATCAAATCATGCACTAAGAAGTTTCTAGTCCAGGTAGCAAAAGTTCAAAACCAGATGTAGCATAATATTTGGAAAAGTCGGCAAAATTAGTTGTGGTAAGTGTTGCTTTTCACTCATTCTCCACAGAAATGTACATTTCATATCAGTAAATACTTCCAAGATTAAGTGGCCATTTTACTTTGCAGAAGCAGTGGTTAGTTACTCAGTCCGTTAGTATTCTAACTTTTTTTTATTAGTTCATGGGATGTGGGCGTCACTCGCAAGGCCAGCATTTATTGCCCATTCCCTAATTGCCCTTGAGAAGGTGGTGGTGAGCTGCCTTCTTGAACCGCTGCAGTCCGTGTGGTGAAGGTACTCCCACAGTGCCGTTAGGGAGGGAGTTCCAGGATTTTGACCCAGCGATGACGTGTGTAGGGTTCTCAAAATTCCCACATTCCCCAAAAGTTATGGATAAAGGGACCCTGTATGGACAAGTTATTAAAAAGGGTACCCAAAATGGCTTCTGAAACCTCGTGACCAAAACATACAGGATTTTAAAAGCAAGGCCCTGCTAGAGGCAGGCCCTTTTCAAAACCTGAAATGAAACCTAACATGCATGGATCTGTGAAAGACTTTGTAAAGCCAGACAGCTAGGTAAACACAGAATATGCATTCTTCATCTTGGAACAGATCAAGTCAGGATGGACCTAATCTTGAGGCCATTAACTTTCTGCATACATAATCGGTAATAGCTCACAGTAGCTATCAAGCCAGGAAAAGACGATTACATTTCATAAATAACAAACAACCAGGATATTGAAGCCATTAAACCAGGAGACAACTGCCCCAAAAGCCGTTAAAGTGGATGACTATAATCACTTTGGACGAGCCCGCCAAAAGTTAGACAAAGGACTGACCTGATTTGGTGCGCAGATAAGGGATGAAGAACCGGGTATAATTGTAGGCCCACCGGTAGCCAAGGTCTCTTGGTCTCTCCGCTCTCTCTTGCCTCTCACCTCATCGCGGGCTCTCTTCTCCCTCCCCGCGCTGCTCGACACTGAGGATGCCCATTACTACACTGGGGGCCAAACACGGGAGGAGAACGGGACCTGAATCAAATGCACACAGGACACACGGGGCCACGAACGGGCAGACGAGACGAAACGCACGGTAAAACCGATAAAAGCAGAGAAGGGCATGTGAGATGAGCCGAAAGGTAAAACCAATAAAAGCAGAGAAGGGCAGCGAAAAAGAAGCGTTGGGGACGAGCAGGTACACACCCCGGCCTAGTTATAAGCTGGCGTTTGAAGCATGGGTAGGAAGATCAAATGACAATATAAACCGCCAACTGAGCCCCAACCGCAACAAAGCCGTCGGCGACCAAACCGCCACCAGAAGAAAAAAAAACATCTCTGCAAAGTATCCAACAAAGACTTTAATGGAGGAAAAGGAGGGTACTTCGCACAAACGACTCCATCGCCGCGCCCTGTGACCATGTGATGATGACGGACCCTAAAGGACAACAAAAGCGAACCCCAAAAACCACAACCGGTTTAATCAACAGGTTTCGAATTGGTGAGCATAAATCCCTGACCCCTCGTAGCTTAATCTAGTTAGGTATTGGGGGTGGGGCAAGGGTAGGGGGATTTTAATGTGTTTGTTCCCTCGATGTGCCGTGTGTTCCCCATTCCCAAATAAGTGTAATTTTATATGCCTGTAATTATCCTAGTAATTCTCAGTGTTGTGACTTTATTGTGCCTTTAATAAAAATTATGGTTTTCTTGCACCAAACCAGTTGTCTACTCTATTTTCTGTATCGCCGCCTGTACCTAAGTCCGGTGTCTAGAACCCAGGGGTGTGGGTGTGATTCGAACTGCTCAGGGACAGTCGGGGGCAGAGCTGAGTGGGCATATGCCACCCCCTACACGTGGAGTGGTTGGATGTGAATTCAACGTTACGGTATCCCATCTGGTGAGTCCTGGATCTCAGCTGGGTTGTCTTGCAAGGTGACAAGTCGAAGTCAAACACTTCCATAGAGTGAAGGAGAGCTGGTCGGTGACTGGTCCACCAGCAGTTGCTGACCTCCTAATGTCCAGTTGTAGAGCAGCATTGAAAGAAATCTTAGGGTGTGTCACCTGCCTGTTATCTCACGTGGGGCATAGTGTGCAGAATAGAGTGACCTTAGAGAGGAGAGAGAATTAGGTTACAAAACAGAGCAAACTTTTTTTGGAGTTTGTTTTTGTTACTTATTTAAAATATTACACATGTTTAGGATGCTGTTATTTCTGTAATAAAACATTAAGGTGAACTGTCCCACAGCTGGCCTGGCTTGGAATAATTATCCCATTGACTTGATCATTCCAAAGATTCAAGCTGGTCACCAAACATAGTGCCACTGGTGGTCATTACTGATGTTATACTGTAGTCTATTGTAGTTTGTTGTTGAGATAATTTATTGTGGCAGATTTTTAACTGTTGGCCTTCCGTTCCGCACTTGAAAAAGGGGTGTGACCAGCATTTTAAAATCCAGCAGGTGTCACCTCTGTTGTCCCATTAATGCCCAAGGCTAAGGTCATTTTCAGGTACAAATGGATTAAACATGTGCCCATTAGTATCAGCCATTGAGCAGCCCATTTGTACCTTAAAATTGTAATCGGGTCCTACAGCTGCCGTAGCACCCCAATTTGCATGTTTAAGAGCCTCCCTTAATGCTGGAAACAGGTGGGCGCACTGCTTGCCCATTTACAGGCCCACCTGAAAATTGCATCAGGTGAGCCTTGGGCATCAATGGATGGAAGTCGCAGATTAACCCCATTGTTTTAAAAGCTGCAATAAAAGCCAGTGAAACTTTCACTGTGATTGAAGAACTGTTTTAGTTTAGTGTGGATTAACAGAAAGATTTGGATTGATATGCCAAATTTACTTGTTCTGGTTTCAACCTTTGATTGTTTCCCTGTAACGTGGACAGCAGGGACATTGTTTGCTGAACATAATAGCCGGCCGCTACTTTGTGAGCTCCATATCAAATCTGCTGTGTGAATCAAATGTGGTTATTTTATTAAATTCATTCATGGGTGTCGCTGGCAAGGCCAGCATTTATTGCCCATCCCTAATTGCCCTTGAGAAGGTGGTGGTGAGCCGCCGCCTTGAACCGCTGCAGTCCGTGTGGTGAAAGTTCTCCCACGGTGCTGTTAGGGGGGGTGGGGAGTTCCAGGATTTTGACCCAGCGACAATGAAGGAATGGCGATATATTTCCAAGTCAGGATGGTTTGGAGACAAACTTGCAGGTGATGGTGTTC
This sequence comes from Somniosus microcephalus, assembly GCF_052327205.1. NCBI lineage: Eukaryota > Metazoa > Chordata > Chondrichthyes > Squaliformes > Somniosidae > Somniosus > Somniosus microcephalus. The sequence continues at coordinate 310,040,679 of NC_140990.1, read as the reverse complement.
CCATGTGTCTGCTGCCCTTGTCCTTCTAGGTGGTAGAGGTCGCGGGTTTGGGAGGTGCTGTCGAAGAAACCTTGGTGAGTTGCTGCAGTGCATCTTGTAGATGGTACACATTGCAGCCACGGTACGCCAGTGGTGGAGGGAATGAATGTTTAAGGTGGTGGATGGGGTTCCAATGAAGTGGGCTGCTTTGTCCTGGATGGTGTCGAGCTTCTGGAGTGTTGTTGGAGCTGCACTCATCCAGGCAAGACGAGAGTATTCCATCACACTCCTTACTTGTGCCTTGTAGATGGTGGAAAGGCTTTGGGGAGTCAGGAGGTGAGTCACTCGCCACAGAATACCCAGCCTCTGACCGCTCTTGTAACCACAATATTTATATGGCTGCTACAGTTAAGTTTCTGGTCAATGATGACCCCTCAGGATGTTGATGGTGGGGGATTCGGTGATGGTAATCCCATTGAATGTCAAGGGGAGGTGGCTAGACTGTCTCTTGATGGAGATAGTCATTGCCTGGCACTTGTGTGGCGCAAATGTTACTTGCCACTTATCAACCCAAGCCTGAATGTTGTCCAGCTCTTGCTGCATACGGGCATGGACTGTTTCATTATCTGAGGAGTTGCGAATGGAACTGAACACTATGCAATCATCAGCGAATATTCCCACTTCTAACTTTATGATGGAGGAAAGGTCATTGATGAAGCAGCTGAAGATGGTTGGGCCTAGGGCACTGCCCTGAGGAACTCCTGCAGCAATGTACTGGGGCTGAGATGATTGGCCTCCAACAGCCTGTTACATCTTCCTTTGTGCTAGTTATGACTCAAGCCAGTGGAGAATTTTCTCCCTGATTCCCATTGACTTTAATTTTACTGGAACTCCTTATGCCACACTCAGTCAAATGATTCCGTGATGTTTAGGACAATCACTCTCACCTCACCTCTGGAATTCAGCTCTTTTGTCCATGTTTCGACGAAAGCTGTAATGAGGCCTCGAGCCGAGTGGTCCTGGCAGAACTCAAACTGAGTATCGGTGAGCAGGTTATTGGTGAGTAAGTGCTGCTTGATAGCACTGTCGACAACTTCCATCACTTTGCTGATGATTGAGAATAGGTTGATGGGACGGCAATTAGCCGGATTGGATTTGACCTTTTTGTGGACAGGACATACCTGGGCAATTTCTGACTTTGTTGGGTAGATGCCAGTGTTGTACCTGTACTGGAACAGCTTAGTTAGAGGCGTGGCTAGTTCTGGAGCACAAAATTTCAGCACTACAGCTGGGATGTTGTCGGGGCCCATAGCCTTTGCTTTATCCAGTTCGCTCAACCGTTTCTTGATATCACATGTAGTGAATCGAATTGGCTAAAGACTGGCTTCTGTGATGGTGGGGACCTCAGGAGAAGGCCGAGATGGATCATCCACTCGGCACTTCTGGCTGAAGATGGTTCAAGCACTTCAGCCTTGCCTTTTGCACTCACATGCTGGGCTCCACCATCATTGAGGATGTTTGGACACAAGATCATTAAAATCAAGATCAAGAGTATTCTGTAAAATGAAAAACATAAACTTTCAGGACATTTTGTTAGTCAGAATAGAGAGGAATATTAATAGTACAATCTAGTACAAACTTCTAATTATAAACTGTGACAGAATCTTTATAATAATCAACAGAGGAGTTAAATTTTTGATGAGATAAATCTCATCTATGAACTATTTTACTGGTTCTATGAGCTTATAGTAACAAGGATGGTTATAAAGATGATGAAAGTCAAATATAGGGTTTGAGTTGTCCTTAAATCATGTGAAAAAATGAATTAAAATTGTACTGCGGCCAGTGAAACTGGAATGCAATATAAAGCCAAGAACATAGGCACATTAATGGAATAAATGAATGAATTGGCATCAGTTTTATTTATGGTAAGACCTGAAAAACAAATAAAAGGAAAGTGTCGACTGTAAAGAGATTGCTTATTTTTTGTGTTCTTAGAATAGGAGCAAATGAAGTTCACTGAGCAGGTGGATGAATAATTATTTCCAAACATAATGAAGGTGCTTTGTTTGGGCAGTTACTGCAAGTGTGCAATAATGGCTTATTTTTCTTTTTATACATTGAGAATTCTAGGTGCAAAGGGGACTCTTCAGATGAGGAAAGAGTAGATATGTGTGTGCTTGGAACAGGCGGAGCAGGATGAGGATATGCAATCTATGATCCAACGCAAGGGTGCTATACTTTCCTCTAAGGCAGGATTGTTTGAACATTTTTATCTTTGTGGGCTGCTTAGATGCATACAATTGGGCCTTGGGACCAAATATGAAGTTTAAATTAATCTTCCCATTCATTTTCTCCTAATTCAAGCTGCAGATACTGACAGATTGAGAAATAGTAAGGGAAATCATTTTACAAAAAGAATTCATTTATATTAAGTCCTGTAGTTAAATCTTAGAGGCCCGTATTTTCCGATAGGAGGCTTTCTGCGTGCGGAGGCCTCCTATTGGGAAAAAATCTACGCCCTTACCTGAGGGCTCCAGAGGCCCGGACACTTACGATCCTGGGCCTCTCCAAAGTCGAAATGCGCAGGGCCCAGGTATCCCAGGGGTGCATGCGGTTTGCAAGCATCCCTGGGAACACGTGGGCCAGGCGAGCCAATGAGAGAAGGGAATCTCCCTTCATACTTTTGACAGATAGACCTGTCAAAAGTATGAATGGGGATCACTAAAAAAAGACACTACAACATTAAATCATTTTTTTTTAAACCATCACGTTTTTAAAATGAGTTAAAATTGCATTAAATTATAAATATTATAAATGAGTAAAAATTTTTGTTTTTTTAACTTTTTTTGAACTCTTATGCTGGTACAAGCAGGCCTTGTGCCTGCTTTTACCAGGTGTAAGATTTTTAAGTGATTTCAGTAGAGGAGGTTCTGCAGAAAGTGGAACTCTCCGCCCGCAGAGGCCCTTCTCCAGGGCAGGCATCCGATCAGTCAAGAGGATTCTTGACAGATCGGAAATGCCGGTTTTCATCGCATGCGCTTCGCATGCCTGAAACCGGCATTTCCGAGGTCCCTACGGGTGTGTACGCAGCTCGTACACACCTGTAGGGATCAGAAAATACGAGCCAGAATTAAGGACTGCAAAAGCAACTGAAAGTACAATGTCTGTACATGGGCTAACAACAGCCTGCTTCTGGGCCAGTCTTGCACTTGTTTACATTTAGATTCTCTCTATCACTCTAAACTGGAGACTCAATATCGTTGTTTTGGTAGCATGGACTCTTGTATGTCTTGCTAACCCTAAAGCGCCAATGTTTTTCTGTACAACTCAAGACCATAGTGCGTCAGAATGGAGATTGAGATTGTGAAAAGGGTCATGGATGCCGAGGCCTATAGGATTAGTGCAGCTAACAACATAAGAACATAAGAAGTAGGAGCAGGAGTAGGCCATACGGCCCCTCGGGCCTGCTCCGCCATTCAATAGGATCATGGCTGATCCGAACCTAGACTCGCGTCCACTTCCCTGCCCGCTCCCCGTAACCCCTAATTCCCTTATCAGCTAGTGTAAATTGAATGAAATCGTAGCCATAGGTTGGGAGATGATGACGGGAGACATCTTGGAGGGCTGCTCTGTAATGTGTGTATCTTCTCCGGCAAAGCATCCTTTGTGATCTCAGTGTTGGTCGTGAGTATATGTAACATTCAATCTTTAATAAACGTTGGTTCCATGTCCAAGAATTCATCCGTGGCATATGGGTACAGGGCTGCAGCCTTTTGTCTATTATTACAAAATTCACATTCCTAACCGTACCAGAAAAAAAACAATGAAATTGATCTGGTTGAGGCATATGACATTTATAGCCCTATGAATCTTGAGAGTTAGTGTTAAATCTAGCCATATGTTCAAATGCCTAGCAGCTGGTTGAGATTCAAATTGGTGCTATGGAAAAGATTAAAAGTACGCATATTAGAAACCTTGCCAATGTAATAGAAATCAAGATCGATGCAGTATTGACATTACAGCATTTAATGTCACCAACAAAATTATTGAAGTCGATATTATATATTGTCCGAAACAGGAGTCCTGAAAACTGAACATGGGAATCTGCCCAGGCCAGTATTTTCTTCTGTTTCCAATTTTAGTGAAAATGTAGATTAGCAGAAAGTGGCGATCCTGCTGCATTCAAGTTTGTCTTTTTATTAGATTTAGCAAACAGATGAAAATATAGCTCCTAGTTTACGAATGCAATCTTTAATTGAAAGGGGATAAATTTTCAGGTTATGCAACTCTTAATTTGGATCCTTTTCAGTTCAAAATGTTAGACACAAAGGGCTATTAATTAAACTCAATAACTGGATAAGAAACTCGCTGAAGGGTAGGAAACAAGTACTCATTAGAGGAATTATGGCAAATTGGAGGGAAGTATTGAATAGGGTGCCTCAGGACTTGGTGCTGGGATTACTATTGCTTTTAATGTACATAGATGACCTGGGTTCAGAAACTTAATGCTGGAATTGAAAGAAGCCACTCAGAAATTACAGAATGAGTTGGACAAGTTATCAAAATCAAATCAAATCAAAAATCAAATCAACTTTTATTGTCATTGTTAGTGCACAAGTGCAGTACAATGAAATGTAGGCTTGCGGCTCCCGAGAGTGTACAATTTGGATTAGGACACTATAAGTGGTCAGAACAATGGCAGATGAAATTCAATGCAGACAAGTGTAAACTACTACACATACGAAGGAGAAATAGACGACATGCGTTCTCCGTGAATGGTGTTGAAATAGAAGAGGAAGAAAGTACTTACAATTGTCAATAAATGGTCATTAATGAGAAAACCAAGGGTGTGGCAAGAATGAGGAACTTAAAGAAATTATTATTCGTAAAAAAACAGTACTAGCAAAATTCATGGGACTAAAAGTCAATAAATCCCAAGGACCGGGTGACCTATATCCTAGGGTTTTGAAAGAGGTGGCCATTGGAATAGTTGTCATCTTCCAAAATTCTATAGATTCTGGAACGGTTCCTGCAGATTGGAGGATAGCAAATGTAACCCCGCTATTTAAGAAAGGAGGGAGAGAGAAAACGGGGAACTACAGACCTGTTATTCTCACATCAGTAGTTGGGAAAATGCTGCAATCTATTATAAAGGATGTAATAACTGGGCACTTAGAAACTAATAGTAAGATTGGTCAGAGTCAACATGGATTTATGAAAGGGAAATCCTGTTTGACAAACCTATTGGAGTTCTTTGAAGATGTAACTAGTGGAATAGACAAAGGGGAACTGGTAGATGTGGTGTATCTGGATTTTCAGAAGACCTTCGATAAGGTCCCGCATAAGCGGTTGGTGAACAAAATTAGGGCACATGGAATTGGGGGTAATATACTAGCATGGATTGAGAATTGGTTAACGGACAGAAAACAAAGAGTAGGGATAAACGGGTCTTTTTCAGGATGGCAGGCTGTGACTAGTGGGATACAGCAAGGATTGGTGCTTGGGCCCCAGCTATTCACAATCTATATCAATGATTTGGATGAGGGGACTAAATGTAACATTTCCAAATTTGCTGAAGATACAAAGCTAGGTGGCAGTGCCAGTTGTGAAGAGGATGCGAAGAGGCTTCAAGGGGATCTCGACAGGCTCAGTGAGTGGGTGAGAACATGGCAGATGGAATATAATGTGGATAAATGTGAAGTTATTCACTTTGGCAGAAAGGCAGAGTATTTCCTAAATGGTGAAAGATTGGGGAATGCCGATGCTCAAAGGGACCTGGGTGTCCTTGTACATGAGTCACTGAAAGTGAATGTGCAGGTGCAGCAAGCCATTAGGAAGGCAAATGGTATGCGGGTCTTCATTATAAGAGGATTTGAGTACAGGAGTAAAGAAGTCTTACTCCAATTATATAGGGCCTTGGTGAGACCACACCTGGAGTACTGTGTACAATTTTGGTCTCCTTACCTAAGGAAGGATATACTTGCCATAGAGGGAGTGTAACAAAGGTACACAAGATTGTTTCCTGGGATGGCGGGACTGCCGTATGAGAGATTGAGTAAACTAGGCCTGTATTCTCTTGAATTCAGAAGAATGAGAGGGGATCTCATTGAAGCATACAAAATTATTACAGGGCTTGAAAGGATGGATGCTGGGAGAATGTTTCCCTTGGCTGGGGAGTCTAGAACCAGGGGCCACAGCCTCAGGATAAAGGATAGGCCATTCAGGACTGAGATGAGAAGAAATTTCTTCACACAGAGGGTGGTGAATCTTTGGAATTCTCTACCCCAGAGGTCTGTGGAGGTTCAGTCATTGGGAATATTCAAAACAGAAGTCAATAGATTTCTGACTAGTAGGAGCATCAAGGGATATGGCGATAGGGCCAGTGAATGGAGTTGAGGCAGAAGATCAGCCGTGATCTCATTGAATGGCGGGGCAGGCTCGAAGGGCTGAATGGCCTACTCCTGCTCCTATTTCTTATGTTCTTATGTAACTTTGAGTTCCTCAGTGATAGAAACATAGAAACATAGAAGATAGGAGCAGGAGTAGGCCATTTGGCCCCTTGAGCCTGCTCCGCCATTCAATGCGATCATGGCTGATCATCCAAATTCAGTACCCGGGCCCTGCTTTCTCCCCATACCCCTTGATCCCTTTAGCCTTAAGAAATATATCCAACTCCTTCTTGAATATATTTAATGAATTGGCCTCCACCGCCTTCCGTGGTAGAGAGTTCCACAGGTTCACCACTCTCTGGGTGAAGAAATTCCTCCTAATTTCTGTCCTAAATGGCCTACCCTTTATCCTTAGACTGTGTCCCCTGGTTCTGGACTCCCCGACCATCGGGAACATCCTTCCTGCATCTAGTCTGTCCAGTCATGTCAGAATTTTATAAGTTTCAATGAGATCACCTCTCATTCTTCTAAACTCCAGCGAGCACAAGTCCAATCAACCCAATCTCTCCTCATACGTCATTCCTGCCATCCCAGTTATCAGCCTGGTGAATCGTCGCTGAACTCCTTCCATGGCAAGAACATCCTTCCTCAGATAAGGTGACCAAAACTGCACACAATACTCGATGTGGTCTCACCAAGGCCCTGTACAACTGCAGCAAGACATCCTTGTTCCTGTACTCAAACCCTCTCGCTACAAAGGCCAACATACCATTTGCCTTCTTAACCGCCTGCTGCACATGCATGCTTACCTTCAGCGACTGGTGCACAAGGACACCCAGGTCTCGTTGCACTTCCCCTTCTCCCAATCTATTGCTATTTAGATAATAATCTGCCTTCCTGTTTTTGCCACCAAAGTGGATAACCTCACATTTATCCACGTTATATTGCATCTGCCATGTTTCTGCCCAATCACCCAACATGTCCAAATCATCCTGGAGTTTCTCGACATCCTCCTCACAGCACAGACGCCCACCCAGCTTTGTGTCGTCTGCAAATTTGGAGATATTACATCTAGTTCCCTTGTCCAGATCATTTATATATGTTGTGTATAGCTGGGGTCCAAGGACCGATCCCTGCGGTACCCCACTAGTCACTGCCTGCCATTAGGAAAAAGACCCATTTATTCCAACTCTTTGCTTTCTGTCTGCCAACCAGTTCTCTATCCAAGTCACTACCTTGCCCCCAATCCCATGTGCCTTAACTTTACACGCTAATCTCTTATGCGGGAGCTTATCGAAGGCCTTCTGAAAGTCCAGATACACCACATCCACTGGTTCTCCCTTATCTATTTTACCAGTTACATCCTCAAAAAATTCCAGTAGATTAGTCAAGCACGATTTACCTTTTGTGAATCCATGTTGACTTTGTCCGATCCTGTCGCTGTTTTCCAAGTGCTCTGCTATTACATCTTTTATAATGGACTCTAGCATTTTCCCCACTACTGATGTCAGGCTTACTGGTCTGTAATTCCCCGTTTTCTCTCTACCACCATTTTTGAATAGTGGGGTAACATTAGCTACCCTCCAATCCATGGGTACTGTTCCAGATTCCATCAAATGTTGGAAGATGATCAGCAATGCATCTACTATTTCTAGGGCCACTTCCTTAAGTACCCTAGAATGTAGATTATCAGGCCCTGGGGATTTATCAGCCTTCAGTCCCATCAATTTCCCTAACACCATTTCCCTACAAATACTGATTTCTTTCAGTTCCACCCTTACATCAGACCCTATGTTCCCCGGCATCTCTGGGAGGTTATTTGTGTCCTCCTTTGTGAAGACAGAACCAAAATATGTATTTAGTTGGTCTTCCATTTCTTTGCTCCCCATTATAAATTCCCCTGATTCTGACTGCAAGGGACCTACGCTTGACTTCACCAATCTTTTTCTCTTCACATATATATAAAAACTTTTACAGTCAATTTTTATGTTCCCTGAAAGCTTACTCTCATATTCTATTTTCCCCTTCTTAATTAATCCCTTTGTCCTCCTTTGTTGAATCCTAAACTGCTCCCAATCCTCAGGATTATTGCTTTTTCTGGCCAATTTATATGTCCTCTCCTTGGATCTTATGCTATCCCTAATTTCCCTTGTTAGCCACAGTTGAGTCACCTTTTTTGTTTTATTTTTATGCCAAACTGGGATGAACAAATTCTGTAGTTCATCCATGCGGTCCTTGAATGTTTGCCATTGCTTATCCACTTTCAACCCTTTGAGTGACATTCCCCAATTAATCCTACCCAACCCGCGCCTCAGACCATCATAGTTTCCTTTATTTAAATTTAGGACCCTAGTCTCTGAGTCAACTACTTCATTCTCCATCTTAATGAAGAATTCGATCATATTATGATCGCTCCGACCCAAGGGGCCTCGTACAACAAGATTGCTAATTAATCCTTTCTCGTTACATAATACCCAGTCTAAGATGGCCTGATCTCTGGTTGGTTCCTCGACATATTGGTCCAGGAAACCATCCTGTAAACACTCCAGGAATTCCTCCTCCACAGTATTGTTACTAATTTGGTTAGCCCAATCTATATGTAGATTAAAGTCACCCATGATGACTGCTGTGCCCTTATTGCACGCTTCTTTAATTTCCCTTTTAATGCCATCCTCAACCTCTGCCTTACTGTTTAGAGGTCTATATACCACTCCCACTAATGTTTTCTGCCCCTTGGTATTTCTCAATTCTACCCATACAGATTCCACATCATCAGAGATAATATCCTTCCTTACAATTGTGTTAATCCCATCTTTAACGAGTAATGCTACCCCACCTCCCTTTCCTTTTTGCCTATCTTTCCTGAATATCGAATACCCCTGGATGTTGAGTTCCCAGCCTTGGCCATCCTTGAGCCATGTTTCCGTAATCCCAATCATATCATATTCGTTTACCTCTATTTGCACAGCCAATTCATCCACCTTATTACGAATGATGTTGTCATTTCAGCCCTACATGTAAATTCAACTCTGTCACATTATCAACTCCAAGCTACAATCCCCTAATGATGTCAGCATCACTCAAAAATAAAAATATTTAAAAATATAAAGTATACAGAAAATAATTAAAAATTCTGTTAAAGTTACTTAGATTTTGCAATTATATATACAGTATATACATAAAATATATACACTAGGACTTCAAGCCCCTTGCATTTGTTGGCTCTTGTATTTTATGTTTCTATTGTTTATTAATTATAATAATAAATAGTCCGACCAACACTTGTATAGTTATATTAGAGATTTACAGAGTCTCATTTTTGTCAAAAAGACGATGGCTCCAAAAATCCATGGAGGCACGATCCCGGCAGTTACGCTGAGATTGCACTTGTTATAGAACTCTGTCGCCGATCCCATTGCAGGTTGTGAGGAAGGGGGAGCGGACTCCAGGAGCAGGCTTCTGTAGTGTGGGAGCGGCTGTGCGGTGTTGCTGCGTCAGAGATCCCTAGAACTGGAGAGGAAGCCTACGAGATCCCTTCCCGAATGTTGAGAAGAATGGCCCTGGCCTCAACCCCCTCCCTTTCCCCCGGTGGGACCCATTTGCACTCTTCAAGAGGCCGGCACCCCTCATCTCACTCGGGTGTACCAGTCTCCACTGAGGTTGAGGAAGTAGGAATCCCAGTGTGAGGAGTCCTCACCCCGGTCCTGCCTCCCCTGATGTGGTGGGGGTGGTGGGGGTGGGGACATGTTTGGAAACCCTTTTGTGCAGGCAGGGGCCTGGCATATCCAGGCCTCAGCCTATTTCTGGGGTCTTCTGCTACACACTCACAGGAGGAATGGTGGGAGTGAACCAGATGATTTTCGGGCAGTATAATGTGCTGAAAGTTAGGAGGTCCTTTTAGTCGTCACCAAAATGTGAAGGTATTCTATGTTCATAAAATATTTCTGTATCACTACTCATGTGCACTCCTTGATTTAAAGGGAAAAAGCACTGAGTAGGCGTGAGGTTGTCACGTTTACAATACAGCCTGCCATGACTGGTGAAAAGCTACAAATATTCCTTTCTATTATTGTAAAGATTTATAATTCCTCTCACCATTAGAAACACTTTAGACATGTGCTTTTCAAGCAGAATGTTAAGCGTGTGTTAGGAAAATTGCACTCAGATTCGGTTCACAGTACATCTGGGACTCTGGGTAGCAATTTCAAACCTTTTACCAGCAGAGAGCCTGTATTTATATATTTGAATAAACATGTATTTAGGGCTTGCAGCTCTCAGCAATAGAACTTTGCATCTGTGAACAATCCCACTGGGACATTGCAGCCAGAGTTCTGCAGCGAGGATTACCTAATTCTGTGGCATTCTGCTGAAAATTCAAATCATTATGTGCAATAAAATTGTTCTCGCTCTGGCCAAATTAATATTTGGTTCTCTTTGTAAGACCTAAAAGGCCATTGTGCATTGCTTTATCTGGCCATCTGTCATCTATCCTAACTTTAATCATTCAATTGTGATATTTGTTATCTACGCTGTACAACGGAGGTGCTGCACTAAATGTCCTATAGTTTATAGATGGGTTTCATGTATTCTGAAGGTTCTAAACTCCAAATATCATGCTCTCCTACCATACAACAAGAAGAACAACATCTATATACCACCTTTAACTTAGTAAAACATCCCAAGGCACTTGACGGGAATATTATCAAACAAAATTTGACACCGAGCCACATAAGGCGCTATTCGGACAGGTGACCAAAAACAGTGTCAAAGAGGTAGGTTTTAAGGAACGTCTTAAAGGAGGAGAGAGAGAGGTACAGAGGCAGCGAGATTTAGGCAGGGAATTCCAGAGCTTAGGGCTTTGGTAGCCGAAGGCATGGCCGGCAATGGCGTCTCAATGAAAATCTGGAATGCGCGAGAGGCCAGAATTGGAGGAGCGTGGAGATCTCGGAGGGTTGTAGGGATGGAGGAGGTTACAAATACAGTTACATGTTCATCTAATGAACATATTATTGTTCCATACTCAAGTACATTTTATCAGAATGAATTATCCATGTTATTTATTGAAAATCTTTCCGAGCAAGATAATCCCATCTATAATGCAATAGAAAAGTGAGATACATCACTGTGTCTCTGGTACTTCAGGAGAAGTATGTATTATTCATCGGTACAACAAATTCTGAAAATCTGGCACTCTGATAAACCTTTCTTATCCGGCACCTACGGGACCAGGATGGTGCCGGCTGATGAAAAATTCCGGATAACAGAGAGGTAGGCTATTTTTAATACAAACAAAAATAAAAACCACTGAGTAACTCGGCCACCGCGGGAGACTCGGACTCGGCAAAACGAGTGCTGGATGGATTCGGCAAGATTATCGGTTATCTATTTTGCCGGTTATTAAACAATTCTGGATGATTAAGTGCCGTTTAATCAAGAGTTTACTGTATATAAAAGATGGGGAAATAAATTTTGTTGGCAATAGCTTATTTTCTTGATAAATTATTACCTTGTTAAAGAATTTTGTTTTTGGTAAGAATAAATTATTATCTGTAATTTTTATAAGAAATTAATATTTAGTAGGAAAAGCAGACTGTTGGAGACTCGGCCCATGCACTGGAAGCTTTTGATGACTTTGGCAGCTACTTGCACTTAAACAACATGACGAGTTGAGCAAGTTATATAACCCAGAATTATCAGCGGGAACTGTAATTTACAAGCATGGAATGAGGCAGATTTCCTTCTTTAGCACATGGGCAAACGAGACCTGGGTGTCCTTCTGCACCAGTCGCTGAAGGTAAGCATGCAGGTGCAGCAGGCGGTTAAGAAGGCAAATGGTATGTTGGCCTTCGTAGCGAGAGAGTTCGAGTACAGGAACAAGGATGTCTTGCTGCAGTTGTACAGGGCCTTGGTGAGACCGCACCTTGAGTATTGTGTGCCGTTTTGGTCGCCTTATCTGAGGAAGGATGTTCTTGCCATGGAAGGAGTTCAGCGAAGATTCACCAGACTGATACCTGGGATGGCAGGAATGACGTATGAGGAGAGATCGTGTCGATTGGGCTTATACTCGCTGGAGTTTAGAAGAATGAGAGGGGCTCTCATTGAAACTTATAAAATTTTAACAGGACTAGACAGACTAGATGCTGGAAGGATGTTCCCGATGGTCGGGGAGTCCAGAACCAGGGGTCACAGTCTAAGGATAAGGGGTAAGCCATTTAGGGCAGAAATGAGGAGGAATTTCTTCACCCAGAGAGTGGTGAACCTGTGGAATTCTCTGCCACAGAGGGTGATGGAGGCCAATTCATTAAATATATTCAAGAAGGAGTTGGATATATTTCTTAAGGCTAAAGGGATCGAGGGATATGGGGAGAAAGCAGGAACAGGGTACTGAATTTGAATGATCTCATTGAATGGCGGAGCAGGCTCGAGGGGCCGAATGGCCTACTCCTGCTCCTATCTTCGATGTTTCTATGAGTAAAATTCCATATTTATTGCATAAGATTCCAGGATTCCTATTAATGTTTAGCAAATCACATTTTGCGATTCCATTCCCTTTCCATGAAAACTGTAAACCACTGGCCTAGATTATCACTTGTAGAGCATTTTTATTAAAGATACATTCATGAATAGATATTTAGCAGTCTTTTGTTTGGGGAGAAAACAAGGCTCAAATCTCCATGAATCATTTTCATTGCAGTGACATTGTGCATGAGTGATGGGGTGATGGGTCTTGATGCAACTTGTGTTGGCATGTTGCGCATTTGTCAACAAACATGCTTATGTTACTATTTTATTTAAAGTGAGGAAGCCTTGTCTGTAATTGCAACACCTCCTGGCTTACTAGATTTATTATTGGAAATATTAGGGCAATTAGAATCAGCTGTTAGCACAATTCTAATCATTTGAATTTATTTTAAATAGTTTCTGTTGCCCCCCCTCAGCATAGTTCCGGTTTCTCCAATGCCACCAATCCACGTTCCTGCCCACCTGTCCTTTGTGCTTCACCTGGTGCTCCCTCCTTAAGCTGACTGCTTAAATCCCCCAGGGTTTAACATAGAAACATAGAAGATAGGAGCAGGAGTAGGCCATTTGGCCCCTCAAGCCCGCTCCGCCATTCAATGAGATCATGGCTGATCATCCAAATTCAGTAGCCTGTCTCTGCCTGTAAGGGGTTTTCGATCACCGAGGTTTCCCTCTCTAGAGGCCTCTCTCTCTTACACAGTAAAACCTTGAGTGGTTCGACCCACTCGCCCCTTAGGTTCCAGACACTGTGGAGCTTTTACAGCTTTTGGTAGCCAGCGTGTTCTTTTAAGAGCCGTGGAGGAACGTTGATGCGGAGACCAAGAAGGTGATTCGAGTCTGCGTCCCGCCCCGGGGTAACCATCAGGAGATCATCGACAAACCCTGGGCCGTTGACAAGACAAAGGACAGCAGCCCTACAGAAGGAATCTAGCTGAAAAAGGTAATCAGCTAGACTCTGCGAAGAGACCTCTTCAACCATGGTCAAACAGGTGGTCGCCGTCCCCGCCGACGTCCAGGCCTGCCAGTGTCCAGCCTGTCCGTGACCTTCGCCTCGAGGAAGAAGAGTGAGTGTTGCAGCCCGCAGCGCTGACCACGTGGAGACAGGATGCCTGAAAGGATCAAAACGCAGACCTGTTTCAAAACTCTATACTTTCCAACTGGTTTGGTGAGCATGTTTCTGGCCCCTCACAATCTGATCTAGATAGGCTTAGGGGTGGGCATTTAAGGGGTCATTTTAACCATGAGTTGTTGTCCCTCGATGTTCCGTGTGCTTCCCCATTTCATGATGAACTTTGTAAAGTATAATATGCCTGTATCTATCTCAGTCAGTAATGTATTATGAATTTGTTTTTCCCTCCCATGTACCTTTTATTGACTTGCATTTGATTTGTGTTTCTCTATGCAATAAAATTTCATTTCGTTTCCATTAAACCTGGCCTATCGAGTATTCTCTACATTGTAGTTCCTGCACCAAAGTCCAGTGTCTAGAACCTAAGGGGCGAGTGGGTCGAACCACTCAAGGTTTTACTGTGCAAGAGAGAGAGGCCTCTAGAGAGAGAAACCTCTGCGATCGAAAACCCCTTACATGCCTTCTCCCCATATCCCTTGATCCCTTTAGCCTTAAGAAATATATCTAACTCCTTCTTGAATATATTTAATGAATTGGCCTCCACTGCCTTCTGTGGTAGAAAATTCCACAGGTTCACCACTCTCTGGGTGAAGAAATTCCTCCTCATCTCTGTCCTAAATGGCTTACCCCTTATCCTTAGACTGTGACCCCTGGTTCTGGACTCCCTGGCCATCGGGAACATCCTTCCTGCATCTAGTCTGTCCAGTCCTGTTAGAATTTTCTAAGTTTCAATGAGATCCCCTCTCATTCTTCTAAACTCCAGCGAGTATAAGCCCAACCGACCCAATCTCTCCTCATACATCATTCCTGCCATCCCAGGTATCAGTCTGGTGAATCTTTGCTGCACTCCCTCCATGGCAAGAACATCCTTCCTCAGATAAGGCGACCAAAACTACACACAATACTCAAGGTGTGGTCTCACCAAGGCCCTGTACAACTGCAGCAAGACATCATTGTTCCTGTACTGAAACCCTCTCGCTACGAAGGCCAACATACCATTTGCCTTCTTAACCGCCTGCTGTACCTGCATGCTTACCTTCAGCGACTGGTGCACAAGGACACCCAGGTCTCATTACACTTCCCCTTCTCCCAATCTATTGCCATT
Organism: Somniosus microcephalus; assembly: GCF_052327205.1. Classification (NCBI taxonomy): domain Eukaryota; kingdom Metazoa; phylum Chordata; class Chondrichthyes; order Squaliformes; family Somniosidae; genus Somniosus; species Somniosus microcephalus. The sequence goes on along the minus strand of NC_140990.1, from coordinate 310,025,555 downwards.
CAGATAATAATCTGCCTTCTTGTTTTTGCCACCAAAGTGGAAAACCTCGCATTTATCCACAATATACTGCATCTGCCATGCTTCTGCCCAATCACCCAACCGGTTTGTGCTATTACTTTCAACAGCAACATTTATATTGAACATCGAGAAAAGTGTCCCAAGAGCTTCACTGAAGCATCAGGAAAGAAATGGATGCAGAGGAGGAATAGTAGGAGGGGGTGACCAAAGTTTGGTCAGCGAGGTGGGTTTTAAAGGAAGAGCAGGTGGTGGAGAGACAGAGAGAATTTCAAAGCGCGGGGTGTGGCTGGTTGAAGGTGTGGCCATCAATGGTGGGGCAAAAAGGGGGATGCACAAGAGGCTGGAGTCAGTGGAAGGGGGTGTTTGGGGTGGAGGGTTGTAGCGTTGGAAATGGCTACAGAGAGACTGGGCCATGGGGCAGTGGGGGTGACGGGGGGTGGGTGGGATTTAAAGACAAGGATGAGAATTTTAAATGTGAGATGTTGGAGCCAATTTAGGTCAGCAGTGACAGGGGTGGTGTATGAGCAGGACATGTTGCAGGATAAGATTTGGGCAGCCGATGTTTGGATGAGCAGTTCAATGCATGATGCTAGGTGCTATGAGGTGTTGGTTTTTCTGGAGCATTGTGAGGTCTGGTTGGTTTTGGTAGCAGAGTACAATAATCTGGTGATGCGCTATCAATTACTCATAAAAGACCTAGGGCTAGATTTTCAGTATAGGCAGTTTTGGGGCGCTAACCTTAGCGCCCGCCCGAAGTTAGCGCCCGCCCCAAAGTAGCGCCCCGTTGCCGGGAATTCAGTGGCTTCGCCCTAAGAGGTTGGTGGAGCGCTAAAAGAGGCGTTCCACTACTCTCTTTAGGCGCTAAGCCGGCGGTCCAGAGGGATAGCGCCCAGGCGGGGCGCAGCACGGGTGCGGTCATTTTTGCACTGACAGCAGACCCCGTGGTGCCGACCAGCTCTTAAAGGGGGAAGGGACGAATTGGTCTGCTGCCACGCCCTGCACACTGCAGCCTTGCAAAGAGGCCTCAACACTACTGCTCAGCCCCAGGGAGTCATGGCAACGCCAGAGAAGGCCCGTCAGCGTGCCCTGCGCTTCTCAGAGGGTGATCTGGACATAATGGTCACAGCTCTGGAGGTGAGGCGCAAGATCTTGTTTCCAGAGAGTGGGAGGAATCCAACCCACCACGACTACACCAAAGCCTGGAAGCAGATCGCCCAGAGGGTGACGTTCACCGGCGAGGCCCCCAGGACCCACACACAATGCCGTAAGAAATACAACGATCTGACCAGGATTGTGAGGGTGAGTAGCCTTTCCAGTCTCCTCCTCATTCTTGCATGTACACCTGACATGATGGGCAAAGGGACCTGAAAGTCCTTTTGGCCAGCCCTCAGCCAGCAGCATTGGGACAGTCATGAGCATCAAATGGCCATTCGGCACTCTACACTTTGGCCAAGCTATTCCACCATGGGAGGCAGTGCACACTACATCAGGGCTTCACTCTGTCCAAGCTATTCCACCATGGGAGGCAGTGCACACTACATCAGGGCTTCACTCTGTCCAAGCTATTCCACCATGGGAGGCAGTGCACACTACATCAGGGCTTCACTGCGCACTTACAGCCCGTCCTTTCTCTTGCAGGCTAAAGTAGCGTTTAATCGCCAGGCCCGTGCCAGGGGTGGCCGCGCCAAGCTGCAGAAGCTCACTCGGCTGGAGGAGCGCGTGTGTGTGCTCATGGGAGCCCGTGTGATTGTCCCCACAGCGTGCGGTGTATCCGACCCTCCACTGCCCGGCAATGGTAAGGACCTCGCCTTTTGGCCCTCTCGCGTCGCACTGGCCCATCCGAGCTACCTCCTTTGCCACTGTCCCACCAATGCGCTGAATCCCACCAGTCCTAACTCCCTCGCTGACGCCGTCTCCTCACTCTGAAGCTACTCTTGTGCATTCCTGCTTTCAGCTGGTGACGACCAGGACCCTGAGGCTGCCAGTGACAGCACCTCCAACCAGGAGGAGGAGGAGGAGCAAGCCGGACCTTCGGGGGAACAGTCACGTCCCGCAGGAGAGGAGGAAATGCTCGACACCTCCTCACTGGACGAGTGCCTGGAGGAACTGTCGCAGGGCAATGCAGCTTCTGGGACCAGTGGCGTCCAGCCACCCAGCAGCCGTGCGCGTGGCCCGCGGCCTTCCCCCCAAAGGGGGGAAGGATCAGAGGGGAGTGCTGCTGCTCGGCACACTCGCCGTCACCAACGCGGCAAGGGTCCCCTAGTTCGGCCCCCTCCTCCCCAGCGGGAGAGTCGCGACTCCAGTCCGGACACCTTCACTTCGGAGGAGGTGCGGAAGCTCGATCAGATGGCCGACGACTCGGACCGGCGCCACACGGAGCTCATGAGCGTGGTGGGGCGCATGCCTGAGGCCATCGAGTCGCTGGCGACCAGTGTGCGCGAGTTCGGGGCAGCAACTGCCGCGACTGGCCGCATGCTAACTGATGCCGTCAAGACCCTGGCGGATGTGATGCGCGCGCACACCAGGACCACAGGGCCACTCACTGCTGCCACACGCGCTGTCTCAGGCAGGCATCGCCAGGGCAGGCGCCGCGCTGGACCATCCCAGCAAGCCGGCCGTCGGCTGATTGCTGCGGATCCTGCAGTGCGGGCCCGGCCGAGTGCCACCGCGCCACAGCACCAGCCAGCGCATCCCAGACGCCAGCTGGCCCACATTGCGCCATCCGTCGCCGCCATTCCCCCTCTGGGGCGTCAAGGGCAAGCGGCTGCAGCTGATGGTGGCCAGGCTCAGGTGCGCCACTCAGGAGACGGCCCCTCGAGGCCCAAACGCCGTGTAGGCCGCCCCCCAGCGGCATCTGGCGGAAGGGCATCTGAGCCTCAGGCGCCTTCCCCCAGCCTCGCAGCAGCCACTGGGCAGAGCTTGCGAAGGAGCAGCAGGCAGGGCAGGGGAGGCAAAATGCTGGCCAAGGTCTCGCCCTCGCGGGCCACTCAGTAGAGGGTGTGGCCAGCTTTCCTTTAATATGGCGGTGGCCATCTTTATTTTGCCCATGGTTGTGCTTTTGGAGGGCTTTTTTTTTGCGTTAGGCCGACGTTGAGGCCCGGTTTCAATAAAGGTGGAGTGGCTCCTCCCCAGTTTGTGGGAGTGAGTCGTTTGTTGGGCTTTTTGTGGGGCCCGTTTATTGTTTTTGGGGATTCATGTGGGAAGGGCTTTTCATTTTTGTTTAATAAAAAATTATCTTTATTCATGCAGTCTCCATGGTTGTTCTTCTTAGTGTTTGTTGGCTTCGCCGGCTGAGGGCTTGCGGAGCGGCTGCATTCATCTTCCCTCATGGCCCCTGGCCATTCCCTGACAGGGGGCTTAGAAGTACCGTGTAATAAGGTGGCGTCGTGCGGCCCTTGGCCCTGGTCGCTCCCTCCTGGGAACGTACTCCTGCTCCTCCTCCTCCTCCTCCTCCTCCTCCTCATGCTCCTCCTGCTCCTCCTCCTGAGGTGCTGGTCCAACGTCAGGTGGCAGTGCCTGAGTCCTGCGGATAGCCAGGTTGTGTAGCATGCAGCAAACCACCACAAATTGGGAGACCCGGTCCGGCGAATACTGGAGAGCTCCTCCGGAGCGATCAAGGCAGCGGAACCGCTGCTTGAGGACCCCAATAGTTAGCTCGATGATGTTGCGGGTGGTTTGATGGCTCTCGTTGTAGGCCTCTTCAGCAGCGGTCCTGGGCGCGCGGAGCGGGGTCATGAGCCAGGTGCACAAAGGATAGCCTTTGTCCCCGAGTAGCCATCCTCTTGGGGGAGGCTGTGCCTGGAACATGTCATGCACAGTACTCTGCCGCAGGATAAAGGCATCGTGGCTGCTGCCTGGGAAGCTGGCATTGACTGCCATGATGCGCTGCTTGTGGTCACAGACCAGCTGCACATTCAGAGAATGGTAGCCCTTCCTGTTGCGATACTGCTCGCCATGCTCCAGAGGGGCCCGCAAAGCCACATGCGTACAGTCAATGGCGCCCTGCACCAAGGGGAATTCCCCGAGTCTGGAAAATCCCAATGCGCGCTGATGCTGGCTCTCCAGGGCCATGGGGAAGGAGATGAATTGGCTTCTCCTTCTGAACAGTGCTTCGGTCACCTGGCGGATGCAGCGATGCGCGCCGTACTGGGAGATGTTTGCTATGTCCCCAGCAGCGTATTGGAAGGAGCCGGTGGCATAGAAGTTCAATGCCACCGTCACCTTCACTTCCACCGACAGAGACGTCCTGCACCTGAGCTTTGGCCGCAGATCTCGGCGAAGCAGGTGGCAGATCTCTGCAATCACCCCCTTTCGGAATCGGAGCCTTTTAACACATCGCGCGGCACTCATGTTTAGGTAGGAGCGCTGCTGGCGGTATAGCCTGACTGGGTAAGGCCTACGTGGCCGACGCCTGTAGCCCCCTCTGCCTCTAGCCAGGGCGGCCCCTCTCACAATGCATCTGCGAGCCCTACGGACATGGAGCTGCAGCTCCGCGTTGGCACCCCATGCGACCCCCATCAAATCCTGGCAAACACTCTAATTTCCAAATGGCCACTTGCAGCGCTGTTGCCTGAGTCCAAAAATACCTGGCTCTTGCTGCTTGAAACCAGTTAGCTATCCTCCTTGTTGTGTCTCCAGAAATGCGTTGCACAAGACTGTTTTCTGAAAAAAGGATGGCCTTTATACTGGAGAGGACGTTCCCTTTAATTAGCGCCCCCCGGGGCCCGCGCTGGTTGTGTTGCGTTCCTTTTTCCAAACGCTCCGGCCGCCCGCCGCACAATGGGGCGGTCCGACTGAAGTTTGCAATCGGGGCGGCCAAAGGGCGTTGCACAAGGATGTGACGTCATTTTCTGCGCGCGCATCCGGGCGGGCGCTAAACTTTGCGCCGGCGCTAACGGGCAACTTAATTTGGGGCGGGGCGCAAACTGCGCTGCGCCCGGGCGCTACACGCATAGCGCCCGGAAATCACTTCTCTTAAGGCGCTAACTGCTGGCGCAAGCAACTGAAAATCTAGCCCTGAGAGTTAAGAGAGTAACTAAAGGCTTTTATTAACAAAAGAATGAAGGCCTGCCTCGAGTGGACGACCGGTCCAGAATACAAAGGGGCTGGGGAGCAGTCACCTTTATACTAGGACTTGTGGGAGGAGTCAGCCGAGGCATGTCCAGGCATGTACACAGTGGAATACAAACAGTGGTTTACCACATTCACCCCTTGTTTAAAATTGAGTCCGGCGGGGTGAAGTGTATTAAAAGTTAGTGTATTGGAGTCTCTCCGGAGGTCTTGTCTGCCGCTGTGATCGGCGTGGCGACGGCAGGGGTAGTGGAGCTTCCGGCGTCGAGTCCCGCGTAGGCTGTGGCACAGGCGTGTCGTCCTCGTAGATGTCGAGCGGGTCGCTGGGCCCAGGCCTGCCGTCTGCCGGGGCTGGATATCGGATCATGGGGGGGGTGGTAGTGAGTAGTGGGTTACTGCGGCCCCCGAGGGTGCAAGGTCTCTTATGGAGACTGTGTCCTCCCGCCCGTCCGGGTATGCAATGTAAGCATAGAAACATAGAAACATAGAGATAGGAACAGGAGTAGGCCATTCGGCCCTTCGAGCCTGCTCCGCCATTCAATGAGATCATGGCTGATCTTCGTCTGAGATCATAGCTGATCTTACCAGTTCAGTACCCCGTCCCCGCCTTTTCTCCGTAACCCTTAATCCCCTTAGCCTTCAGAAATATATCCAATTCTCTCTTGAAAATATTTATTGAATTAGCCTTCACAGCCCTCTGTGGCAGGGAATTCCACAGGCTCACCACTCTTTGAGTGAAGAAATTCTTCCTCATCTCTGTTTTAAATGATTTGCCCGCTATTTTTAGACTGTGGCCCCTGGTTCTGTGCTCCCCTGCCATTGGAAACATTCTCTCTGAATTCAGCCTGTCCAGGCCTGCCATAATTTTATATGTTTCGATGAGATCCCCTCTCAATCTTCTAAACTCCAGTGAGTACAAGCCCAAACTATTCAATCTCTCCTCGTAGGTCATTCCCGCCATTCCAGGTATCAGCCTGGTGAATCGCCGCTGCACTCTTTCCATGGCAAGAACATCCTTCCGCAGATGGGGCGACCAAAACTGTACACAATACTCCAGATGCGGTCTCACCAGCACCTTGTACAGCTGTAGTAAGGTATCCCTATTCCTATACTCGAACCCCCTTGATATGAAGGCCAACATACCATTTGCCTTCTTAATCGCCTGTTGCACCTGCATGCTCTCCTTCAGTGACTGGTGCACAAGAACACCCAGGTCCCTCTGCACTTCCCCATCTCCCAATCTATTGCCATTTAGATAATAATCTACCCTCCTGTTTTTACCCCCAAAGTGGATAACCTCGCATTTATCCACATTATAGTGCATCTGCCACGTATCCGCCCATTCCCCCAACCTGTCCAAATCGCACTGTAGCCTCCTGACATCCTCATCAGAGCCCACCCCTCCTCCTAGTTTAGTGTCGTCAGCGAACTTGGAAATATTGCATCCAATTCCCTGATCCAGATCATTTATATATATTGTGAACAGCTGGGGTCCCAGGACAGATCCTTGCGGCACCCCGCTGGTCACTGCCTGCCACTCCGAAAACGAGTTACTGGGGGTTGGCGTGGAGGAGGTCGACCCTCTCGACCAGGGGGTCTGTTTTATGGGTCCTCACGTGCCTTCTCAGTAGGACCGGCCCTGGGGACGTCAGCCATGGCAGTCGCGATGTCCCCGATGTGGACTTCCTTGGGAAGACAAACATTTTCTCATGAGGGGTGGCGTTAGTGGCAGTGCAGAGCAGTGACCGAATAGAGTGGAGCGCATCGGGGAGCACATCCTGCCAGCGGGAGGTTGGAAGGCCCCTAGACTTTAAGGCTAGCAGGGCGGCCTTCCAAACTGTCGCATTTTCTCTTTCCACCTGTCCGTTCCCCCGGGGGTTGTAACTGGTGGTCCTGCTTGTGGCAATACCCCTAGTTAGCAGGTACTGACGGAGTTCGCCACTCATAAACGATGAGCCCCGGTCGCTATGGATATAGCTGGGGAAACCGAACAGGGTGAAGAGGTCGTTCAGACATTTAATGACCGTGGCACTGGTCATGTCCGGGCAGGGGATGGCGAACGGGAAACGGGAGTACTCATCAATAATATTGAGGAAGTACACATTGCGGTCGGAGGAGGGGAGAGGCCCTTTAAAATCAATGCTCAGGCGCTCGAAGGGGCGAGTGGCTTTTATCAGGTGGGCCCTGTCTGGTCTATAGAAGTGCGGTTTGCACTCAGCGCAGACTTGGCAGTTCCTGGTCATGGTCCTGACCTCCTCAATAGAGTAAGGCAGGTTGCGGGCCTTGATGAAGTGGAAGAACCTGGTGACCCCCGGGTGGCAGAGGTCATTGTGGAGGGCCCGCAGTCTATCGATCTGCGTGCTGGCACAGGTGCCACGCGATAGCGCATCCGGGGGTTCATTGAGCTTCCCGGGCCGGTACAAGATCTCGTAATTGTAGGTGGAAAGTTCGATTCTCCACCTCAAGATCTTGTCATTTTTGATTTTGCCCCTCTGCTTGTTGTTAAACATGAAAGCAACTGAACGTTGGTCAGTGAGCAGGGTAAATCGTTTTCCGGCCAGGTAGTGCCTCCAATGACGCACAGCCTCCACAATCGCCTGGGCCTCCTTCTCAACAGCGGAGTGTCTGGCCTCCGGGCCTTGGAGGGTTCGTGAAAAGAAGGCCACGGGTCTCCCCGCCTGATTGAGGGTAGCGGCCAGGGCAAAGTCGGACGCGTCGCTTTCCACCTGGAAGGGGATGGATTCGTCCACTGCGTGCATGGTGGCTTTGGCAATGTCTTCCTTGATACGGTGGAAGGCTAAGCGGGCCTCTGCCGTCAAGGGAAAAGAGGTGGACTTGATCAGCGGATGGGCCTTGTCCGCATAGTAGGGGACCCACTGGACATAATAGGAGAAAAACCCTAGGCACCTCTTCAGGGCCTTGAGGCAGTGGGGCAGTGGGAGTTCCATAAGGGGACGCATCCGGTCGGGGTCGGGGCCGATGACTCCGTGTTCCACAACACAGCCAAGGATGGCGAGGCGGTTTGTGCGGAATATGCACTTCTCCTTGTTATATGTCAGGTTCAGGAGTTGGGCGGTGCGGAGGAATTTTTCGAGGTTTGCGTCATGGTCCTGCAAGTCACGGCCGCAGATGGTCACATTGTCCAGATATGGGAAAGTGGCCTGCAACGCATTTTGATCTACCATCCGGTCCATCTCCCTTTGGAAGACGGAGACCCCGTTGGTGACGCCAAAGGGAACCCTAAGGAAGTGATAGAGGCGGCCGTTTGCCTCAAAGGCAGTATACTGGCGGTCCTCAGGGCGGATAGGGAGCTGGTGGTACGCTGATTTCAGGTCAATGGTCGAGAAGACGCGGTACTGCGCGATCTGGTTGACCATATCAGCTATGCGGGGGAGTGGGTAGGCGTCCAGCAGGGTGTAGCGATTTATTGTCTGGCTGTAGTCGATGACCAGGCGCTGCTTCTCGCCGGTCTTAATGACCACAACCTGGGCTCGCCAGGGGCTGGTGCTGCCCTCAATAATCCCTTCCTTCAGGAGCCGCTCCACTTCGGTTTTAATGAAAACCCTGTCCCCGGCACTGTATCGCCTGCTCTTTGTGGCGATGGGCTTACAGTCGGGGGTGAGGTTAGCAAACAGTGGGGGGCGGTGACTCTGAGTGTGGAGAGGTTGCACCTGGTGCGCGGCGGGCAATTTGGGAGCTGCTGGCTGCGGACTGTGAGTGGGGGTAGGGGTCCACCGTACGCCATCGTAACACTTTTAAGGTGGCACTGAAAATCTAACCCCAGCAGGACGGCAGCGCAGAGGTCGGGCAGGACCAGAAGTTTAAAATGATCGTACACGGTCCCGTCTACTACGAGTGTCACTACGCAGTAGCCGCCGATGTCCGCCGACTGGGACTCGGAGGCCATAGAAATCCGCTGGTGCGCAGGCAGGACTGGGAGAGAGCAACGCCGCACCGTGTCGGGGTGGATGAAGCTCTCCGTGCTCCCAGAGTCAAAAAGGCAGGTTGTATCGTGGCCATTTACCTTAATGTCCATTGTGGAACTGGCCAGCTGGTGCGGTCTCGTTTGGTCCAGTGTAACGGATGCCAGCGTAGGGGTCGGTGTGTTGCTGTGGGTATCAGATGAGGCGGTGTTGGGGGCCTGCTGCGTTCCGGCTGTCGTCCAAGATGGCGGCGTCCATGATCCCCATGTGGCTGGAGGCGTCCAAAATGGCTGCTGTACCGGTGGTTCACACATGGCCGGGGAGGCCCAAGATGGCGGCCCGCATGGCCCACACGCGGTGCTGCTGGGGTTCGGGGTGGCTTTGGCCCTGCAGACGTTAGCGTAGTGTCCCTTCTTCCTGCAGCCCGAGCAGATCGCGTTTTTCGCCGGGCAGCACGCTCTGGGGTGTTTTGCCTGGCCACAGAAGTAGCATTTCTGGCCTTGGGGCACTGCTGTCTGGCCTTGGGACACTGCTGCGGTAGTTGGGCCGTTGCTGGGGTGTGGCTGGGGTGGCACGGCGCTATGAGGCGGTTCTACCGTGTCCCAGGCTGTCATTCCTCGCGGCGTCCACGGTGCAGAGGAGTAGGCATCCATGCCCCGGTAGGCTGCATCCAATGATAGTGCGAGTTCAGAGGCCTTGTTGAGGTCGAGGTCACTCTGCTCCAACAGTCGCTGTCGGGTGTAATTGGATCTGTGGCCCGCTACAAAAGCGTCCCGGATAAGTTCCTCTGTGTACACGGCGGCCTTTACATCCTTACAACCACAGGCCCGGCCAAGCACAGGCAGTGCCTGAAGGTATTCCACGGTCGATTCCCCAGGTTGTTGTTTACGACTCCCCAGAAGGTGCCTGGCGTACACTTCGTTCACTGGGCGCGTGTACTGGTCCTTGAGGAGCTTGATAGCGTCCGCGTACGAGGTCGCGTCTTGGATGACCGAGTACACTCGGTGGTTCACTTTGGAGGTCAGGACATCCAGTTTGTCCTCGTCCGATTTGATTGCTGCGGAGGCGGTCAGGAATTTTTCGAAACACTTAAGCCAGTGAGTAAACTTGGTGGATGAGTCCGCCTCCCGATGATCTAAGTCCAGGCATGCTGGTGTGAGGATCTTCTCCATTATAAAAATGTTGTTAATAAAATTGATGCGCTATCAATTACTCATAAAAGACTGAGAGTTAAGAGAGTAACTAAAGGCTTTTATTAACAAAAGAATGAAGGTCTGCCTCGAGTGGTCGACCGGTCCAGAATACAAAGGGGCTGGGGAGCAGTCACCTTTATACTAGGACTTGTGGGAGGAGTCAGCCGAGGCATGTCCAGGCATGTACACAGTGGAATACAAACAGTGGTTTACCACATCTGGGATACCCTGGCAGGATGAGACATTATTGGGCTGGATTTTCCGAGCGGAGGCGGGTTGGCGGCAGGACTGTTAGTCGGCGGGTTCCAGTCCCGCTCCTGGCTCCAGCCAGTCTGCTGACACAATTTTCTGTTGATTGGGCTCGTTAAGCCTGCCCTGCGCGTTACCTGCCCTGATCACAAGGTGCAGGTCTGCTGAACTGCTCTGATGACGAGTTTGCAGCCAGTGTATTTAAGGGGACCGTGTCCCCATTGGCACTCACTTCGTTTCTGAACCTCCTAAGTGCTGCTGCTCTCCACGATGTCTGCAGAGAGACCAAAGGCTGCTCCCCGCTTCAACAATGACTCACTCCATGTTCTTGTGGAGGGAGTCAGAAGATGTCGGGAGGTCCTATACCCAGGGAATGGAAGAAGGAAACTGCCTCAGCAGACAAAGGCAGCCTGGCTGCAAATAGCTGAGGAGGTAACTGCAAGGTGTCTGGTCAGTCGCATCTGGATCCAATGTAGGAAGCGGTTCAATGATCTCCTGTGTTCTGGAAAAGTGAGTATAAAATCAAACTTACCTTAATTCTGCTGTGCCTGTCATCACATCCCCATCACTCTGCACTGCCAACCCTACTCCTGCATATCCTAACTCACCCCAACATCTCTTGCACCATCACCCATCCCTCTATCTATGTACAGAATCACTTCCCCATCTTACTATGCGACCCTCACACTCACCCTCAATGTTATGCAATGACAACAACTAACAACTTAAAAGGAGGAAACTTGGTAATGGGAACCCACTCCATCATAATCTCCCTCTAAATGTCTATCTTATCCATTCTTTACTCATTTCATCACTCTCACTGAAACTCCACCTCTTTCCCTCATTGCAGGAAAAGAGCCCACAATAAGAGGGAGAGGGAGAGAACAGGAGGAGGACCACCATCGTTCTCACAGCTCGCCCACGCTGAGGAGAACGCTCTCGACATTGCGGGGACAGTTGAAGAGCTCGAAATGGAGGACAGAGAGAGAGGCTCAGTAATTCTCCATCCATCTTATTTGGCATTAATGAGTGACACATATTGGATCTGATGTCAATGGAAATTGAATGCTCATCATGTGCACAAGGGGATGTGTCTGCAATCTACATATCACATGTCTAACTCATGTCTTTACTCTCCCACAGGACCATCAAGAGCCCCCTCCCCTACTGTCCAGGAGCAAGAGCAGGAGGACTCCTCAGAGGATGCTGCATCCTCTGAGGGAGCAGCGTCAGCAGAAATGAGCACACCCAGCACCAGCGCAGAGGTGCACACCTCGGTGGGTCGTATGTGAGATAGAGTAGTGTTGTCACCTGGTGAATCACAACTCATGAGTGAGCAAGAGCAGATGGTGGAGATAGGGACAGCAATGGAGAGTCCTTGTCGGAGGCCACAGGGCGCTCTGCTCAGCTGCATGTAGACGCTGTGCCTCTGGGGCCATGCAGAAAGAGAGAGGTGCTGGAGCTTCAGGAACAAGTGCAGGAGTCTCTGACTGGGTTTGCAACCATGGTGACTGCGAGTGTACAGAGAATGGAGGCATCCATCTCAATTATGAGTAACGCCATGGCGGATGCAATGGCAAATGTAGGTACCGCCATGGAGGACATAAATCGCCAGACTCAGAACAACATGGTAACACTTCTAACTAGATGGTCAGCTATGGAGGATAGATGGGCATCTATTGCGGAGAGGAACTAAAGTTTCATGGACGAACCCGTTATGAGGAATGTCAATACAGACATGGGTCCTCATGGCCCCACTGCTGTGCAGCAAGGTGCTCTCCAGCTACTTGCTAGCAGAGAAGTGCGGGTGGCCCATGAGAGGGATGATGGTGGGAGGGGACATGCAAGTTGGGGCTCCTCTCCAAGCGCTCACACTGCCAACCCATTGCAACCCCTCGGTCACAATTTGAGGTGGCACAGTGAAGGGTGAGGGCGCTTTTTATGTCCAGCAATGCTGGTGACAGTGCAAGGAATGCACAGATCATTGTAGAGATGCTCTATGGTGTTGAAGTGTGGTCATGGCAACCTTCATATGCATGTGGCAGCCACATGCCTGTGCTGCATAAATGTAGGTGAATCTGGCATTGATTAGGCCATCCCTGGCGTCATGGGCAGCAATGTGCTCACATGCTGGTCGCAATAGGTCAGTTGCCTCCTCCAGGTATTCCTCATCTGGGACCTCATTCTGCTCATCCTCCTCCTCCTCCTCCTTCTCTGATGAGGCTGTGCACTCTGCACCTTGTTCCTCAGGCAGCGCTAATCCTCGCTGCAGTGCGATGCTGTGCAGGGCACAGCAGACAGCGATGATTCTCGAGACCCTGGCTGATGCATACTGTAGGGCGCCACCAGATCTGTCCAGGCATCTGAAGCGCTTTTCGAGCAATCCTATTGTTTGCTCTTTGACACTTCTGGTGGAAATGTGGCTTTGATTGTAACGCTCCTCAGACTCGTTTGATGGCCTCCTAAACGGTGTCATTGGTCACGTCTTCAGGGGATAGCCCTTGTCTCCAAGGAGCCAGCAGAAAGTTCATTTGGTGGGGCGAAGAGCTGAGGGAAAGTGGACTGGCGCAGGATGCAAGAATCATGGCAAGTGCCGGGAACTTGGCGCACAGATGCATGATGTTCTTCCTATGGTTGCACAACAGCTGGATATTAAGGGAGTGGATCTCTTGGTTGACAAGTACTGCTGGGTTCTGATGGGGTGCCCTGATGGCCACATGTGTGCAGTCAATGACACCCTGCACCCATGGGAAGCCAGCCAGATTGACAAAGCCTAGTGCCCGTGCATTACCACTTGCCTCCTCAGTGGAAAAGTGGATGTAATTGGTGGACTTAGCAAAGAGGGCAGCGCTTTAACCCACGTGATGCATCTGAGGGCGGCCGACTGGGAGATGCCGCTAATGTCTGCTGATGATCCCTGGAAGGACCCTGACGCAAAGAAGTTGAGTGCGGTGGTGACTTTCACAGCCACTGGTAAGGCATGTCCACCTGCTCCTCTGAGCTCCAGGTGTTGATGCAGCAATGTGCAAATGTCTGCGACTACCTCTCGCAAAAAGTCTCAGCCTCCTTTGGCACTGCTGCTCAGTCATGTTGAGGAAGCTCATCCTCTGTCTGTAAACTCTGTGTTGGGGGTATCTCCTGCGGCGAGGTGCAACCCTGAGCTGATGGCCTCTGCCCTGTGCAGCATCAGATAGGTGAGGAGAAGGTTGGTGCTCTTGTTGTTGGTGCTGCTGGTGTGCCTGGTTCTGTTGGTGCTGCGGCTGATCCTCTTCAGATTCTGAGGACCAGGATGAGAGAGTATAAAGCGTTCCCATTCTGCTGTTATATATAGCAGTTGAGGATGAGATGTTATAATCCTGAAATCAGCAGCCTCTGATATTTGAACGTGAACAGATGTGAGCCTTCAGCTTTTATACAGCAGTTGCATCTGTGAACTATTCAGCTCATTGGTGCACCCGACATACTCACCTGACGTGATCTCCGAATGTCGTGAAACCCGTTGAAAATGTGGGAAAATAGGAAAAGGTTGTCAAAATAACAGTTAACAAGCACTTAACAAGGAGTTAATTATCTTAAATCCCTCACCCACCGCTTGGTGTCGGGTCAGCTCTGAAATCACAGACCCAACACTTTGGAAACTCACACGGAGGCAGGATCGCGGCAGGTTCCCAATCCGCCGTCAATCAATTCGAATTTAACAGCTGATCCACCTCCTAACCCGCCCTCTGAGCGCCGGCAAAATCGTGGCCAAGCAGGACCTCAAAAGTGTGGGACTCCATGACAAAGCCTTCCCTCCCTCTTACAGACTTTCAAAACAAAAACTTGGGCAATAATCAATCTCTACTTTTTGATTCATCTTGTCTCTTCTTTTCAAACTTGACAGCTTCCTGTACTGTGGCTTTACGGAATGTAAGTAGCTGAAGTATCATCAATGTTTTATACCATTTAACCAAAAAGAAACAAATTGCTTAAAAAGCTGCCTTGACTCCCTAACGGAATCAAACTCATGACAATAAATGTTTCTCTTTTCAGTCAGCTATAATAAAGTAATTTTGTCGTTAGCGATACTATAGAGTAAATGGGTTTGCCTTTATGAATAAATATAACTGCTCTTCTACTATGAAATTTGTAGAACAAAATATCAATCTAATCCAGCAATTCTCTGTAAAGATTTGGAGCCTCTGTCACCCAAATAGATCTCCTGAAGAAATATGTCTCCATTGCCTATCAAGATAACATTATTAATCTCATATCATTAGTTTAAATTTGCTTGACATTAGACTTTGGCCCAATTACTGCTAATCACCATCATGTATCATTACCAAATATCTTTACGTCAACTCAGAACACATTGCCCGCTGTTAAATATAAGGTATAGGTCAATGAATTATGTTGGAAGGAGCTCCCTCATCTGTAAATTATAATTCTACAGTAGCCTTTGCTTGTTCTGCTTCATTATGAATCTTTTTAGGACAATCCTCTCCTCTCTTCTCTGCTTCATTATGAATCTTTTTAGGACAATCCTCTCCTCTCTTCTTTCTCTACCTTTCTTTTTTTATTTATCATTTCTTATGTTTCTCCCTCTTTTTCATAGAATAAATATTTTAGTATAAAATTATTTTTTTAGACCGTTAAAGACATAACACTAAGTAGATAGCAACGCCGTAACTATTTGTGTGTTGTAAGGATACTGGGATCCTGCCATTCTTATCCAAGGGGAGTGCTGACCTTCTCTTCATCTCCTCCCATTTTTTTAATCCGTTGTTGATTTTCTCCAATCTCCATTCCTTTTACTGACCATTCCATTTCTCCACCTCTTCTTGTTATTCTCCTTTGCTCATTTCCGAATCATCCTGGTTTTCATTATTTCTCACTTCTAGTTTGCTTACAGTTCTACCCTCCATCTCCAATGCCTCTGCTCCTATGATCTACGTTGAGTTTGATTCAGCTCGCCAGCATAGACAGGGCTGGGCTCCAAGAGCAACTGCAGCTCCCACTGTTAATACAGCATTAGTTTATGTTTTTCCCCTTCCTCAGCTCATCTGCTGCTGAAACCCTCATCCATGCCTTTGTTACCTCTAGACCTGACTCTTCCAATGCTCTTCTGGCCGGTTGTTGTTGCTGTTGCTGTTGATAAACTCTATTCCTCAATAGTGTTCAAAATGACTTAACACTGCCAACATGAACACAATGGCCCAGTAATTCCGGGCACAACGCGTGAGTACGGACAGGGTACTCACGCGTGGGCCCGGAGGAATTGCCGGTTTTCAGCATGCACAGCGCATGCGCTGAAAACCGGCATTTCCTGTCCTCTGACCCAAGGGGTTAAGAGGCAGATCGCGCGCGACTGCACAGGCAGCGCGTGCGCAGTAAAATTCCTTTTTTTTTTCAGAGTTGCGCGTGTGTAAAGGCCTCCGGTCTTTACACATAGAAAAACAAGACATAAGTATTTAGTTATTCAGGTAAGTGGGCTTTTAGATCAATGTAGAAATTTTTTTTCCACAGATTTGTTATTTTTAAAGAATTTACAGGATGGTAAATTTAGTTTTAGACCCTATTTTTTTAAAATTTATTTTTTTCAAAAAATTGAATAATTGTTTAAAACATTTTAAAAACTTATTTATAGTTAATACAATCAGTGGGATGTTTTTTAAAATTTTATTTAAAGTTAAAGTAGTGTTTTGGCAGCCCATACTTTTCATGAGTTTGACAGCTCTTACTGTCAAACTCATGAATGAGTTTCCCCTCCCCTGATTGGCTGCACAGTGCTCACCTGATCCCAGCCGGCACATCGCACTAACTACGCCGCTGGATCAGGTAAGCACAGCGCGCCGACATCGGAACCGGGTCTGTGACAGGAAATGCAAGCAGGCCCGGGCTTCAGATGTCGGCGCGCAGGGTGAGTGCAGGTCGGGGGCTTGCACGCGCGGCAAGCCCCCGATCCTAATTTCAGGGCCAATGCTTTGATACTGATGCTGCATTCGTTCAGATTCTGGGAGACTAGCGTCGATGAGCTGGCTCCTGGAATTCGCACTGCCAAATCCAGTTCCCTTAAAAATTGAAGCAGACTTGTAGATGTGCATGAGAAATTGTAACATTTAATGTAACCGAACCCGCCCGCTGGAAACCCACCAGATCGGATTGGGCGCTGGATTTACATTCCGCCTGATTTTACTTTCCATTCATTAGGTTCAAATTAAACCCCTAAATTTTAATTTGAGCAAAAGATTTCCCTAACCCCAGAACTATTATTTCAAAGAGTTATATAATACGCGGTACTTTATCATTTTCTTTCTTTATGAATGATGTAGCTACTCATGAATAAGTCAGTATGAAACCCCACTGTACTTAATACAGAATCCTGCTTCACAGCATACATCCACTAATGAGGGTTTCATGCATTCTTTGAGCAGGAGAGCAATGTCGATCTCTGATCCTGCTCTGCAGCAGCAGTGGCAGGGTCATGTGGAGTATTAAAACTACGACAGACAACCGTACAGGGACAATGTACTTTGATGGTAGAAAAAACGGCACAGTTTGCTCCTGCTTGCCTGGATCTTGCCGTATTAATGCCCTGTAACACCTGAACTCCGGCTAATACTCCTGTCGTGGTTATGAAATGTTAGCGGCACTTGGCAATTTGGACTCATGCAGACGCCTGGAGCCCGGTTGCTCTTACCTTCCTGACTGGAGGAAGAGACTAAATGTGTAAAAGCCGAGAACAATGGGGAGAAAAATAATAAAATAAAAACCTGACAGGAAGTAAATCGCCAATAAATTATATTTGTGTTTGATCACAGTTGTTGGGTTTTGCTGTGCGCACTTCAGAAAGTACAGCAAAAAAATAATTAATTATCGATGGCTTTCATTTAAGATCAAAGCCGTGTGATCCTGAGCACCTCCAATAATTCAGTAAATATATCCAGTCAACGGCTGAGCCACTAGGGGCACTACAGTTGGACTTAATGGGGCAGAAATTGGTATGCGCTGCACCCTGTAATCCCCCTAGACCTCTGCCTTTGGAACATCCCCAATTTTAATCGCTCTACCATTGGTGGCCGTGCCTTCAGCTGCCTAGGTTCTAAGCTCTGGAATTCCCTCCCTAAACCGCTCCTCCTTTCTACCTCTCTTTCCTCCTTTAAGACATAAGAACATAAGAAACAGGAGCAGGAGTAGGCCATTTGGCCCCTCGAGCCTGCTCTGCCATTCAATAAGATCATGGCTCATCTACTTCAAAGCCACTTTCCTGCACTATCCCCATATCCCTTGATTCCCTTAATATCCAAAAAATCTATCGATCTCTGTCTTGAATATACTCTGACAGCCTTCTGGGGTAGAGAATTCCAAAGATTCACCACCCTCCTCTTCGACCAAGCTATTGGTCATTTACCCTAACATCTTATATGGCTCGGTGTTAAAATTGTTTTTATTATAACACTCCTGTGAAGCGCCTTGGAATGTTGTATTACGTTAAAGGCGCTATAAGTTGTTGTTGTTGTAAAATAGTTGCAAAGCATACCAACTTAGCAGTGGAACGGCCTGCACCCAATCTGCGCAGTGTTGGTCCCACTGCTAAATTCGCGGGGTCCATTTTTTACAACCAATGAAGTACTTTTGGAGTGTAGCCACTGTTGTAATGTAGGAAACGCAGCAGCCAAATTGCGCACAGCAAGCTCCCACAAACAGCAAAGTGATAGTGACCAGATAATCTGTTTTAGGAATGTTGATCGAGGGATGAATATTGGCCAGGACTCCAAGAGGAACTCACCTGCTGTTCTTTGAAACAGTGCCATGGGATCTTTTACATCCACCTGGGAGAGCAGATGGGGCCTCGGTTTAACGTCTCATCCGAAAGACGGATGGGAATATTACACAGTCCAGTAAGGAACCTTTGTGGCTTCTATTATGATATATAACTGCGCCATACTTTTAGCCATGAGCTGTGCAGAAATTTGCTGCTCCCACCTCTGTCATTCCTCAACTTATTAAGAACCACAAAATGAGTTTTCACAGATATTAATTGAAGAAGGGATTACAGATCGCTAGTGAAATTCTCTGGCAACTGTCTAATTATGACTAATATAGCAATAACACCATTTTGATGAGCAATATGGTCATCACTGCAGCGAGGTACTCATTACAGGGCCCACTGTGGAGCTGTTTTCATTGTCGTCAGCACTCTTAATGGAACTCCTTCTCAGTACTCAGTCGTCCAGTCAGCAGGTCTCACGCGCACATAGGCGAATGTGTACGTCTATGGTAGAGCTTGAAGTTCAAAGCTTCACGTTCAGCACCTTATCTTTTAGTAGACACTTTGCAGCCCTCTCACTTTACCATTGACTTTAACAACTTCCGACCTTAACCATAGCAGGAAGTGAGCAATGTGAGATGGGTGTGGCAGCGTTTCCAGGGACGGGGTAGTGGGGGAGGGAAGGAGCAGGTTAGTGCTTGAGGTGGGGGGCCCCTGTTGGAACACTGTGCTGGTCGGGTGGCCTGCACATTTGGTGTCAACCTACTTTTTTTCTTCTACCAGGGACCTGGAGCCTGCACATTTCTCATGCTTCCCTTTGACCTTTGTATACCCACATCCCTTTAGCTATTCACCCACTTTCAATGTGTTGCACATGTCCTTTTTATTTTTTTATTTTACTTCTCTCATTATGCCTGCTATTGTCTCATGTTTATATCACTTCTGCCATTAAACTATCTCATATTCTCCACTAAGCAGGGTTGATGTGCCTCAATAAGTTCCGAGACTCGATGTTAGTGAAACAAAACAAGGCTTTTATTAACTTAGAAAGTAACACGTAAAAGAGAGAGATGTCTTCCTTCTGGAGGCTGAGGCCAGACTGAGCCAGCTTACAAAAGGGGCCAGGTATGGGCGGAGCCCTACACACAGCACATTCCAGCACATTCCAATACATAATACAATGAGGACTGGGGGAAGGGAAATGACACTGAAACCTTTTTATTTTTTTATTTTACTTCTCTCATTATGCCTGCTATTGTCTCATGTTTATATCACTTCTGCCATTAAACTATCTCATATTCTCCACTAAGCAGGGTAAAGGTCGTTCTATTTCTTTTCCTTTGTGTATATTTGTGTTTCCCCCCTCCCCCTTGTTAAAGAAGTTAACTTTATAGATTGGACTGCTTTCCATGGAGGTCTGTTCCAAAAAGGGCTTGCCAATATTGTAATTTTGCGTTCTAGTTCTGCAATAACTGTTTAAGGCAAATAAACTGCTTATACATTACATCTACTTGTCAGCATTTATAGGACCCACAACAGGTAATGGTGGTGTAGTGGTTATGTTACTGGTCTAGTCATCCAGAGGCCTGGATGACTAGACCAGAGAATGTAAGTTCGGAATCCCACGAATGGCAGTTTGAAAATTTGAATTCAGTTAAAAAAAATCTGGAAATTAAAAGCTGGTATCACTTAAAGTGACCATGAAGCTGTTGGATTGTTGTAAAAACCCAACTGGTTCACTAATGGCCCTTTGGGGAAGCAACCCTGCTGTCCTTACCCAGTCTGGCCTATACGTGACTCCAGTCCCACATCAATGTGGTTGACCCTTCACTGCCCTCTAAAGTGTCACCACCTTCTCAGGGCAACTAAAGATGGGGAATAAATGCCAGCCTTAGTAGCGATGCCCATACCCTGAGTATGAAACACTAGTCTGTCTCACGTTCCCTATTGCTGGGCAAACAGTCCAACAATCAGTGAATTCTGCTTCACAACGCTAGGAAGAATGTGGGTCAGTTACTTGTGTGATTAGTTTCGTGTGCGGGAAGGTCAATAAGTATCTGCAGTCACCCTGGTTCTGGTATTAAAGGGCTGATTTTACAAAGGTGCTGGATGGAAAATGGTGGGGAGTGAGTTCACAATATGAATCTTGGAAGCCGAGACTCTTCACCAGGAGGACAGTTTTGTATTGTTATCCAGAAATTTGCATTAGACAGCGTGCAGCGACTTGTGTGTGATGTCTGAAGTCTTGACACACCATTTTAATAGAGAAAGAGAGAAAATGAGAGAGAGAGAGAGGAGCGAGAAAGATAAAAAAAATATCCCTACATTGAAACTGGCTTTTAGCTTAAAAGAACTAAATGATTACAACTACTGCTTCATGTCCTGTAATTGTGCAACAAACATTTCATTAATTTCTCTGCTACAAAGTTTTGCTTCATAGAGATGGAATGATGTTGATTTATAACATAATGCTAATATTAACTAACTCATGTATTGTGCTGTTTCAGTCGTGCTGCACCTGCTCAAAAGATTGTCACACTATTGAAAGACCACAAAGGATAAACATGCCTGGAGAGTAGAGTCATCTTTGAAATCCTTTTTATGCACATGCTATGTCAACCATCCATATATTGTACTTCTTACAATCCGAGTAATGATCCTTTGTTTTCTCATATAATACCGTACTCAGCTAATCAAATTTCTGTCATGTATTTCTAAAGGCTATGGCACACACCAGGTGCATTTCAGATGGTGCATGAAAAAGCCTATACTAATGGATGTCCAAGGTCAGAGATTAAATGGGTTCTTGAGAAGATCCATTTAAGACATAATTCATAATTTGAAAAGAAAAAAGACTTTCCCAATCCTTTTTGAAATAAGCATTTAATCAAGAAGATGTTTCACACAAAATTTAAAATTAAAGTGTTTCTGTAATTTTGCCTTCACTTGCTCATTTCATACTCCATATATTAGATTTCAAACAATAACTTAGAGGGTATTTTGTGACAATGTTATTTTAAAATGCTAGCACGTGCTTCCTTCTCGACAACAACTTGCAGTTATACAGCGTCTTTAATGTAATAAAATGTCCCAAGGCGCTTCACGGGATTATCAAACAGAATTTGACACCGCGCCACATGAAGAGATATTAGAACAAATGACCAAAAGCTTGGTCAAAGAGGTAGGTTTTAAGGTGCGACTTAAAGGAGGAAGGAGAGGCAGCGAGGCGGACAGGTTTAGGCAGGGAGACCAGACCAGGCTATTTACCCACTTGGTTCTGATCTTTTCTGCCACTTACTTTTCTCTCCTGTCTTTTTAATTATTAGTGGTGCTTTTCTCCTTTGCTAAGCCTGTCTTCTTCCTATAAACCGATTGTTCCATCTGCTGTATTTGTGTTTTTTTTCTATTTGTATCTCATTCTTTCAGTGCTAGTTTCTCCCCCTTTTACTGAATTGTTTTTATCCCTTCTCTTCTCATATCTTTTCTGCTGGATCAAGGCCTCTCTCTTATTACTGTAGTGTTCTAATTGAGAACACTGGCTCGCTCAAACACAATCAGGTACATTACTTTACAGAGCCCCAATGGAATGCATTGATATACTAACCAACAGGCCACCTGAACTCAGTGAAAAAGAGACCATAAGTAACTGATTTTAAACCCATTTTTTTTTAAATACAGGCATTGGACATTAAAAATAAAAGCCTGGAAATTAAACTGTGTAATATTATCTTCAGAAAGATTAATGTGTTTGTGTAAAATTCTTCTGTCCACTTTTTAATTATTTCAAACAAACAGACTAATTCCCTCTGTTAAAATAATGGAGAGAAAGATTTGATTTGAATACGTTAACCTGTTTTGTTAGGGGCAGCACGGTGGCATAGTGGTTAGCACTGTTGTCTCACAGCGCCAGAGACCCGGGTTCGAATCCGGCCTCGGGCGACTGTCTGTGTGGAGTTTGCACATTCTCCCCGTGTTTGCGTGGGTTTTCTCCGGGTGCTCCGGTTTCCTCCCACAGTCCAAAGATGTGCGGGTTAGGTTGATTGGCTATGATAAATTGACCCTTAGTGTTAGGGGGATTAAATACGTGGGGTTACAGGGATAGGGTGGGATATGTGTTGGTGTAGGGGTTACGGGGATTGGGTGGGATATGTGTCGATGCAGGCTCGATGGGCCGAAATGGCCTCTATCTGCACTGTGGGGTTTCTGTGATTTCTGTGATTTCTGTTAAAGGGCAATGTTCCCTGTAAGCTGCACTTTGTTCCGCGCGGCCTGTTTCTTTTAATGCGCGGTCCCTTTAAATTTCTGCACGGTGTTTACAATGGAAAAGCCAGTGAGTGGCCTGTGCGAGACCATTTCCCATTACTGTGCAGCCGAGCCGCTTCGAGGGAACATTGTTAAAGGGCCGATTTTATGAACGGGCCCCACCAGCGGGTAGCTTTGCCTCCCGGCAATACATGTTGTGAAGCTGTGGACACACGGGCCTAGAAATGCATCTTGGGTGGTAGCGCAAAGCGGGCGGCATCGGATGGGCCGCCCATTATAGGCAGCGCCGGATATTCAGCTCCATTGACTGCAAACGGGCAGCCAATCCGACGCTGCCTGTTTTACTCCGTCGGCTGAGACGAATTTCTCAAAGCCATGATTTCCCGATGTGTGTGTCTGGTGGACGAGACTGTCTGCCGATAGTGTGCATTGAAAAAAAAATCGACCATTTAACGCATTTCAATCACTTGTCTCTATCCCCTATTTCAGCAGAGGTATTGATCTGTTTATCTAAAATGTAATTTTGGGCAAAATATCTATTTTTGCAAAACCCATTAATCCTGTGTCTGATAATATTGCACACAGCACAAGTTCCAGGCTTATATTTTTGAAGCCAGCTCATGGGGCAGCCAACATAATTTATGCCCCTATGAACCAATAGTGCTCCATGCCCATATCTCTGATGCACATTAGGCGCAGGCAAATGTATGATCAGGCACACGGGCCTGCTATGCACCCATAGCATAGTTTGGGGCGGGGGGTGGGGGTGGGGTGGGTGGGGGGGGGTGCTGTGGTTATGGGGGCCTGTGCAAGAAGCGTGCATTAGACTCATTCAGACCCCCCCAAAAATTTGAATTAGGTGCCAGTGCTGATGTGAAATGAGAGCTAGGTCAGCCACGTTGGGTCCTCTTTCTTGAAGGGGATTCTGCTGGGTTAGCAAGTAGCTGTATTTTGACGCAGAGATTTCCCTGTTTCTTAGTATTATTGCCCCTTTGGTGCTCGTATAACTCGATGATTATTTTTCCGTGAACTACATCATTGTCATGTACATTTTCTATTGATATATACACTATAACAGTGTTTAGAAACTGAAAAGGCCACTAGACTTGACAAGCCTGTTCCTTTCTGATAGACTGCGGTCTCGTCCATTAAAGAGGGCAAATGTAGATGATAGTTCATCACTTAGTGAAATATACACAATAGTAGAGGGGATGGGATCTATTCTGCAGTGATGTACACACAAGAAGAGCAGGTGTACAATAGATCACAGAATTAGGAATAACAGGCCCTGCGCCCATTTTTTCTGGGCTGCACTTCTACGTTCTATGTGCTAGAATTAGAGTGCCCATTTTTATTAATAACAGTTATTTTTCTCAACAAAAAAATCGGGGCCAATCTTTTTTGTTTGTTTTTAAAGTGCCTCATTTCCAGCTATCACTGCAATATCAGCTAATGTGCTGCTCACATACGGATCGAACAGATGACAGATGTGCCTGTTAGCATAGCCACTACTTCCATTTCGTTTCCCACTAAATGGCCACCCAAAGTACTGGGGGTCACTGATGGGGGTCACTGATGGCTCCTATAATTCCAGCCCAAAGCCCAATGTGACATCAGTAAGTATCGTGGAGTTATGGAATGTTACAGCACAGAAACAGGTCATTTGGCCATCAAGTCTGTGCTGGAGTTTTTCTTCATTTCAGCCACCGAGTCTAATCCTACTCTAATCCTGTTTGCTCCCCATACCCTTTAATATTACTCTTTTTTGCGTGACTAATTCCCTTTTACCTACTAAGTTCACAGGAGGAATCGTGCTTCTTTTCTTAAAGTGGCAGGTGATACTAGTGTGTGCAGCACAGGAAAGTGGTCAATTGGCCTACTGGCAGGCTTCTACCAGGGTCACTCAGGCTGATTATCCCTCTGTTTTTAATGGCAAATAACCTGAGCTTCACTTGGTGCTGGTTCTGAACCCACTTTGTGTATGAGCGCCAACATTCAGCACCACCTTAGATTGTTCTCCTTAGAGCAGAGAAGGTTAAGGGGAGATTTGATAGAGGTGTTCAAAATTGAGGCGTTTTGATAGAGTAGATAGAGGAGAAATTGTTTCCAGTGGCCGAAGGATTGGTAACCAGAGGACACAGGTTTAAGATAATTGGCAAAAAAGGCAGTGGAGGGATGAGGAGAAATTATTTTACGCAGAGAGTTGTTATGATCTGGAATGCACTGTCTGAAAGAGCGGTGGAAGCAGATTCAATAGTAACTTTCAAGAGGGAATTGCATATGTATTTGAAAAGGAAAAATTTGCATGGCTATGGGGAAAGAGTGGGTCTAATTGGATAGCTCTACCAAAGAGCTGCCACAGACAAGATGGGCCGAATGGCCTCCTTCTGTGTTGTATAATTCAAAGGGGGAAAAGTTGGGTCGCGCCCCCTTTGGGGTGCTAACTTCGCCCCGAAAAGGTTGGTGCCCCTGTGCCCGAAATTGAATGGTAGAGGCCCAAGCAGGAGGCAGGGTGCTACTGGAAGTGCTCCCCCTACCTCTTGGGGCGCTCCCATTGAATATCCCGGCGCTACGTGCAGCTGCGCCACACACGTCAGCACGTAGCGCCGTGGTACTATTGAAAGGATTATTACTGGTCCTAGCCCCTACCCCAGATCAGGCGTATTCCCCAGACGTTCACTTTCAACTAAAGTTTGAAGTAGCCAAATCCTAAAGACACTTAATTGGATCTAAAGGTCCGGACTATCTCTCCCTAAAGGAAAGGAACAACCTGAAGATGTTACCATCCTCCAGGTAGCACTTTTAATAAGTTTAGCTAGACTGTAACGTTCCGGACATTATGAGGGTCCGGAAAACTCCCCCAGAATTCTGCAACTCCTCACCAAAGAGTGTACAGAGATTGAGTTTGCGAGTTTGATACAGAAGTATTATGTGAGACAATTCTAAAAATATATAGATTTATTAAAGAACCGACATGTAATTACAGTAGGTGTTTCAATCGCAACATTAACAGTTCCAAAAACAGAAATCTTACAATTCTACTATCAGATCTTAACTTCGCTACTTTTTACAGTTCTTAGTCTTATTCAGAATATCCACCAAAATCAAATACCTTTGATACCCGAGGTACAAAGAGGTGTAGACTTACAGAGCCTGCTTCTGAAGCCAAGAATCGCTTTGCCCCTTCAAGGGAGTCTATCACCCCATTTGAAAGTTCAATTTTTATATCCTTTCTCAGTGGTATTTCCTTTGAAGTTTTCTGCTGATGTAAGCTAATTGGCCCAGAAATTCGGGTCAGGGGCTTCCCGCGGGTGCAAGCCCCCGACCTGCACTTACCTAGCGCGCCGGCCGTTGAGCTGTGGGCCTGCGTGGAATTCCGATCTGGGGCCTGGTCCAGCTGCTGGCGCGCAGTGCTTGCGTATCCCAGGGGCGCAGTTAGTTCGATGCATCCCCTGGGATCACGTGGGCCATGGGGAGCCAATCGGAGCAGAGAATGCTCCATTCATAAGTCTGACAGGAAGTGCTGTCAAGACTTATAAATACTACGGCCCCAAAATAGCACTAAATCTTCAAATAATTTATTTTTTAAATCACATTTTTTAAATAAACTATAAATTACATGAAATAACTATTTTAAACAATAATTTAAATTTTTGGAAAAAATAATTTTATTTTCTAACGGGGCTAAAAATAAATTTACCTTGCTTTAAAGTATTTAAAAATAATAAACCTGTGGAAAAAATGTTTTAATTTTAATTAATTCACCACTTACCTTGTAAAAAGCAGGCCTTACGCCTGCTTTTTACATTTCTAAATTCTGCAGGCTTACGTTCCCGGGAAAACCTGTGGAAAAGAAATGAAGTTCGATGTGCACGCGCAGCCTCTCCCGCGCACGCGTTCGACCTCTGAACCCCTTCGTTCAGTGGAACGGAAGTGCCGGTTTCCGCGCATGCGCAGTGCATGCAGGAAACCGGCACTTCCATTGGGCCTACGGGTGAGTACCCCGTGCGTACTCACCCGTGGAGACCCGAATTTCTGGGCCATTATCTCTAATCATTTTTCTGCTGACCCCTGCTATTCTTACAGTTAGATCAGCTGGTAGCATTAAGAATTATGTCTCTACCCTAGGTGTTCGAAGCTTATCATAAAAAACGGTGTAACCAGCAGGTGCATCTATTTGATGTCATTTTTACCAAGGTCTTCTGTTTGTGTCTTTTTACAACGTGTAATTTAGGGCACCTTAACAGGGTGATCTATGCAATTCTTATTTACCTCAGCTGGTTGGAACACAGAATCATGTCTCCTGTGTTTCATTTGATGTCATTTTTATGAAGGCATATGTTTCTTAATTTTCTGTGTTTCTTTCCGAAGTGTAATTTAGGACACCTTAACAGGGTATACCATTGTGTTCTTTCCAAAGCTTTAGACGTCAGGAACCTTCAACCTCCTGTTTCAATAAGGCTGTTGATTCAGTGTCAACAACCTATCTTATCTCAATAGCCTGTATGCTGTTTGCAGCTTTAGATTGTTGAGGCTGCCAGATTTTCACACCTAGTATGTCATGTTTCAATAAGGCTAGAATTCTTTCTGAGTATGCCTTATTCCTTCACACTACAGGCCTCCCTCCCCTGATTAAAGAGGAGGGGCCTAGCACAGCATGCACCAGGGCCCTGCTGGACCACCGGGGAGTGGGGTGCTGGCAAAAGAGCACAACACTCAAGAGGAGTGCCGGGCTGACCGATCGTGGCCGGCACCCTGCAGGAGGAGGCCAGAGGGGGCAGGTGGTTGCAGGCAGCCCAAAAAAAAATGGCCGCCCGGCACCTGCCCTTTAATTTGCGCCGCCCTGGCCACAAACACAGCACACTGACCCTGTCGGACACAGCGTCCGGTGGTAGGTCAGGGGGTATGTGAGCCACGTTTGCAGCCTGGGCGCGAGCAAGGTGCTACCGCCGGCACGAAATTTAGCAGGAGGCGTTAGCATCGCCGCACCCAGGCGCTAGGGACTTTGCACCCCTTTAGCGAATTTTTCCCCCTAAAATTCTATAACCACCAATCCCTCCTGTAGATTGCATTTTATAACTGTGATTATGTAGAGGTGGGGCAAGGAACACTAGTCCTCTATCATCTTGGCTAATAATGGCTTCAGTAATATATCTGCACACTCATTCATCTTTTTAGTCAACAATATACTAATGATTCAAGCGTAGACTTTTATGGCAATCTTGTTAATATTAAAATGATTTTAAACTATAAAGTATTATAATGGATTATGTATTGTTGTTAGTTTAATGTGAACAGGAAATATATTGTTGCATTATGCATAATACTGTGGCCTCATTTACATTATACTTGAATTCTTATTAAGGTTTTATTTTTATTAATAGATGAGAATATTTCACAGGCAGTTTCTCCTGGCTGAGTCAGTGTAATAAGTCTGCTCAAAGTGGGCTGATGGAAGGTGAAACATTTTGCACAAACTAAGTCGATTGATTCAATAGCAAAATACTGCAGATGCTGGAAATCTGAAACAACAACAGAAAACGCTGGAAACACTCAGCAGGTCAGGCAGCATCGTGGAGAGCGGAACAGAGTTAACAGGCTGGATTTTCCGCCTGGAGGCAGGTTCGTGGCGGGTTAGCTGTTTGGTGGGTCCCGCTTCAGGTTCCAGCTGCTCTGTGCTAACGATTTTGCATAGATTGGGCTTATTAAGCCCGCTGTGTGCATTACCCGGCCCAATCAGCGAGTGCGGGTCTGCTGATCTCCTGTGATGACGCGTTTGAAGCCGCTGTATTTAAGGGGGCCTTTGGCTCTCACTTCCATTTTGCTGCTCCTGAGTGCTGGTGGTTGCAGACATGACATCACATAGAACAAAGGCTGCTCCCAGTTTCGACGATGACTCCTCCATGTTCTTGTGGAGGGAGTAAGGGGACGCAAGGAGGTACTGTTCCCTACTGATGGAAGGAGGAGGCCTCCTCAGCACACAAAGGCAGCCTGGCTGCAAATTGCTGAGGAGGTCAGTGCGAGGTCTATCTGTACACGCACCTGGGTCCAGTGTAGGAAGAGGTACAATGATCTCCTGCGTTCATCAAAAGTGAGTACAACAGCACACTTACCTTCCTTCAGCTGTGCCTGTCTTCATATCCCCATCACTCTGCATTATCAACCCTACTCCTGCACATCCTAACTCATCCCAACATCCCTTGCACCATCACCCATCCCTCTCTCCCTATGTACAGAATCACTTCCCCATCTTACAGGAAACTCTCTTTTAACCGGCACCTAAAAAATATCCGGAAACCTCACTCATCCGGCAAAATTCAGGAGTAGGTTCAGATAATTTTACTATATATTAGTGGCCGTGTAACCGGGGTTCCTGGATCTGCGGCCATGTAACTGGGGTTCCTGCACCTGTGGCCGTGTAACAGGGACTCCTGGATCTGTGGCTGTGTAACTGGGACTCCTGCACAAGTGCCGTGTAACCGGGGCTTCTGCACCTGTGGCCGTGTATGGGGCTCTCGTACATTGGTAAGTATACCTCACTGTAATCCGGACTTTTTGATCAACCGGCACCACGTCGGTGCCGTCGGTGCTGGATAAAAAAAGTTTCCTATACTATGCACCCCTCACACTCACTCTCAATGTTATGCAATGACAACAACTAACAACTCACAAGGAGGGGACTTTGTATTGGCACCCCACTCCATCATAGTCTCCCTCTAAACATCTATCCTATCCATTCTTTACACACATTCCATCACTCTCACTAAAACTGCAATTCTGTCCCTTATTGCAGGAAAAGAGAGCTCACAACAAGAGGGAGAGGGAGAGAACAGGAGGAGGACCACCATCCGTGGCGCAGCTCACCCACGCTGAGGAGGCAGCTCTGGACATTGCTGGAGGTCCTGAGGAGCTTAAGTGGGGGATGGAGAGAGGGGCTCATTAGAACAACCTGGTGACAGTATTATTTTCCAACCATCAGATTTGGCATTCATGAGTGACTCATATGGGATCTGATGTCAATGAAAATTGAATGCTCACCCGTGCACAATGGGATGTGTCTGCAACCTACTTATCACATGTTTAAATCATGTCTTTACTCTCCCACAGGACCATCAAGAGCACCCCTCCCTACTGTCCAAGAAGAAGAGCAGAAGGACTCCTCAGAGGAACCTGCATCCTCTGAGGGAGCAGCGTCAGTAGAAATGAGCGCACCCAGCACTAGCGCAGAGATGCACACCTCGGTAGGTCGTATGCGAGATAGAGTAGTGTTGTCACCTGGTGTGTCACAGCTCACAAGTGAGCAAGAGCAGATGGTGGAGATAGGGACAGCAGTGGAGAGTCCTCGTCGGAGGCCGTAGGGCACTCCTAGCTTTGCTGAGCTGCATGTGGGCACTCCAGAAAGAGAGCAGTGCTGGAGCTTCAGGAACAAGTGCAGGAGGCTCTGACTGGGTTTGCAACCTCGGTGACTGCAAATATGCAGAGAATGGAGGAGTCCATCTCAAATATGAGCAATGCCATGGCGCAGGCATTGGCAAATGTAGGTCCCGCCATGGAAAGGATGGCAACCTCCATGGAGGACATAAATCACCAGACTCCAGAGAACATGGTTACACTTCTAAATAGTTGGTCAGCTATGGAGGATAGATGGGCATCTATCGAGGAGAGAAACCAGAGGTTCATGGATGTCCTTGTTATGAGGAATGTCAGCACAGACACAGGTCCTCATGGCCCCACTGATGTGCAGCAAGGTGCTCTCCAGCTACTTGCTAGCAGAGAAGTGTGGGTGGCCCATGAGAGAGATGGTGGTGGGAGGGGACAACCCCTTGTTTAGAGTCCCAGATGCCTCCCCCAACAGAGATGGTCGAGTCTGCCCCGTGCAGCCTTAGGAGAAGCAGACTTTGCGGGGCCCTCACAGGCTCCAAAACCCAGGCGCAGCAGGGAAGTGAGCAGGCTGCCTCTGCATCTGCTGAAGCCACAGGGGGAGCACCTCGTAGAAGCATGCATAAGAGAAAGCTAACACGTAAATAGTCACAAGGGTAGTCACTTGGGTGTTTTCATATGAATCAATGTTATATTTGTGTTCTTTTATTTTATTGTATTAAAGTAATGTCATGTGAATGTTTCAATGCATTGCCCCATATGTGCTCACAATTGGAAGTGGCACAGTGAGAGATGAGGGCACCTTTCATCTGTAGCAATGGTGGTGAAAGTGCTAGGAATGCACAGTTCATTGTAGGAATGCTCTATGGTGTGGAAGTGGGGTCATAGAAACATAAGAAGATAGGAGCAGGAGTAGGCCATTCGGCCCCTCGAGCCTGTTCCACCATTTAATGAGATCATGTCTGATCATCCAAATTCAGTACCCTCTCCCTGCTTTCTCCCCATATCCCTTGATCCCTTTAGCCTTAAGAAATATATTTAACTCCTTCTTGAATATATTTAATGAATTGGCCTCAATGGCCTTCTGTGGTAGAGAATTCCACAGGTTCACCACTCTCTGGGTGAAGAAATTCCTCCTCATCTCAGTCCTAAATGGCTTACCCCTTATCCTTAAACTGTGACCTCTGGTTCTGGACACCCCTGCCATCGGGAACATCCTTCCTGCATCTAGTCTGTCTAGTCCTGCCAACTTTCATGTGCATGTGGCGGACACATGTCTGTGCTGCCTAAAGTTAGGTGAATTTGCCATGGATTAGGCCATCCCTCGCCTCACGGGCAGCAATGTGTTCACGTGCTGGTCGCACTGGGACAGCCACCTCCTCCAGGTGTTCCTCATCTTCAATCTCATTCAGCCCTTCCTCCTCCTCCTCTGAAGAGGCTGTGTGCTCTGCAACTTGTTCTTCAAGCAGCGCTAATCCCCGCTGCAATGCGATGTTGTGCAGAACACAGCAGACAACAATGATTCTTGAGACCCTGGCTGGTTCGTACTGAAGGGCTCCACCAGATCTGTCCAGGCATCTGAAGCGCATTTGGAGCAACCCTATTTGCTCAATGACACTTCTGGTGGAAATGTGACTTTGATTGTAGTGCTCCTCAAACTTGTTTGATGGCCTCCTCCTCGGCGTCATTAGCCACGTCTTCAGGGGATAACCCTTGTCTCCAAGGAGCCAGCCGGAAAATTCGTTTGGAAGAGCGAAGAGCTGCAGGACAGTGGACTGGCACAGGACGTAAGAGTCATGGCAGCTGCCAGGGAACTTGACGCACACGTGCATGATGCTCTTCCTGAGGTTACACACCAGCTGGACGTTAAGGGAGTGGAAGCCCCTGCGGTTCACAAATACGGCTGAGTTCGGATGGGGAGCCCTAATGGCCACATGGGTGCAGTCGATGACGCCCTGCACCTGTGGGAAGCCAGCCAGATTGACAAAGCCTAGCACCCGCACGGTAACACTGGCTTCATCAGTTGAAAAGGGGATGTAATTGGCAGACTTGGCAAAGAGGGCATCGGTAACCCGCGTGATGCAGCTGTGGGCGGCCGACTGGGAGATGCCGCTAATGTCTGCTGCTGATCCCTGAAAGGACCCTGATGCAAAGAAGTTGAGTGCGGTGGTGACTTTGACAGCCACTGGTAAGGAGTGTCCACCCACTCCTCTGGGATCCAGGTCTTGGTGCAGCATTGTGCACATGCCTTCGACTACCCCTCGCAAAAGTCTCAGCCTCCTTTGGCACTGCTGGTCAGTCATGTTGAGGATGCTCATCCTCTGCCTGTAAACCCTGTGTTGGGGGTATCTCTTGCAGCACAGTGCAGCCCTGAGCTGACACCCTCTGCCCTGTGCAGCATCAGGTGGGGGAGGAGGAGGTTGGCGCTCTTGTTGTTGGTGCTGCTGGTGTGCCTGATTCTGCTGCTGCCGCGGCTGATCCTCTTCCGATTCTGAGGACCAGGATGAGAGGGTATAAATGTTTCTCATTGTGCTGTTATATATGGCAGTTGAGGATGAGATGTTATCAGCAGGACGTCAATGGGGAGAGAGCTTATTCCAAGGAGGTGACAGTGCATATAGAGTTCACAACATACACTTATAACCTCAATACAGCTCAAATGTGTCTTCCAAATCCTGAAATCAGCAACTTTGACATTTGAAAGTGAACTGATGTGAGAGGTTAGGTTTTATGCAACAGTTACAACTGTGAACTACTCAACTCATTGGAAGACCCAACACACTCAGCTGGCGTGTTTGCTGAATGACGTGAAACACGTTGAAAATGTGTAAAAATAGAAAATGCCTGCCAAAATAGCAGTTAAGAAGGAACCTTAATTGTCTCTCCCGTCGCTTGGTGTCGGGTCTGTTCTGAAGCCGCAGACCCAGCACTTTGGACTGGCGTGAAGGCGGGTTCGCAGCTGGTTCCCAACCTGCCGTCAATCATTTTGAATTTAACACCTGACCCGCCTCCGAACCTGCTCTCTGAGCGCTGGCAAAATCACGGCCAACATTTCAGGTCGATGACCCTTCGTCAGAACTGGAAAAAGTTGGAGAAGTAACAGATTTTTAAGCAAGTATAGGGGCAGGGAAAGGGAGAAGGAAAGGAAAGAACAAAAGGGAAGGTCTGTGATAGGATTGTAGGGGGTTTTGCACAGGCGTGTTCAGGTCAATCAGCTTTGCCTCTGACTACCTTCCTTGAGCGGTTCGAATCGCTCGCCCCCTGGGTCCTGGACACCGGACTTAGATACAGGCAGCGATACAGAGAAGACTTGAGTAGACAGGTGGTTGGATGCAAACAAAACCAAGATTTTATTGAAGAGGAAAACTTGATACAATCTTATGGAAAATTATTAGTGTACACTTCTACAGGCAAAACTACAAGAGAGTCATAATAACACTTTATTATACTTATACAGGGAATGGGGAACACACGGCACATTGAGAGAAAACAACTATCTTAACAATCCCCTTATCCTAATCCCACCCCCTATACCTAACTAGGTTAATCTATGAGGGGTCAGAATTCAAGCTCACCAATCAAAAAGGGTTTGTTGGACTCAAAACAGCGGTTGGGTTCGGGGTTCGCTCTTGGTGCTCTTTGGCGCCTGCTGTCATCACGTGGGCTCCGGGTGCTGCAAGGGCGTTGTCCAGGTTCGAGTACCCCAAAGTTACATTCTCTGCTTGGGTACTTTACCTTGCAGGGATGATTCTTCGCCGACTGCTTGAGTTTGCATGAAGATACTCACAGGTCGGCTGAGGCTGAAGGCCCGATGATTCGAAGCCTTTCCTCAGTTGGCCTTCCCCGAGTGGTCTTCCCTCCTCCTACCCTCGTCGCGTCCCGCTTCGCCTGGCCTGAATTGCCCATGTTCGCCCGACCCGATATCGGGGCAAGTCCAGATGGAGTTGGAGAGGGCACGGGCAAAGGCCAGGGAGTAAGCGTGGGATGGGGGAAGAGCGGCAGCCATGAGGGCGAGGGGCTGAAGAACCGGGGAGCGGCAATACCAACAGCAGCAGAGCAGCCGGGCAGGAGTTCCTTCTTCTTCTCCCGATTGCTACCTGGGGGCCTTCAGTTATACCTTCATTGAAAACCCTTATCTGCCCGCCAAATCAGGTTAGTTCTTTGTTTTAATTTTGGCGGGCTAGTTAAAATAATGGTAGCAATCTATACTGACGGTTTTTAGATGGCCGGTAATTGCATCTACCGGCCCGATAATTGACTCGTATTGTCCTGAAAGTTCTTGATGGGCTTGTCCTGCCTCGATGGATGTGTTTAATCTGTTTCCGATTATGTATGCAGACTGTTTGATGGCTTTAACTGTAGGCCTCATTGAATTTAGATCTGCCTCTAATTCGGCCTAATACATAATTCACAGTTTGTCTGGGTCCCAAATCACAAAGTTCTTTTCACAGGAAACCTGCAGCCTTAGTTTCGATTTACCTCAAACTGCCTGGGCTGCAGAATCCATTTTGGAGACCCGTAGGCTCTCTGCCACGAGGCACGGACGCCATCTTGGGTACCCTTTTTAATTTCAAAAGAAATGTCCACGCAGGGCCCCTTTTATCGATAATAACCTTCGGGGAAATGCACAAATTTTGCAAATCTGACAGGATGGAAGGCAGGAGTGATTAAACAACAAAAGGGATGATGTGGCAAGGCAAAAGGAGATGGTAATGGGACAAGTAAAGAAACAAAAGATGACTCTAGATGAAGTGTAAATGACAATGGCAGAATCATCAACAGCTACAACGTGAGAGAAAAAAGAAAACATGGGGCAGAGGTTATAGTCTGAAATTGTTGAACTTGATGTTGAGGCCTGAAGGCTGGAATGTGCCTAATCGAAAGATGAGGTGCTGGTCCTCGAGCTTACATTGAGCTTTGTTGGAACAGTGTAAGAGGCCAAGGACAGAAAGATCAGAGTGGGAGTGGAGCGGAGAATTAAAGTGACAGGCGACCGGAAGCTCGGGGTCACGCTTATGGACTGAATGGAGATGTTCCGCAAAGTGGTCACCCATTCTGCGTTTGGTCTCCCCAATGTAGAGACCGTATCGTAAGCAGTGAATACTGTATACTAAATTGCAAGAAGTACAAGTAAATTGCTGTTTCACCTGAAAGGAGTGTTTGGGGCCCTGGACAGTGAGAAGGGAGGAGTTAAAAAGGCAGGTGTTGCATCTCCTGCACTTGCACGGGAAGGTGCCGGACGAAGGGGAAGGGGTGTTGGGGGTGATAGAGGAGTGGACTAGGGTGTCATGGAGGAAGCGGTTCCTTCGGAATGCTGAAAGGGGAGGAGGGGAAAATGTGTTTGATGGTGGGATCACGCTGGAGGTGGCGGAAATGGCGGAGGATGATCTGTTGAATGTGAAGGCTGGTGGGGTGAAAGGTGAGGGCAAGGGGAACCCTATCATGGTTCTGGGAGGAAGGGGAAGGGGTTAGAGCAGAAATGCGGGAAATAGAATGGACACGGTCGAGGGCCACGTCAACCACGGTAGAGGGGAATCCTCGGTTGAGGAAAAAGGAAGACATACCGGAAGCACTAGTATGGAAGGTGACATCGTCAGAACAGATGCGGCGGAGATGGAGAAACTGGGAGAATGGAATAGAGTCCTTACAGGAGGCAGGGTTGGAGGAAGCGTAGTCCAGGTAGCTGTGGGAGTCAGTGGGCTTGTAGTGAATGTTGGTCAATAACCTATCCCCAGAAATGGAGAAAAAGAAATCGAGGAAGGGAAGGGAAGGGAAGAGTCAGAGATGGACCATGTGGAGGTGAGGGAAGGGTGGAAATTGGAAACAAAGTGAATGAAATTTTCTAGTGCAGGGCAAGAGCAGGAAATGGCACCGATACAGTCATCAATGTACTGGAAAAAGAGGTGAGGGAGGGGACCTGAGTAGGACTGGAACAAAGAATGTTCGACATATCCCACGAAAAGGCAGACATAGCTAGGACCCATGTGGGTTCCCATAGCAACACCTTTAATTTGGATGAAGTGAGCAGAGTCAAAGGAAAAGTTGTTCACTGTGAGACCAAGTTCAGCCAGGCGGAGGAGGGTGGTGGTGGATGGGGACTGGTTGGGCCTCTGTTCAAGGAAGAAGCGGAGCGCCCTCAGGCCATCCTGGTGGGGGTGGAGGTGTAGAGGGATTGGACGTCCATAGTGAAAAGGAGACGGTTGGGGCCAGGAAACTGGAAACTGTTAAAGTGGTGGAGGGCATTGGAAGTGTTGCAAATGTAAGTGGGAAGAGACTGGACAAGGAGAGAAAAAATAGAGTTGAGATAGGAAGAAATCAGTTCTGTGGGGCAAGAACAGGCTGAAACGATGGGCCTACCAGTTGATTGATTTATAGGTTAGTGACTACAAAAATCATCCTTTTATGTATGATTACCTATAACTCGTACAAGTAGTATCATTTCTAGGATTTCTGAATCCCTATCAACTGAGCTAGAACAGCCACAGGGGACAGACAGTGCAGTTACCAGCAGAGATAATCCCTGCAACTCTTCTCTCCTTCGTGATTATTAATAAGGGTGTAATCAATTAATTACATAAATACAGAAGATACTGTATTAAGATGGCGCTATAATAAGAATTGTGAAATGCTTTAAAAAGGTCAATCAATTCCGCTTATTAAAAACTCATCAGTTCTCTTTGGTTACTGTTCTTAGACTACAAAGCCTGATAGGGTGGTGGAAACAGATTCAATAATAGCTTTCAAAAAGGGAATTGGATAAATACTTGAAGGAGAAAAAATCGCAGGGATATGGGGAAAGAGCTGGAGAGTGGGACTAACTGGATTGGCCTTCGAAAGAGCCGGCGCAGACTCGATGGGCTGAATGGCTTCCTTCTGTGCTGCACTATTCTATGATTTGATGATTCAATGAAAGCAATCATTTGACATGACTATAATTATGTATTGTTACATTTTATTTTATAGTTGATTAAAGCCAGAGACCAATTTGCTCCACCTGAAGGCTTCATTCTAGTGGATGTAAAGCTGTCCCTCAGCTGATCTCATGGAGGTCTGAAATTTGGATTTGCCCGAGGATTGCAATTTCTTGTTGAACTTCTGCCATTGTCGGCTTTCGCATTATGTTTGTGGAGCCTGGCTCTCAGGTCAATCCCTCTGGCTTAGCTACTGCTGTAAGTAGATTGATCCGCTCCAGCGTGGAGCTGTCTTGTCTTTCCTGTGCAAGAGAATGGTACACTTAGCAAGAAGGTGAGCCAGATGTGTCAAGCTTCTAAACCAGTATTATTCCCTCTTGGATTTCCAGGAATACATGCTCGGGTGATCCTGAAAGTGGTCTCCCTGTGACCTTTACCGTCACATCAAAGACAATTGAATTATTACTAGGATCAATGCAGAATTTTGACACATTCTGAACTGAGGTGGAGAGTTGTGTGGTGCTGTATTGTGGGCCCACATACTGGTCAGAACAACAATAGTGGCCATTTTGATTGTAAGATCAGTGATTATTTTATAAGAATTTCCATTCAGAAAGTCCATTAAGAGCTGCCATTAGTTTAACAGAGAAGTCGATGTGAAACTTAGCAGAATTGCAATTAAACATAACATTAAATTGTGAATCCAATTTTGATGCACATTTTTTGGATTAAAACCTTAGATTTCAGGGACATTAGCAGAAAAGTTCTATATTTGCAGAATCCTGCAGATTTTATAGGAATTTCTGCTGATTCTTTGGGTTCGATTTTCCAAGCCCCAAGGAGGCGGGCATGGAGGCGGGACAGCACGTAAAATCAGAGAAATTGCGGGCGGGTGGCAAACCTGCCCCCATCCCGCCTCCGTGCCCTTTTGCCAGGAGGCGGGAGGATGTGCAGCTTCAGGTCCTGTCTCCTGGAGGCGGGAAAGGCTTTTAATCCTTTTAACTGCCTGTTAACAGGTAGTTAACAGGCAGAAAAAGGGATTAGTGCCATTTTACCTTCACAGGTGAAGGCTTCCCGATCTCGGAGAACCCCGCCGGGGGAGACGTGGAGGAGGTCTGCGGTGGTCGGAGGCACCTGGAAGTAAGGTGTAGAGGTGAGTGATGGGTGCAAGTGTGGAGTAGTAAGTATGCAAGGTAAGTGATAAGTTTAAAAAAGTGTTCACTTACCTTTTTTTACTTCTGTAGCCTTTAGCCGCGCTGGATCGGGAGAGCGGACATCCACCTTGTCAATTTCAGGTAATGGCTGATGGACCCTCCGATCCATCAGACATGTGAAATTTACTTTTTTACAATGTTTTTTCAGTCCTCACCACAAAAACGAATCAAACTCAAGAGAATGTCAGTGCTTGACAGCTTCACAAAGCTGTCAAACGCTGCCATTTCTTCTTTCAAGAAGTCTTGACAGATGGCACGTCTGACGTTGACGTGATCTGTCAGTGACTTCTTCCCTAATTGGCTTGCTGAGCCCGCCGGGCAGGCTTAACAAGCTCAATCAGGGGAAAATCCCTTTGAATGGTGAGGCGAGGATGGAGGCGGGACATTGACACGACAAGCAGCTGTCCCGCCTCCAAGTCGCCTCCATTGAGAAAATCCAGCCCTTTACATTAGTACCAGTGCAGAATTCAGCACATTTGGATTATTGCCTTCAAGGCATTATACACCTGGTTCTGTTTGGTTATCTGTTCCTGCAATTGAACTAACTTGATCTTAGGGTAACAAGTTATTATAAATGGCAGAACTGAGCTCTATATAATAATTGCCTTTTTCATTACAAACCAAGTTGGCCCATCTCCTAATCACCTCAGTCAAGAGGATATATTTCTCCTTTTGCTTTGTACTATCATACCTTTTGTCATTTAATCACTCTGCCTTCCATCCTATCACAGACCTTTCCTTTTGTACTTTCCGCCCCTCCCCCCCTTTCCCTGCCCCTACATTTGCTTAAAACCTGTTACATCTCTATTTCCAGTTCTGACAAAAGGTCATCGACCTGAAACGGTGACCCTGAATTTCCGATCGGAGGGTTCCTGTGGGCGGTTGCCTCCGATAGGAAAAAAATCTACAAACCTACCTGCTGGTTCCATAGATCCCGAGGTTTCTGCTTCTGGGCCTTTCCTCTTGGAAATGCGCAGAGGCCCAGGTATCCCAGGGTTCCCAAGTGCCCCTGGGTTCACGTGGGCCAGGCAAACCAATCAAAGAAGGGAATCTCCCTTCACACTTTTGACGGGTCTGTAGGGACAGAACTGTCAAAAGTATGAATGGGGATCACGTTTAAAAACTCACTAAAAAATTAAATTACATAATTAAAATAAATTAAAATTCCATTTAATTAAATATTTTAAACAAAATGTAATTTTTTGCGAAAAAAATTAAATGTTTTTACGGGGCTAAAAATAAACTTACCTTTTTTTGAAGAGTATTTTAAATTTATAAATGAGTTATAAAATTTCATTTTTCTATTTTTTAACACTCTTAAGCTGGTAAAAGCAGGCCTTACACTTGCTTTTACCAGGCGTAAAGAATTCTATGGCCTTTCAGTGGGCAGAAGTTGTGCAAATAGCGCAACTCTCCACCCGCAGGGGCACTTTTCCCGGGCAGGCGGATGATCAGTCAAGAGAGAATTCTTGACAGATCGCAAGTGCCGGGTTTTAGCGCATGCCTGAAACCAGCACTTGCGAGGCCCCTACGGGCACGTACACACCTCGTATGCACCCGTGAGTGTCGGAAAATCCAGCCCATTAACTCTGTTTCTCTCTCCACAAATGATGCCTGACCTGCTGAGTATTTCCAGCATTTTCTGTTTTTATTTCAGATTTCTCGCATCCGCAGTATTTTGCTTTTGTATGAGGATATGTTTTGTGACTTGTGCTGTCAGTATACCCCTGCATGACCAATTCACTGCAAACCCAAATAATGACGGTCAACTACCGGCATGTCTGGTCTCATTTAAATAGCTTTAGCCCTGCAAACCACATGTTTGGGTTAAAATCTGCTCAAAGTGCGAGCCTCACTCATACAAACTGGATGCACAGACGCCCTGGGAGCTTGCCTGCTGAAGCAAGCTTCAAAGAGAAAGAAGGAAATATGAATTGTTGCCTTTCAAGTTCCCATTGCTATCTTTTGCTCTGTGTATTACAGGAAACTTTTTTATCTGGCACTGACGGGACCGGCGTGGTGCCGGTTGATCAAAAAGTCCGGATTACAGAGAGGTATACTTACAAAGGTCCGAGAGCCCCGTATATGGCCACAGGTGCAGGAGCCCCGGTTACACAGCACTTGTGCAGGAGTCCCGGTTACACGGCCACAGATCCAGGAGTCTCTGTTGCACGGCCACAGGTGCAGGAACCCCGGTTACACGGCCACAGATCCAGGAACCCCGGTTACATGGCCACTAATATATAGTAAAACTTACCTGAACTTACGCCTGAATTTTGCCAGTTAAGAGAGATTTCCGGATAGTTGGGTGCCGGTTAAAAGAGAGTTTCCTGTAGTTGGTTTGTCTGGGTACTACTCCATTATCTCTTACATTACTCTTGGTTGCTGCTGGATTTGTCACACTTTACAAGAGGTGAGGGTTGCGTTTTTGTTGGGAGTTCCGAACTTTAGCATTATGGAGGTGAATAAGAGGAGTTAGGAGGAGCTGACAAATGTATGTGCCATGACCCCTGAGATGTTTGGCCATGTTGGTCATTACTCCAGGTCCTGTACCTGGAGATGTCTGACCAGTCCTGTCTTTGCCACCTGAACTTCACAAGGAAGGCTGCCACAGAATTCCGCCATCTGCTGCACAATGATGTGCACACAACATCTGGATAGGGGCGGCTCATCCCATGGAAATGAAAGTTACCATAGCATGAAGTTTGCCTGCAACTGCCTTCTTGCAATGCACCTCAGGAGATATCTGCAGTGCACATATGCCTCAGAGAAGTGACACCCACTCTGTTTGCAAGGAACAACACCTTCATCACATTTCCTGTGGAAGGAATGCATCAGCTAGGCAGGCTGCACAGTTATCGCAGGGTGGCAGGCTTCCCTCTTGTGTAAAAAATGCTCACAGGGACATCAAAGCTCCTCATATCAACCCAATGACTGGCTCCATTTTGAAAGGGGCCTATCACCAGGTGCCCAAAGTGTGTACCTCTTTCAGGTGCTAGACCCCTTTTAATATGGCAATCAGGGTCCTTCAACGTAAATTGAACCTCAATTGCCATTTTAGGATAGAACTGGTCAGAGCCCGTGCCCCGCACACTCCAACCAGTT
This sequence comes from Somniosus microcephalus, assembly GCF_052327205.1. Classification (NCBI taxonomy): domain Eukaryota; kingdom Metazoa; phylum Chordata; class Chondrichthyes; order Squaliformes; family Somniosidae; genus Somniosus; species Somniosus microcephalus. The sequence continues at coordinate 309,984,479 of NC_140990.1, read as the reverse complement.
CTAAAGACAATGGAATGCAAGAGGCCTGCTAAGGGTAAGTGTTGAATTATTTTTGTGGGCCCTGGAGGAACAGGAGAGCTCCTCTGTGGCCTATGAAAATAATCTGGACAGCCCTCCACGATTCGCGACACCCCACCCTCCACCCACAACTTACCTTGCCGGCAACTGCCCCTGCTTGATCTTGAGGCCTCAATCCAACGGCCCACAGTTCGCCTGCCAAATCAAAATCGCGCGGGCCTCTTCGCCGGTTGCCCAAAATTTAAAATTGACCCCAATGAATGTTCAGGTCTTATCTGACCACAGAAACATCATCATGCATATCAGAGGCTGTTATCCAGGAAACAGCCAAGATGCCTTCGTTGTATGCCATTCCACAGCATTATCTGAAGAAGAATTACTGTACTTTAGGTAAATAGTGCTATCCTTTGACAATACCTTTGATTCCCACACCCTAACTTGTTTTTTCCTTTCCTTTCCTGCTCAGCTGTCGTTGTTTGGGGCTCCTTAATGTAAAGTGCTTTGAAATATCTTCCTGCAACTGAGCAACTTTACAGAAATATACAAGTTGGTGTTTTTCAGCTATTTATTTTACCTTACTATTAGACCTACTGTCCATTTTCTACCTTACTTGACCTTTAACCCTTGAGCCCTTCATATTTTTCTTACAATTGATGCTTGTATTAATCCATGTTTCTTTATTGTACATTTTAAAAAGTATTTATGTCTATTTTTCCTTTTGGATATTTGGTCTATCTCTCAGCTTTAGTAATGCCCAATGAGATTAACCAACTGGACTCATAGGCCTAGAAATTGGGTATAGCCCCGCTTGAGGCGCTAGAACTGGCGGTGCACAAAGTTTATAGCCAGACGAAACTTATCGCTGCCTGGCGAGATATTGGGTTGCATCGCCCCCAAAGGGGATTGAGGCGCTAATTCAGCCGTTGCACGGTGCTCCTAAGGCGCAAAAGTTCAGGCGCTACTCAATATCGACGCGGACGGGCGCAGCGCAGGTGATCTCAATTACGGGAAACCACGAGACTTCCAGGCGCCGGCCGGCTCTTAAAGGGGTGGGTCAGTCAGCCTGAGCTTCAACACCCAACGCCCTGTAGGCCTCAGATTCGGCGCTCGCCCTTCTCTGGCGTTAGAAACTTGTTGAGCATGGAGGAGGTTAGACAGAGAGCAGAGCGCTTCAGCACTGAGGCTCTGGACCAGTTGGTGGCTGCAGTTGAGCGCCGTCGAGATGTCCTGTATCCAGACAATGGCAAGAGGCCGAATCAGAAGGCTTACCGACGATCTTGGAGGGAGGTTGCTGTGAGGGTCAACTCCAGCAGCATGGCGACCAGGACCCCTGTTCAGTGCAGGAAGAAATTCAACAACCTCACACGGATCGTTAGGGTGAGTGATGGTTTAGCAAACTTCTGATTCCCTCCATCTGCAGCTGACTTCGGGCACCCTGTTGCCATGATGCCCCAATGGCCATCTGTCAACAAGCACCCATGGCCCTTTCTGGGCACACACATGGACAGATGTCTCAAGGCCTCATGTAAGGGCTCTTGCACCATGGGGGGCATGAGATGATCTCTCAAGGCATCATGTAAGGGCTCTTGCACCATGGGGGGCATGAGATGATCTCTCAAGGCCTCATGTAAGGGCTCTTGCACCATGGGGGGCATGAGATGATCTCTCAAGGCATCATGTTACAGAACTTCCCCTTCTTTCCCCTGCAGTCCAAGCTGGCGACGATCCGAAAGGAGCAGCGTCGAACCGGTGGCGGACCTCCACAAGTGGTCACTCTCACGGATCTGGAGGAGAGAGTGCACCAGATTCTTGGAGGACGTATGTCTGGTCCTGTGACCACTGCATCTGCCGACCCCATTTCCGACAGCAAGGGTAAGACTCTCACCTTTTTCACCTGTTGCCTTCCACTTGATCCCGCCGCCAGCATGCTTCCTCAGTGTGCAGCCATGTCAGAGCCTTGCCGCAATCTGGCATGCCTTTCTGCAAACCTGTCCTTTTGCTAAAGCCACTCTTCCACCTCCCTGCTTTCAGATGAATCAGCACCAACTCGGGCTCAACGCACTGAAGCTGCCAGTGCCAGTGCCACCGGAGGCGAGGAGCAGGAGGAATCCGGACCAGCCGTTGCAGAATCCAGGGAGCGGACACATCTACAGACTGGGGATACAGGTAGACTACCCTTTATCCGAACTTCCGAAAACCGAAACCCTCTAAAAACCGAAGGTTTTTTCGGTCAGCGTAAGTCGTGCGCACGACATGACCAGAGTGGCGCACGACTTACGCTGAGCAGAGGGTCAGCGTAAGTCGTGCGCACGACCCCCCGCGGACCCCCGCCGACCCCGACCCCCCCGTGGACCCCCGCCGACCCCCCCCGCGGACCCCCGCCGACTTACGCTGAGCAGAGGGTCAGCGTAAGTCGTGCGCACGACCCCCCGCGGACCCCCGCCGACCCCGACCCCCGCCGACCCCCCCGCGGACCCCCGCCGACCCCGACCCCCGCCGACCCCCCCGCGGAACCCCGCCGACCCCGACCCCCGCCGACTTACGCTGAGCAGACCTGTTGGTGGAAATGCGGAACTTCATTGCATTCCAGGCTAGCAGCGACGGACAAGCCATGACTGCGGACCCCCCCGCGGACCCCCGCCGACCCCCCCCCGCGGACCCCCGCCGACCCCCCCGCGGACCCCCGCCGACCCCGACCCCCGCCGACCCCCCCACGGACCCCCGCCGACCCCCCCCACGGACCCCCGCCGACCCACCTTCCGAAATCCGAAATTTTCCGAAAACCGAAACACGGCTGGTCCCGAGGTTTTCGGATAAAGGATAGTCTACCTGTAGTAGTCCCCTGGAGGGGAGGGGGGGGTGCTCTGAGGATGAACCAGTTGCCGGAACAAGCGGCATGCAGCAACACAAGGGGGATAGGCAAGTTCGGCCACCGTCTCCCTGGAGGGCAAGGCAGGCAGTGATGACTGCTGCACAGAGTGCAGAGGAGGTGCATCGCCTGGCTGAAATGAGCAAACAGGCCCGGCTCAGACACACGGAGCTGATGGCTGCAGTGGAGAAGATGCCTGAGTCAATAGATTCATTGGCTAAGAGTATGTTGGACTTCGGGGCAACAATGGAGAGGACTCTCCAGGGTTTTGGGGCAACAATGGACAGGACTCTCCAGGGCTTCGGGGCAACAATGGACAGGTCTATCCAGGGCTTCGGGGCAACAATGGACAGGACTGTCCAGGGCTTCGGCCCAACAATGGAGAGGACTGTCCAGGGCTTTGAGGCCACTATGGAAAGGACTGTTCAGGGCTTCGGACAATCCCTGGAAAGGTCTGTCCAGGGCTTGTCTGAGGCAGTGGAGCGGTCGGCACCTGCCTTGTCCGAAGCAATGGGAAGAACTGTCCAGGGCTTCTCCGAAGCACTGGCACCTGGCACACAGGTCCTCACTGTTGCCATGCAGTCACTTGCTGGGCTCCTCCACACCCAGATTGAGGCAACACGATCTCTCACTGCAGCCACCCTCTCTGCATCAGTTAGGATCACCCCGGGCCCTTCCAGTCCCATACAAGGCCAGGAATCAGTGGAGCATGCGATTGTGGCGGATGAGCCGAGCCGCTCCCCTCAGATAGCCAGTGTGTCGTCCGACCATGGTGCAGGTGTCCTCTCTCGGCAGGAGACCATTGCACATGCCAGCGCTGGTACGTCTGCAGTGCAGCTGCCACCACCTGCAGGGCACACTGCTTCCAGCCATGGTCACATCAAGCATCCTGCGTCCGCACCCTCCAAGCCCAGAGGTCGGCCAGGCTGTCCCTCAGGGGCTTCTGCGCTTCCAGACAGTCAGCAGGTGTCCCCCAGCCTTGAGCCCGCCACTGGGGTCCAATTACGTAGGAGCAGCAGGGAGGGAAGGGGCCGGGCGCGAAAGAGAAGTCGTTCTCCCTCAAGGGGCCAGTTGTAGAGGGAGGTGCTGAGACATTTCTTTGTCCAAATTCAAGGACGCCCTCACCTGTTGTTATATTTGCAGAAGGTTTGTTGAGTTTTGCGGCTTTGCGAAGAGTTCACAGTTATTTTGTTACTTATGGTTTCTGTTGACATTACGTTGTTTTGCTGTAATGAAAGACTTTTGTGACAATAAACAGAAGTTTCAATGTGGTATGGTGCACGTGACAACTTTCAGTGATGCTGGCATTCAGAGGCTGTCAAACATCCAAAGTGCACAGGAGTTAAGACTCTCATCATTCTGCCACAGGGGTCTCGAAAGTAGTCGTGATGAGCCTCTGACGTATGGCCCTTCTACTTTCAGGAGCCCTTCCATCTTCCTCCTCCTCCTCCTCCGCATGCTCTTCCTCCTCCTCCTCCTCTGCCTGTTCTTCCTCCTCCTCCTCCTCCTCCTCATCCTCCTCCGCCTGCTCTGCTGGTCGTTGAGGGACAGGTGGAATTGGCTGGGTGCGTCGAATCGCCAAGTTGTGGAGCATGCAGCAGACGACGACGATGTGTCCCACTTGCTGCGGCGAGTACTGCAGGGATCCCCCCGAATGTTCCAGACATCGGAAACGCTTTTTGAGAACACCAATAGTGTGCTGTTCACTGTGCCTGGTCGCCTGATGGCCGCTGCTGATCAGCTCTTCTGCTGGGGTGTCGGCCACACGAAGTGTTGTCATCAGCCATGGGCAGAGAGGATAGCCCTTGTCCCCAGTAAGTCAGCCTCGTGTTAGAGCCAGCCCCTCAAAAATTTTACAAACTGAGGTCAACCGCAGGATAAAGGCATCGTGGCTGCATCCTGGGAAATGCGCGGTGACTGCCATGATGATTTGGCGGTGGTCACAGACCAGCTGCACGTTGAGGGAGTGGAACCCCTTGCGGTTGCGGAAGTCCTAAGGATGCTGGCATGGCGCCCTCAAAGCCACGTGTGTGCTGTCAGTCGCCCCCTGCACCACGGGGAAGTCCGCAATAGAAGCGATACCCTGCGTGCGCTCTGCCTGCTTGTGCAGGGTCAGAGGGAAGGTCATGAATTGACGCCTTCGCCTATAAAGGGCATCTGTAACTTGCCGGATGCAACAGTGGACTGCAACCTGAGCGATAGTCGCAATGTCCCCAATGGCTGACTGAAAGGATCCGTTGGCATAAAAATTGAGGCCATCAGTCAGTTTAGCGATCACGGACAGAGAGGTTCTGCGCCGTTCACGCGGCTGCAGATCCTGACCAAGCAGATGGCACAGATCAGTAACAATGTCCCTCCAGAATCGGAGCCTTCGCAAACACTGCTCCTCCGACATGTCAAGGCTTGACACCTGCTGCCTAAAGACCCTCGCAGCATCCCGTCGGATTGGCTGACCTCCATTGCCCCTCCTCCTTCTGGCCAATCCCGGCCCTCTCTCCCGCCGTCTCTCTGCTCCTTCACAATGTTGGGCCATGAGGCCGTCGCCCTCCAAAGCAGCTCCCATTCCGATGCCAGTTGGTCAAAAGGTTTTTAGGTGTAGTGTTGCAAGTGCTTCGGACAGGTTTGAAGGTCCGAAGTACTCTAAAGCTAAATTCCCAAAACTCTGCTCCACAGTAGCTCGCCAACTCTCTCCAGCAACGATCGCAATGAGCAGGCCAAGTGGCTGAAGATTCTGCACTAGAGCTGTCCCCTTTAAATAGCGCCCCCCTACTCCGAGAAGGGCCTGCTAGCCCTCCCTTAAACTGTCACTAATAGCGCTAGGCGTTAAGGCTCCGGGCGCCACCCAATATGCGCTCAGGCGCTCCTAAAAGGCGTTGCACACTGAAATGACGTCATGATCTGCTTGCGCTCGCGGGCGAGCGCAAACACTTAGCGCAGGCGTTAAATGTATAGCCAATATCTGAGTTGTCGCTATCTTCATAGCGACCGCCCCAACATAGGGTATCGCCCCAATTCTAGGTCTCTTTAGGCGCTCAGCGCCGGCGCTACCAACCGAATTTCTAGGCCATAGTATACAAAAAAGGGCCCTGAATTTCAAAAAACAAAATGATAACATTTATCCCCTTGTTATTGAACAGTCTAGTCTGGAAAACTGTGTAAACTATTAAAATGTCATGGCTCACTTTTCAAGTGTCCAGGCCTGCATTTGACCATAAACTTCACAGTTGTGCAATAGTCAATTTCCTTGCTTTTCATTTAACCGTCATTAGTATGAATCAATCCTGCTCTTGTTTGACATTCTCAGGGTCTGTTCACTTTTTAGATATTTTTTTCTTGGTCTTCACTCAGCGGACATTTTATTAATCTCAGTCTTTCTGTTACTTATTCTCCTCCATCTTAATGAATCCCATGAGTGATGTTTTAGACAATTCCTTGATAGGGTAGGCAGAGAGAAACTATTTCCTCCGGTGGGGGAGCCCAGAACAAGGGAGTATAATCGTACAATTAGAGCTAAGTCGTTCAGGGGTGATGTCAGGAATCACTTCTTCACACAAGAGGTAGTGGAAATTTGGCACTCTCCCCCCAAAAAAGCTGTTGAGACTGGGGGTCAATTGAAAATGTCAAAACTGAGAATGATAGATTTTTGTTAGGCAAAGGTATTAAGGGTTATGGAACCGAGGTGGGTAGGACGGAGTTAAGATGCAGATCAGCCGTGATCGAATTGAATGGTGAACAAGGCTTGAGGGGCTGAATGGCCTACTCCTGTTCCTATGTTACTATGTTGTGTTACTATGTTCCTTGTCTCTGTACCCTCCTATTTTAGGAACTATTTGGATTCCTTCACAATCAGGAATAAATAATTGACATAAGATACATTATTATTATAATTAGTTAAGAGGAAATTCAAATTGTACAGTGTGGATACAGTATTAAAACAGGCAAGTTGCATTATAGCACCTTTAACATAGAAAAACGTCCCAGGATATAATCAAAAAACAAAATAAACGTCGAGCCAAAAAAGGAGATATTAGGAGGGGTGAAAAAAGGCTTGGTTAAAGAAGTGCGGCTAGAAATTTGTGGCCTTAGCGCCACGCTGTAACACTAAATGGCGCTAAAATGGTGGCCGGCACTCTTTTGCCAGCTGCTGGCAGTTCCCGCAGCAGCCGCCATTTTCGTCCCTAACTTTGCACCATCCCAACAAAATGGCGGCGTTGTGACGTAAATCCGCGTGCAACTCCGACTTTATGTCACAAGCGCGAACTTCGATCCTAGCGCTGAATTCAGCGCTGGGTCCTAAGCATGCTAGGTTAACCTGGCATGCAAGCAGACTGACAATGGCAATATCTGCAGCTCTTAAAGGGACACACACATCTTTCAGGTAAGTTTGAATGTAAAGTTTTGGACTGGGATTTTTTTTATTTTATTGAAGTGGTGGCTTGCTGCAATAGATGTGAAATTTATTTTAAGCGTGTAGGGAGTGCTGCTGGATGCTTGCAAGGGCTCGGATGGTAAATGAAGGCCTTTGAGAAGACAGAACATGCTGCGAATACTCAGCGGTCACGCAACATCTGTGGAGAGAAAAACAGAGTTCATGTCTCAGGTCAAGATGTTGCCTGGCCAGCTGAGCATTTCCAGCATTTTATGCTGTCATTTCACATTGACAGTATCTGCTTGCAGAGGGAAGAGGAAGGCACAGAAGAGGAGGAAGCAGAAGAGGAGGAATCAGAATGAAGGATGCATCCCAGACAGCCCCTTTGTGGCCGGGATATCCAGGATGGAATCATCCGCATCTGGTCCCACTGACCACAACCCCAATTCCCCTTTCAACATTAATCCCACACCTTACCTTCTATCTGTTACTGACCATCACAACGTCCTCTTAGTCACGATGCTGAAGTAAAAGCCACCACAAAGCAAACTTTCCAATCCACTTATATAGGTCTATCCATCCAATGTGACATCAAGAAATCAATTCATCACCCTTATGCATTCTCTTAGTGACTGTCTTGTGTTTGGCTTTGCCTATCCTACTGATATCACGCAGTGCTACCACAGCGGCTATAGCATGACTGGTGGAAGGCTGCTAACTTTCAGTGGGGGACCCTGCAAATGTCCTTGCTGGTTGACCTTGAGGAACTGGTGGCTGGGAGTGTCAAATCAATCTTCTTCTTCTTGTTCTTCTTCATTCTCTTCTCCCTATTGGTCACCCACTGGCCCTGGGTAGGCTGCATTTCTTGGGTGTGTGAAATGATGAAGGCACAAGGGGGAATTGTGGTGATGGGAGGGTGGGAAAGCAAGAGGTGCATGCCAGAAGGAGGATAACGTATGAGGATACCCGCATCTTGTATCCTTTCAGCCCCACCACTGGCCAAGGGCTCAGCCATGCCCCTGCCAAGAATGGCCTGCATCGTCTCCTCCAAGGGGGTGAGGTGAAGCTATGAATGGGAGATGTGCCTCGTGATTGCTGCATATTGTTGGCAGGTGAGTGATTGGGGGTGGGGTCATGCATTGAGCAGTGTGTGAGGCGAGTGGTGCAGCTGGTAGGTGACGGCTTTTGAAGATGCATTCACTGACCTTGACCAGTGGTCTGAGGTCATGAAGCTTCTTTGGGCACTGGAGCCAGGTGGTGGGGGTGGCCCTGCTGGCAGTGACAACCTCGGTGATGTACTCCCACATCATTCTTTCTGGAGGGCCCGCTGACCGATGTGGGTAGAGGGCAGTGTTGACCCCCTGCACAAAGCTGGAGTGCTGCGTGCGAGATCCTTGGTGCCCCTTACCTGGCTTGCTAAGCCATGTGTGTTAGTGCAGTCATTTTTCCAATTTTTTGAGGTTAAGATGGGATTTTGGCTTTAAGAGCTGAATATTCACATTTGGGACTTTTTTTTAATGTTAAATATTTTTTGAAAGGGCTGAAAACTGCATTGTCTCACTTCATTTTAATTTGTATTGCTTCAGTGTGCATGGCCCCTTTAATTCTCATGTAAGAAGTCACACAACACCAGGTTATAGTCCAACAGTTTTACTTGAAATCACAAGCTTTCGGAGTGCTGCTCCTTCCTCCTGACGAAGGAGCAGCGCTCCGAAAGCTTGTGATTTCAAATAAAACTGTTGGACTATAACCTGGTGTTGTGTGACTTCTTACATTTGTCCACCCCAGTCCAACACCGGCATCTCCACATCTTTAATTCTCAGACCTCTTCGTTACCCACAATTCCTTGTGCGCACCACAGCCTCGACTCCAGGATCTGTGGGAAGCTCCAACGTTGCTCCTGGACAGGAACTTCATCTCAGATGCCTCCAGCGACGACACCAGGACGGTGTTGCATGGAAGGTAAGCACTGTGCCAACAATCACCTGCACCCCCCCCACCGATGAAGTTTAGCCCATCAGCGTTGCGGATATTTTGAGCAGCCGTTAACTCCAGTTGTCGGTGACTCCAGCAACTTTACTGGAGAACACAAATTTCTTCTCCGTGGGTTTTATAAAGGGACCTGAAGGACGAGACATCAGTGGAGAGACAGAATGGTTTAGGGAGGGAATTCCAGAGCATGGGACCTAGCTGGCTGAAAGCACAGCTAACAATGCTGAGGCAAAGAGAGGGAAGAATGCATAAAAGGCCAGAGCCAAAGGAATGGCGAGTTCGGTGGGTAGTTTTAGAGCTGGAGGAAGTTTCAGAGATAGAGGCAACGTCATGAAGAAGAAAGGACTTGCAATCTTTAGCACCTTTCGCAACCTCAGGACAGCTAATATGTGCAGGCAAGGTCCCACAAACAGCAATGAGGTAACAACTAGACAATCATTTTTAGAGATGCTGATTGAGGGATAAATGTTGGCCAGGACATTGGGAGAATTCTCCAGCTCTTCTTCAAATAGTGCATTGGAACCTGTTACGTCCACCTGAAAGGCCATATGGACATTCCCAAATTCAGACTGGGCTTGAATAGGACTCCGAAGTTGCAAACAGTCTGGTTTGGCCTGAAACAATGGGCTGGATTTTCATTCAGGTGCAGGTTGGTGTCATGTAATCTGCATTTCGTGTTATCCACACAAATCTAATTTGATGTGGGAGATTGATGCAATTTTAACTAAATTGCCCAATTGAGTTCCAGCGTGTGGGAACCCATGGCAAATGAGTTTCTCCAGTCTGAAAGTCGCCTCCGATGACGTCATCATTGCTGCTGCATTTAAGGTCTGCAACAAGCCTTGCTTCTTCTGCAGGCTGCCAACCTTTTGGCATTTGCTGATACACTGAGCTGGAGGCAGAATGGCCACAGAAAGACCGAGATCTGCACCCCGATTCGACGACGTTGCCCTGCAGGCTTTAGTGGAGGGAGCAAGAGCTCAAAAGGAGGTGCTCTTCCCTTCATCAGGGAGGAAGAAGCCTCCCTAGCAGACAAAGGCTGTGTGGCTGCAAGTGGCAGAGGAGGTCAACTCCTTATCGGCTACCCGCAGAACCTGGATACAGTGCAGGAAGAGATTTCATGACCTTCAGCGCACTGGAAAAGTGAGTATGAATTTCCCATCACTCTCAATCTGATCCCCATTGCCTTTACTCACCAGCACTCAGCTTTAGCAATCTCTTCCTCCACATCCCACTTGACACTGACATCCATGCACCCTTACCCATTCCCTCTCTCTCTATGGTCACATTCACCTAACTATGCGACTATGCAGACTTCAAACTCCCTATCACTATGATGCTATGAAAACAACTGACAACGCACAGGGAGGGCCTTTGGTCTTGCCACTTCACTCCATCTTTGTCTCCTTCTAAGCATCTATGCTATGGATTCTCTACACTCACTCCTTCATTCTCACTCAACCTCCAGTTGTCTCCCTCATTGCAGGAAAAGAGAGCTCACAATAAAAGAGAACGAGCGAGGACAGGAGCCCACCTCACCCCCTGGGAGGAGGCAGTCCTGGAGATCGTAGGACTGGAGGATGACACGCAAGTGGGGGACGGACAGACGGGTGCATCACAGCAAGCTGGTGACAGAATAGTTTTCCATCTCCCTCACTGACACTGCATGAGTCGCTGATAATGTTTCGGAAGCTCTAACAGATGGACTAATGATCATCTGCAATATGCAATGTGCATGTAACTTTGGCATCACATCTCTGACTCTTTCCTTTACTCCCCCACAGGACCATCGCAAGCACCCGTCCCCACTAGCCAGGAGGAACAGGCTGAGCCTGAAGACTCCTCAGAGGAAGCTGCAACCTCTGAGGGCGCAGCGTCAGCAGAATTCAGCGCACCCAGCACCAGCGCAGACGCTTACACCTTGGTGGGACCTTCGGGACATAGAGTCGTGTTGTCACCTCGTGTATCACAGCTCACAAGTGAGCATTAGCAGATTGTGGAGACAGGGACAGCAGTGGAGAGTCTTAGTCAGAGGGCGCAGGACTCTGCCAGCTCGGCTCAGCTGCATGTCGACCCTCTGCCTCTGGGTCCATCCACAGTATCAGTGGTGATGCCACTCCAGGAAAAGATGCAGGAGTCTCTGGCAGGTTTTTCCTCCAGGGTCGCTGCGAGTGTGGAGCGAATGGAGGAGTCCATAGCGAACATGAGCAGAGCCTTTGTGGAGTCATTGGCGCATGAACGCATCACCACGGAAAGGATGGCAACCTCCGTGGAAAGGATGGCTACAGTAGACGAGAGGGTGGCAACGGCCATGGAGGAGCTAAGTCGCCAGAGTGTTGAAAACATGGTGAGTGTTCAGAATAGACTGACATCTCTGGAGGAGCGATGGGCAGCTATTGAACAGAGGAACCAGACCTTCATGGCGGTCCCTCTGAGTAGGACTGCCAGTGCAGATACGGATCCCCATAGCCCCCCTGATGTGCAGCAAGGTGCTCTCAAGCCACTTGCAAGCGATGAGGGAGACCTGACCCATGAGAGGGAAGTTGGTGGCAGACATCAAGGAAGTGGGGGCTCCTCTCCAAGCACTCACACTTCCATGCCACTGCAGAGCCCTCAGTCAGAGCCCCACCACAGTCCACACCCAACTGAGATCGGCATCTCAACCCCTGCACAGCCGCAGGAGCAGCAGACTGTTGACAAGCCCTCACAGGTTTGCCACCCCAGAGAATGCCCGCCAAAGGTGTCGAGACAGGAGCAGCAAGAAAGTGAGCAAGCGGCCTCCACATCTGCTGAAGCCACAGGGGAAGCACCACGTAGGAGCACGCGTAAGAGAAAGATACTGCACAAATAGTCACAAGGGTAGTCACTTGGGTGAAATTTGATGTTTTATGTGTAAAAGCCATCATATGAATCATGTACATAAAAAATCTGATGGCTACTGCTGTAGTTGTGGCGTGTGTCATTTCGCGAATGGGACTTCCACATTGAGGGCTTAGGATTACTTGCAATTGTAAGTATGGTGGTCAAATTGCTAGGAATCAGCTGGTTCATGGCCATTGTCGATGCTCAGATAAGAAGATGCGAGGCAAAAGTGCTTGAGTGGCTAGTCTAAGCAAATCTGGCCAAGATGAGTGCGTTCCTTGCATCCCGGGCAGCTATGTTCTCGCGTACTGCTGCCGTTGGTTGATGGGCCTCTGCAGAATGTTCGTTTTCACTCTCCTCCTCCTCCTCCTCCTCATCTGAGGAGGATATGTGATGAGCCACTTGGTCCTCAGGAATCTGCAAGCCACGATGCTGTGTCATGTTGTGAAGTGCACAGCAAACCACGACGATTCTGGAGATCTTGGCTGCTGAGTACTGCAGGGCTCCACCGGATCTATCCAGGCATCTGAAGCGCATCTTCTGCAAACCGATGGTTTGCTCGATTATGGCTCTGGTGGACATGTGGCTGGAGTTGTAGCTCTCCCCAGCTTCATTGGATGGTCTCCTGAACGGCGTCATTAGCCACGTCCTCAGGGGATAGCCCTTGTCTCCAAGTAGCCATCCGTTAAGTTGGTCTGGCGGACTGAATAGCAGAGGCACACTAGACTGGCGCAGTATAAAGGAGTCATGGCAACTGCCAGGGTACTTGGCACAAACATGCAAAATTTCCTTCTTGTGGTCACACACCAGCTGAACGTTAAGGGAGTGGAAGCCCTTGCGATTGACAAAAATATCTGGATTGCGAAGGGGTGTCTTAAGGGCCACATGTGTGCAGTCAACGACGCCCTGCACCCTTGGAAAGCCTACCAGATGAGCTAATCCAACTGCACACGCCGTGACACTTGCTCAATCCTTGGTGAAATGGATGTGATTGTGCGCGAGGGCAAAGAGGGCATTGGTTACCTGCGTGATGCAAGTGTGTGCAGCCACCTGAGCGATGCCGCTGATGTCTGCTGCTGATCCCTGGAATTAGCCTGAGGCAAAAAAGTTGAGTGTGGTGGTGACTTTGACAGCCACTGGTAAGGGTTGTCCACCTGGTCCTCTGGCCTGCAGGTCTTGTTGCAGCATTGCGCAGATGTCACCCACTATCTCTCGCGAAAGTCAGAGCTGCCTTTAGCACTGCTGCTCAGACATGTTGAGATAGCTGACCCTGTGTCTGTAGACCCTGTTTGGGGGCTATCTCCTGCGCCGACAGGCTTCCAAGCGCTGGTCCCTTCTGGCCTGTGCATCTTCAGGTGGGTGAGCAGCAGCCTGGTGCTCCTGTTGTTGTCGCTGCTGTTGTTCGGCCTCATCTAATATCCAGAAGGGAAGGAAATAAATGGCTCCCATGCTTCTGGTAGATGCCTCAGTTGAGGAAGTGCTCAGTGAGGGTGGCGAGAGGGGTTTCCCAGGAGGTCACACTGGAGATGGGTGTCAGGCTCCAAGCTTCCACAGCTATGGTTATGCCTTCTAAAAGTTCCCCCAGACCTGAGACTACAAAGTCCTGCCACCTGCAAATGATGGCTGATCAAATCTCCTCTTTAATGGTTGACCTGCTGCTGATAGTCAGCAATCCAATTGTGCTCCCGCCAGGTTTCACCTTCGTGTTTCCCACCAGGCGTGTTTCACGTGGGAAAAGGGTTAAAATTGCAAGGGCCATTCAAAATGGTATTATAGAGGCAATTTAGTGCTTGCTAAGGGCCTTAACGGCCTATCCCGCCTCTTGGAGGCAGGAAGGAGACGGGACCATCAGACACGAATTTTTGAAAATTGCATGGAGGCGGGATGGAGGCGGGGTCGGGCCCGCCCGCCAGTTTTTGCAATTTTAACCACCAGCACGCCTCCAATCCCGCCTCCACGGCCCAATGAAAATCCTGCCCAATGACCGCGGAGGATGATGGGGATCAGTGGAAAGGGTACGGAGTTTGGTATTTCCTAATGTTTAACTGGTGGAAACTGCGGCTTATCCAAGACTAGATGCTGTACAAGGCGTCTATGACACAGAGATAGTGGTTGAGAGAGGTGGTGGAGGAATACAGCTAGGTGCTGTCAATGTTCATGTGGAAGTTGATCCCATATCTGTTGATGATATCGCAAAAACATAGTACATGCCCCCCATCTAAAATGATTGAAAAAAGAAAGACTTGCATTTAGATAGTGCCTTTCACAACCCAAATCATTCACAGCCAATGAAGTAAATTTGAACTGTAGTCACTGTTATAACGTAGGGAACGCGGCAGCCAATTTGCACACAGCAAGCTCCCACGAAACAGCAATGAGATAATGACCACATAATCTGTTTTAGTGATGTTGGTTGAGGGATAACCACTGGTCAAGACACCAGAGAGAACTCCGCTGCACTTCTTCAAAATAGTGCCATGAGCTTCGGTTTAACATCTCATCTGAAAAACAGCACCTTTGACAGTGCAGCACTGCCGTAGTATTACATGGGAATATCAGCTTAGATTGCATGCTTAATTCTCTGGAGTGGGACTTGAACCTACCATGTTCATGACACACAGGCGAGAGTGCTATCAACTAAGCCACAGCTGACACCTACCTTGACAATAATTTTAGTAACAAACGGTTAGATTTTCCGACTCTTTGCCTGCGATGAGGAAAGGGCATGTTATCCATTGGTTTCCCAATATGTTCTGGCAGCAGGCAAGGGCTCAGGAAATCGATCCTAAAAAGTAAACTTGTGTTATGTGGCACCACAGCTTCTATCAATTGAATAGTCAACAGAAAGAAAGACTTGCATTTATATAGTGCCTTTCATGACCACCGGATATCCCAAAGCGCTTTACACCCAATGAAATACTTTTTCAAATGTAGTCACTGTTGTAATGTAGGAAACGTGGCAGCCAATTTGCTCACAGCAAGCTCCCACAAACAACAATGTGATAGAATCATAGAATGGGTGCAGCACAGAAGGAGGTCATTCGGCCTGTTGAGCCTGTGCAGGCTCTCTGCAAGAGCACTCCCCCGCCCTTTCCCCGTAGCACTGCAATTTTTTTTTGTTCAGGTACTTATCCAGTTCCCTTTTGAAAGCCACGATTGAGTCTGCCTCCACCACCCTTTCAGGCAGTGCATTCCAAATCCTAACCACTCGCTGCGTAAAAAGGTTTTTCCTCATGTTGCCTTTGATTCTTTTACCAATCACCTTGAATCTGTGTCCTCTGTTTGTCGACCCTTCCGCCAATGGGAACAGTTTCTCTCTATGTACTCTGTCTAGACCCTTCATGATTTTGAATACCTCTATCAAATCTCCTTTCAACCTTCTCTGCTCTAAGGAGAACAACCCAAGCTTCTCTAGTCTATCCACGTAACTGAAGTCCCTCATCCCTGGAATCATTCTCGTAAATCTTTTCTGCGCCCTCTCTAAGGCCTTCACATTCGTCCTAAAGTGCGGTTCCCAAAATTGGACACAATACTCCAGTTGAGGCCGAACCAGTGTTTTATAAAGGTTCATCATAATTCCCATGCTTTTGTACTCTGTGGGCTGGATTTTGTCAATGGGGACGTGATGGAGGCGGGACTCCCATTTTTTGGGTTGTAGTCCCGCCTCCATCGACTTGTGGCCAACCCATGCTATTTTCACTTGACTGACCTTGTTAAGCCTGCCCAGCGGACTCAGCAGGCCAATTAAGGGACACCTGGTTACTGGTGACATCAGTGATTGACATTTCATCTGTCAAGAGCTTTTGACAGATGAAAAATCAGCGTTTGACAGCTCTGTGAAGCTGTCAAACACTGACAATCTGTCTTCTAACTTGAGTCCTTCTACTCAGACTCAGTTAGAGAACTCTCCAGACCAGAAAGCAGAATGCTGCAGCTTTTGACATTTCAGCGGCCATTCTGCTTTCTGTGCCGGTGAGCTGACGGACTCCCGAGAACTGAAGGAAGGAAGCCTGCAGGAGAAAGAAAAGGTAAGTAAAACTTATTAAAACACTTTACACACACCTCACACACTTACCTCTGTACACATGCACCCATCACTCACCTGCACAACGGACATCTCGACCTCTCCAACCCCTGCAGACCAGGTCTACCTCGCTAACTTGGCGTGGTTCAGAGCCGTAGGAAAGCCCACACTTCAGGGCTAAAAGTAGAGAATAGGCAAAAGAACTGCCTGTTAACTACCTGTTAACAGGCAGTTAATTGGCATTAATCCCCTTCCTGCCTCGGGGAGGTGGTTCCCAGCACAGGTCGGATACCCACCTCCTGGGACATTGGCACGGAGGCGGGTTGGGGGTGGGATGGGTTTGTGCCCCCCGATTCTTCAATTTGCCCACCATTCCCACCACCAAACCCACCTCCACGGGGCTTGGAAATTTGAGCCCTATGCCTCTCTTTATGAAGCCCAGTATCTGCATGTTTTTTAACCGCTTTCTTAAACTGCCCTGTCACCTTTAACGATTTGTGCACATATACCCCCAGGTCTCTCTATTCATGCAACCCCTTTAGGATTGTACCCTTTGGTTATATTGCCTCTCCTTGTTCTTCCTACCAAAATGTATCACTTCTCACTTTTCTGCGTTAAATTTCATCTGCCACATGTCCACCCATTTCACCAGCCTGTCTATGTCTTCTTGAAGTATATTATTCTCCTCTTCAATGTTCACTATTCTTCCAAGTTTTTTGTCATCTGCAAATTTGGAAATTGTACCCTGTACTCCCAAGCCCAAGTCATAATATATATCAAGAAAAGCAGTGGTCCTAGTATCGACCCCTGAGGAACACCAGTGTATACCTTCCTCCAATCTGAAAAACAGCCATTCACCACTACTCTCTGTTTCCTGTCACTTAGCCAATTTCATATCCATGCTGCCACTGTCTGTTTTATTCCATGGGCGTCAACTTTGCTGGTAAGCCTATTATGTGGCACTTTATCAAATGCCTTTTGAAGGTCCATGTACACCACATCAACCACACTGCTGTCATCAGCCCACGCTGTTACCTCATCAAAAACTCGATCAAGTTAGTTAAACATGATTTGCCTTTAACAAATCCGTGCTGGCTTTCCTTAATTAATCCACACTTGCCTAAGTGACTGTTAACTTTGTCCCTGATTATCATTTCCAAAAGTTTCCCCACTACCAAGGTTAAACTGACTGGCCTATAGTTGCTGGGTTTATCCTTACACCCTTTTTTCAAGATAATGACTAGATAATTTGCATTTTTTTTACTGATGTTGGTTGAGGGGTAAGTATTGGCTAGGACACCAGGAATAATTCCCCTGCTCTTATTTGAAATAGTGCCAGGGGATCTTTTACATCCACCTGAGAGAGCAGACCGAGCCTCGGTTTAACGTCTCACCCAAAAAACAGCACCACCAACAGTGCAGCACTCCCTCAGTACTGCACTGGAGTGTCAGCCTAGATTTTTGTACTCAAGTCTTTGGAGTGGGACTTGAACCCACAACCTTCTGACTCAGAAGTGAGGGTGCTACCAACTGAGCCATGGCCAACACTGTAATCTTCCGACAGAACAATAACATTCGTTAAATGTAAAAAAAAACAGCAAATATCGAGGAATCTAAATTCTAGGTAGTAAATACGGGGAATGAATGATTACCATCTGAAAGATAGGTTCATGTTTCAGGCTCTTTCATCTGAAGCATCAGATTATCTAAGTGTCGCCAAGTACAGTACAAATAAAGTTAAAATGGAAAATGCTGGAAATGCAGAGCAGATCAATCAACAACTCAAAATATAAATGCTTCAGGGATAACCTTTCATCAGAACCAGCAGGCTATATATGAAGATCCGGTGAATACAAAGCTAGGTGGAAAAGTAAGATGTGAGGAGGATGCAAAGAGCCTGCAAAGGGATATAGACAGGTTAAGTGAGTGGGCAATATGGTGGCAGATGGAGTATAATGTGGGGAAATGTGAGGTTATTCACTTTTGGTAGGAAGAATAGAAAAACAAAATATTTCTTAAATGGTGAGAAACTATTAAATGTTGGTGTTCAGAGAGATTTGGGTGTCCTCGTACAAGAAACACAGAGAGTTAGCATGCAGGTACAGCAAGCAATTAGGAAGGCAAATGGCATGTTGGCCCTTATTGCTAGAGGGTTGGAGTACAAGGGGGAGTTTTTGCCAATGGGGGCGCGTTGGAGGCGGGACTGCTGCTTGTCCCGCCTCCATTGACTTGTGGGCAACCTATGCTATTCTCCCTTGATTGACCTTGTTAAGCCCGCCCAGCGTAGGACGTTTCATCTGTCAAAATTTTTTGACAGATGAATTGTCATCGTTTGACAGCTCTGTGAAGCTGTCAAACACTGACATTCTCTGTTGTTTGATGAGTCCTTGTATTCAAGGCTCATCAAACCTCTTTTGTGAGCAGAGATCAGATGGTTGTTGCATCGGAGAATGCAGCAGCCATCTGTCATCTCTGCCAGTGAGATGCGGGAGTCTCTGGTTCCCCAACTGTTGAAGCCTGCAGGAAGAAACAAAGGTAAGTAAACATTTTCTTTCACTTTTCACTCACCTCACATACTCACCTCGCCACACTTGCTCCCATCACTTAACTGCACAGCGCACTTTTGCACCCCTCTGACCCCCGCAGACCCACTACTCACCTCGGTGACGCTGGCGGGGTTTCCCGACGTCGGGAAGCCCGCGCCTCTGTCGGAAAAATGGAGATAATCCTCTTAACTGACTGTTAACTAACTGTTAACAGGCAGTTAAGTGGCTGTAATCCCCTTCCCGCCTCCAGGAGACGGAACCCGGCGCGGGTCGGCTATCCGCCTCCTGGGAAGATGGCACGGAGGCAGGTTGGGGGCGGGACGGGTACCCGCCCCCAGATTCTGCCATTTTCCCAGCAGTCCCGCCTCCAAACCCGCCTCCCCAGGGCTGGCAAAGCCGCCCCCCCCCCAAAAGTAAGGATGTCTTGCTACAATTGCATAGGGCTCTGGTGAGACCGCACCTGGAGTACTGTGCACAGTTTTGGTCTGCTTATTTAAGGAAGGCTATACCTGCCTTAGAGGCAGTGCAATGAAGGTTCACTAGATTGATCCCTGGGATGAGAGGGTTGTCCTATGAGGAGAGATTGTGTAGAATGGGCTGGAGATTAGAAGAATGAGAGGTGATCGCATTAAAACATATAAGATTCTGAGGGGGATTGACAGGGTAGATGCTGAGACATTGCTTCCCCTGACTGGAGAGTCTAGTACTAGGGGGCATAGTCTCAGGATAAGGATAAGGTTAAGACTGCGATGAGGAGAAATTTCTTCACTCAGAGGGTTGTGAATCTTTGGAATTCTCTGCCCCGAAGTGCTGTGGATGCTCAGTCGTTGAGTATATTCAAGGCTGAGATAGATTTTTGGACTCCAGAGGAATTAAGGGATATGGGGATAGGGCAGGAAGGTGGAGTTGAGGTCCAAGATCAACCCATAAGTTTTTGCACCCATGGAATTTAACAAAACCAGTGCTTTCCTAGCATCTGGCACTTCATTCGCCCTGCAGTACACCTCAATACGTTCCACATATGTCGCCCAATCTTCAACTTCATTGTCGAACGTAGAGATACTGCCAGAAGGGCGAGTGCGGGAAGGAAGGAAAGCGCGGGAGACGCCATTTTGTGCCAGCGGAGAAGAAGGGGAAGCGCGGGAGACGCCATTTTTGACAGTTAAATCACACCCAGGGACCCTTCTTCTCCGCTGTGGCTTCTAAAAATGGCGTCTCCGCGCTCTTCCTTCTCCGTGGCTCAATGGCGTCTCCCGCGCTCTCCCTTCTTCTCCCCGCGGACACTGTTCAGCCCTTGAGCCCTGGCTGTGCACTGCGCGTTCTTTTTTTTTGTGCGCCTTTCCCGTTTCCGCCGCTCGGTCCTGAACCCAGCTGTTGCTTTACCCTCTCTCTCTCCGTTTTGTTTTTCCTCGACGCCGCTCGGTTTTCAACCCCCAGCTGCGCCCTGTGCACTTCACCCTCTGTCTTACCCCGTCGACGCTGCTCGGCTTTCTCTCCGCCGTCGGTCGGCTCCAGCCGCCGCTGTCCGGGAAGGGTCTGCGCTGTACCTGTCGTCAGTCTATTGCTGATCGTCGTGGCTGGGGAACCAAGCCCGGCTCTCCACAGCCTCCCCTGCGATGTTCACTCTCTGCCGGACGACTGGGCGGTTGCTCGTGGTCGACGCCCGTGTTTCTGGCCTCGACTTTCTTCCACCGCCCTCCCGGAGCGAATCCTCGAAGGGAAATGCAGAGGTGTAGGTAGATTCAAATTGACGCTCGTCGCCACTGTTAGATCCGTGATTCTGAGAGTATGATGTTTTTTTAATAACCACACGGATGCTGTAACTTAACAATCAACAGGTATTTACTGGAGTAGGGTGGTCTCAAGACTGGGGTACAGAAGCATGCTCAAGGCTTATATACAGGTGTGGTCACTGCTGGTACTGCAGTATACAGGAACTGTAAAAGTAGTTCTCTCTTAAAGGTACATACACTACATTAGTGAACAACGGAAATCTTCTCCCACGTGGCAATATCCTAACTTCTGTCATTTAAAAAAAGGTTGAAACAATGGGAGTGATTTTGGTCTCCTAATCTGAAACGGGCAGGAGGTGGGCGATGCAGTAGCCACAGCTGCTCAGAGAAGGTCAGCGGGAGTCTCGTCCAAGTGTCCAGCTCACCCCTGGTGAGCTGCCAGTGTGAAAGGCCCTCCCCGTAGCTCGCCGGTTAGGAGGGGGGACAGCAGATGCTGTAGCAGGTTCTTAAGGGCCTGTAGCAGCAGCTTAAAAGGGAGGTGCATTCTTGTTGTAGGGAACAGAAAGAAGCACCACTGCGGAGCAGCAAGGAAGATGAGTTCCAGCAGGACACCGAGGTTTATGGATGGAGTGGTGGAGATGCCGGCAGAGCAAGTTAGCCTTTTCAAATCCTTTAAGGTCAAAAAACCCATGAGCTATTGTAAGAAATATGTCTCTTAAAGCTCTCCGCAGCTTTACCTGAGAGCAGCTGAGGATCTCTTTAAATATCTCCTGAAATAGTCACCTCCGAAGTTGTACTGCCCATGGTTTGCGGGTGGGAGCAGGAGCTGGAAGTAGGCCGGCATGAGGGCAGCAAATGAGGATCTAAATGACATCACCTGAATCCTATTTGCATGTATTCATGAGGTTCCCACCTATTTCAGACGGGAGCGCTGGCCTCAAGGGTGCATGAGTGCCCATTCTAAAATCTGTTACTAAGTTCCTAAAAGGAGGAGGTTGCCAAGTAAATGTGCAAATTTCAGCAGAGTTCCTCGCAGTACCCTGCGAGTGAGGAGAAGCACAGCTAGCTGACTGGGGGTGGGGGCTCAAGGGCTCCTTTAGCTGCTGAGCCCAGTGAATCGAACCTCAAAAAGCCCGTCTCCAAATGTAGCTTGGTAGCTCAGTATCCTTCTCTCACTGGAGAAACACTAAGGAGAATACAGCTATTACGGGTTTTGATAGAGCAAGTAGGGATTAATTATTTCCTCTGGCAAGTGGGTCAGTAATCAGAGGACATAGATTTAAAATAATTGGCTAAAGAACTAGAGGGGAAATGAGGAGCAATTTCTTCACGCAGAGGGCTGTTAAGATCTGGAGCGCACTATCTGAAAGAGTGGTGGAGTCAGATTCCACAGGAACTTTTAAAAAGCAATTGGACCTGCACTTGAAGAGGAATAATTTTCAGGGTTATGAGGAAAACGCTTGAGTGTGGGACTAAATTGGACGGCTCTTTCAAAGAGCTAGCACAGGCATGGTGGGCTGAATGGCCTCCTTCTGTGCTGTAAGATTCTCTGATTCTATGGCAGTTAGGAAGTAGAAAACACAATCTGTTGCAAAGGTCAAACACTGGGGTCTTACATATTCAACACTCCTGATAAACACCCCAAAAAAATTTGGCTGGAACTCTATACGTATACGTGTAGAGGTTATATATATGAGGAAAGGCTGAACAGGGTGGGGCTCGTTTCTCAAGATGAAAAGGCTGAGAGGTGGCCGAATAGAGGTCCTTAAAATTACGAAGGGGTTTGATAGGGTAGACATAGAGAAAATGTTTCCACTTGTTGGGAGACTAAAACTAGGAGCCATGAATCTAAGATGGTCACCAGTAAATCCAATAGGGAATTCAGGAGAAACTTCTTCTCCCATCGAGTGGTGAGAATGTGGAACTTGCTAAGAGCAGGTGAGGTGAATAGCATAGATGCATTTAAAGGGAAGCTAGATAAACACATGAGGGAGAAAGGAATGGAAGGTTATGCTGATAGGATTAGTTGAAGAGGGATGGGAGGAGGCTGAAGTGGAGCAGAGCCGGCATGGTACAGTTGGCTGAACGGCCTGTTTCTGTGCTGTAAAGTCTATGGCCCGGTTTTTACGGGGCCTATGATGGCGTACGCTGTCGTCATAAGTATGGGGATTCCGTGCGTAAATGGAATCCCCATAAGCATCATAGGAATCCCCCTTTGTCATTGGTGGGCCACAGGATCACAGGACGCCTGCGAACCACGTGGGTCTTTATGCAGGCATATGCCTGCAGGCCCAGGACCGCAAAAGTCCGAAGCTTCGGAGACAGCAGGTAAGTGCGGAATTTTCTTGCGGTTCGGAGGCGTACGCGGGCAGCAAGCCTCGGATTGCAATTTCCATTTCCAGGCCTATGTAATTCTATGTAATGTAATTCTAATGTGTCCTGATTATTTTTGGAAGGGGCAGAATAAGATGGTTGGGAAGAAATACTGTTATCTGCATGCTGCACTGTAGTTTGGGAGGCTCTAATTGCTAATAATTCAGTGGCATCAAAGTTCAATGCAGTGGTTACTTTGGCAACCACTGACAGAGTCAGTGCTGTTGTGGGAGTGGCTTCCAGCAGTGTGCATGGTTTTGAGCTGGTTTCCACATGAAGGTTGTTTGGACATGTCTAGGTACAACTGTCTTCCCCAATGTCAGAATAAAGGGAGGGAGGAGGGGGATTCTAAATGATTTCCTAAGGTACCAATGCAACTGCCTGACATACTACTCTGAAATAAAACCAGAAAATGCTGTAAATACTCAGCAGGTCAGGCAGCATCTGTGGAGAGAGAAACAGAGTTAACGTTTCAGGTCATTGACCTTTCATCACATCTCTGATCGTCTTCCTTCACAACTTGCAAATTCAAAGTGATGTCCAGAGGTATAGCAACTATATAGAAATGACAGAAAGAAGTATCTCTTGGGAAATAGGCACAGATAGTAAATGGGGGTCTAGCTTTAAGAAATTCTCAGTAAGTTAATTCCTGAACAGGCTTTCAGGTAAAAAGCTGAACAGCAAAGCACTGAAATTATTCTCTCAGCAGCTATTGTCAGTGAATCAGTCCCTTTAGAATGAAGAACCAAACACATAGGAAAAGTTTACCCATGCAGCACCCATTTTATATGAGCACTGAGAACCTGGAGCACTATTTAAATGCTCCATACATATTATGGGACCATTCCTGTTGAGTCTGTGTGTCCCAGTTATGTTTAGGATCAATCACTGTACACAGACAACAAGAATAACTTTTAACAGGTCTTTACTATTCGAAGGTCAGGGCTGAACTGCCCAGCAAATCCCTACACAACACTTATATACCGGTGTGGTCACCACCGGTATTACAGTATTACAGTATACAGCAGCCAAGAGAAAGTAGTACATCTCTTAAGGTAGTTCTCTTAAGGTGGAACAGGTTACATACACCACAATCCTCCCTTTTTAGCTTAACAGTTATATCCCCATTTAACATAACATAATAACATATATATATATATATACAACTTCATGCAAAACAGTTCAAAGATTCAGTCTCTGAGGAGGCCTCCTGATCCGAGTTGGATAACGCCTTTCAGGGGTCTCTGATTCTCGTTGCTGGGGTGACTCATCTAGTTGGTCTCTTATGGATTGGACATCATCATCAGGTACATTCACTTCTGAGGTAGATGCTTCAGGTTCACTAACTTCTTCCACGGTTGTCTCTGCCGTAACCATGGGTTCGACCCTTGTTCTCGATTCTACCAGTTGGTCAGCATGACGCCGTATTACATTTTCACCAATATCTGCCGTGTACATCAGGGGTCCTTGTCTGGCCCGAATTGTTCCAGATTGCCATTTCTCGTTTTTATAGTCCCGGGGTAACACTGGTTGTCCTATTTCGAAGCTCCGAGTGGTCTTGTTATTTATATGCTGGAACTGTTTGTTTTCAACTTCCCTCCGCACATTTGGTTTTAACAAGTCCAACCTGGACCGCAACCTCCTGTTGTAGAACATCATGGCAGGACTTTGGTTTGTCACTGCATGAGTGGCGTTTCGATATGCCAGTAGGAATTTGTCCACCTTGTGTTGTAGTGGAATCTGATCTTCGCTCATGGCCTTTATTGCTTTTTTAAACGTTTGTACAAATCTCTCGGCCAACCCGTTTGTAGCCGGATGATATGGGGCAGAGGTATAATGTTTCACCCCATTCTTCTTCATGAATTTCTGGAATTCTTCTGACACGAACTGCGGTCCGTTGTCTGAACATATTTGTTCTGGCAATCCATTTCTTGCAAATATCGTTCTTAGCACCGCGATCGTCTTTTCCGAGGTAGTGGTAGTCATCTTAATCACTTCTGGCCATTTAGAATGTGCGTCCACCGCAATTAAAAACATGGAGTCCATGAATGGACCAGCAAAGTCAATATGTACACGTTGCCATGGGGTTGAAGGCCATTCCCATGGATGCAGCGGTGCAATCGGAGGTGCATTTTGCACTTTTTGGCACCCTGAGCAGCTTTTCGTCAGATCCTCTATCTGTTGGTTGATACCCGGCCACCGCACATAAGCCCTAGCAAGGCTTTTCATCTTGACTCCCCCCAGATGACCTTCATGCAGTTCCTTTAGAACTCTCTCTCTTAACTTAGGAGGAATAATCACCCTTGTTCCATACATCAATGTTCCTTGACAGACGGACAGCTGTTCTCGTCTTGCTGAGAATGCCGGTAACAGTGGATCACCATGTGCTGGCCATCCCTTCACTGTCACTTCGTAGACCCGGGACAGTGTCGGGTCATTCCTGGTTTCTCTTTCAATACTTGCATTGGTGACTGGTAAACATTCGATGATGGTCGAGTGAAATAACTCAACAGGGTCAACCGTCGGTGCCTCCTCCTCTGTAGGTAGTGGCAGGCGCGACAGCCCATCAGCATTACCATGCTGCCTTGTACCTTTGAATTCAATCTGATATTGATGTGCCCCTAGGAAAAGGGACCATCTCTGGAGTCTCTGTGCTGTCATCACCGAAACACCCTTCTTAGGGTTAAAAATGGATACCAACGGCTGGTGGTCTGTCAGAAGCGTGAACTTTTGGCCCTGCAGGTAATGATTAAACTTCTTTACTCCCCACACAAGGCTGAGAGCCTCCCTATCTATCTGAGCATAGTTGCGCTCTGCGGAGGTCAATGATCTGGATGCGAACGCAACTGGCCTCTCCTGGCCATTTGGCAACTTGTGTGAGAGTACTGCCCCAATACCATATGGAGAAGCCTCACAAGCCAAACGAATAGGTAGTGTTGGGTTGAAGTGAGCCAACACTTCCTCTGAGGTGATCAATGCCTTGCTTTTGCGAAAGGCCCTCTTACAGTCCTCGCTCCACTTCCATGGGACTCCCTTCTGCAAAAGAGCGTTCAGCGGGTGCAGCACCGTGGATAAATTTGGCAGAAACTTATGGTAATAGTTAATCAACCCTAGGAACGACCTCAACTGGGATACATTTTCCGGAGCGGGAGCCTTCACAACAGCTTCAATCTTGTCAGGAGACTTCTAAAGCCCCTCCTGGTCAATGACATGACCACAGTACGAGATCCTCTTCTAAAAGAACTCACATTTCTGGCGATTAACTCAAAGTCCATATTCTTTCAATCTGGTGAGCACCAGTTCCAAATTTGCAAGGTGTTCCTCATCGTCATCTCCTGTAATCAGAATATCGTCCAGGTAACATTGTGTGCCTGGAATTCCCTGTAATACCTGCTCCATGGCCCTCTGCCAAATTGCTGGCGCCGATGCCACTCCAAAAACAAGCCTCTATGCGTGTTGATCGTGAGATACTGGCGTGACTCTTCCTCAACTTCCATCTGTAAGTACACCTGCGCCAGGTCTATCTTGGTGAAGTGTTTCCCGCCAGACAACGAAGCGAAGATATCCTCAATCCGCGGAAGCGGATACTGCACCGTGTGAAGCACCAGATTAACAGTGATCTTGAAATCTCCACAGATGCGAACCTTCCCCGGTTCCCCCGGCTTGTTGCTCGATGAACGCTTCATGATGGGAACAATGGGCATGGCCCACTCACTCCAGTCTACCTTAGACAGTACTCCTGAACGTGCTAGCCCTTCCAGCTCAGCTTCCACAGCAGGTCGTATCGCATAAGGTACCGGTCTGGCTTTGAAAAATTTCGGGTTTGCATGTTCTTCAACCTTGATGTTTGCCGTAATTCCTCTCAGTGTTCCCAGTCCCTGTTGAAACACCTCTTTAGCATCGTCCAATATTCTGGACAATCGTTTAGGTTTGACATCTTTTTTACCGGAATCTACCGTTAGTGCTTTTAAGGAATGCCAGTCCATATTTATTTTCCTGATCCACTCCCATCCCAGTAGTGGTGGACCTCCCTCAGGTAGCACATATAAGTCCATTCCTCGGCTTTCTTTGCCCTTGTGGACCACCTTTACCTCTATCTTCCCGATGGGGTATACTCTTTGCCCCGTGTATGTTTTCAATACAATCTCCGTATCCCGTAGGGGAATATGTGGGAATAATCTTTTGTAATCTTGCTTATTCATGACCGTCAATGCCGATCCAGTGTCCAATTCCATCTTCACTTGGACTCCTGCTATCTGAAGTGTGAACCAAATTGTTTGGAGGTCTGCTTCATTACCAACATTGTGTACTCTTAGACTGCCCAGTTCATTACTGCTGGAGTCTGAATCTGACTTCTGTTCATTCGAACTGTTCTCTGTCACCTTGTGTACCTTTCTGTACTTTTCCTGCGGTGACTTTTTGTTGCTGGTCTTCTTTCCTGACCGGCATACTTTAGCTATGTGACCAAGCCTGCCACATTTTCTGCATTCCTGATTTTTGAACCAGCACTGGTTCTGATCGTGCGTTGTCTTTCCACAGCGATAACATTTTACTGTACCCAAGACCATTTGATTGGTGCTGAGTTCCGGTGACTGTAGCTGCATTTCCGCCGTGCCTCTTGCTGCGGCTTCTTGCGATGCTGCAATAGTGACAGCTTTATCAAGCGTAAGATCATTCTCCTCAAGCAGTCGCTTTTGTGTTCCTTCTTTTAACAATCCACACACAAATTTATCTCTCAGCGCATCTGCTAGCCCTGTCCCAAACTGACAGTACTTCGATAGCTTACGCAGTTCAATTAAAAATTCAGCGTTGCTTTCGTCTTTCAGCTGCGTTCTTCTGTAAAATTTAAATCGTTCCGCTATCATCAGCGGCGTGGGGTTTAATTGATTTTTCAGGACAGTAACAATATTCGCGAAAGTCTGATCCGTCGGTTTATTTGGTGATAAAAGGTGCTTCAATAGCCCGTATGTCTTCGCACCCATTGAGCTTAATAAGGTTAGTGCTTTCTCATCATCTGGTACCTCATTTGCTTTACAATAAACTTCCATGCGTTCTACATACGTGGTCCAATCTTCGATATCACTATCAAAGGTATTAATGCTCCCATGTTTAGGCATCCTTGCAAGTTTTTAAATTTTTCTTTTTTTTTTCCAAATGGCAGCTTCCCGCGCTTGTCTTCTTCCCCCGCCTACAAAAATGGCGGCTTCCCACGCTTGGCGGTCTTTCCCGCGCTCGTCTTCTTCCCCCGCTGACTACAATGGCGGATTCCCGCGTTTGCCTTCTTCCCCCGCTGGCTGCAATGGCGATTGCCGTGCTGCTGCCGTTCTCGCCTCCCCAGCGGTTTTCAATTCCCCGACGCTGCTTTGCCTCGCAGCCCCGCTTGCAGCCCGGTCCTTTACACCGGCTGCGTTTGATTTCTCCGCGGCTCTCGCGCCTTAAGCTGCCCCAGTCGCTGCGCCTCTCAGCCTTGATTGCAGCGCCGCCCTTTTTACCGGCCGTGGTCGAGTTCTCCGCCCTTATTCCTCCGTTTTCCCTCCCCTACTCCACAGCCAACGCGGCCGACTTTCTGCTCGTGTTGCTGATCGGCTTACCCACCACCGTGGTAGAAGGGCTGATCACTGCCTGTCGCTGATGGAGGGCTTCGTGGTCAGAATTTTTCTTTTTAACCCGGGTTCTCGATGCCTCCCGTGCAATGGTGCTCAGCAGGATGATGAGGGCGGATGCCTCTTCTCGACGCCCGTTCTGAGGACGAAGCTGCCTTGGATGTAAAACTGCCGCAGGGTAAGTTCGGACTCGTCGCCACTGTTGAGTCTGTGTGTTCCAGTTATGTTTAGGATCAACAAGAATAACTTTTAACAGGTCTTTACTATTCGAAGGTCAGGGTTGAACTGCCCAGCAAATCCCTACACAACACTTATATACCGGTGTGGTCACCACCGGTATTACAGTATTACAGTATACAGCAGCCAAGAGAAAGTAGTACATCTCTTAAGGTAGTTCTCTTAAGGTGGAACAGGTTACATACACCACAATTCCCTAATTTACATTAAATTTTGGTCAGTAATTAGCCTGTCACATGGTAATGTACAGACTCGCATTTCCAAAAGGTGCTTCAGAGTTGCACTATGTCACACACCATATATTGAGTGCTTAGAAAACCTCATAATATGAGCACCGATGCCCATATTGCAGCTGTACTACAAGCGCCAAAGATTGCCTTGTCAGCTACATTGTCCTTTTTCCATGGGAGCATGGTTTGGAAACCAGCCCAGTCTCTTTGCAGTAGTAAAGGTTCTGTGTGAAATTAGTTTGGTCATTTATGTTCCATGTAGGCACAAATTCACAGCACAAACCATTTCCCATTATTTCACATTAAACCTTGATTAAGTTGGCAATCTCATTGCGGGAAACCATAATGGAAAAAACTCACACTGATGTATTAGGGAATACTCTTCATGGGCTGTGTTTTATTCTTGAGCCAAAGGAGAAGGTGTTTTACAGTCAACATCTGGCTATGCTCTATCTGACTTGGGAGTGCTTGACCCAACACTGGCTCCCAAATTAGAAAAGTCTTTCCCCAGAACTGACATTCATGAGCACAAACAAATATGATTATAAACTGAATTTAAAACATATTTGGAATACATCTGGATTTGATTGGAAGAATGGATTTTCCAGTAACTTCAAAAACATTCCTTTATTACAAATTAAAATTTAACTGAGGGTTTTTCCTTTTTTTCAAAAACAAGACAATACAAATTAGAATTCAGAAAATGACATGGAAGTGGAATATGCTCTATAAAATAAATCCAGGCACAATTAATATACTGATATAACAGACAGCATCAGGAAGGTCCCTTGGTGGAATGACTCAGAGAGACAAGGCCATCCCCATTGCAAAATCATAAGGGAGTCGAGGCCTGTGTATTGTTAAGATTGTTTCACAAATGAGATAAAATCTCATTTTAAAGTACTCAATTTTAATTTTGTAAAGTGCTAGCAGTCATCCCATTGAAATAACTAGAAACATGAAAGATCTGCTTAGTAATTGCTTGGAATATTATTTTATGACAGTATTTTTATTGCATTCCGAGAAGAAGCAGCCAGTAAATAATTGGACAATGCTTTTGTGTGTGAGCCATGGGTAATAACTCTTAGTAGAACATATTGAACAGAAAGTTTGTTGTTTGCTTCAATGTAACAGAACTTTCCAAGTCTGCTTTCTCACTGGCTATGTATCAGGTATCATTCCGTCTGCTCCATCACCCCAATCGTTACACATGCGCAATAAACATTTTCTTCATATATGATACTGAAAATATAGTGACAGGCATATTTGCTTTTATACAAAACAAAAACTGCAAAATTATTCCATACAGGCAACCATTGCAGAGTAGATATTAGCGAACAGAATTATATAACTTGTACCTTTTTGGAATTGGGCTTGGAAAGTTATGCTAATGGATGTCTGTTACGTGGTGTTGGATGATGAGAATGCATTAGATTAATGTATGCAATCAGCTCCACACATCCTCGCTCAGGCCAACATCCCCAGCATCGAAGCTTTGACCACGCTCGATCAGCTCCGATGGACAGGTCACATCGTCCGCATGCCCAATACGAGACTCCCAAAACAAGCACTCTGATCGGAGCTCCGACACTGCAAGAGAGCCCCAGGTGGGCAGAAGAAATGCTTCAAGGACACTCTCAAAGCCTCCTTGAAAATCTGCAACATCCCCACCGACACCTGGGAATCCCTGGCCCAAGACCGCACAAAGTGGAGGAGAAGCATCCGGGAAGGTGCCGAACACCTCGAGTCTCTTCGCCGGGAGCAAGCAGAAGCCAAGCGCAAGGAGCGCACATCAACCCAAGCACCCCACCCACCCACCCCTTCAACCACTGTCTGCCCCACCTGTGACAGAGATTGTAGGTCCCGCATTGGACTCATCAGTCACCTGAGAACTCATTTTTAGTGTGGAAGCAAGTCATCCTCGGTTCCGAGGGACTGCCTAAGAAGGAGAAGAAGACATCCTACCTAAGCAACATATAACTCGGATTAAAATTGTTTCCAAATGTTACCATTGCCAAAGCTACCAGTATCCAAAACCTAAACTTAAAACAAACGGGCAGCCTTAAAATAGTTAAGCCATTGTTTTTTTTTCATTTTGTGATGTTGGTCCGGGTCCAACAGTTGTCTGACCTGCTATTCTGCCAGGGACATTTACAATTTGTGGTCATTACTTCTTGAAATGCTAAAACAAAACACTTAAGTTCCCTGCACTGTTTCCAACTGACACTGCACACGCTGAGCAAAATGTTTATTTTAACAAATCACCAAAGCCATTGGGAGACATGTGGAGGCCTGCTCGTATAAACTGACACCCTGACACGGCAATTCCCCACTGCGCTGTCCTCCATCTCAACCCTCACCGATCAGCCCCGTCCCTTCTATGACTAAACTAAAAGGAAAGTTAAACAGAAATCTACAAATGCAAATTTCTAGCATGCATATGCGCAGATATTTAAAAAAAAAATTCTTCTACTTTAATTTTTACCAAAGTCGTGGAAGAGTATGAAAGGAGCAGGCAGAGAGTTGTTAAATTCTGTAAAGGAGAAACATTTGCTGTTTGCCAGGATAAGGAGTGAACTATAACCTGGTGTTGTGTGACTTCTTACATTTGTCCAGGATAAGGAGGACAATCTTTTCAGGAAGCTCTGAATCCGTTCCCTGGGTCAAGGTACGGTTAGAACTGAATCTGCTTCTCAGAATGAATACATCTGCCTGGATACTTAGCAGTCTTTGTCACTGACCCTCCACGGAGGAGAAAATAGTTGTTGTGTCGGCACAGTTGCAAATCTCGGATGGGGCTAAATTGTAAGGAAAAGGTGGTGTTTACACAGGAAGCTGTCCTCGTGTAAAGTCCCTGTGAGATAATGTCATGTGCTTAACCTTGGCACGGACTGCTGAGGACATAGTCACGCACTGGAATTTCACACAGCAATGGGACCATGCTGAGTAGCAAGGAAGAGGGAGTAATAAACATGCAATGTCTGTTTAGCTTCATTCTTTGAAATTACACATGGCGTTCACCTGATCTTGTTGCCCGCTGACATTTAACCTCTGCTAGCAGTCCTCAGCCCACCACCCACATCCCCCACTCCCACTATACCAGTATGAAGTTACACTGCATTTGATCGAGCCATTGATAAATTTCTATCATTCTATCATTCATGAATTTCTGCGTACTACTGCATTTGCACCCAGAGGCACAAGTAACTGGGGCGCAAATCAATTACGTGGCCTAAAAGTTCACGGAACTTTGGACATAAGTGAGTTACGCACGCAACTACGTTGCGCCTAAATCTCATCGATCTTTCATGACCGTCTATCAATCCCTCCACCCAAATGCACCGCCACCTATAAAACTGGACCCACCTCCAAGTTATGGAGCTTTATATAAGAGTTTCCTGCAATTGCACTTGCCCAGAGGCTCTCTACAAGCTATGAGCAGATTCACTCTGGTGCTGCCTGGTATGTGGAAAAGCATCTATGAAGAAAGACTTGAAAAATTGTTTTTTTTTAATGAAAACAATACAGATTATGGGGTGATATAATAGAAGTGTTTAAAATTATGAAAGGATGGGACAGGGAAGATAAAAACAGACGGCTTCCAGTGACGAGGGGTCTAGAATGAGGGGCCACGAATACAAGATTAAATGTATGAGATTTCGAAGAGAGAGCAAGAGAAACTTTTTTGTTGTGAGGCTGTGGAATTCACCTTCAGGGCTAGTGATTGAGACAGAAACTATAGGGGAGAATTCAAAGTCCTGGGCAGGAAGCTGGTGGGATGCAGTGGGAAGCCTGTTTTAATGGCTGGGCCTCATTAACAACCTATTGTCCAGCTGTCTGTCCATCTGAAATGGACATCCAGAGGCAGCACGCTGACTTTAGGTCTATGAAGACTGGGCAGCTCCGAGGCTGCCAGGTTGATAGTCAAGTAAGTCGCAGGGGGTTGGCATTTGGGAAGGAGTTTTGGGTGGGAAGTGTGGGAGAGCCCAGAGCCCAAAACTTTTTTGTGCAGCCCGGAGGAACAGTTCTGCTCCTCCTGGCCCCACAAATATAAGTTTTAATCTTACCTGACAGGGCTGTCGCTGGTTGTCCACCAGGTTTTACTGTCCAGCAGTGAAGCCCTGCTCAGTGGGCAGTTAAAATTACATCGGACCCCCATATGCGTATATTTATCAGGTTCCCGCCTGAGTCTGGGCTTACCCCCCCCCACAAGTAAACAGCGGCAAGATGGCCTCAGGGCAGGAAATATGCGGTAAGGCTTATGCTTGGATTTAAACTCTCGCTCCTCCAGGTGCAGGGAGTTAAAATTCCCCTGGTGTCAACATTCAGGATTTAATTTCGGTAGGTGGATGAAGGAAAAGGGGCTGAAGGGAGACGGGAGCAGGGTGGGTACATGCGATTAAGACTAATCCCTCCCGAGGAGGGTAAATGCGGATATGGACTTGTTGCACCTCTACGCATTTCTGTGTCCTCTTTTGTGTGGAAGTCTGGTATTTTCTGACAACCCAACATATTGGTTAATAACATGTTGGAGAGCTTTATTTTAGTAACTCTTCTACACAAATTAATCTTGCTTGATAGAAAGTGTGTATTAAATCATCTAACATAAAAATTGGCCGTTGTTTATGAAACTGAGCTCAAACAGTCTGGCCTAATAAACATTAATAGACTATTGTCCTCATTTAATGCCAGCTTGACAGGTGCTTAATGTTTTGCAAATGGCTTTCCAGCATTCAATGCTATTATTTCTGTCTGAGGAAAATAATACTTTTATTTTCTTATCTCCTAAATCAACATGTTAGTATTCAAACACAGCATCATATGTGCATAGAGCTTTAAAATTATTTATTGCATTCAAAATTTCCATTTATTTCTTAAAATATTGCATTCAGAAGCCGGGAATAATTATACGGGAATATTTATAAACACAGTCATTGAATATTTTCTGTGGAAATTGAACAATGTTATCTTATTTTTCAGAGCACAATACGCAGAACAAGGGTCTGATGGATTGGAGATGTATATTGTTTTGAATCAAAATAAGAGTCCATGGACCCAAATATCCTCAGGCCTTTCATCCCAGTAGAAGTGGTGGAGTTTGCCAGCTGGTAACCGCCCCTACCCGAATAAAGCTGTCAAATGCCATCCAACTGTGGGCAAACTTCGAGTGCCCACCAGAGCCAGGGTGGGGGTTATTATGTCCGTGAATGATTGAGACACGGACAGCAGGAGTTGAACAAAACAAGTCTTTACTGATGGAAGTCAATAGTGAAACTGAAAACAACAGAGGCTCACTAGCGCCTTTTATACAGGGGTGGTCACTGCCGGTACTGCAGTCTGAGACCAGTTATTCTCTTAAAGGTACATACACAACAATTCCTCCCCTTTTAGATAAACAGTAAATAACATTCATTTAACAACTAAATGATAACTAATTACAATCACAATTACGGTTGCTAGATACATTGGTTAAGTTTAAGCAATTATAAGTTCAGTCTTTAAGGAGGCTTCCTGATTCTGTCTGGATAACGCCTCTTTGGGGTATCAGGTTCTTCTGGCAATGTTGAGTCGGGATCAATGTCGTTGTTTGGTTCATCTGCTTCCAATATCACCGGTTCTGCGGTAGCTGCAATTGGTATGTTGATTTCATTGCCAGGTGTATCAGATCGTGTTGTGGAGTTGACGTTTTCCAGTGACTCTAGAATCTGGTCAGCATGGCATCTTACAATGCTCTCTCCAACGTCCACGGTATACATGAGAGGTCCTTGCCGTGTACAAATCGTTCCTGGCTGCCATTTCTCAGTGCGGTAGTCCCGGGCCAAAACTGGTTGACCTATCTTAAAACTCCTGGTCGGCCTTTCATTCATATTCTGAAATTGCCTGTTCTCCACATCTCTTCGGACGTTTGGCTTAACCAAATCCAAGCGGCATCGTAGTCTTCGATTGAAGAACATCATGGCTGGAGTTTGGTTGGTAACCGCATGTGTCGCATTCCGGTAGGCAAACAAGAAGTTGTCCACCTTGTGTTGTAGAGGTATATCTTCATTACACATTGCCTTGATAGCTTTCTTGAATGTTTGGACAAACCTCTCGGCCAATCCATTAGTGGCTGGATGATATGGGGCAGATGTGTAATGCTTAACACCATTGTTCTTTAAGAACCTCCGGAACTCTTCAGACACAAACTGTGGTCCATTGTCAGAGCAAATCTGTTCAGGCAGCCCATTCCTGGCGAATATGGTTCGTAAAACTGTGATAGTTTTTTCCGTGGTGGTTGAGGACATTTTTATTACCTCTGGCCACTTTGAATGTGCATCCACCGCAATTAAAAACATCGAGTCCATGAAGGGACCAGCAAAATCAATGTGCACCCTTTGCCATGGAGATGAGGGCCACTCCCATGGATGCTGAGGAACTTGTGGTGGGGTGTTTTGGACCTTCTGGCATCCTGCACAGCTCTTGGTCATCTCTTCAATTTCTCTATCGATTTCCGGCCACCACACAAACGCTCTGGCTAAGTTCATCATTTTTACCCCACCCAGATGACCCTCATGAAGCTCATTGAGCACTCTATCTGTCAACTTAGGTGGAATTACTACTCTGGATCCACACATCAAGGTTCCTCTGCACACTGACAGCTGTTCTCTTCTCGGCGAGAATGCTGGCAGCAGTGGTTCGCCATGTGCTGGCCATCCCTTCACCGTTAAATCATAGACCCGTGCTAGTGTCGGGTCATTCCGTGTTTCCTTTTCTATGTTTGCATTCGTCACAGGGAGACATTCGACTATGTTCGAGTGGAATAACGCCATTGGATCCACTGCAAGGTCTTCTTCTTCCACCGTCGGCAACGGTAGGCGTGACAATCCATCAGCATTCCCATGCTGTTTAGTTCCTTTGTACTCGATGTCATATTGGTGTGCCCCTAGGAAAAGAGACCACCTCTGCAGCCGTTGTGCTGTCATTATCGGTACGCCCTTCTGAGGGTTGAAAATGGAGACAAGAGGTTGATGATCGGTTAGTAGAGTAAATTTTTGACCGTGCAGGTAGTCATTGAACTTCTTCACCCCCCACACTAGGCTGAGGGCCTCTCTGTCAATCTGGGCGTAGTTACGCTCGGCAGAAGTTAACGAGCGTGACGCAAAAGCTATCGGCCTCTCTAAACCATCAAGGAATTTATGTGACAGTACCGCTCCAATGCTGTAGGGAGACGCATCACACGCCAGTCTGATCGGCAGTGCTGGGTTGTAGTGAGCCAATACTTCCCTTGAAGTGATTAAGTCCTTACTCTTCTGAAAGGCCCGCTTACAATCATCGCTCCATTTCCATGCTACCCCCGTTCGTAGCAGGGCGTTCAGTGGGTGCAGAATTGTCGACAAATTCGGCAAAAACTTATGGTAGTAATTCACCAATCCGAGGAATGACCTCAGTTGCGACACATTTTCAGGGGCTGGGGCCTTAACAACTGCTTCAATTTTGTCAGGGGACTTATGTAACCCCTCTTCATCAATCACGTGGCCACAATACGATATCTGTTTCTTAAAAAACTCGCACTTGGGGCGGTTGGCTCGTAGCCCATGTTCCCGTAATCTAGTGAGCACCTGTTCTAGGTTGTTAAGGTGTTCACTGTCATCTTCACCTGTCACAAGGATGTCGTCCAAGTAACACTGAGTCCCCGGAATCCCTTGCAGGACTTGTTCCATCGCTCTTTGCCATATCGCCGGAGCTGATGCTACTCCGAATACCAATCGATGATACTGGTAAAGACCTTTGTGAGTGTTTATCGTGAGATACTTCCTAGAGGACTCTTCAACCTCCATCTGCAAATATGCTTGTGCTCGGTCAATTTTTGTAAAACACTTCCCTCCAGACAGTGAGGCGAAGATGCCTTCTATCCTTGGAAGAGGATATTGTACTGTGTGAAGGACTGGGTTCACCGTCACTTTGAAATCCCCACAGATGCGAATCTTCCTTGGCTCCCCGGACTTATTGCTTAACGTTTTCTTCATGACAGGAACGATGGGTGTCGCCCACTCGCTCCAGTCGACCTTAGACAACACGCCTGCCTTCTCCAGATTCTCCAGCTCTGCCTCGACGGCTGGGTGAATTGCATATGGTACGGGTCTTGCTTTGAAAAACTTGGGAACTGCATTCTCTTCTATTTTTATCGAGGCGGTTACACCTTTAAGCGTGCCCAGTTCTTGTGGAAATACCTCTTTGGCGTTAGCTAAGATTGTTGACAATCGTCCAGGAGTGACGTCCTCATCTTTTTCACCATCCACCGTCATTGCATGAATGGAGTGCCAATCTAAGTTTATCTTCCTGATCCATTCACGTCCCAATAACGGTGGTCCACCATTTGGCAGTATGTAGAGATACAATTTCCGTATTTTCTTGCCGTTGTATTTGACAGGCACCCTTATTTTTCCTCTGGGGTATACTTTTTGCCCCGTATACATCGTCAAGACGATGAATGTCTCTCTCAAGGGTATGTGTGAGAATAGACGCTCGTAGTCTCGTCGATTCATGACGGTTAGCGCTGATCCTGTATCCAATTCCATTTTAACTTGGGACCCTGCTATCGTGAGGGTGACCCAAATGGTTCGATGATCCTCTTTTGCGATTACATTGTGAAGTTTGAGACAGCTTAGTCTCCTGTTCCCGGATTCACTATCGCTCATCTGGTCTTCGGAACTACTGTCCGTCATCTTTTGTACTTTCTTGTACGGTCCCTTAGTAGCCTTTTTGTTGTCACTGGTCTTCCCAGACCTGCAAACTCGTGCAATGTGTCCCATCTTTCCGCATTGCCTGCATATTTTGTCTTTGGACCAGCAGTCCTTCTGGTCATGGTTAGTTCTGCCGCAGCGATAACATTTTGCAAATCCACGTGTCATTTCGTGGGTGCCGTATTCCTGTGCCTTTTGTTGAATTTCTACAGCTCCCCTGGCTGCTGCTTCATACGATACTGCCACGCTGAAAGCCTTATCTAGCGTCAGCTCTTTCTCTGATAGTAACTTCTTCCGTGTTCCTTCACTCAGGAGTCCACAGACAAATTTGTCCCGTAGGGTATCTGCCAGTCCTTCTCCGAACTGGCAGTGCTTTGATAGCTTGCGTAGTTCCGTAAGGTACTCAGCATTGCTCTCATCTTTATGCTGAGTTCTCCTGTGGAATTTAAATCTTTCTGCTATCAACAGCGGTGCAGGGTTTAGGTGTTCCTGTAGGACAGCAACAATTTCGTTAAAACTCTTCGCCTTCGGTTTGGCTGGAGTAATCAGGTCCCGCAATAGGCCGTACATTCTAGCGCCCATTAAGTTTAGCAATACCGATGCCTTTTTCTCATCAGCTATTTCGTTTGCCTCGAAATATACCTCGACTCTTTCCACATACGTGGTCCAGTCCTCTATTGTATTATCAAAAACAGTGATACAGCCAGTCTTCGGCATCTTGCAAATCTAAAATGGCACCTCCCGCGCTTTGCCTTCTTCCCCGCTGATTAAGATGGCGCCTCCCGCGCTTTGCCTTCTTCCCCGCTGTTGCTAGCACTGCTTTCCGCGGTTCCCGTTGCAACCTGCAGCTCCTCGCGGTTTCTTGCGCGTTTAATATTTCTTTTTTTATTATTTTCCCGTCGTGGAACAACCCTGTGGGACTCTTGCCTCCCTCTTCTCGGGTCTATACGCAGCCCGGCTTCGTAGCACCGGCCGCGCCCTGTGTGCTCCACCCTCTCTCTCTCTTCTTCCTGACAATGCTGCTCGGCCCCGTTGCAAGCCACCCGCTTGAGTTCGCGGCCGCCGCAGCCCAGGAAGGATCAGTGTACTACCTGCCACCAGCCCGATTAGCTGAAGCACCGTCGACAGGAACCAGGCCCCGCTTCCGACAGCTTCTCCAGCAATCTTCAACTCCGCTAACACAGGGGCGGATGCCCACGGTCGACGCCCGTTTCTACTGCCTCTTACTTTCTTTTCTTTCTGGCCTCGACCTCTGCTCACTTCGCTGTAGGAATGGATCCCAGGAGGTGGTGCAGACTGTAGGTAAGTTCGTATCTGCTCGTCACCAGTATTATGTCCGTGAATGATTGAGACACGGACAGCAGGAGTTGAACAAAACAAGTCTTTACTGATGGAAGTCAATAGTGAAATTGAAAACAACAGAGGCTCACTAGCGCCTTTTATACAGGGGTGGTCACTGCCGGTACTGCAGTCTGAGACCAGTTATTCTCTTAAAGGTACTTACACAACAGGGGTGGGGGCAGTGGTTGCTCGGTTGAGACAGTGAAGCCCAAACACTTCAGTAGGCCTCAGCAACCCTAGCCCCAGCAGGAAATTGTAAATGGGTCTGATTGCCTTACTGTGACAGCTTCCATCATCAGGGGTCCAGGCCGTGATCCAGGGAGCCCCCCACTTCATCCCGTCGTTCGCCTAGTGTATCTGATGATGATTGACAGCTCCATGCTGTGAGTTTGCCTCGCAAAACCATAACTATTAGAGTCTTTTCCCAGTTCAACAGATCCTTTACATAAGCTGAGGTTAATGAAGGATTCCTTGGGAGTTTGGTCTCATTTAAAACTTTGCGTCATGGATATTGGCCCAAATTAAATAAGAGTAACTACACAGAGAGGCCAGAAGTTCGAGATGTTTTAATGTTTTAAAACAGAAGCTGTGAGTTAGATATCTTTCTGTAATTTAATGAAATATGTTGTTTGCTGTTGTTTTTGTTTAGTTTTACTTCTAAATAAATCTAATTTATAGTTTATAGCCAAAGACATATGTGGGACAAAAATCTGCGGCTCAAACATCCCATCATAAGTGCCAAGATGTGCCAGCCCGTGACTTCCAGCAAAGACCCCGTCAAAGTTTGCAAGATCAGGGGGGAGGACGGTATTTTAAATATGATGGGTGGGTGCCCACAGCTTTAAGGGATGCCCAAAGATGCTGCAAAATGCAGCAGAGTGTGCCACTTTGGGGGGTGGTGGGTTTCCTCAGAAGCATCTTTACCTTGTGCCAGCAGCCCCCTTAGAAAAGTGCAGAGAAAAAGTCAAAAAAATCAAAAGTTGTTGAAGTCTTTGGAGGTTCAGGTTGCAAGCTAGGCCTAGACCACCAAGGTGAACCTCACATTCATCCATGATTGGGCGAGCATGCCTGGTCCCATTCATCCTACAGGCCTGCTACTCTTCTGCTAGGCTGTGGACAGGATGAGGGTAAGGAATCCCGTTCAAGGCGATGTGGCAGCGTTAGGCCTCACTGCTCCTTTTTGCCGCCATTTCCGCTGCGATTCTGCCCGACTGGTGCAGAAAGGTGCATAACTCTGCCCTAGTTTGAATAAGATAACTCACTGTTATTACAATTTAAAATCAACAGGGGACTGAAAGTTAAATTAAAGGTACACATCATTTTTTTATTTGTTCATGGGATATGGGCATTGTTGGCAAGGCCAGCATTTATTTCCCATCTCTACTTGCCCTTGAGGAGGTGGTGGTGAGCTGCCTTCTTGAACCGCTGCAGTCCGTGTGATAAAGGTGTACCCATAGTGCTTACATAGGATATACGGCACAGTAACAGGCCATTCGGCCCAACCAGTCCATGCTGGTGTTTATGCTCCACACGAGCCTCCTCCCGTCTTTCCTCACCTAACTCTATCAGCATAACCCTCCATTCCCTTCTCCCTCATATGCTTGTCTAGCCTCCCCTTAAATGCTGTTAGGGAGGGAGTTCCAGGATTTTGACCCAGCGGCGATGAAGGAACGACAATATAATTCTAAGTCAGGATGGTGTGTGACTTGGAGGGGAACTTGGAGGTGGTGGTGTTCCCATGCGCCTGCTGCCCTTGTCCTTCTAGGTGGTAGAGTTCATGGGTTTGGGAGGTGCTGTCAAAGTAAAATATAGGATATAGGTTCTTACAAATATAGGATGGTATTTCAAACCGCTGTTTATATATATACACATTTTCCTTTATCAACATTGAATATTCTGCAAATTGGAAATGATCCAGTTCACATCAATCCACGGTTTGGTTCTGCAATCATCTCTGATTAATGGTACCCTTTAATGGTCATTGCAACTTGGACTGTTAAAAACACTTTGAAGCTTGACACTTCTCTTAGGCTTTGTCAAAATCTAAGCAGTGATCTCTTCACTGATCCTTAGCTTTGTTGAATGCTGTACTCAAACTGAACATTCGCACACCTGGGCCTTTCCCAGTCTTGATGTGTGGAAAAAAAGACATCAATGCCTTTGAAGTGTCTGGCCACTACCAGCACCATCAGAGAGCATGACCCTGTGTTGGTATCTCCTTTTGTTTGTGGAAATACAATACCATTGTGGGGTTCAAAATGTGAAGGAGCTTATTGTAAAAATAACTTTCAGAACATTATGGTTTGTGATCAAACACAAAACATATAACTAGGTGCAAATTAATTGGTATGAATAAAATGATCACACATTAAGAACTAAACAATATAATACTCTACAAATTATGGCAGGTTCATTTTAGCACTGTTAGATTCTTCCCTTCCATCGGTGTCTTAATGTTTCTTAAGGTCTTTTGTCATATCTGATTCTATTACTCTGTGTTAATCTCTCTTCACACCATGGGAGTAATTTTGACTTTATGCAATAGTTTGTATTGCCTCTCCTCATTCTTCCTACTTCACATTCCCTATGTTAAATTTCATCTGCCATGTGTCTGCCCAGTTCACCTCCTGAAGCCTATTACTATCCTCCTCATTGTTTACTATATTTCTGAGTTTCATATCATCTGCAAATTTTTAAATTATGCCCTGTAGACCCAACTTCAGGTCATTAATATACATCAAAAAGAGCAGTGGGCCTAATACCAACCCTTGGGAAAAACCTCGCTCCAGTCTGAAAAACAACTGTTAACCACTACTCCCTGCTTTCTGTCCCTTAGCCAATTTTGTATGCATGCTGCCACTGTTCCATTAATCCCATGGGCTTCAATTTTGCTTACAAGTCTATTATATGGTACTTTATCAAACGCCTTTTGAAAGTCCATGGGGGAAAAATTCAGTATCGACCATTTTGGGGCGCTAACTTTGCCTGGGCACTAACTTTAGCGCCCGCTGCTAATTAGCGCTGGCAACCACGAAATTGAGTTTTAGCGTCCCAAGAGGGAAGCGTTACACACTTCTCTTAGGGCGCTAACATCAGAGAGCGGGGCGCTACCTTCAGAGCGCTGATCAAGTTCCGGCGCTGTCGATTAGAAAGTCGTCAGACAGACTGGCGCATTCCAGTTCTTAAAGGGGCGGTTTAATCACGCTGCACAGCCTCACTCTGACCATGCTGCTTGTGAACTGGGCCTGCAAGGAGCTGCAAGCCTTCATTCAAAGAAGTCATGGCTGATCAGAGGATGTAGAAATGTTCAGAGCAATACAAGTGAAGAAACTGTTCGAGCAACAACAAAGCAAA
Organism: Somniosus microcephalus; assembly: GCF_052327205.1. Lineage (NCBI taxonomy): Eukaryota > Metazoa > Chordata > Chondrichthyes > Squaliformes > Somniosidae > Somniosus > Somniosus microcephalus. The sequence goes on along the minus strand of NC_140990.1, from coordinate 309,942,205 downwards.
AATGGAGAAAATGTGAACGCAGCCAAAACGCTATCTGACAAGCCAGCAATGAATCTGACCTTCCAATGAACCGGTAAGTGGTCCTTTTAAATAGCTTCCCGGGAGCAGCAATCCCAGGTATCAACGCCTGCTATTTCTGTTGTTCTCAGCGCCAGGCAGTAAGCCAGGGGAATCGACTGAATTTTGCATCCGGGGCGCTAATAGGCCGTTGCACACTCATTAACGTCACTGTCTGAGTGGCGTTAGAGGGCCAGGTGCTAAGTGTTAGTGCCGGCACTAAATGCCGACGGAATTTCACGGGCGGCATTGGAATCGCCGCGGCCAGGCGATAAGACCTTAGCGCCCCGAGGCACTAAGGTACCAAATTTCTAGCCCCATATACATAACTTCAACCGCACTACCCTCATCCATTCTCTCCGTTAATTCATCAAAGAGCTCAATCAAGTTAGTCAAATATGATTTGCCTTTAACAAATCCATGCTGGCTTTCATTTATTAACCCAAACTTTTCTAAGTGCCAATTCATTTTGTCCCGGATTATTGTCTATAAAAGTTTCCCCACCCCCGACGTTAGACTGACTGACCTGCAGTTGCTGGGTTTATCCATCTCCCCTTTTTTGAGTAGGGCTGTATCATTTGCAATTCTCCAGCCCTTTGGCTGCACCCCCACATCTAGTGAGGTTTGGAAGATTGTGGCCAGTGCCTCCGCAATTTCCACCGTTACTTCCCTCAGTAGCCTAGGAAGCATCCCATCCGGACTGGGTATCTTTTCTACTTTGTGTACTGCCAACCTTAGAACTACCTCCTCTTTATCCATTTTCATCCTATCCAATATCTCCGCTAACTCGTCCTTCACTGTGACATTGTCAGCATCCTCTTCTCTAGTGAAGACAGATGCAAAGTACTCATTTAGTCCCTCAGCCTTGCCCTCTGCCTCCTCTAGAAGATCTCCTTTTTGAGAACAGTACACATTTTAAATGACATATATACAATACAATTATATGGAGACCTACTGAAACATACCTATTTGGACACAAAGGATGGTGTAATGATAGTGATATGATGGCAACTATTGGCATTTCTTTTAAGTATTTAATAAAAACTGTATAAAAACTGAATTGACAAAATTCTGGAACATGTAGGCCCCAATATTTACAGGGAGGTGAGGATATTGGTGAGGTCGAAAAAAAAATTATTATTTAAATGGGGAGAGATTACAAAATGCTGAGTTACAGAGGGATCTGGGGGTCCTTGTACATGAATCACAAAAAGTTAGCATGCAGGCACAGCAAGTAATTAGGAAGGCAAATGGAGTGTTGGCCTTTATTGCAAAGGGAATGGAGTATAAAAGTAGGGAAGTCCTGTTACAACTGTACAAGGTGTTGGTGAGACCACACCCGGAGTACTGCGTACAGTTTTGGTCCCCTTATTTAAGGAAGGATGTACTTGCATTTGAGGCAGTTCAGAGAAGGTTCTCGAGGTTGATTCCGGAGATGAAGGGGTTGTCTTATGAAGAAAGGTTGAGCAGGTTGGGCCTATACTCGTTGGGGTTTGGAAGAATGAGAGGGGATCTTATTGAAACATGTAAGATTCTGAAGGGGCTTGACAGGGTAGATGCAGAGAGGATGTTTCCCCTCGTGGGGGACTCTAGAACTAGGGGGCATAGTTTCAGAATAAGGGGGCACCCTTTTAAATTGGAAATGAGGAGAAATTTATTCTCTCAGAGGGTAGTGAATTTTTGGAATTCTCTTCCCCAGAGAGCTGTGGAGGCTGGGTCATTGAATATAGTTAAGGTGGCGATAGACAGATTTTTGAACGATAAGGGAGCCAAGGGTTATGGGGAGCAGGCAGGGAAGTGGAGTTCAGGCCAAGATCAGATCAGCCATGATCTTATTGAATGGCGGAGCAGGCTCGAGGAGCCAAATGACCGACTCCTGCTCCTACGTCTTATGTCTTATGTTCTTGTGAAAACGCCTGAAGAACTTGGAAAGGCCGGGGACGCGAAGGTCCTGCCAAACTTAATGGCCGGGCCTCCCGCCCGACAGCGGCCAAATGGACAGCCTGGCCCGCAGGTGGGAGGGAACGCTCGTGGCAGGAGATCGCACCCGGGGACCCTTGGGGATGGTCCCAGGCAATAGCGTGGAGAGAAAGATGGCGAGGAGAGGCCTCAGAGCAGCGGCGGCAGGCAGCGAGAGGCGGGACCTGTGGGAGACTCGGCGGCGGCGGCAATAAAAGCGGCAGTGAGGCCAGGAGAGGCCTCAGAGCAGCGGCGGCAGGCAGCGAGAGGCGGGACCTGTGGGAGACTCGGCGGCGGCGGCAATAAAAGCGGCAGTGAGGCCAGGAGAGGCCTCAGAGCAGCGGCGGCAGGCAGCGAGAGGCGGGACCTGTGGGAGACTCGGCGGCGGCGGCAATAAAAGCGGCAGTGAGGCCAGGAGAGGCATAACAAACTCCAGTCTGTGAGCTCGGTAGTTGCAGGGAGGTAAAAAGTAATCGGGGTGTGACGTCACCAGGGAGCAGGTAAGTGATTGGTTGGTGAGTATTTCTCTCTTTTCATTACAAGCTTGAATTCTGTGGTGTTAAATTTCTAGGGGTTCTGTTGTGGTGAGGACAGTTGGTAAATAAAGCGCCCTAGAGTATACCTGTAACTGGGGTATTGAATAAATTTTTAGATTAATTAAAGGAGTAAGTCATGGCAGGAGAGCTCAGACCCGTGTTCTGCTCCTCCTGCTCTATGTGGGAAATCAGGGACGCTGCCAGTGTCCCTGGTGACCATGTGTGCGGGAAATGCATCCAGCTGCAGCTACTTGTAGACCGCATTGTGGCGCTCGAGCTGCGGGTGGATGAATTTTGGAGCATACGCGATGCTGAGAGGCTCGTGGATAGCACGTTTAGCGAGTTGTTCACGCCTCAGGGTAGGGCAGCACAGGGGGTGACCATCAGGTGGAGCAACAAAGGCAGGCAGGTAGTGAGGGAACCCCTGCGGACATCCCCCTTTCAAACAAGTATACCGCTTTGGATACTGTTGAGGGGGATGACTCACCAGGGGAAGGCAGCAGCAGCCAACTTCCTGGCACTGGCGGTGCTCCTGCTGCCCAGGAAGGGGGGAAAAAGAGTGGGAGAGCAATAGTGGTAGGGGATTCTATAGTAAGGGGAACAGATAGGCGTTTCTGTGGCCGTAGACGTGAATCCAGGATGGTTTGTTGCCTCCCTGGTGCCAGGGTCAAGGATGTCACTGAGCGGCTGCAGGGCATTCTGGAGGGGGAGGGTGAACAGCCAGTGGTCGTGGTCCACATTGGTACCAACGACATAGGTAAAAAGAGGGATGAGGTCCTGCAGCAAGAATTTAGGGAGCTAGGTGAAGGATTAAAGAGCAGGACCTCAAGGGTTGTAATCTCTGGATTACTCCCGGTGCCACGTGCTAGTAAGTATAGGAATAGGAAGATAGAACAGATGAATGCGTGGCTAAAGGGATGGTGCAGGGGGGAGGGCTTTAGTTTCCTGGATCACTGGGTCTGCTTCTGGGAAAGGTGGGACTTGTACAAGTCGGACGGTTTACACCTGAACCAGAGGGGAACCAATATCCTTGCGGGGAGGTTTGCTAGCACTGCTGGGGGGGGTTTAAACTAACTTGGCAGGGGGATGGGGTACAGAGTGGAGCTATAGTAGGGGGTGATTTACAGCCAAATACAGAGGGAAAAACAAGTCAGCTGGGAAGGCAAAGCAAATATGTGAAGGCAAAAGAGAATATGGCAGGGCTGGAAGGCATTTATTTTAATGCAAGGAGTCTTGCAAATAAGGTGGATGAACTGAAGTTGTTGTTGAACACATGGGAGTACGATATTGTTGCTATCACGGAGACATGGTTGAGGGAGGGTCAGGACTGGCAGCTCAATATTCCGGGGTATAGAATCTTCAGGCAAGACAGAGGGGGGTGTAAAAGGGGAGGGGGTGTTGCAATATTAATTAAGGAGTCAATTACTGCTGTAAGGAGGGATGATATATTAGCGGGTTCCTCTAATGAGGCCATATGGGTAGAACTTAAAAACAAAAAGGGGGCAAGCACTTTGCTGGGAGTGTACTATAGGCCCCCAAACAGTCAGGGGGCGATAGAGGAACAGATATGTAGGCAAATCTCAGAAAAGTGCGAAAATAATAGGGTAATAATAGTGGGGGATTTCAACTTCCCCAATATAAATTGGGATAGTCAGAGTGTGAAAGGCTTAGAGGGTGCAGAATTCTTAAAGTGCATCCAGGACAGCTTTTTGAGCCAACATGTAGAAGTTCCTACAAGAGAGGGGGCGGTACTGGATCTAATTCTGGGGAATGTAGCCGGGCAAGTGGTGGAAGTGTCAGTAGGAGAGCATTTTGGCGACAGTGACCACAATTCGGTGAGATTTAAGGTGGTCATGGAAAAAGACAAAGACGGCCCGGAAATAAGGGTTCTAAATTGGGGGAAGGCCGATTTTAATATGATAAGGCAGGATCTGGCCAAATTGGACTGGGAGCAGCTACTTATAGGAAAATCCGCATCAAAACAGTGGGAGACTTTCAGAAGGGAAATAGAGAGAGTACAACGCCAACATGTTCCTGTAAAGGTCAAGGGTGGGACCAACAAGCAAAGGGAACCTTGGATGACAAGGGATATACAAAAATGCATTAGAAATAAAAGGGGGGCTTTTGGCAGTTACAAAAGACTAAAGACGGAAGAAGCCCTAGAGGAGTATAAAAAATGCAGGGGCATACTTAAAAAAGAAATTAGGAGGGCGAGGAGGGGCCATGAAATAACACTGGCGAGCAAAATAAAGGAAAATCCTAAGATGTTTTATAAGTATATTAAGGGCAAGAGGATAACCAGGGAAAGGGTAGGGCCCATTAGGGACCAAAGTGGCAATCTGTGTGTAGAGCCAGATGATGTAGGCGGGGTTTTAAATGAATTTTTTGCATCTGTGTTCACTATGGAGAAAGACGATGCAGACATAGAAATCGGGCAAGGGGGCTGTGACATACTTGAACATATTAGCATCGAGAGGGAGGAGGTGCTAGCGGTTTTAGCAGGCCAAAAAGTGGATAAATCCCCAGGCCCAGACGAGATGTATCCCAGGCTGCTGTGGGAGGCAAAGGAGGAGATTGCAGGGGCTCTGACACAAATTTTCAGAACCTCTCTGGCCACAGGGGATGTACCAGAGGACTGGAGAACAGCTAACGTAGTACCATTATTCAAGAAGGGTAGCAGGGATAAACCAGGGAATTACAGGCCAGTGAGCCTAACATCTGTGGTAGGGAAATTATTGGAAAAAATTCTGAGGGACAAAATTAGTCTCCACTTGGAGAGGCAAGGATTAATCGGGGATAGCCAGCATGGCTTTGTCAAGGGTAAATCATGTCTGACAAATCTGATTGAATTTTTCGAGGGGGTGACTAGTGGGGTGGATGAGGGAAATGCTGTGGATGTGGTTTACATGGACTTCAGTAAAGCTTTTGACAAAGTCCCGCATAGGAGACTGGTCAAGAAGGTAAGAGCCCATGGGATCCAGGGTGCCTTGGCGCGTTGGATCCTAAACTGGCTGAGTGGCAGGAGGCAGAGGGTGATGGTCGAAGGTTGCTTTTGTGACTGGAAGCCTGTGTCCAGTGGGGTACCTCAGGGATCGGTGCTGGGTCCCTTGTTGTTTGTGATCTACATAAATGATTTGGATGAGAATGTAAAAGGTATGATCAGTAAGTTCGCAGATGACACGAAAATTGGTGGGGTGGTAAATTGTGAGGAGGAAAGCCTCAGGCTACAGGACGATATAAACGGGTTGGTCAGATGGGCGGAAAAGTGGCAAATGGAATTTAACCCTGAAAAGTGCGAGGTGATGCATTTTGGACGGACAAATAAGGCAAGGGAATACACAATGAGTGGTAGGACCCTAGGAAGTACAGAGGGTCAGAGGGACCTTGGTGTACATGTACATAGATCCCTGAAGGCAGCGGAACAGGTAGATAAGGTGGTTAAAAAGGCATATGGGATACTTGCCTTCATTAGCCGAGGCATAGAATATAAGAGCAGGGAGGTTATGATGGAACTGTACAAAACGCTGGTGAGGCCACAGCTGGAGTACTGTGTGCAGTTCTGGTCGCCTCACTATAGGAAGGATGTGATTGCTTTGGAGAGGGTGCAGAGAAGATTCACCAGGATGTTACCTGGGATGGAGCGCCTCAGCTATGAAGAGAGGCTGGACAGGCTGGGGTTGTTTTCCTTGGAGCAAAGAAGGCTGAGGGGGGACCTGATTGAGGTGTACAAAATGATGAGGGGCATAGATAGGGTAGACAAAGAGGAACTTTTCCCCTTAGTAGGGGGGTCAATAACAAGGGGGCATAGATTCAGGGTAAGGGGCAGGAGATTTAGAGGGGATTTGAGGAGGAACTTTTTCACCCAGAGGGTGGTTGGAATGTGGAACTCAATGCCTGAAAGGGTGGTAGAGGCAGGAACCCTCACAACATTCAAGAAGCATTTGGATGAGCACTTGAAATGCCATTGCATACAAGGCTATGGACCAAATGCTGGAAAATGGGATTAGACTGGACAGGGATGGATGGGCGGCGCAGACACGATGGGCCGAAGGGCCTCTTTCTGTGCTGTAAAACTCTATGACTCTATGACTCCTACAAGAGAGGGGGCGGTACTGGACCTAATTCTGGGGAATGTAGCCGGGCAAGTGGTGGAAGTGTCAGTAGGAGAGCATTTTGGCGACAGTGACCACAATTCGGTGAGATTTAAGGTGGTCATGGAAAAAGACAAAGACGGCCCGGAAATAAGGGTTCTAAATTGGGGGAAGGCCGATTTTAATATGATAAGGCAGGATCTGGCCAAATTGGACTGGGAGCAGCTACTTATAGGAAAATCCGCATCAAAACAGTGGGAGACTTTCAGAAGGGAAATAGAGAGAGTACAACGCCAACATGTTCCTGTAAAGGTCAAGGGTGGGACCAACAAGCAAAGGGAACCTTGGATGACAAGGGATATACAAAAATGCATTAGAAATAAAAGGGGGGCTTTTGGCAGTTACAAAAGACTAAAGACGGAAGAAGCCCTAGAGGAGTATAAAAAATGCAGGGGCATACTTAAAAAAGAAATTAGGAGGGCGAGGAGGGGCCATGAAATAACACTGGCGAGCAAAATAAAGGAAAATCCTAAGATGTTTTATAAGTATATTAAGGGCAAGAGGATAACCAGGGAAAGGGTAGGGCCCATTAGGGACCAAAGTGGCAATCTGTGTGTAGAGCCAGATGATGTAGGCGGGGTTTTAAATGAATTTTTTGCATCTGTGTTCACTATGGAGAAAGACGATGCAGACATAGAAATCGGGCAAGGGGGCTGTGACATACTTGAACATATTAGCATCGAGAGGGAGGAGGTGCTAGCGGTTTTAGCAGGCCAAAAAGTGGATAAATCCCCAGGCCCAGACGAGATGTATCCCAGGCAGCTGTGGGAGGCAAAGGAGGAGATTGCAGGGGCTCTGACACAAATTTTCAGAACCTCTCTGGCCACAGGGGATGTACCAGAGGACTGGAGAACAGCTAACGTAGTACCATTATTCAAGAAGGGTAGCAGGGATAAACCAGGGAATTACAGGCCAGTGAGCCTAACATCTGTGGTAGGGAAATTATTGGAAAAAATTCTGAGGGACAAAATTAGTCTCCACTTGGAGAGGCAAGGATTAATCGGGGATAGTCAGCATGGCTTTGTCAAGGGTAAATCATGTCTGACAAATCTGATTGAATTTTTCGAGGGGGTGACTAGGGGGGTGGATGAGGGAAATGCTGTGGATGTGGTTTACATGGACTTCAGTAAAGCTTTTGACAAAGTCCCGCATAGGAGACTGGTCAAGAAGGTAAGAGCCCATGGGATCCAGGGTGCCTTGGCGCGTTGGATCATAAACTGGCTGAGTGGCAGGAGGCAGAGGGTGATGGTCGAAGGTTGCTTTTGTGACTGGAAGCCTGTGTCCAGTGGGGTACCTCAGGGATCGGTGCTGGGTCCCTTGTTGTTTGTGATCTACATAAATGATTTGGATGAGAATGTAAAAGGTATGATCAGTAAGTTCGCAGATGACACGAAAATTGGTGGGGTGGTAAATTGTGAGGAGGAAAGCCTCAGGCTACAGGACGATATAAACGGGTTGGTCAGATGGGCGGAAAAGTGGCAAATGGAATTTAACCCTGAAAAGTGCGAGGTGATGCATTTTGGACGGACAAATAAGGCAAGGGAATACACAATGAGTGGTAGGACCCTAGGAAGTACAGAGGGTCAGAGGGACCTTGGTGTACATGTACATAGATCCCTGAAGGCAGCGGAACAGGTAGATAAGGTGGTTAAAAAGGCATATGGGATACTTGCCTTCATTAGCCGAGGCATAGAATATAAGAGCAGGGAGGTTATGATGGAACTGTACAAAACGCTGGTGAGGCCACAGCTGGAGTACTGTGTGCAGTTCTGGTCGCCTCACTATAGGAAGGATGTGATTGCTTTGGAGAGGGTGCAGAGAAGATTCACCAGGATGTTACCTGGGATGGAGCACCTCAGCTATGAAGAGAGGCTGGACAGGCTGGGGTTGTTTTCCTTGGAGCAAAGAAGGCTGAGGGGGGACCTGGTTGAGGTGTACAAAATGATGAGGGGCATAGATAGGGTAGACAAAGAGGAACTTTTCCCCTTAGTAGGGGGGTCAATAACAAGGGGGCATAGATTCAGGGTAAGGGGCAGGAGATTTAGAGGGGATTTGAGGAGGAACTTTTTCACCCAGAGGGTGGTTGGAATGTGGAACTCAATGCCTGAAAGGGTGGTAGAGGCAGGAACCCTCACAACATTCAAGAAGCATTTGGATGAGCACTTGAAATGCCATTGCATACAAGGCTATGGACCAAATGCTGGAAAATGGGATTAGACTGGACAGGGATGGATGGGCGGCGCAGACACGATGGGCCGAAGGGCCTCTTTCTGTGCTGTAAAACTCTATGACTCTATGACTCTAATTGGGCGGGGGCATCGGCACTGGTAAGGAACCTCCAGTCAGCAACCAGGAGGGAGGGAAGGCTTACAATCGGGAAGGCTGGGGAGGCGGGGAGATGGGTAGTGGGGGGAGGCTAAAGATCGAGCTGCGGGAGATGGAAGGCTTCACTGAGGGGCCCAGGGGAGGAATTCCTGCTCCTCCTGGCCCACAAGGTGTGATGAAAGAGCCACTTACATTAGGGGAGACAGCAGCTCCCGCCTCTGTTTCGCTGCCGAGTTTCTCAACCCCTGGGAAACCCGTGCAGCACCAGTTAATTTCAAATTGGGCTCCCAATTGCACTGTAGGACCTTCTCCACGGTGGGATACTTGGATGCCTTGATATTCGCCGGCGTAAAAGTGGCGGTGACCGCAGATTTCACTTTTTTCACGACTCTCTCCTGCCTGTCGTGGAGGAGTTAATATTGAGGCCATAGAGCATCTGCTGCAATGGAGATGCTCTCAGGCGGAAAGTATACACAGAGTTGTCTGTTGGGGTTTTTGAGGAAAATATTGGCAGAAACTTTCAGATATGCTGCTCCAGATCGGAAATTCGGGTGCAGAATCTGTGCACGCAATTCGCACCGCTCCCAATTTTCTGGTCATTAATTTGGCCTTCATGCATTATTCTCCAATCCATGCTCCCCTTGAGAGAGAATCCGTGCTGGGAGAGGAGTCTCCAAATATTTGACTTTATTGCATCTGACTCTTTCAGGAACCAAGGTTTCCTCAGAAACTTCCCAGTACAATGAGATTCCCTATTCAAACATCCTTTGTAAACCATAATCGGACAGTGTTCTCCAGGAAAGCTTTCATAAATTTTTACTCTCTCTTCCACCTCCGACAGGCTTTTTCCTGCAGTTGGAAGACAAGAACAAGCTGGGCTCTGGACTTCCCGGGTTACTGTTTTGTGACCAGCTGAAGCTACTTTTATATTGCAGCCCTAACCTCCGGCATTTTGTTGGGGATAATGCAGCCTGTGTACCCCCAAACCGGCTGCACTGTGGAGTTCACTAGTGGCTACAAGCACAGACTGCCTAGGGCATTTTGGTAAGTGAACAGGCACGAGGTACCGTTTCACGACATTGTGTCAGAACATCACTGAGGAGAAAAATATCTCTATGTTTGCATGCGTTGTGACATCATGGCATCACTACCTCAGAGACATGGACCATGTACAGCAGGCACCTCAAAGCACTGGAGAGGTACCAACAACGCTGCCTCCGCAAGATCCTGCAAATTCATTGGCAGGATAGGCGCACCAACGTCAGTGTTCTTGCTCAGGCCAACATCCCGAGCATCCAAGCTCTGACCACGCTCGATCAGCTCCGATGGACGGGTCACATTGTCCGCATGCCCGATACGAGACTCCTAAAACAAGCGCTCTACTCGGAGCTCCGGCACGGCAAGAGAGCCCCAGGTGGGCAGAGGAAACGCTTCAAGGACACCCTCAAAGCCTCCTTGAAAAAGTGTAACATCCCCACCGACACCTGGGAATCCCTGGCCCAAGACCGCACAAAGAGGAGGAGAAGCATCCGGGAAGGCGCCGAACACCTTGAGACTCTTCACCGGGAGCAAGTGGAAGCCAAGCGCAGGCAGCGCAAGGAGCGCACGTCAACCCAAGCACCCCACCCACCCGCCCCTTCAACCACCGTCTGCCCCACCTGTGACAGAGACTGTAGGTCCCGCATTGGACTCATCAGTCACCTGAGAACTCATTTTTAATGTGGAAGCAAGTCATCTTCGGTTCCGAGGGACTGCCTAAGAAGAGAGACCAAAACATACTGCTGCTGCCCAAGCAATGCATATTCAGGCTCCAACAAGACCAGGTGCAGTCAAGAACACCCAGTCAAAATGGATCTTCCACCAAATTTGGCAAGTTTAGTTTGATGTTGCTGTTGGATGCTCAAGGCGGCAGCTGGTGATTAAAGAATGCAAATGCAGCTCAACAATGGTGTCCTGTATTGAAGCTAACAGCCCTGTGAGCAACCCACTGTCAGCTGGGTGGGATTTGAACTCTTGTTGCACTGGTTAGGAATCCATTGCCCTGCCAAACTAGCATCAACAGCACCAACAAAAAAACAATTTTTCTAGTGAGCGTAATACTCACTCTTTCCTTTGAAGTTATTTTCTCCCCTTTCTTTCATTGGATCTCAAGTGCCACAGACAATAGCAAGCTGAGAAGATGGAGTGGGTGGGGGTGAAAAGGGGATAAATAATTTCTCTTCCGGCATCCAAAATTGCTTGTGGGCTGGGATTTGGACCTCCTCTGTGGTGCCACATGTTGGTAATAACAAGGCACTACACCATAGCACCACTCTGTCCTTTTGTTTGATTGGTAGAATCACTGCCTACACAGTCATTGTTTGATTCCCTATTATTGAGTAGTCAATCACTACTTGTTGAGTATTGATTACCTGTAAAAGGAATAGTTAGTACTATGAGTGCATAAAGGGTGAAGACAAGGTGCTTGCAAATCTGATTTCAGTAATATGTGAAGCAGATGTCCTCTCTCCATTTAAAGATAATCCAGAAGAATTTTAAAAACTGAGATATATGTTTAAGTAGTTGGAGTTTGGCAATAAGCCTGAAAAAACATATTCTTTTGATTGTCTTTCACTTCACACAAAGCTGTTGGAAAGGCTTTCTTTTTTTTTGGTAACTTTTCTATTCCCAGCGCCTGTGCCAATTCTGTCAGTAAAATTAACGGATCTGCGGGTCCCAGGGCCCATTCCACCATATAATCACTGTATACTGTCTTATACAGTCATATAAACAGCTACAAGGAACACTGAACTGCTGTCTGTCCCTGACCTCGATCACTGGGTGTGTGCCTCCGTGGTCAGCCAACTAAACTTGACAGGAATAGCTCGGTCCCAAAATGGTTTGCTGATGGCATAAGCAAACTTAAAGTTAGCAACAATCACTTAATCCAAATCACTCATGGTTTTGAGAAATGTACCAGAATTCTACAGTTCTGAAGTGAACAACATTAAGGATATCTAAACCTTCATAGAAAATTAAGTTATTTTGAAAAGATATATATCCTGTTTTATGTAATAATCTATTCTACATAACAACATAAGAAATAGGAGCAGGAGTAGGCCATTCGGCCCTTCGAGCCTGCTCTGCCATTCAATAATGTAGTGTATGTACCTTTAAGGGGAGAACTACTTTTTACAGCTCCTGTATACTGTAGTACCGGCAGTGATCACACCTGTATATAAACCCTGAGTAGGGATCTGTACTTTTAGTTTTAGAGTAACCCTCATCCAGTAAACACCTGTTGATTGTTCCTCTGCAGTCTCTGTCGATTTATTGAAGGACACCATACATCAAAATTCACGGATTTAACATTGGCGACGAGTCGATTCGAACCTACCTGCAACTCTGCAGAAGAAGGCCGATTCCACCAGTGCGGGTGTCGACCATCCAGAGAGGACTTGAGCATCGCAGAGGAGGCTGTGGAGAGCTGGGCTTGGTTCTCCAGTCACGACGATCCAGTGCAGCGGGCTGGCAGCAGGTACGGCGCAGACTCTTCCCGGACGGCGGTTGGAGCCGACCAACAGCACAGAAAAAGGCCGAGCAGCGTCAACGGGGTAAGAGAGAGGGTAAAGCGCACAGGGCGCAGCCGGGGTTGAAGACCGAGCGGTGTCAACGAGAGAGGGTAAAGCGCACAGGGCGCAGCCGGGGTTGAAGACTGAGCGGCGTCGACGGAAAAAGAAAAGAGAGAGAGGGTAAAGTGCACAGGGCGCAGCCGGGGTTCAATACCGAGCGGCATCAACGAGAGAAGTGCGCAGGAAAACGCGCAGAGCGCGGCCAGTGTTCAAGGGCTGAGCAGCGTCCGCGGGGGAACAAAGGAAGCACGGGAGACGCCATTTGAGCCGCAGCGGAGAAGAAGGGAGAGCGCGGGAGATGCCATTTTTGAGCCGAAGCGGAGAAGAAGGGAGAGCGCGGGAGACGCCATTTCGAGCCACAGTGGAGAAGAAGGGAGAGCGCGGGAAGAAAGGAAAGCGTGGGAGATGCCATTTTGAGCCAGCGGAGAAGAAGGGAGAGCGCGGGAGACGCCATTTTTAGCCAGTCTAACCACACCCAGGGATGCCGACGAGTGGCAGTGTCACAGCATTCGACAATGAAGTCAAAGATTGGGCGACATATATAGAACGCATAGAAGTGTACTGCAAGGCGAATGAAGTGCCAGATGCCAGGAAAGCGCTGGTATTGTTGAATTCCATGGGTGCAAAAACGTACGGCTTACTGCGAAACCTAGTAACACAAGAGAAGCCAGTGGAAAAGGATTTTGAAAGCATAGTGGCAATCCTACAGGACCACTTAAACCCCACACCGCTGCTGATAGCAGAAAGATTTTAAGTTTCACAAAAGGAACCAGCATAAAGACAAAAGTAATGCTGAGTATTTAACGGAACTGCGCAAGCTATCGAAACACTGCCAGTTTGGAATGGGACTAGCAGATACTTTAAGGGACAAGGCTTTCAGCATGGCAGTATCACACGAAGCAGCCGCACGGGGCACTGCAGAGATACAACGGAGACCGCAAGAATATGGCACAAATGAAATGTCATATGGAGCAGTGAAGTGTTATCGCTGCGGCAGAACAACACATGACCATAAGGATTGTTGGTTCAAGGACCAAGTGTGCAGACAGTGTGGAAAAGTAGGACACATAGCAAGAGTCTGCAGGTCGGGAAAGAAAACCAGCAGCAAGAAATCTCCACAGGAGAAGTACAAAAAGGTACATAAGGTGACGGAGAGTAGTTCAGACGAACAGAAAAGTGATACAGACTCCGGAAGCAAGGAGCTGGGTTGTCTGAAACTACATAATGTAATCAAAATGGAGGATCTCCAAACTATCTGGGTCATGCTCAAGATAGACGGAGTCCAAGTGAAAATGGAATTGGACACAGGATCAGCACTAACAGTCATAAAGCAAAGGGACTACAAGTGGCTTTTCTCACATATACCCTTGAGAGATACAGAGATTGTCTTGAAGACGTACACGGGGCAAAAAGTCTACCCCAAAGGAAAAATAAGGGTGAATGTGATATACAACGGCAAGGAAACACCAAAAATGGACCTATATCTATTGCCAGATGGAGGACCACCACTACTAGGACGTGAATGGATCCGGAAGATACAGTTAGATTGGCATTCCATACAAGCACTGACGGTAGATGCCAAAAAGGATGACGACGTCACACCTGGACGACTGTCAAAAATGCTAACTGACGCACAAGAAGTGTTCCAGGAGGGACTCGGAACACTAAAAGGCACAACAGCGACGATCAAAATAGAGGAAAATGCAAGCCGAAAGTTTTTTAAGGCTAGACCGGTGCCTTATGCGATCCGCCCAGCCGTCGAAGCAGAGCTGGAAGGGTTGGAACGTTCTGGAGTACTGTCCAAAGTGGACTGGAGCGAGTGGGCTACACCCATCGTTCCTGTAATGAAGAGGTCGTTGAGTAATACGCCTGGGGAACCAAAGTAGGTTCGCATCTGTGGGGACTTTAAGGTGACAGTGAACCCAGTCCTTCACACGGTACAATATCCGCTTCCGCGGATTGAAGATATTTTCGCCTCGCTATCTGGAGGAAAACGCTTCACTAAGATTGATCTGGCCCAGGCGTACCTGCAAATGGAGGTAGAAGAAGCCTCGAAACAGTACCTCACGATCAACACTCACAAAGGTCTCTACCAATACAACCGGCTGGTGTTCGGGGTAGCATCAGCTCCGGCTATTTGGCAAAGGGCAATGGATCAAGTCCTGCAAGGGATTCCAGGGACCCAGTGTTATTTGGACGACATCCTGGTCATGGGCGAAAATGACAGTGATCACCTCGCCAACCTGGAGAAGGTGCTCACTAGATTGAAGGAATATGGGCTCCGAGCTAATCGCCACAAATGCGAGTTTTTCCAGAAGCAGATCTCGTATTGTGGCCACGTTATTGATGAAGAGGGGTTACATAAGTCCCCTGAAAAGATTGAGGCAGTAGTCAAGGCTCCAGCACCGGAAAATGTGTCACAACTGAGGTCGTTCCTCAGGCTGGTGAACTACTACCATAAGTTCTTGCCGAATTTGTCTACAGTACTACACCCACTGAACACCCTACTGCAAACGGGGGTACCATGGAAGTGGAATGACGAATGTAAATGAGCTTTCCAGAAGTGCAAAGAATTGATCACATCAAAAGAGGTGTTGGCTCATTTCAACCCAGCACTACCAATTCGGTTGGTGTGTGATGCATCACCCTATGGTATTGGTGCGGTGCTGTCGCACAAATTCCCGGATGGCTTGGAGAGGCCAGTAGCCTTTGCGTCTCGGTCACTAACCTCAGCCAAGCGTAACTACGCCCAGATTGACAGGGAGGCCCTCAGCCTAGTGTGGGGAGTAAATAAGTTCAACCACTATCTGCACGGGCAGAAGTTCACCTTGCTGACTGACCACCAACCACTTGTCTCCATCTTTAATCCACAGAAGGGCATTCCGATGATGACTGCGCAACGGCTACAAAGATGGTCCCTTTTTCTAGGGGCGAACCAATATGAAATAGAGTATAAGGGCACGAAACAGCATGGAAATGCTGATGGGCTATCACACCTGCCATTGCCTACTGCGGAGGGAGCACCAGCAGTGGACCCTCTCGAAATATTTTATTCGACTATAATTGAACGCTTGCCAGTAACTAACGCGGATATAGAGAAGGAGACCCGAAATGACCCGACACTGTCTCGGGTATATGATTTGACGGTGAAGGGATGGCCAACACATGACGACTCACTGTTGCCAGCATTCTCATCCAGAAGAGAACAGCTGTCAGTATGCCAGGGGACCTTGATGTGTGATCCCGAGTGGTAATTCCACCCAAGTTAAGGGAGAGAGTGCTCAATGAGCTTCACGAAGGCCATCTGGGAGGGGTGAAAATGAAAATCCTTGCTAGGGCTTATGTGTGGTGGCCGGGGATCGATCAGCAAATCGAGCACCTGACAAAGAGCTGCTCAGGATGCCAGAAGGTCCAAAATGCACCACCACATGCCCCTCTACACCCATGGGAGTGGCCCTCCTCTCCATGGCAACGGGTGCATATTGATTTTGCTGGTCCATTCATGGACTCAATGTTCTTAATAGCCGTGGATGCGCACTCGAAATGGCCTGAGGTGATCAAAATGTCCTCCACCACCATGGAGAAAACGATTGCAGTCCTACGGACCATATTTGCCAGGAACGGCTTGCCAGAGCAGATTTGCTCTGATAACGGACCACAGTTAGTGTCCGAAGAGTTTCGGAAATTTATGAGATGGAATGGGGTAAGGCATTACACATCCGCTCCGTATCATCCAGCCACAAATGGATTGGCTGAGAGGTTCGTACAAACCTTTAAAAAGGCAGTAAGGGCCATGTGCGATGACGACATTCCACTGCAGCATAAGGTGGACAATTTCCTGTTAGCCTACAGAAATGCGACACATGCAGTTACCAACCAGACCCCGGCCATGATGTTCTTTAACCGAAGGTTGAGATCTCGTCTGGATTTGCTCAGACCAAATGTACGAAGAAATGTTGAGAATAAGCAATTCCAGCACATCAATGAGAAGCCGACAATGAGCTTCAATATAGGGCAACCAGTCTTGGCCCGCGACTACCGAATAGAGAAATGGCAACCAGGAATGATATGCACACGGCAGGGGCCACTAATGTACACAGTGGATGTTGGGGAGAACATTGTGAGACGCCATGTCGACCAGATCCTAGCGTCACAGGAACGAGTCAACCCCATGTCTCGCGTACCTGGTGATGAACCCGACATACAGGTAGCATCTACCCCAGAAACAGTAGCATCGGAAGCTGATGAACCAACCGACGACAGGGGGGCAGAATCACCTCCGCACCAAGAGCAAGACACTCAGGAAAGGTGCTATCCAGAAAGGATCAGGAAGCCGCCCCAAAGACTGAATTGATAAATGGACTATTTTCAGTTAATGTTGCATGTTAAAAGTGTTAACTGTTAAATGAATGTTATGGTACTGTTAATCTAAAAGGGGAGGAATTGTAGTGTATGTACCTTTTAAGGGGAGAACTACTTTTTACAGCTCCTGTATACTGTAGTACCGGCAGTGACCACACCTGTATATAAACCCTGAGTAGGGATCTGTACTTTTAGTTTTAGAGTAACCCTCATCCAGTAAACACCTGTTGATTGTTCCTCTGCAGTCTCTGTCGATTTATTGAAGGACACCATACATCAAAATTCACGGATTTAACAAATAAGGTCATGGCTGATCTACCTCATCTCCACCTTCCCGCACCATCCTCATATCTCTAATGTCCAAAAATCTAGCGATCTCTGTCTTGAATATACTCAACGACTGAGCATCCACAGCCCTTTGGGGTAGAGAATTCCAAAGATTCACAACCTTTTGAGAGAAGAAATGTCTCCTCATCTCAGTCCCTAATGGCCGACCACTTTTCTGAGACTGTGACCCCTGGTTCTAGACTCACCAGCCAGGGGAAACATCCTCCCTGCATCTACCCTGTCAAACCCTGTAAGAATTTTGTATGTTTCAATGACATCACCTCTCACTCTTCTAAATTCTAAGAAATATATGCCTACTATCCTCAATCACTCCTCATACGACAATCCCCTCATCCCAGGAATTAGCCTGGTGTACCTTTGTTACACTCCCTCTAAGGCACGTGTATCCTTCCTTAGGTAAGGAGACCAAAACTGTACACAGTACTCCAGGTGTGGTCTCACCAATCCCTATATAATCGCAGTAAGACTTCTTTACTTTTGTAAAAAAAAAGACTGACATACCATTTTCTTCCTTAATTGCTTGCTGTACCTGCATGTTAACTTTCAATGATTCATGTACAAGAACACCCAGGTCCCTCTGAATACCAATATCTCTCAATCTCTCACCATTTAAAAAATATTCTGCTTTTCTATTTTTCCTACCAAAGTGGATAACTTCACATTTCTCCACATTATATTCCATCTGCCATGTTCTTGGCCACTCAATTAATCTGTCTATATCCCTTTGCAGTCTCTTTGCATCGTCCTCACAACTTACTATCCCACCTCATTTTTCTCTGTCTGTTTGCAACTTGGTAAAGGATATATTAAAGACTAAAGTAATGGCAAAATATTGCCCTCTCAGCAGCCATTAAGGCTACCGTGGCTGTAATTAGATAGTCATGGTGTATAGTTGCTGCCCGGGCATCATCATGGCATTTTTTTCCCTTTTCATGTTAATTTACTACAGAGGGTAAGGGTAACTAAAACATACAAATAAAATAAATATAATTTAAATTAAGCACCATAAGAACTGAAAGTGGCTCTCTCAGCATTTGTTAATGTGTGTCATTAGTCATTTATGCTGCACATTACATGCTAATTTGATGCAGAAATTGCGTTGAATCAATGCTGAATCCATCGAAGATATGTTGCTAAACAGAAGCAACGATGCCATCTCAATCGGGTCGTCTCATACCACTTCAGTACTGCATTGGTTGCAGCATATTGCAACGAGTCAAATGAATTTCTTAAACCTTTCAGTGTTAGGAAGGGGCCGACAATCCTTTATGACAGTCTTGAGTTTTATACTGAGCTGCATGGAAAGGCTTTCCAATTGCTGAATAGGAAAAAATATTTAATTAAAAATTACCCTTGCATAGCATTAAGCTTTGTTTTTGGAACCAGCACTGCACAATTAAATAATTCCACATAGTCATGCACCTTCTTTTTCTCCAGTACAATTTCTTTCCTTCCTCGCATTTAGATGGTGACTCATGCGGAGCTGTGTTTCCATAGCCAAAGGGCTGGATTTTAATTCAGGGGTGGGCTGGGGTCGTGTAATCCACATTTCGTGTTATCCACCCAAATCTAAATCGATGTGGGAGATTGATGCGATTTTAACTTAATTGTCCAATTGAGTTCCAATGTGTAGGAACCCATGGCAAATGAGTTTTTCCAGTCTGAAAGTCGCCTCCGATGATGTCATCATTGCTGCTGCATTTAAGGTCTGCAACAAGCCTTGCTTCTTCTGCAGACTGCCAACATAGAAACATAGAAACATAGAAGGTAGGAGCAGGAGTAGGCCATTTGGCCCTTCGAGCCTGCTCCGCCATTCAATGAGATCATGGCTGATCATCCAAATTCAGTACCCTGTCCCTGCCTTCTCCTCATATCCCTTGATCCCTTTAGCCTTGATGTGCCTCAATAATTCCGAGACTCGAAGATAGCAGAACAAAACAAGGCTTTTATTAACTTAGAACGAAACACGTAAGCGAGAGAGATGTCGTCCTTCTGGAGATTGGGGCTAGACTGAAGCTAGCTTACAAACGGGGCCAGGTATGGGCGGAGCCCTACACACAGCACATTCCAGCACATTCCAGTATACAATACAGCACATTCCAGTACACAATACAATGAGGTCTGGGGGAAGGGAAATGACACTGAAACCGATCTCAGTCACAGGCAGTGATGAATGGAAATATTTCATCACAAGCCTTAAGAAATATATCCAACTCTTTCTTGAATATACTTAATGAACTGGCCTCCACCACCCTCTGTCGCAGAGAATTCCACAGGTTCACCACTCTCTGGGTGAAGAAATTCCTCCTCATTTCAGTCCTAAATGGCTTACCCCTTATCCTTAGACTATGACCCCTGGTTCTGGACTACCCGGCCATCAGAAACATCCATCCTGCATCTAGTCTGTCCAGGCCTGACAGAATTTTATAGGTTTCGATGAGATCCCCTCTCAATCTTCTAAACTCTAGTGAGTATAAGCCCAATCGACACAATCTCTCCTCATACATCATTCCTGCCATCCCAGGTATCAGCCTGGTGAATCTTTGCTGCACTCCTTCCATGGCAAGAACGTCCTTCCTCAGGTAAGGCGGCCAAAACTGCACACAATACTCAAGGTGTGGTCTCACCAAGGCCCTGTACAACTGTAGCAAGACATCCTTGTTCCTGTACTCGAACCCTCTTGCTACGAAGGCCAACATACCATTTGCCTTCTTAACCGCCTGCTGCACCTGCATGCTTACCTTCAGCGACTGGTGCACAAGAACACCCAGGTCTCTTTGCACTTCCCCTTCTCCCAATCTATTGCCATTCAAATAATAATCTGCCTTCCTGTTTTTGCCACCAAAGTGGATAACCTCACATTTATCCACATTATAGTGCATTTGCCATGTTTCTGCCCAATCACCCAACCTGTCCAAATCGTACTGGAGTTTCACAACATCCTCCTCACAGCATACCCTCCCACCCAGCTTTGTGTCGTCTGCAAATTTGGAGATATTACATCCAATTCCCTCGTCCAGATCATTAATATATATTGTGAACAGCTGGGGTCCTAGGACCGATCCTTGCGGTACCCCACAAGTCACTGCCTGCCACTCGGAAAACGACCCGTTTATTCCAACTCTTTGCTTTCTGTCCGCCAACCAGTTCTCTATCCAAGTCAATACCTTGCCCCCAATCCCATGTGCCTTAATTTTGCACGCTAATCTCTTATGCGGGACCTTATCGAAAGCCTTCTGAAAGTCCAAATACACCACATTCACTGGTTCTCCCTTACCTATTTTACCAGTTACATCGTCAAAAAATTCCAGTAGATTAGTCAAGCATGATTTACCTTTTGTAAATCCATGTTGACTTTGTCCGATCCTGTCACTGCTTTCCAAGTGCTTTGCTATTACATCTTTTATAATGGACTCTAACATTTTCCCCACTACCGATGTCAAGCTTACCGGTCTATAATTCCCCGCTTTTTCTCTACCACCTTTTTTGAATAGTGGGGTAACATTAGCTACCCTCCAATCCATGGGTACTGTTCCAGAGTCTATCGAGTTCTGGAAGATGACCAGCAATGCATCTACTATTTCTAGGGCCACTTCCTTAAGTACCCTGGGATGTAGATTATCAGGCCCTGGGGATTTATCGGCCTTCAGTCCCATCAATTTTCCTAACACCATTTCCCTTCAAATACTGATTTCTTTCAGTTCCACCCTTTCATCAGACCCTATGTTCCCCGGCATCTCTGGAAGGTTATTTGTGTCCTCCTTTGTGAAGACAGAACCAAAATATGTATTTAGTTGGTCAGCCATTTCTTTGTTCCCCATTATAAATTCCCCCGATTCTGACTGCAAGGGACCTACGCTTGACTTCACCAATCTTTTTCTCTTCACATATCTATAAAAGCTTCTACAGTCAGTTTTTATGTTCCCTGCAAGCTTACTCTCATATTCTAATCTCCCTTTCTTAATTAATCCCTTTGTCCTCCTTTGTTGAATCCTAAACTGCTCCCAATCCTCAGGATTATTGCTTTTTCTAGCCAATTTATATGCCCTCTCCTTGGACCTTATGCTATCCCTAATTTCCCTTGTTAGCCACGGTTGGGTCACCTTTTTTGTTTTATTTTTATGCCAAACTGGGATGAACAAATTCTGTAGTTCATCCATTCGGTCTTTGAATGTTTGCCATTGCCTATCCACCGTCAACCCTTTGAGTGCCATTCCCCAATCAATCCTACCCAACTCGCTCGTCAGACCATCGAAGTTTCCTTTCTTTAAATTGAGGACCCTAGTCTCCGAGTCAACTACTTCATTCTCCATCTTAATGAAAAATTCGATCATATTATGATCGCTCTGACCCAAAGGGCCTCGTACAACAAGATTGCTAATTAATCCTTTCTCGTTACATAATACCCAGTCTAAGATGGCCTGATCTCTGGTTGGTTCCTCGACATTTTGGTCCAGGAAACCATCCCGTAAACACTCCAGGAATTCCTCCTCCACAGTATTGTTACTAATTTGGTTGGCCCAATCTATATGTAGATTAAAGTCACCCATGATGACTGCTGTGCCCTTATTGCACGCTTCTTTAATTTCCCTTTTAATGCCATCCCCAACCTCCGCCTTACTGTTTGGAGGTCTATAAACCACTCCCACTAACGTTTTTTTCCCTTTAGTATTTCTCAATTCTACCCATACAGATTCCACCTCATCAGAGCTAATATTCTTCATTACAATTGTGTTAATCCCTTCTTTAACCAGTAATGCTACCCCACCTCCCTTTCCTTTTTGCCTATCTTTCCTGAATATCGAATACCCCTGGATGTTGAGTTCCCAGTCCTGGCCTTCCTTGAGCCACATTTCCATAATCCCAACCAATTTGTATTTGTTTACTTCTATTTGCGCAGCCAATTCATCCACCTTATTACAAATGCTCCTCGCATTAAGACACAAAGCCTTCAGGCTTGTTTTTTTAACGCTCTTAGACCTATTAGAATTATTATTTACTGTTGTAGTGTATGTAACCTGTACCACCTTAAGAGAATACCTTAAGGTGATGGACTACTTTTTGATGGCTCCTGTACATTGTAGTACTGGTGGTGACCACACCGGTATATAAACCCTGTAGAGCAAAGTGTATTCCAGTTCAGCCCTGACCCTCAATTACTAAAGACCTGTTTAATTATTGCTGTAGTCTGTGTCCAGTTATTCAGCATAACTACATTGGATACACAGACTCAACAGTGGCAACGAGTCTGATCTTACCTAGCGGCAGTTGCATCAAAGGAAGCTTCGCCTCTGAAACGGGCGTCGATCAAGGACATCCACCCTCAACATCCTGCTGGGCACTGCATAGCACGGGAGGCAATCGGGAACCCGGGTTGGTTTCTGGCCACGAAGTCAAACATCAGTGAACATCCCTTCGACGACAGCCCGATCGAGCGGCACGGGGGGGAAGTCGGCCGAGTTGTCAGTAAGAGAAGGGGAGGGAAACGATGAAAAGGGCGGAGAACATGACCGCAGCCGGTGTCAAGGGCCGGACTGCAATCGGGGCAGCGACGCACAGCAGCCAGAAAAGCGTTTATGTCCACAAGGACCGCGGGAGCGGCGGGGAACAAGAGCAGCAGCGTAGGGGAAAATAAAGGACCGCTGGGAGGCGAGAACGGCAACAGCGCGGTAATCGCCATTTTGAGTCGGCGGGGGAAGAAGACAAGCGCGGGAAAAGCCGCCATTTTGAAAAAAATAAAATAAAAATAATAATCATATCCGAAGGAAAGGAAACTCAACAAGGATGCCAAAAACGGGTAACATCACTGCTTTTGATAGCGATGTGGAAGATTGGGCCACTTATGTGGAACGCGTCGAAGTTTACTGTACAACGAATGAGGTACCGGAGGATAAGAAAGCACTAACCCTATTAAACTCGATGGGTGCGAAGACGTACGGGTTATTAAGGAACCTTGTAACACCAGATAAACTGGTAGGAAAGAGTTTCGCGGATATTGTTACTACCCTGCAAGAGCATTTAAACCCCCACGCCGCTGCTGATAGCGGAACGATTTAAATTCTACAAAAGAATTCAACTTAAAGAGGAAAGCAACGCTGAATTCTTAATCGAACTGCGCAAGTTATCAAAGTACTGTCAGTTCGGTACAGGACTAGCAGACGCACTGAGAGATAAGTTTGCGTGTGGGCTCCTAAGGGAAGGAACCCAGAAACGACTGCTAGAGGAAAAGGATCTTACGCTGGACAAAGCTTTCAGCATTGCAGCATCGCACGAGGCAGCAGCACGAGGTGCTGCAGAAATACAGCAAAGGCCATTGGAATTCAGCACCAATGAAATGGCATTGGGCGCAGTAAAGTGCTATCGTTGCGGAAGGACAACGCATGACCAGAACCAGTGCTGGTTCAAAGATAAAGAATGCAGGCAATGTGGCAAACTTGGTCACATAGCGAGAGTATGCCGGTCAGGAAAGAAGACCAGCAGCAAAAAGTCGCCGCAGGAGAAGTACAAAAAAGTACACAAGGTGACAGAGAACAGTTCGGATGAACAGAAGATGGATTCAGACTCCAGCAGTAAGGAACTGGGTTGTCTAAAAATACATAATGTAGGTAACACAGCAGACCACCAAACTATCTGGGTCATGCTTTGGATAGCAGGAGTCCAAGTGAAGATGGAATTGAACACTGGATCGGCATTGACGGTCATGAATAAGCAAGATTACAAAAGGTTATTCTCGCACATTCCCCTGAGGGATATGGAGATTGTATTGAAAACATACACGGGGCAAATAGTATACCCCATCGGAAAGATAAAAGTAAATGTGGTCTACAATGGTAAAGAAAGTCAGGAAATGGACTTGTATGTGTTACCTGATGGAGGTCCGCCACTACTGGGACGGGAATGGATCCGGAGAATAAATGTGGACTGGCATTCCATACAAGCACTGGCTGTAGATTCCTGTAAAGAGGACGACGTCAAACCTAAACGACTGTCCAAAATATTGGACGATGCTAAGGAGGTGTTCCAACAGGGACTGGGAACACTGAAAGGAATTACGGCAAACGTCAAGGTTGAAGAACATGCAAACCCAAAATTTTTCAAAGCCAGACCGGTACCTTATGCGATATGACCTGCTGTGGAAGCAGAGCTGGAAGGGCTAGAATGTTCAGGAGTACTGTCAAAGGTGGACTGGAGCGAATGGGCCACACCCATTGTTCCTGTCATGAAGCGTTCATTGAGCAACAAGCCGGGGGAACCTGGGAAGGTTCGCATCTGTGGCGATTTCAAGATCACTGTTAATCCGGTTCTTCACACGGTGCAATATCCGCTTCCGTGGATTGAAGATATCTTCGCTTCGCTGTCTGGCGGGAAACACTTCACCAAGATAGACCTGGCACAGGCGTACCTACAGATGGAAGTTGATGAAGCGTCACGCCAGTATCTCACGATCAACACACATAAGGGCTTATATCGGTATAATAGACTGGTTTTTGGAGTGGCATCGGCTCCAGCGATTTGGCAAAGGGCCATGGAGCAGGTATTGCAGGGAATTCCAGGCACACAATGCTACCTGGACGACATTCTGATTACAGGAGATGATGATAAGGATCACCTCGCGAATTTGGAGCAGGTGCTCACCAGATTGAAAGAATATGGGCTCAGAGTTAATCGCCAGAAATGTGAGTTCTTTCAAAAGCGAATCTCGTACTGTGGCCACGTCATTGACCAGGAGGGGCTCCATAAGTCACCTGACAAGATCGAAGCTGTTGTGAAAGCTCCCGCTCCGGAAAATGTATCCCAGTTGAGGTCGTTCCTTGGGTTGGTTAACTATTACCACAAGTTTCTTCCAAATTTATCCACGGTGTTACACCCGCTGAACACTCTTTTGCAAATGGGAATACCATAGAAGTGGAGCGATGATTGTAAGCGGGCTTTTCAAAAAAGCAAGGCACTGATCACCTCTAAGGAAGTGTTGGCTCACTTTAACCCAACACTGCCTATTCGCTTAGCTTGTGATGCTTCTCCATATGGTATCGGGGCAGTGCTCTCACATAAGTTTCCAAATGGCTTGGAAAGGCCAGTCACGTTCGCATCCAGATCATTGACCTCCGCAGAGCGCAACTATGCTCAGATAGATAGGGAGGCTCTCAGCCTCGTGTGGGGAGTTAAGAAATTTAACCATTACCTGCAAAGCCAAAAGTTTACGCTGCTGACAGATCACCAGCCATTGGTTTCCATTTTTAACCCTAAGAAGGGTGTTCCGGTTATGACGGCGCAGAGGCTTCAGAGATGGTCCCTTTTCCTAGGGGCACATCAATATGATATCGAATTCAAAGGTACAAAGCAACATGGTAATGCTGATGGGCTATCGCGCCTGCCACTACCTACAGCGGAAGAGGCACCGGCAGTTGACCCTGTCGAGATATTTCACTCGACCATCATCGAATGCTTACCAGTCACCAATGCGGGTATTGAGAGAGAGACCCGAAATGACCCGACACTGTCTCGGGTCTACGATTTGACAGTGAAGGGATGGCCAGCACATGGCGACCCACTGTTACCAGCATTCTCAGCCAGACGAGAACAGCTGTCCGTCTGTCAAGGAACATTGATGTATGGAGCAAGGGTGATTATTCCTCCTAAATTAAGGGAGAGAGTTCTGAAGGAATTGCATGAAGGTCATCTGGGGGGAGTCAAGATGAAAAGCCTTGCTAGGGCTTATGTGTGGTGGCCAGGTATCAACAAACAAATAGAGGATCTGACTAAAAGCTGCTCAGGGTGCCAAAAAGTTCAAAACGCACCTCCAATTGCACCGCTGCATCCGTGGGAATGGCCTTCAACCCCATGGCAACGTGTGCATATCGACTTTGCAGGTCAATTCATGGATTCCATGTTTTTGATAGCAGTAGACGCACATTCTAAATGGCCAGAAGTGATTAAGATGTCGACCACTACCTCTGAAAAGATGATCGCAGTTCTAAGAACCATATTTGCAAGGAATGGGTTGCCGGAACAAATATGTTCAGACAATGGACCACAGTTCGTGTCAGAAGAATTCCAGAAATTCATGAAAAAGAATGGGGTGAAACACTATACATCTGCCCCATATCATCCGGCTACAAATGGGTTGGCCGAGAGATTTGTACAAACGTTCAAAAAGGCGATAAAGGCCATGAGCGAAGACCATATTCCACTACAACACAAGGTGGACAATTTCCTGATGGCATATCGAAACGCCACGCATGCAGTGACAAATCAAAGCCCTGCTATAATGTTCTATAACAGGAGGTTGCGGTCCCGGTTGGATTTGTTAAAACCCAATGTGCGTAGGGAAGTCGAAAACAAGCAATTCCAGCACGTAAATAACAAGGCCACTCGGAGTTTCAAAATAGGACAACCAGTGTTGGCCAGGGACTATAGGAATGATAAATGGCAATCCGGAACAATTTGTGCCCGACAAGGACCCTTGATGTACACGGTAGACGTTGGAGAGAACGTAATACGACGTCATGCTGACCAACTTGTGGAATCGAGAACAAGGGTCGACCCCATGTCTACGGCAGAGACACCAGTTGAAGAAGTTATTGAGCCTGTAGCATCTACCTCAGACTCGAACGTACATGATGATGTTCAATCCATAGGAGATCAAATGGATGAGTCACCCCAGCAACGAGAACCAGAGACTCCTGAAAGGCGTTATCCGGCCCGGATCAGGAGGCCTCCTCAGAGACTGAATCTTTGAACAGTTTTGTGTGAAAGTTGTATATATGTTATCCATGTAATGTTTAAATTGGGGTGTACACTGTTAAGCTAAAAGGGGAGGAATTGTAGTGTATGTAACCTGTACCACCTTAAGAGAATACCTTAAGGTGATGGACTACTTTTTGATGGCTCCTGTACATTGTAGTACTGGTGGTGACCACACCGGTATATAAACCCTGTGGAGCAAAGTGTATTCCAGTTCAGCCCTGACCCTCAATTACTAAAGACCTGTTTAATTATTTCTGTAGTCTGTGTCCAGTTATACAGCATAACTACATTGGAAACACAGACTCAACAACTGTGGCCATGTTTGATTTAAACCGTTGATTTCTCTGACTGCCACTTTTGTTTTTCTCCTTCCTATCTTTTGCTTTTATCCTTGTTTCCCTTTCCTCTGTCTCCGTGCTCAGGCTCCCAACCCCCTGCCATTTAAGTTTAAACCTTCCCCCACAGCACTAGCAAACACTCCCCCTAGGACATCGGTTCCAGCCCTGCCCTGGTGCAAACCGTCCGGTTTGAACTTGTCCCACCTCCCCCAGAACCGGTTCCAATGTCCCAGGAACTTGAATCCCTCCCCCTGGCACCATTCCTCTAGCCACGTATTCATCTGAAGTATCCTTCTATTTCTACGCTGACTAGCACGTGGCACTGGTAGCAATCCTGAGATTACTACCTTTGAGGTCCTGTTTTTTAATTTATCTCCTAACTCCCTATATTCCGCTTTTAGGACCTCATCCCGCTTTTTACCTATATCGTTGGTGCCTATATGCACCACGACAACTGGCTGTTCACCCTCCCCTTCCAAGATATTCTGCAGCCGCTCGGAGACATCCTTGACCCTTGCACCAGGGAGGCAACACACCATCCTGGAGTCTCGTTTGCGGCCGCAGAAACACCTATCTATTCCCCTTACAATTGAATACCCTATTACTGTAGCTCTACCCCTCTTTTTCCTCCCATTCTGTGCAGCAGAGCCACCCCTGGTGCCAGGAAGTTGGCTGCTGCTGCCTTCCTCTGATAAGCCATCCCCCCCAACAGTACTCAAAGTGGTGTATCTGTTGGAGAGGGGGATGGCCACAGGGGACCCCTGCACTACCTGCCTGCGCCTAGTACTCTGCCTGTTGGTCACCCGTTCCCTTTCTTCCTGTCCAACCTCTACCTGCGGTGTGTCCAACTCTGTAAATGTGCTATTCACGTTGTCCTGAGCATCGTGAACGCTCCAGTATGTGTCCAATCGCAGCTCCAGTGCTGTAATGCGGTCTGTCAGTAGCTGCAGCTGGATGCACTTCCTGCACATGTAGTTGTCAGGGACACAGGAAGTGTCCCTGAGTTCCCACATATCGCAGGAGGAGCAGATCACGGGGCCCGGCTGTCTTGCCATGACTTACCTTTAATTAATTGAATTTAAATTAAATCAATCAATCCCACTAATTACACTACAGTTAACTTTTGACCTTTCATGCTACAGGGACCTGGAGGCAGAATGACCAACGAGAAACCTAGGTCTGCTCCGAGGTTTGATGACATTGCCTTGCAGATTTTAGTTGAGGGAGCAAGAGCTCATAAAGAGGTGCTCTTCCCTTCTTCAGGGAGGAAGAAGCCTCCCCAGCAGACAAAAGCTGTGTGGATCCAGGTGGCAGAGGAGGTCAACTCATTACCAGTAACCCGCAGAACCTGGATTCAGTGCAGGAAGAGATTTAATGTTTTTCTGTGCACTGGAAAAGTGAGTATGAATTTCCCATCACCCTCAATCTGATCCCCATTGCCTTTCCACACCAGCATTCAGCTTTAGCAATCTCTTCCTCCACATCCCACTTGACACTGACATCCATGCACCCTTACCCATTCCCTCTCTCTCTATGGTCACATTCACCTAACTATTCGACTATGCAGCCCTCACACTCTCTATCACCGTGATGCTATGAAAACAACTGACAACACACAGGGAGGGCCCTTGGTCTCGCCACCTCACTCCATCTTTGTCTCCTTCTAAGTATCTATGCTATGGAATCTCTACACTCACTCCTTCATTCTCACTCAACCTCCACTTGTCTCCCTCATTGCAGGAAAAGAGATCTCACAATAAGCGAGAAAGAGCGAGGACAGGAGGAGGGCCACCCTCAGTAGCCCACCTCACCCCCTGGGAGGAGGCGGTCCTGGAGATCGTAGGAGTGGAGGAAGATGCGCAAGTGGGGGACGGACAGAGGGGTGCATCACAGCAAGCTGGTGACAGAATAGTTTTCCATCTCTCTCATTGACATTGCATGAGCCATTGATAATGATTCTGAAGCTCTAACAGATGGACTTATGATCATCTGCAATATGCAATGTGCATGTAACCTTGGCATCACATCTCTGACTCTTTCCTTTACTCCCCCACAGGACCATCGCAAGCACCCGTCCCCACTAGCCAGGAGGAAGAGTCTGAGCATCCAGACTCCTCAGAGGAAGCTGCAACCTCTGAGGGCGCAGTATCAGCAGAATTCACCGCACCCAGCACCAGCGCAGACACTCACACCTCGGTGGGACCTTCAGGACATAGAGTAGTGTTGTCACCTGGTGTATCACAGCTCACAAGTGAGCACCAGCAGATTGTGGAGACAGGGACAGCAGTGGAGAGTCCTAGTTGGAGGGCGCAGGACTCTGCCAGCTCGGCTCAGCTGCATGTCGACCCTCTGCCTCTGGGTCCATCAATAAGATCAGCGGTGCTGGAAGTCCAGGAACAGATGCAGGAGTCTCTGGCAGGTTTTGTCTCCAGGGTCGCTGCTAGTGTGGAGCGAATGGAGGAGTCCATAGCGAACATGAGCAGAGCCTTTGTGGAGTCATTGGCGCATGAACGCATCACCATGGAAAGGATGGCAACCTCGATGGAGGTGGTAAGTCGGCAGAGTGCAGAAAACATGGTGAGTGTTCAGAATAGAATGACATCTCTGGAGGAGCGATGGTCATCTATTGAACAGAGAAACCAGACCTTCATGGAAGTTCTTCTGAGTAGGACCGCCAGTGCAGATACGGGTCCCCATGGCCCCCCTGATGTGCAGCAAGGTGCTCTCAAGCCACTTGCAAGCACTGAGGGGGACCTGACCCATGTTTCCAAGTAGCCATCTGTTAAGTTGGTCTGGCGGACTGAATAGCGAAGGCACACTAAACTGGTGCAGTATGAAGGAGTCATGGCAACTGCCAGGGTACTTGGCACAAACATGCAAAATTTCCTTCTTGTAGTCACACACCAGCTGAACGTTAAGGGCGTGGAAGCCCTTGTGGTTGACAAAAATACCTGGATTGCGATGGGGTGCCTTAAGGGCCACATGTGTGCCGTCAACGATGCCCTGCACCCTTGGAAAGCCTGCCAGATTAGCTAATCCAACCGCCCGCGCCGTGACACTTGCTTGATCCTTGGTGAAATGGATGTGATTGTGCGCGATGGCAAAGAGTGCATCTGCTACCTGCGTGATGCAAGT
The DNA here is from genome assembly GCF_052327205.1 of Somniosus microcephalus. Taxonomy (NCBI): domain Eukaryota; kingdom Metazoa; phylum Chordata; class Chondrichthyes; order Squaliformes; family Somniosidae; genus Somniosus; species Somniosus microcephalus. Next base: position 309,911,636 of record NC_140990.1, on the reverse strand, counting down.
GTGTGCGGCCGCCTGGGAGATGCCGCTGATGTCTGCTACTGATCCCTGGAATGAGCCTGAGGCAAAAAAGTTGAGTGCGGTGGTGACTTTGACGGCCACTGGTAAGGGTTGTCCACCTGGTCCTCGGGCCTGCAGGTCTTGTTGCAGCATTGCGCAGATGTCACCCACTACCTCTCGCGAAAGTTGGAGCCGCCTTTGGCACTGCTGCTCAGACATGTTGAGATAGCTGACCCTGTGTCTGTAGACCCTGTTTGGGGGGTATCTCCTGCGTCGACAGGCTTCCATGCGCTGGCCCCTTCTTGGCCTGTGCAGCTTCAGGTGGGTGAGCAGCAGCTTGGCGCTCCTGCTGGTGCTGCTGTTGTTCCTGGTTCTGCTGGTGCCGCGGCTGGTCTTCATCCTCATCTAATGTCCAGAAGGGAAGGAAATAAATGCCTCCCATGCTTCTAGTATATGCCTCAGTTGAGGAAGCGCTCAGTGAAGGTGGCGAGAGGGGTTTCCCAGGGGGTCATACTGGAGATGGGTGTCAGGCTCCAAACTTCCACAGCTGTGGTTATGCCTTCTAAAAGTACCCCCAGACTTGAGACAACAAAGTCCTGCCACCTGCAAATGATGGCTGATCAAATCTCTTTAATGGTTGAGCTGCAGCTGATAGTCAGCAATCCAATTGTGCTCCCGCCAGGTTTCACCGTCGTGTTTCAGAACAGGTGTGTTTTACGTGGGAAAAGGGTAAAAATCGCAAAGGCCTTTCAAAATGGCATAATAGAGGCAATGTATTTCTTGTTAAGGGCCTTAACAGCCTATCCCGCCTCTTGGAGGCAGGACGGAGACAGGACCATTAGACACAAATTAATGAAAATTGCTTGGACGCGGGATGGAGGCGGGGTTGGACCCGCCCACCAGTTTTTGCAATTTTAACCACCCGCACGCCTCCAATCCCGCCTCCACGGCCCAATGAAAATCCTGCCCTAAGTGTCTGTTCTTCATGTGTGACTCTGGCACATGAGCAACAAGAAAAGAAAGAACTTGCATTATATCGTGCCTCATCAATCCTCAGGTCATCCCAAAGCACATTACAAACAGAAGGTGGAGGTGAGCATTATTGTGGAGGAGAAGAAAGTGCTGATCAACCAGATGTGAAGAAGGAAGCTCAGCTCGGGGTCAAGTACGTTGCCAAGGTTTTGCACTTCAAGGCCTGGTTTGAGGTGGTAGCACAAGAATTTGAGGGTGTCCAAAGTAGTGGCACTGAAGTTCTGGTGGGAACCAAAGAGAATGGAAACAGTTAATAATTCATCCAGGTCTCAGTGTTGTATAGGTAGTTGGAGAAAGTGGAATCGAAGGTTGGGAGGTGAAGCTGGGTGAAATCAGCATCCGCCAGCTGACTACATGCTAACTGTGGTGTTGTCGAGGGGCAGAGTGTCGATGACTGGGGGGAGGGAGATGGGGAAACAAAAATGGAGACCTGGGGTGATTGTATGGTCATGGGAGAAGAAAGCTTTGGAGAATGTATTGTGACTTCATTGCAACAGGTATGACTGGATCCAGGAAAAAGTAATGTCATGGAGATGGACTGCAGAAAAGAGGTATTATGAACATACAAAATTGACGGGCAGGAAAAGACCAGTTTGTCCATCAAGCCTGCTCCACACCATCATCGCTGAAACATCATGACTAAACACTTCTTCCCTTCCCCCCTTTTGTCACCATCCCAGACTCCCCTCACATATAATCTCCTGGGAGATGCAAAAACAAAAAGAGAAAAAACCCAGGGCCAATAAGGGAAAGAATAGTCTGGAAAATTGCTCTGCGACTCCCTCCGGCGATCGAAACCAGACCAGGAGATCACATGGACCAAGTGTTATCTACAAAGACACTTGCCTTCTGGATGATGTGATCTCTGCCCCAGGTCCAGCTCCCTCTTGAAGGCAGAGAGTCAGCATCCCCCATTGTAGGAGGATGGAATGTTTGACGGTGTTGAAGGTAGTGGAAAGACCAAGGAGGATGCAGTGAGACAGCGAGCCATAGTCATAGTCACAAAGGATGCTATTTGTTGCTTTGACTAGGGCAGTCACAGTGCTGTAAACGAGGCAGAAGCTGGTTTGGGGGCTCTCATGAAGTTATGAGGCAATGACATATTCCAGGATTTTAGAGATAAAAGAGAATGTTCAAGATAAGTGTAAATTGGAGAATGGTGGGCATTTATTTTGAAGAATGAGGTGATCACAGTGATTTTGAAGGTGGTAGGGACAGTGCCAGATAACGGGGTCAAGTTGATAATATAGCTCAGTACTTCACTGTGAAATGCATTTATCTAGTGAATCTCTGGGAGACCCCCTTCCATACTGTTGATTATGTTGAAGCAAACCTATGTTATATATAATATGCTGGACATAAGGAGAGAATTGCTTTCTAATACCCCTGTGGAGCTACTTTCACTGTAAAGTCCCAAAAGGGAAGTTTTATCATTTAAAACATGTTCTTTCAATCTTGATATTTATATAATAAATAATTAGAAAGTTGCACTGGCCCAGTGCCCATCATAACCTAAGGAGTGATTTATGATAATGCTGTATAAATAAATATCCTCAGAATGAATGAATGAATAAATATATTGTCATTGTTAATTCTGGAACACATACAGTATCTGCTGCAGTGGAGGTGCTTTCTGTTGCTAATGAGTCCCAAAAGTCCATATGTAACAGAATTCACTTGGCAGACCTACAGAGTAAATCGTGTCATGCGTGTGCATGATTGACATGGGGGAGTAGGGGACAGAAAACCCTAGAAAAACTCTGTGCTAACTCAGCATCAGGACCGCACAAGCTGGCTTTTTACAAGCTCATTAAAGGCTCCAATACTATGCTGATGAGAGTGGGGCCTTCCAACCCTTCATATTGCATGGTTTGCCCCAAAGGAGTGATGTCCGTGCTCTAGGTAAGTCAAATCCTGGCACATTTTGAACCTACCTTCTTGGTTTTTGAGTGAAAGGGTTTTCTTATAGATGTGTTGCCCTGTTTTGCAGAGTCACTGAGAGTTTAAAAAAATCTTTTTATGCTGTTTTCATTGCATTTAATTAGCTGCAACGTTTTAAAAAAATCCTGATGCAATCTTTGAATATCTTTAGTTTCTTCATTTTTTTTTTACCTATTTAATTCAACTTAACTACCTTAAACTGGTAGGATGGGCATTCCCTGTGGAATTTCTCTTGCCCTCAGGGAGTTGGAAGATGAGGAGGAGTTCCAGAGGAATGCAAAGAGGCAAGTCCAACTACATCTGAGGCACTCTGATCAATCCACTGCTATCCGAGCAGGCGAATCAAAAGACCCTGCCACAGTTATTTGGGGATGTTTGAAGATATCTTTTGAACAGGGAGGCACTCTCAAAACTTTGCTGTCCTAGAAACATAGAAGATAGGAGCAGGAGTAGGCCATTCGGCCCCTCGAGCCTGCTCCGCCATTCAATGCGATCATGGCTGATCATCCAAATTCAGTACCCTGTCCCTGCTTTCTCCCCATATCCCTTGATCCCCTAAATAACGACTCTGGTGAGACTCGAACCCACAACCTTTGAATGACTATCCTACACATTAACTAGAAGTTCAATGCGCCACCCATTGCGCCACAGAGTCCTCTGTCTGTATCTGACCTCCAATCTTCGTTGAGGGCTGGGGTGGCTCTTCCTGCGACTGTGAAATTCACCACCGCCTGATCTTCTCCTTTCAAGCTGCCTCAGTTAGTCGGCAATACCCAGTCAGGTCACTGGTGCCTTGCTTGCTAGAGTGAATTCCCTTTCCAACAGAAAGTTGCCAGCAGCAGGAGGCTGGGCTCCCGAGAGTGTAGGGCCTTACTGATGCAACCCATGTGTCTATACAGGCTTGTTTCAACAATGGTATCTATTATCTATTATTTTATATATATAAAAGGATCATGGTGTCTGTCTGTCTGTCTGTCTGTCTGCCTGTATGTATGTTCGGGCTTAACTCAAAAGTTATAGAGCGTACCTACACATATGTTATATCAAAAGAAAGCTTATGATTAGGGTAGTGTCATAGGTGTATTTACATTTTGGTCAGACAAAAATTGTTCGGACACTATACAAAAAACGGACAAAATCCGCTCATTAGCGGTTGACCAATCCTACGGCTCATTAGCGTTGAGTGACGTGAAGGTTGACCAATCCTATGGGGGGAGTGCACTGCATCATGGGGGGTGTTTCATGGCATATGTGGGCGGGGCCTAATCCTTCAAACTGCCGTTAGTGCGGGAGCGCGAAAAACCAGAGACCGGAGCGGCAGGGGTCCATTGGGCCGGGCCTGAGGCGCTCTTCCCCCCCTCTCTCTCCAGGCTAATCCCAAAATAAATCCAGCAGCGGAGCGGCGTCGGAGGCCCACAGCGGGAGCTCATCAGGGCTCACTCGGGCCGGGCCTGAGGTGCTAGGCCACGCACGGGGACTCGGGCCGGAGCGGGAGCTCAGCTTAGGTAAGTCGGGCCGGGCTTGAGGCGCTAGGCTATGCACGGGGGCTCGGGTCAGAGTGGGAGCTCAGCTGAGATCAGTCGGGCCGGGCCTGAGGTGCTAGGCCGCGCACGGGGGCTCGGGCCGGAGCGGGAGCTCAGCTGAGGTGAGTCGGGCCGGGCCTGAGGCCCTAGGGAGGGAGAGGGGAGGGAGGGAGAGAGAGGAAAGGAGGGAGCGACAGGGGGAGGGAGAGAGAGAGGGGGAGGGAGAGACAGGGGGAGGAAGAGAGAGAGGAGGGGAGGGAGAGACAGGGGGAGGAAGAGAGAGAGGAGGAGGGAGGGAGAGTGGGAGAGAGAGGAGAGGGGGAGAGGGAGAGAGAGGGAGAGGGGAGGGAGGGAGAGAGAGGGAGGGAGAGAGAGCGGGGAGGGAGGGGGAGAGGGGAGAGAGAGGGAGAGGGGAGGGAGGGAGAGAGAGAGGGGGAGGGAGAGACAGGGGGAGGAAGAGAGAGAGGAGGAGGGAGGGAGAGTGGGAGGGAGAGGAGAGGGTGAGAGGGAGAGAGAGGGAGAGGGGAGGGAGGGAGAGAGAGGGAGGGAGAGAGAGCGGGGAGGGGGGAGAGGAGAGAGGGGAGAGAGAGTGGGGAGAGAGAGAGGGGCAGGGAGAGAGAGGGGGAGGGAGAGAGAGGGGGAGGGAGAGAGAGAGGGTGAGGGAGGGAAAGAGTGCGGGGGTGGGAGAGGGAGGGAGAGAAGGAGCGCGAGGAGGGAGTCTCCATCTCCTCACACAACACACACACAGCCCGAGCGATGAGCACCTCCGGCTTCACCTACATCTCCTCTCTCTGGATCCTTTTTTAAAATTTTAAACCCACAATCTCGCCTTCTTCCTTCCTTCCTTCCTTCGGCCGCCGCGATTCAAACTTCCCGCCGACCTCACAAAATGGCAGCCGCCCTTCTTCACCTGCCGGGCTCTGAGTCCAGCCCCTTCCCCGGGGTGTCTTCCTCTCTTATCTATCTCCTTCTCTCACTCTCTCCCTCCCTCTCTCTCTCTCTCTCGCTCTCCTTCCCTCTCTCTCTCTCTCTCTCCTTCCCTCTCTCTCTCTCCTTCCCTCTCTCTCTCTCTCCTTCCCTCTCTCTCTCTCTCCTTCCCTCTCTCTCTCTGTCTCTCTCTCCTTCCCTCTCTCTCTCTCCTCCCCTCTCTCTCTCTCTCCTTCCCTCTCTCTCTCTCTCCTTCCCTCTCTCTCTGTCTCCCTCTCTCTCTCTCCCTCCCCCTCTCTCTTTCCCTCTCTCTCTCTTTCCCTCTCTCTCTCTCTCTCTCCTTCCCACACAGACAGACAGACTCATTTATATATATAAAAATTATTTTTTCTTTTTTCATAACAGCATGCCCTCAAGAAAACGTAGCAGACTTGGACGCACCACTTCTGACTGGCGATCTCCATTAACAAAAAACGAAGTTAAAGAACCACCTCCTGGGTGCTTAGGAAGAGTTCTTCAATCCCAACAGTCTCATAAACAGTTTTATAAACATGGCACAGGGTTCTTGAGTTCCCTCGGCACCGCCGGGCACTCCAGCTAGTAGCTTTTATAAAAGGAAAGGTTATATGTGACATCAGCGCCACATCATAAATGGCTGTCAGGTACCCTGGAAGTTGCCACATTGCATTTAAACTATCCAACAGTGCCACCATTACTTAACGGACTATCTAAACAGATAGGAAATCCTGGGAGAATCAGAGTAAGCCTCTTGGCCCATGGCTCATGATGTCAGTCAAAAACCCCATGAACCTCAGTTGAACAAAATATAATCAGGCTCATGCCTCCACAAGGATACAAATTGAAGTATGCTGTAGCAAAGATTGCCCAGCTTAGACAAGTCTGGGGATGTCCAATTCGACAGTCCTGCAAAGGTATCCTAGATGATAGTGGCATGCTGCATGCTGCATAGTTTTGCTCCCAGACTCCATTTAGCAAGTGGAAGAGGAAGATCAGGGAGGATCTATAGAGGAGGCTGACAATGAGCCCAAGATTGGAAAGTTGCCTGCTGCACTGGAGCTGTGGCTAAGGGCATCACTTAAAATACAACAACTTCAATTAAATGTCAAAGTTACCCAGCACAAGCATTTCGGAATCTCTGTTCCCAGTGAACTTGCTCACAGGCTATACCATTTAACTAGATGAAGATAAATACAGGATATGTTTACTTTGGCAAAGTTCTCAAGTGGCTGTGCTCCTCACCAAGGATACTGCATTGACATATTCAGTGATCTTCTTCCACATACACCTTTTACTGCAGTCTTTGAAGGAGGATCTAAATATGATATTCTACTTCATTGCACCTCCTGCATCGCTAATGGAAGCTCCTTCTCTGTAACGGGAGCAGTCCTCCCTCTGCCTCATATCCCAACCCCGCAGTAACACATCCCCTGCAGAGCACCCAGGGAATGTGTAAATCATATTTAAATAAGTGGACCTCATAAAATGCCTCGAATACCATGATTTTTGGCATGTATGCAAACTGCATGCATTTGTCAGTGCAACAGGATTGCAAACTTCAGCCTCAAATATTTTTTTATGCGATCGTGGGATGTGGACGTCGCTGGCAAGGCCACCTTTGGAACATTAACTAACTGGCCATCCCTTCGATGTGAGCTGAGACAGTGAGTACTGGCAGGTTTGATCTTAGGGGCAATGCAGCAAAGCTTGACCTTGTCCTCACCCAACATCCACACACAAGCACTTTCTAGTAGTAGCCACTGGATAACTATCAGGACAGAAATCCTGAGAGATTTTTTCACCCCCTTAACCCAAGGGCAGTGAAGCCAATTGTCGCATTGCAAATGCCACCTCAGATGAGATCAGCAAAGAGCAGGGATTGAGCCTGGGACTTTCCTGGTCTGTGTTACACTTCCAGACTAGAGACATGGGAACATAGGGGCAGGAGTAGGCCATTCAGCGCCTTGAGCCTGTTCCGCCATTCAATGAGATCATGGCTGATCTGTATTTGCATTTACCAGCTGACCCATAATAATCAGGGCCACTGGCATAAGTCAAATTCAATTTTTATCACATGGGATTCTGGGGTTTTTGCTGGCATTTTAGGATCACATTCCTCAATTCCCTTCATTCATAATTAGAACCATGTTTATGTTGACAGAATAAGTCAAATTCTGCTTTTATTACATGGGATTTGGGTTCATCACATTCCATGATTCCATCCATTCTTCCATGAAAACTGCAAACCAACAATCCTTGTACAATAATGCATTCAGGCTTTGATTCATTCTCATGCAGAAAATATGACTTGCAGTGATTACACCAGAAGTTACTGTAAACAGCAACCAGGTATTGATTCCATTCTTAAAAAGTAGAGGTACAGATTATGCATAGCGGTTGGTCTCCATTGCCAAACATCTAGGAGATGCTGCAACAGTGTGATAAGCACCATGCAGTCCCTTGCAAGCTCCAGCTTTTTCTTCACATCCCAATATGGGTGTTCATTTTATCACCTGCGGAAAGGTGAACCCTGGTAGGATTTGAACCAATAAACTGTTGGCCCTGCATTGACACCCAACCAATTGAACTGCCCGGTCTTTTCTTGTGAGGTAAATAATGTAATAGTCTGCAACATAATTATTCGCCCTGCACTTGCAAGCACTGAAGCAGTGTGCCCTTGATTTTCCTGCAATTATCTGAAAGTGGCAGCTTGGTTCAGCTGGCAAAAGTGGTACCATTGAGTTCGAAGGTTGTGAGTTTGAGCCCCACTCCAGAACATGAGCACATAATCATAATCATTATCTAGGCTGCTATTTCAGTGCAGTACTGACAGAGTGCTACATTGTTGGAGATGCTGCCCTTTGGATAAAAATTAAGTTGAGCCCTGTCTGTCTGCACAGGCAAATGTTGAAGAACCCATGGCATTATTTGAAGGAGAGCTGTGCGTTCTCCTCATGTCCTTGGCAATATTTCATCTTCAAACAACACCACTAAAGGTGATTTAACTGTTCATTCATCTCAGCTGGTCGTGAATCCTTGCTGTGCACAAAATGGGCTGTTGCATTTGCCTACTCAGCAACCGTACTTCAAAAATAATTCATGTGAAGAGCAGTGCTTTGGGATGGCCTTAAGGCGCTATATAAATGTAAATGCTTTCTTTCTATATTTATCTGCAGCATGCTCTTGAAAGTTGTGTACAAGAAACATGCCATTGCTAGCTCAAAGAATATAATTTTAAAATGTGGACTTGAATCTTTGAGAAACAATGAAATTTATATTTAACATAATTGAAATGGAATGGTTCTGATGATGTAAGTCTCAAGAGGGAAGAATGAATGGCTCACAACAAAAACTGAATTGAGAGATTGAATTACTGGTGTAAACTTAATGTCATATATTTGTTATCTTTGTATAATATAGTCTTACATAATTTACTTTAAGTAATAACATAAAAAGTTTAGTTTTCTTACTGTTAGGAGTGAGATCACATGAAAAAGGCAGGAAGAGTGAAAGGATAATGAAGATAATAATGATGTGGAACTTAAAGTAATATACTTGCTTTGATATAATACCTTAACATGTTGAAACATCTCAGGATGTTTCACACAGTGAATTACTTATGAAGCACAGTGACTGTTGTTATGCAAGCAACAAAAATTTTCATTCATTCTGGGGATATGGGCATTGCTGGCAAGGCCAGCATTTATTGCCCATCCTTAGCTGCCCTCGAGAAGGTGGTGGTGAGCCACCTTCTTGAACTACTGCGGTCCATGTGGTGAAGGTACTCCCACAATGCTATTAGGTAGAGAGTTCCAGGATTTTCACTCTGCAATGATGAAGGATCAGCGATATATTTCCGAGTCAGGATGGTGTGTGACTTGGAGGGGAACTTGGAGATGATGATGTTCCCATGCTGCCCTTGACCTTCTAGGTGGTGGAGGTTGTCTGCTTGGGCGGTGCGGTCGAAGAAGCCTTAGTGAGCAATCCTTCTGCACCAGCAATATCCCACAGACAGCTGTGAGACAAATGACCAGTTAATCTGTTGTTCTCTTGATGGTATTGGTTGCAGGAGAATACCAGGAACACTCACTGCTCTTTCCTGCTCTTTACTCATTCTCAGTGCAAAATTCAATTATCCATAGGCAAACCCCATGACTGAAACATGACCTTATGCATGAAGTAACTGGGTCAGCATGCTACCGGACAAACAACGAGCTCTTTAATGCATTGAAAATAGTATAAGATTTCACCACGTACTCCTGGGCTGGGATTTCCCTCCTCAGCTCAATCTGCACTGTAAGTGCAATTTCCACTTGCCTGGGGTAGTTGGCACTGACCTCTTTTTCTTTAACTTTGCACAAATTGTGAAGTATAATTTAAATGAATAAATATGAGTGGATAGAATATTGATGATTTAATTGTAGTGGATTATTATAGAATTTGGCATTTTCTGATTCCGAAACTCATGCTATTTCTAATCTGATCTAGACATATGCACAGCCAAGAATGCCAGAACTTTGAATTGCCTTTCAACGCATATCAATGCTCTGCTCTCCAGTGGTCTTTTCTCTCTGACGCTATGGGCTCGAATTTTGTCAATGGGGAGCTTTTGGAGGCAGGACTCCCACTTATTGGGTTGTGTAGTCCCACCTCCATCGACTTGTGGCCAACCCATGCTATTTTCCCTTGATTGACCCAGCGGGCTCAGCAGGCCAATTAAGGGACACCTGGTTACTGGTGACGTCAGCGATTGACATTTCATCTGTCAAGAGCTTTTGACAGATGAAAAATCAGCGTCTGACAGTTCTGTGAAGCTGTCAAACACTGACAATCTGTCTTCTAACTTGAGTCCTTCTACTCAGACTCAGTTAGAGATCTCTCCAGACCAGAAAGCAGAGGCTGCAGCTTTTGACAGTTCAGCGGCCATTCTGCTTTCTGTGCCGGTGAGCTCATGGACTCCCGAGAACTGAAGGAAGGAAGCCTGCAGGAGAAAGTAAAGGTCAGTAAAACTTATTAAAACACTTTACACTTACCTCACACACTTACCTCTGCACACATGCACCCATCACTCACCTGCACACCAGACATCTCGACCCCTCCAACCACTGCAGACCGACGGCCTGCCTCGCTAACTTGGCGTGGTTCGGAGCCATTGGGAAGCCCACACTTCAGGGCTAAAAATAGGGGTTAGGCAAAAAGCTGCCTGTTAACTACCTGTTAACAGATAGTTAATTGGCACTAATCCCCTTCCTGCCTCGGGGAGGCGGCTCCCAACACAGGTCGGATACCCTGGGACATTAGCACGGAGGCGGGTTGGGGGCGGGTTGGGTTCCTGCCCCCTGATTCTGTAATTTTCCCACCACTCCCGCCTCCAAACCCGCCTCCTCGGGGCTTGGAAAATCGAGCCCTTTATCTGTAATTTACTGTACAAAATAAAAGCTCCTCTCGTTGATGTTAACTCTTTGTCTCAGTCTCTCTGGATATTTCATCATACGACAATGAAAAACTCCCTACTTTGTTCATCTGCTCCATGATATGCACCCAGCCAGCCCACCTCAACAATGAACATTGCAACTGGCAGGTGCCATAGCACGGTATAGTAATTGGAGGGGGTGCAGCGCAGATTCACCAGAATGATATCGGGGCTTAAAGGGTTAAATTATGAGAACAGGTTGCATAAACTTTATTTGTGTTCCCTTGGGTTTAGAAGGCTGAGGGGGTGATCTACTCAGAGTCGTAAAAATGATAAAAGCATTCAATCGAGTAGATACAGAGCAACTATTTCCTCTGGTGGGGGAATCCAGAACAGTAACAACTAGCATTTATATAGCTTCTTTAATGTAGTAAAATGTCCCAAGGTGCTTCATAGGAGCGTTTTCAAACAAAATTTGACACCGAGCCACATATGGAAATATTAGGACAGATGACCAAAAGCTTGGTCAAAGAGGCAGGTTTTAAGGAGCGTCTTAAAGGAGGAGAAAGAGGCAGAGAGGCGGAGAGGTTTCGGGAGGGAATTCCAGAGCTTCGGGCCTTGGCAGCTGAAGGCACGGCCACCAATGGTGGAGCAATTAAAATCAGGGAAGAACAAGGGGGCATAAACTTAAAATTAGAGCTAGGCCACTCAGGAATAAAATCAGGGAGCACCACACAAAGGGTAGTAGAAATCTGAAACTTTCTCCCCCAAAGCTGGGGATGCTGGGTTAATTGAAAATTTCAAGACAGAGATTGATAGATTTTTGTTAAGTAAGGGTATCAAGGAATATGGAGCAAAGGCAGGGAAATGGATTTGAGATACAGATCAGCAATGATCTACAGGAAACTTTGTGATATCCGGCACCGACGGGACCGAGCTGTTGCCGTCCCATCAAAACTGCCGGACAAACCAGCGCTAATGTTGAAACATACGGAGCTCCGTATCTGGCAACAAACCCTGTAGCTTAGCAACAGCTTCTAAACAGTCGGCCGTACCTTGCAAGTGTCTCTGTAGCTTAGCAATAGCTTCAGCGAGACCTTGCAGAGCCTGACTGGTGAAAAAAAAGCAACGAGAAGAAAAAAAACCTAACGAAACGGCTCCTGATTTTTGCCGGTGGATCGAGCATTCCGGACAGTTAACCTCCGGTTAAACCAAAGTTTCCTGTAATTGAATGGCAGAAGAGGCTCGAGGTGAGGAATGGTCCTATGTTCCTATGCCTATCACAAAGCATGCAACAGTTATAAATACTCGCAGAATAAAGCAATTACATTCTCTTACTTTTACAAAACTAACTTAAACTAACAATTGAAATCACTGAAAATTTTGCATAAATAAAAAGGATACGGATGAGTTATGTGACCCACATTTCCCTATGGTTTAATTTCCAATAACCTCCAATTTATATCACATAATGTAACTATTTAAAAGAGATGCAGCAATGTGATGTATCATTGAAGATTCTAACATAGTCTCACTTCTGCTATTGTGATTACCAGATGACGTTTGACGAAGCTTTATCATTTTGAAATCAAGGACTGCCAATATTCATCAAAGAAATGCGATATCAATCATTTCAGTGCCTTGAGAAAAAAAAACGTAGTGCTTTCTAGAGAATGCAACAGAACTGCTGCAGCTGGTGTGAATTCAGTCATTATTACCAAAGGAAGGAAGCAATCAACAATGAAGTTGGGTTGCAGCGATTATAAAACCATCAGAGGTCCCTCATTCATTTCCCCTCGACCATTTTTGAGACTGAATAAATACGGGTAATGGCACTTCATTTTTTAAATCACTCTAACAAGAAACTCTTGACACTTTCTGAATGACAAATTACTAGGTGGAGAGTGCATCTAAACTCAGCACAGCCTTCATTCCTCCCCTTTGAAACGTTTGCTTGTAAGCAATTAGTAACTGTGTTACCTCTAGAAGCTGGGCCGATTCTCTAAGCAACTGCTGCAATAAGACGATTCGAGCATAAATCTTCTTTGTAACTCGATTTATATGCAAAGTAACACACTGTGCCACATCTTTTCAGTCAATTGGTACATTTTAATTGCAACCAAAAGGTGAAAAACAATAAAGAAAATGCTAATCTCCAATCAAATTGAACTGGCAATTGTACAATGCGTTTGCATAAAGTACTCTTTTGTTCACTAATTTAAGGAGTCCATCACACTTTACTCCTCAGATCTGAAATAATCTAGATCTGTTTACAATACAGTTAAAATGAAGAATACTAATGAGGTACCCCCTCGCCAATCTTCTTGTCTTTTCTTCCTTTTCTCAACATGCTAACTCATGCTGGAATATGGTTCAATTGATGCCAATGTTCCTCCTGTACAACAGAGTCTGCCCTGTCCACATCTGAAGAATCAAATTATTCTTTATTTCCTATTAGAATCTGCAGCCGTGCCTAGTATTGAAACAACTTTAGAAAATGGTTCTGTGACTGCATTCTGGGAGAGATTTCTGTTGTCTCAGTGAATAAGCTGTCTGGTTTAACACTGCAGTGTGGTGGGTGTGGGTGAGGTGTTGGGGGGAATCAGCATGCACTTTGTTTGTGCCCTTGCCTGTAAACAATGCTTCATCAGTTTGGTTGAGCAGACACCTCGGGCTTGTGATATGTTTGATATAATACGAAGTTGCCACTTTGAGAGGTGGTACTATTGGCACTCCTTAATGGCTGAAACATCAAAATTGAGTTTTGCTTCTCGCAAAGCTAACCCCAGTACTCTGTAGGGTGAAATTAGCTCTCTCTGGATCAAAAAGACGCCGGTGTTAATGCCAATCAGCACAGTATGCAAACATCTAGTCATTAACTTTGTTTTGATATTTAATGGACAGATCTGTCTCCAAAGAGAGTGCAGGCTGGGAATAAGTATGATGGATGCCAGTTGTTTGTTTAATTCATGTAATTACACTCTCTTCTTAGGCAGTCCCTCGGAACCGAGGATGACTTGCTTCCACATTAAAAATGAGTTCTCAGGTGACTGATGAGCCCAATGCAGGACCTGCAGTCTCTGTCACAGGTGGGGCAGATGATGGTTGAAGGGGCAGGTGGGTGGGGTGCTTGGGTTGACGTGCGCTCCTTGCGCTGCCTGCGCTTGGCTTCCGCTTGCTCCCGGCGAAGAGACTCGAGGTGTTCGGTGCCTTCCCGGATGCTTCTCCTCCACTTTGTGCGGCCTTGGGCCAGGGATTCCCAGGTGTCGGTGGGGATGTTACACTGTTTCAAGGAGGCTTTGAGGGTGTCCTTGAAGCATTACCTCTGCCCACCTGGGGCTCTCTTGCTGTGTCGGAGTTCCGAGTAGAGCGCTTGTTTTGGGAGTCTCGTGTCGGGCATGCGGACAATGTGACCCATCCATCGGAGCTGATTGAGCGTGGTCAAAGCTTCGATGCTGGGGATGTTGGCTTGAGCAAGAACACTGACGTTGGTGCGCCTATCCTGCCAATGGATTTGCAGGATCTTGCGGAGGCAGCGTTGGTGGTACCTCTCCAGTGCTTTGAGGTGCCTGCTGTACATGGTCCATGTCTCTGAGGCATACACTATTTAGCTGCACTTTCCAGTTGTGAGCCAGAACTTCATGGAGTCTAAGAGCTGGATTTTCATTCAGGAGTCAGGTAGGAGGCGGGACTACAACTTTCGGGGTTGTAGTCCTGCCTCCATCGAGATGTGGCCAATCCACGTGATTTTAACTTGATTGACCTTGTTGAGCCCACCCAGCGGGCTCAGCAGGCCAATTAAGGGCCACCCGGCAACAGGCGACATCACAGACTGAAATTTCATCTGTCAAGAGGTTTTGACAGATGAAATATCAGCGTTTCACAGCTGTTTGAAGCTGTCAAACACTGACAGTCTTACTTCTAACCTGAGTCCTTCTCCACAGACTCAGTTAGAAATCTCTCCTGCACAGAAAGCTGGAGGCTGTCACTTTTGACAGTTCACAGCCATTCTGCTTTCTGTGCCGGTGAGATGAGGGATTCCTGAGACCTAAAGGAAGGAAGGCTGAAAAGGTAAGAAAAGGTAATTTAAACTTCTTTAAACACTTTAGACACACTTACCTTTGCACTCATGCACCCATCACTCACCTGAACACTGACATCTCGGCCCCTCCAAGCCCTTCATCCCAACGGTCCGCCTCCTCAAACTTGGCGTGGTTTGGAGCCGTCGGGAATCCCACACTTCAGCAATAAAAATAGGGATTAGGCTAAAAACTGCCTGTTAACTACCTGTTAACAGGCAGTTAATTGGCACTAATCCCCTTCCCACCTCGGGTAGGCGGGTCCCAGTGCGGGGCGGGTACCCGCCTCCTTTGAAACAGGCATGGAGGCGGGTTGGGTGCGGAATGGGGTCAGGACCCCTGATTTCGGGATTTTAACCCCCCACACGCCTCCAATCCCGACTCCACGGCCCAATGAAAATCCTGCCCTA
The DNA here is from genome assembly GCF_052327205.1 of Somniosus microcephalus. NCBI lineage: Eukaryota > Metazoa > Chordata > Chondrichthyes > Squaliformes > Somniosidae > Somniosus > Somniosus microcephalus. Next base: position 309,896,296 of record NC_140990.1, on the reverse strand, counting down.
AATGTTTATAAGAACATAAGAACATAAGAAGTAGGAGCAGGAGTAGGCCATACGGCCCCTCAGGCCTGCTCCGCCATTCAATAGGATCATGGCTGATCTGAACTTAGACTCACATCCACTTCCCTGCCCTCTCCCCATAACCCCTTATTCCCTTATCCGCTAGGAAACTGTCTATCTCCGTTTTAAATTTATTTAATGTCGCAGCTTCCACAGCTCTCTAAGGTAGCAAATTCCATAGATTTACCACCCTCTGAGTGAAGAAGTTTCTCCTCATCTCAGTTTTGAAAGGGCAGCCCCTTATTCTAAGATTATGCCCCCTAGTTCTAGTCTCACCCATCAGTGGAAACATCCTCACCGCATCCACCCGATCAATCCCCCTCACAATCTTATATGTTTCGATAAGATCGCCTCTCATTCTTCTGAATTCCAACGAGTAGAGGCCCAACCTACTCAACCTTTCCTCATAAGTCAACCCCCTCATCTCCGGAATCAACCGAGTGAACCTTCTCTGAACTGCCTCGAGAGCGAGTATATCTTTTCTTAAATATGGAAACCAAAACTGTACGCCGTATTCCAGGTGTGGCCTCACCAGTACCCTGTATAACTGCAGCAAGACTTATGATTACATATTTCTAAATCACCTGAGTTACAACAATTCTGATAAAGGGACTCTTAAAAAATCAAAATGACTCTTTTTATCACTCAGAAAACCATTTAAAATATTGGTGAAAGTGAAGCAATATATTGCTGTCTAATTTGATCTATTTTACTTCAATATAATCTTATACCTTAATAAACCTGTTTATAGTTTTGAACCTGAGATATAATAACATGGCATTTCCGATTGGTTCAGAGGGATCTGTAGCAAATGGTAGATGGTATTATTTCCACTACATAGCCCAAGTGCAGACAGTTTCACTGTTATCCCTACGGCAATACAATTGTAGACATTTCATATATAATGTCAAACTTTGCATCATAGAAAGCAAAGCATTGGTTTGCCTATTGAAGTTCTTTATTGCATTTTGCATCGGCAACAAGTATTTGCTAGAGTAAAATCTCTAGTATTGCACCCAGAATGGCATTTTTCATGTGTGAGTTTAGCCAGGGGGGGGTTGGCAGGCTGTCTATTGAGGTGGGGTTATCCAGTCCTCAGCCAATGTCCACATATGCACATTATCTAGCAACGATCTCTCAATAGCAATTTGGAGCAAGAAGTTTGGCTGACTTTTCCTTTCCTAACAAAGAAGCACAGAGATTAATTGTAGCACCCCAACTGCTGCCCTAGTTGAGAACATCTGAATCATTACAGACTACAATTCAACCCTCCCATATGTATGGCTCAATACAATATTGTGCAGTGCCCTTAGCTACTAAATCATTGAAGAGCTACTGATGAGATAGTTTTGTATATTAGAGTTTCTATGTTTAGATAATAACATTATTGTTTTTTTTAATATTGTAAATGGGTTACAAGACTATCAAAGTTTGCTGGGGTTGGATTTTCTTCCAGGACAGGTTTGCAGTCGGAGTTGGGTTGGGTGGGGCTTCCATCCACCACCAAAACACAGACCCATCTTCCTAGGTTTGTGATGCAGGGTAGCCTCCTGGAAGAATTGTCACCACATACGGGGCGGTAGCGACCTGAAAATCTCAGGAAATAAGTTACAGCTTTCCACCATTGCTGTGGCCTTCACCATTTTGCCGGGGTCCTTGGAATTGGTGGTATGGGTGAGGGCCTGAGGTCGACACTCAGCTAATGTAGGTATTTAAATTGGGTTCCTATGTTGGCAATAGGACCCTGATAATCTCACAATGGACTGGACCTCTCATTGGCACGTTCAGGCTGAAAACCACAGGGAGGAAATATCTACGCAAACATCCAAGTGATTCCTTAGTTAAATAGGGCCTTGCAAGGCTATATATTAATCGATTTCCTTTGGTGATGCACTCAAGAAGTCAAGACCAAGTGCAGTACTCAGGTCAAGTTAGAGGCTGGGTGATAAGTGGACCCAAATAGGGGTGGGGTTGGGGGGTGGAGGAGAAGTGAGAAGAGGCAGAAGAGAGGAGGCATAAAGGAGGGGATGGGGAAAAGGTGGAGGGAGAGGAGGGGAGTGGGTTGGAGAGAAGGTGAGATAAGGGGAATGGACTGGGGGGGACAGGAGGCAGGGAGGGGAAGAGGGAAAATGTGCTGAGCGGTATTAATTTATCCTGTATTTTTCTAGCTAAAAGAACGTGTTAACCTTATTCTTCTTTCTACCTCTCATTTTGGAGGTGGGTGCATGTTTGTTTAAAAATAACAATTTTTTTTAGGTTTTAACCAGCTAATTTAAAGCCCAGACATCAGTAGTTGAGATGGTCACATCCTAGGCCAAGATAAGATATACTTTTGTGTGCCAACCTTTACCAAAAGTGTGTTCAATACTCGGAATGATTTCCTGGATAAGGTAATTGAGGCAAAAACTCAAGACTCATTCAAAAGACAGTTAGACGATGTGATTGGGGGAACATACATGTTTTCACTCCTGATGGGTGAGCTAAGATGTGTCGAATGGGTTCATCTCATCTGTATCTGTTTTGTGATAGCATCTGCACAAATAAAACATGCTCATGATTTGTGGGACCAGGAGTGTTTGTAACAACTGATTCCATGGCTGGTGTAGTTGGCTCCAGATGAAAATATCCAATATCATATCTGATCCAAGAGAGAATTCCAATAGATCAAGTCACTTCCACATTTGCTCCAATTATACAGGATTACCAATCCAAGCATAACATGTTTTCCAATTCTTTTCATGTTTTTACAGCTCATGAGACTCGAATTCTGAACACGTGTCTACCATTCGTACACTAACAGACCCTTGCAAAATGCAATAAAGTGCTTGAATGTTGTTTCCTGAAATTAAATTCTTAAATGGCTGAGGTACAGATATTACAAATGAATGGTTTTTAAACATGTTTTTAGCAGCACCAGCTCATAGAAATCCTGATTCCACAACACTCCAGTCTGTTTTTAGGAAAACTAGCTTGTTAATGAGGATTCCTCAACTATGTTCACCATCATTATTCCGACATTCACATATTACATTGAATCCAATGCTAATACTGGAAGGTCATTATTAGAGCAGGTTAAGAAATAGTGGCCATTATTTTAATACCGAGATGAAGGACACAAGGACCCCAGCAAGATTTTTTTTTAATGGAAGGTAAGAGCAGATATGTCAGGAAGTAAAGGCTAGGTGATGTCAAGGTTTTTTCTCAAAAAATGTGAAGATTGCAGGAAATCCAAGGGAGTCAAGGAGTTCCTCCTTAGTATGGATTTGTGGTGATGTAGTTCCCGTTTTCCCACCCCAGAAAGCTATTTTATTCTTTTTTTCTATGCATTGACAGTAATGGCTTCCCCTGATGTGCTTTAGAATCATAGGGGGGAATATTCGGTTGGTTAGCACCTCCCGTTAGCGCCTCCGGGGGCGCTAACGGGGCGCTAGGAACTTAGCGTCCGAGCGCAGTGAGTCTTCTCTCTCTCTCTTAGGCAGTCCCTCAGAACCGAGGATGACTTGCTTCCACGTTAAAAATGAGTTCTCAGGTGACTGATGAGTCCAATGCGGGACCTACAGTCTCTGTCACAGGTGGGGCAGACGTTGGTTGAAGGGGCGGGTGGGTGGGGTGCTTGGGTTGACATGCGCTCCTTGCGCTGCCTGCGCTTGGCTTCCGCTTGCTCCCGGCGAAGAGACTCAAGGTGTTCGGCGCCTTCCCGGATGCTTCTCCTCCACTTTGTGTGGTCTTGGGCCAGGGATTCCCAGGTGTCAGTGGGGATGTTGCACTTTTTCAAGGAGGCTTTGAGGGTATCCTAGAAGCGTTTCCTCTGCCCACCTGGGGCTCTCTTGCCATGCCGGAGCTCTGAGTAGAGCGCTTGTTTTGGGAGTCTCATATCGGGCATGCAGACAATGTGACCTGTCCACCAGAGCTGATCGAGCGAGGTCAGAGCTTCGATGCTGGGGATGTTGGCCTGAGCAAGAACACTGACGTTGGTGCACCTATCCTGCCAATGGATTTGCAGGATCTTGCGGAGGCAGCGTTGATGGTACCTCTCCAGTGCTTTGAGGTGCCTGCTGTACATGGTCCATGTCTCTGAGGCATACAGCAGGGCGGGTATCACTGCTGCTCTGTAGACCATGAGCTTAGTGCCGGGTTTGAGGTCCTGGTCTTCAAACACTCTCTTCCTCAGGCGACCGAAGGCTGCACTGGCACACTAAAGGCGGTGTTGGACTTCGTCATCGATGTCTGCCCTTGTTGACAGTAGGCTCCTGAGGTATGGAAAGTGGCCCTCGTTGTCCAAGGCCTTGTCGCGGATTTTGATAATCGGGGGGCAGTACCATGTGGCGGGGGCAGGTTGGTAGAGGACCTTTGTCTTACGGATGTTTAGAGTAAGGCCCATGCTCTCATACGCTTTGGTGAAGGTGTTGACGATGGTTTGGAGTTCGACCTCCGAGTGAGCACAGACGCAAGCATCGTCTGCATACTGTAATTCAATGACAGAGGATGGGACGACCTTGGATCTGGACTGGAGGTGACGGAGGTTGAACAGTTTCCTGTTTGTTCTGTAAATTAGCTCCACTCCAGCGGGGAGCTTACTGAGGGTGAGATGGAGCATTGCAGCAAGGAAGATTGAGAAGAGCGTTGGTGCGATGACACAGCCTTGCTTGACCCCGGTTCATACGTGAATTGGGTCTGTGGTGGAACCGTTATCAGGATCACGGCTTGCATCTCGTCATGAAGCAGGCGGAGGATTGTGACAAACTTTTGAGGGCAGCCGAATTTGAGGAGGACACTCCATAATCCCTCACAGTTGACAGTGTTGAAGGCTCCCGAGCGCTGCTCGTGAAGTTGACCAGTCGTTTGCGGCAGCACTAAACACTACTGCCATGGTTTCCTGCGCCCGCAGATCGTGACGTCAGTCGAGCGTGCAACGCCCCGGTAGCGTCCCCTGCCTTAACACCTGCTGCTAGGAACGACAGGTAGAAGGGAACATTTTCAAGTCAGGAAGGGGCTGGGGATGCTATTTAAAGGCGGGCGCTTCCTGCCTTTTCTTATCGGCAAAATTTTTGGTACATGCTGGTTGTGAGGGAGAGACACGTCTGGAGAGATTTAACGCTGTCCTAAGGAGTTTTGGCCCTCAGCACCACTTTTGAGGTTCCTAAGCGCCGAGCTCTGTCCCTGGGCCTATCCACTAGTGCTTCCAACACAATTGCTTTAGAGGTCTCTCCAGGCCGAGATTTAAGGTTGCAATGAGCAGGGTGTGGCTGGCCAGCAAGATGGCCCCTCCCCTTTAAGAATTGGACGGCGCCAGTCTGTCTGGCTTCCATGGTAACTGACATTGCCTGAGCTTCGGTAGCGTTCTGAGGTAGCGCCTCGCTCCCCGACGTTTGCGCCTTAAGAGAGGTATGTAGCACCGGATTTAGCGCGCAAATCACCTCCAGGGGCGATAGAGGCAAATTTTGCAGTCGGAGACGATAATTAGCACCGGGCGCTAAACTTTACGCCTGGCCGATATTAGCGCCCCAAGATGGGCGATACCCAATTTTTCCCCATAGAATCATACAGTAAAGAAGGAGGCCATTCAGCCCATTGTGCCTGTACCAGCTCTTTGCAAGAGCTAGCCAATTAGTCCCACTCCCCCCTGCTCTTTCCCCATAGCCCTGCAACTTAATCCCCTTCAAGTATTTATCCAATTCCCTTTTGAAAGTTATTATTGAATCTGTTTCCACCACTTTTATAGGCAGTGCATTCCAAATCCTAACCACTCACAGCGTAAAAAAATGTAAACTCATCTCCCCTCTGGTTCTTTTGTCAATTGTCTTAAATCTGTCCTCTGGTTACCGAACCTACTGCCAGTGGAAACAGTTTCTCCCTATTTACTCCATCAAACCCCTCATAATTTTGAACACCTCTATTAAATCACCTTGAAGAGTTTTTTTTTATTCTAAAAGGAAAGAAAGACTTGCATTTATATAACACCTCTCACAACCACAGGACGTCACAAAGTGCTTTACAGACAATGAAGTACTTTTGAAGTGTAGTCTCTGTTGTAATGTAGGAAACGCGGCAGCCAATTTGCACTCGGTGAGCTCCCACAAACAGCTCTGTGATAATGGCCAGATAATCTGTTTTTTGTTATGTTGATTGAGGGATAAATATTGGTCAGGACACCGGGGATAACGCCCCTGCTCTTCTTTGAAATAGTGCCATGAGATCTTTACATCCACCTGAGGGAGCAGACGAGGCCTTGGTTTTAATATCTCATCTGAAAGACGGCACCTCTGACAGTGCAGCACTCCCTCAGTACGGCACTGGAGTGTCGGCCTAGATTTTTGTGCTCAAGTCCCTGGAGTGAGACTTGAACCCACAACCTTCTGACTCAGAGGCGAGGGTGCTACCAACTGAGCCATGGCTGACACAGCATGAAATCAGCAATCAAGGCAGCAAGCCTTAAATATTACCTGATATTTCTCACTGTACAAATGTACACGGGGAAAGGTACCAAATTAAATGGGCATGCTCATCTGGTAATTTGTCTTGTAAAATCATTCACCAGGTTACAAAATGAGGGAGAGTGGAATGATAAGATGATAGCATCATTGCAACCACCACCACACCCCTGACCTTTGTTCTGTCACACAAAAAGGAACAGTTCAAAAAATAAACTAATATTGCAATACAGGAAACTTTGTTATATCCGGCACCGACGGGACCGAGCTGTTGCCGATCTATCAAAACTGCCGGACATACAAAGTTAATGTTGAAGCATACGGAGGTTTTCATCTCCGTATCTGACAACAAACACTGTTGCTTAGCAACAGCTTCAAACAGTCGGCCCGTACCTTGGAAGCGTCTCTGTAGCTTAGCAACAGCTTCAGAGAGACTTTCCAAAGCTTGACTGTTGGAAAAAAAAGCCACGAGAAGAAAAACAACCTAACAGAACGGCTCCTGATTTCTGCCGGTTGGTCGAGGTTTCCGGACATACAACCTCCGGATAAACCAAAGTCTCCTGTAATCAGAAAACCATATTGGAAAAGTTTTTGTTGCAGTACTTTACTGGGCCAGGGACCAAACTAAGCCAGAAATTATCCAATAAGATGATAATGCTCCTTTAATTAAGGCCAGATGTTCCTTGGTTTAATCATGGTGTTATGCCATTAGTTTTTTTATGTCCAACTGTAAAGCGACACAGTAAAACACTCAAAGGGTTGGAAGGTAATTTCTTGTCAAATGTCCATTGGATAGTGGAGATGGTCTGTGCAATGGGAAAATTGAATAAAATATTGCATTGGTCAGTACCATGGTGCAAGCTGGGTAAATTCTGATCAGTTCCTCTTGGTGCAACCGATTAATTATATTGGCTCAAATGTCATGTTGTTCGTCCCACTATGGAAATATAGTGAAAACAATAAAAATGTTAAAGTATGTTTCTCACACCAGCCTTTGTTTTGATCGTTCTAAGAGAGACTACAAGTGCTGAATTATGCACAATTGTGCTGTAGGTTTCAATCTCCCAGAACTGACCTTCCCCACCCCTGTAGGTGGTTTGCCTTGGTGGTTCGAATCACCTCCCCTACTTAGTTCTATATGACAGGAATTACGGTGAACGGGATTGGAACACAGACAAGCTTTTCGGACTCAACCGTACGGTGTTTAATAAGGTTAACACACACCCGCCTCCAGTATGTAAAATGCCTGGTGGCATAAACAAACAGTACAACAATACAACTTGGCCCATCGAACAGGCCCCTGTCTCGTATTAAGAACATAAGAACATAAGAACATAAGAAATAGGAGCAGGACTAGGCCAATCGGCCCCTCGAGCCTGCTCCGCCATTCAATAAGATCATGGCTGATCTGATCCTAACCGCCAATCTACTATCACAGAACCATCTCCTGAATCTAACAGAATTAGACACACGAAATAGGAGCAGGATCAGGCTACACGGCCCCTGGGCCCGCTCCGCTACCCACAGGGCCATGACTGATCCGAACCTAGACTCATGTCCAAATTCCTGCCCGCTTCCCGTAACCCTTAATTCCCTTTACTTCTAGGAAACTGTCTATTTCTGTTTTAAATTTATGTAATAATTATGTAGATGCCTAAAATCACACTGTGTTGCAATACAGCGTATAACATGGACTTGTCCCACAAACCCCGGAACATACACTATATAATACACACAGAACCTGCCCACTAATCCCCTCTGGATTGGTTGGGACACACAACACCCCCTCACACAGTACCGGTGGGCTTGGACAATGCTCACGCCGATTGTCCGTTTTCTTGCTCGCTGCTTCCCTGTGTAGAGCATGTCTCCTGGTTCCGTATCGCCGATGCAGTATCCAAGTCCAAGTTTCGAGGTTTGTTCCTACAGTCGAAGAGCAAGGCGAGGCTCTTGTCACTCATAGTGGTTTCTTTTCTCCATCTCGGACGGAGTGCTTGGTTCTTGGTTCAGAGAATGAGGGCATGCGAAGGTGAGAGCAAGCGAGAGAGAGAGAGAGTGGCCAAAGCTGCCTTCTTTTATACCCTAAAAGTTCATTCTGGTCTGTGTATTAAAGTGATGTCTTTTAAATCACCCTTCTTTGTTTGGTTCCCACCTTTGAGTCTGGGCCTTCCCCCAACTCTTGTATTCCAATACACACCCAGTAATCCAAACCACAGGACATGTACAGGGCTGGGGGATGGAAGACAATTCCTTATCTTGTCTCCCCCTCCCTGTGGTACATATTTGATGTGATTTAGTCTTACTGCTGATGTGTTTTGCCCAAGGTTAAAGTGTTTTTCATTGAGGCCAGTGAAACTGGCATCGTTGTCTTATCCAATTGAAGATCCATCGAAACCCATTAAAATACGAAGTCTCATCACCTATTGAGACGCTCATTGTCCAAAGTTAAATCATCTATTCACCGTTAAATGGCGGCCAGAGGTCGGATCGTGAGCGGGAGAAGCAGGCCACCACACGTGGAGCCGGCAACAGTGAGGAGGAAGCTGCGGTGATGAGGAGGACGGAGCGGCTGAGGGACATCGTGCTCCCACTGCCACTGGAAGCCATTGAACTGACTTTCTGAACAGGGCGCTGTAAGAAATGCTGACGTGTCCCTACGGGGAGTAAGCATTCCATTGTACTTGTACTAGTACTGGTTACATATGGCAAATAAAATTGAATTGAATTGAATTGAAATCACCTATCGAGACGTTTATTGTCCAAAGTAAATGTCTTTTCCATAGTTAAATTGAAACTCACAGGTGTGTCTGTGCTTCTAGGTCCAACTGCACGCGCCCCTACCACTGGGCCAAAGGGGCTGCTGGTCAATCAGCAGTAACAATCATACAAAATGTAAAAATCCTTGGGGCCTGCGCCGATGCTTACACCCCCTCTTTTAACTTGATGAATAGAAAACTTGAGAATGTTATTGCAGATTTTCCCTCTTATTCTGCTTAGGCCTAATGGATCACTTGGGAAAAGCACATGGAGGAATATCGGGGAGAAAGGGTTGCACAGAAATGGGAGGGAAGGAGCTGTGCTATATGTGTGCAATCTCCCCTGCCAGATTTTCCTCTATGCACTGTGCCCAGGTGATCCTTTAAGCCCAAGCACAAGAAGAGGAAAATCCCCTCCCATTTTCAACTCTTTAACTCATTTTCACGTTGCTGTTTGTGGGAGCTTGCTGAGCGCAAATTGGCTGGCGTGTTTCCTACATTACAACAGTAACTACACATCAGAAACACTTCATGGGCTATAAAGCATTTTGGGAAGTCCTGAAGTCATGACTAGGCTCTATATAGATGCAAGACTTTTTTGTTTTTTTTAAGTGATCACGCTGAGTGTTTAACTGGGTGAAGTGGCCGAGACACAAGGTGGAAAAAACGAAGTGAGACTGCAACCCGGCTCACTCTATCCTTGGGTAATGTTTCATTTCCATTCAAAGTACATAAGCAATAGCGTCAACTGTAGCAGTGATGTTTCAGCAGGAAACCAAGTGAATGTTTTCTGATAATTTAACAACGTGTGCGGGCTTAAGAGGAATCAACGGTATGATGATTAATAAATAATTCATGGTTTCTGGCACTATTTGAGCCATAGGGGCTTATTTAATTGGATACCGAATCAAATGATACACTTCTGGCTGATAATAGCTTACAATTATTAAACCACGCTGTTTGAAACACATGCATGACAACAGAAAGCACAGCCAGAGCCTCAGTTTCAAGCCTGGTTGGAATGTGTCGATGGAGACACTGCAACATAAAGAAAATAAATACTTATTAGACTGACTGCTGCTCCTGCCAGCCAGCGCGCCAGCCAAAGCAAGCAGATAATCACTGCATTTACATTATTGTGGCAAAATGTGCAATACTACTGGTTAAAGCAATGCGGGATGGACTGAAACAAAGCAGCACTCTGCTGGACTGTCTCTCGTGGCCTCTTACTGGAGCAGTCTCCTGGTCTGAAAAATAAAAGACATTGTCAAATTGCAGTCGGAAAAAAAAAGTTGGTATTTTAAAAAAAAAGGGAAAAACATAAGGCTGGAGCAGAACAACGGATGTCCTTCCTGTCATAACTCTGTCCAGTTCTGACAGCCTCCTCAAAGAGGAAATCCTTATGGTTGCAAAAGTCAATAGGGATTTGACTCCCTCGATTGAGGTTGGAGAAATCAGGAAAACTTATAAAGCCCAGATGTCAGCCGTTTTTAATGTAATGTCAAATTAACAACATAATATCACTGGAGGCAACAAAAAGGGAACTTTCGCTGCTATGGAAATTGGAAACGTTTGGCCTGAATGTGGCTGAGCAGGTTACATGCACCACCGATTGTAAAGCCTGGTTTAATAAGATTCACCTGACAGTTTACTACACCACTAGAAAGTATCCTGGGAAATTCAATTTAACATACAAATGTTTCAAGAAAGAGCCTCACCACGAGGACCTCTCTGTAAAAATTAAAGGCTATCGTCAAATTCAATTAAGCTTATTTTTTTTCCCCACGCCCTCCTCTACTGAAGACATGGCTCCTGTAGGGGTCTGCAGACACCGCAGCAATTATCCATTCTTTGCGTATGAGTCTAGACAGCGCGTATTCCCAGGCTATTAAGCTATGGAGCCAGAGGAAGAAGCATCATAGCCGATATCTACACAAAACACACAGTAACCAATGTGCGCACAGCAAGGTCCCACAAACAGCAATGGGATAAATGACCAGATAAACTGTTGTTGTATGGATGGTGGTTGAGGGATAAATGTTGGCCAGGGCATCAGGAGAACTCCCTTGCTCTTTTTCAAATATCGCCATGGGGGTCTTTCACATCCACCTGAGAGGGTAGACAGGGTTTCAGATTAATGTCTCATCTGAAAGACGGCACCTTCAACAATGCAGTACTCCCTGTCAGCCTAGATAACATGGTCAACTCTCTAGGCTGGAGCTTGAAACGACAACCTTCTGAATTAAGAGATGAGAATGCTACCATTCATACCTCACTTCTTTTTAGGAAGACTTACACTGGAAAGGCCAATGTATTTGCAAGTGTGGTAAATGGAATTTAAGAGGGCACCTGTATATTTGCCATTTGTTACATTTGTACTTGCCCACAGACTTTCTATGGGCTATTGCATGGCAAGTTCCTGTCAGCCAAGCATCCAAAAAGTGCAGTGCCCTCCACAGGGCATCTGGAACCTTTGTGAGCAGGGTAAGCAACTGTGTATTCCCTTAACCAATCAGATTGAAGAATCGTTAATGAGTAGCACAGAGTCTAAACCAGGAAGTGTCAGTTAGAATAGTTAATTCAATGTCAAATCAGGTACAGAAAGCAAAATAAGGAGAGGGAAAGAAAGATTGGATTAAGAGAGAGAGATAAAAGAGACAGAAAGAAAAAGTAAGAGTATTAACTTTTTTTTAACCTCCAGCAATAATTAAATGCTGAAGGAATGAGACTCCACACTTGTAAAAGTTAATTTTCAGTGCCAGAGAGGTTGTTTCACAGAAATTAAGACTTACCATGCTGTTAAAAAGGTACTTACACTGAAATGGACAAGCTCTAACTTTTTCTGGCGATTTTATTTTGTATCTATGAGCTAAGTACAGGAACTTCACGCTGTTCAATATGTTTGAATAGTGAGTCAGACGGCGAGATGCTGTTTTCAGTAACCTTACAGAGGAACATCGCATCTCAGACAGCAACTTCTGGATTTCCGCGTTTAACTGTGCATGTGCAGTTGCTGGAAGTTGCCGTCCAATTTGTATATAAATAATGGTGGGCGCTGTTAACCCCGTAGTGCCCACTGTTATTTTCACAGCAATACCTTGCCCATTAATTATGGGTGTCAGTGACAGCCGTGGCTCAGTGGGTAGCACTCTTGCCTCAGAGTCAGAAGGTTGTGGGTTCGAGCCCCACTCCAGAGAATTGAGCACAAAAATCTAGGCTGACACTCCAGTGCAGTATTGAGGGAGTGCTGCACTGCCGGAGGTGCCGTCTTTTGGGTGAGGCATTAAACTGAGGCTCCGTCTGCTCTCTCAGCTGGAAGTAAAAAAGTCACAGCACTTTTTGAAGAAGAGCAGCGGGAGTTCTCCCTGGTGTCCAGGCCAATATTTATCCCTCAACTAACACCTAAAAGCAGATGATCTTGTCATTTAGCTCATTGCTGTTTGTGGGACCTTGCTGTGTGCAAATTGGCTGCTGCATTTCCTACATTACAACAGTGATTACACTTCAAAAAGTTCTTCATTGGCTGTAAAGTGCTTTGGGATGTCCTGAGGTCATGAAGGGCGCGATATAATTGCAAGTTCTTTCTTTCTATGGGTTACTGCATATTAATGGAAGCTACTTTTTTCCACAAATGTTGCTGAGAATTATACTCAAATAAGTTGTTTTCCCTAGGCAAATTGAACCAGGGAAAATGTATTTGCATTGCACATGTTGGTAGATTTTGTTTTTAGGCTTGCGTTTCTATTGTATCTACCATTAGGCGAGAGATTACACGCTCGCCAAGAGGGCTTGCTGAATTTAAATGTTGAACATATGAGGGACGTTGAATTACTGGCCTTTTTCCATAGCTGTCAAGATCAATGAACTTCTAGGAGTGAGATTTATGATCAAAAAGACTGAGGAAGATCACAAACCCTTTCAAACATACGGAACCATGTTTATTTTTAAAAGTGAAATATGCCAAAATAGGTCACATGTTTAAACCTCACTCAAAGCGAGCGAGACTTGGCAGGTCTGTATTTTCCATTTTAAATGAGGTGGCACCTGCGTTCCAATAGCACAGAGGAATTTGCTACAAGTACGTCGAACAATTGTACGTGAATATCTTTGATCGTAATTTAGACCACTAGACTGGAAATGCAAACCAGGTCTGAAAATAAAATAAAAAGACGGGCCAAAGTTTTGGATAAAGAACCGCAGAGATTTGACCCCTCTGTTCTCTTTTAAGATGCTGGCAGATCTGCTGCTTCATTCTATTTTTATTTCACATTTCCAGCGTTTGCAGTTTTTTCTGTCACTCTACATTGAGATGTTTATTCATGACTGTTGTCAGAAAAGTACAACAATAATGTAAAACTATTTTTGCTCTGCTTATTATGCTGTAAATTGTCAAAATGTACCAAATCAATGCAAAACGTTTTGTTCGGAACATAACTGAAGACCATCGGAGAACACGCCTCTGCCCACACAGTCTCACTGAGGTCATTCTGGTTTGAAATCTATCAGCAACACTTCACCAATTCTTCCAAGACTGTTAAGCTGCTAAAGTTCTACATGAACTGTTGTCTGCTCACTCCCTGGCACTTCACATTCGCTACGGAAATCTTATTGGTTCTGAGTGAGTTTAACACAACATCTCTCTTCAAAGAAAGAAGAACTTGCATTTATATAGTGCCTTTCACGACCTCAGGATGCCCCAAAATGCTTTACAGCCAATGAAGTACTTTTGAAGTGTAGTCACTGTTGTAATGTACAAAACGCAGCAGCCAATTTGCGCACAGCAAGCTCCCACAAACAACAATGTGATAATGACCAGATAATCCCTTTTCAGGTATTGGTTGGGGGATTAATATTAGCCAGGACACTGGGAACAACTCCCCTGCCCTTCATCAAAGTACTGACATGGGATCTTTTATGTCCACCTGAGAGGGCAGATGGGGCTTCGGTCTCACGTTTCATCTGAAAGATGGCACTTCCGACAGTGCAGCACTCCCTCAGCACAACACTGGAGTTTCAACCTAGATTTGCTTTAAGTAACCTTTGGGGCTGGATTTTCATTGAGGAGGCGGGTAGGAGGCGGGACTACAACTTTCGGGGTTGTAGTCCCGCCTCCATTGAGTTCTAGCCGACCCATGTGATTTTGACTTGATTGACCTTGTTGAGCCCGCCTAGCGGGCTCAGCAGGACAATTAAGGGCCACCCAGCAACAGGTGACGTCACAGATTGATATTTAATCTGTCAAGACCTTTTGACAGGTGAAATATCAGCGTTTGACAGCTGTTTGAAGCTGTCAAACACTGACAATCTGTACTCCAGGTTAATTCCTTCCTCTCAGGATGATTTAGAGATCGCCCCGGAACAGAAAGCTGAATGCTGCAACTTTTGACAGCTCGCGGCCATTCTGCTTTCTGTGCCGGTGAGATGAGGGACTCCCGAGACCTGAAGGAAGGAAGGCTGTAAAGGTAAGTACATGTAAGTAAAACTTCTTTAAAAACTTTACACACACCAAACACACTTACCTCTGCAATACAAAGATGGGAGGGAAAGCAGTGAATGAGGAGGACATAAAAACCTGCAAAAGGACATAGACAGGCTAAGTGAGTGGGCAGAGATTTGGCAGATGGGATATAATATTGGAAAGTGTGAGGTTATGCACTTTGGCAGAAAAAATCAAAGAGCAAGTTATTATCTAAATGGAGAGAAACTGCAAAGTGCTACATTACAAAGGGATCTGGGGGTCCTGGTGCATGAAACACAAAAAGTTAGTATGCAGGTGCAGCAGGTGATCAGGAAGGCCAATGGAATCTTGGCTTTTATTGCGAGGGGGATGGAGTATAAAAACAGGGAAGTCTTGCTGCAGTTATACAGGGTATTGGTGAGGCCACACCTGGAATACTGCGTGCAGTTTTGGTTTCCATATTTAAGAAAAGATATGCTTGCTCTCGAGGCGGTTCAGAGAAGGTTCACTGAAGGTTCACTCGGTTGATTCCAGAGATGAGGGGGTTGACGTATGAGGAAAGGTTGAGTAGGTTGGGCCTCTACTCATTGGAGTTCAGAAGAATGAGAGGCGATCTTATCGAAACATATAAGATTGTGAGGGGTCTTGATCGGGTGGACGCGGTGAGGATGTTTCCACTGATGGGTGAGACTAGAACTAGGGGGCATAATCTTAGAATAAGGGGCTGCCCTTTCAAAACTGAGATGAGGAGAAACTTCTTCACTCAGTGGGTGGTAAATCTATGGAATTTGCTACCTCAGAGAGCTGTGGAAGCTGCAACATTAAATAAATTTAAAACGGAGATAGACAGTTTCCTAGCAGACAAGGGAACTAGGGGTTACGGGGAGAGGGCAGGGAAGTGGACGTGAGTCTAGATTCGGATCAGCCATGATCCTATTGAATGGTGGAGCAGGCCCGAGGGGCCGTATGACCTACTCCTGCTCCTACTTCTTATGTTCTTATGTACTCATGCACCCATCACTCACCTGAACACCGGACATCTCGACCCCTCCAAGCCCTTCATCCCGATGGCCCGCCTCGCTAACTTGGCGTGGTTTGGAGCCGTCGGGAATCCCACATTTCAACAATGAAAATAGGGATTAGGCTAAAAACTGCCTGGTAACTACCTGTTAACAGGCAGTTAATTGGCACTAATCCACTTCCCGCCTCAGGGAGGCAGGTTCCAGTGCGGGGCGGGTACCCGCCTCCTTTGAAACTGGCATGGAGGCAGGTTGGGGGCGGGATGGGTTCGTGCCCCCCGATTTTGGGATTTTAACCCCCCACATGTTTCCAATCCCGCCTCCACGGCCCAATGAAAATCCTGCCCTTGGTGTACAGAGTGTAGGTTAAAACCTGAAAGTTAAAAATCAACAAATCTCAGAGCTCTAAATTGGTATAATTAGTGGTGAGTCTCTGTAATTATTACTTTATACACTGAACAAACATCTAAACAGCCACAGTCAAACCCAGACCTTAAGTTACACAGCTTTGTTATCTGCCACTCAGCTTTCAGAAGATTGGCATACCATTAAATATTTTAATGCTGGGAAGATCTGCGTAAGGTTTCCTAACCGTCATGTAGAACAGTAGAAATTTTAAAGTGATCTTTGTTTAGAAATTAGCCGATCGTCATGTTTCTGGATTTCTTAACTGTTTATCTACAGAAGGGATCTAGATAAGAGTTATTTTAAAGAGTGCTTTTAAAATGCACCTGCTACCCAGGTCACAGGTTTGGGAAGGGCAGCCGCAGAAACCTCGGTGAGTTGCTCCAGTGCATTCTGTAGGTAGCACACACTGTAGCCACGGTACACTGACAATGGAGGGGAATGGATGTTTCACTCCCAGAGCTTTAAAGAAAACATTTTTTCACACCCACTAAATTGCTTATTTCAATAATAAGACTGGTTAAATCATAACTATGGCAAACCAGTCTGTCTGTATGAGACATTTTATATTATTCATAATGGTTTCACTTTTTTCTGCATGCATTCATTTAACTAGATTATGAATGATTCAACTCCCATTAATAATTAACTAACGAGTTATGCGCACATTAGACATATCTTAGAGTCTTATAGACTCAGAAAAAGGTGATCACGATATAAATGTTCCCCAGTTAGCCAGCCTAAACGATAACTATTGAGAATTGTGTTTACTGAGCTCCTTTACTACATGAAATAATACACGTTAATAAGCCTCATTAAGTTGTTGTAGGAATATTAAGGTAGCTATCTGTGGACTGGCAGTTTAGGGAGTCTGAGAATGTTACCTACTACAGAAACATTGGCTGCGACTTCCCCCACCTCGGCGGATCCGGGGCGGCCGGGGTGCGAACCTACCGCTGGCTCCAGCCCGCTGTCCAAAGTGATCTTACACTTGTTAAGCCTGCCCAGTGCGTTCCCCAGCCAATTGAAGGAAGTGGGTCTGATGACGTCACTTGATGATGCGTCATCAGCCGGTTTCCTTAAACGGACCATGCGCAAATTACATAGAAACATAGAAGATAGGAGAAGGAGTAGGCCATTCAGCCCCTCGAGCCTGTTCTGCCATTTAATGAGATCACGGCTGAGCATCCAAATTCAGTACCCTGTCCCTGCTTTCTCCCCATATCCCTTGATCCCTTTAGGCTCAAGGAATACATCTAACTCCTGCTTGAAGATATTTAATGAATTGGCCTCAACTGCCTTCTGTGGTAGAGAATTCCACAGGTTCACCACTCTCTGGGTGAAGAAATTCCTCCTCCTCTCTGTCCTAAATGGCTTACCCCTTATCCTTAGACTGTGACCTCTGTTGGAATAAATGGGTCTTTTTCCGAGTGACAGGCAGTGACTAGTGGGGTACCACAGGGATCGGTGCTAGGACCCCAGTTATTCACAATATATATCAATGATCTAGGTGAGGGAACTAGATGTAATATCTCCAAGTTTGCAGACGACACAAAGCTGGGTGGGCGTGTGTGCTGTGAGGAGGATGCCGAGAAACTCCAGTATGATTTGGACAGGTTGGGTGATTGGGCAGATGCATGGCAGATGCATTATAATGTGGATAAATGCGAGGTTATCCACTTTGGTGGCAAAAACAGGAAGGCAGATTATTATCTGAACAGCAATAGATTGGGAGAAGGGGAACTGCAACGAGACCTGGGTGTCCTTGTGCACCAGTCGCTGAAGGTAAGCATGCAGGTGCAGCAGGCGGTTAAGAAGGTAAATGGTATGTTGGCCTTCGTAGGGAGAGGGTTCGAGTATAGGAACAAGGATGTCTTGCTGCAGTTGTACTGGGCCTTGGTGAGACCACACCTTGAGTATTGTGTGCAGTTTTGGTCACCTTACCTGAGGAAGGATGTCCTTGCCATGGAGGGAGTGCAGCGAAGATTCACCAGACTGGTACCTGGGATGGCAGGAATGACGTATGAGGAGAGATTGGGTCAATTGGGCTTATACTTGCTGGAGTTTAGAAGAATGAGGGGGGATCTCATTGAAACTTATAAAATTCTAACAGGACTAGACAGACTAGATGCAGGAAGGATGTTCCCGATGGCCTGGGAGTCCAGAACCAGGGGTCACAGTCTAAGGATAAGGGGTAAGCCATTTAGGACAGAGATGAGGAGGAATCTCTTCACCCAGAGAGTGGTGACCCTGTGGAATTCTCTACCACAGAAGGCAGTTGAGGCCAATTCATTAAATATATTCAAGAAGGAGTTAGATATATTTCTTAAGGCTAAAGGGATCAAGGGATATGGGGAGAAGGCAGGGACAGGCTACTGAATTTGGATGATTAGCCATGATCTCATTGAATGGCGGAGCAGGCTCGAGGGGCCGAATGGCCTACTCCTGCTCCTATCTTCTATGTTTCTATGTATCCTTGCTTCCCTTTCCTCTGTTTCCCTGCACAGGTTCCCAAACCCCTGCCATTTTAGTTTAAACCCTCCCAACAGCACTAGCAAACACTTCCCCTAGGACATCGATCCCGGTCCTGCCCAGGTGCAAACTGTCCAGTTTGCACTGGTCCCACCTTCTCCGGAACTGGTTCCAATGTCCCAGTAATTTGAATCCCTCCCCCTTGCACCATTCTTCTAGCCACGTATTCATCTGAAATATCTTTCTATTTCTACCCTGACTAGCACGTGGCACCGGTAGCAATCCTGAGATTACTACCGTTGAGGTCCTATTTTTTAATTTACCTCCTAACTCCCTATATTCAGCTTTTAGGACCTCATCCCATTTTTTACCTATATCATTGGTACCTATATGCACCACGACAACTGGCTGTTCACCCTCCCCCTCCAGAATGCCCTGCAGCCGCTGCGAGACATCCTTGACCCTTGCACCAGGGAGGCAACATACCATCCTGGAGTCTCATTTGCGGCCGCAGAAACGCCTATCTATTCCCCTTACAATAGAATCCCCTACCACTATAGCTCTCCCACTTTTTTTCCTCCCGTCCTGTGCAGCAGAACCACCCACGGTGCCAGGAAGTTGGTTGCTGCTGCCTTCCCCCGATAAGCCATCCTCCCCAACAATATCCAAAGCGGTATATCTGTTTGAGAGGGGGATGGCCACAGGGTCCCATGCACTACCTGCCTGCGCCTACTACTCTGCCTGGCGGTCACCCATTCCCTTCCTGCCTGTACAGCCTTTACCTGCGGTGTGACCAACTCATTAAACATGCTATCCACGATGTCCTCGCAACTCCAGCACCGCAATGCAGTCTGCCAGTAGCTGCAGCTGGATACACTTCCCACACACATGGTCATCAGGGACACAGGAAGTGTCCCTGATTTCCCACATAGTGCAGGAGGAGCATGCCATGGGGCCGAGCTGTGCTGCCATGACTTACCCTTTAATTAATTTAAATTAAATTAACACAAATCAATAACACTAATTACACTGCAATTGATTTTGACAGTTGTGCTGTCAGTGTTCTACAGCATTGAGGTGCAGCAAACACTGACAAGCACTGCACAGAGATGCAGGGCTGCACCCAGGCTCTCCCATGACTCCCTCCATATGCTTATGGAGGGAGTCACAACACGCAGGGAGTTTCTCTTCCCTTCCCATGGGCGGAAGAGACCTCCCCAGGAGATCAACACAGCCTGGTTGCACATTGCACAGGAGGGCACAAGCAGGGATGTCGTCAGGAGGACCAGGCTGCAGTGCCGCAAACCTTTCAATGATCTCAGTAGATCACGAAACATTACTGTAAAGCCACAGTCAACCTCATCCTGCTGTGCCACTCATCACATCCCCATCACTCTGCCTTTCCAACCCTATTCCTACACATCCTTACTCACACCAACTTACCTTGCACCTCCACCCATCCCTCTATCTACATTATCAATTCCCTATCTCACTAGCCACCCCTCACACTCACCCTCCTCCTAGTCCAATCATACCAAGTAACAACACACAAGGGTAATCACTTGGGTGGTTTAGCCAATGTTCATGTAAAGTTTCTGATAATGTGGTGTCAAACATTGAAACCTTTATTTTCAACACTTTGCGTTCTTAGGCAGATTTGTTTGCACCTTTGGAAGTGGCTTAGTGAGCTGCAGTGAATGGTGAGACACCACGGTACCCCCACAATGGTGATGAGTGTGAAAGGAATGGCTTGGTCATTGTTGGGATGTTTTATGGTGCTGGTGTGGGGTGGTGCCAACCTGCTGCATCAAGTGGCAGCCAGGGTGTACAGCGCCAAGTGAAGTAAATCTGGTTATGGTGAGGCCATCCCTGGCCTCCCGGACAGCAATGTGGTCAGGTGCTGATGCCCTGTGTCCTGTGCAGCATCAGTTGATTGCGGAGAAGGTTGGTGTTGTTGTTGGTGCTGCTGGTGTGCCTGGTGCTGCTGGTGTTGGGGGCTGACCGTGTGGGATCCTAAGGACCAAGGTGAGATAGTTTCAAGGGCAGCTGATTTAACTGATGTAATAGATGACAGGTGAAGTAGAGATGATAGAAGCAATCTGTCAATGGTGAGAGAGGTTGTTCCAATGAGGTGACACTGGATACAGAGTTTGCTCCAAACACTTGCAAGCTGCATAAAGCTCAATCTGTCTTCCAAATGCAATAAGCAACAACTTCTGACCTTGGAAAGTGAACAGCTATGAAATCAATCAAATCAAATCAAATCAAATCAACTTTTATTGTCATTGTTAGTGCACAAGTGCAGTACAACGAAATGTAGGCTTGCGGCTCCCGAGAGTGTACAATTTGGTTTAGGACACTTAAACATTTCAACATACATTTGTACATATATATTAGCATAAATATGACCATAATAAAGTGCATCAGCAGATGTGCAGGCTTTAGTGTTTATTTGTGGAGTTCAGTAGGATGACAGCCCTGGGAAAGAAGCTGTTCCTAAATCTGGTCGTATGGGTGCGAATGCATCTGTAGCGTCTTCCAGATGGTAGGAGGGCGAACAGACTGTGGCTGGGGTGGGTAGGGTCTTTGATGATGGACCGTGCCCTCCGTAGGCAGCGTTTCTGATATATATGTTCTATGGTCGGTAGCCGGGTGCCAGTAATGCGTTGGGCAGTTTTGACTACCCGCTGCAGGGCTTTCCGGTCATGGGAGCTACAGCTGCCGTACCATACCGTGATACAGTTTGTCAGGATGCTCTCTATAGTGCAGCGGTAGAAGTTAGAGAGGATCAGGGGTGACAGATTACATCCCTTCAGCCTCCTCAAGAAATATAGGCGCTGCTGGGCCTTCTTCACCAGAGAGGAGGTGTTGAGGGACCAGGAGAGGTCTTCCGTGATGTGGACTCCGAGGAACTTAAAGCTGGCCACCCTTTCCACCTCCGCCCCATTGATGTGGATGGGGGTGTGACTTCCGCCTTTGGACTTCCTGAAGTCCACGATTATTTCCTTTGTTTTCTTGGTGTTAAGGGCCAGGTTGTTGTCGGCGCACCACTTCACGAGATGCTGGACCTCCTCCCTGTAGGCTGACTCATCGTTGTTGGTGATCTGGCCTACTACCGTGGTGTCATCTGCAAACTTGATGATGGTGTTGGAACCATTAACAGCCACACAGTCGTGGGTGAAGAGGGAGTAGAGGAGGGGGCTCAGCACACATCCTTGTGGGGCCCCCGTGTTCAGGGTCAGGGGGGGGAGGTGTGGTTGCCTAATTTGACAGACTGGGGTCTGTTTGTTAGGAAGTCCAGGGTCCAGTTGCAGAGGGAAGTGTTTTATACACCATTTGCAGCTATCAAGTTAAGAAATCATCCCATGCTGACACAACTCCCGACCTGCTTACCTGACATGATCTCTGAGCAGCGGGGAAACCATGGGCGAACTCTTAGGGCAGGATTTTCATTGGGCCGTGGAGGCAGGATTGGAGGCATGTGGGGGGTTAAAATTGCATAAACTGGCGGGCGGGCCCAACCCCACCTCCATCCCGCCTCCAAGCAATTTTCAAAAATTCGTGTCTTGTGGTCCCGTCTCCGTCCCACCTCCAAGAGGCGGGATAGGCCGTTAAGGCCCTTAACAAGCACTAAATTGGCTCTATAATGCCATTTTGAAAGGCCTTTGTGATTTTAACCCTTTTCCCACGTGAAACATGCCTGTTCTGAAACACGACGGTGAAACCTGGCGGGAGCACAATTGGATTGCTGACTATAAGCTGCAGCTCAACCAATAAATAGAAGATTTGATCAGCCATCATTTGCAGGTGGCAGGACTTTATTGTCTCAGGTCTGGAGTTTGGAGCCTAACGCCCATATACAGTGTGACCTCCTGGGAAACCCCTCTCGCCAACTTCACTGAGCGCTTCCTCAACTGAGGCATATACCAGAAGCATGGGAGCGATTTATTTCCTTCCCTTCTGCGCATTAGATGAGGACGAAGACCAGCCGCGGCACCAGCAGAACCATGAACAACAGCAGCACCAACAGCAGCAGCACCAACAGCAGCAGCAACAACAGGAGCGCCAAGCTGCTGCTCACCCACCTGAAGCTGCACAGGCCAGAAGGGGCCAGCACATGGAAGCCCGTCAGTGCAGGAGATACCCCCCAAACAGGGTCCACAGACACAGGGTCAGCTACCTCAACATGTCTGAGCAGCAGTGCCAAAGGCGGCTCCGGCTTTCGCGAGAGGTAGTGGGTGACATCTGCGCAATGCTGCAACAATACCTGCAGCCCAGAGGACCAGGTGGACAACCCTTATCAGGGGCCGTCAAAGTCACCACCGCACTCAACTTTTTTGCCTCAGGCTCCTTCCAGGGATCAGCAGCAGACATCAGCGGCATCTCCCAGGCGGCAGCACATAAATGCATTACGCAGGTAACTGATGCCCTCTTTGCCATCGCGCACAGTCACATCCATTTCACCAAGGATCAAGCAAGTGTCACGGAGCGTGCGGTTGGATTAGCTAATCTGGAAGACTTTCCAAGGGTGCAGGGCGTTGTTGACTGCACACATGTGGCCCTTAGGGCACCCCATCGCAATCCAGGTATTTTTGTCAACCGCAAGGGCTTCCACACCCTCAACGTGCAGCTGGTGTGTAACCACAAGAAGGAAATTTTGCATGCTTGCGCCAAGTACCCTGGCAGTTGCCATGACTCCTTCATACTGCGCCAGTCTAGTGTGCATCTGTTATTCAGTCCACCAGACCAACTTAATGGATGGCTACTTGGAGACAAGGGCTGTCCCCTGAACACGTGGCTAATGACGCCGTTGAGGAGGCCATCCAATGAAGCTGAGGAGCGCTACAACTCCAGCCACATTTCGACCAGATCCATTATCGAGCAAACCATCGGTTTGCTGAAGATGCGCTTCAGATGCCTGGATAGATCAGGTGGAGCCCTGCAGTACTCAGCAGCCAGGGTCTCCAGAATCGTCGTGGTTTGCTGTGCACTTCACAACATGGCACAGCGTCGTGCCTTGCAGATTCCTGAGGACCAAGTGGCTCATCACATATCCTCCTCAGATGAGGAGGAGGAGGAGGAGGAGGAAAAGAGCGAAAACAAACATCTTGCAGAGGCCCATCAACCAGTGGCAGCAGTACACGAGAACATAGCTGTCCAGGATGCAGGGAACACACTCATCTTGGCCAGATTTGCTTAGCCTAGCCACTCAAGCACTTTTGTCTCACATTTTCTTACCTGAGCATCGACAATGGCCAAGAACCAGCTGACTCCTAGCAATTTGACCACCATACTGACAATTGCAAGTAATCCTAAGCCCTCAATGTGAAAGTCCCATTGGTGAAATGACACACGCCACAACTACAGCAGTAGCCATCAGATTTTTTATTTACATTATTCACCTGATGGCTTTTCCACATAAAACATCAAATTTCACCCAAGTGACTACCCTTGTGACTATTTGTGCAGTATCTTTCTCTTATGTGTGCTCCTACGTGGTGCTTCCCCTGTGGCTTCAGCAGATGTGGAGGCCCCTTGCTCACTTTTCTGCTGCTCCTGTCTCGACACCTTTGGCGGGCATCCTCTGGGTTTGCGAACCTGTGAGGGCTCGTCAACAGTCTGCTGCTCCTGCGGCTGTGCAGGGGTTGAGACGCCGATCTCAGTTGGGTGTGGACTCTGGTGGGGCTCTGCAGTGGTATGGAAGTGTGAGCGCTTGGAGAGGAGCCCCCACTTCCT
Organism: Somniosus microcephalus; assembly: GCF_052327205.1. NCBI lineage: Eukaryota > Metazoa > Chordata > Chondrichthyes > Squaliformes > Somniosidae > Somniosus > Somniosus microcephalus. Next base: position 309,871,962 of record NC_140990.1, on the reverse strand, counting down.
TGATGTCTGCCACCAACTTTCCTCTCATGGGTCAGGTCCCCCTCAGCACTTGCAAGTGGCTTGAGAGCACCTTGCTGCACATCAGGGGGGCCATGGGGACCTGTATCTGCACTGGCAGTCCTACTCAGAAGGACTTCCATGAAGGTCTGGTTTCTCTGTTCAATAGATGACCATCGCTCCTCCAGAGATGTCATTCTATTCTGAACACTCACCATGTTTTCTGCACTCTGCCGACTTATCACCTCCATGGAGGTTGCCATCCTTTCCATGGTGATGCGTTCATGCGCCAATGACTCCACAAAGGCTCTGCTCGTGTTCACTATGGACTCCTCCATTCACTCCACACTCGCAGCGACCCTACAAACAAAACCAGCCAGAGACTCCTGCACCTGTTCCTGGAGTTCCAGCACCGCTCTCCTTCTGGATGGACCCAGGGGCAGAGGGTCGACATGCAGCTGAGCCGAGCTGGCAGAGTCCTGCACCCTCCGAATAGGAATTTCCACTGCTGTCCCTGTCTCCACAATCTGCTGATGCTCACTTGTGAGCTGTGATACACCAGGTGACAACACTACTCTTTGTCCCGAAGGTCCCACCGAGGTGTGAGTATCTGCGCTGGTGCTGGGCGCGCTTAATTCTGCTGACGCTGCACCCTCAGAGGTTACAGCTTCCTCTGAGGAGACTTGATGTTCTGGCTGTTCCTCCTGGCTAGTGGGAACGGGTGCTGTTGATGGTCCTGTGGGGGAGTAAAGGAAAGAGTCAGAGATGTGATGCCAAGGTTACATGCACATTGCATATTGCAGATGATCATAAGTCCATCTGTTAGAGCTTCAGAATCATTAACAGCGACTCATGCAATGTCAATGAGAGAGATGTAAAACTATTCTGTCACCAGCTTGCTGTGATGCAATCGTCTGTCCGTCCTCCACTTGCGCATCTTCCTTCACTCCGACAATCTCCAGGACGGCCTCCTCCCAGGGGATGAGGTGGGCTACTAAGGGTGGCCCTCCTCCTGTCCTCGTTCTTTCTCACTTATTGTGAGCTCTCTTTTCCTGCAATGAGGGAGACAAGTGGAGGTTGAGTGAGAATGAAGGAGTGAGTGTAGAGAATCCATAGCATAGATACTTAGAAGGAGACAAAGATGGAGTGAGGTGGCAAGACCAAGGGCCCTCCCTGTGTGTTGTCAGTTGTTTTCATAGCATCACGGTGATAGAGAGTGTGAGGGCTGCATAGTCGAATATTTAGGTGAATGTGACCATAGAGAGAAAGGGAATGGGTAAGGGTGCATGGATGTCAGTGTCAAGTGGGGTGTGGTGGAAGAGATTGCTAAAGCTGAGTGCTGGTGAGGAAAGGCAATGGGGATCAGATTGAGGGTGATGGGAAATTCATTCTCACTTTTCCAATGCGCAGAAGGTCATGAAATCTCTTCCTGCACTGAATCCTGGTTCTGCGGATTACCGATAAGGAGTTGACCTCCTCTGCCACTTGCAGCCTCACAGCCTTGGTCTGCTGGGGAGGCTTCTTCCTCCCTGAAGAAGGGAAGTGCACCTCCTTATGAGCTCTTGCTCCCTCAACCAGAGCCTGCAAGGCAACGTCGTCAAATCTTGGAGCAGACCTAGGTTTTTCACTGACCATTCTGCCTCCAGGTCCCTGTGGCATTAAAGGCCAAAAGGTTGGCAGCCTGCAGAAGAAGCAAGGCTTGCTGCAGACCTTAAATGCAGCAGCAATGATGACATCATCGGATGTGACTTTCAGACTGGAAAAACTCATTTGCCAAGGGTTCCCACACGTTGGAACTCAATTGGACAATTAAGTTAAAATCGCATCAATCTCCCACATCGATTTAGATTCGTGTGGATAACAGGAAATGCGGATTACACGACCCCAACCCGACCCTGACTTAAAATCCAGCCCTTAAAATCTACAAGGTTAGCTTAAAATAGTTTTAAAGTGCCTGTTAACAAGCTCTTAATCATCTAAATTGCCTCTCCCGCCGCTCGGTGTCGGGTCAGTTCAGTGATGACAGACCCGACAGATGGGAAACCAGTGTGGCGGCGGGTTGACAGTGAGTTCACTACCCACTGTCAAAAAAAAAATTACCACCCAACCCGCCACCAAATGTATCCGCTGACCCCCCGAAAAATTCCCTCCCATTGGGTTTCCTCATTCTACTAAACCTTTAGCAGTGGTGGGCCATGCTCAGACTCCTAACGAAGCAGATTGGATAATCACCCTGTGTCTTCTCTGCAGGAACTTTAATAAAGACTATTTAGGAGGGAAATCAGTAAGCACTTTTTCACTCTCTCCCCAGAAAGACTGTGTGTAACAATTGCATATTGAATTATCATTGGCCCGCAGGCTTCTGTAAGGAATACCTATTATATTCACATGTGATCACATGCTGAGTTGTCATTGGCCTGCAGGCCTCTGTAAGGACTGCTATTGTTTTGAAGACCCAGGCTAGGGGCCCTAACTCCATCTTGTCCCCACTGTGCTGTATGATTGAGATCACAGACCTGATGCTTCATAAAAGAGTTTAAACTGTAATACTCCGTTGTCCTGCAATTTATTATTTTTGCACAAATTGTGCAAAACAAGACATGGTGTCTGAACAGGGATTTGAAATGGACATCGTTGGAGCTCCCTTCCCTCGAATCGATTGGGGATCTTTGAACTTACATAGAGAATGGTACAAGTTCAAGCAACACGTGGAGTTGATGTTCTCGGATCCACTGAAAAGCAAAGGGGAGGAAGAAAGATGCAGCTACCTATCCTTTGTGGATCGGAGAAAAAGGGAGAGACATTTTTAACACACGGTCTCTCACCGCGGATGAAGCAAAGGTACTGAAAAGTTATTTTGACCGTTTTGAAGCATATGTGATGCCCAAGACAAATACGATATTCGCTAGGTACAAGTTTCAGGAGAAAGTACAAGGAGCTAGTGTGTCGTTTGAACAGTTCGTGACTGAGTTTAAACTGCTGGTAAATGACTGTGAATATGCAGATAAAGATGAGATGGTCAAAGACCACATCGTGTTTGGAATACATTCAGCTAAAGTGGGAGAGAAACTTTTGAATGTTGGGTCCGGGTTAACGCTGGACAAAGCTATGGACATAGCTAGATCGCACAAGATAGCCCAAGCACAGTTGAAAACCATAACCGGTGCCACGAGCGGCTCGTGTGAACAGACAGTGCATGCAGTTAATAGACACACACCAAAGAACACCGCCCAGAGAGGGTGTTTCAGAACAGAAAGAACAGAGAGAGTTCTAAAAATGTGCGACACAGACATAAATTGCTTAAAAAACTGTGGATATTGTGGAAACAAGATGCACGGGGAAAAGGTGCAATGTGCTAAATGTGGTAAACGGAACCACTTTGCTAAAGTTTGCAGGACTGTTTTTGGAAGAGCAGTACACACAGTGAGTGACAGCCAAATGCCAGATAGAGAGCCAAATGCAGAGGAACTGTTTATTGATTCTGTGTCACAGAAAAAACAGATTTCAGAGACTGAGCAAGCCTTTGCCAATATTGAGATAGGAAAACAGGGCACAGAGCTTAGGTTTAAACTAGACACTGGAGCTCAGGTTAATGTAATTCCTCTGAGTGAGTATCACAGCTTGAAGGATGAGTATAAGCTACAGCCCACCTCACACAGACTTACAAGCTATGGGGGTGAGCAGCTCATTGTAAAAGGCACATGCGTGATGAAATGCAAGTACAAAGAAAGTGACATGACGTTGGACTTCTACATTGTTGACACTCGAGCACCTCCAGTGCTAGGTCTAAAGGCATGTTTAGACATGGACCTCATTAAGCTAGTGCTATCATTGACAGCACCAGTTGAGAAGCAGACAGTCATGGAGGAGTTTGCTGACATTTTCAAAGGAATCGGACTATTCCCAGGTGAATGCACTATTCACCTTGACCCAGCAGCAACCCCTGTGGTTTGCCCACTGAGAAGGATACCCCTTGCTCTACACAGTCACCTGAAGGAGGAGCTGCAGAGCATGGAGAATACAGAAACCATCATCCAGGAAACAGAACCGACAGAGTGGGTCAACGCGTTAGTAGTGGTTGAGAAACCACGTACAGGCAAGCTCAGAGTCTGTCTCGACCCCAGAGATTTGAACAAGGCTATCAAACGCCCTCACTACCCTCTACCAATGCTAGATGACATCACACCCAAGCTAGTGGGAGCACGTTACTTCAGTGTAATGGACGCATAATCAGGATACTGGACTATCAAGCTCACGGAAGAGTCATCTAAGCTAACAATGTTCAACACACCATTTGGACACTACCGACTTCTGCATTTACCATTTGGTCTTATCTAAGCTCAGGATGAATTCCAGCGGAAGATCGACAAAACCTATGAAGGCCTCGACGGAGTAGTCACAATCGTAGACGACATCCTCATCTATAGCAGGAATAGAGAGGAACATGACAGGAACCTCCGTGCGATGCTACAAAGATCACGGGAGAAAGGTATCCGGCTCAACCCCGAGAAAAGCATAATCAGATCCACCAAGATCAGTTATTCGGGCATCGCCTCTCAACTGATGGCATTAAGCCGGATCCAGAGAAAATCTCCGCCATCAAGAAGATGGAGCCGCTGAAGAACCGCGCAGAGCTAGAGACAGTACTAGGCATGGTTAACTACTTAGCCAAGTTTGCACCGAGCCTCTCCGAAATCAATGCACCCATGCGTCGGTTGCACAAACAATCCAATGAGTTCCTGTGGGACAAACAACATGACACAACATTTCAGAAAATGAAAGACCTAATCACCAGAGAACCAGGACTAGTTCTTGCCTACTTCGACCCCAACAAAGAGCTCAGACTACAAGTGGACACGTCAAAGTACGTACTAGGCGCAGTATTACTGCAAGAAGGAAAGCCCATCGGCTACGCTTCCAGATCTCTCACAGACAGTGAAATCAACTATGCTCAAATTGAGAAAGAGCTATATGCAATTCTGTTTGGATGTAAGCATTTCCACCAGTAGGTCTATGGCCGACAAGTCATTGTGGAATCCGACCACAAGCCCCTCGAGTCAATCATGAGGAAACCACTAGCCACAGCCCCACCAAGGCTACAGAGAATGATCCTTCAGCTACAGAAGTACGACTTCACAATCATTCACCGTCCAGGCAAAGACATTCCTGTCACAGACACGCTCTCCAGAAAGTCTCTTAGCTACCAGGACAGTAGCCTCAGTGAAGGCATGGATGTGCAGGTGCACATGGTGTACAACAGCTTACCTGTGAGTGACTCAAAACTGAAGGAGATCCGAGCAGGAACAGAGAAGGATGCACAACTCACACTGCTGAGCAAAGTCATACATGAAGGATGGCCTGAGGAAAGGAGGAAATGCCCTCAGAGCATATCTGAATTCTGGAACCACAGAGACGAACTGTCACAAATCAACAGAATCATCTTCAAAGGGGAGAAAATCATCATTCCTACCAGTCTCAGAGAAGAGATGTTGATAAAAATTCATGCTGGACATATGGGCATGGAAAAATGCAAACAAAAAGCACGTGACATTATGTTTTGGCCTGGAATGTGCAAACACATTGAGGACATTGTCGGAAAATGTTCCATTTGTCTAGAACGCCACCCATCAAATGTCAAAGAGCCCATGATACCTCACCATATCCCAGACAGGCCCTGGCAGGTCGCGGCAACGGATCTGTTCATATGGAACAACGAGGACTACATAGTGACTGTTGATTATTACAGCAGATTTTTTGAACTGGACAAGCTTCACAGCACCACATCTGCAGCTGTGATCCACAAGCTAAAGGCAGCCTTTGCCAGGCATGGCATGGTAGAGACTTTAGTCTCAGACAATGGCCCCCAATACAAATCAAAAGAGTTCAAGTCGTTTGCCAAGGCATGGGATTTCACACATGTCACATCAAGCCCACATTACCCTCAAAGTAATGGCCTTGCTGAAAAAACTGTCCAGATTGCAAAAACACTCATGGTCAAAGCCAAAGCGGACAAAAGAGACCCCTACATCGGTCTCCTTGAGTACCGCAACACTCCAGTTGACAACTTCAAGTCACCAGCACAGCTGTTGATGAGCCGCAGACTTCGCTCAATCCTTCCAAGGACCAACCAGCAGCTGCAGCCAGAGGTCGTCAGCTGTATCAAGTGCATGCAAAATGTGTACAGAGACAGCAACACCAAAAGAGATACTATGACAGGTCAGCTAGACTACTGCCGCCACTGCACAATGGAGAATCCGTCAGAATCCAGGAGCATGACTACTGGAAGCCAGCAGTCGACATCCAGCCAGCTGACACTGCGCGATCGTATCACGTCCACACCCCAGAAGGACAGGTGTACCGCCGCAATCGCAGGCACCTCCTGAACACCAAGGAACAACACCATCATTCCGACGAGAGGATCAGTTCAACAGAGTGTGATGAACAGAGCAATACACAAAACACATCATACTTACCTGAACCTAAACCTGAACCAGAATTGTTGACTGATTCAGGAGCATGCTCAGTTCCATGCCACACAAGGTCGGGACGAGAGGTCAAGCCTAGAGTTATCCTTGACTTGTGAACTGTCAAAGGGTGTAGGCGGATCGCTGCCCTAAAAAAAAAACTGTACATCGTTATTGAAACGTTGAGATGTTTTCAGTGCTAGTTAAATGCTGAGTTTACTTATATGTTTATGCTACCGAGAACATTATGTAGAAGAAAGGTTTAAAAGTAACGCATAACATTTTTCTTTTAAAAGAAAGGGGATGTAACATTTGCATATTGAATTATCATTGGCCCGCAGGCTTCTGTAAGGAATACCTATTATATTCACATGTGATCACATGCTGAGTTGTCATTGGCCTGCAGGCATCTGTAAGGACTACTATTGTTTTGAAGACCCAGGCTAGGGGTCCTAACTCCATCTTGTCCCCACTGTGCTGTATGATTGAGATCACAGGCCTGATGCTTCATAAAAGAGTTTAAACTGTAATACTCCGTTGTCCTGCAATTTATTATTTTTGTACAAAGTGTGCAAAACAAGACACTGTGGATGCTCAGGCAATTGAAGCTTTCAAGACTACAATTAATAGCTTTTTTGTTGGGTAAAAGTATCAAAAGATATGGAGCAGAGGTGGGAAGATGGAATTGAGGCGCAGATCAGCCATGCTCTAATTAAATGGCGGAGCAGGCCTGAGGGGGCCGAATGGCCTACTCCTGTTCCTAATGCTGCTATAAAATCTGAATTTAAACAATAAATTATCCACTGACATTTTTTTGCCTCTCTTTACTGATTGCTTTTCATTTATTTGGAATGTAATTTTACATTAGGTAAGGAATAATTTTTCTGACTTTTCTTTGTTCCACACAGCGCTCATTTTCGTATACAAGACATCGCGTACAGTACTGAAGAACAAAACAGGAATGTGCAATACCACAGTACTGGTGATGAGATCACTTCAGGATAGAGACATCCAGCCTTCTCCTGGGCAGCCACAGCCAGGGTATTTATTGCCAGCTCTTATTCCATCCAGTTAGTTGTCAGTCAGACAGATCCACCACCACCACAACTTCAACAATATAGAGAGCACACACAGGCGTTCCAGTAAGGCTTGCATGAATTAACTATAATCAAAAACACACAGCAGACTCAGTGGATGAATGCGCTGTGTGGTGCGGAACTGAGCCACACAACCTAGTAAGGCCCCAGATTCAATTCTTGATCTGTGTTGAGTTACCTCATTTCAACCAGAATTCTACGATTGCTATCCAATGACCCCCACACACCCACACCCCCAATCCCCCACTGTAAATTGTGTGTGTGAGTAAAGAAAGGATTAGGCTTAACTATGTTGGCTCCCACAGTCAAATAGCCTGTCAGCACTCACAATCCAGGATCACATGATAAATGAGCATTTGAAAGGCTGTCAGTGTCTGTGTAACCATACTGACACACTGCCTTCAGGAAAGGAGGGGAGAAAATGGGAAAAAGAAACACCCAAGCAATATGGGAGCTTAATTTCTATTTTTTTCAAACAATAATGGAAGGAATTACCATTTTTTTTTGGGGGGGTGGTGGGGTCCAAATGAAATCACTAACAAAAATCACAGGACCACATGTTCTTAAAATCACGTTCCCGCTGTGTGGTTTAGATTAAAATTGGTGTTCGTCAAAAACATTTAAACAACTCAAGGAAAAACTATTTTCTGTTCTTTAAGCATAAGCTTTGGTTTTATGTTTTACTGAGATTGCATTGTAGCAGTAAATGTTGCAAAGAAAAGGTTTGTGTAATGTATTAAATTAAGGCAATTTCTAAATTTCCCTTCGCCCCACCGTTGGTTGCCATGACTTCAGGCACTTAAGTGTCACGCTCTGGCATTCCCCCGCTAAACCCTTCTGTCTCTCCACCACCTCAGCCGGCCGTGAAAGGTACTGTATATAAATGCAAGTTCTTCCTTTCCCTGGAGGCGTTGGTATCATCATCATGAGCAATAAGCCAGAGGAGAGGAAAATTAAAATTAGAGAACGTGATAGAGAGTGAGTTGGGTACTTGATCATTCTCACACGGGGACTTGGGGGTAGGCAGGGGAAATGTATTAGATGGTAGAGACAAAAAGAAGTGAGTGGAGAAAGCCTCGGCAATGAGAGGGACCTCGTAGGGCTCAAGGCCACAGGTGATGACATCATCACCCCTCTTCAGGAAGCCCTCCACCTTACCCATCACTGCGACTCTCACCCGCGCGCCTGAATCAAACTATTCACTTTTTAATTTGACTGGGCAGCAGCAGATAATGGCACAATTTCCTCTTTAATAACCTTAACAAGCAAAAATAGTAGGCGCATCACTAAACACAAGCGATTACTCCTTTTAGCAGTTTTGGCTTACATCCACCACGTTTTATTCACATCTACTTGTTTACAAGAATTAGCAGGATGTTTGGGCTCATAGCCACATTTTGAGACTGTAGCACGTCTGCCATTTATATTTTTTACCCTTACGGTTCTGGATGTATTAAGAGTCCTTGACTTTTACTAAGTGCATAAATAATGTAATCCAATAGTCAGATTCCACTGCCTAAAGGTTTAGACTTTTAATAAAACTCACGTGCTGCATCCAAGTGCTTCACCTCAAATAAAGTAAGATCAGAGCTGAAGCACCACCACAAGGTGAGCAATCTGTGTAGTCCTCCGAACTACCTGTCACTGTATTATAACCAAAACAACTAGCATAATCCTATAGAGCCAGAGAACTGGGATATGGCAGGCAAGAAACTGAACACGATAAGGATGCCTTTTTATTGTCACTGTCAGCTTGTCTGTCCCTCAAAATCTGATAATAACAGTACTTCCACCCCAACAGGTTGCAGTTTTCACTGCCATTTACGATTCGCAATTTTACAAGAAAGCCCCACTACTTTATTCCATTTCTCAGAGCAGTCAGTTATATTAACAGGGTGACTCACTCATTGCTCCTTTTTGTTTATAAGTGCTATCTCTCCAACACCTTGCCGTTCTCAAAACAGGCAATAAAAATTTATAAATCTTTAAGCTACAGGGAGACTGATGTTTACAACACTGTAAATGTTCCTTGAAATGTAGTAGCAAAAAATGAGACGAAAACATCAATAGGAGATTTCAAAAGATTCTCCAGGGAGTAAATGTCTTTCCGCATACTTTGTGATGCAAATTTATTTTCTAATGGTTGATTTTGCGCTCCGTTTTCTTTACCATGTTTTATTACTAATGTGTCATGAAGACAGGGAGAGGTAACTTAATCTGCCGTGTTTCTTACATTACGGCCGCGATTTCCCCCACCTCGGTGGGCCCGTGGCGGGTGCGTCGGTGGCGTGTCCCGGCGCCACTGCCACCTCCAACCCGCTCTGTAAAATGATTTTACACTGATTGGGCTTATTAAGCCCGCCCAGCACGTTTGCTGGCCAATTGAAGGAAGCGGGTCTGATGACATCACTTGACGCGTCATCAGCCGGCTTCCTTAAAGGGACCATGCGCAAATTGATTTTGACAGTTGTGCTGTCAGTGTTCTACAGCATTGAGGTGCTGCAAACACTGACAATCACTGCACAGAGGTGCAGGGCTGCACCCAGGTTCTCCCATGACTCCCTCCATATGCTTATGGAGGGAGTCACAGCACGCAGGGAGGTCCTCTTCCTTTCCCATGGGCGGAAGAGACATCCCCAGGAGATCAACGTAGCCTGGTTGCACATTGCACAGGAGGACACAAGCAGGGATCATCAGGAGGACCAGGCTGCAGTGGCGCAAACCTTTCAATGATCTTAGCAGATCACGAAACGTTACTGCAAAGCCACACTCAGCCTCATCCTGCTGTGCCACTCATCACATCCCCATCACTCTGCCTTCACTACCCTACTTCTGCACATCCTTGCTCACACCAACTTAGCTTGCACCTCCACCCATCCCTCTCTATCTACATTATCACTTCCCCATCTCACTAGCCACCCCTCACACTCACCCTCATCCTAGTCCAATCATACCAACTAACAACACACAAGGGTAGGCACTTGGGTGTTTTAGCCAATGTTCACGTGAAGTCAAACATTGAAATCTTTATTTTGAACACTTTGTGTTCTTGGACAGATTTGTGTGCACATTTGGAAGTGGCCTAGTGAGTTGCAGTGAATGGTGAGACATAAGGGTAACACCCCCCCACCCCCCGCAATGGTGATGAGTGTGAAAGGAATGGCTTGGACCTTGTAGGGGTGCATTATGGTGTTGGTATGGAGTGGTGCCAACCTGGCGCATCATGTGGCAGCCAGGGTGTACAGCATCAAGTGAAGTAAATCTGGCCATGGTGAGGCCATCCCTGGCATCCTGCGCAGCAATATGCTCGGGAGCTGATGCCCTGTGTCCTGTGCAGCATCAGTTGATTGCAGAGACGTTTGGTGTTGCTGTTGGTGCTGCTGGTGTGCCTGGTGCTGCTGGTGTTGGGGGCTGATCGTGGTGGGATTCCGAGGACCAAGGTGAGATTTTTTCAAGGGCACCGATGCTGATGGAATAGATGGCACCTGAAGTTGAGATGACAGAAGCGATCTGTCAATGGTGAGAGAGGTTGCTCCAATGAGGTGGCACTGGATAGCGAGTTTGCTCCAAACACTTGCTAGCTGCATAAAGCAGCTAAATACAGTAAGCAACAGCTTCTGAACTTGGAAAGTGAAGACCTATGAAATGGGAGCTTTTATAGGCCATTTGCCGCTGTCAAGTAAAGAAATCATCACATGCTGACACAACACCGAAGGGTCAAACCCGAAACGTCAACTCAAATTTCTCTCCACGGATGTTGCCTGACTTGCTGAGTTTTTCCAGCATTTTCTGTTGTTATTTCGGATTTCCAACATCTGCAGTATTTTGCTATCGTACCTGACCTCCTTACCTGGCGTGATCCTGAGCAGCAGGGAAGCCGTTGGCAAACTCTAAAAATCTAAAGTTGAGCTAAAAATACTAGTTAATTGCCGCTTAACAATCTCTTTAATGATCTAAATTGCCTCCCCCGCTACTTGGTGTCGGGTCTGTTCAGCGATGACAGACCCGACATCTGGGAGACTAGCGTGGAGGCGACTTGACAGCGGGTTCCCTTCCCACTGTCAAAAAAAACATTTCCCAGCCGACCCGTCACCAAACGTGCCCGCTGACCACCGCCCCCCCCCCCGAAACATACCCCCCTATTGATCCTTATAGAATGCATTAAATAGGACCAAACGTTCTAACCTAGAGTTGTTACCTGACCTGAGCTAAGCAAGAAAGGTGAATCATTAATCATCCTCGGACTGAGCATTTGATGCAATCTGGTATAGGTTAGTGGGCAGCCAGGAGTGTGTTACAAGGCAGTTCAAATGACATAACATAAAAGTGAAGCTGAGGAGATTTATGACCATCATCCCACACACCTCATACATGTTGCTAAATGTTATTCTTCATTCAATATATATATGTTGCAGAGGGAATAACATAGTTAGCCCTAACAAAGAGCCAGCACAGACTGAATAATCATCATCTGTGTTGTGATTTTTTATGGTTCTATGTAATAATATGAATACGTAATCAAATTATTGATTGTGCTATTGTAATAGAGCACAGATCAGATTCACCTTCATCTCTATTTTTGTTCTCAGGTTATGGGTAACGTTGCCAAGGCGTCACTTATCGCCCATCCCTTGTTGTCCTGAGCAGGTGGTGGTGGGCCGTCTTCTTGAAGTGATTTGTTTTATAATTGAGCAGCTTGCGAGGCCATTTCAGACGGCACTAAGAAACAAGCATGTAGTGTTGGACTGTTTGCTACCACAAAAACAATAAAATCAAAGGCAGAAGAATCGTTTCATTCCAGCATATGAAAAAAATGATAGACAAAGCACACACAGGAGGCGGAGTAGATGACTCAGTATGTTGACATTGTATCACATGACATAAAGTGCAATAATATGAATCATTCAGCAGAATAAGTTGATTTTCTGATACTCTGTGTACTTTAACAGTGGACTGGGGACATCAGTGTCTTTCTCTGGGTTTATTGGGATAAGAGTCATGCATTTTCTGGGTGAGGTTTATTGGGGCAGAAATTCGGATCGGGGGCTTGCCGCGCGTGCAAGCCCCCGATCTGCACTTACCCGACGCGCCTGCCGTTCACCTCCAGGGACGCCTGGAATTCCTTTTTGAAAGAGAAGAATCCCGGGCAGTGTCTGACGTCACGCCGCCCAGGAGTGCAGCCAGCGCGAAGCCTGTAGCGCGCTGTGCAACTGAGACACGCCCCTTGAGGTCTCAGTTTAATAGGACACGCCCCCAATGTTTCTCACAAGCTGCGAAGCATTTTTACATGCAGAGCAGCATTTTAAATAGGTTTTTGGTATTTTTATGAAGCTTTTGGTAACTTTTATAAACTTTTAAAAACGTTTACATTATTTTGAAGAATCTGAAGTAGTTTTAAACAGAATTAAAGCAATTTAAAGACTTTTAAAAACCCTGAAAGAATTTTTTTCATTCCATTTATTTATTTAGCAACGTCGTCGTCATACGTGTCTTCACACTGTTCCCTTTGGGGAACTGTATGAAGTGGTGGAAGGATTTATGGCCGTGATTAACGCTCCTTCCGTGACCGTAACCATCTTTGTACCAGCCATTAGGGTGGTTAGTCCTATGGCGGGAGGGTTTTACGGGCTCCCACAAGCTATACGAGGAGGGGGGGTGCCACCCACACCCACGGACGCAAATATCCCACTGGATGTCAACCCAGAATTTAAAGCCGGAGCTCCGACTCCACTTGCCGGGACTGTCTGGAGCGGGGTTCGAAACCCTACCCCGTCTGGCCCAGCGGCGGGGAACCTACCGCTACGCCAAAGGCCCACTCCGATTAGCAACGTGAAATGGCTGGAATGAGCACAATTCACGGCATTAAAAGAACTCACAATTGAACTGATGATGACCTCAGCAATCTCCTCAACGAGGTGGAGGTGCAGCGCCTGCTCATCATTGGTAATGAGAAGTCCAAGGCGCCGCAAAAATGACAGATGATAGCTTGGTCTTTCAAGTGGCAGCATAGGGCTCCAGTCACGGGGAGGGAAAAGGCGCAGGAAACGTATGGGTGTCACCTTTTGCGCGGAGTGGGCCTTTTGCGTAGCGGTAAGCATCCCCGCCGCTGGGCCAGAAGGAGTAGGGTTTCGAACCCCGCTCCAGACAGTCCCGGCAAGTGGAGTCGGAGCTCCAACTATAAATTCTGGGTGGACATCCAGCGGGATACTTGCGTCCACGGGTGTGGGTGGCCCCCCCCCTCAGATGGGTTGTGGGAGCCCGTAAAACCCTCACGCCATAGGACTAACCACCCTAATGGCTGGTATGAAGATGGTTATGGTCACGGAAGGAGCGTTAACGTGGCCAGAAATCCTTCCACAACTTCATACAGTTCCCGAAAGGGAACAGTGTGAGGATACGTACGACGATGACCTCTTGCGCAATGCACCTCCTTGGACCCTCAGTCGCAGATGTGAGGGGGCAAATCGTGCAATTGTTAAATTTTTCATTTTATTGACATGTAAAATGTTGGCCCAGTAATTCTGTTCCAAATGCGTGAGTACGGTCGGGGTACTCACGCGTCTGGTCGGAGGAAATGCCGGTTTTCAGCATGCACAGCGCATGCGGGGAAAACCGGCATTTCCTGTCCTCTGAACGAAGGGGTTCAGAGGCAGAACGCATGCGACTGCACAGGCAGCGCGTGCGCAGTAAAATTCGCCGGTTTCATTCATGCTTTCAGTGAGGTTAAGTCCTTACAACTTACACATGAAAAAAGCATGAGTACAGTTGCTCCAGAGGCTGCGGAGGAAGATATATTTTATCATGGAGCTTCTGAAAGGCAATATTTTTGTTTGGGAAAGGGAGGAAAGTTATTTTAAGAAATGCTGAGGTAAGTTTTAAAGTTTATTTTTGTTTTTTTAAACGGGTTTTCAGTACTGTAGGTAGCAGGAGCAATTGTGGCTATGTGAATTGAATTTGCTGTGTTTATTAAATGTGAAAATGACTCCAACATTTTTAAGAAAGAAACTTTTCATCAGTAATATATTCTTTTAAGTAATTATGTATGTATGTCTGTATATATTCCTTTGCGTATATGTATGTATGTATATATTCCTTTACTTATGTGTATGAATGTATGTATTTAATTATGACTTTCAGAGAAAGTAACTTATTGAAAAATCATAATTAAATACATACATTCATACACATAAGTAAAGGAATATATACATACATACATATACGTAAAGGAATATATACGAACATACATACATAATTACTTAAAAGAATATATTACTGATGAAAAGTTTCTTTCTTAAAAATGTTGGAAATGTTACATTATTCATTTTAGAACAGTCATTTTCACATTTAATAAACACAGCAAATTCAATTCACACAGCCACAATTGCTCCTTCTACCTACAGTACTGAAAACCCGTTTAAAAAAAAAAAATTAAACTTTAAAACGTACCTCAGCATTTCTTAAAATAACTTTCCTCCCTTTCCCAAACAAAAATATTGCCTTTCAGAAGCTCCACGATAAAATATATCTTCCTCCGCAGCCTCTGGAGCAACTTTACACATGCTTTTTTCATGTGTAAGTTGTAAGGACTTAACCTCACTGAATCCATGAATGAAATCGACGAAGTTCACTGCGCACGCGCTGCCTGTGCAGTCGCACGCGCTGTGCCTCTGAACCCCTTCGTTCAGAGGACAGGAAATGCCGGTTTTCCCCGCGTGTGCTGTGCATGCTGAAAACCGGCATTTCCTCCGGCCAGACGCGTGAGTACCCCGACCGTACTCACGCGTTTGGAACGGAATTACTGGGCCATTATGTTCGTGTGTAATTGAGACACAGACTGCAGGAGTTGGTTATAACAGGTCTTTACTGAGTGGAGACAAACTGGAACTATTATGCAAAAGTTACTACACAGGCTTATATACAGGGGTGGTCACTACTGGTACTGCAGTATACAGGGGCTGCAGAATATAGTTCCTTCTGCAAAGTACATACACTACAATTCCTCCCCTTTTAGCTAAACAGTACATAACATTCGATTAATAATTAAATAACATATTTACAATTACAGTTGCTAGATACATTAGCTGAAGTTAAGCAATTATAAGTTCAGTCTTTGAGGAGGCTTCCTGATTCTGTCTGGATAACGCCTCTTCTGGCAAAGTTGATTCGGGATCAACGTCGTTGTTTGGTTCGTCTGCTTCCAATATCACTGATTCTGAGGTAGATGCAATTGGTACTTCGGTTTCATCACCAGGTGTATCGGATCGTGGTGTGGAATTGACGTTTTCCAGTGACTCTAGAATCTGGTCAGCATGGCGTCTTACAATGCTCTCTCCAACGTCCACAGTATACATTAGAGGTCCTTGCCGTGTACAGATCGTTCCTGGCTGCCATTTCTCTGTGCGGTAGTCCCGGGCCAAAACTGGTTGACCTATCTTAAAACTCCTGGTCGGCCTTTCATTCATATTCTGAAACTGCCTGTTCTCCACATCTCTTCTGATGTTTGGTTTAACCAAATCCAAGCAGCATCGTAGTCTTCGATTGAAGAACATCATGGCTGGAGTTTGGTTGGTAACCGCATGTGTCGCATTCCGGTAGGCAAACAAGAAGTTATCCACCTTGTGTTGTAGGGGTATGTCTTCATTACACATTGCCTTGATAGCCTTCTTGAATGTTTGAACGAACCTCTCAGCCAATCCATTGGTGGCTGGATGATATGGGGCGGATGTGTAATGCTTAACACCATTGTTCTTTAAGAACCTCCGGAACTCTTCAGACACAAACTGTGGTCCATTGTCGGAGCAAATCTGTTCAGGCAGCCCATTTCTGGCGAATATGGTTCATAAGACTGTGATAGTTTTTTCTGTGGTGGTTGAGGACATTTTTATTACCTCTGGCCACTTTGAATGTGCATCCACCGCAATTAAAAACATCGAGTCCATAAATGGACCAGCAAAATCAATGTGCACCCTTTGCCATGGAGATGAGGGCCACTCCCATGGATGTAGAGGGGCTTGTGGTGGGGCGTTTTGGACCTTCTGGCATCCTGTACAGCTCTTGGTCATCTCTTCAATTTCTCTATCGATTCCCGGCCACCACACAAACGCTCTGGCTAAGTTTTTCATTTTTACCCCTCCCAGATGACCCTCATGAAGCTCATTGAGCACTCTATCCTTCAATTTGGGTGGAATTACTACTCTGGATCCACACATCAAGGTTCCTCTGCACACTGACAGCTGTTCTCTTCTTGGCGAGAATGCTGGCAACAGTGTTTCGCCATGTGCTGGCCATCCCTTCATCGTTAAATCATAGACCCAGGAGAGTGTCGGGTCATTTCGTGTTTCCTTTTCTATGTTTGCATTCGTCACAGGGAGACATTCGACTATGGTCGAGTGGAATATCTCCACTGGATCCACTGCAGGTGCTTCTTCCACCGTCGGCAACGGTAGGCGCGACAATCCATCAGCATTCCCATGCTGTTTAGTTCCTTTGTACTCGATGTCATATTGGTGTGCCCCTAGCAAAAGGGACCACCTCTGTAGCCGTTGTGCTGTCATTATCGGGACGCCCTTCTGAGGGTTGAAAATGGAGACAAGAGGTTGATGATCAGTTAGTAGAGTAAATTTCTGACCGTGCAGGTAGTGATTGAACTTCTTCACCCCCCACACCAGGCTGAGGGCCTCTCTGTCAATCTGGGCGTAGTTACACTCGGCTGAAGTTAACGAGCGTGACGCAAAAGCTATCAGCCTCTCTGAACCATCAAGGAATTTATGTGACAGTACCGCTCCAATGCCGTAGGGAGACGCATCACACGCCAGTCTTATCGGTAGTGATGGGCTGTAGTGAGCCAATACTTCTCTTGAAGTGATTAGGTCTTTATTCTTCTGAAAGGCCCGTTTACATTCATCGCTCCATTTCCATGCTACTCCAGTTTGTAGTAGAGCGTTCAGTGGGTGCAGAATTGTGGACAAATTCGGCAAAAACTTATGGTAGTAATTCACCAATCCGAGGAATGACCTCAGTTGCGACACATTTTCAGGCGCTGGAGCCTTAACTACCGCTTCAATTTTGTCAGGGGACTTATGTAACCCATCTTCATCAATCACGTGACCACAATACGATATCTGTTTCTTAAAAAACTCGCACTTGGGGCGATTGGCTCTTAGCCCATGTTCTCTTAGTCTAGTGAGCACCTGCTCTAGGTTGGCAAGGTGTTCACTGTCATCTTCACCTGTCACTAGGATGTGGTCCAAGTAACACTGAGTCCCCGGAATCCCTTGCAGGACTTGTTCCATCGCTCTTTGCCATATCGCCGGAGCTGATGCTACTCCGAATACCAGTCGATTATACTGGTAAAGACCTTTGTGAGTGTTTATCGTGAGATACTTCCTAGAGGATTCTTCAACCTCCATCTGCAAATATGCTTGTGCTAGGTCAATTTTTGTAAAACGCTTCCCTTCAGATAGTGAGGCGAAAGTATCTTCTATCCTCGGGAGAGGATATTGTACTGTGTGAAGGATTGGGTTCACCGTCACCTTGAAGTCCCCACAGATGCAAACCTTCCTTGGCTCCTCAGACTTATTGTTTAACGTTTTCTTCATGACAGGAACGATGGGTGTCGCCCACTCGCTCCAGTCTACCTTAGATAACACGCCTGCATTCTCCAGATTCTCCAGCTCTGCCTTGACAGCTGGGCGAATTGCATATGGTACCGGTCTTGCTTTGAAAAACTTGGGAATTGCATCCTCTTCAATTTTTATCGAGGCGGTTACGCCTTTAAGAGTTCCCAGTTCTTGTTGAAATACCTCTTTGGCGTTAGCTAAGATTTTTGACAATTGTCCAGGTGTGACGTCGTCATCCTTTTTACCAGCCACCGTCAGTGCCTGAATGGAGTGCCAGTCTAAACTTATCTTTCTGATCCATTCACGTCCCAATAACGGTGGTCCACCATCTTGCAGTATGTACAGATACAATTTCTGTATTTCCTTGCCGTTGTATTCGACAGGCACCCTTATTTTCCCTCTGGGGTATACTTTTTGCCCCGTATACGTCTTCAAGACAATGGATGTCTCTTTCAAGCGTATGTGTGAGAATAGCCGCTCGTAGTCTCGTCGATTCATGACGGTCAGGGCTGATCCTGTATCCAATTCCATTTTGACTTGGGACCCTGCTATCGTGAGGGTGACCCAAATGGTTCGGTGATCCTCTTTTGCGATTACGTTGTGAAGTTTGAGACTGCTTAGTCTCTTGTTCCCGGATTCACTATCGCTCATCTGGTCTTCGGAACTACTGTCCGTCATCTTTTGTACTTTCCTGTACTGTTCCTTAGTAGCCTTTTTGTTGTCGTTAGTCTTCTTCCCAGACCTGCAAACTCGTGCAATGTGTCCCTTCTTTCCGCATTGCCTGCATATTTTGTCCTTGGACCAGCAGTCCTTCTGGTCATGGTTGTTCTGCCGCAGCGATAACATTTTTCAAATCCCCGTGTCATTTCGTGGGGTGCCGTATTCCTGTGGCTTTTGCTGTATTTCCGCAGCTCCCCTTGCTGCTGCTTCGTACGATACTGCCACGCTTAAAGCCTTATCTAGCGTCAGCTCTTTCTCTGAGAGTAACCTCTTCTGGGTTCCTTCACTCAGGAGTCCACAGACAAATTTGTCCCGTAGGGTATCTGCTAGTCCTGCTCCGAACTGGCAGTGCTTTGATAGCTTGCGTAGTTCCGTAAGGTAATCAGCATTACTCTCATCTTTATGCTGATTTCTCCTGTGGAATTTAAATCTTTCTGCTATCAGCAGCGGTGTAGGATTTAGGTGTTCCTGTAGGATATCAACAATTTCGTTAAAACTCTTCGCCATCGGTTTGGCTGGAGTAATCAGGTTCCGCAATAGGCCGTACGTTCTTGCGCCCATTAAGTTTAGTAGTACCGATGCCTTTTTCTCATCGGCTACTTCGTTTGCCTCGCAATATACTTTGACTCTTTCCACATACGTGGTCCAGTCTTCTATTGCATTATTGAAGGCAGTGATATTGCCAGTCTTCGGCATCTTGGAATTCTAAGATGGCGCCTCCCGCGCTTTGCCTTCTTCCCCGATTTAACAAAATGGCGCCTCCCACGCTTTCCATCTACCCCGCTGCTGCTAGCGCTGTTGCTGGCGTTTTATGCCTTGATGGCGACGCCCTATGGTCTTCGCGCACTTCCCCCCGCGCTGCTGCTAACGCCGCTCTCCGCGATTCCCGTGGCAAACTGCAGCTCCTCGCGGCTTTCTGCGCTTCTAATTTCTTTTATGTCCCAGTCGTCGGAGCAACCCTGTGGGACACTTTCCTCCCTCTTCTCGGGTCTGTACGCTGTCTGGCTTCGTAGCACCGGCCGCGCCCTGTGTGCTCCACCCTCTCTCTCTCTCTCCTCTTCCCAACAACGCTGCTCGGCCCCGTTGAAAAGCCACCCGATCGAGCTCTAGCCCGCCGCAGCCCAGGAAGGATCAGTGTACTACCTGCCACCAGCCCAATTAGCTGGAACACCATCGACAGGATAACCAAGCCCCACTCTCGACAGCCTCTCCCGCAAATCTTCAACTCCGATGAATCAGAGGCGGTTGCCCACGGTCGACGCCCGTTTCTTCTGTTTGTTTTATTTATTTTTTTCTTTCTTCCTTCTGGCCTCGACCTCTGACAACTTCGCTTCAGGGATGGATCCCCATGAGGTGGTGCAGACTATAGGTAAGTTCGGATCTGCTCGTCGCCAGTATTATGTCCGTGTGTAATTGAGACACGGACTGCAGGAGTTGGTTAGGTCTTTACTGAGTGGAGACAAACTGGAACTACTATGCAAAAGTTACTACACAGGCTTATATACAGGGGTGGTCACTACTGGTACTGCAGTATACAGGCGCTGCAGAATATAGTTCCTTCTGCAAAGTACATACACTACAAGGTTCAGTTGTAGGTACCATAATGAAATGTGATTGTTTTAGTCATCAGATTCTTTCATCACTGAAACATGTTACTAAACTTTCCATTAAGGGACATTGTCCTTTCCTGTAATTGATTTTAATTCTTGGTAAATCCATGAAATGCATTCAAGTGGGCAGTGGGTGATGACATTGCACCACCTATCACATTTGCTCCAATGCATTTTAAATATTTTGAATGAGATGCTGACTCAAATGCACAGAGATTATGGGCTAGAAATTCGGGAGCACCCATTTTTGGGGCAAAAGAGGAGGCAGATCGGGGTGGGTGGTGGTGGTCGGGGCCAGGAGAGAAGGTCAGGGGCTCTGCGATCAGGGGTCGTGAGAGGAAGCCAGGCATGAAGAATCGAGGAACGGTGATCGGAAGGGGAGTTATTTGTAAAGTATTGCCAAGTAGTCAGGTAAGTTACTTGCAAGCGATCCCTCGGGCCGGTTTGCCTAAATGCAGGGCAGACCAATGTTGGAGAGGAGAGGCATTAGGCCTCTTGCCTAATGCCTACTTCAGGTGTAGGTAAAGGATGCTTCTTATTTGTCATGACCCAAAATGGTGGGCGGTGCACTTCTGGTCAGAAGTGTGCATGCGCTTCCTGACCTCCATGTTGGAGCCTGAGGTGTCCATGCAGCACCAAAAAACAGATGCTGCCCGATGCAATTTCTAGGCCATTAACAGCAAGAGGAACTGGCTATTAGAACAAAACCTGACTTCTTTTTTCTGCTATAAACAAGAATCTGTAAATCCAAACTAGCACCAAATGATGTTAGCTTAACACCGCATAAATGTTCCTGTTGAATCCATGATTCTTAAAGTATGATGTTATCCAATAACTACACGGAGGCTGTAACTTAACAATCAACAGGTGTTTACTGGAGGAGGGTAGTCTCAAGACTGGCAGTACAGAGGCATGCTCAAGGCTTATATACAGGGGTGGTCACTGCCGGTACTACAGTATACAGGAGCTGTCAAAGTAGTTCTCTCTTAAAGGTACATACACTACAATTCCTCCCCTTTTAGATTAGCAGTACCCATAATATTCAAATAACATTGAACACTTTAACATGTACATTAAACAACAATAGTCCATTTATAGATTCAGTTTTTGGGGCGGCTTCCTGATCCTTTCGGGATAGCGCCTTTCCTGAGGTTCTTGTTCTTGGTGCGGAGGCGATTCTGGCCCCCTTTCGTCGGTTAGTTCATCAGTTTCCACTGCTACTGTTTCTGAGGTAGATGCTACCGGTATGTCGGGTTCATCCCCAGGTACGCGAGACATGGGGTTGACTCGTTCCTGTGATGCTAAGATCTGATCGACGTGGCGTCTCACAATGTTCTTCCCGACATCCACTGTGTACATTAATGGCTCCTGCCGTGTGCATATCGTTCCGGGTTGCCATCTCTCTGTTCGGTAGTCACGGGCCAAGACTGGTTGTCCTACATTGAAGCTCCTTGTCGGCTTCTCATTGATGTGCTGGAATTGTTTATCCTCAACATTTCTTCGCACATTTGGTCTGAGCAAATCCAGACTAGATCTCAACCTTCGGTTAAAGAACATCATGGCCAGGGTCTGGTTGGTAACTGCATGTGTCGCATTTCTGTAGGCTAACAGGAAATTGTCCACCTCATGCTGTAGTGGAATTTCATCATCGCACATGGCCTTTATCGCCTTTTTAAAGGTTTGTACGAACCTCTCAGCCAATCCATTTGTGGCTGGATGATACGGGGCGGATGTGTAATGCCTTACCCCATTCCTTCTCATAAATTTCCGAAACTCTTCGGACACAAACTGTGGTCCATTATCAGAGCAAATCTGCTCTGGCAAGCCGTTCCTGGCAAATATGGTCCGTAGGACTGCAATCGTTTTCTCTGTAGTGGTTGAGGATATTTTTATTACCTCAGGCCATTTCAAGTGAGCATCCACTGATATTAAGAACATTGAGTCCATGAATGGACCAGCAAAATCAATATGCACCCGTTGCCATGGAGAGGAGGGCCACTCCCATGGGTGTAGAGGGGCATGTGGTGGTGCATTTTGGACCTTCTGGCATCCTGAGCAGCTCTTGGTTAGGTCCTCGATTTGTTGATCGATCCCTGGCCACCACACATAAGCCCTAGCAAGGCTTTTCATTTTCACCCCTCCCAGATGACCTTCGTGAAGCTCATTTAGCACTCTCTCCCTTAACTTGGGTGGAATTACCACTCGGGATCCACACATTACTGTCCCCTGGCATACTGACAGCTGTTCTCTTCTGGATGAGAATGCTGGCAACAGTGAGTCGCCATGTGTTGGCCATCCCCTCACCGTCAAATCATATACCCAAGGCAGTGTCGGATCATTCTCTATATCCGCATTAGTTACTGGCAATCGTTCAATTATTGACGAATAAAATATCTCGATAGGGTCCACTGCTGGTGCTTCCTCCACAGTAGGCAATGGCAGGCGTGATAGCCCATCAGCATTTCCATGCTGTTTCGTGCCTTTATATTCTATTTCATATTGGTTCACCCCTAGAAAAAGGGACCATCTTTGTAACCGTTGGCAGTCATCACCGGAACGCCCTTCTTTGGATTAAAGATGGAGACAAGTGGTTGGTGGTCAGTCAGCAAGGTGAACTTCTGCCCATGCAGATAGTGGTTGAATTTTTTTACTCCCCATACTAGGCTGAGGGCCTCCCTGTCAATGTGGGCGTAGTTGCGCTCGGCTGAGGTTAGTGACCGAGACGCAAAGGCTACTGGCCCCTCCAACCCGTCTGGGAATTTGTGCGACAGCACCGCTCCAATACCATAGGGTGATGCATCACATGCCAACCGAATTGGGAGTGCTGGGTTGAAATGGGCCAACACCTGTTTTGATGTGATCAATTCTTTGCACTTCTGGAAAGCTCGTTTACATTCGTCATTCCACTTCCATGGTACCCCGTTTGCAGTAGGGTGTTCAGTGGGTGTAATACTGTAGACAAATTTGGTAAGAACTTATAGTAGTAGTTCACCAGCCCGAGGAACGACCTCAGTTGTGATACATTTTCCGGTGCTGGAGCCTTGACTACTACCTCAATCTTTTCAGGGGACTTATGTAACCCCTCTTCATCAATAACATGGCCACAATACGAGATCTGCTTCTGGAAAAACTCACACTTGTGGCGATTAGCTCGTAGCCCATATTCCTTTAATCTAGTGAGCACCTTCTCCAGGTTGGCGAGGTGATCACTGTCATTTTCGCCCGTGACCAGGATGTCGTCCAAATAACACTGGGTCCCTGGAATCCCTTGCAGGACTTGATCCATTGCCCTTTGCCAAATAGCCGGAGCCGATGCTACCCCGAACACCAGCCGGTTGTATTGGTAGAGACCTTTATGAGTGTTGATCGTGAAGTATTGTTTCGAGGCTTCTTCTACCTCCATTTGCAAGTACGCCTGGGCCAGATCAATTTTGGTGAAGCGTTTACCTCCAGGTAGCGAGGCGAAAATATCCTCAATCCGTGGAAGCGGATATTGTACCGTGTGAAGGACTGGGTTCACTGTCACCTTAAAATCGCCACAGGTGCGGACGTTCTTTGGTTCCCCAGGCGTATTACTCAACGACCTCTTCATTACAGGAACGATGGGTGTAGCCTGCTCGCTCCAGTCTACTTTGGACAGTACTCCTGAACGTTCCAACCCTTCCAGCTCTGCTTCGACGGCTGGTCGGATCGCATAAGGCACCGGTCTGGCCGTAAAAAACTTTGGGCTTGCATTTTCCTCTATTTTAATCGTTGCTGTTATGCATGTTAGTGTTCTGAGTCCCTCCTGGAACACTTCTTGTGCGTCAGTTAGCATTTTTGACAGTCGTCCAGGTGTGACGTCATCATCCTTTTTGGCCTCAACCTTCAGTGCCTGTATGGAATGCCAATCTAATTGTATCTTCCGGATCCATTCACATCCTAGTAGTGGTGGTCCTCCATCTGGCAATACATATAGGTCCATTTTAGGTATTTCCTGGCCTTTGTATATCACTTTCACCCTTATTTTTTCCTTTGGGATAGACTTTTTGCCCCGTGTATGTCTTCAAGACAATCTCTGTAGCTTTCAAGGGTATATGTGAAAATAGCCGCTTGTAGTCCCTTTGGTTTATGACTGTTAGGGCTGATCCAGTGTCCAATTCCATTTTCACTTGGACTCCGTCTATCTTGAGTGTGACCCAGATAGTCTGGTGATCCTCCATTTTGATTACCTTATGTAGTTTCAGACAACCCAGCTCCTTGCTTCCAGAGTCTGTATCACTTTTCTGTTCGCCTGAACTACTGTCCATCACCTTATGTACCTTTTTGTACTTCTCCTGTGGAGATTTCTTGCTGCTGGTTTTCTTCCCTGACCTGCAGACTCTTGCTATGTGTCCTGCTTTTCCACACTGTCTGCACACTTGGTCCTTGAACCAACAATCCTTCTGGTCGTGTTGTTCTGCCGCAGCGATAACACTTCCCTGCTCCATATGACATTTCATTGGTGCCATATTCTTGCGGTCTCCGTTGTATCTCTGCAGCGCCCCGTGCGGCTGCTTCGTGTGATACTGCCATGCTGAAAGCCTTGTCCAGCGTAAGATCCTTTTCTGATAGAAGCCGTTTCTGGGTTCCTTCACTTTGAAGCCCACACACAAACTTGTCCCTTAACGTATCTGCTAGTCCCACTCCAAACTGGCAGTGTTTCGATAGCTTGCGCAGTTCTGTTAAGTACTCAGCATTACTTTCATCTTTATGCTGGTTCCTTTTGTGGAACTTAAATCTTTCTGCTATCAGCAGCGGCGTGGGGTTTAAGTGGTCCTGTAGGATTTCCACTATGTTTTCGAAATTCTTATCCACTGGCTTCTCTGGGGTTATTAGGTTTTGCAGTAAGCCATAAGTTTTTGCACCCATGGAATTTAACAAAATGAGTGCTTCCTTAGCATCTGGCACTTCATTCACCCTGCAGTACACCTCAATGCGTACCACATATGTCGCCCAATCTTCGACTTCATTGTCGAACGCAGTGATACTGCCATTCTTCGGCATCCCTAAGTGTGATTTAACTGTCTAAAATGGCGTCTCCCGCGCTCTCCCTTCTTCTCCGCTGGCACAAAGTGGCGTCTCCCGCGCTTTCCTTTCTTCCCGCGCTCGCCCTTCTTCTCCGCTGCGGCTTCTAAAATGGCGTCTCCCACGCTCTCCCTTCTTCTCCGCGGCTCAATGGCGTCTCCCGCGCTCTCCCTTCTTCTCCCCGCGGACGCAGTTCAGCCCTTGAGCCCTGGCTGTGCTCTGCGCGTTCTCCTGTGCGCCTTTCCCGTTGCCGTCGCTTGGTCCTGAACCCGGCTTCTGCTTTACCCTCTCTCTCTCTGTTTTGGTTTTCCTCGACGCCGCTCGGTTTTCAACCCCCGGCTGCGCCCTGTGCGCTTCACCCTCTCTCTTACCCCGTTGACGCTGCTCGGCTTTTTCTCTGCCGTCGGTCGGCTCCAGCCGCCGCTGTCCGGGAAGGGTCTGCGCTGTACCTGTTGCCAGTCTGTTGCTGGATCATCGTGGCTGGGGAACCAAGCCCGGCTCGCAACAGCCTCCCCTGCGATGTTCACTCTCTGCCGGATGACTGGGCGGTTGCTTATGGTCGACGCCCGTGCTTCTGGCCTCGACTTTCTTCCACCGCCCTCCCGGAGCGAATCCTTGAAGGGAAATGCAGAGTTGCAGGTAGATTTGAATCGACCTCATCGCCACCGTTGAATCCGTGATTCTTAAAGTATGATGTTTTCCAATAACTACACGGAGGCTGTAACTTAACAATCAACAGGTATTTACTGGGGTAGGGTAGTCTCAAGACTAGCAGTACAGAGGCATGCTCAAGGCTTATATACAGGGGTGGTCACTGCCGGTACTACAGTATACAGGAGCTGTAAAAGTAGTTCTCTCTTAAAGGTACATACACTACAGTTCCACATCCTATATCCTTCAATTGCCAATAGTAGACTGTGGGAAAAGTTTTGTTTGGGCATGGTAAAACCCTTAATAAACTTGGTTCAATTCAATCTCTCCTTCTTTGGAATATCTGTTGTGAGGCAAAGAACCAAATCTACCCAACTTTGATTGATTCAGATGGGCCATTTGTTTTAACCTTGAATTCAATTTTGCAGAGGCAACTGAGCCTTTCTGCCTAAAGGCAGCATCTAAACTTATACACATACTAAAGAGCCTATACAACCTACAAACTATATAGCATGTACCTGCTTGGTGGATCCCCAATCCTTATTTGAAGGAGATAAAAACAAGGGGCTAAGCAAGGGGTCCTACCTGCTGTACTGGGATCAGCCATGATCTTATTGAATGACGGAGCAGGCTCGAAGGGCCGAATGGCTTACTCCTGCTCCTATTTCTTATGTTCTTTTGGGACATGCACACTTCTCCCTTTGTCACCCTCTGGAATTCACTGTGACTCTGCAAGAGCAAGAGAGCTGGAATGAATGGAGAGCGGTATTTAGATCATTGGTTTTGTTTCCCAGCACTCTCCACTTCTCTGGGGTGGGGGGAGGGCAAATTGTCAAATGCATATGCCAAGAAATACCAGAACCATCTCCTCTCTTTCCTCTTTACCCAAACTAGCACATCTAGCAGGGTATTAATGACTAACTATTCTAAGGTTCATTAAAGCTCATCCTTACCTAGCTAACAGCTAATGTATGACCACTTAGCAAATAATTATTTTCAAAGCAACCTTAGGTAAATTAGCTAGTAGCAGAGAATTAGTCATAGTCTTAATTTGCATGCTAAATTTTAATTTTTTTTAGCTTTAATAATCAAATTATTAGCCACAGCTATTAAATGTAAGAAGTCACACAACACCAGGTTATAGTCCAACAGTTTTATTTGAAATCACAAGCTTTCGGAGCGCTGCTCCTTCATCAGGTGAAGTGGAGAGATGCATAAAGACACAGCTTATATAGTCAGAGAATAATGCCAGATGATTACAGGTAATCTTTCTAACTGCCATTTATCACATCTCGGCAGAGAGATAATCACAGCAATCAAAGGTGTGAATGGTGTCCAAACAGGTTAGTCAGGAAAACATTACATCAAAGAACAATGAGGTGGGGTCACAAGGGGTAAAATGTTGCGGCTGGACCTGCTGTGATTTCCAGCAAAAAAAATGTTTTCTTGTCTGTTTTTTGTTTTTCATACAGACCCCAGCATCTGCAACATTTTACCCCTTGTGACCCCCACCTCATTGTTCTTTGATGTAATGTTTTCCTGACTAACCTGTTTGGACACCATTCACACTTTTGATTGCTGTGATTATCTCTCTGCCGAGATGTGATAAATGGCAGTTAGAAAGATTACCTGTAATCATCTGGCATTATTCTCTGACTATATAAGCTGTGTCTTTATGCATCTCTCCACTTCACCTGATGAAGGAGCAGCGCTCCGAAAGCTTGTGATTTCAAATAAAACTGTTGGACTATAACCTGGTGTTGTGTGACTTCTTACATTTGTCCACCCCAGTCCAACACCGGCATCTCCACACCACAGCTATTAAAGATTGATGAACTACCTTGCCTGGCTATTGGTGCCTACCTCTAAAATCTAAGTATACTCACTTCAGATTCAGAATTAGGGCCTTCAGGAGCTGAATGAAGACAGTTTACTACCTGGAAACCACATTGCTTGATTTCTTTTAGTAGCTATCAGTGTTATTTTAATCAGTATCATTACACTGACAATACCACTGGAGTTAAATCAGCATTTTCACAAGACTACAGATATATTAGAACCCTTTATAAGATACAAACTAAAATTAAAATTAAATCTTTCCTCATGCGATCGGATTAATGAGCCGGCTGTCTCTGGGACAACAGTCTGTGGACTGGCAGCAGGAATTCTAATGTAGGAAACCCAGTCAATCAAATTGTCCACTAGGATTTCTATTCGGACGTTTACTGGATTTTTCATATAGATGGTTGGAAAAACTGGCACTGCTGATTGTTTCCTTGTTCTTTTACTTGACCAGTCCTAGAATACCCAATGGTGCGAAATATGACTTCTGGATCATTTGCATTAAAAGAAAGGCTTGCATTTATATAGCGCCTTTCACGACCTCAGGACATTCCAAAGCGATTTACAGCCAATGAAGTACTTTTTGAAGTGTAGTCACTGTTGTAATGTAGGAAATACAGCAGCCAATTTTGGCACAGCAAGCTCCCACAAACAGCAATCTGATCGTGACCAGATAATCTGTATTTTTTTAGTGATGTTGATTGAGGGATAAATATTGGGGAGGACACCGGGGAGAACTCACTTGCTCTTGTTTGAAATAGTGCCATGGGATTTTTTACGTCCCCCTGAGAGGGCAGACGGGGCCTCAGTTTAACGTCTCATCTGAAAGGCGGCACCTCCGACAGTTCAGCACTCCCTCACCACTACTACACAATTCCAGTCAGGTTTGATTTCTTCAACAGTGACTATACTTCATAAGGACTTCATTGGCTGTGAAGCACTTTGGGACATCCTGTGGTCATGAAAGGCGCTATATAAGTGCAAGTTCTCTCCCTTGTAAATTTTCATAGGAGTTATAGTTTGATTTGTTGTCCTGTAAGTCAGGTGTCCTGAGCTTATTGCCTTTGTGGGTGTACTGTGGAGCCTCATGGGCTTCATATAAAGTTTAAATCAGTGTTTCCATTGCAACAATCACAAGTTACAAATACTAACGGACCTTGCTGTTCTGTTCCAGGATTTCTTCACTAAAGAGGCAAGTGAGCTGTGAATAGCCCTTTCTAAACTTACAGCTCCACAAAACCTAAACAGGACAAGTGGGTGAGTTGGAAATGGAAGTACAAGTGAGTTGCCTGGGCTACATGAGACAGATTGCCAGGGATTATGGACTGCATGTGGCCCACAGACTGTAGTTTGGATAGCCTGCTTGTTCTGATCTATTAGAGAGTTCACGTGATTGCCTTCCATTAAAATGCCTTTCTTGGCATTTTAAAGGACAAGAGTCCTCATCAGGCTCTTCCAAAAATGTCCACTGCTGCACAGTTTATTACTTTTAACGTACTTTTGTTTACATTTTATCTTGAAAATCCTTGTTTAAACAAAGAGTGCCGATTACAACATGGGGAAAATATTTTTGTTGCAGGTGAAAGGTTAAGGGCCATAGTGCAGGATACCACCGAGGTTGAAAAGAGTAGGCGAGAAGATGAGGCAAATCAGGAAGTAGTGGTTAGGTAACTGGCTGGGAAGCCTTACTAACCCTAAAAATATGAATGAACAGAATGAACGTACATAATTAAAAGGAAACAAAACCCCCTGACGTTCTTTGGATTAACAACTCTGCCAACTGCTGATAGGTCAGCTCCCTCACACTACGGGTTCATTAACACCCCCTGCCAGATTCCTCTTTATTATCAACAGGAAACAGAAAGATTGAAAGATCAGCAGAATGAAATGGAAAGATCCAAAAAGAATGCCCAAGTTAATCCAAATTCTTTCTAACTGTTTGTTATTTAAGTGGGATAATGAGGATGATATTTGCTTTTAAACATGTAGCAGTTTTGTTCATCTCCATAAACATTTAATACTTGCTGAATAGCTCTGACCAGCACTGTGGCGGAGGTTAGTGAACTCAACACAAGCGAGGGATCAAACCTGGGTCATCCCTAGTTTATGTGGCTCAATATCATATTATGCAGTGCATTTACCTCGTGAGCTATTAAGGGAGCCACAGACCACATCATTTTTAGTTATTGAAAAATTCACACAATTTACATATCAGAATAACTCTCTCCCTCAAAAAGCTGTTGAGGCTAGGTCAATTGAAAATGTTAAAACTTATATTGATAGGTTTTTGTTAGGCAAGGTTATTAAGGGATATGAAACCAAGGTGGGTAAATGGAGTTAAGATACAGATTAGCCATGATCTAACTGAATGGTGGAACAGGCTCAAGGGGCTGAATGGCCTACTCCTGTTCCCATGTTTTATCTTTCCTGCCTCTTACAAAAGTACAAGATGTTCTTTCTATTTCTTCCTCCCCTCCTAACCCCGCCCACCCCCCCCTGTCTCTGCACCTGCTTAATATCTGTTACATCTCCAGCTTTTTCCAGTTCTGATGAAGGGTCCCATACCTGAAACGTTAACTCTGTTTCTCTCTCCATGGATGCTGCCTGGCCTGCTGAGTATTTCCAGCATTTTCTGTTGTTACTTCCTATACTTCATGCTACATATAAAGCTGTACTGTACTAATAAATACATAGATGGTTGTAAATGTGCAGGCGGATAGTTCTACATAAGCGAGGAATGTTGTCAAGTTTTGGGAGCCAGATCTTATAACTTTATCAGTTCTTTCAACCTCCTCTAAATTCCCATAAAGATTTAACACATTTGTAAATAAGCATTATCAAATGAGGCTACTTTGTCTACAAAATAACACGTCAAAAGTAATTGATTAGCTGTAAAGTGCTTTGGGACAGCCTGAGGACATGAGAGGTGCTATATAAATGCGAGTCTTTCTGTTTTCTTTTAATTTATTTGTACTAAGGTGTCTTTATAACGCATAAGGTTTTTCCACACTTAAATACGGTAACTGAGGCGACAATGCAATTGCGTACAAAACAACAGCTATCAAGACCCTCGGGAGGTGATTTTCATGCCCCTACTGCCCCATTTGTGCCTAAAAATGGGGCAGTAACAGCACCAAAATCACATGGGAAGCTGAAGCACCAACTTATCACTTGTCTGCCCATGTTGATTTTTGGGTGGACATGATCCTGGTGGCCTGAGCTCTCGCCCTAAACACGTAGGAGCTTCGTAAATAAGAGCAAATCAGAGTCAAAAGGATTGGCTACCTAACAGAAGGCAGAGAGTTGGGATAAATGGTTCACTCTCAGACTGGCAATCAGTAACTAGTGGTGTTCCGCAGGGGTCAGTGCTGGGTCCCCAACTCTTTACAATCTATATTAATGATTTGGAGGAGGGGACCGAGTGTAACATATCAAAGTTTGCAGATGATACTAAGATGGGAGGGAAAGTAGTGAGTGAGGAGGACATAAAAAACCTGCAAGGGGACATAGACAGGCTAAGTAAGTGGGCAGAGATTTGGCAGATGGAATACAATACTGGAAAGTGTGAGGTTATGCACTTTGGCAGGAAAAATCGTAGAGCAAGTTATTATCTTAATGGCAAGAAACTGGAAAGTACTGAAGTACAAAGGGATCTGGGGGTCCTGGTGCACGAAACTCAAAAGGTTAGTATGCAGGTGCAGCAAGTGATTAAGAAGGCCAATGGAATGTTGGCTTTCATTGCTAGGGGGATAGAATATAAAAATAGGGAGGTATTGCTTCAGTTGTACAAGGTATTGGTGAGACCGCACCTGGAATACTGCGTACAGTTTTGGTGTCCATACTTAAGAAAGGACATACTTGCTCTCGAGTCAGTACAAAGAAGGTTCACTCGGTTAATCCCGGGGATGAGGGGATGGACATATGAGGAGAGGTTGAGTAGATTGGGACTCTACTCATTGGAGTTCAGAAGAATGAGAGGCGATCTTATTGAAACATATAAGATTGTGAAGGGGTTGGATCAGGTGGATGCGGGGAAGATGTTCCCGATGATGGGTGAAACTAGAACTAGGGGGCATAGTCTTAGAATAAGGGGCTGCTCTTTCAAAACTGAGATGAGGAGGAACTACTTCACTCAGAGGGTGGTAGGTCCATGGAATATGCTGCCCCAAAAAGCTGTAGAAGCTACATCATTACATAAATTTAAAACAGAAATAGACAGTTTCCTAGAAGTAAAGGGAATTAAGGGTTACGGGGAGCAGGCAGGAATTTGGACATGAGTCTAGGTTCGGATCGGACATGGCCCTGTGGGTAGCGGAGCGGGCCCAGGGGCCGTGTAGCCTGATCCTGCTCCTATTTCGTGTGTCTAATTCTGTTAGATTCAGGAGATGGTTCTGTGATAGTGGATTGGCGGTTAGGATCAGATCAGCCATGATCTTATTGAATGGCGGAGCAGGCTCGAGGGGCCGATTGGCCTACTCCTGCTCCTATTTCTTATGTTCTTATGTTCTTATAGCTATGACCCCTAACGCCATTTTCAATCTCTGCTCACTTTGGTGCTATGAGTTCCTGCTCCCATCCATCAAACACGGGCGGTAGAAGTAAGGAGGTGGCCATTTTGATCATAGAGTCATAGGCCTAGAAATTAATTAAGGCGCTGCCAGCTTTGCGCCCAGTTAACGCCTAAAGGGTGATTTTGCGCCAAAAATGAGTTTGCGCAGATATTCAGCGCAGCGGTATTGGCGGCGGTAGCCGTTAGCGCTGCGCCGGCACCGATGATGTCATCGGTGTGCGCAGTGCCCTGGTTCCGCCCCGAAACCGCGCCGATCCCCATATTTAGTTGCGGCCGCCTCCTCCGAAGCGGCCGCAAACAGCGACCAGAAAACGGGGCCGTCCTGCTGCCTTAGTGGGGCGCTTTAAAGCGGAAGGTGCGGCCGGCCGCTTTTGCGGCGGCCGCCTGCCCGCACCTCCTTCCCCGGCCTCCTCCACCCCCCCCCACGCGGCATTGCCGGCTGCTTTCCGCGAGCCCGGCACTTCTCCGTGGTGCCGGGCTCATTTGCCGGCACTATCCAGCGGCGATCTCCCCGTTGCAGGCAGCTCCCCCTTAAGAGAAGGAGGAGGCCTGCAGTACCGCAGCCTGCCGCTGCGCAGCGCCTGGCGCAGCGGCGCCAAGAGCGCTGATATTCAGTGTCAGCGCACCAAGCGGAGGCGGGCACACCCTGGTATAGCGCCCGCTTCCGAATTGGGGCGCTAACAATGAATATCTGACGATCGCTATAGGCTTCCCGCCCAGCGCTAACTTTTGGGCGCTAGCCAGCTGGCGGGGCCATAGTGAATTTCTAGGCCATAGAGTCATAGAGTTATACAGCACAGAAAGAGGCCCTTCGGCCCATCGCGTCTGCGATCAAGCCCTGTCTAATCTAATCCCATTTTCCAGCATTTGGTCCGTAGCCTTGTATGCTATGGCATTTCAAGTGCTCATCCAAATGCTTCTTGAATGTTGTGAGGGTTCCTGCCTCTACCACCCTTTCAGGCAGTGAGTTCCAGATTCCAACCACCCTCTGGGTGAAAAAGTTCTTCCTCAAATCCCCTCTAAACCTCTTGCCCCTTACCTTGAATCATACTTTAAAGGCATCCTTAGCTGCAGTCGGGGAAAGCTGGAAGCAGGTTGGGCAGTCATTTTTACTGCAGTTGCTTGTGTGTTTTGAGCCGATACTTTCTTTCCTTGCTGCTGTAGACATTGCAACAATTCTCCTTGTCACTATGAACGTCACTGACTACTGATACTTCTACTCCTCCTTTTTAAGATGCTCCTGTAAAAGAAAGGAAGACTTGCATTTACTGTAGACCTGTCAAAATCAGTCGCCCTGCCAGATTCCCCTCCACCATATTGGCAAGCTGCCTATAAGGAGCACGTTTCACGCTGGCAGCTTGATGGATTGATTTAAATGAGGCTGGACCATATAAATGCCACGGGCCCCTCGCCGACTCCATCAAGCTGATGGAGTGAATGTCCCCCCATCCTCGCTGACCGCCCGCCTGGTTAACGATATCTATAAATGTATCTTAATGTGGGCTCACTTGGTGGGGGGGGGGAATTACTTATCTGTAGCAGTGCAAAATACCAACAACATCCAATAGAACCAACAAGTCCTTTGCTATATAGAAGGTGAAGACCGCATCAAACATTAACAGTGGCACATTAAGGGTGAATTTGAGGCTACAATACCTACCATTACTTTTGCATCATACATTCGTATTCTTTAGACTTGGGAGCTCGATATTATCTGTACATTGTGATTACTGACCTATTTTTGGACATTGATATCATTAGTCCAGGTTGGGTTACCTCTGCTCTATATATACTGCATCTTTACATAACGACATTAACTGAATTGAAAAGTCCCAGTACAGTGGAAAATATGTTTTCTTAACATGTAATTGAAATTTTAAAATGATTTATAATCCTGTATTTTCCATTCATTATGTTTACAGTGGTGACTTTTATCCCCAGTGTTTGAAAACCTTGTAACAGATGTCGGAGCCATTATGATATTCAGTCTGTTAAGCTGCTCAAACTTCACTAACTGGTTTCTTTCAACAAACAGAAGCAAAAGCAAAACCTTGCAAAGTCACTTTTTTACTCCAGCTGCATCCAAACAATTTTCTTATCTCAGCCTTTCTGGTCACAAAGTAAAACAACTCCAGTGAGTTTTTTTGAGCCAATTGCCCAATGTAGTGGTCAGGGAGTAATCCTTTGCAGGAAGGACGCACGGTGTGGAATCGGGCAGACAGGCTCAAACACAGGCTGTGCTGCACTCCCAATTCATCATAGCCATTCTCAATCGGTCCTACTATGAATTCCCCCTCTTTCTTGACCTCTGAACACTCCGTCTGCTGCTTGCCCATTTCTAACTGACCCCTTCCGTGATGTTCGCTTGGCAGTTTCCAATGTTAAA
Source organism: Somniosus microcephalus (assembly GCF_052327205.1). Classification (NCBI taxonomy): domain Eukaryota; kingdom Metazoa; phylum Chordata; class Chondrichthyes; order Squaliformes; family Somniosidae; genus Somniosus; species Somniosus microcephalus. Next base: position 309,836,960 of record NC_140990.1, on the reverse strand, counting down.
GTTGGGATTGACTACTTTTAGGGGGAAAGTTGGTAGTTGCTCCATCGTTTGATTTGCCATAAGGCAGTCCCTACATTATTGCTTTTGCAACAACACTTGCTGTTTGCCACTGATTTTTTTTTTGCAGTACAGGCTCCCATTTTGCACAATCCTCTAGCTACACCATTGTTGCTGCCACCAGCTGTCAACCTCAGCTTTCACCACACAGATCCGCATGAGCTTTCCCTCAGGCCTGCCAATGGTTGCCATGGATTTGAGCGAGTAAGAGGAATTCGGGCAAAGGGAACAAAAGCAGATGCACTCACACCTCAATTGTCTGATGCCCACTTGGATTCCGCCAGGAAATCTGTTTTCAGGCCCAGGCACACCTCTTTGACCATGTCTGAGAAGATCAGCCTTCTTCATCTCTGCTTCACAAGGGATGCTTTGACAGAATTATAGCATCTACTGGAATCTGACTTACAGACAAGACTTAGCACAAGGAAGACCCTGGCCATTGCTATGAAAGCATTGAACTATCAAGTACTGATGATATTTGCCACATTGATGAGACTTCGATCCACTGATGCATCAAGCAGATCACAGAAACTTTGTCAGGGAAAAGGTTTCTATCACTTTTACCATGGAACGGCAGTGACACATGAGAGGGCACATCATTTGTACCAGGTGGCTACCTTCCTTAAAGTGCATTGATGACACACATGAAGCCTTCAAGGCCTCTAACAACAACATTGTGGTGTGTATGAATAGGAAAGACTTTCATTCCGCAAAGGTTCAGTCGCTGTTGGACCACAGGAACAGAACGATGCAGGTAACTGTGCGATAGCCCCGCAGCAGTCACAAAGTCACCAAACTCTTCCTCACCTACTTCCTCTATGTCCTCTACCTCAATAAATTTAGAGTGTGAACCTCCTCATGGTAGGTCAGGTTGGCAGCTGTGCCACTATGTGTTCTCTCCCAGTGGTTGTGAGCAACCTTATCCTTCAAAATGAGAGAACACTGACACTTTTAACATTAACACGAGACACAACACCAAAGACCAGCTTACATTCTGGCTGGTGTGACTGGATGACTGCAGAGCCTGCAAGAATTTGGAGGAGCCATAGGGACTTAGTGACAGAACATGCAACAGTTATGTGAAGCAAACAAAGCTTTTCCCTTTGGTTAACACTAAGAGCTGTCACTTTACATGCCTGTAGAGGGCATTAGATGTGAGGGGTGGGGTCAGTGCTTTCATGGTGGCATTGCTGATGTGGAACCATATTGTGGGCTCTGTGTATTCATAGTATAGGCATTCCTTTCCTTCGAGTGGGCACACTTTAGTGAACCACACTTTGGTACTCTTCCTCAGCCCAGAGAATATCTTTCTCATTTGTTTCCAAAATCTATACATGTGAGAGATGGCATTTCCTCAGGTGACCACCTCTTGCTGTGGTTCCTTTCAGCCAGAGTAGGAAATTGGTCCTAATATTTTCATCAGCAGTTGACTACTGCACACACTGACTTTGTTACATGGTTCAACCCCCCGAGATATCTGTTCTCCTCAAATTCTGCCCTCTTGAGCATCCCTGATTATAATTGCTCAACCATCGATGGCCATGCCTTCAGCTGCCTAGGCCCTAAACTCTGGAATTCCCTCCCTAAACTTCGCCACCTTTCTATCTCTCTGAGCGGGAGCCGGCGGCAGCAACATAAAGAGCAGGAGCGGAGAAGGCCCAGGACACAGCGGACTTGAGCGGGAGCGACGGCAGCGGAGGCGGCAGCTTAAAAACAAAAAAAACAAGGAGTGATGTCACAGGGCAGCAGGTAGGTGATTGGTTGGTGAGTATTACAGCTCTTTTGCTGTCTACATTAGGTAAGTGGATTAAATTCAGAACTGAGAGAGTATTAACTACTAGAATTTTATTAAATTAATAACTTAAACTAAATTAACGAATTAAAACTAAAAATAATCATGTAAATAAAAACTGTAACTGATTAAATAAATAAAATAAGATTAGTTAGGGACGGCAGTGCAGGTGGTGTATCGTAACTGAAGCGTGTAGGAGTTGGTGGAGACCAATGAGATCCTGAGCAGCCACATCTGCAGTAAGTGCCTGCAGCTCGAGGAACTTCTGCTCAGAGTTATTGAGCTGGGATCCGAACTGCAGACATTGCGATGCATCAGGGAAGGGGAGAGTTACCTGGACACGTTGTTCCAGGAGGCAGTCACACCCCTTAGGTTAAGTAGTACTTTAGAATTAGTCAATGGTGAGGGACAGGAGGGTGTGACTGCGAGTCAGGAAGGCATGGAGACCCAGGATATAGTGGTGGAGGAGCCTTAGCCCTTGGCCTTGTCCAGCGGGTACGAGGTGCTTGCTGCCTGTATGGATGAGAAGAAGGTCGGCAGGGTGGATAGGCAAACTGACCACGGCACCGGAAGCCATTCAAGTGGGGGAGTAAAAAGGAATGTGGTAGTGGTAGGCGACAGTATAGTCAGGGGGATAGATACTGTTCTCTGCAGCCGCAACAGGGCGTACCAAAGGCTATGTTGCCTGCCCGGTGCCAGGGTTAAGGATATCTCCTCGCGGCTGGAGAAGAACTTGGAGTGGGAAGGGGAGGATCCAGTTGTCGTGGTCCATGTAGGAACCAATGATATAGGTAGAACTAGGAATGAGGTTCTGCTAAGAGAGTTTGAGGAGTTGGGGTCCAAATTAAAAAGCAGAACCTCAAAGGTAATAATCTCTGGATTGTTACCTGAGCCACGCGCCAATATGCATAGGGACAAACAAATTAGAAGGTTAAATGCGTGGCAGAAAGAGTGGTGTGGGAGGCAGGGGTTTTGCTTCATGGGCCACTGGCACCAGTACTGGGGAAAGAGGGAGTTGTTCCGTTGGGGCAGGCTTCACTTAAACCGGGCTGGAACCAGTGTCCTGGCAAATCGAATAACTAGGGCAGTAGACAGGGCTTTAAACTAATGAAGGTGGGGTGGGAGAATTCAGGAAAGAGTAAATCTAAAAGCAGCAAGGGAAATGTCAAGGCTCTAGAGCAGAGCAGAGTTTTGGGTAAAAATAAGCAGAGTGGGTGAGGAAGGGACAGAGAGAGTAACAAAGGTAATAAGGCATCAGTGACTAAGGTGACATCAGGGAAAAATAGAAATAAGTCAAAGCTAAAGGCACTATATCTGACTGCGCGAAGCATTCGCAACAAAATAGATGAATTAATAGCACAGATACAAATTAACAGGTTTGATCTAATAGCCGTTACAGAGACGTGGTTGCAAAGTGACCAAGGTTGGGGACTAAATATTGAAGGATACTGAGCTTTTAGAAGAGATAGACAAAATGGAAAAGGAGGCGGGGTAGCCCTGATAATAAAGGATGGGATAAAGACAGTAGAGAGAAAGGATCTTAGCTCAGAAAATCAAGACGTAGAATCAGTTTGGGTGGAGCTAAGAAACAGCAAGGGGCAGAAAACATTGGTGGGAGTTGTTTATAGGCCCCCAAACAGTAGTTGTAATGTAGGGCAGAGTATAAATTAGGAAATTAGAGGTGCCTGTAACATGGGTAATACAGTAATCATGGGGGATTTTAATCTACATATGGACTGGGCAAACCAAATTTGCAGTAATAGTGTGGAGGAAGAGTTCCTGGAATGTATACAAGATAGTTTTCTAGATCAGTATGTTGAGGAACCAACTAGGGAACAGGCTATTTTAGATCTAGTATTGTGCAATGAGAAAGGGTTAATTAATAACCTTGTAGTAAAGGGGCCTTTAAGGAAGAGTGACCATAATATGGTAGAATTTTATATTGAGTTTGAAATGGATTTAGTTAAATCCGAAACTAGGGTCTTAAACCTAAACAAAGCAAACTACGTAGGTATGAGGGGCAAGTTGGCTAAGGTAGATTGGGAAACTACATTAAAACGTATGATGGTAGACAAGCAATGGCTAGCAGTAAAAGAATTAATGCATAATTTACAACAAATATACACTCCTTTAAGGCACAAAAATCCCACAGGAAAAGTGGTCCAACCATGGCTTTTGAGAGAAGTTAACGATAGTATTAGATCAAAGGAAGAGGCTTATAATGTTGCCAAAAAGAGTAGTAAGCCTGAGGATTGGGAGGATTTTAGAATCCAGCAAAGGAGGACCAAGAAATTGATGAGGTAAGAGAAAAAAGAATATGAGATTGTAAACAGATTGTAAATGTTTCTATAGGTATATAAATAGGAAGAGATTAGCAAAAGTAAACGTGGGCCCATCAGAGGCAGAAAAGGAGAAATTATAATGGGAAATAAGGAAATGGCAGAGACATTAAACAAATACTTTGTACCTGTCTTCACAGTAGAAGACACAAAAAACATTCCGGAAATAATGGGGAACCAAGGGTCTAGAGAGAATGAGGAACTTAAAGAAATCAGTATAAGTAAAGACATAGTACTGGAGAAATTAATGTGACTAAGTGGCGAGAAATCCCCTAGGGTGAAGCAAGGCTGTGTCATCGCACCAATGCTCTTCTTGATCTTCCTGGCTGCAATGCTCCATCTCACCCTCACCCTCAGTAAGCTCCCCGCTGGAGTGGAGCTAATCTACAGAACAAACGGGAAACTGTTCAACCTCCATCGCCTCCAGTCCAGATCCAAGGTCGTCCCATCCTCTGTCATCAAATTACAATATGAGATGACGCTTGCGTCTGCGCAAACTCTGAGGTCGAACTCTTAATCATCGTCAACACCTTCACTGAAGCATGGGCTTTGCACTAAACATCTGTAAGACAAAGGTCCTCTACCAACCTGCCCCCGCCACACAGTACTGCCCCCCCGATTATCAAAATCCATGACGAGGCCTTGGACAATGTGGACCACTTTCCATAACTCGGAAGCCTACTGTCAACAAGGGCAGACATCGATGACGAAGTCCAACACCGCCTTCAGTGTGCCAGTGCAGCCTTCGGTCGCCTGAGGAAGAGGGTGTTTGTTTGAAGACCAGGACCTCAAACCCAGCACCAAGCTCATGGTCTACAGAGGCCTACCTGTATGATTCAGAGGCATGGACCATGTACAGCAGGCACCTCAAAGCACTGGGAGGTACCACCAACGCTGCCTCCACAAGATACTGCAAATCCATTGGCAGGATAGGCGCACCAACGTCAGTGTTTTCGCTCAGGCCAACATCCCCAGCATCGAAGCTTTGACTGCGCTCGATCAGCTCCGATGGACGGGCTACATCGTCCGCATGCCTGATACAAGATTCCCAAATCAGGCGCTCTACTAGGAGCTCCGACACAGCAAGAGAGCCCCAGGTGGGCAGAGGAAATGCTTCAAGGACACCCTCAAAGCCTCCTTAAAAAAGTGCAACATCCCCACCGACACCTGGGAATCCCTGGCCCAAGACCACACAAAGTGGAGGAGAAGCATCCGGGAAGGCGCCGAACACCTCGAGTCTCTTCGCCAGGAGCAAGCGGAAGCCAAGTGCAAACAGCAGAAGGAGCGCACGTCAACCCAAGCACTCCACCCACCCGCCCCTTCAACCACCGTCTGCCCCACCTATGACAGAGACTGTAGGTCCCGCATTGGACTCATCAGTCACCTAGGAACTCATTTTTAGTGTGGAAGCAAGTCATCCTCAGTTCCGAGGGACTGCCTAAGAAGAGAGTGCAATTACAGTATAAGTAAAGACATAGTACTGGAGAAACTAATGGGACTAAGTGGCGACAAATCCCCTGGACCTGACGACCTGTATCCTAGGGTTTTAAAAGAGGTAGTTGCAGAGATAGTGGATGCATTGGTATTAATCTTCCAGAATTCCCTAGATTCTAGAACAGCCCCCGAGGATTGGAAGGTAGCAAACATAACCCCGCCATTTAAGAAAGGAGGAAGAGGAAAACCAGGGAACTATAGGTCAGTTAGCCTGACATCAGTAGTAGGCAAAATGCTAGAATCTCTTATTAGGGACATGGTAACAGGGCACGTAGAAAATTGTAATATGATGAGGCAGAGTCAACATGGTTTTATGAAAGGGAAATCGTGTTTGACAAATCTCTTAGAGTTTTTTGAAGATGTAACTAGTCGGATGGATAAGGGGGAACCAGTGGATGTAGTGTATTTGGATTTTCAAAAAACATTCGATAAGGTGCCACACAAGAGGTTAGTACACAAAATTAGGACTCATGGGATTGGGAGTAATATATTAGCATGGTTTGAGAATTAGTTAATGGACAGAAAACAGAGAGTAGGAATAAACAGGACGTTTTCGGGTTGGCAGGCTGTAACTAGCGGGGTACCGCAAGGATCAGTGCTTGGGCCTCAGCTATTTACAATCTATATTAATGACTTAGATGAAGGGACTGAGTGTAACATATCCAAATTTGCTGATGATACAAAGTTAGGTGGGAAAGTAAGTTGTGAGGAGGACGCAAAGAGGCTGCAGAGAGATATAGACAGGTTGACTGAGTGGGCAAGAACATGGCAAATTGAATACGATGTGGGGAAGTGTGAAGTTATCCACTTTGGTGGGAAAAACAAAAAAGCAGAATATTTTTTGAATGGTGAGAGACTGGGAAATGTTTGCATTCAGAGGGACCTGGGTGTCCTTGTACATGAATCACAGAAAGTTAACATGCAGGTAACAGCAAGCAATTGGGAAAGCAAATGGAATGTTAGCTTTTGTTACAGAGGGATTAGTGTATATAAGAGTAAAGAAGTCTTACTACAATTATACAGGGCATTGGTGAGGCCACACCTGGAGTGCTATATAAATACAAGTTGTTGTTGTTAGTGAAATTGTATTCCAACTGGTAGCAGAGAAGACATAGAAGGTACATGTTGAGGAACTGTGGAGTACAATGTGCATCTCACAAATGGATTTACCTGATAACCCACTATAGCGAAGTTGTGACTGAGTTAAACCAGTGTCAAGTCATATCCTATGTGTAGGGCTGTATGTATGTCCTTGAAGCCAGGGAACCCATGAAATTTATCAATGAATTTTAAGTGTTTTACATTGAATTCAGGAGGCATTGATAAATTTCTACATGGCCTCTCTGACTTTATGGAACTTCATGGACTCTGTGCAACCTATGTAGCCTTTGACAAATATTCTGCCCTTGCAGCGCGTTCCTATGCAGAGCTAGACAGATAGCTAACAACTTGATATCTTCCCATAAAAATCACAAGGCTTGACTTTTCTTGTAAAACTTTACTGAAAGATTCTTATTGTGAAACTGAAATACAACACAGAAATGGAAGCACACATTAGTATACAAGCACATAACTGATATGCATACACAAATTTAGGTACGCCTGAGCAACACAGTACATTTGGCATGTAACTTACCAAACACGTGGAAACACAGCTTACTGTGAATATACATTTAGCAAACTGGAAGGCATTCTCTTTAAATTAGCCCTGTACATAGTGCATCAAAATACAGCTACAAGTTAACCAGCTAGACAGAGAGCGAGCACTTCACGGCTAGCTGTGTAAGTTTGCTTACAGAGAAAAGTTACAAACTAAACATTTTCGGCAAAATATAGTGTACACTAATCATCTATAACATTCTCAAGTACTTACAGACAAATAGTATCCAAGGCTCAAGCGTGGCAACAATATAACTTCCCAGACCATGTGTGGCTGTAGGTCTGTGATATACAGTAGTTTACTTTACTGCACTTACTGTGCTTTACTGCACTTTACTGCGCTTTTACTGCAGTTGCTAGGTACCAAATATCCACTAGGTGGCGGCACACAATGGGAATCGACCCAAATTACTCAAACCCCTGAATTAACTGGAAAACTAACATAAATTCCTAAAGAAAGACAGCACACTCCCCGCTTGGCATTGTACCACTACAGATACAAAATAAACCTAAAGAAAACATCCTTTGGCTGCAAACATACTCGGAATCCTTTCTCTAGGTTTCTTCAGAAAGGAGGACTACGATCTCTGAGACTGGCCTCAGAAACACTTTGACAGTACCCTCCTTGACAATCTTCACCTCCACCTTGCGGACCCTCTTGTCCCTGCTCGGCAGAGTTTTGACAACCAGTCTCACTGGCCATTCATTTCTGTGTGCTTGGCTGTCTTTCAGTAAGACAACATCTCCCACTTTGACATTTGGCTTGTCTTCTGTCCATTTCCTACGGCTCTGTAGGGTGGACAAATACTCTCCTCTCCATCTCTTCCAAAAAGTGTCTGCAAGACACTGGACTTGCTTCCACTGCTTCCCGTGCAGCTCAGCCATGTCGAAGTTTCCAGAGGGGGCTGAAATAGCACTCATCTTTTGAGTCAGGAGCATCGCTGGGGTGAGGACTGCAGGCATGTCTGGGTCGGTGGACACCGGCACCAGGGTTCTCCTGAGTGAGCAGAGGCGCTTCATAGCTTGTTCCCTGTTACTCGGAAGATGGTGTCTAGGAGAGTGAAATGGTAAGGGTGCCACCCAGCTGTGTCCATCATCCTGGTAAACCTCCTCATCCATGATGGTTAGGAAAGCTTTGTCATCCATGGATAGTGCTGGCTTGTCATCATCCTTGGACCTTTCAAATACTGAGCATCCTAGGCTGTCTGTGCTCACAGTGGGGCCTGCCTCTTCCTCACAGGCAGAGGAGGTTGACCTATGATGCTGCGTCATGTCATCGTAGTCTTCCTTTACCTGGGTCCTGTTTGGGCATGGGCTGAGACAGGATGTGCGACCGTTGTGCAACACGTTTGCTTTATAGACGTTGACATCCGTTGGTTTGTGGACTGTTCCCAGGCAAACTCCACCCACGAGGACCCATCCCAGGTCAAGCCGCTGTGCATAAGGAGCATTGTGGGGCCCGTTGATTTGCTCACGCACCTTGTGCACCCTTAAGATGTCTCTTCCCAAGAGCAGGAGGATTGGAGCGTCCGGGTCTACAGCTGGAATCTTGTTGGCAACTGACTGTAGGTGGGGCTGATGGCGTGCGACCTCTGGGGAGGGAATTTCCGTCCTATCATCTGGCATCATGTCACACTCAATTAAGGTGGGGAGGGGAAGCTGTAGTTTCCCATCCATGGACTCGATCATGAAGTTGCCAACTCTCCTACCCGTAGTCTCTGTTGTCCCTGAACAGGTTTTTAGCGTGTACGGAGCTGCGCTGGCCTTGACTTCAAAGAGATTGAAGAATTCTGGCTTCGCTAGAGACTTGTTACTTTGCTCATCAAGCACTGCGTACATCTTGATTGCCTTCTCCTTTCTCCCTGCAGGATATGCTTTAACCAAGCAGATTTTGGAGCATGAGCGTGGGCTGCTTGCATTTCCACAAACCTCTGTACACTTGGAGGTGACTGAAGAAGATGTGCTTTCGCTTTGCTCCCCGCTATCCTCTTTGTCAACCGCAGCACTCTCGGTGGTTGAAGGAGGAGGACCTGGATGCAGGGCTGCGATGTGTTTTTCACTGTTGCACTCGAAGCACTTGATTGTCGCCTTGCAGTCTTTTGCCATGTGCATAGTCGACCCACAACACCTGAAGCAGATGCGATTCTCTTTCAGGTATGATTTGCGCTCATCAATAGGCTTGTCTCTAAAGCTTCGACACTTTTTGAGTGGGTGGGGCTTCTTGTGTATTGGACACTGACGATCTGGGTCATCCACTTTATTCCCAGCAGAACTGGATTGGTTGACTGAGGGTTCGGCTGGAACATTTGTTTTGTGCACGCTCACAGAGGCTTTGTTGCTGTACTTTGTGGGTTTCTCTGTTCTCGAAGGAGAGTAACTGCTGGAGGTGGAGAAAGTGAAACTTGGATCATTCCTCACCTTTGCCTGTTGTTGGACGAACCTGGAGAAGAGAGAGAAGGGGGGAAATGCCACTCCATTGTCCTCCTTGTACTTGGATCCCTTAGCTATCCATTTCTCTTGAAGGTTGTAGGGGAGCTTTTCCACTATTGGGTTTACCCCACGAGCTGTATCCAAATACGAGAGGCCTGTCAGGTAACCTTCTCCCTTAGCACACTCCAGTTCGAGGAGAATGTCACCCAGTTCTCGGAGCTCGACATTATCTTTGTTGGTTAGCTTCGGAAAGTCCTCAATCTTCTTGAGCAGTGTGTGTTCAATGACTTCTGGTGTCCCATAACAGTCTTCGAGACGTTGCCAAACCAGGTTGAGGCCTGCTGTGGGATTGCGGACGTGCGCTGAGCGAATTCTCTTCGCCTGTTCTGACGACTCAGCTCCGAGCCACTTTGTCATCAAATCTAGTTCTTCTCTGGCTGACAGATTCAAGTCCTTGGTGGTACTCAGGAAGGACGCTTTCCATGACCAATAATTTTCAGGACGGTCATCAAATTCTAGAAGACCTGAACTTACCAATTCTCGGCAGATGAGGTACCTAGCGAGGTCTTGTGCACCTTGTGGCTCGGGTGAGGACTGCTTGGCTGGATTGGCCGAGTGCTGTGGAGGTCTCTGCAGGTAAGTCTTACTTGTTTCTTCTCCTTTAAGCTCAGTGTCTCCGAAAACAGGCTGTTTGTTACTGTGGTGAGCAGCTGGTTCTGCGTCGAGATACCTGGATGTTTCCTTGAAGAACAATTTGGAGTGTTGTTGGACATACTCACTTGTACGTTGCACTGGACTGAGGGGCTGTTCTAGAACATATGCTTCATGGCTGTGCTCCCCGCCTTCATTCTCCTCACCTTCTTCATAAGCTGCAGCTTCAGCTTCAGCGGCAGCGGCAGCTCTCTGGCTTTGGAGAACGTGGAGACTGGCGTCGAGGTCAGCTCTCTGCTTCGTAAGGTCAGCTCTCTGCTTCATCACACTAGCTTCTTTTTCAGCGAAGGACAATTGAGCCTGGGCAGCTCTTGCCTTGGCACGTGCTTTGGCGGCTGCAGAAGCTGTCGATGACGATGGTCTACTGGACCACCGAGATGATCTAGAGGATGCTTTAGAGGACTGTGACTTGGCATCATTTGCTCAGAGAGGCTCATGCTTCTCGGTTGGCTGGTCGACGTCCTCTATGGTATATTGTCTTCCTGAGCGTAGACTCATGGTAGCTGAGAGGTATCTTCTTGTGCTTGAGCCCGCTGTGCTGTTGTCTTTTCACTGTTCTGCCCTTGCAGCGCGTTCCTATGCAGAGCTAGACAGGTAGCTAACAACTTGATATCTTCCCATAAAAATCACAAGGCTTGACTTTTCTTGTAAAACTTTACTGAAAGATTCTTATTGTGAAACTGAAATACAACACAGAAATGGAAGCACTCATTAGTATACAAGCACATAACTGATATGCATACACAAATTTAGGTACGCCTGAGCAACACAGTACATTTGGCATGTAACTTACCAAACACGTGGAAACACAGCTTACTGTGAATATACATTTAGCAAACTGGAAGGCATTCTCTTTAAATTAGCCCTGTACATAGTGCATCAAAATACAGCTACAAGTTAACCAGCTAGACAGAGAGTGAGCACTTCCCGGCTAGCTGTGTAAGTTTGCTTACAGAGAAAAGTTACAAACTAAACATTTTCGGCAAAATATAGTGTACACTAATCATCTATAACATTCTCAAGTACTTACAGACAAATAGTATCCAAGGCTCAAGCGTGGCAACAATATAACTTCCCAGACCATGTGTGGCTGTAGGTCTGTGATATACAGTAGTTTACTTTACTGCACTTACTGTGCTTTACTGCACTTTACTGCGCTTTTACTGCAGTTGCTAGGTACCAAATATCCACTAGGTGGCGGCACACAATGGGAATCGACCCAAATTACTCAAACCCCTGAATTAACTGGAAAACTAACATAAATTCCTAAAGAAAGACAGCACAACAAATATACAGCTTAGTGATGGATAGCCATTATGTATTGCACTGATATCACATTTTAGATAAGTACATTTAAAATGATAAAGTTAGTTCTAAGCTTTCATTTTAAACTGATATTTGAGGATGGTTCTAAACATTTAATTGTGAAAAGTGTATATTCTCCTTACTGCCATCTATCCTCAAAAGATCACAACATGAATATGGATAAGGAAGGTCATTAGGCCTATTCTACCAGGTTATCGATCTAAAGAAGTCAATGAAGTACTTTTGGAGCGTAGTCACTATTGTAATGTGGGATACACGGCAGCCAATTTGCGCACAGCAAGCTCCCACAAACAGCAATGTGATAATGACCAGATAATCTGGTTTTGTTATGTTGATTGAGGGATAAATATTGGCCAGTACACCGAAGTTAACCCACCCCCCCCCCCACTCTTCTTCAAAATAGTGCCCTGGGATCTTTTACGCCCGCCTGAGAGAGCAGACAGGGCACTGGTTTAACGTCTCATCCGAAAGACGGCACCTCCGACAGTGCAGCACTCCCTCAGCACTGCACTGGGAGTGTCAGCCTAGCTTTATGTGCTCAAGTCCCTGGAGTGGGAACTTGAACTCACAACCTTCTGACTCAGAGGTGAGGGTGCTACCCACTGAGCCACAGCTGACACATTCAGAACTAAAGGTCCTACAATCTCCATCATAGCACCCAGTTCTCTCTTAAATGACTCAAAGACTTTTACCTGCACTTACCTGCCTTGAGAATTTCCTAACATCTGCCCTAAATTTGTCTCGCACTGGTTGAAGCTGTGTCCCCTGGCCCTACTGCCAAGCTTTTCAGTTTTGATGTCATCTTCATGAGGGTGCATATGGTATGCATAAAGGATATTGCCAAACCTTGCGTTGGCCAGCGTTGGTGTTAGGGAACTATTTCTGGCTGAACTCATCAACGAGTTTCTGTTGCTCAATATTTGTGACCTACTTCCCATGCTGAGGCCATTCACAGAAACAACAAGCACACTGCCAGAAATTCATTTCATATTAATCTGAAACATTAAAAACATAAATCAACTCCTATGCCAAAGGCCTCAGTGAATGGACCCCTGTCCGTGGTGAAACAGTAGTATGAAAAGTACATTATTAATTACTTTTGAACTTCAAAATAGATAAATGCACTGTATATGCAAACAAGCTGACCAGCTATTTATGGATGTAGATAGAAAACAGAGTCAAAGAGCAACATTAACTATGCTCATGTTACAAAAGAGATAAGTTCTGCACTAAGTCTTCGGTCTAGTTGTGATCTTGCTGAAACAAAGGGTGACCCGATTAAACAGTCATGCTCTATTTTACCATGACTTGATTCTGTAAACTGCTGGGAATGTAACAGAAAATGTGCTTGCGAAATTGGCAGGAGGAAATGTCATACTGCCTGCAACATAAAAATAGCAACAAGAATCTCATTCAAAATTAACCCCACGTTTACCTTAAAAAGTTAGGTATCATATATCAACAGAAAATACACTGGCGTTGTTTTGAGTGCATTATGTATCTAATGAGCAGACAGACCCATTATCACGTCATACCGCAACTTTACTCTCACTCATTATTTGGTCGGGTTTATTCATTGGACACAGATTCCATCCTCACTATTTGCCCATCTTGTGCACATTTGAATTTTAACAGAGAGGATAAAAGGATATACTTATAATATACGTTATTATATACAAGAACAGTGGTAAAAATGCTATTTTGGATAATGTATTCAAAAGCAACAACACATTCTCCTTGTTCAAATGGCTTAAGCAAAAAATTCAGCAGGAGTATACAATGGGCAGTCTCTTGTCGTACCCATTCTGCTTATTTTATGCTAAAGTTATGGATGGGCTAATTTCACTCCCATGATATATTGCATGATCTAAACCCTTTTACTGTAGCCGACTCCTGAAGAAAGAAAGAACTAGCATTTTTCACAACCTCAGGCTGCCCCAAACTGCTTTACAGCCAATGAAGTACTTTTTGAAGTGTAGTCACTGTTGTAATGTGGGAAACGCAGCATAGCAAGCTCCCACAAACAGCAATGCGCTAATGACCAGAACATCTGTTTTAGTTATGTTGGTTGAGGGATAACTATTGGCCAGGACACCAGGTATAACTCCCCTGCTCTTCTTCGAAATAGCGCCATGGAATGTTTTGCGTCCACCTGAGAGAGCCTGGTTTAATGTCTCATCCGAAAGACGGCAACTCCTACAGTGCAGCACTAACTCAGCACTGCACTGGAGTGTCAGCCTAGATTTTTGTGCTCAAGTCTCTGAACCCACAACCTTCTAACTCAGAGAGGAGAGTGCGACAACTGAGCCATGTCTGACACCTAGTCAGTTAGCAATCAACATGAAAGGCATCCTCTGTTTCAGTTTTGAAATATTGTCATATGGTGAATGCAGGTTCAAATACATTTGACATATAAGACAGACAAGTGATCTTTGCAGCATCCATCACCACCCCCCCACAAGTTCATTCCAGCTGTTATTTTAAAGAAAAACCACATCAGAAATTATATTCATTCCCAAACCAGACTTAATTAGTCTCACAACTGCACAGAAGTGTCTGAGACAACATGTGGTGTTTTTGACTAATTAGCTCTCACAAAATAACTGAGGAATCTATGATATAACCAGTCATCCAGCAAATTATGATTTTTTTTAATGTTTATGTGTGCTCGGCAAGAACATACCAGTCATTTTCTGCGTTTTCTCAGTCTATGGGAATGATTTTAACCCTATGCGCCTGGCAGAAACGGTGCAAGTAGGCAGTTAAAATACGCCAGGTCGCTTACCCACCCTGGAGCCAACTGGAGCTGACGAGCCACAATATTTGTCAGCTCCACTGGGCAGGCGGCAAGGGCACCCGAAGCTGGCAGGGTCCTTTTTTGGGACCCAATTGTGATTTTTACTAGCAGGCCTGAGCGGGAACCATCAGTGAGTTTCCCGCTCGGGCTTACCCAGGGCCTGAAGAGACGCAGAAGGTAAGTTTCACTTTATTTTTCCTTGTATGGGCGGGCGTGCTCCTCCGGGCCCCACAAGAAAATGGCTTCTCCTGCCACGATTGAGCGCACCCCCTGCCCGCCCCTCACACCCCCGCCAATCGCGGGGCCTCCCACAGGATGGCTCAGCAGCCGATCCCACGGACGTACCTTCCTTTGGTGGGCAGCCTATTTGACCCGCTTCCCGACGACTTCCCAACCCTAATGGTCTTTACAGCACTAAATGCCTTTTGAAGAGCAGGAACCTTCGATGTACTTTTTTCTCTACCCCTAGTGCAAGGATGTTGAAGTCACCTGCAGCACTCATACTGCCAGCCAGGCTAAATGCACTTTTTACACTGATGCTTCTTTGCTTCAGGTGCAAGGGAGAGTAATATTCATTCACCAGCTCCACAGACTTATACTGCTGGGACCAGCTCCCTTATTCTGGTACTATAGTTTTTTTGTGGGTTGTTGAACACGGTGCCCAGACAAGGGAGTTGATTTTAGCAAAGTAAACATGGGCACCCAGTGAATGGATACCACTCTCCCACAACCTGAACTAACCAAGCAGCTTCTTTACAATACCTTAAGATCAGCCAGCTCAGTCCACGCTGGGGGGTAAAACCTAGGACCTTCCTGTGTGCATCACTCAATTTTACACTGGGTAGCACCTTTTCCAATTGAGCCATTGGGAGCTGAAGAAAAATATTTAATTGGCTCAAAGATAATGCTGTGGTCACTTAGCAGCTGATTGCTTTGAAACTTGTTTCACTTAAATCAAAATCTTTCTGAACACGCTTCCAAAAATAGATTGAGATAACACCCGTTATTTTTTTCCCTCTGTAGCTCTTTGTAATGTTCTTTCCAAAACAAACCTAATTAGTACATAGGGCAGCAGTTTTCTTTTGCATTGAATTCTACACCGAATGCCAGGCAAAGCTAATGGATTTCTCAGCTGTATGTAAATAACAACAAAACCAACAGCCGAACAGGAAACGCTTTCCTTATGATCGCTTGTGCAACTCAAATTACACAAGACTTTGACAGTAAATGCTACAATCAGATTAATACGCAGTGGTGGAGTGCATTCAGGAAAATCACCCCACACATGGAATACCAATGGCCCAGGACTAGTTTTTTCTACACTTAGTTTGAAAACAATGTACATGCATTGATTTTCCATTTGCTTTGCCACCAGGTTGGACTATACCACAACGGAAGTAAAAATTGGGTAGTGAAATGATAAGCCACTCAGCCATGCACAATAAAGGCTCGGGAACATTGGTGTCTATCCGTAATCGCTTTGTGTTGCAGCGCTTCAATGATAATGATAAGCTGCCTTTATCAGAAATGTCACTGAAGTGCGTCTGTCAGAGCCCAGCTATGATACACACAGTACTGTGTCTTGCTTTTAGGCGACATCCCTGTCATTGTACAATAGCAGACTTTATGGTCAGAAATAGTCAAATATTTGAGCGATCTTTTTAATCGAGAGTCCCTCAGACGCACTGCTACATCGTATACATTATAGTTACTGACATCAATAGGCATAAATGAATGTTTAAAGGGTCTGATTGGTGAATGCATCATTAATTAGGG
This sequence comes from Somniosus microcephalus, assembly GCF_052327205.1. Classification (NCBI taxonomy): domain Eukaryota; kingdom Metazoa; phylum Chordata; class Chondrichthyes; order Squaliformes; family Somniosidae; genus Somniosus; species Somniosus microcephalus. Next base: position 309,820,579 of record NC_140990.1, on the reverse strand, counting down.
TAACATGGTAAATACATTGGTTCTTCCATCCATGGTTGTCTATAATATGCTCTTCCTCACATGATAGAAGATAACTTTCAACATCCAAGAATTCCAACTCAACCTTCAAGACATCAGTAGTAATCTGGCCCAAGGGACCGTAATCACTAGACAATAGGGATCTTTGTCCACATACCCACGAAATCACCACAAATATAATAATTATGAATGAACAGGAACTAATATCATACAAGACCAGTTCAACAGGCTTTTGAAGTCTCTCAACCGGCAATATCCATCTACGAATTCACTTTTTTTAAAGGAATATATTATCCAAAACATACCTGAGCATGTATCTTTTAAAATAGGTCAAAAATCTTCCACTGATTTTTGGGTTGAAACCACTCTATGATATTAGTAACAAATACATTAAACATTCATCCATTTTATCCACTACTTTAACAGAAGTATTAAGCCATCTGCTTGAAAATAGTGGTTTGAGGGATTTTATATGAAAACATAAGTGTTCTTTACCAATATTGCACAGCATGATTTCAATCCCTTTGACATCAATGTAATTTGATGTGCAGTGGATTAAGGCAGGTTGTGAGACAGTCCATAACATTTGTTCCTACTTTTGCCACCCATTCCACACAGGGCTGAAATTCATCTTGCCAATAATTTTATTTAAAAAGTTAGCGCAATTATCACCAGATGGAATGTGCCCCCTCTTTCTCCTCTTCCTGAGTGGCTAGCTAAAAAAATGACTAAGCTCATCGGGCCTATATGTGACTCCAGTCCCACATCAATGTGGTTGACTCTTAACTTCCTTCGACCATGCAAGCCACTCAATTGAATCAAACCATTAGAAAGAAGACCTTCACTGCACAAACTGCAGCGGTTCAAGAAGGCAGCCCACCACCACCTTGTCAGGGCAGCCAGGGATGGACAATAAATACTGGCCTTGAAAGTGTTGCTCACATTCGGAGAATGAATTTTTTTATCAACAAGCATTAGGTCTCTTATTTGCGATACAAAGCGTCTAATGCCTGATCCATGCGTGGGCGCTGGACGCCTCTTTTGATGCCTTTACCAATATGGCGGGTGATGCACTTCCGATACAGAATGTGCGCGCGCGCGCCATCTACCATATTGAATACTTTGGTTTCTGTTTTACGTGTCATCAGATTTCTAGATATCCTCACTCCCTTTACCCCATAAGCCATCAGCTGCCTTGGCTTGACCCTATTCGTTGCACCTTTTTCCTTAAATCCCTCCAGCTCTCCGATTCTCTATCTTTAAAAACCTTCTCGAAGCCCACCTTTTCAACCTCTCTTAACTCTCTTCCCCGTGACTGTGCCCATTCCGTTATCCCATTTACCTCTTTCCTACTGTTTTTCTCCCCCCTCCAAAGTGCCTTGGGACAGTTTTTGACATTAAAGGCACTGTATCAATGCAAGTTGTTGTCATTACTCAGAGTGAATAAATTACAGTTCTCCACTCTGTGTTTCCTGCTTGCAGTGGTCTGTTCTTGACTTAATTATTTCATATTTTCTTTTGTGGTTTTTTTGTGCCGCCCCAAGGGAAATGCTGGTTTATTAAAGAATCTTAAAAATAGAAAAGAATTTGCATAATCAGTAGAACGTAATTGTTTACAGTACTCCATTTCCCCATACCTTTAGGATCTTAAGAGAATGCAGCTTCTGGTTTGGAACATGGTAATCACTGGGCCACAGGTGGAAACATCTCAAGCAACAGCTCAGTAATGAACACCTCAAGGCTAATACAAACAAAATAGCGCTGGACCATTATAAGATGCACCTGGGGCCTATTTCAAAGACAGACGTGTCATCACAAACAACTGTGCTTTTAAGATGTGCCGAGTTGAAAATCTATTCTCCTTCATTCATTTGCCGGGGATCCTCCCCATTAGCAGCGCAAGTCCGAACGGCAAAGGTTTATTGGCAACAAAATGAGCAACAAAACAATTCAAACAATGAGATTTATAATGCTAAGTAATAATATAAGCACGGACGGCGCAGGGGAAGCTCAGAAGCAACACCAATGTCTAGATGGTGGTCGGAATGGATGAGCAAATGGTATTTGAAGATAAAATAAAAAGGGAAAACCTGAAATGCTGGAATTCTGACATTGAAACAGAATATTAACTCCCTCTCCATCATCAGTGCCTCCGTTGGCTTTCTTCCGCTGTCTCCCCCTCCCCCTTGTTCTCTCTATTCTTTCAATCTTACTAAAATGTTTGTTTATTTATTAGCCTTCCATTAATTCCCTCTCACTTATTGGTGACTCTATTGGTTCTCTACCGCTCTCCTCCATTTGTCTCTAATCTTCCAACCTTATTAAAATCCCTGAGTATTGTTTGCCTTCAGTCTGACGAAGGGTACACATTCAAAATGTCTTTTTACAGATGCATTTTCTGTTTTTATTGCTATTTCTCAGAATAAATGGCAGGCCATTTGTATTAAGTTGGGGCCCTATGATTCATATCTAGCTGATAGCACAATTCCAGAAGACAATAAATATATTGGTTGAAAAGTATGACCATTAACCATCCTAAAGAGTACCTATATAGGCCGCGAAATTCGGCTCCTTTGCACCTGCCATTAGCGCCTCCGGGGGGGGGCGTTAACGGGGCACAAAGGGCTTATCGCCTGGGCGGGGACCCCGAGAAATTCGGCGAGGCGCTGCTGAGGCGCTAGCCAATAGCGGCGCAACCCCGCCAGTAGCGCCCCGGGCTGCTGCGCCGCCGGCAATGATGTCATTGCCGTGTGCCGCGACCACTTAGCGCCCCGCTGTGACCCTTTACCGCCCCATGACAGAAATTTGGCTGTGCCCTGTGAGGCTGCCGCAGGCGGTGTCAGCAGCAACCTCGGGGGTCGCGAGCCGGGCCGACCTCCGCTCGCGGGGCGCTAATTAAAGGGAGGTGCGGCCGTGACCCGAGCCGCCATTTTATTTTTTTGGCCACGGCACCACGCCGCCCTGGTGGGCTAGTGTGGGCCATTCAAGGCCCTACAGAGCTCGCAGCATCCCTCCCCTTTAACGGAAGGGGCGGGGTGCTGAAATGCGCCAGCGTTACGCTCCGGCGCTACCGCTCTTTGCACCTCCGACACCGCACTGAGAGGAAATGGAGCGCCCGAGATAGCCGGTAAGCCAAATTTAGCGGCCGAGACAGTACTTCTGTGCCGGGCGTTAAATCCCTGGCGATAATTCGGTTACGGCCCACAAACGGGGCGTAACCAAATTTCGCCCCCAATGTCTCTTATCCATACCACATTAGTCCTTATAGAAATGCTTTTATAAAACTGACTTGTAATGTATCTGCTTTATCTAATTGTGGACTTATTGAACTCTTTGTTGCTCTTTTGAATCGTTCATTTTGAACTACGTCAAACGGAATGGACTACAGTTATTATTAACATGAATGTATAATGGGGGATTCTAACCTCATCTGAACATGTCCAAAAGCTCTATTAGGAATCAAATGTATCCCACGGAAATCTAGTGTAAGTGCGCATGTAAAACTGTCTCTCTTGGAGCAGAAGGCTATACAGAGAAGTATGTATTAAATTCCAAATACAGATGGAGACAAAGATCACTGTCTCACCACCTTAGTTATTTGCACATTCTTTTGCTTAATTATGTCTTTCATTGCCTTACTGAGATCATCTTTTATATTATCAAATGATTTCCTGCTTTCTTTTAATCATGTTTCAGGCCATTTTACCTATTAACTTCCTCGCTGTGATTTGAATATTGTTTCCTTTTGTTGCTTCTCCCTTCCCATTTTCCAATTCTACTAAAATTGCTCATTCATCTTTCAGTTCTGAGGAAGACTTACAGTCGAAATACTAACCTTTCTTTTTTCTGTATCGATGCTGAGCACCCTGTTGTGTATCTCTAGCATTTCCTGTGTCCGTTTCAGATTTTTAGATTTTCTCTCCAATATATATGTGCCTGGAGAGGGAGTGGAGTGAGAATATACATGTCATAGTTTAATGATCAGTGTACGTACAATCCCTACAGTCCTCCTCCAATAATATGATTATGCTTCTGGTGATAACAGCCTCAGCTTTGTGCGGGGTTGCGAAAAGCAAATTATTCCAATAAGTGGCACACATGCAATTGGATCCTACTGCAAATTCAATCAAATGAAACTCAGTATAACCAAATTATGAATTCCAGTGATGGTGAGATGTTGAAAATAAGCGTGGATATCTTCCACTTCATGAACAAGAGTCCCGATTTTATCCAACCCCCGCGCCCGACAAGAACGGGGCTGTGCGGAGGCTTCAAATGCTAGTAGCAGCCTACTCACCTGATCCTCACTGGCCTCGCACCGCTACGCCATTTTAACAGGCACATTCTAGCCAGCCAGCGAGGCCCTCGCACCAGGTAGGTGAGGGCCTCATTGGTATTCAAAAGTCGCAGCCTGATTATGTCATTCAGGCATTGACTATAGTTTAATCCCCGGTGGCTGCATTCGGCGCTTAGCTCTGGGCTCGCAACAGTTGGGCCAAATAGGTATGTATTTTTTTTAATGGTTTGCTTGTGGGCCAGGAGTAGCAGGAGCTCTCCTCTGGTCCCCACAAGGAAACCTATGGCCTGGGCTTCCTTCCCCGGCCCAATTTATAAAGTAAGCCAGGTAAAGCTTTTGGAATCCAGCAGTGTAATGAAGCTATAATAGGGCTGAATTTTAAGCTCTTCTGCCCAGCGTAAGCAGACCCAAAAATGATGGGCAATGACCTACCATCCCATTGCCGTGTCGCTATGGCAGCAGCAGTGTTCACTGGGGCCTACTGCTGGGCGGCCAGAGCTGACACCCGGAGTCATGCGGTAGGCTTATTTAAAATGGAAACCGGGGTCCTATGATATATAATACAATGACAACTTGCATTTATATAGCAGCTTTAACATAGTAAAACATCTTAAGGTGCTTCACAGGAGTGTTTTCAAACAAAATGTGACACCAAGTCACAAAAGAAGATATTAGGACATGTGATCAAAAGCTTAGTCAAGTAGATTTCAAGGAGCGCCTTAAAGGAGGAAAGAGAGGTAGCGAGGCAGAGAGGTTTAGGGAGGGAATTCCAGAGCTTAGGGCCTAGACAGCTGAAGGCACGGCCGCCAATAGTGGAGCCATGAAAATCGAGGATACGCAAGAAGCCAGAATTGGAGGAACGCTGAGATCTCCAATGGTTGTATGGCTGGAGGAGATTACAGAGATAGGGAGGGGGTGAGGCCATGGAGGGATTTGAAAACAACAATAACAACTTGCATTTATATGCAAGTTGTCTCCACCTCTGGAGATCGGGGCCTCCTGCGGGAATCTACCTTCCTCTGGGTTAGATACCGGCCAGGCTGCCTGATATTGTGGTAGCCCAGAGGTGGCCTGGGCTACTAGCCACCGTCTGCGGGCCCAATGTAAATCTGGCCCGGTCCTCAACCGTCCGGATACCGCTAAAGGGAAGATGCCTTTCAAACATGTGAGAAAGAATCTTCAGCCACTTTTCAAAGTCTTCAACATTTTGCGATTAGGTTTTTAAAAGACATGAACCCAGATGTTAAACACATTCTCCGGCAGGTTTTTTTTTACAAACCGTTTTTTCTTTGAGACCGTCTCCAGATGGCAAAGAATTCACTGTCAAAAATGTTCTACTTCACTACCGGTTCTAATTATTATGAAGACACACATGAAGAAGAAAGATAACTAACTTATCATCAATATGTATTTATCTCCTAGTGCTTCTGGAGGGGTCCAGGGTTCATGTCTATACTTTGACCCTCTGCATCCCTAGAGTCCTCATTCTTTGCTTTTAGTCTCTAAATGCTGACATTTTGCATGCTGATTAGCTCTTTCTGAATTTAAAAGGATCAATTTCAAATCAAAAAGGAGTTAAAATAATTTCTGTACCATATTCAGGAGAAAATGGTTGACTTCACGTACTGATTTCTGACAGCCTTTGCTAGCAAAAATAAAGGTTACTTTGATTTCTCATATAAATGTGTCATATCTTATTCCTCCAATTTCTTCTCCTTATTCCATGTCTCTTGAGGGCACTGACTCATTCATGCATTTGGCTGCTGTGTTTCCTACATTACAACAGTGACTACACTTCAAAAGTACTTCATTGGCTGTAAAGCGCTTTGGGACGTCCGGTGGTCGTGAAAGGCGCTATATAAATACAAGTCTTTCTTTCTTCCTTTTCCTCCAGGTTCAATTTTTCTAATGCGTTCATCGCTGTCCTGCCAGCTTCACTTTACACAAACTCAATTCCTCCAGAACTCCATTGTCCAAACTTTATTCTGTACTAAGTCCCCCTGACCTATCACCCTGTTTTCTGTGATCTCCACTGGCTCCGTTTCCCCAAAGTATTTATTTCAACTCTGGTTCTTGTCTATAAATCCCTCTTTGGCCTCACGCCACCCTACCTCTGCAGTCTTCCCCTCCTCTTGCTGCTCTATTTTTGATGGCAGAGCGTTCAGTCATCGTGCCTTACACCCTGGAATTCCCTTCCTAAAACCATCCACCTAGCTACGATTCTCCCCATCAGTAAAAGTTCCTCAATGCCTGCATCTTGAACCACACCTCCTATCACCTTCCCCAACTTTTCCCTGAATTCCTGCGCGGTGTCCAACTCCTTTCTTCTCTTTGTGAAGCGCCTTGTGATGTTTCACTACATTAAAGGTGTTATATAAGATAACAGTATCCGGTTCATTTGGCACGGGACTTTATTTGTTACGAGCCTTGAGTCACGCTATCGTATGACTAGATATTGGGCAGTAAAGTTAAATTCATGATTGCAAGGGATGCAGGATCCAGAGTGACCAGTGACATTGAACCTGAGAGAATTTCAAGAGCAGACTCAAAATTGACTGGCACATTGGCCCCAACTGCAATGGTGAATTTGTAAATTACCATACGTAAAGAAGTGAGTTTAAATTTATCCATGCAAGTACTATTAAACGCAGTGAACACATGAAAACAGCTTATTAATATGTCAAACCAACAGGGGTAGCTCTGAGATAAAACAAAAACAGCTGTTCAACTCTGCAAAAATCATTCCTGATGAAGCAGTGTATTGCGAATGAGATACAGACATTCAATTCTATGCTTAAGCTTTCTATATTAGTCTAGTCTAGGAAAGGTGGGGCCACAACATAAGGACCGTGAGCCATATCCGATCTACTCGATCATTTCACCTGGCTTCCATTTTTTTAAAAGTGTGCCTGTGAAAAAGCAATTTAAATATTTTTATTAAAATATTTGAAAGGTGAGTTGAAAGAAAAAGAAAGACTTGCATTTATATAGCGCCTTTCACGACCACCGGGTGTCCCAAAGCACTTTACAGCCAATGAAGTACTTTTTGAAGCATAGTCACTGCTGTAATGTAGGAAATGTGGCAGCCAATTTGCGCACAGCAAGCTCCCATAAATAGCAATGAGGTAATAATCTGTTTTTGTGATGTTGATTGAGAGATAAATATTAACCAGGACACTGGGGATAACTCCCCTGCTCTTCTTTGAAATAGTGCCATAAGATCTTTTACGTCCACATGAGAGGGCAGACGAGACCTTGGTTTAACATCTCATCTGAAAGACGGCACCTCTGACAGTGCAGCACTCCCTCAACACTGCACTGGAGTGTCAGCCTAGATTTTTGTGCTCAAGTCCCTGGAGTGGGACTTGAACCCACAACCTTCTGACTCAGAGGTAGGAGTGCTACCCACTGAGCCACTAGGTGACATTCAGTTGCTGCAATTCTCCTTTTAAAAAACAAAATGAATTAAACACTTTGGCCCAGTAATTCCGGGCACAACGCGTGAGTAAGGACGGGGTACTCACGCGTGTGCCCGGAGGAATTGCCGGTTTTCAGCATGCACAGCGCATGCGCTGAAAACCGGCATTTCCTGTCCTCTGACCCAAGGGGTTAAGAGGCTGAACGCGTGCGCGGTATCAGGCAGCGCGTGCGACTTGGATTTCCTCTATTTTTAGAGAGTTGCGCGTGTGTAAAGGCCTCCGGTATTTACGCATTGAAAAACCACAAGTACTTAGTTTTACAGGTAAGTGGTCTATTAAAAGAATTGAGAAATTTTTTTTCCACAGGTTTGTAATTTTTAAAGAATTTACAGTAAGGTAAGTTTAGTTTTAGCCCCAATTTTTTATATAATTTTTTTTTCCAAATTTTAAAATTGTTGTTTAAAATAGTTTTTCAGAGTTCTTTATGGTTCATTTAAGTAGTGCAATGTTTTTCAAAATTTTCTTTCAAGTTTAAGTAGTGTTTTGGGGCCAGGAGTTTTCATGAGTTTGACAGCTCTTACTGTCAAACTCATAAATGAACTTTTGCAACCTCCCATTGGTTGCCCTGTGCTCACGTGATCCCAGCCGGCTCATCGCACTAAGTACGCCACTGGGTCACGCACGCACAGCGCGGCAGGACCTCAAGCGGGCCAGTGAGAGGAAATGCAATGCGGGCCAGAATTAAAATGTCAGCGCGCCGGGTAAGTGAACATCGGGGGCTTGCACGCGCGGCAAGCTCCCGATCCTAATTTCAGGGCCAATGTACAGTTTAATAAGTTAATGTAGTAACGTTGTTATACCTCATAAACTAGGCAGTCATCGATCCCCTGCAATCAAAGAGGTGATGCCTTACTAATCTAAGAAAATAATTTTGGATTTAGCAGCTTAATATCATAATAGTTGTGATGTATTAACTAATTTGTACTGTGTACTAGTTTAAAACCCAAAATTGCTTATAATGGGCTGTCTCACATGGACAAGGCCACAAGGAGGGCTGATGTGGAGAATGGAAAAAACTCACATTGCTAACATGCACAATACTCTTCTGACTTTCTGGTTCAGGCACATTAGGGGAAGATTTGGGGAGAAATTCCCCTCGAGCCCCGTTTGTGGTGCTAAATCAGAAAAGCTGGAAAAGTTAGTGCCAGGTGCTAATCTCTTCCAGCCTCTCTGAAATTCCCATTTTTTTGCTCCAAGATGGAAGTACAGTGATAAATCAAACAGTCCACTTCCTCCTTGGAGGTCATGACTTGGGACACACGATGTGCTCAGCAGCACCACGAGTGGCCAAGCGTGGCACTGCCGCGTCGCAGGGGTTATTCCCTGAATTAAAGGGAAGGGCCCCACAGTGCGAACAATGCAGTTTTAAAAATATTTACCTGGACCACCGGGGAGCAGGGGTACCGTGCGATCAGCCCAGCACTCAAGCAGAGTGCCGGGCCGACTGATCGCGGCACGGACCCCGCGTCCGGAGGCGCAAAAAAAAGAGTTTTTTAAAAATCCGACTTTTTTCATCCGGCCGACCACCTCACCTTTAACTTCTGCCCCGCTAGCGGCTGCAGCAGTCGCTGCCATCGCCCGGCACTGCTGCAGGAGGTGAAGGGGCATTTTTGTGCTGGGATGATGCGCCCGGAGATGGCGTCACGATCTCCGGGCGCATGAGATCGGGGCGCAACCCGGTAACGCCACCGCTAACCTCCCGCGGAATTTGGCAGGAGGCGAGGTCAGCGTCACGCCCAGGCGAAAAGACCATTGTGGCCCATTAGCGCCCCCCACGGGAGGTGCATAGGAGGGGGATTTCTCCCCCTTTGTCTTTTATCATTTGTAACAAAAATATAAATGCATTCTTTATGATTCCGCTACAAACAGCGGAAGCCTTTCCCCGTTGTCGGGGAAGAGTTGAAGGAGCATTACTGTGCAAGCTGCACAATGTTCACGATCAAGTTGGCATTAAAGGAGTGAGAAAGCAGCACTAACAGCATCAGCTGGCAGCTTTACAGCTATTTGAAGTTTTCTGCCCTGTGCAAAATAATCACTTAGCGCTAACATTCTGTTCCCATTTTAACACTGACTGTTTAATAATGATCAGTAAGGGCTTGCTACTTACTCTTAATGCTGATTTGTGCTGTCTTCCTTCTGGTGAACTCATGCCAAAGTGATCAAAGATTGCTACCAGTGGAATCTCATTCGGAAGAATGTCAGCATTAATAAAGCTTGATGAGTACCTTAAAAAAAATGTCAAGAAAGAAATTTCAATGAACAAAAGCAGAATACTGTGGATGCTGGCAACCTGAACTGAAAACAGAAAATGTTGGAGACATTCAGCTGGTCAGGCAGCATCTGTGAAGTGAGAAACAGAGTTAATGTTTGAGGTCAATGATCAGTTCTGATGAAAGGTCATCGACCTGAACTGTGAACTCTGTTTCTCTCTCCACAGATGCTGCCTGATGGGCTGATAGTTTTCAGCATTTTCTAAATTTTAATGAAGATGTGTTGTCTCTTTGCTTGGAATTTTAGCAGACGCAGGTTCTGAAAACTCAACTGAAATGCTGTTGTATAGGTTGCCACAGCAAATTCACATTGCAGGAGATAGGTGCTGGGGTGTGGACGAGGTCCTAAAAGCTGAATATAGGGAGTTAGGAGGTAAATTAAAAAATAGGACCTCAAAGGTAGTAATCTCAGGATTGCTACCAGTGCCACGTGCTAGTCAGCGTAGAAATAGAAGAATATTTCAGATGAGTATGTGGCTAGAGGAATGGTGCCAGGGGGAGGGATTCAAGTTCCTGGGACATTGGAAATGGTTCTGGGGGAGGTGGGACCAGTTCAAACTGGACGGTTTGCACCTGGGCAGGGCTGGGACCGATGTCCTAGGGGGAGTGTTTGCTAGTGCTCTGGGGGAGGGTTTAAACTAAAATGGCAGGGGGTTGGGAACCTGAGCAGGGGGACAGAGGAAAGTAAAACAAGGATAAAAGCAAAAGATAGGAAGGAGAAAAACAAAAGTGGCAGTCAGAGAAATCAATGGTTTAAATCAAACATAGCCACAGTAAATAATAATTCTAATAGGTCTAAGAGTGTTAAAAAAACAAGCCTGAAGGATTTGTGTCCTAATGCGAGGAGCATTTGTAAAAAGGTGGATGAATTAGCTGTGCAAATAGAGGTAAACAAATATGATTTGATTGGGATTACGGAAACATGGCTCCAGGGTGGCGAAGGCTGGGAACTCAACATCCAGGGCTATTCAATATTCAGGAAAGATAGGCAAAAAGGAAAGGGAGGAGGGGTGGCATTACTGGTTAAAGAAGGGATTAACACAATTGTAAGGAAGGATATTAGCACTGATGATGTGGAATCTGTATGGGTAGAACTGAGAACTACCAAGGGGCAGAAAACGTTAGTGGGAATGGTATATAGACCTCCAAACAGCAATGCGGAGGTTGGGATGGCATTAAAAGGGAAATTAGAGAAGCATGCAAAAAGGGCACAGCAGTCATCATGGGTGACTTTAATCTACATATAGATTGGGCTAACCAAATTAGTAACAATACTATGGAGGAGGAATTCCTGGAGTGTTTACGGGATGGTTTCCTGGACCAATATGTCGAGGAACCAACCAGAGATCAGGCCATCTTAGACTGGGTATTATGTAACGAGAAAGGATTAATTAGCAATCTTGTTGTACGAGGCCCCTTGGGTCAGAGCGATCATAATATGATCGAATTCTTCATTAAGATGGAGAATGAAATAGTTGACTCTGAGACTAGGGTCCTGAATTTAAATAAAGGAAACTACGATGGTCTGAGGCGCGAATTGGGTAGGATTGATTGGGGAATGTCACTCAAAGGGTTAACGGTGGATAGGCAATGGCAAACATTCAAAGACCGCATGGATGAACTACAGAATTTGTTCATCCCAGTTTGGCATAAAAATAAAACAAAAAAGGTGACTCAACTGTGGCTAACGAGGGAAATTAGGGATAGCATAAGATCCAAGGAGAGGACATATAAATTGGCCAAAAAAAGCAGTAATCCAGAGGATTGGGAGCAGTTTAGGATTCAACAAAGGAGGATAAAGGGATTAATTAAGAAAGGGAAAATAGAATATGAGAGTAAGTTTACAGGGAACATAAAAACTGACTGTAAAAGCTTTTATAGATATGTGAAGAGAAAAAGATTGGTGAAGTCAAGCATAGGTCCCTTGCAGTCAGAATCAGGGGAATTTATAATGGGGAACAAAGAAATGGCAGACCAATTAAATACATATTTTGGTTCTGTCTTCACAAAGGAGGACACAATAACCTCCCGGAAATGTCAGGGAACATAGGGTCTGATGAAAGGGAGGAACTGAAAGAAATCAGTATTTTGTAGGGAAATGGTGTTAGGGAAATTGATGGGATTAAAGGCCGATAAATCCCCAGAGTCTGATAATCTACATCCTAGGGTACATAAGGAAGTGGCCCTAGAAATAGTAGATGCATTGCTGATCATCTTCCAACATTTGATGGAATCTGGAACAGTACCCATGGATTGGAGGGTAGCTACTGTTACCCCACTATTCAAAAAAGGTGGTAAAGAGAAAACGGGGAATTACAGACCGGTAAGCCTGACATCGGTAGTGGGGAAGATGCTATAGTCCATTATAAAAGATAGCAGAGCATTTGGAAAACAGTGACAGGATCGGACAAAGTCAACATGGATTTACAGAAGGTAAATTGTGCTTGACTAATCTACTGGAATTTTTTGAGGATGTAACTAGTAAAATAGATAAGGGAGAACCAGTGGATGTGGTGTATTTGGACTTTCAGAAGGCTTTCGATAAGGTCCCACATAAGAGATTAGCGTGTAAAGTTAAGGCACATGGGATTGGGGGCAAGGTATTGACTTGGATAGAGAACTGGTTGGCAGATAGAAAGCAAAGAGTTGGAATAAACGGGTCTTTTTCCGAGTGGCAGGCAGTGACTAGTGGGGTACCGCAGGGATCAGTCTTTGGACCCCAGATATTCACAATATATATTAATGATCTAGACAAGGGAACTAGATGTAATATCTCCAAATTTGCAGACGACACAAAGTTGGGTGGGCGTGTGTGCTGTGAAGAGGATGCCGAGAAACTACAGGCTGATTTGGGCAGGTTGGGTGATTGGGCAGAAGCATGGCAGATGCAATATAACGTGGATAAATGTGAGGTTATCCACTTTGGTGTCAAAAACAGGAAGCCAGATTATTATCTGAATGGCAATAGATTGGGAGAAGGGGAAGTGCAACGAGACCTGGGTGTCCTTGTGCACCAGTCACTGAAGGTAAGCATGCAGGTGCAGCAGGCGGTTAAGAAGGCAAATGGTATGTTGGCCTTCATAGCGAGAGGGTTTGAGTACAAGAACAAGGATGTCTTGCTGCAGTTGTACAGGGCCTTGGTGAGACCACATCTTGAGTATTGTGTGCAGTTTTGGTCGCCTTATCTGAGGAAGGATGTTCTTGCCATGGAAGGAGTTCAGCGAAGATTCACCAGGCTGATACCTGGGATGGCAGGAATGACATATGAGGAGAAATTGGGACGATTGGGCTTGTACTCGCTGGAGTTTAGAAGAGTGAGAGGGGATCTCATTGAAACTTATAAAATTCTGGCAGGACTGGACAGACTAGATGCAGGGAGGATGTTCCCGATGGTCGGGGAATCCAGAACCCGGGGTCACAGCCTAACGATAAGGGGTAGTCCTTTTAAGGCAGAAATCAGGAGGAATTTCTTCACCCAGAGAGTGGTGAACCCGTGGAATTCTCTACCACAGAAGGCAGTTGAGGCCAATTCATTAAATATATTCAAGAAGGAGTTGGATATATTTCTTAAGGCTAAAGGGATCAAGGGGTATGGGGAGAAAGTAGGGACCGGGTACTGAACTTGGATGATCAGCCATGATCGCATTGAATGGCGGAGCAGGCTAGAGGGGCCGAATGGCCTACTCCTGCTCCTATCTTCTATGTTTCTATATTTCTATGACCATAAATTGTGTTTCTCACATTGTCAATTTCATGTCAGTTTCTACTTAATATATAAATAAACAAAAATTTTAAGTGGGCCCAAACAATTCAAATGTTGAATCACTGATCAAATTATTTCACGTTGCCCTGCTTTGATTAAGGAGAATATTACAGTGCTGGAGAGAGAAGATGTCCTGGAGTGGTCAAGGACAGAATCGATTTGGTTAGAGTTGCGAAACAATAGAGGTGCCATTACACTACTAGGTGTAGTCTATGTGCCAGCAACTAGAGGGAAGGATATAGAGGAGCAAATTTGCAGGGAAATTACAGAGAGGTGCAAGAACTATAGAATAGTTATAAAGGGGAACTTCAATTATCCTAATATAGACTGGGATAGTAATAATGTAAAGGGCAGAGAGGGGCAAGAATTTCTGAAGTGTGTTCAGGAAGACTTTCTTGATCAGTACGTTTCCAGCCCAGTGAGGAAGGAGGCATTGCTGGATCTGGTTCTAGGGAATGAGGTGGGTCAAGTAGATCAAGTGTCAGTAAGGGAACATTTAGGAAACAGTGATCACAGTATCATAAGGTTTAGACTAGCTATGGAAAAGGACTGGGAGCAATCTAGTGTAAAAATACTTAATTTCAGTGGGTTGAGAATGGATCTGGCCTGGGTAAATTGGAATCAAAGATTGACAGGCAAAACTGTAATCGAACAATGGGCTACCTTTAAAAAGGAGATGTTTCAGGTACAGTCGAGGTATATTCCCATGAGGGGGAAAGGTAGGGCAACCAAAGCCAGAGCTCCCTGGATGACGAAAGAAATAGAGAGTAAGATGAAGCAGAAAAAGGGGGTGTATGACAGATGTCAGGTTGAGAGTACAAGTGGCTGAATGTAGAAAGTTCAGAGGGGAAGTGAAAAAGAAAATAAGAGGGGCAAAGAGAGAGTATGAGAATAGATTGGCAGCTAACAGAAAAGGGAATCCCAAAGTCTTCTATAGGCATATAAATAATAAACGGGTAGTAAGAGGAGGGGTGGGGCCGATTAGGGACCAAAATGGAGATCTACGCATGAAGGCAGAGGGCATGGCTGAGGTACTAAATGAGTGCTTTGCATCTGTCTTTACCAAGGAAGAAGATGCTACCATTGCTAAGCAGGAGGTACTAGAAAGGCTGGCGGTATTTAAAGTAGATAAGTCACCAGGACCAGATGGGATGCATCCTAGGATGCTGAGGGAAGTAAAGGTGGAAATTGTGGAGGTACTGTCCATAATCTTCCAACCCTCCTTGGATACAGGGCTGGTGCCAGAGGACTGGAGAATTGCAAATGTTGCACCCTTATTCAAAAAAGGGTGTAAGGATAAACCCAGCAACTATAGGCCAGTCAGTTTAACCTCGGTAGTGGAGAAGCTTTTAGAAACGATAATCTGGGACAAAATAACAAGTTACTTAGACAAATGTGGATTAATTAAGGAAAGCCAGCATGGATTTGTTAAAGGCAAATCGTGTTAAACTAACTTGATTGAGTTTTTTGATGAGGTAACAGAGAGGGTTGATGAGGGCATTATGGTTGATGTGGTGTACATGGACTTCCAAAAGGCCTTTGATAAAGTGCCACATAATAGGCTTGCCAGCAAAGTTGAAGCCCGTGGAATATAAGCAACAGTGGCAGCGTGGGGGAACGGTTGTTTTTTGGACTGGAGGAAGGTACACAGTGGATTTCCCAGGGGTCGGTACTAGGACCACTGCTTTTCTTGATATATATTAATTGTTGTGTCGGTACCTTTCTACCTAGACACAATTTAGGACTCAGAACTCAGAGGTTCAAACATGAAGTGCTTTATTGGAAGGAAAGGAAGTTCTGGAAAGTTCCGAACAAAGAGAGCTAAACTTAACCGAGAACACCCAACCATTTATTTCCTGTGACAGCGCCACCACAGGTGGGAAGAGAACACACAATAGAACACACAATACATAACATTTCCTCCCCGCTTAAATGGAAGGTCCACATTATTCCTCAACAGGTAAGTTACTTTCAATGCACTCAACTAACGAAGGGTAGAGGTAGACTGCCTCAAACCCTGACTTTACCCTGGGGTTTATTCTGCCCCAGTCTTGTGGGTAAGTCGCTAAGCCTACAGATCCAAGCGTCTTGGAGGCCGCCGCTCTCTGACAGGATACCGGCGGTCATCGCTGGCTTCCAAAGCAGTAGACATTGACACAGGCCTAGATGGAGAAGGTGCCTGTGTCAGTTGAAAGTCAGGAGTATGCACAGGTGGAACAGTCTCTTTGACTTCCTGTGTTGCAGAAGAGCACTGTGGCAAGGGATGCTGGTTTGCGGTATCATCCGGAAACAGTTCAGGCCAACCAGCCGTTGGAGCCTCTGTGGCTGTCTCTGCTCCTAGCAACAGTTGATCTGTGTGTCTTCTCCAGATGACGTCCTCAGCAGTCTCAACTGTGTAAGGCACAGGGCCCGTCTGCGCGATCACCGTAGCGGGAACCCATTTCAGTCCAGTGTTGTAGTTTCGAGCTAGGATGTGCTCTCCCAGATGAAACCGTCTCCCCTTGGCTCTTTTCCCTCTCTTTTCAACTTGAGCTTGTTGTTGACGATGGACAACCTGCTCTGCCCTTGGAGGTTTGAGTAAGTCAAAACTTGTCCGCAACTGCCTCTTCATCATGAGCGAAGCGGGGGAAGTTTTGGTTGTGGCATACGGCTCGTTCCTGTAGGACAACAGGAAGCTGTTCAGACGTTGGTGGATTGAGCCCTGATCTTGCGATGCCTTCAAGGCGTGCTTCAAAGTTTGCACGAACCTTTCTGCCTGGCCATTAGTAGAGGGATGATAGGGCGCAGACCTGATGTGTTGGACACCATTCACAGGCAGGATGGTTGCAAACTCCTGTGATACAAATTGTGGACCGTTGTCACTTACGAGTTGTTCCAGTGAGCCATAACGGCTGAACATTTCACCAAGTTTCTCAATTGTTTTCTCTGCCGTGGTAGACCTCATCACAGCGACCTCCGGCCACTTGCTACGAGCATCTACAACCACCATAAACATCTTCTCTTCGAAAGGACCGGCGAAGTCCACATGTACTCGCTGCCAAACTTCTGCAGGCCAATCCCAGGGGTGTAGGGTTGCCAGCTGTGGAACATTCCGGACCCTTTGACATGGGGAACATGTTTTGGCTTTCTCCTCAATATTCCCATCGAGACCTGGCCACCAGAAGTAGCTTCTTGCCATTTCCTTCATCCGAACCATCCCACTGTGGCCTGTATGAAGTTGTTGCAGTATAGGTTCCTTCAGAGGTGGCGGAATGATGACACGGCGTCCCCAAAGAAGACAACCTGCCTGGACGGAGAGCTCATTTCTTTTTGAAACGTTAGGTTTCAAACTAGGAGAATCTCCTATAGCTCTCCCTCAAATGACATCGTCCATTACCTCAGACAGGACTGGATCGTTGCGGGTGTACCTTCGCACCTGAACTGCAGTGACAGGTGCTCCCTCCACTTGTCTAAAGTAGAAGATGTCTATCTGACGAGGCTCTGGGGGAGAAACAGGCAAGGGTAGCCTCGAGAGACCGTCTGCGTTGCCGTGCAAGTCTGATTTGCGATATTTGATGTCGTATGTGTGTCCTGACAACAGTAAAGCCCACCTTTGCATCCTGCTTGCAGCGAGAGACGGAATTCCGGTGTGGGGCCCGAAGATTGAAGTCAATGGACGGTGGTCCGTCAGGAGTGTGAACCTTCTCCCAAACAGGTACTGATGAAATTTTCGAATTCCAAAAACGATTCCCAAGGCCTCGCGCTCGATCTGCGCATAGTTACTCTCGGCCTTGTTCAAGGTGCGTGATGCGAAGGCAATAGGTTTCTCTTCACCCGAAGGCATGATGTGGGATATGACTGCTCCCACACCATATGGTGATGCATCACATGCTAGCTGCACGGGTAGCTTTGGGTCGAAGTGTGTCAGGACCTCCGATTTCAGCAATGCTTTCTTTGCTTGGGCGAAAGCTTCGTTGCACAGTTCAGTCCATTTCCATGTTTTGCCTTGACATAGCAACTGATGTAACAGCTTCAGCAATGTTGCTAAGTCTGGAATAAACTTCCCATGGTAGTTAAGCAGCCCCAGAAATGAACGTAACTGGCTCACATTCTGGGGCGCTGGGGCCTCCATGATCGCCTTGACCTTTGACGGCGCCTTATGCAGGCCAGTAGCGTCAATCACATGCTCCAGGTACTCAACTGAAGACTGAAAGAATTCACATTTGTCTTTACGAACTCTGAGTCCGTACTCTTTCAGTCGTTGTAGTGTCGCATCCAAGTTCAGAAGATGATCCTCCTCATTTGTCCCAGTGACAAGGATGTCGTCCAGGTAGCACTGGACTCCTGGCAGTCCACTCAAAATCTGATCCATTGCCCTTTGGAATAGAGCAGGGGCTGACGTAATTCCAAACGGAAGGCGGCAGTACCTGTATAGCCCCTTGTGTGTCACAATTGTCAGCAGCTCCTTTGATTTGTCATCGACATGCATTTGTAGATAAGCCTGGCATAAGTCTATTTTGCTGAACTTTTGCCCTCCGGCCAGGCCCGTAAAAAGATCCTCAATGAGGGGAAGAGGGTACTGTTCTGCAGACAGCACCGGGTTAATAGTCACTTTAAAATCCCCGCAGATTCGAACAGATCCATCCTTTTTCAGGACAGGAACAATGGGTGTGGCCCATTTGCTCACGCTCACAGGCTCCAGGACTCCATTCTCGACTAAGGCCTCCAAGTTAGCCTCAACCTTTGGCCTAATTGCATAGGGTACAGGTCGGGCTTTGTGAAACTTCAGCTTGCTGTCAGGTTTAATGTCCAGTCTCACGCTGATTTTTTTCATGCTCCCAAGTTCCCCATTGAAGAGTTCTGCATGTTTGTTTAACACTGCAGTCAGACCTGACTCCCCTTTTGACATCATGCGGACTGCAGGCCAGTCCAGCGTGATTTTCTCTAGCCACGCACGTCCCAGTAGCGATGGGTAATTTCCCTTTACCACATATAGTGGCAGTTTTGCAGTCCGTCCATTCAATTTAACTGTCACCTCAATGGTGCCTCTCATGGCCACAGGTTCGCCGGTATACGTCTTTAGCACAATGTTTGTTGGCTGAAGGGTAAGACGCTTTAGCATTTTGTTGTAGACAGTGTCTGAAACAAGGGACACAGCCGCGCCTGTGTCCACCTCCATCCGCACTGATTGTCCCTCCACCAGTAGTGACACCCAGTAGCCATTTGAATCACCTGCAACCATCAGTATGTGCACCTCTTCCTCCTCAGAGGTGTCGCTCCCCTCTGTTTTGCTTGTTCCATCATACTGCACTGAATGAACACTCTTTTTCCTCTCTTGTCCAAATACAGACATTTTGCTTCCATGCTTCCCAGCTCTGTCTGTTCTTTTTTTTACCTCTACAGGCGCGTTCAACGTGACCCTTTTTGCCACAATTTCGGCATTCCAGCTCCGTATACCAGCATTCATTAGCATGATGGCCCGTTTTCCCACAACGGTAACATGTGCCGTTCCGCGCACCTTTAGGCTCAGATGACACCTTGTGAACTCTCCCTGTTGCACTCAACTGGTGAGCCTCCTTTTCTGCCATCTCCATGGAGACACTAACTTCAATGGCCTTTTCAAGAGTAAGGTTGTCCTCAGTAAGAAGGTGCTTCTGTGTGGCTGCATTTTGCAGACCACACACGAGTCTGTCTCTAATGGTGTCCTTCAGCACCTCCTTGAACTCGTAGTGTTCTGATAACCTTTTTAAAGCAGCAATAAACATCGTCACTGATTCCTCCTCCTCTTGATTCCGTTTGTGAAATCTAAATCTCTCAGCAATAACCAGAGGTTTTGGTGAAAAATGTGCTCCAAGAATTTCCACTAGTTGCTTATATGTTTTAGTTCCTGGCTTATCTGGCTGCACGAGGCTGCGAAGTAAATTGAATGTCTTCGGCCCGATTACACTCAAAAAGGTAGGCACGACCTTTTCATTTGCCACCGCATTTGCCAATACAAAATAGTCAAAACGTTCCGTATATGCGCTCCATTGCTCCACATTTTCATCAAAATCACCGATGTTTCCTAATATAGTAGCCATCTCACGTTTCAAATTAAAATTTCTGTTTACTCACTGCACCCGTCTCTGTTCCGAGTGTTTTGTAGTCGAAAACAAGAAAGTTCCCACAACACAGATTCATCCGATCCTCGTCGCCACTTGTTGTGTCGGTACCTTTCTACCTAGACACAATTTAGGACTCAGAACGCAGAGATTCAAACATGAAGTGCTTTATTGGAAGGAAAGGAAGTTCTGGAAAGTTCCGAACAAAGAGAGCTAAACTTAACCGAGAAACCCAACCATTTATCTCCTGTGACAACGCCACCACAGGTGGGAGGAGAACACACAATAGAACATACAATACATAACATTAATGACTTGGAATTGGGTGTACAGGGCACAATTTCAAAGTGTGCAGATAATACTAAACTTGTAAGTATAGTGAACAGTGAGGAGGATAGTGCTAGACTTCAAGAAGACATAGACAGGCTGGTGGAATGGGCAGACACATGGCAGATGAAATTTAACGCAGAAAAGTGCGAAGTGATATATTTTGGTAGGAAGAATGAGGAGAGGCAATAAAAACTAAAGGGTAGAATTCTAAAGTGGGTGCATGAACAGAGAGACCTGGGGGTATATGTGCACAAATCATTGAAGGTGGCAGGGCAGGTTGAGAAAGCAGTTAAAAAGCATACGGGATCTTGGGCTTCATAAATAGAGGCATATAGAGTACAAAAGCAAGGAAGTTATGATGAACCTTTATAAAACACTGATTCGGAGTATTGTGTCCAATTCTGAGCACTGCACTTTAGGAAGGATGTGAAGGCCTTAGAGAGGGTGCAAAAAACATTTACAAGAATGGTTCCAGGGATGAGGGACTTCAGTTATGTGGATAGACTGGAGAAGCTGGGGTTGTTTTTCTTAGAGCAGAGAAGGTTGAGAGGAGATTTGATAGAGGTGTTCAAAATTATGAGGGGTCTAGACAGAGTAGATAGAGAAAAGCTGTTCCCATTGGCGGAAGGGTCGAGAACCAGAGGACACAGATTTAAGGTGATTGGCAGAAGAACCAAAGGCGACATGAGGAAAAACTTTTTTACGCAGCGAGTGGTTAGGATCTGGAATGCACTGCCAGATTCAATCATCGCTTTTAAAAGGGAATTGGATAAGTATATGAAGGGAAAAAATTTGCAGGGCTATGGGAAAAGGGCGGGGGAGTGGAACTAGCTGAAGTGCTCTTGCAGTGATTCTATGCTTACTCACCTGGATAAATGCTCCCAAGGATACTCTTACCAGATAGCAGCCCCTTTTTTAGGCTGCTCAGTCTCCAAGCCCAGATCGTGAAGTTTGGAACAGGGGAGTCCGAGGCAGGGGAGGCTGCCACTTTCCTTGCGGGGCCTGGAGGAGCACTCCTGCTTCTCCTGGTTCCACAAAGGACAAGTTTTGGCTTACCTGGAAGGCCTCTTTGTCCATAATCGCCAGCTTCCAACCTGCTTTAGCCTGAGCAGGATAGCTGTGGCCGCTCCCCGAATCAGGCCACAGTTAAAGAAAGAAAAATTTGCTTTTATATAGTGCCTTTTACAATCTCAGGATGTCCAAAAGCGCTTTACAGCCAATGAAGTGCTTTTGAAGTGTAGGCGCTGTTGTAATGTAGGAAACGCGGCAGCCAATTTGCATATGGCAAAGTCCCACAAACAGCAATGAGATAGTGACCAGATAATCTGTTTCAGTGATGTTGGTTGAGGGATTAAGTATTAGCCAGGACACCAGGGGAGACCTCCCCCGGCATCAGGTCCTAGTGAAGTAGTAGGATCCTGATTTGCATAAACCGATGAGGCTCCTGCCTGCAGGTTAATATCAGAGACGACAGGAGAGATGGCGGGTAAGTAACCTGCCCGTTCCTGGTGGCGCGCCCATCCGGTTTATGCCTCTGTTTCTTCCTTTGAGCAAATTCCATTCAGCACAAACATAGACCAAGCGGCAATGATCAGCTGTTGTCTTAGCTTGCAAAAAATACTCCAGCTTGTTAAAAAGGGAGATTCTTTTTTGGGGTTGGAAAAATGCTTGAAATTCTTTTTTTTTAAATGAAACACAGCACGTTAAAGGAAATGTTTTGCGGCTTGGCTGATAATTTACAACATCTTGCATAAGTCAAACAAGACATCTCTGGGACCTTCTCACTGATGGTACTATTGAATCACAAATGAGTAACACTCTGATGGAACCCTTTCAGGAATGCTTGCTGCTGAGTCTTTGACAAGTCCTGCTGAGTTCCACATTCCAAGTAACAGGGTAAGTTGATATTGGCCAACGTGGATGCATTCCGTACACCACAACTGAGTGGGAAATATAAGAATATTAACATTTGACTAGAGTAGTAAAGCTTCGCAGTGCTATGCCGAGGGTTGCCTTGGAAGTTCTGTTCAAGACATTTGTTGTACGTTTTGTGTGTAAAGGCACTTTCCTATTTTCTACGGGATTTAGGTATGGCTAAGTTAACCTAGTTTGTATTCAACAAAACTTTTCAGCCAAAGGTTAGTGTTGGCATTCCATTCCTTTGCAACCATGAACTGCACCTAGAGAACAGCTGCTGTGAAGTTATGCCAGGCGCACAGCGTAATGGAGCCTTCGGTTCGATTTTCTCTTATTATTGGTACTAGATCATTTCCATTGCAAGGGCGATGCAAAAACTTTTTCTTTGCTTTCTGAAACTCACTATTTGAGCAGCTGAGATGTTCAATAGATGTTAATGTTACAAGTTACAGATCTTTCTATTTGTGCTGGTGGCTATTTTGGAGTTCTTCATATCCAAAATTGAAGCTGTTCTCTCAGCTGCCTCCACCTCAGCCCCACTGATTTCTTGCCCCCACTCTTCCCAGCCCCCACCCACAAAACTCTGTCATTTCCCCACAATTTCTCTTCATCATATTCATTTTCTGCTCTCCCCAAATCTCTCAACCCTCACTGGGAAAGTCGAGCCCAGAGGTGATGAAGGTGTAGATGAAGGATCCAGCAGAGATATGGGCGGAGGTGGATAATGTTACGGAGGTGGTCTTTGCAGTGGACAGAATATAGGGCTTCAGGCTCAGCTTAGGGCCAAATAGGACATGAAGGGCTGGATTTTCCAAGCCCCGAGTGTAGTGTATGTACCTTGAAGAAAGAACTATATTCTGCAGCCCCTGTATACTGCAGTACCAGTAGTGACCACCCCTGTATATAAGCCTGTGTAGTAACTTTGTATAGTAGTTCCAGGTTTGTCTCCATTCAGTAAACACCTGTTATAACCAACTTCTGCAGTCCGTGTCTCAATTACACACGGACATTACATTGGCGACGAACAGATCCGAACTTACCTACA
The DNA here is from genome assembly GCF_052327205.1 of Somniosus microcephalus. Lineage (NCBI taxonomy): Eukaryota > Metazoa > Chordata > Chondrichthyes > Squaliformes > Somniosidae > Somniosus > Somniosus microcephalus. The sequence continues at coordinate 309,797,380 of NC_140990.1, read as the reverse complement.
GTTCTGCACCACCTCACGGGGATCCATCCCTGAAGCGAAGTTACTAGAGGTCGAAGCCAGAAGGAAGAAATCCAAAAAGAAAAAACAAACAGAAGAAACGGGCGTCGACCGTGGGTAACCGCCCTCTGATTCATCGAATTCGAAGATTTGCAGGAGAGGCTGTCGAGAGCTGGGCTTGGTTCTCCAGTCTATGGTGTTCCAGCTAATCGGGCTGGTGGCAGGTAGTACACTGATCCTTCCTGGGCTGCGGCGGGCTAGAGCTCGATCAGGTGGCTTTTCAATGGGGCCGAGCAGCGTTGTCGGGAAGAGGAGAGAGAGAGAGAGGGTGGAGCACACAGGGCGCGGCCGGTGCTACGAAGCCGGGCAGCGTACAGACCCATGAAGAGGGAGGAAAGTGTCCCATAGGGTCTGCTCTGACGACGGGAACAGTAATTAAAATAAAAGAAAAAGAAATTAGAAACGCAGGAAGCCGCGAGGAGCTGCAGTTTGCCACGGGGCGTCGCCATCAAGGCATAAAAACGCCAGCAACAGCGTTGGCAGCAGCGGAAAAGACAGAAAGCGCGGGAGGTGCCATCTTAATCCAGCGGGGAAGAAGGCAAAGCGCGGGAGGCGCCATTATGTTCAATCAGGGAAGAAGGCAAAGCGCGGGAGGCGCCATTTTGTTCAATCGGGGAAGAAGGTAAAGCGCGGGAGGCGCCATCTTAGATCTCCAAGATGCCGAAGACTGGCAATATCACTGCCTTCGATAATGAAATAGAAGACTGGACCACGTATGTGGAAAGAGTCGAAGTATATTGCAAGGCAAATGAAGTAGCCGGTGAGAAAAAGGCATCGGTACTACTAAACTTAATGGGCGCAAGAACGTACGGCCTATTGCGGAACCTGATCACTCCAGTCAAACTGATGGAGAAGAGTTTTAATGAAATTGTTGATATCCTACAGGAACACCTAAATCCTACACCGCTGCTGATAGCAGAAAGATTTAAATTCCACAAGAGAAATCAGCATAAAGATGAGAGCAATGCTGATTACCTTACGGAACTACGCAAGCTATCAAAGCACTGCCAGTTCGGAGCAGGACTGGCAGATACCCTACGGGACAAATTTGTCTGTGGACTCCTGAGTGAAGGAACCCAGAAGAGGTTACTCTCAGAGAAAGAGCTAACGCTAGATAAGGCTTTCAGCGTGGCAGTATCGTACGAAGCAGCAGCAAGGGGAGCTGCGGAAATACAGCAAAAGCCACAGGAATACGGCACCCGTGAAATGACACGGGGATTTGAAAAATGTTATCGCTGCGGCAGAACAACCCATGACCAGAAGGACTGCTGGTCCAAGGACAAAATATGCAGGCAATGCGGAAAGATGGTAAACATTGCACGAGTTTGCAGGTCTGGGAAGAAGACCAATGACAACAAAAAGGCTAATAAGGAACCGTACAGGAAAGTACAAAAGATGACGGACAGTAGTTCCGAAGACCAGATGAGCGATAGTGAATCCGGGAACAAAAGACTAAGCTGTCTCAAACTTCACAACGTAATCGCAAAAGAGGATCACCGAACCATTTGGGTCACCCTCATGATAGCAGGGTCCCAAGTCAAAATGGAATTGGATACAGGATCAGCTCTAACCGTCATGAATCGACGAGACTATGAGCGGCTATTCTCACACATACCCTTGAAAGAGACATCCATTGTCTTGAGGACATATACGGGGCAAAAAGTATACCCCAGAGGAAAAATAAGGGTGCCTGTTGAATACAATGGCAAGAAAATATGGAAATTGTATCTCTACATTCTGCAAGATGGTGGACAACCATTATTGGGACGTGAATGGATCAGAAAGATAAGTTTAGACTGGCACTCCATTCAGGCACTGATGGTGGCTGGTAAAAAGGATGACGACGTCACTCCTGGACGATTGTCAACAATCTTAGCTGACGCCAAAGAGGTATTTCAACAAGAACTGGGCACTCTTAAAGGCGTAACCTCCTCGATAAAAATAGAGGAGAGTGCAATTCCCAAGTTTTTCAAAGCAAGACCGGTACCATATGCAATTCGCCCAGCCGTCGAGGCACAGCTGGAGAATCTGGAGAATGCAGGCGTGTTATCTAAGGTAGACTGGAGCGAGTGGGTGACACCCATCGTTCCTGTCATGAAAAAAACGTTAAACAATAAGTCTGAGGAGCCAAGGAAGGTTCGCATCTGTGGGGACTTCAAGGTGACGGTGAACCCAGTCCTTCACACAGTGCAATACCCTCTTCCAAGGATAGAAGATATCTTCGCCTCACTATCTGGAGGGAAGCGTTTTACAAAAATTGACCTAGCACAAGCATATTTGCAGATGGAGGTTGAAGAATCCTCTAGGAAGTATCTCACGATAAACACTCACAAAGGTCTTTACCAGTATAATCGACTGGTATTCGGAGTAGCATCAGCTCCGGCGATATGGCAAAGAGCGATGGAACAAGTCCTGCAAGGGATTCCGGGGACTCAGTGTTACTTGGACGACATCCTAGTGACAGGTGAAGATGACAGTGAACACCTTGCCAACCTAGAGCAGGTGCTCACTAGACTACGTGAACATGGGCTACGAGCCAATTGCCCCAAGAGCGAGTTTTTTAAGAAACAGATATCGTATTGTGGCGACGTGATTGATGAAGAAGGGTTGCATAAGTCCCTGACAAAATTGAAGCGGTAGTTAAGGCTCCAGCGCCTGAAAATGTGTCGCAACTGAGTTCATTCCTCGGATTGGTGAATTACTACCATAAGCTTTTGCCGAATTTGTCCACAGTTCTGCATCCACTGAACGCCCTACTACGAACGGGAGTAGCATGGAAATGGAGCGATGAATGCAAGCGGGCCTTTCAGAAGAGTAAGGACCTAATCACTTCAAGAGAAGTATTGGCTCACTACAGCCCATCACTACCGATAAGACTGGCGTGTGATGCGTCTCCCTACGGCATTGGGGCGGTACTGTCACATAAATTCCTTGATGGTTCAGAGAGGCCGATAGCTTTTGCGTCATGCTCGCTAACTTCAGCTGAGCGTAACTACGCCCAGATTGACAGAGAGGCCCTCAGCCTGGTGTGGGGGGTGAAGAAGTTCAATCACTACCTGCACGGTCAGAAATTTACTCTACTAACTGATCATCAACCTCTGGTCTCCATTTTCAACCCTCAGAAGGGCGTACCGATAATGACGGCACAACGGCTACAGAGGTGGTCCCTTTTCCTAGGGGCTCACCAATATGACATCGAGTACAAAGGAACTAAACAGCATGGGAACGCTGATGGATTGTCGCGCCTACCGTTGCCGACGGTGGAAGAAGAACTGGCAGTGGATCCAGTGGAGTTATTCCACTCGACTATAGTCGAATGTCTCCCTGTGACGAATGCAAACATAGAAAAAGAAACACGAAATGACCCGACACTCTCCTAGGTCTATGATTTAACGGTGAAGGGATGGCCAGCACATGGCGAACCACTGCTGCCAGCATTCTCGCCGAGAAGAGAACAGCTGTCAGTGTGCAGAGGAACCTTGATGTGTGGATCCAGAGTAGTAATTCCACCCAAATTGAAGGATAGAGTGCTCAATGAGCTTCATGAGGGTCATCTGGGAGGGGTAAAAATGAAGAACTTAGCCAGAGCCTTTGTGTGGTGGCCGGGGATCGATAGAGAAATCGAAGAGATGACCAAGAGCTGTACAGGATGCCAGATGGTCCAAAACGCCCCACCACAAGCCCCTCTACATCCATAGGAGTGGGCCTCATCTCCATGGCAAAGGGTGCACAATTATTTTGCTGGTCCCTTTATGGACTCAATGTTTTTAATTGCGGTGGATGCACATTCAAAGTGGCCAGAGGTAATAAAAATGTCCTCAACCACCACAGAAAAAACTATCACAGTCTTACGAACCATATTCGCCAGGAATGGGCTGCCTGAACAGATTTGCTCTGACAATGGACCACAGTTTGTGTCTGAAGATTTCCGGAGGTTCTTAAAGAACATTGGTGTTAAGCATTACACATCCGCCACATATCATCCAGCCACTAATGGATTGGCCGAGAGGTTTGTTCAAACATTCAAGAAGGCTATCAAGGCAATGTGTAATGAAGATATACCCCTACAACACAAGGTGGATAACTTCTTGTTTGCCTACCGGAATGCGACACATGCGGTTACCAACCAAACTCCAGCCATGATGTTCTTCAATCGAAGACTACGACGCCACTTGGATTTGGTTAAGCCAAACGTCAGAAGAGATGTGGAGAACAGGCAGTTTCAGAATATGAATGAAAGGCCGACCAGGAGTTTTAAGATAGGTCAACCAGTTTTGGCCCGGGACTACCGCACAGAGAAATGGCTGCCAGGAACGATCTGTACACGGCAAGGACCTCTAATGTATACCGTGGACGTTGGGGAGAGCATTGTAAGACGCCATGCTGACCAGATTCTAGAGTCACTGGGAAACGTCAACTCCACACCACGATCCGATACACCTGACGATGGAGCCGAAGTACCAATTGCATCTACCGCAGAATCGGTAATATTGGAAGCAGACGAACCAAACAACGACATTGATCCCGACGCAACCTTGCCAGAAGAACCTGATATCCCAAAGAGGCGTTAGCCAGACAGAATCAGGAAGCCTCCTCAAAGGCTGAACTTATAATTGCTTAACTTCAACCAATGTATCTAGCAACCGTAATTGTAATTGTAATTAGTTATTATTTAGTTGTTAAATGAATGTTATGTACTGTTTATCTAAAAGGGGAGGAATTGTTGTGTATGTACCTTTAAGGGAATAACTGGTCTCAGACTGCAGTACCGGCAGTGACCACCCCTGTATAAAAGGCCCTAGCAGGCTTCTGTAGTTTCAGTTTCCAGGTTGTCTCCATTCAGTAAAGACTTGTTATAATCCACTCCTGCAGTCCGTGTCTCAATTATACACGGACATAATAACGCTAAAGAGGTATTTCAACAAGGACTGGGAACTCTTAAAGGCTTAACCGCCTCGATAAAAATAGAAGAGAATGCAATTCCCAAGTTTTTCAAAGCAAGACCGGTACCGTATGCAATTCGCCCAGCCGTCGAGACAGAGCTGGAGAATCTGGAGAATGCAGGCGTGTTATCTAAGGTAGACTGGAGCAAGTGGGCGACACCCATCATTCCTGTCATGAAGAAAACGTTAAACAATAAGTCTGAGGAGCCAAGGAAGCTTCGCATCTGTGGGGACTTCAAGGTGACTGTGAACCCAATCCTTCACACAGTACAGTATCCTCTTCCGAGGATAGAAGATATTTTCGCCTCACTATCTGGAGGGAAACGTTTTACAAAAATTGACCTAGCGCAAGCATATTTGCAGATGGAGGTTGAAGAATCCTCTAGGAAATATCTCACGATAAACACTCACAAAGGTCTTTACCAGTATAATCGACTGGTATTCGGAGTAGCATCAGCTCCGGCTATATGGCAAAGAACGATGGATCAAGTCCTGCAAGGGATTCCGGGGACTCAGTGTTACTTGGACGACATCCTAGTGACAGGTGAAAATGACAGTGAACACCTTGCCAACCTAGAGCAGGTGCTCACTAGACTAAAAGAACATGGGCTACGAGCCAATTGCCCCAAGTGCGAGTTTTTTAAGAAACAGATATCGTATTGTGGCCACGTGATTGATGAAGAGGGGTTACATAAGTCCCCTGACAAAATTGAAGCGGTAGTTAAGGCTCCAGCGCCTGAAAATGTGTCGCAACTGAGGTCATTCCTCGGATTGGTGAATTACTACCATAAGTTTTTGCCGAATTTGTCCACAATTCTGCACCCACTGAACGCCCTGCTACAAACTGGTGTAGCATGGAAATGGAGCGATGAATGTAAACGGGCCTTTCAGAAGTGTAAAGACTTGATCACTTCAAGAGAAGTATTGGCTCACTACAACCCATCACTGCCGATAAGATTGGCGTGTGATGCGTCTCCCTACGGCGTTGGAGCGGTACTGTCACATAAATTCCTTGATGGTTCAGTGAGGATGATAACTTTTGTTTCACGCTCGTTAATTTCAGCCGAGCGTAACTACGCCCAGATTGACAGAGAGGCCCTCAGCCTGGTGTGGGGGGTGAAGAAGTTCAATCACTACCTGCACGGACAGAAATTTACTCTACTAACTGATCATCAACCTCTTGTCTCCGTTTTCAACCCTAAGAAGGGCGTCCCGATAATGACAGCACAACGGCTACAGAGGTGGTCCCTTTTCCTGGGGGCACACCAATATGACATCGAGTACAAAGGAACTAAACAGCATGGGAATGCTGATGGATTGTCGCGCCTACCGTTGCCAACGGTGGAAGAAGCACCTGCAGTGGATCCTGTGGAGATATTCCACTCGACCATAGTCGAATGTCTACCTGTGATGAATGCAAACATAGAAAAGGAAACACGAAATGACCCAACACGCTCCAGGGTCTATGATTTAACGGTGAAGGGATGGCCAGCACATGGCGAACCACTGTTGCCAGCATTCTCGCCGAGAAGAGAACAACTGTCAGTGTGCCGAGGAACCTTGAGGTGTGGATCCAGAGTAGTAATTCCACCCAAATTGAAGGATAGAGTGCTCAATGAGCTTCATGAGGGTCATCTGGGAGGGGTAAAAATGAAGAACTTAGCCAGAGCGTTTGTGTGGTGGCCGGGAATTGATAGAGAAATCGAAGAGATGACCAAGAGCTGTACAGGATGCCAGAAGGTCCAAAACGCCCCACCACAAGCCCCTCTACATCCATGGGAGTAGCCCTCATCTCCATGGCAAAGGGTACACATTGATTTTGCTGGTCCATTTATGGACTCGATGTTTTTAATTGCGGTGGATGCACATTCAAAGTGGCCAGAGGTAATAAAAATGTCCTCAACCACCACAGAAAAAACTATCACAGTCTTACGAACCATATTCGCCAGAAATGGGCTGCCTGAACAGATTTGCTCCAACAATGGACCACAGTTTGTGTCTGAAGAGTTCCGGAGGTTCTTAAAGAACAATGGTGTTAAGCATTGCACATTCGCCCCATATCATCCAGCCACCAATGGATTGGCTGAGAGGTTCGTTCAAACATTCAAGAAGGCTATCAAGGCAATGTGTAATGAAGACATACCCCTACAACACAAGGTGGATAACTTCTTGTTTGCCTACCGGAATGCAACACATGCGGTTACCAACCAAACTCCAGCCATGATGTTCTTCAATCGAAGACTAAGATGCCGCTTGGATTTGGTTAAGCCAAACATCAGAAGAGATGTGGAGAACAGGCAGTTTCAGAATATGAATGAAAGGCCAACCAGGAGTTTCAAGATAGGTCAACCAGTTTTGGCCCGGGACTACCGCACAGAGAAATGGCAGCCAGGAACGAACTGCACACGGCAAGGCCCTCTAATGTATACCGTGGACGTTGGAGAGAGCATTGTAAGACGCCATGCTGACCAGATTCTAGAGTCACTGGAAAACGTCAAATCTACACCACGATCCTATACACCTGGTGATGAAACCGAAGTACCAATTGCATCTACCTCAGAATCGGTGATATTGGAAGCAGACGAACCAAACAACGACGTTGATCCCGAATCAACTTTGCCAGAAGAACCTGATACCCCAAAGAGGCGTTATCTGGACAGAATCAGGAAGCCTCCTCAAACACTGAATTTATAATTGATTAACTTCAGCTAATGTATATAGCAACTGTAATTATAAATATGTTATTTAATTATTAATCGAATGTTATGTACTGTTTAGCTAAAAGGGGAGGAATTGTAGTGTATGTACCTTGAAGAAGGAATTATATTCTGCAGCCCCTGTGTACTGCAGTACCAGTAGTGACCACCCCTGTATATAAGCCTGTGTAGTAACTTTGTATAGTAGTTCCAGTTTTGTCTCCATTCAGTAAACACCTGTTATAACCAACTTCTGCAGTCCGTGTCTCAATTACACACGGACATTACACCGAGGAGGCGGGCATGGAGGTGGGACAGCTGGTAAATTCGGAGAAAGTGGGGGCGGATGGCAAAGCCGCCCCCATCCTGCCTCCGTGCCCTTTTGCCAGGAGGCGGGAAGATGTGCAGCTTCGGGTCCGGTCTCTTGGAGGCGGGAAAGGCATTTAATCCTTTTAACTGCCTGTTAACAAGTAGTTAACAGGCAGAAAAAAGGATTAGTGCCATTTTGTCTTCACAGGTGAAGGGTTCCCGACCTCGGAGAATCCCGCTGGGTTGGAGGAGACGTGGAGGAGGTTGGAGGCAGTCGGAGGCACCTGGATGTAAGGTGTAGAGGTGAGTGATGGGTGAAAGTGTGGAGTGGTAAGTATGCAAGGTGAGTGATAAGTTTAAAAAAGTGTTCACTTACTTTGTTTTCTTCATACAGCCTTTAGCCGCGGTGGATCGGGAGAGCCGACATCATGCTTGTCAATTTCACAGAATGGCTGTTGGAACCTCTTTCCAATAGCCATGTGAAATTTACAAATTTGAAAGGTTTGATGAGTCCAGAACACAAGGGCTCATCAAACTAAAGAGAATGTCAGTGTTTGACAGCTTCACAGAGCTGTCAAACGCTGACATTTCTTCTTTCAAGAAGTCTTGACAGATAGCACGTCTGACGTTGACGTGCTCTGTCAGTGACTTCCTCCCTAATTGGCCTGCTGAGCCCAAGCTCAATCAGGGGAAAATCCCTCTAGTTGGTCAGGCGAGGATGGAGGCGGGACATTGACACGACAAGCAGCTGTCCCACCTCCAACTCACCTCCATTCACAAAATCCAGCCCCAAGGTTGTGTACCCGAGGGCTCAGTCTAAATGAATAGCTGAGGAGGAGATTGGAGGCTAACATGTCAGGAGTGAAAGAGGACGGCTGCAGTTTTGCCAACATTAAGTTGGAGAAAGTCCAAAGATGTGCGGGTTAGGTTGATTGACTATGATAAATTGACCCTTAGTGTTAGGGGGATTAAATACGTGGGGTTACAGGGATAGGGTGGGATATGTGTTGGTGTAGGGGTTACAGGGATCGGGTGGGATATGTGTCGGTGCAGGCTCGATGGGCCGAAATGGCCTCTATCTGCACTGTGGGGTTTCTGTGATACTGTGAAAGTCCTGGCTCAACGATAACAATGTTGGACAGGTAGTCAGGCAGCACAGCGATGGTCTTGGAATCAAAAATGGTGGGGCGAGGTAGAGCTGGTTAGTAAGGGGCAGTGACAGCTCTGAGGTGCCCCCGTAGCAGGCCATGTTGCAGCCTCCTCTCCCTTCATTCCAACCCCGACACTTGCTGTGATAAACCACTGTTTGTATTCCACTGTGTACATGCCTGGACATGCCTCGGCTGACTCCTCCCACAAGTCCTAGTATAAAGGTGACTGCTCCCCAGCCCTTTGTATTTCTGGACCGGTCGACCACTCGAGGCAGACCTTCATTCTTTTGTTAATAAAAGCCTTTAGTTACTCTCTTAACTCTCAGTCTTTTATGAGTAATTGATAGCGCATCAATTTTATTAACAAAATTTTTATAATGGAGAAGATCCTCACACCAGCATGCCTGGACTTAGATCATCGGGAGGCGGACTCATCCACCAAGTTTACTCACTGGCTTAAGTGTTTCGAAAAATTCCTGACCGCCTCCGCAGCAATCAAATCGGACGAGGACAAACTGGATGTCCTGACCTCCAAAGTGAACCACCGAGTGTACTCGGTCATCCAAGACGCGACCTCATACGCGGACGCTATCAAGCTCCTCAAGGACCAGTACACGCGCCCAGTGAACGAAGTGTACGCCAGGCACCTTCTGGGGAGTCGTAAACAACAACCTGGGGAATCGACCGTGGAATACCTTCAGGCACTGTCTGTGCTTGGCCGGGCCTGTGGTTGTAAGGATGTAAAGGCCGCCGTGTACACAGAGGAACTTATCCGGGACGCTTTTGTAGCGGGCCACAGATCCAATTACACCCGACAGCGACTGTTGGAGCAGAGTGACCTCGACCTCAACAAGGCCTCTGAACTCGCACTATCATTGGATGCAGCCTACCGGGGCATGGATGCCTACTCCTCTGCACCGTGGACGCCGCGGGGAATGACAGCCTGGGACACGGTAGGACCGCCTCATAGCGCCGTGCCACCCCAGCCACACCCCAGCAACGGCCCAACTACCGCAGCAGTGCCCCAAGGCCAGAAATACTACTTCTGTGGCCAGGCAAAACACCCCAGAGCGCGCTGCCCGGCAAAAAACGCGATCTGCTCGGGCTGCGGGAAGAAGGGTCACTACACTAACGTCTGCAGGGCCAAAGCCACCCCGAACCCCAGCAGCGCCGCATGTGGGCCATGCGGGCCGCCATCTTGGGCCTCCCCAGCCATGTGCGAACCACCGGTACAGCAGCCATTTTGGACGCCTCCAGCCACATGGGGATCATGGACGCCGCCATCTTGGACGACAGCCGGAACGCAGCAGGCCCCCAACACCGCCTCATCTGATACCCGCAGCGACACACCGACCCCTACGCTGGCATCCGTTACACTGGACCAAGCGAGACCGCACCAGCTGGCCAGCTCCACAATGGACATTAAGGTAAATGGCCACGATACAATCTGCCTTTTTGACTCTGGGAGCACGGCGAGCTTCATCCACCCCGACACAGTGCGGCGTTGCTCTCTCCCAGTCCTGCCTGCGCACCAGCGGATTTCTATGGCCTCCGAGTCCCAGTCGGCGGACATCGGCGGCTACTGCGTAGTGACACTCGTAGTAGACGGGACCGTGTACGATCATTTTAAACTTCTGGTCCTGCCCGACCTCTGCGCTGCCGTCCTGCTGGGGTTAGATTTTCAGTGCCACCTTAAAAGTGTTACGATGGCATACGGTGGACCCCTACCCCCACTCACAGTCCGCAGCCAGCAGCTCCCAAATTGCCCGCCGCGCACCAGGTGCAACCTCTCCACACTCAGAGTCACCCCCCCCCACTGTTTGCTAACCTCACCCCCGACTGTAAGCCCATCGCCACAAAGAGCAGGCGATACAGTGCCGGGGACAGGGTTTTCATTAAAACCGAAGTGGAGCGGCTCCTGAAGGAAGGGATTATTGAGGGCAGCACCAGCCCCTGGCGAGCCCAGGTTGTGGTCGTTAAGACCGGCGAGCAGCAGCGCCTGGTCATCGACTACAGCCAGACAATAAATCGCTACACCCTGCTGGACGCCTACCCACTCCCCCGCATAGCTGATATGGTCAACCAGATCGCGCAGTACCGCGTCTTCTCGACCATTGACCTGAAAACAGCGTACCACCAGCTCCCTATCCGCCCTGAGGACCGCCAGTATACTGCCTTTGAGGCAAACGGCCGCCTCTATCACTTCCTTAGGGTTCCCTTTGGCGTCACCAACGGGGTCTCCGTCTTCCAAAGGGAGATGGACCGGATGGTAGATCAAAATGCGTTGCAGGCCACTTTCCCATATCTGGACAATGTGACCATCTGCGGCCGTGACTTGCAGGACCATGACGCAAACCTCGAAAAATTCCTCCGCACCGCCCAACTCCTGAACCTGACATATAACAAGGAGAAGTGCATATTCCGCACAAACCGCCTCGCCATCCTTGGCTGTGTTGTGGAACACGGAGTCATCGGCCCCGACCCCGACCGGATGCGTCCCCTTATGGAACTCCCACTGCCCCACTGCCTCAAGGCCCTGAAGAGGTGCCTAGGGTTTTTCTCCTATTATGCCCAGTGGGTCCCCTACTATGCGGACAAGGCCCATCCGCTGATCAAGTCCACCTCTTTTCCCTTGACGGCAGAGGCCCGCTTAGCCTTCCACCTTATCAAGGAAGACATTGCCAAAGCCACCATGCACGCAGTGGACGAATCCATCCCCTTCCAGGTGGAAAGCGACGCGTCCGACTTTGCCCTGGCCGCTACCCTCAATCAGGCGGGGAGACCCGTGGCCTTCTTTTCACGAACCCTCCAAGGCCCGGAGACCAGACACTTCGCTGTTGAGAAGGAGGCCCAGGCGATTGTGGAGGCTGTACGTCATTGGAGGCACTACCTGGCCGGAAAACGATTTACCCTGCTCACTGACCAACGTTCAGTTGCGTTCATGTTTAACAACAAGCAGAGGGGCAAAATCAAAAATGACAAGATCTTGAGGTGGAGAATCGAACTTTCCACCTACAATTACGAGATCTTGTACCGGCCCGGGAAGCTCAATGAACCCCCGGATGCGCTATCGCGTGGCACCTGCGCCAGCGCGCAGATCGATAGACTGCGGGCCCTCCACAATGACCTCTGCCACCCGGGGGTCACCAGGTTCTTCCACTTCATCAAGGCCCGCAACCTGCCTTACTCTATTGAGGAGGTCAGGACCATGACCAGGAACTGCCAAGTCTGCGCTGAGTGCAAACCGCACTTTTATAGACCAGACAGGGCCCACCTGATAAAAGCCACTCGCCCCTTCGAGCGCCTGAGCGTTGATTTTAAAGGGCCTCTCCCCTCCTCCGACCGCAATGTGTACTTCCTCAATATTATTGATGAGTACTCCCGTTTCCCGTTCGCCATCTCCTGCCCGGACATGACCAGTGCCACGGTCATTAAATGTCTGAACGACCTCTTCACCCTGTTCGGTTTCCCCAGCTATATCCATAGCGACCGGGGCTCATCGTTTATGAGCGACGAACTCCGTCAGTACCTGCTAACTAGGGGTATTGCCACAAGCAGGACCACCAGTTACAACCCCCGGGGGAACGGACAGGTGGAAAGAGAAAATGCGACAGTTTGGAAGGCCGCCCTGCTAGCCTTAAAGTCTAGGGGCCTTCCAACCTCCCGCTGGCAGGATGTGCTCCCCGATGCGCTCCACTCTATTCGGTCACTGCTCTGCACTGCCACTAATGCCACCCCTCATGAGAAAATGTTTGTCTTCCCAAGGAAGTCCACATCGGGGACATCGCTACCGCCATGGCTGACGTCCCCAGGGCCGGTCCTACTGAGAAGGCACGTGAGGACTCATAAAATGGACCCCCTGGTCGAGAGGGTCGACCTCCTCCACGCCAACCCCCAGTATGCTTACATTGCATACCCGGACGGGCGGGAGGACACAGTCTCCATAAGAGACCTTGCACCCTCGGGGGCCGCAGTAACCCACTACTCACTACCACCCCCCCCCCACGATCCGATATCCAGCCCCAGCAGACGGCAGGCCTGGGCCCCGCGACCCGCTCGACATCTACGAGGACGACACGCCTGTGCCACAGCCTACGCAGGACTCGACGCCGGAAGCTCCACTACCCCTGCCGTCGCCACGCCAATCACAGCGGCAGCCAAGACCTCCGGAGAGACTCCAATACACTAACTTTTAATACACTTCACCCCGCCGGACTCAATTTTAAACAAGGGGTGAATGTGGTAAACCACTGTTTGTATTCCACTGTGTACATGCCTGGACATGCCTCGGCTGACTCCTCCCACAAGTCCTAATATAAAGGTGACTGCTCCCCAGCCCTTTGTATTTCTGGACCGGTCGACCACTCGAGGCAGACCTTCATTCTTTTGTTAATAAAAGCCTTTAGTTACTCTCTTAACTCTCAGTCTTTTATGAGTAATTGATAGCGCATCACTTGCCTACTAAATGCCTCAGTCTCAGCTGAGGCCTTCAGTGGGACATCTGATCGCATCTTTGGGGTGCTCCAGTCCCGTTCATGGTGCTCCCGGCTCCACTGGTGCTGCATTAGCGATCCTGCTACGGCACCGCCAGAAATTCATAGCTTTGCAATGGTGAGCTTCCATTTGGTGGCCGCAATTCGCCAGGAAATCGCCGGGCATCCTTAATGACCCTCAACCTAGGAAACTGGCTTGGGGTTCCGGTGGTGTCAGGGGGGCAGGCAGAATTCCTGCCCCACAAAGATACCATGGCTGGAAGAAGAGTTCCAGCCCAGTTTTACCAAAGCAGGGACTTTCCTCAGCTCTAAGCCAGCAATATTTGTCTCTTGGCAGAAACGCCTCAGGTACTGATTCTATTTCCCGCCGCACTTCTCGCTCAGCCTGAATCCTTAGGTGTGCACCCTTAGCTCTGAACTGGGCTTCAAACTTCACATCTGGTTCATCAGCAAGACCACTTTGTAACATCACTTTCTTATTCCTTATCTCACCCCCAGTGCTTCCCTGAAGCCTCCATTACCCTGAAACCTCCGTTGCCTCAAGGCTCGATTTCTTTCAGGCTTCCCTACCCTACCCTCTACAAATTCCAACTCATTTCTGCAGCCTGTTTTATCAAAGTCAGATTTTCCTTTCTTTCATCACGCAGGTCTTAGGGAATTTTTATTTCCATGAGAGTGAGATCATTGATATTTTTCGAGAGACAGATGAATGAAAAAAATGCCTCATCTAAACACTCAAATTGGCAATTAAGAATGATGCTTAAACTATAACAGAAGACTAACGGTCAGTGCAACCTGTAAATAAAAGGCTAAAATTTAACTGAGAAGCCAGATGAGCTGCATTAATTTTGACAAGCAACTTTATCAAAATTTTGAGAAACCCAAAAGAGGGAAACACTTCTTTTATCTTCTAAGACAATTAATTGGGTTTTAAGACAGCCAGAAGTAAAACTTGCTGATAGTGTTTTCTCAGTTTTGCTATTATATATGTTCAGAACTATAGTTGGAATACCTGAGGTTGACATATCGAGGAAAGACCTAAAGTTACAACTGAATGATAGAATGATGCAGCACAGAAGGAGGCCATTTGGCCCATCGTGCCTATGCCGGGTTCAAGTTGTGTATTGAAGCTATAATTGATGAAGTACTTGCCTCTCCTCTTGTGCCTTCAGATGGGGACCATACCAGGCCTAACAGCACAAAGCAAGCCTCGTGGATGTATCAGTTCTATTGGCCACATAGATTGACCTGTGTCACAAGCAGACAGAAAATAATTTTGAATTAACATCAAACTAGAGGGCAGATTATCAAAGAATCACAGAATAATAGAATAATACAGCGCAGAAGGAGGCCATTCGGCCCATCGAGTCGCGCCGGCTCTTTCGAAGAGCTATCCAGTTAGTCCCACTCCACCGCTCTTTACCCATATCCCTGCAATTTTTTATCTTTCAAGTATGTATCTAATTCCCTTTTGAAGGCTACTGTTGAATCTGTACCCACCACCTTATCAGGCAGTGCATTCCAAATCCTAACCTCTCGTTGCGTAAAAAAGTTTTTCCTCATGTTGCCTCTGGTTCTTTTGACAATCACCTTAATTGTTGATCATTGCTGGAAAGGATCAAAATCTACAGAATGTTTCATCTGTCACTGGAATAGAGAGATTTCATGTTTTGTTGTTGCATCTATTAACTTGTAGAGTTAATATGCTGTGTTTCTGGAACCCTTGATTACAGGAGTTACATTTTTATCATGTTTTAAGTTGAGCTGTGCTTCTATAAACCTGTAGGGGGTGGTGTTTGGGGTCAGCTTCACCTCTGACTTATGAGCGGTTCAAATCGCTCCAACTCCCTTGGTTCTAGACCTTGGACTTATTTGGGGGTTGTGATAAAAGTGCAGCAAACAACTGATTTTGGTGCAAGAACTTTGATCTTTATTTGAGAAAGAAAATACAACACAATAATAACACTCTAATAAAATGGGGAAAACACTTTGACATACACGAGGGAAAAATTACAGCAGACAAATATCTCACCCCTCCCAATCCCACCTTACTAGCTAAGTTAGGCTCTGAAAGGACATGGGATAATGCTCACCAAAGCGACTCCTTGACAGTTGAGCTGGTTCGCGATTTCGGGTTTTGCTGGATGTGTTGGTTGGTGCCTTCCGTACACCGGTTGGTTGTTTCATAAGGCCCTTGTTGCCGCAAGGTTGCTCTGGTTTCTTCTTGTGTGTTGACCTGCTTCCAGAACTGTGAACTTCTTCGAACTTGATGAACTCCTGAGAACTGCCCAGAACTGTAGAGCTTGTAGAGAACTTGTTGCAACTGTGTAACTGCTGAACTGAACTGCTGAACGAGTCTTTCGAACTTCTTGACTTCTCTGTCTTTAGAAAACAGGCTTTTAATTATACTAATTAAATTATTTAATCGGTTTCGAGATGGCTTCCTGAGTTGTTGAAGTAGTTAAAAATGTGAGAAGTAGTTTCGGGATGGTTTTACTGAGCTGTTGAGCTCTTATCTAATTGTAGTGAAATGTCCTCAAGCTTTAAGTTTCCTGTGGGGCCTGAGATTCTTTGTAGGTTGGCTAAACAATTTGGTTTATGCATGTTTTTGGATGGGTCTTGTGAGTCTGTTCTTCCGTGGGTCTATTGTTAGCATGTAAATTTCTTGATAGGGGTTGAGTGACATTTTCAGTTCCCCCAGACAGTTTGATTATCTCGAATACTCAAATTGGCTACTGCATAGGTAGATCCCATTCTTTGTTGCAGCCTTTTCCCCAAACATGCCTGAACATGTCCTTTTAAAATGACAAATCTGTTTTTGACCTTGAGTCTCCCTGTTAGGCCCAACATGCCCTTTTATCAATACTGAAGTTTTTAGCAAGGGTCCAAAGTCATTTTTAATAGGGTTATCCTTTGTTTTGGGGGATCTGTTAATTTTGAGAATCTTACAAACCTGACAGTTGGGTTATATTGTTATGCTTATGGTCAAGTTGATAACTATGGGGGATATTTTCTAATTGCCATACTAATTCTTTTCAAAGGGAAGAGAGGAGGGTGAGAAATTATGCGTAAGCTGCCTCTGCGCTAACATTTGAAGCAGCGTTGTCCAATACATTAGCCACTAACCGCATGTGGCTAATTGGGAATCCAGATGAGGCTAATTGCTTTCTGATTAGTTAATAAAGTATGAGTAATAGACATCATCATTTGATGTGTGATCTCACTACTCATATTCGCATGGCCTATGCATGTGTACTTTAACCTTATTGCTGATAAAATGGTAAGCTGAAAAGCAGAGCGTGAGTGTTTTTTGACCGTTGTACAGGAAACTTTCGATTTACCGGCACCTAAATAACCAGAAATCTCGGTTAACTGGCAAAATTCAGGAGTAGGTTCAGGTAAGTTTTATTACTTGCCTTCCTCTATCTGTTGCTGTGCAAGGGTGTGGCTGCAGCTGTTGCTAAGCTACAGAGATGCTTGGAACCTGTGGCCATTGTTCTGAACCTGTTGGGTTTGTTGCTTTATACAGAGCTCTCAGCTCCGTATCTTTTATTATAGCTTTTGGTTATCCGGAATTTTTGATGAACCGGCACCACATCGGTCCCGTCGGTGCCAGATAAAAAAAAGTTTCCTGTATGTGCTTTACATCTTTGGTGGTTTTGGGCTTGATTATTCAACAAATACAAGGTATTGGTGAGACCACACCTGGAATACTGCATACAGTTTTGGTGTCCATACTTAAGAAAAGACATACTTGCTCTCGAGGCAGTACAAAGAAGGTTCACTCGGTTAATCCCGGGGATGAGGGGGTTGACATATGAGGAGAGGTTGAGTAGATTGGGACTCTACTCATTGGAGTTCAGAAGAATGGAGGCGATCTTAATGAAACATATATAATATTGTGAAGGGGCTTGATCGGGTGGATGCGGTGAGGATGTTCCCGATGATGGGTGAAACTAGAACTAGGGGGCATAATCTTAGAATAAGGGGCTGCTCTTTCAAAACTGAGATGAGGAGAAACTTCTTCACTCAGAGGGTGGTAGGTCTGTGGAATTTGCTGCCCCAGAGAGCTGTGGTAGCTACATCATTAAATAAATTTAAAACAGAAATAGACAGTTTCCTAGAAGTAAGGGGAATTAGGGGTTACGGGGAGCAGGTAGGAAATCGGACATGAGTCTAGGTTTGGATCGGTCATGGCCCTGTGGGTGGCGGAGCGGGCCCAGGGGCCGTGTAGCCTGGTCCTGCTCCTACTTCTTGTGTTCTAATTCTGTGTTAGATTTCAGGAGATGGTTCTATTCACAGGGATTAGTGGAGACCTCGGGAACAGGCTGCCAGCTAGGAGTCCTTCAAGAGTAAATTGGGCCTGTTCCTGGCTGGGGTGGAGATCACCTCTTACAGAAGGTAAGTGCTGCAGGAAATACAGGGACAGAGTGATCTCCTGGACGAGTTTCGATCGCCTAGATGGGTCGGAGAGGAATTTCCCAGATTTGTTCTCCCAAATTGGCCATTGGGTTTTTTATCTGGTTTTTCGCCTCTCCCGGGAGATCACATGGGTTCGGGTGGGATGGAGAGTGAAAGTAGATTTGAGGTTAGGATCAGATCAGCCATGATCTTATTGAATGGTGGAGCAGGCTCGAGGGACCGATTGGCCTACTCCTGCTCCTATTTCTTATGTTCTTATGTTCTTAAATATGGTTTGCCCCTTTAAGAAATGATGTAGCTGTGGCACTCTGTGGGAAGCGGCTGGAATTAATGCTTGGTGCGTCAGTCATCCTTGTTGGATTGCTGGGTGCACGACTAATTCTTCCTTGGCATTTTTCATCCTCATGCTGTGCCGTGGCTTTGCTATCCTGGTCATCGAGATACACGTTGAGGCCCCTTTTCAAAGTGAAGTTATAAAGCAGACGGCAATTATTCTGGAAATCATCAAGGGAAGGAAATTGTACAATAATGCTGTCCCCAATTGGTCCAGACATGTGGAGCACTGCTTTATGATCTCAATGGCGTGTTTGATAATAATTCTGGTTGTAGCTATTTGGCCTATGTTAGCTTATCCATCCAGAAAAATCTGACAGTTTCTGTAGAAATTTAATTAAAAAAACTACAGAGGTTTAAGGCCCAATGTTAACCTGGAGCTGGAATTGGAAGAGCAGTTTAACTCAGAAGACAACGGGATCAGAGCAGGACATCAATGGGTGCATCTCCCAACCAATTTTAACTGCCTGTCTGGTTTCTGTTGGACAGGTAGGGTTAAAATCGCCCCTTTAGAATCATGCAACCATGACCTGATCAAGGATTAAAATCCATCGTTCGATTTACAGCAGTCAACCATTGAATCATTTTATGATGCCTTAAAGACTTTTCACTTTACTGTCAGTTTCTCTTGCTGTATCCATTATGCAGGTGTTATTCCCAGAGAGGCTCTTAAGTAAATATTGCTTTCTTCCACTATTTGCCAACATGCTCAGCACTGGCAGCTAAACAAAAGTCCCATAAGGACTGATATCCTATTTCCCAGATTACTTAAAGGGGCAGGGAAGTACAGCAAGTGCGCAGTAAATATCCCTTATTGGTAGTCTTGGTACCTTTCATTAAAAGCAGATATAAATATTTACCTCATAAACAAACTGTTTGCCACCATTCACTATGGTACTGGCATCTATTATGAGATGGTGTGTAAAACTTGCATGGAATGTTCTAATATCACTCTGACAATGAGTTGTTGAAGTGCTAAAAAGTAAGCAGCAGAGACAGCTAGGAACATAAAAACAGGAGTAGGCCATTTAGCCCCTTGAGCCTATTCCGCCATTCAATGAGACCATGGCTGATCTGCGACCAAACTCCATATTCCCACCTTTGCCCCATATCCCTTAATACTTTTGGTTAACAAAAATCTATCAATCTCAGATTTAAAGTTAACAATGAACCAAGCATCAGTTGCCGTTTGCGGAACAGAATTTCAAACTTCTACCACCCTTTGCGTGTAAAAGTGTTTCCTAACTTCACTCCTGAAAGGCCTGGCTCAAATTTTTAGACTAATTGCCAGCATGGTTTTATGACGCTGTCTGATACAAGTAACAGCTTCAGCTTAGTGTAACTGACTTTCTTCTTCTTCTTAGGGAGTCCCTCGGAACCGAGGATGACTTGCTTCCACACTAAAAATGAGTTCTCAGGTGACCGATGAGTCCAATTCGGGACCTACAGTCTCTGTCACAGGTGGGGCAGACAGTGGTTGAAGGGGCAGGTGGGGTCCTTGTGTTGACGTGCGCTCCTTCCGCTGTTTGCGCTTGGCTTCTGCTTACACCCAGCGAAGAGACTCGAGGTGTTCGGCGCCTTCCCGGATGCTTCTCCTCCACTTTGTGTGGTCTTGGGCCAGGGATTCCCAGGTGTCGGTGGGGATGTTGCAGTTTTTCATGTATGTAACTAATGTAACTGACTTTACATCAAGAGCCACAGTCCCTAACAGTGTGTTACTCGACGACACTATCAGGAATGCTGCACTTTAGTGTGATGGGAATAGCTTAATAGTTTTAATGCATCCCCCCCACTTATTGTATGGAGGCTGTTGCAATAGTTCTTCACCTTCACATACAGCAGCATTCAGCAGCTCCTGCTAGATTATAAACTCCATCTTGCAGACCACTTGACTCATCCAGTCTGCGCCTAATCAGTTGCCGAATAGGTAATGCTCAAAAGGGAGCTTTTGTGCTCTCCTGTCGATCAGTGGCGAAAGTGATGAAGTTATTAGCCTTCCAGAGTAATGTCTCTGTGACCAAGTCAAACAGAAGAAAAAAAAGTCATTAATATTGACATTTTAAGGGCATGTTTGGTCCTGCTGTTGGGTATTACGTTTTCAGGCAGGGGCTCTATAGTTCATAATCTGCTTACTACCAAAACATTCCTACATGAGTAATCCTCTTAAGTGGGCTCCAGTCTATGCAGCTATTAAATTGCTACCAGCATTGCTGGGAAGTCAAGAGGAATCTTATGCAAAAAATAGTCTGGCTCTCATCTGCAAAAATTGTACCCTCCTGGCCTTGGGCCAAAGAAAGTGAGATGAGCGCTCCCAGTATTGCAGGCCTTTGATAAAACGTTGGCTGGGTGTAACTTTTGAAGCTTTGTTTTTGCTAAGAGCCAATGACATTGCAATAACATTGCTTGACTGAGGACACATTACTTTGATTAGATCTGTGATATTTTCCCTCTCAGAAAATTCAAATTGGTAAAATGCATGCATGGACTGAGAGCACCACAAATGATTATATCACGCAGACAGGTACACGAAGCAAGTATCCTATCTTCACTAAGTCAGATGCATTTTGTTTGATAGCATCAGTCCCTGTTTCATGTTGAAGTAATTACTCTCATGTTTTTAATTTATAGAAACCATTTTTCCCGCAAAGAACATCTGTCCACTCAATTTTTCCACATTTCACAGCAGATTGTTAATTCCAAATATCTCTCTTGGGCTGAAAAATGAACATGTTTCAACAATTCTCTTCCTGTTGCACAAAAGCATCACTTTTGGCCGAAGCTGTATCCAAAATGATTTTGTTGCGCTCTTTCCAAAAGTAGCCAGATTGTTACTGTCTTCACTGCAGCCCATGAGGATCTGGGGTGTTGCTCTCCGCTATTATGTCTGCAAGCCCAGGGATCATTCCAAGATATTTTTACCTTTGATACAAATTTGTCATAATCAACATTTTCTTCTACAACTTGTGACAGTTTGTCCCAACATCTCTCCGTATTACTGAATAGTTAGAGCTGCGTGTCTCTTTCTTGCACATAGCATGCACTTCCTGTAAATGTCACACTTATTTCCTGTAACCCTTTCCCCATCACACTTAGTTGATAACGCCCCTATTATAAAAGAGCGACTCCTCGCACTCACCAATAACAATGGCACAGGAGGTCTGCTAGCATACAATAGAGACATCGATTTCAACTCCGACCTGGTTTTCGCCGGGTCAATTATGGGCCTTGATTTTTAACTACCCCTGCCTGACAGAAATCAGGCAAGGGGGGCAGTTAAAATGGAGCGGGGGGGTTTACCCACTCCTTTCCCGCCCCGATCTGACTGACTGCAATTTTAATTTGCAGGTGGCAAGGACATCCTCCTGAAGCCTGCAAGGTCCTCTTTAAATATGCAGATTGGGCTCTGATAGAGCCTGATCTGTGATTTTAACATAAGGCATGAGTGGGGCCGCAGTAGTGGTTTCCCTGCCAGGCCAATCCTGCTGGGAACAAGAGCCAGGGCCAGAAGAGGCCCAGTAAGGTAAGTTATTTTTTTAGTTTCCTTTTTGGTCAGGAGGAGCAGGAGTGGTCCTCAGGGCCCCACAAGGAAACCTGGGACCTCCCCTGCTTCGGGATTCTTCTTCAACCATGACTCCACACCCTCGTCCCTGCCTATCCGCTTATGCTGCAGTCAAGGCCCTCTCGGGCCTCATTATAGTCACACCGATGGGTTTCTCACTTGATCCACTGACACACTGGTAAACGAGTTCACTACCAGAGTGCAATTTGCAGTGGGTTAGGCAGAGGCCTATTTAAAGTGAGCAGGCACCCCTTAAAGCGAGGTTGCATTCCTTTCTGTGAGACTTCACTGTTGGAGTGGTGCAGCTAGAAATTAAGGTAGCATAAGTCAAGACAAGCCACCAGGTTCTTTGAAGCTTCTCTGGAGGTCCTGCTAGAAGAGCGAAGGGTGAGGAGGGAAGTTCTCTTCATAGCCACTGCCAGGAGGATCCCCAAAAACCACCAGGCATGGAGAGAGACACCCCCAGAGTATGGATACAGTGCAGGAAGCGCTTCAATGACCTCACAAGAGTAGCAATGATTACCACAACTCTTTATTTATCCAGCTCTCTCAAAGCACATGGCAACAGTCCCTTCCTCCCTCCCCATCACATCCTTCACCAACCAGCACAAGGGAAAACTATACCGTTTCTCATTCTCAGTACAAACACACACTCTCCTCTTCCCTGTGCAGCCACTAGCACCATTCTCTTCAAGCGTGATAGCCTCCACACAATCAACTTCTCTCACGGCTCCTTCCTCATTCCCCACTCCATACACCTACATTCAGTTCAACACTTTCCCATCCCAATTTTCCTCTTGTTTCTTCTCCCACTCAGCACAACCAGCAGAAGCACCACACCTCTGCATTCTCCTTTGTATGAGTTAGTCCCTCACTAACTCTGGCCCTCTCTCTCAGTGTACAATAACAGGGGAAGGACTAGGACCGGAAAAGCACCAACCAACCTCATGGTGCTGTCGGAGCTGGAGAAGCAAGCATTCAAGATCAGTGGCCCTGTAGGAGCAGTCAGGAGAGGGCATTTCCAGGCTGGGAGCTTCAGTGAACAGGGTGTCTGACTATTACTTACGTCCCTTCATGAACCTCACAGAAACGCACAAACATGCAGCTTGACTACACCAAGCTATATTGTACGATAGCAAAATACTGCAGATGCTGGAATCCGAAATAACAACAGAAAATGCTGGAAAAACTCAGCAGGCCAGGCAACATCCATGGAGAGAAAATAGAGTCAACGTTTCGGGGCAAACCCTTTGTCAAGACTGGAAAAGCACAGGAAATGAAATAGATTAAGAGGCCAGGCTGGCAGAGAACAAAAGAGAAGTGAAGAGACATTAAGAGATATTCAAAATGAGACGAGATGGTGATAAGACTAGTGGAGACAAAAGACGGCTCTAGATTAGGTGTGCAATACGCTGGCAGAATGGGAGACAGCTGCCATGTGGGAGAGGAAAAAAAAGGGGGGGGAAAGGGCCAAAACAAAGGTGTGGATAAAAAATAAGTAAAAATGTAATAGGGGCCGAGGTTATGATCTGAAATTGTTGAACTCGATATTGAGTCCGGAAGGCTGTAAAGTGCCTAATCAGAAGATGAGGTGCTGTTCCTCGAGTTTACGTTGCGCTTCCGTGGAACAATGCAAGAGCCCGAGCAGAGTGAAGTCTGAGTGGGAATGGGGCGGTGAATTAAAATGACAGGCGACCGGAAGCTCGGGGTCATCCTTACGGACTGAACGGATCCCACCACCAAACGCATCTTCCCTCCCCTCCCCTTTCAGCATTCCGTAGGGACCGCTCCCTCCGAGACACCCTAGTCCACTCCTCTATCACCCCCAGCACCCCTTCCCCTTTGCCCGGCACCTTCTCGTGCAAGCGCAGGAGATGTAACACCTGCCCTTATACCTCCCCCCTTCCCACTGTCCAGGGCCCCAAACACCCCTTCCAGGTGAAACAGCGATTTACTTGTACTTCTTGCAATCTAGTATACTGTATTCGCTGCTCACGATGTGGTCTCCTCTACATTGGGGAGACCAAATACAGATTGGGTGACCGCTTTGTGGAACACCTCCGTTCAGTTCGTAAGGGTGACCCCGAGCTTCCGGTCGCCTGTCATTTTAATTCACCGCCCCATTCCCACTCAGACCTCACTGTACTCGGGCTCTTGCATTGTTCCACGGAAGCTCAGCGTAAGCTCGAGGAACAGCACCTCATCTTCCGATTAGGCACTTTACAGCCTTCCGGACTCAATATCGAGTTCAACAATTTCAGATCATAACCTCGGCCCCTATTACATTTTTACTTATTTTTTATCCACACCTTTGTTTTGGCTCTTTTCCCCCCCCCCCCACTTTTATTTCTCTCCCACATGGCAGCTGTCTCCCAGTCTGCCAGCGCATTTCACACCTAATCTAGAGCCATCTTTTGACTCCACTAGTCTTATCACCATCTCGTCTCGTTTTGAATACCTCTTAATGTCTCTTCACTTCTCTTTTGTTCTCTCCCAGCCTGGCCTCTTAATCTATTTCATTTCCTGTGCTTTTCCAGTCTTGACAACGTGTTTGACCCGAAATGTTGACTCTATTTCTCTCCACGGACGTTGCCTGGTCTGCTGAGTTTTTCCAGCATTTTTTGTTGTTATTTCCAAACTATATTGTGATGCCTGTCATCTGCTACTGTCCAACATCACGGTGTTCTCATTGCTCTAGAGCCTTCTGAACCGCCAGAGACCCCTGTAGAAGGAGAAGAATCCTTCCGTCATGCACTCCATCATTCCCAAGCACCAGCACAGAGATTGGTACACTGGCTGGGCGAGTCAGAGGGCTCTGCAAATAGTGAAAGAGTCAGCACTGGTGACCAGCAGTAGGTACTGATGGTAGGGATAGCGCAGGAGACAGCTCAATGTAGGGTGGGGACCTCTTCCAGCTCTGCTAACAAGGACAGAGATGTAGACTTCAGGGATCCAGCAATGAGAAAAAAGCTGCTTGCTTTACCTAAGCAGTTATATCAGGTATTAGAAGGCCTGGCTAGGAGCTTCATCACCATGCCTGTGTGGTGTTATCTCCCAGGGTATCAGTACTCTGCAGTCTGCCGTGGAAAGTATGGTCACCTCCAGCGATGCTGCAGAAGGACCCTCACAACAGGTGTCAATGTTCACAGCCTTTGGTGGGAGCTCAAACGGCTGCCATGCAGATTCTGGGCTCAAACCCATGCTCCGCCTTGGAGAGGCAGATATCCACCTTAGGCAGATTGATAGAGCAAATGGATTGGGGCTTTCAAGGCGGCACTCATCTTCTGCAGGCTTCTCTCCCACAGATCAATGTCATTGATGAGCCCCAGCCCCCAGGGAGTGGCAGTACTGTATCTAGTTGCTAATTTTCACAGCATAACTTCAAGGCCCAAAAGTTTCTTTAGGGTGGCCTGTTAGCACAATGTGCTTTACATAGAAACATAGAAACATAGAAGATAGGAGCAGGAGTAGGCCATTCAGCCCCTCGAGCCTGCTCCGCCTTTCAATGTGATCATGGCTGATCATCCAAACTCAGTACCCTGTCCCCACCTTTTCCCCATATCCCTTGATCCCTTCAGCCTCAAGAAACATATCCAACTCTTTCTTGAATATATTTAATGAACTGGCCTCCACCGCCCTCTGTGGCAGAGAATTCCACAGGTTCACCACTCTCTGGGTGAAGAAATTCCCCCTCATTTCAGTCCTAAATGGCTTACCCCTTATCCTTAGACTATGACCCCTGGTTCTGGACTCCCCAGCCATCAGAAACATCCTTCCTGCATCTAGTCTGTCCAGACCTGACAGAATTTTATAGGTTTCGATGAGATCCCCTCTCAATCTTCTAAACTCCAGTGAGTATAAGCCCAATCGACACAATCTCTCCTCATACGTCATTCCTGCCATCCCAGGTATCAGCCTGGTGAATCTTCGCTGCACTCCCCCCATGGCAAGAACGTCCTTCCTCAGGTAAGGTAACCAAAACTGCACACAATACTCAAGGTGCGGTCTCACCAAGGCCCTGTACAACTGTAGCAAGACATCCTTGTTCCTGTACTCGAACCCTCTTGCTACGAAGGCCAACATACCATTTGCCTTCTTAACCGCCTGCTGCACCTGCATGCTTACCTTCAGCGACTGGTGCACAAGGACACCCAGGTCTCTTTGCACTTCCCCTTCTCCCAATCTATTGCCATTCAAATAATAATCTGCCTTCCTGTTTTTGCCTCACATTTATCCACATTATAGTGCATTTGCCATGTTTCTGCCCAATCACCCAACCTGTCCAAATCGTACTGGAGTTTCCCGACATCCTCCTCGCAGCTTACCCTCCCACCCAGCTTTTTGTCGTCTGCAAATTTGGAGATATTACATCCAATTCCCTCATCCAGATCATTAATATATATTGTGAACAGCTGGGGTCCTAGGACCGATCCTTGCGGTACCCCACTAGTCACTGCCTGCCACTCGGAAAACGACCCGTTTATTCCAACTCTTTGCTTTCTGTCCGCCAACCAGTTCTCTATCCAAGTCAATACCAAGGTGCTGCCCTACGAACTGATAGGACCTGGATTCATGCCTTCAGTTCCCTGCTCTGTGAGATCATAGTCGGGCCATCAGAGTAGGTGTCAAACATGGCACGTCTCCACAAGAAGGGAAGAAAAAATCAGAGGGTGAGTCAATCTGGGCCTCTACCATTCAACCCCTAGCGGCAGATTACATCACTGTACTGGCAGCTGGCCAGAACAATGTTCTCAGCCTGGAACTTGAAAGTTCTTAAATCAATTACTTAGCCAATGAATCATTCCCCCCAAAAACTATACCATACATTTCTTCTCTTATACATCCTGCTGCATTTCAAGCTAAAGTTCAGAAATCACACATGCTAAGGAGCATTTCTTTGTACTGAAAGTAATAACAAATTTTAAAATTTAAATCACAAGAGATTTTTATGGCAAAAAATTGCTCAAAGCAAAATATGCTTCATTTTCTTTTCTCCCTCATCACCCTGAGTTGCAAATGGGTTCACAATGGAAACACCTTGAGACACATATGGTGAAGCAACAAGCTGTGCATATTCCACATAGCTGGAATGTTTGGTTCAGCTTGTAGGTACCAGTGCCCAAACTTTGGCAATACCGTAACCATGGGATAGCATTTTCATTACACTGGAATGTGTTCTGTATAACTGTAAAATCTTTTGTGTTTAAGCACAAGACACTTACGCACATGTTGTCGTTATTGAATTCTGTTACACGACATCTGCCAGACTGAAACCCTAGAGTTAATTAAACTTTCTCATGCTGAAGTAATACAGCATCGTGCTTTAACCCTGCGAGTCCTGAGCTTATTGTAGCTTGGAAAAGCTGTTTGGTTTCAATCCTCCTCGTGCCGACTTAGAGCCTTGTTTCATCTAAACACAGCAGTGCTTGGCAGCTAAAGTAATGAAGTGTGTCAGTCAGCTCTACTGTGTAGTGGTGGAATGGGGCTTTACTTCATGGTGTCTCACCAAACTGGTTCCCTGTTTCAAGAGGAAATGTTGAGTAGTGAGATAGTTCCCCATTGGGAGAGAGTAAACATGGGGGAAGAATAAGATTGTCTCTGTTCAAACCTTTTAGGAAATAGTGAAAATGTTTGGGAGGGTTTACTCCACCATTTGAAACAGATTTGCCAAAGCAAGCGCTCTAATCGGAGCTCCGACACGGCAAGGGAGCCCCAGGTGGGCAGAGGAAATGCTTCAAGGATGCTTCAAAGCCTCCTTGAAAAAGTGTAACATCCCCACCGACACCTGGGAATCCCTGGCCCAGGACCGCACAAAGTGGAGGAGAAGCATCCGGGAAGGCACCGAAAAACCTCGAAGGAGCGCACATTAACCCAAGCACCCCACCCACCCGCCCCTTCAACCACCATCTGCCCCACCTGTGACAGAGGCTGTAGGTCCCACATTGGACTCATCAGTCAGCTGAGAACTCATTTTTAATGTGGAAGCAAGTCATCCTCGGTTCCGAGGGACTGCCTAAGAAGAAGAATGATTGGATTTATGATTTTGCTGCAATAGCAAACAGATATTTCCCCCAGATGACAATTTAACTGAGATCAAGAGTTTTCAGATATTCCAAGTTTAGTGACAACAATCAATTTGAACAACAAAACCAATCTTCCTACAAGTACCTATACTGCATTGACTGATGGTGGTAAAGTTGGATAAGCACACAGAATCATTGTACAGCACAGAAGGAGGCTATTCGGCCCATTGTGCCAAGCCAGCTCTTTGAACAAGCTATCCAATTAGCCCCACTTCCCCATAGCCCTGCAAATTTTTCCTTTTCAAGTATTTATCCAATTTCCTGTTGAAAGTTACTATTGAATGTGCTTCCACCACCCTTTCAAACAGTGCATCCCAAATCATAGCAAATCGCTGCATTAAAAAAAAATTCTCAATGATTGAAGCATATATTTCCAAATGAAGGATGATGAATTTAGCTCCTCTTTCCTGTATTCCATGCTTCCAAACAGTGTGTTAGAGACACGCTTTTGTGCAGAATTTTTCAACAATACGGTGGGTTCACTAATGAATGGGAATTGGGACGTGGAGGTCAACAGGCCTTGGAGGATCTTCTGTCCATTAAAATGAAGTCATAAAATCTGCTATTATAATCCAAGCTTTTAAATAGGCTGCAACAAATGTAGGCAGCTACCAGCGGAGCAGAGGCAGTCACAAAATGAAAGCCGCACTATGCCACAATCGCGCAGCAAAGTTTTACATAATGCATTTCGCTTTTTGACCCTGTGTTCCACATTGTGCTACAGTAAGTTATTGCCCTGTTGTCCTGTGACCACTGCAGTGAATGCGCGGTTTGAAATAAATGTGGCCCAAAGGACATGGAGATATAGCCGGCCAGCTGTAAATAATTACTAAAATACCATGCTGTAATTCTTTTTACAGCCTTAGTCTTTAAGAATGTCAGTACTGGATGACAGAGTGTGATTAGTTGGAGCACCATGGGCTTTGCATCTGCAGAGGGGCCTCCAATATTAGATTGAGGCAAATAATGCAGTTAGTTTATTACTTCTGAACTTCTTTCATTCAAGTATCCGTGTTCTTTAAAGTAAAAGTTGAAACAATTTATTTTTATCCTGTAGGCGTCAATTACTGTGCAAAAATGAGAAAAAGCTGGATCGTGATATTTAACTATCAGACAATATGTTGTGGCTTAAATTTCTGCGATCTATAATGTGTGTAATTAAATTGCTATAACAAGGAGATTCAGATCCAGATGAAACTATAATTTATACCTGCATATGAGGCAACCCATGCATAAAATAAACCCACAAAATTTCACCCTACATCCTTGACTCCTGTCAATGTTGAAGGTTGACATTACACAGTCCCTGCGTGCTTTCATCGACTTGTTGTGAAGGCTATTGGGGAAGAGCAGTGGAGTGGGGCTAATTGGATAGCTTTATCAAAGAGCCAGCACAGCCAGGAAGGGCTGAATGGTCTCCCTGTGTGCTGTATAATTATATGATTCTATGTTGTCTGGTATAGCAAATACATTATCACTTTGTCCTTTCATATTTCAACCATGTATTCCTAGTAGATGTTGCTCTGCTCTTGCTCCTATGTGGTGATATTTAAATGGGAATTCACTCTCTCAATTTCACTCTGGCTCCTGCTTAAAACTGCCCTAGCCCTGAACTCACATCTTTCTAAGTTTCTCTCCGATCTTCCCTCTTGACCTCTCCGCGCTCATCTTGTCCATGAGACCCAATTCCTGTTCCCTCGACCCTATTCCCACCAAACTGCTGACCACCCAACTTCCTTTACTAGCTCCCATGTTAGCTGACATTTTTAATGGTTCTCTCTCCTCAGGTACTGTCCCCTTTTCCCTCAAAACTGCCGTCAACACCCCTCCCCTCAAAAAAAACAGCCCTTGACCCCTCCGTCCTTGCAAACTACTGCCCCATCTTCAACCTCCCTTCCCTCTCCAAAGTCCTTGAACGTGTTGTCGCCTCCTAAATCCGTGCCCATCTTTCCCGCAATTCCATGTTTGAATCCCTCCAATCAGGTTTCCGCCCTTGCCACAGTATCAAAACGGCTCTCATTAAAGTTACAAATGACATCCTTTGTGACTGTGACAAAGGTAAACTATCCCTCCTCGTCCTTCTTGACTTGTCTGCAGCCTTTGACATGGTTGACCACTCCATCCTCCTCCAACGCCTCTCCACCGTCGTCCAGCTGGGTGGGACTGCACTCGCCCGGTTCCATTCTTATCTATCTAATCATAGCCAGAGAATCACCTGAAATGGCTTCTCTTCCCGCTCCTGCATTGTTACCTCTGGTGTCCCCCAAGGATCTATCCTTGGTCCCCTCCTATTTCTCATCTAAATGTTGCCCCTTGGCAACATCATCCGAAAACACAGCGTCAGTTTCCACATGTACGCTGACAACACCCAGCGCTACCTCACTATCACTTCTCTTAACCCCTCCATGGTCTCTAAATTGTCAGACTGCTTGTCCGACATCCAGTTCTGGATGAGCAGAAATGTTCTCCAATTAAATATTGGGAAGACTGAAGCCATTGTTTTCGGTCCCCGCCACAAACATCGCCGTCACCGCCCTTGCCTCAGCTCATCCACTGCTGAAACCCTCATCCATGCCTTTGTTACCTCTAGACTTGACTATTCCAATGCACTCCTGGCTGGCCTCCCACATTCTACCCTACGTAAACTTGAGATCATCCAAAACTCGGCTGCCCATGTCCTAACTCGCACCAAGTCCTGTTCGCCCAGCACCCCTGTGCTCGCTGACCTACATTGGCTCCCAGTTAAGTAACACCTCGATTTCAAAATTCTCATCCTTGTTTTCAAATCCCTCCATGGCCTCGCCCCTTCCTATCTCTGTAATCTCCTTCAGCCCCACAAGCCCCTGAGATATCTGCGCTCCTCTAATTCTGCCCTCTGGAGCATCCCTGATTATAATCGCTCAACCTTTGGTGGCCATGCCTTCTGGTGCCTAGGCCCTAAGCTCTGGAATTCCCTGCCTAAACCACTCCGCCTCACTACCTCTCTTTCCTCCTTTAAGATGCTTCTTAAAACCTACCTCATTGACCAAGCCTTTGGTCACTTGCCCTAATTTCTCCCGATGTGGCTCGGTGTCAAATTTTTTGTCTTTGAATACTCCTGTGAAGCGCCTTGGGATGTTTTGCTACATTAAAGGTGCTATATAAATACAAGTTGTTGTTGTTGTTTACAATAAATGGGTATGCACTCTCCACTAAAATAGTGGGCCGAGGAATGTCATGCAAATTTGTTAAGTGTTTGCTAATTTTTTCGACAGTAATTTCTGGCCTTTTGTGCCTGTGTATCTGTTTTCTATGATGGTAGAAACGTTTATTTGTAAACTATAATGCAGCCCCGAAAATTGCAGAGCTAAACACACAACACCATGGACCAATCAGAACTTTGCAGAACAATTGTCAACCTGTTTTGGGTGCCACGACAGGTCCAAGTCCACACTCCGTTAATCCTCCTTCCTGTGCCTTTTACTCACTCTGCTTTGCCCAGGCCCCAGGATCAGAATCTGCAGCCCACTCCTTCCCAGCCTCCCCTTGTTTCCACCCAGCCTCAAACTCCACCCAACCCCAGGCCCCCTCCATTCTTCCAGCTCCAGTATATGGTTACCCTGCCTCAGTCAGTCTTAAGCCCTACTTCCTTCCTTTCTGACACCTCCCTGCTATCTCCTTGCTCCATTGAAGCCTCAGCTTCATCCCTCACTCCCTCCCTGTGGCCCCGGTATTTACTCGCAGCCGCAAAGAGAGCGGTAAGGTGTGGGGGAGGGAGGGTGAGTGGGGGGATTTTAGGATGGGAAACTTAGAACTTAGACGTCCTGCATAAATTAACTGCAGGATAGCTTTAAATTTTTTTCAATCGGTTTCCCGCCCGACAGGCAGCCAGATTGACAAGGCTGTTGGGCAGGAAAGCAGCTGGGGAGCAGATGGCAAATTGGATATCGTGGGGGGGAGGGGGAGACATCGCGGGAGGGAGGGGACATCGCGGGGGGAATGGGACATCGCTGGGGGGATTGGGACATCGCGGGGGGGAGGGGATATCGCGGGGGGATGGGACATCGCGGGGGGAGGGGACATCACTGGGGGGATTGGGACATCGCGGGGGGGAGGGGATATCGCAGGGGGATGGGACATCGCGGGGGGGAGGGGACATCGCGGGGGGGAGGGGATATCGCAGGGGGAGGGGATATCGCAGGGGGATGGGACATCGCGGGGGGGAGGGGACATCGCGGGGGGGAGGGGACATCGCGGGGGGGAATGGGACATCGTGGGGGGGAATGGGACATCGTGGGGGGGAATGGGACATCGTGGGGGGGAGGGGAGATCGCGGGGGGAGGGGACATCGTGAGGGGGAGGGGACATTGCGGGGGAGGGGACATCGCGGGGGAATGGGACATCGCGGGAGAGAGGGGACATCGCGGGGAGGAGTGGATATCGCGGGGGAATGGGACATCGCGGGGGGGTGGGACATCGCGGGGGGAGGGGACATCGCGGGGGGAGGGGACATCACGGGGGGAGGGGACATCGCGGGGGGAGGGGACATCACGGGGGGAGGGGACATCGCCGGGGTGAGGGGAAATCGCGGGGGGGGAGGGGACATCGCGGGGGGAGGGGACATCGCGGGGGGAGGGGACATCGCGGGGGAGGGGCATCGCGGGGGGAGGGGACATCGCGGGGGGAGTGGACATCGCGGGGTGGAGGGGACATCGCGGAGGGGAGGAGGGGACATCGCGGGGGGAGGAGGGGACATCGCGCGGGGAGGGGACATCGCGGGGGGAGGAGGGGACATCGCGGGGGGAGGAGGGGACATCGCGGGGGGAGGAGGGGACATCGCGCGGGGAGGAGGGGACATCGCGCGGGGAGGGGACATCGCGGGGGGAGGAGCGGACATCGCGGGGGAATGGGACATCGCGGGGGAATGGGACATCGCGGGGGGAGGAGGGGACATCGCGGGGGAGGGGACATCGCGGGGGGAGGAGGGGACATCGCGGGGGGAGGAGGGGACATCGCGCGGGGAGGAGGGGACATCGCGCGGGGAGGAGGGGACATCGCGCGGGGAGGGGACATCGCGGGGGGAGGAGGGGACATCGCGGGGGAATGGGACATCGCGGGGGGAGGAGGGGACATCGCGGGGGAGGGGACATCGCGGGGGGAGGGGACATCGCGGGGGGGGAGGGGACATCGTGGGGGGAGGAGGGGACATCGCGGGGGGAGGGAACATCGCGGGGGGAGGGGACATCGCGGGGGGAGGGGACATCGCGGGGGGAGGGGACATCGCGGGGATGGGACATCGCGGGGGAGGTGACATCGCGGGGGGAGGGGACATCGCGGGGGGAGGGGACATCACGGGGGGAGGGGACATCGCGGGGGAGGGGACATCGCAGGGGAGGGGACATCGCGGGGGGGAGGGAACATCGCGGGGGAGGGGACATCGCGGGGGGGGAGGGGACATCGCGGGGGAGGGGACATCGCGGGGGGGAGGGGACATTGCGGGGGAGGGGACATCGCGGGGGGATGGGACATTGAGGGGGGACGTCGCAGGAAGGCGAGACATCACGGGGGGGTTTGAATAAATTTGGGGATTTTGTACCTTCAATTCATTCATCATTATAATGCAGGATGGGAATCGGGAGTGTGGGGGCTGAAGGGGGCAGGAATGCCTCAAGTCTCCTGGAGTATGAGGCCTGGGAGATTAAACCCAAGGATGTTTTATAAATACATTAAGTGCAAGAGGATAACTAAAGTAAGAGTAGGGCCTATTAGGGACCAAAAAGATAACCTGTGTGTGGAGGCGGAAGACATGGGTATGGTTCTTAATGAATACTTTGCGTCTGTTTTCACAAAAGGGAGGGACGATGCAGACATTGCAATCAGGGAGGAGGAGTGTTAAATATTACATGAAATAAACATAGTGAGAGAGGAAGTATTAAGGGGTTTAGCATCTTTGAAAGTGGATAAATCCCCAGGCCTGGATGAAATGTATCCCAGACTGTTAAGAGAAGTGAGAGAGGAAATAGCAAAGGCTCTGACCATCATTTTCCAATCCTCTCTGGCTACAGGTGTGGTGCCGGAGGAGTGCTAACATTGTACCATTGTTTAAAAAGGAAGAAAGGGATAGACCGAGTAATTACAGGCCCATCAGCTTAACCTTGGTGGTCGGCAAATTATTGGAAAAAATTCTGAAGGACAGGATAAATCTTCATTTAGAAAGACACGGATTAATCAGGGACAGTCAGCATGGATTTGTTAAGGGAAGGTCATGTCTTACTAACTTGATTGAATTTTTTGAGGAAGTAACAAGGAGGGTCGATGAGAGTAGTGCGTTTGATGTAGTCTATATGAATTTTAGCAAGGCTTTTGATAAGGTCCCGCATGGCAGACTGGTCATGAAAGTAAAAGCCCATGGGATCCAAGGCAAAGTGGCAAGTTGGATCCAAAATTGGGTCAGTGGCAGGAAACAAAGGGTAATGGTCGAAGGGTGTTTTTGTGACTGGAAGACTGTTTCCAGTGGGGTTCCGCAGGGCTCAGTACTGGGTCCTTTGCTTTTTGTGGTATATATCAATGGTTTGGACTTGAATGTAGGAAGTATGATTAAGAAGTTTGCAGGTGATAAAAAAATTGGCCGTGTGGTTCATAATGAAGAAGAAAGCTGCAGACTGCAGGAAGATATCAATGGATTGGTCAAGTGGGCAGAACAGTGGCAAAGGAATTCAACCTGGAGAAGTGTGAGGTAATGCATTTGGGGAGGGCTAACAAGGCAGGGGAATACAATATAAATGGTAGGACACTGAGAAGTGCAAAAGATCAGAGGGACCTTGGAGTGCATGTGAAGGTAGCAGGACAGGTAGATAAGGTGGTTAAGAAGGTATACGGGATACTTGCCTTTATTAGCAGAGGCAAAGAATATAAGAGCAGGGAGGTTATGCTTGAACTGTATAAAACACTAGTTAGGCCACAGCTAGAGTACTGCGTGCAGTTCTGGTCACCACATTACAGGAAGAATGTGATTGCACTAGAGGTGATGCAGAGGAGATTTACGAGGATGTTGCCTGGGCTGGGGAATGTTTTCTTTGGAACAGAGGAAGCTGAGGAGAGACCTAATTGAGTTGTATAAAATTATGAGGGGCCTAGATAGAGTGGATAGGAAGGACCTAACTTTCTATGATTCTATGATTCTATGACCTATTTCCCTTAGCAGAAGGGTCAACAACCAGGTGGCATAGATTTAAAGTGATTGGTCGGGGGTTTATAGGGGATTTGAAGAGAAATTCTTTCACCCAGAGGGTGGTGGGTGTCTGGAACTCACTGCCTGAAAGGGTGGTAGAGGCAGAGACCCCCATCACATTTAAAAAGTACTTAGTTATGCACTTGAAGTGCCGTAACCTACAAGGCTACGGACCAAGTGCTGGAAAGTGGGATTAGGGTGGAAAGCTTTTTGTCAGCCGGCACGGACAAGATGGGACAAATTTCTTCCTTCTGTGCTGTAAATTTCGATGATTCTATGAACTCCCTGGCCACTTTTTCATGCCCCGACAATCACCTCCTTCCAAAGTTGGTCGGAATGATATCAACACCAATGGGTGGGAGTGGAAAGTCAAGGGTGGGGGGGGAGGACCCCCTCTGGGGACCCACGGAAATTGTCCCTGGCAATGTTATTGAGGAGGAAGAGGGTGGGGGAAATCAGCAAAGGCCGCGATCAGAGGGGGTGATTGGGAAGCCAGGGGGAGGAGAGGCCTAGGGTGTCCTTGTGAGGCCACAAGGAACCTTTAAAAAGTTTTTTTTTAAATAAACTTACCTGGGTCTCTTATGGCCATGTTATTGGCTGCTGATAGCTTTCAGTGGCAGGACTGAGACTGTGCAATTAAATGGCGGCACATCCAAATGGCATCATTGGATGGCGGCTTGGCCATTTAAATCAGGCCATTTCTCTGGAGCGGGTGGGCCTCCCATGCCTGATATAAGGTAAGATGGTGGGCTGCGGGAGTGCGTCAGGAACGTAGTGAGACCCCCCCCACCCTCACCCCACACCCCACCCCCCCCCGACAATCTTAACCTTCTCGTTCCTGGCATGTGGGGAGGGGGTATATGACTCTATTTCAACATTGACTTGTTTTGCTATAGTTTTGAGGTGTCACACCATTATGCTGCAAAGGAAATTTTTGGCATGTGAATATACACAAACGCTGCCTGCTACCCTGCTAATTCCTGCTTATTTAGTTGGTCAAGTTTAATAAATTCATCGAGTTACTAATAGGCTAAAAACTAAACATACTTCAGGCTTTTTCTGTGCAAGCTGTGTAAACCAAACCGAGTGTTGCTACACGTGTTCAACCTCCCATGAGAACTAGACCTCACCAAGTGTTTTGCTCCAGCTTTCTGCAAACATAGCCCATATGTTTTGAATTTCCTCTGCAGTCTCGTCTACAGGCAGCAGAAATTCCAGGCTCCACTGTAAGCAGCATTGGAGTAATGAGAGAATGCCTTGCGGGCTCTTTTTATTCATTAGTCTCCAGTGTTCTGCTTATCATTTGTTTGATGTAATGTAATGATTTTGCTCAATATTATGGATGTTGGGCTGCATTCACTGCAGTGATTAGATCAAAGTTATCGGTTAGTTTAAAACCCTGTTCCTTTTCAGTTGTAAAGCACTGAAGGGTTCTTATAGATCAGTGAAACTCACTTCTTACCATACTCTTTGGAATGATAGTACTTCCCTGTATTAGCCAGTAACATCAATGCCGCTATCATAGATGTCAGCTGTGGCTCAGTGGTAGCAGTCTCGCCCCCGAGTCAACCGGCTGGGGTTCAAGTTCCATTCCAGACTTGAGCACAAAATCTAGGCTGGCACTCCAACGCAGTACTGAGGGAGTGCTGTCCTTCAAATGTTAAACTGAGGCCCTGTCTGCCCTCTCAGGTGAGTGTAAAAGATCCCATGGCACTCTTTCAAAGAAGAGCAGGGGAATTATCCCTGGTGTCCTGGCCAATATTTAATCCCTCAACCAACATCACTAAAAAACAGATGATCTGGTTATTATCGCATTGCTTTTTATGGGACCTGGCTATGCCCAAATTGGCTGCCACGTTCCCTACATTACAACAATGACTACATTTCAGAAGTACTCCAATGGCTATAAAGCACTTTGGGATGTGAAAGGCGCTATGTAAATGCACGTTCTTTCTTTACTTTTTCTTCCTTACTGGCCAAATCATACGGCCCACAAGTGAGAGCTGACAGCCTGTCACTGCTCCCCACCTCGCACCCCCCCCCCCCCCGCCACCCCACCCCCACCTACGGTACTTTTAGCAGCAAATAGAAACACAAACAGAAAAAGTAGGAGATCACTACAGCTCTACTGAATTAAAATTAGAGAGTACGATATTAAGAATGAATACATCTGCATGAAAGTTAATTGGATAAGGTAGCATGATTGTGATGGTGCTGAACTAGCAATCCTAGAGGTTTAATCCCCACCATGGCAAGTTGTGAAATGAAATTCAGTAAATCTGGTCATTCGAGACCAGAAAAACGAACTATAAAAACCTGACTGGTTCATTAATATCCTACCTGTCGATATTTACGCTATGCGGCTGATTCTTAATACTGTCTGAAGTGATTGTAACACAATGGCTTCCAAAAGGGCCCATCACCACCTTCTCAGGGCACCCGGCCGTGGGCACTGCCAGTGTCAGCCACATCCTGAGAACAAATGTTAAAAAAAATCTTCTCCCTGCTATTTTAACATAGGTGCTAAATCATTTAAAATAAACAGGTTAATGACTTTGCTAAAAAAAAATGGAGAGGAATTTCATATAAGCACAAGGGTTTTCTACTAATATATCACTCAGCGCGATTTCAGCCGATAAACTGGATAAGGAGTAAGACTCTCACATCTGCTACAAGACATTAATAGATTCTGGGCTTGAAATCACATCATTAAAATCTTTGAGCTTTGCTGTTATGGTTTGTAATGTCATCTCAACACCTTGATGGATTGCTGTTCTGTCACACACTCCAGACTTTCTTGTTCTCCTATACTGGAGTGAAAGGGGCTCATTTTGGCTTTAGACCGATATCGAATCAGCTGCCCGTTATACACATCTCCCGATTTTCATTTCCACTAAATGCAAAGTCAAAATGACGCCCAACAATCCTTTAGTAAAGCCTTCTCTGTAAAACCGCGTGCATTATTTCTCTATCTGCCAGTCAGTTGTCACTGCTGTGCCATTGGCCTGAGATTATTATTAAGTTATTGAATAAAGCACACCATACAGAGCAGGTTGAAAATGCTCAGGGGCATAATGGTGGAGCTTCCTACTGGGGATGGGAGACACAACCCCCAATGTTAAGCTTCAGTGCAAGAAGGGAGTGCACATTATTGTGTGTAAGAAGAGCTAGAGTGTATTTCAAGACTGAGATTCTCAGGGTTCAGTTTGCATAGGATTACATGGGATATACGGCACAGAAACAGGCCATTTGTCCCAACCAGTCCATGCCAGCGTTTATGCTCCACTCGAGCCTCCTCCCGTCTTTCCTCATCTAGCTCTATTAACATAACCCTCTACTCCCTTCTCCCTCATATGCTTATCTAGCCTCCCCTTAAATGCATCTATACTATTCGCTTCAACCACTCCCTGTGGCAGCGAGTTCCACATTCTCACCACTCTGGGTAAAGAAGTTTCTTCTGAATTCCCTATTTGTTTCTTGGTGACTATCTTATATTGATGGCCCCTAGTTTTGCGCTTCCCCACAAGTGGAAACACTCTCTCTGTATCTACTCTATCAAAACCTTTCATAATTTTAAAGACCTCTAATAGTTAACTGGAAGTCGCTCAAGCTTTGCTCTCATGGTTTATGACTTCATCCTAACGCTATGAATGTACGCCTGTTTTGTAAGACATTGTTTATTCTATGATTACAAATGTTTTAAATTCCCTTCTGGGAATCTGGTGATACTGTAGTGTTCAGTAATAGTAAGTCAAAGAGTGGTCATATATCTGTAGGCCACATAGTCACACTAACAGCATTCAATGAAAACACAGAATAGTGTAATGTCAGCCTCACAGCTGACAATTAATTTTACATTGATTTTCTTTAAAAATTAAAGTGTATGTTATATATACTGTATTATGATACAAGGCTGACTATACTCCCTTCTCCCCTCGATCAGAAAAAGGCTGAGCAAAATGGATCTTGCCCCAGGCAGGGTTATATTTGACTGCATACTTAATACAATTTATAGCGCAGAAACATGCCATTTGACCCATGCCGGTGTTTATGCTCCACATCGTTCTCCATGAGAAAGGCTGCTTGATGTTTCAGTCTGGATCTTGAGAGTTTGGTTAACTGCCGCTCTCCCGCATTTTGCTGTTAATGGTGCTCCTGGCCTCCTTGGGAACCAGCGGCACTGTGGGCCTCGCTGCTTTGTGCCTGTGCAAAGTGGCCCCGACATTCCAGACACGTGCTGGCTTCATCGGAAAGCGACGTCATAATGTTACAAGTGGGAATCACCACGTGTCTGTGATGACGTTGTGACGGTGCGCCGTACTAAGAAACACACAGTGCCGCCATAGCAATGCAGTTACTAGCCGCAGGAAGCCTGGTGGCAGCTGGGAAGACTCAATTACGAAAGGTCTTCCTCCCCACCTGTGTTAAAAAATTTAAAAACAGCCCATTTAGCTTTCAGGCGCTACCAGTTGTAAAACCTCCCCATGTATTGGAGCTAACAGTACAAGCTCAGCATAATGTTGCCCCATTCTGTTAAAGTAACAGGCATGTTGAGTGAAAAAGATGAATGCAATTAGGGAATGAGCAAAAAAATAGTCAGATTTGAGGAGGAGTCATGGCAATCAACTTTTCCGACAGTGACACGCTTCCTTGTGACTGTTGAATGACGTGCCCATAGTATTTAACCTTTTTCATCAGAAATAGCCTCATCTTTCTCTTCTGCTGGTTCAAGGGCCCTTGCATTAGTTGTTCTTATGGGATCTTATCTGTAATAGTTTCAGTTTATTCTTTGCCCACTGTTTTGTAAACGAGGCCACAAGTAATCCTATTTATGGATAAATAACATTATTTTTGTTTGATTTGTGTTTTGATTGACAAGAGCAGAAATGACAAGCTACACTGCTGGTGTGGTGACTTGTTAGACATGAGAGCGGAGATTAAATTATAACATTGTAACCCCGATTCTGTGCCCTAAATTCACATCTAAACGAGATTCTGGACCTGCAGCTCCTCGCAATTTCTGCCTTTATGACTGGATTTTTTTTTAAATGCATGATTTCACTATAGCAACTTAATAGAAAAATCATTCAGAGCATCGGCATATAATGATGAATAAAATAGAAATTGCTGGAAATTATATAAAAGAGCAATAAGTGTGGGATGTTGTAATACAGAAAAGTCTGAGTGTATGACTGCTGCTTGAC
Source organism: Somniosus microcephalus (assembly GCF_052327205.1). Lineage (NCBI taxonomy): Eukaryota > Metazoa > Chordata > Chondrichthyes > Squaliformes > Somniosidae > Somniosus > Somniosus microcephalus. Next base: position 309,756,920 of record NC_140990.1, on the reverse strand, counting down.
ATTTCTAAAGGGGATGTCAGTGCTGAAACGATTGATGTCATATATGTCCTTGTGAAGTCATCTCCATTGGTCGCCCTCAGCTCTATTTTGGGACTTCCCAACAAATCAGCTTTTGCAAAATTGTGTTTGAGTGTCTATCAGTAAATGTGGAATATCTCAGATACAGCACTGTGTACATCAATAAGGACATCACATAATATCACAGTGCAGAGAAATCAATTCATTTTTCACATTTTCACATATAATGCCTATATTTAAGAAGGGAGATAGAACATGTCCAGGGAACTATAGACCAGTCAGCTTAACATCGGTGGTAGGAAAAATAATGGAATCCCTACTAAAGGAGAAAATGGAAGAACATCTAGGAACCAAAAATATAATAATAAATAGTCAGCATGGATTTTAAAAGGGAAAGTCTTGCTTGACAAACCTAACTGAATTTTTTGAAGAGGTAACAGAGAGAGTAGACAAGGGTAATGTAATGGATGATGGCAGGAATGACATATGAGGAGAGATTGGGACGATTGGGCTTGTACTCGCTGGAGTTTAGAAGAATGAGAGGGGATCTCATTGAAACTTATAAAATTCTGACAGGACTGGACAGACTAGATGCAGGAAGGATGTTCCCGATGGTCAGGGAGTCCAGAACCAGGGGTCACAGTCTAAGGATAAGGGGTAGACCATTTAGGACAGAAATGAGGAGGAATTTCTTCACCCAGAGAGTGGTGAACCTGTGGAATTCTCTACCACAGAAGGCAGTAGAAGCCAATTCATTAAATATATTCAAGAAGGAGTTGGATATATTTCTTAAGGCTACAGGGATCCAGGGGTATGGGGAGAAAGCAGGGACCGGGTACTGAATTTGGATGATCAGCCATGATCGCATCGAGGGGCTGAATGGTCTACTCCTGCTCCTATCTTCTATGTTTCTATGTTTCTATGTAATTTATCTAGATTTTCAAAAGGCCTTCAATAAGGTACCACATAATAGACTAATGAATAAGGTCAGGGAATGCAGAGTCAGGGGACAAGTAGCAGATTGGATAGCTAGCTTCAAGTCAGCAAGCAGAGAGTAGGGGTAAAGGGTAGCTATTCAGAGTGGCAGAAGGTGGGAAGTGGTGTTCCACAAGGATCAGTGCTGGGACCATTGTTGTTCACAATTTATAATAATGATGGCGTCATAGAGTCATCGAGTTATACAGCACAGAAAGATGCCCTTCAGCCCATCGTGTCCGTGCCGGCCATCAAGCCCTGTATATTCTAATCACATTTTCCAGCACTTGGTCCGTAGCCTTGTATGCTATGGCATTTCAAGTGCTCATCTAAATGCTTTTTGAATGTTGTGAGGGTTCCTGCTTCTATCATCTTTTCAGGCAGTGAGTTCCAGATTCCAACCACCCTCTGGGTGAAAAAGTTTTTCCTCAAATCCCCTCTAAACCTCCTGCCCCTTACCTTGAAACTATGTCCCCTGGTTATTGACTCCTCTACTAAGGGGAAAAGTTCCTTTCTATCTACGCTATCTATGCCTCTCATAATTTTGTACACCTCAATCAGGTCCCCCCTCAGCATTCTCTGCTCTAAGGAAAACAACCCCAGCCTGTCCAGTCTCTCTTCATAGCTGAAGCACTCCAGCCCAGGTAACATCCTGGTGAATCTCCTCTGCACCCTCTCCAATGCAATCACATCCTTCCTATAGTGTGGCAACCAGAACTGCACACAGTATTCCAGCTGTGGCCTAACTAGCGTTTTGTGCAGCTCCATCATAACCTCCCTGCTCTTATATTCTATGCCTCAGCTAATGAAGGCAAGTATCCCATATGCCTTTTTAACCACCTTATCTACCTGTCCTGCTATCTTCAGGGATCTATGTACATGCACACCAAGGTCCCTCTGATCCTCTGTCCTTCCTAGAGTCCTACCATTCATTGTGTATTCCATTGCCTTGTTAGTCCTCCCAAAATGCATCACCTCACACTTTTCAGGGTTAAATTCCATTTGCCACTGTTCTGCCCATCTGACCAACCCGTCTATATCGTCCTTTAGCCTGAGGCTTCCCTCCTCACTATTTACCACTCCACCAATTTTCGTGTCATCTGTGAACTTACTGACCATACCTTCTACATTCATATCTAAATCATTAATGTACACTACAAACAGCAAAGGACCCAGCACCGATCCCTGCGGTACACCACCGGACACAGGCTTCAAGTCACAAAAACAACCTTCGACCATCACCCTCTGCCTCCTGCCACTAAGCCAATTTTGGATCCAATGTGCCAAATTGCCCTGGATCCCATGGGCTCTTACCTTCTTGACCAGTCTCCCATGTGGGACTTTGTCAAAAGCCTTACTGAAGTCCATGTAGGACTACATCAGCTGCACTACCCTCATCCACACACTCAGTCACCCCCTTGAAAAATTCAATCAAATTAGTTAGACATGATATCCCCCTGACAAAGCCATGCTGACTATCCTTGATTAATCCTTGCCTCTCCAAGTGGAGACTAATTCTGTCCCTCAGAAATTTTTTCCAATAGTTTCCCTACCACTGATGTTAGGTTCACTGGCCTGTAATTCCCTGGTTTATCCCTACTACCCTTCTTGAATAATGGTACTATGTTAGCTGTTCTTCAGTCCTCTGGCACCTCCCCTGTGGCCAGAGAAGTTCTGAAAATTTGTGTCAGAGCCCCTGCAATCTCCTCCCTTGCCTCACACAGCAGCCTGTGATACTGTAGGAATCTACAGATTCCTATCTAAATCACTGAGGTCGAGTCAGTTCAGTAAATTAACCGAATTTAATTAAACTGATGAACAAAACAAAATATGCAGGAGAAATCACAAACAGGTCTGTACAGTAGCTAGTTCCACGAGGACTCAACTTGGAACCGCCCACCTCTGACGTCATGACGTCGTCACGTTTCCCGCCACTCGGGGCACCACGTGACCAACGTGATGATGTCATTGCGTTATTTCAGGGTTTTTACAGAAAGCTTGTTTACTCTAGCAAACAGACCTAGGTGCTGTAACATTGCTTTAAAGACAGTTATTCACTTGTACAGGAGTTCCTTGGTGGTTTTACCACATGCGCCCCCCCAGAAGTGTCTTTAATCATCAAAGTCAATCGCAGAGGAGGTCGGACAATCCTGTCGGAACGACTCCGATATTCCCGGAGAGGAATGGATGGTGCAGTAGAGGAGCTGGGCCGCGGGGCCGATGGGCCAGGCGAAGCAGCCGTGGGCAGTCGCCCACGACGCGGCGGTTGCACCGTTTCGACCGGCTGGTCGAGGTCCAGGTGTGCAGCCTTGAGGCGGTCCACGGAAATGTAGTCGGGCGTCCCGCCGACATCCACCAGAAAACTCTTGGCGCCCGCCTTCAGCACCCGGAAGGGGCCTGTATAGGGAGGCATGAGGGGGTGACGGTGGGCATCATGCCGGACAAAAACGTATTTAGCCCTCATGAGCGTTGGCAGGATATGCGACACAGGCAGTCCATGCTGTGAAGTTGGAATGGGCCGGAAAACACGCGCCGCGGCTCGGTGAGCCTCCAGTTGTGCAGTGGCGGACCAGGGGCGCGTCAGCGACGGGAGAAACTCGCCGGGGACCCTGAGCGGTAGGCCGTAGGCCAGTTCGGCAGCCAACGCCTGCAGGTCTTCCTTAGGTGCCGTGCGCAACCCGAGCATTACCCACGGCAACTTGTCCATCCACGTGGTCCCTTGGAGGGTAGCCCGCAGCGATGCCTTCAGAGAACGATGAAAGCGTTTGCATAACCCGTTGGCCTGCGGGTGATAAGCTGTGGTGTGATGGAGCTTGGTGCCTAATCCTGAAGTCACGGCAGTCCACAAAGCAGAGGAGAACTGTGGCCCACGGTCCGAGGAAATGTCCGACGGCACGCCGAAACGGGCAACCCAAGGCGAAAGGAAAGCCCGGGCGACGTCCGCGGAGATGGTGGACGTCAATGGAATGGCTTCCGGCCATCTGGTGGTACGGTCGACAATCGTTAGCAGATGCGTGAACCCTTGTGACGGTGGTAGTGGGCCCACGAGGTCAATATGAATATGATCGAAACGCCACTCCGGTACCTCGAAAACGGCAACAGGGGCTTTAACGTGGCGCTGCACCTTCGCTCTCTGGCACACGACACAGGTGTTGGCCCAGTCGCGCACATCTTTTCGCATTCCCCTCCAGACAAACTTGGATGCTAACAACTTCTGTGAAGCCCGCACCCCCGGGTGGGCAAGGTTGTGCATGATATCGAAGACTTTCCTGCGCCAGGATGACGGAACGATCGGGCGTGGGTCTTCCAGGGAGACATCGCAGAGCAAGGATGTGCCGTTGGAGTGGAAAAGTACGTCCACTGGCCGCAGGCCGGATGGATCGGAACGGAAAACGTGTGTCTCCGGGTCATCCGCTTCGTCGACCGCCATTAGTGAATAGTCGAGGCCCAGTTGGATGGCCTGGACGGCCGCACGCGAGAGGCAGTCAGCAACCACGTTGTCCTTGCCGGCCACATGCTGGATGTCGGTGGTAAACTCGGAGATAAAAGTGAGTTGCCGCTGCTGTCGGGCCGACCACGGCTCAGTCGTCTTGGCCATGGCAAACATCAGGGATTTGTGATCGACGAAAGCGACAAATTGGCGCCCTTCCAGTAAAAAATGAAAGTGGCGGATGGCCAGGAACAACGCCAACAGCACTCGGTCAAATGTGCTATAGCTACGTTCGTTACTACGTAACTGGCGGCTAAAAAACGCCAGCGGTTGCCATGCTCCGTCGACCCATTGCTCTTGCACGGCGCCGACGGCGTAGTCCGACGCATTGGTCGTGAGCGCGATGGTGGCGCCGGGCAGCGGGTGCGCTAACATCGTCGCATTGGCGAGGGCCTCCTTCATGTCCCCAAAAGCACGGTCCATTACCGACGACCAGATTACCGGTTCTTTCCCCGGTTTGCCTCGGAGTGCCTCATAGAGCGGCCGCATGAGCTGGGCGGCCCGGGGGACAAAGCGGTGGTAGGAATTCTTGGAGCGCCTTGACGGATTGCGGCCGCGGGAACGCAGCGACGGCTGCCACTTTCGCCCTGAGTGGCAGTGCCCCTTCCGCGGTGATGCGGGGTCCTAAAAAATCGATCTGCCTCAGTCCAAATTGGCATTTGTTTGGATTGACGATGAGGCCATGCTCCTGGAGACGGCGGAAAAGGACGCACAGGTGACGTAGGTGCTCCTCCTTTGACGCGCTGGCGACGAGGATGTCATCGAGGTATACGAAGAGGAATTTGAGATCCCGGAGCACCGAATCCATGAGGCATTGGAATGCCTGCGCTGCATTTTTAAGTCCAAAAGGCATCCGTAAAAATTCAAAGAGGCCAAACGGGGTAATGACTGCCGTTTTCTGGACATCCTGAGGGTGGACAGGCACCTGGTGGTACCCGCGGACGAAGTCGATCTTGGAGAACCACGACGTGCCGGCCAAATGGGCAGAAAAGTCTTGAATATACGGTATCGGGTACCGGTCCGGAGTCGTGACCTCGTTGAGGCGCCGATAATCACCACAGGGCCGCCACCCACCGCCGGGCTTTGGCACAATGTGTAGTGGAGACGACCAGGGGCTATCGGAGCGGCGAACGTTGCCCAACCGCTCCATAGTGGCGAACTCCGCCTTCGCGGCCTCGAGTTTACTGGCCTCTAATCACCGAACCCGGGCGTAAACCGGGGGGCCGGTCGTCGCGATGTGGTGTTCAACACCGTGTTTGGCGGTCGCCGCAGAGAAAGTGGGTCGAGTGAACTCCGGAAACGCCTTGAGCAGGCGGGCGAACTCGTCGGGCGGCAACTCGGTGCTGGCAAGTGCGTGGATCGCGCCATAGCCCCGAAAACAGGGGATGGGGGCTCGTGAGGCGGCATGGATCAGGCGGCGATGACGAACGTCGACCAGTAGGTCATGCGCGCAGAAAAAATCGGCACCGAGGATTGCCCGTGGTATCGTGGCGGTGATAAACAACCAGTGGAAGAGTTGGCTGCCGAGACACAAACGGATACATCATTTCCCGTACGTACGGATGGCGCTGCCATCGGCGGCCTGTAGCGGAGGACCGCGCCGCCCAGAATGGACATCAATGACCGAAGCGGGGAGTATGCTGCACTGAGCGCCCGTGTCACATAAGAAATGCCGGCCCGAAATGGAGTCGGTGATGTACAACAATTTCCCGGAACCACCAACTGTCATTGTGGAGGCGAAACCGACCTCGGGGCTGCCCTTCCGGTCTTGCAATCGCTGTTGCTGCTTTCGCGGTGCCGATGGCACGAATTTACACGGTGGCCGGCAGCATCTGGCTTTCTGACCGAAACGGGCGTGGTAGTAGCAAAAGCCGGTCTGTGGAGGTGCCGAGGCGGGGTTCTTGGAGGCGGGGCGCGTCGAGGTGTCACAATGCTGTTGTATCACCGCGTAAATGGTGTCGGCTTCGGCCGCGAGCGCCACACCGTCTGTAGTCGTCGACCTGGCCAGGGCCGCTGTACCTGCGCAGGGAGCTGACTCAGAAACAGTTCGCGAAATATAAAACACTGCGGTTCAGAACCGAGGAGGGTGAGCATGTGGCTCATCAACTCGGAAGGCTTAGCATCGCCTAACCCGGGGAGTGCGAGCAAACGACGTGCGCGTTCCGCCTTTGTGAGACCAAATACTTGCATGAGGCGCGCCTTGAGCATTTCGGACTTGTTTTCCACGGGCGGGGTCTCCAGCCGACTGATAATGCGGGAAGCCGTCGAGCTGTCCAGTGTGGAGACCACATAAAGGTAACGGGTCCGATCCAGCACTATGTTTCGCAGTTGGAACTGAGCCTCCGCTTGAACGAACCAGGAGGCTGCCTGTTGTTCCCAAAATTGAGGGAGCTTCAAACTCGCTGCATTTACATCCATCTTGTTCTTGAGCTTGCCTCCGCGAAAACCGTCCGTGAAGCTTCGGGGTCACCAATGTAGGAATCTACGGATTCCTATCGAAATCACTGAGGTCGAGTCAGTTCAGTAAATTAACCGAATTTAATTGGTTGACACGGCCCTCGACCGTGCCCATTCTATTTCCCGCACTTCTGCTCTCACCCCTGCCCCTCCCTCCCAGAACCACGATAGGGTTCCCCTTGTCCTCACCTTTCACCCCACCAGCCTCCACATTCAACGGATCATCCTCCGCCATTTCCGCCACCTCCAACGTGATCCCACCACCAAACACATCTTCCCCTCGCCTCCCCTTTCAGCATTCCGAAGGGACCGCTCCCTCCGCGACACCCTGGTCCACTCCTCAATCACCCCCAACAGCCCTGCTCCTTCGCCCGGCACCTTCCCGTGCAAGCGCAGGAGATGCAACACATGCCCTTTTACCTCCTCCCTTCCCACTGTCCAGGGCCCCGAACACCCCTTCCAGGTGAAACAGCGATTTACTTGTACTTCTTGCAATTTAATATACTGTATTCGCTGCTCACGATGCAGTCTCCTGTACATTGGGGAGACCAAACGCAGATTGGGCGACCGCTTTGCGGAACACCTCCATTCAGTCTGTACGGGTGACCCTGAGCTTCCGGTCGCCTGTCACTTTAATTCACCGCTTCACTCCCATTCTGATCTCTCTGTCCTCGGCCTCTCGCATTGTTCCAATGAAGCTCAACGTAAGCTCGAGGAACAGCACCTCATCTTTCGATTGGGCACTTTGCAGTCTGCCGGACTCAACATTGAGTTCAACAATTTCAGATAATTATCCCTGCCCCCATTTTTCATGCAGTATGATTTTTGCCATTCCCATTTGCAACATTTTATCTTTCCTGCCTCTTACAAAAGTACAGGATGTTCTTTCTATTTCTTCCTCCCCTCCTAACCCCCCCCCCACCCCCGCCCTGCTGTCTCTGCACCTGCTTAATATCTGTTACATCTCCAGCTTTTTCCAGTTCTGATGAAGGGTCCCAGACCTGAAACGTTAACTCTGTTTCTCTCTCCACGGATGCTGCCTGGCCTGCTGAGTATTTCCAGCATTTTCTGTTGTTGTTTCAGTACAGTAGCTAGTTCCACGAGGACTCAACTTGGAACCGCCCACCTCTGACGTCATGACATCGTCACGTTTCCCGCCACTCGGGGCACCACGTGACCAACGTGATGACGTCATCGCGTTATTTCAGGGTTTTTACAGAAAGCTTGTTTACTCTAGCAAACGGACCTAGGTGCTGTAACATTGCTTTAAAGACAGTTATTCACTTGTACAGGAGTTCCTTGGTGGTTTTACCACAATACATCTCGTCTGGGCCTGGGGGTTTATCCACTTTAAGCCCGCAAAAACCGTTAGTACCTCCTCCCTCTCAATATTAATTTGTTCAAGTATATCACAATCCCCCTGCCCGATTTCGATGCCTACATCGTCCTTCTCCATAGTGAACACAGATGCAAAATATTCATTTAAAACCTCACCTAAATCTTCCAGCTCTACACACAGATTACTACTTTGGTCCCTAATGGGCCCTACTCTTTCCCTGGTTATCCTCTTGCCCTTATAATCTATATATATAAAAGGATCGTGGTGTCTGACTGTCTGTCTGTCTGTCTGTCCGGGGCATCACTCAAAAGTTATAGAGCGTAACTACACATATGTTATAATCAAAAGAAAGCTTATGATTAGGGGAGTCTCATAGGCATATTTACTTTTTGGTCAGACAAAAATTGTTCGGACAGTATACAAAAAACGGACAAAATCCGCTCATTAGCGGTTCACCAATCCTACCGCTCATTAGCGTTGAGTGACGTGATGGTTGACCAATTGGGGGGGCGTTTCATGGTGTTTGTGGGCGGGGCCTAATCCCTCAAACTGCCGAGTGGGAGCTGAGCTGAGGTGAGTGGCGGCCATTAAAGACCGGCCAGGCCTGAAGCTAAACAAATGGTAATGGAGGTGAGGAAATTGTTGATTCATTAGTATTGATTCAGGAATTTCTCTCTCTCTCTCTCTCTCTCTCTCTCTCTTCCCCCCCTCTCTCTCTCTCTCTCTTTCTCTCTCAATTCAATTTCAATTCAATTCAAATGCTTTATTGGCATGAAAGTTTACAGGGAACCATATTGCCAAAGCTTACATAACAAAAAGTACAGTTTTCCAACATTCTGTAGGTGTCAAACAATTTTGACCTTCGTTGGGTACATACAATATTAGTTTAAACAATATTAATTTAAACAGTCGTTGAACATCGTTGGGTACATTCAGTATTAATTTTAAACAGTCCTCAGGTTGTGACATGTTGTTACATATTTGGCACCAAGGTATG